>NC_136071.1:308374056-309624056 GCF_964261635.1 Lissotriton helveticus
AAAAAAGAAAAAAATTAATATGTCCATCTGTAATGCAGCTATTGCTCATGTAAAGCGCTCTGAATTTCCCTGGTGTGATGGATGGTGACCACCTGCGGTATTGCTGGCCATGCAATAATTATTGTACTGCTTGGTATAAGTTGGAAATCTATTGTATAATGATGCTCACACTTTATAGTGATTGTCATCGCATAAGGATGACAGGGATTAATTCGTAGATGTGTGCCTGACAGTATAAGTGAGTGATTGAACGTGTCTTACTGAATGCATGGGTTAGTGACTAAACTGTGGGAAAGTCTGTATTAGTCTCTTCATTGGTGTGTAAGCAACTGTATGGGTTGCTGAATAGCTACACAAGTGTCTACATAGGTTATCGATTTATTGTCTGAGTGTCTGTATGGGTCCCTGAGTGTCAGTGTTGGAGGGTGGGTTGGTGTATGAGTCTGTGCATAGATGTCTGAGTGGGTGATTCAGTGGTTGTATGGATACAAAAGTACATCTGGGAAGGGCTGTGTGGGTGAGTTAGTGTGACTGTGGGTGTTTTGGTGAGTGAATAAATGTGATACATTTGTGACTAACCACATATGTTTTAAGCCACTATATGTGAGTGCTGGAGTATATAAATGTGTATACGTGAGACTAGGGCCCTCATTAGGATAGCGGGGGAAAATCACCCTGACCGCCATGGAGGCGGAAAACAACCGCCCGCCAGGACCGCGGATAAACTGGTGTCCAAATTAGGATCAACCGTCACAAAAGACCGACCGCGGCGGTAGCGGGCCTACCAAAACCGCCCGACGCGGGCGGTGACAGCAAATAAACGACCGCGGCGGTCGGAAAAGCAGCGGAATAGCAACAACCAGCCGCAAGGAAAGCAGAGACACCGCACGGGAAATTAGGATATCCCTGAGGGTCCCAGGGTCGGAACCGATGTTTTCGACCGCCGCGGTCGCACACAGGAGTGAATGGGAGATATAGGGGAAGAGCGGCAGCATAGCCACCGCAGCGGACGGAACATGAAAAACATGGCGTCGATTCCAAAACACCGCAGTGATGCCAAACATTGCACAAATCAAAGTAGCCTTTTGTCACCGAGTGCATGATTACGATGCCTTGATTTTAAACATTGTTGCTTTTAAAAATTTACTCTGCTTCTTGATTACTATGTCGCTTTGCTCTCGCTGTGTATTTTAAAACTGTGACTTAGTAACTTTGCTTTTTTGCACATTTCCTCGCGGTCTCTTACCTGCCTCACGCTATCTTGCCAGTGCCCCGGTCCACCACGGGTTTTCCCGTTTGCTGTGGAGGGCGCCGGCAAATATTTGGTGTCCCTGCCCTCATTGGCTACAGAGGGTCACGCGGGGCTCGACACTCAGGCCCCACCTTATTTAGGCTCTATGGTTGGGAATAGTGCCTGTTTGTCTCTTGTCACCGAGTGCATGATTACGATGCCTCGATTTTAAACATTGTTGCTTTTAAAAATTTACTCTGCTTCATGATTACTATGTCGCTTTGCTCTCTCTGTGTATTTTAAAACTGTGACTTTGTAACTTTGCTTTTTTGTACCTTTCCTCGTGGTCTCTTACCTGCCTCACGCTATCCCTGCCAGCGCCCCGGTCCACCACTCGTTTTCCCGTTTGCCGTGGAGGGCGCCGGCAAATATTTGGTGTCCCTGCCCTCATTGGCTACAGAGGGTCACGCGCGGGTTTACAATCGGGCCCCACCTTATTTAGGCTCCATGGTTTCTTTCGCGCTTAGCGGGCGCGCGCCGAAGTCGCGCCTAAGTCAAGCCCGTCTGCGCCCGTCCGCGCTAAGGTCCGCGCCTGGGGCCAGGCAGGCTGGCCCTCGTTTTACCTTACCTCAAGTAAGCGCTCTTTACTCCACCCAAACTCTACTGGCTTTTAAACCCCCTAGGAAACCTTGTCATTACACGCTTTGCCCCGATGCCATCCTTCGTTCACCTTGCTGTAGATGTAACTCTAGTCGCCCTATAAAATCAATTGTCAGGAAGGTGCCACCGAACACTGGGGTATTTAAGCCCACCCCCCTGGCAAATGAAGTAGGTTTTCTTATTATTGCGAGATCTCTGATCAAAAATAACATTGCCTTCAAAGATTTCGTTCCACTGAGGAAACCATCCTGGGTATTTATCACCGAAACCTGGGTTTCGGAATCCTCAGGTCCTGACTTTGTAGATGCAATTCCCATTGGCTACGCCCTGACCAGGATGGACAGAATTGGGCGAAGAGGAGGAGGGTTAGGAATACTGCAGAAAGGCTCTTCCATTTGCCGAATCGAGCACCTTTCCACCTCCTCAGATTCTTTTCAGGCCATGTATTTCTCTATTAATTCTACCCCTACAGTCTCATTCTCGGGTATCCTATTTTATAGGCCCCCAGGTCCCAGAACCTTCTTTAGTCAAGACCTGATGAAGCTATTAGAACCTTTCATTGATAGACCTAACCTCACTCTTTTAGGTGATTTTAACTTTCATTTAGAGAATATGAGTTCCAGAGACACCCTGTCCTTGGTAGAAACCTTGGACTCATGTGGCCTGACACAACTTGTGGATAGTCCCACTCATTTAGCAGGCCATACGCTTGATGGTGTTTTCTCTAATGACCCTAGACTGAAGACAGGCATCCTTATCCCCCTGGCCTGGTCAGATCACTTGGCTGTGCCCTTGGAGCTTAAAATTCATCACACCGCTCCTTCCCACTCGGATCCCAAGAAATGGGAACTTAGAAGAAATTTTAGGGAGATTAATAATGAAACTCTTGCCCCATTCATAAATAGACTTAGCCCTCTCTTAAAGAAGGACACCAACTCTGCGGCGGTGGATTTCTCAAATACCATCTCTGGGGCTGTAGACATCTTAGCCCCCGCCAAGCAGCACTACTCCGCAAGAAGGACTCTTTCCGCACCCTGGTTCTCAGATAGACTCAGACTGCTGAGGCAGGGCTGTAGAAAACAGGAGAGGCTTTGGCGCGCTCATCTTGATCCTACCGAAAAGAAACAACACAAACATCTCTTAAAAGAATACAAGGTAGCAATAATTGAGGAAAAAAGGGCTTACTATGTTAATCTGACCACCTCTTAGAAATCTTCCAGAGATCTCTTTAAGATCATAGATTCCCTCTCCGTCCCCCAGGCTGTGGATTCCATAGTGGAAACTCAGGTGCTCTGTGACAGAATCTCAATTTTCTTCCAGTCTAAAATTGTTGATATTTATAATTTCCTGGAACTCCTCAACCTGGAGCTGGACCCCCCTCTTCCTCCTTCCATCCCCGCAGCAGGGTCTCAGGTTGCTGAATCTGGGGCTAGTTTTCTTAATTTCCCTCTCCTCACCCTGGATGGGATCAACCTCCTCCTTGATAACATCAAATCTGGCTCCCCTCTGGACCCTTGTCCGCTCAAGATCCTGAAGGCTTGTAGGGAGGTGGGTATTCCCCCCTTCTAGAGGTGATGAACTTAGCAATTATAGAGGGGAACTTTCCCCCTCTCTTGAAAAATGGAGGTCGTCAAACCACTTTTGAAAAAGGCCTTCCTGGACCCTGGGGTCTTGAACATTTTTTGACCCATCTCCTTATTACTTGCCCCGGCCAAAATACTTGAAGCTCATCTTAACCGCCATCTTAGCACCTTCTTGGATGACTCAAGCTTGTTGGACATTTCGCAACATGGTTTTCGAAGAGCCCACAGTACGGAATCAGCCCTTACTGTTGTCATCAATAATATCCGCTCGAAGGTCGATAAGGGCCATACCACCCTGTTGGTCCTACTCGACCTTACCGCAGCCTTCAACACCCTGTCTCCCTCGGTCTTGGTCTCTAGGCTCAGGGAGATAGGAGTTGGAGGCCCAGCCCTTAGCCTCCTGGCCTCCTTTCTCGATCAAAGGGAACAAAGAGTGAAGCTGGGTGACTTTTTGTCCCCCTCCAAACCAGTGCAATGTGGGGTCCCCCATGGATCCTCTTTAAGTCCCACACTTTTCAATATCTATGTGGCCCCACTTGCCAGGGTTGTGAGAACTTTTGGGTTTGAGGTGTTGTTGTATGCCGACGACACTCAAATCATGGTCTTCCTTACACAGTCTGTGAATGACTCTGCCCTGAAATTCAGAACTTGCATGGAGGCAGTTTCCCAATGGATGATCCAGAACTTTTTAAAACTTAAAGGAGAGAAGACGGAGGTCTTGATCTTCGGGGGTAGTCAAGACATTTGGTCAAACAACTGGTGGCCGGCCTCCCTTGGGGATTGTCCCCTACCCTCCTACTCTGCTAGGAATCTGGGGGTCCTGATAAATACCTCTCTTTCGTTTGACCATAAGGTTAGTAGGACTGTGTCCACCTGTTGTGGTATTATAAGGATCCTCAGAAAGATTGCATCTTATCTTTCTCCTGATGCCCGGAATCAAGCTACAGTGGCTCTCGTCTCCTCGAGATTGGATTATTGCAATGCTCTGTATGTGGGCATAAACAAGAGCCTTGTTCATCGCCTACAGATGGTGCAGAATGCCGCGGCCAGGATGGTCCTCAATCTCCCTAGGTTTTCCTCTGTATCCCTTGCCAGGAAAAACCTTCATTGGCTGCCCGTCCAGTCTAGGATTTCTTTTAAGCTTCTTTGCCTTGCCCACAGGGCTATTTATGGCTCTGGATCAGAGGGCATTAGGTCCCTCCTTCATCCTTATTCCCCCAGTAGAGCCCTCCGCTCATCATTTAAAAATCTCCTCCTAGTTCCTAGATTTGCAAAAGCAAGATGGGGAGGTAGAGCTTTCTCCACCTTGGTACCTAAGCTCTGGAACTCCCTCCCCCCAGAACTGGTAGGACAACCCTCTCTGGCGCTTTTTCGCAAAGCATTGAATACCTGGTTCTTCCTAGAGGCATACTCGTAGACTTGCATCCGGTGAATTGAGACTATCTGTCCTGTTTGGTGCCTTGATGCCCTTGGGCTAAGTTGCGCGGTATAAGTCTCCCCTCACTCACTCAGACATGCCCCCCAAAAAAATAAAACACATACAAATAAAAATAAATAATGCAAATAAAAATATAAAAACACAGGACTACTCCCACAACACACCTGACAGCCAAATTCCACTTGGACACACCCACACAGCTGAGTATAAAACCACTACCTTCACTGACCACAATCCTTTGCAACACTCCAGAAGAGAAGGCCATACACCACATCTGACAGGAGAGGCAAAAGAGCACAGCACACACACACATCCACCACAACCATCACTACCACTAACACACCAGCACCAACAATCCCCCAGCACACAACACACCTCACACACCAACACCACAACGGCCACCCACACACCTGCACCCACAAACACTTCAACCACCACACACCATGACATCACAGAAAATGCCCAAATTCACGGAGAGTGAGTTGACAGTCATGGTCAATGAGATAGAGAGAGTAGAGCCACAACTGTTTGGTAGCCTGGCCCAACAGACATCATTAGCCATGAGGACACAAATGTGGGCAAGGATATTCCAAAGGGTCAATGCAGTAGGGACCACCCCAAGATCCAAGAAGGAGATCATGAAGCGGTGGCATGATCTCAAGAGGGTTGTCAAAGAGAAGAGGAGCAAGAACTGGCAGCTGGCGAACGTGACGGGCAGTGGCCCTCCCATCCCACAGAAAACATTCACACCATAGGAGGAGAAGGTGCTTGCCATACTGCTTCCTGAGAGTATCACAGGAGTAGCCGGGGGAACGGAGGCTGGTAAGTACAAACAAATGGCAACCAACACACTGAGAAGTACTTTCTTGCACAACCCTAACCCCATTACACTGTCCACTCTCACCCAACAGGTAGCTAGCCATCTTGCTTAGGAGGCCTGTATGGGGGAGGTAGGTCAGTACAACAACTCACACCTTACCCTCTCTACCACAGCCTATCAAGATGTATCCCCCCCATCACCACCCAGAAGCATGTGTCAGCCATTGCACTGTTCACCCTCACCTAACATGTAGGTAGCTATCTTGCTTGTGATGTCTGTCTGTTGGAGGGAGGCCTGCACTACCACTCCCAGCATGCCCCCTGTACCACACTCCAGCAGCATGGAGGCCTTCCTCACCCAGGAGCATGTGTCAGCCAGTTCACTGTTCAACAAACAGACTTACAGGTAGGTAGCCATCTTGTATTGGAGCACTGTTTGGGGGTGGGAGGCCAGTATCACTACTCCCAGCATGCCCCCTGTCCCACACGTCAGCAGCATGGAGGCCTTCCCCACCCAGGAGCATGTGTCAGCCATTGCACTCTTCAACAAACAGACTTACAGGTAGGTAGCCATCTTGTATTGGGGCACTGTTTGGGGGTGGGAGGCCAGTATCACTACTCCCAGCATGCCCCCTCTCCCACACTCCAGCAGCATGGATGCCTCCCCCACCCAGGAGCATGTGTCAGCCATTGCACTGTTCAACAAACAGACTTACAGGTAGGTAGCCATCTTGTATTGGAGCACTGTTTGGGGGTGGGAGCCCAGTATCACTACTCCCAGCATGTCCCCTGTCCCACACTCCAGAAGAATGGAGGCATCCCCCACCCAGGAGCATGTGTCAGCCATTGCACTGTTCAACAAACAGACTTACAGGTAGGTAGCCATCTTGTATTGGAGCACTGTTTGGGGGTGGGAGCCCAGTATCACTACTCCCAGCATGCCCCCTGTGCCACACTCCAGCAGCATGGAGGCCTCCCCCACCCAGGAGCATGTGTCAGCCATTGCACTGTTGACCCTCACCTAACAGATAGGTAGCAATCTTGCTTTTGATGTCTTTCTGTTGGAGGGAGGCCTGCACTACCACTCCCAGCATGCCCTCTGTCCCACACTCCAGCAGCATGGAGGCCTCCCCCACCCAGGAGCATATGTCAGCCATTGCACTGCTCAACAAACAGACTTACAGGTAGGTAGCCATTTGCATTGGAGCACTGTTTGGGGGTGGGAGGCCAGTATCACTACTCCCAGCATGCCCCCTGTCCCACACTCCAGCAGCATGGAGGCCTCCCCACCCAGGAGCATGTGTCAGCCACTGCACTGTACAACAAACAGACTTACAGGTAGGTAGCCATCTTAACTCTTCCTGATGTGTGAGACCTGCATCCCTACACACAGCAACAATTGCATGCAATGCATTGACACCTGACATGTATGAGTAAATGATGTTCCTCTGCACTATGAAATTACACACAGTGTTGCCATCAATAATACTAGTGGAGACTTCATAATTGTGTAGTGTACAGACAGTCAATGAAACGCAGATGATACAATACTTGCACAGTGCACAACACTGACCGTTCCCCATCTAATCCACAGGTGATGAAGAACTCACTGCTGAGGACCACGACAACAAACAGCAGACCCAGTCTCCACCCCCGGTACATGGACTCTCAGATGTTGACTCCCAGGACAGTTTGGACGATGAGCTCCAGGCCGGCCCATCTGGTGTGCCACAGACCCAGAGGTCCCAAGACCCCATCCTCCCCACCACCACGTCTGCTGCAACAACAACAGCACAGCAGACCCCTGCAGTCACGGCCTGTGCCTCCACCACCGCCACCACTACCACCACCACCACCAGTACCACCTGTACCACCTGCAGCACCCTCCCTGTCCCAGGGGATGACCAGGCCACACCAGCAACTGTGGAGGGTAGGGAGAGTGTGTGTGGACCCACAGTGGCGAGGCAACAGGTCTGTGGCAGCAGGGCAGGTGGGAGGGCCAGGGTCACCACCAGACCTCAGGAGGAGTGGACACCATCCCTGGATCACTTCACCAGAGTTGTGAGCACATACCAAGAGGTCCAGGGACAAAGTGGCCGGTCTGATGAACTATTTAAGGGAGCTCATCCTGCTGATGAGGTCCATCGACAACCGCCTTGGACAGATGGTGGACCTCATGGGCCAGCAAGTGGCGTTGCAGAGGGACAGGCCTGTGTCCCAAACAACACCTCCGCGTCCTCCTGTTGTGCCGCAGGATGATAGTGCACCATCCTCCCCTGCGCCAACAGAGAGGGACGAGTCCCCTGACGCCGCTGGCCAGTCAGCAGACCCCCCACCGCCAAAAAGATCAAGGGGGCGTCCAAAGAAGAGCCTTCGAGTCTCCGGAGGCAAAGCACCTGTCACGGAGCCAGCCCTGATGGCAACCCTCTTCCCCACTGCATTGACTGTTTGGACTGTCTTTTCCCACATTTCCTTGGCAATGGCACTTGTCTGTTGGACTGGGTCACCACATCCATGTGGTGTATACTCTTGCATCTCATCGACCATGACTGTCAACTCACTGCTCATTCCCCACCTTGATGTAAATATTCACGCTCAAATCACATGTCCACTTTCCTAATAAAATGCCTGACGCACCAGATTTTGTGCAGTATCTTTTTTAGTACAATGTTTACAGTGCTGACAATGTTCCTGATGTGTCCAAATGATGAACTGTATGTAGGGCAGGATTAGTCTGAAGCACCTAGGGAGACACAACAGAACCACAGTCACTGATGTCATTGTGGCATCATAGACAGAACACTACACAAAACATACACAAGACACAACTGACATACAAGACAATGGGCTGCAGGTGTAAACAAATAGAGGCCAGCATACGTCCCCATATGGAACGTCAATGTCACATTTACCACACACAGGTGACTGAACGTGTGCCTGTCTGTTACATCTGCGCATAGCCCTTCACAACAACAGCAACCAAACCAGACAATGTACACGTCGTACCTCGTCACCCACCTACAAGTGAAGTAGCGGTCGATGAGCTGTTGGCGCAGGACAACTCCTTCCTCCTCTCCACTGTCCTCATCACTGCACTGAGGTCCTTGAGCAGGTGGTGGCCTTGATTCCTCACCATCGTCCAGGAGCAGGGGGATCCCCTTGTGGATGGCCAGGTTGTGCAGCATACAGCATGCCACAACGATCTTGCATACATTCCCAGGCGAGTATGCCAGTGCACCTCCTGTCCTGTCAAGGCAGCAGAATCTTGACTTCAGCACACCAAAAGTTCGCTCACTTACACGTCGGGTCCTGCCATGGGCCTCATTGTACCGGAGGTCAGCCTGGGACCTGGGATTCCTTAGCGGGCTCAACAGCCATGGCCTACTGCGATATGCAGAGTCACCTGTAAATGACAAACACCCATTGCAATGTTGCACAGCCAGAGCGCAGCAGGTAACACACAGCACGCCATATCAGTAGGCATACTCACCCACAATCCAAGCATGCTCGGGATGCAGATTTTCCATCATCCGTGGCACCATGCTGTTCCTCATGATGTACGAATCATGTGCAGAGCCAGGAAATCTTGCACACACGGGAAATGGTCATGTCCGCAAGGCACACCACCTGCACATTGATAGAATGATAATGTTTACGGTTGCTATAAATGTGCTCTGTTGCCTGTGGTGGCACCAGACCTACATGGGTGCAATCGATGGCACCAACAACATGTGGAATGCGCCCAAGGGATTAGAAGTCACCCTTCACACCGGCCAATTCTGCTCCTCTTGGGAAATGAATGTAGCGATTCCTATAGAGCATCATGGCTGCAAGAACATCCCTCAGCACCTGGCTGAACATGGGCTGCGACATCCCTCCAGCGCTAGCCACGGTCTCCTGGAAGGAATCAGTTGCCAAAAAGTGGACGGTTGCCATCACCTTGCATGTGGGTGTGAATGCAGTTGGATAGTGACAGCTCCAAAAGCTCACACAGGATCTTCAGTGTTGGTCTGTCCAGGCGGAATTTCCGAATTATTTCAACATTCTCCATGTCCTCCAGCACTGTAAGGGGACGTAGGAGATTTGGCCTCCTCCTAGTTGAGATGTAAATTTGAAAATGTCAGTGACAACCATCATGAGATGGCCACAGCACATACCATCAATGATGTCATGGAAAAACAAAGACTGCCTGAGAGATGCATGGCACACCAGGTTACATGGGTGGCCTTTTGATACACACAGAGGGGACACCTCTCCACTAACAATACACAAGTGCCACAAACACATTGGTGAATGTGAATGCACACATACTGAACCACACATGTCACATGTGCATGCCAGGTGCTGTAACATCCGCAAATGTGTCTGAAACTACCATAACTGTATCATATCCATCTGCTGTACCTGTCACATGCATCATGTAAAGTCTGCACACATCCATCCACACATTCATCACAGTAGCAGGAAAACGTTCAGTTGTGTGCATGAGCTGATGTGAAAGCACCAGTCTGGTACGATACCATACAGTGACACAACCAGTGACACAAGCCTTGTCAAGGTCTGCACTGACCCACAACACATTGATTTCTTCAACATCATTGACACCAGCTCAAGAGTGTCAAGCATCATCAACCATCAAATGCATAACTAACATGGCAGGGACCACAGACCAAAGTGTGTCACACACAATGTGCGTCCACCTGTGAATGACAATGAAGAATGGCATTGTGTGTACAATGATGTGCCCTTCACCATGTTGCTGCTGGGTACTGATACAGTGTTCACGATGGACATAGCCATTAAATCTTACGAAAATGGCGGTACCTACCGCCTGGCCCCAGCGATGTGACACCAGCACCACCCCTTTCACAAGTGCGGTAGCCATTGGCATATGGACATGTGTAGATGGCGGTGGGCATGCTCCGCCGCATGAATCGTGGTACCTACCGCCTGGCCCCGGCGGTGTGACACCAGCACCACCCCCTTCACAAGTGCAGTAGCCATTGGCATATGGATATGTGTAGATGGCGATGGCCATGCTCCCCCGCATGAATCGCGGTACCTACCGCCTGGCCCCGGCGGTGTGACACCAGCACCACCTCCTTCACAAGTGCGGTAGGCATTGGCATATGGACATGTGTAGATGGCGGTGGGCATGCTCCGCCGCATGAATCACGGTACCTTCCGCCTTGCCCCGGCGGTGTGACACCAGCACCACCCCTTCACAAGTGCGGTAGCCATTGGCATATGGACATGTGTAGATGGCGGTGGGCTTGCTCCGCCGCATGAATCGCGGTACCTACCGCCTGGCCCCGGCGGTGTGACACCAGCACCACCCCCTTCACAAGTGCGGTAGCCATTGGCATATGGACATGTGTAGATGGCGGTGGGCATTCTCCGCCACCTACACATGGATATTGGATATTTTTGAATGATGCACCATTGCGGTAGTGCACCCCGGGCACCCGCGGTGCGTCACCGCCTTGGAGCATTGCCTACGGCCAATAGGAGCGATGATCGCGGTGGCATGATGCAGATTTGAAAATCGCGTTGGGCATGCTCCGCCGGCGTGGAGGCGGTCATTGGATACTTTTGAATGATGCATGCACCCGCGGTGCGTTACCACCATGGAGCATTGCCTACAGCCAATGGGAGCGATGATCGCGGTGGCATGATGCAGATTTGAAAATCGTGGTGGGCATGCTCCGCCACCGCGGAGGTGGTCATTGGATACGTTTGAATGATGCACCATCGCGGTAGGGCACCCAGGGCACCCGCGGTGCGTCACCGCCATGGAGCATTGCCTACAGCCAATGGGAGCGATGATCGCGGTGGCAGGATGCAGATTTGAAAATCTCGGAAGGTGTGCTCCGCCACCGCAGAGGCGGTCATTGGATACTTTTGAAAGAGGCAGACCTGGACAACCAATTGTTGCTGCTTTTCAGCTTCCAAACGACCCCAGGGGGCTATAAATCTGTGGGAGTGAGCCTCACATTTCCACTGCTCACAGAGCCTGCTGCCTGGGACCCTCTCCCGCTGCTAGCTGTGACCCTTTCCTGCTGCTGCCTGGGACCCTCTCCTACTGCTGCCTGGGACCCCTCCCCACTCACTTCCACCACAGGTGTTCCATGTCCAAAGGGATGACAAGGACAGAGAAGATCCGTGCCAGTCCATTCACAAGTGAGGAGCTGGAGGTCCTGTGGACGAGGTGCTGACATAGTACCCAAGGCTGTTTGGTGGTCCCAATGTAGTGGTAAGTCTCCATGAAGGTAGCTGTTGGGCAGGGGGTGTCAGATGTGTAGTTGTGCAGCTGCAGTATATGCCTGAGGGTGTGGGGTTGTGTAAAACACCGACAGACAAGCTGTCTCCAGGGCAAGGGAGTGTGTGTGTCCCAATGTCACTCTTTTCTATGCCTGTACTTGTATGAGTGAGTGGGGTGTGTTACATTGTCAGCCATACAGAGCCAACGGATGTTAGCCATGTAGGTGCCAGGACAGTAATTGCTTGTGTGAATATTTCAGTGTGCCCCTGTAGCCCGAGTCAGTGTAACCTACAGAGTAGGTTCAGTGCCTGCCCACCCAAACGATAAAACATCACCAGACTTATATGCTCCTTGTGCCTGTTCCTTCACACTGAATAGTAGATACGCCCCATCTGTGCCCTGTATCATTTCAGACTTACACACTTCTGTCGATGCATATTGTGTTGAGGCATCCTGCATTTGTGAGATTATCATGGAGCCTATACGCCCCAATGTGTGCATGCAATCACAAATGTTTGGGCCATGCAGAGTGCCCTTGTAAGGGGTCCCCCAGTTTTGGAGGGAGGGAGGTTACAATGAGTCCTGAGTCTGTGTCTTGCTACTGTACTGATAGATGTTGTTATCTGACATTGTGTAACTGTTCATTTGCCCTTCTTTTCTCTCATACCTGCAGCTCAAGGTACACCAGCGTAAGGCCCTGTGGAGGGCCATTGCAGAAAAGGTGAGAGCCCTGGGGGTTTCCAACAGACGACGCACCCACTGTCACAAGAGGTGGGACGACATCAGCCGGCTGGCAAAGCAAGTGGCAGAGATGACCTAGGGGATGCTACCACGCACAGGGCGTTTGGTACGGCACAGCATGACTCCACTGATGGGCCGCATCTCGGCAGTGACTCATCCAGACCTGAATGCAAGTCTGATGGAGCATCGGCAGCAAGGCAGGGGTGGTGAGTATCTGGGGAGGGTGACTTTTTCTGGGAGTGGATGCATGTGTACAGGGCCTGTGGCAGCGGTGACCCATGTGATATACGTGTGTTGCTATGCTGTGCTGTGTGATGTGAGTGGCTTCTGTGATGTGTGCTTGTATCAGGCATTGGGCCACCCTGGCCTTACTAAGCTGATCCTCCCTGCTGTACTTTTGCATTGCCAGATGTGTTAGGCTCCACATGGTCATTCATCATTGGGATAGTGTGGGGAATCTATAATGTGGTGAACTGCAGTGTCAACTTTCTGAGTGTGACTTCATGTATGCCTACTTTGCATGCACCATGATCGTTGAGGCCCACACATCTGACAACAATGTGACCCAGATTACCACATGATGCTTGCTATGGCCTACTTGGCATTGTGGCATGTAATGTCATTATAGGTGTGTGTGTTGTCCCCTCCTGTTCCCTGAAGGTAAACCAGTGGTAATAAGTGTTGTACCCACATCATGTCCCTAGGGCAGGGCAAGTTGGGGGGGGGCACTCCATCTACGGGCAGGGTGTAGTGCTGTGTGGCATCAACATGGCTCACTCATGGCAGTTATTCTGCATTACAGACACTGTTGTGGTCTATGTAGTGTGTTGCTACACAGTGATTGCAGGGTGTGGTGGTTACCATGTTGGTTTGGGGCTCTCCTGTACTGCATTGATTTGAAATCGTTTGACCAGATGATGACACTTACACAAACCTGTATCTCTCGCTCATGCAGATTCGCAAGAGACCACGGAGGAACATGAGCCAGAAACCAGTGGTGGCGAGCGTAGCACTACAGCTGCAGCGGAGGCCAGTGACACAGAGACCACCAGCGCATCTGAGGGGGACAGAAGTATGCAGGAGGAATCTGTAGCTGAGACACAGAGTACCACATCATCTGATGCCAGCGGGGATGCATCCATGTTGGCAGGCACAGGGGATGGGGAGTCTGCTTCATCATCTACCACCCAGCGGCCAGTGCCCAGCCTCCCATCCACCTCCTCTGGGGCTGCCCGTATCCGTGTCACTAAGAGGGGACGAGTCACATTCATACCTGGCACCGCTGCCCCTGCACCTGTCCCCCCTGCTGTACTCAGTGCAGAGTGTGTAGAGCTCCTGCGCCAGCTTTGTGTGGGCCAGACTGCCCTGCTCAATGCCTTCAGTGACCATGACAAGAAAACAGGCCAGGTGATTGCATACATGGAGGGCATACACTCTGACGCGGGTGGGCTACACCATACAGTCCAGGCGTTGTCATCCAAAGTCACGTCAGCCCTTCAACAGGCACATGCTCCCATTGCAGCTCCGGTGCCTTTGTCCACCCCCCAGTCAGTGGCCACATCAGATGACAGTGACCACGGTTCGCCTGTGTCAACGAAAAGGTACAGCACAAGGAGCACACAACAGACACAAGCCAAACACTCCCGCCCACAGACACCATCCCCACTGAAGAGCATGTCCACCCCAGAATGCACAGACAAGAGCCAGTCAGGGAGGAGCAAGGCCAGAAGAGCAATCAGGCAGACATCAGGCTCACATGCCGCAGAGGCATCACCAGCAAAAGACTCTCCTGTCACTGAAACATCACACAAACCTACCCATGCAGTGTCTGTGCCCACTGAGGAAGTGTTGCATATCAGAGGTACACCTAGGAAGAGCACAGGGACACATCCACCCACCACATCAAACCCAATTCCACGACCATTGCTGCAGGTGGAGGAGGGCACAGTAGTGACCAGCCCTGGCAAGAAATCAAAGGAGAGCACTTTAGGGGGTACACCTAGCAAGAAGGCAAAGGAGGGCACTGTAGTGACCCGCCCTGGCAGGAAGTCAAAGGAGGGCACTGTAGGGGGTGCACCTGGCAAGAAGGCAAAGGAGGGCACTGTAGTGACCAGCCCTGGCAAGAATTCAAAGGAGGGCACTGTAGTGACCAGCCCTGGCAAGAAGTCAAAGGAGGGCACTGTAGGGGGTACACCTGGCAAAGAGGTGAAGGTGGTCCAGAGATGTAGCCAGACCAAGCGTTCCACGGGATCCAGCACATCTCCAGAGGTGGTGCCAGTGTCTGCACCTGATGTGGGACAGTTGGGGTGTGTGCCTGTTGTGTCATCACCACTTCCAATCAACCCCAAGACAGGGAAGCCATTTCATATTCCCAAAAAGTGGAAGGGCACCCCTCCAACCTCTCCCACCCACACTGTGTCAGAGGTCTGCATGACCCCACCTCCACGTGCCACTATGCCACCTGGTCCACACAGCCCTCCAGCTTGCCAAGACACTGTTAGCCCCACATCACCTGGGGCTCTGTCAACACAGTCAAGTGGGTCTGCTGTCCCCGACACACAGCCAGGTACAAGTCCGCTTGACAGCCAGGAGTGAGTTGACATCACACTCATACGCCTGTGCCTCATACAGGTGTGCTAGTCCTGAACATTGTTTAGAATATGGGTGTGTTGCTGGCCCTGTTGGTCTGCTGTGTTGGCCTCTCACCTGCCATGGACACTGGCCATGTTGCTCTGCTGTGTTGGCCTCTCACCTGCCATGGACACTGGCCATGTTGCTCTGCTGTGTTGGCCTCTCACCTGCCATGGACACTGGCCCGGTTGCTCTGCTGTGCTGTACACTCCCCTGTGCAGCCTCTCATGGACTTGCTGGCTCACCTGCCATGGACACTGACCCTGTTGGTCTGCTGTGTTGGCCTCTCACCTGCCATGGACACTGGCCCTGTTGTTCTGCTGTGTTGGCCTCTCACCTGCCATAGACACTGGCCCTGTTGCTCTGCTGTGCTGTACTCTCCCCTGTACAGCCTCTCATGTACTTGCTGGCTCACCTGCCATGGACACTGGCCCTGTTGGTCTGCTGTGTTGGCCTCTCACCTGCCATGGACTCTAGCCCTGTTGCTCTGCTGTGTTGGCCTCTCACCTATGCTATGGACACTGGTTTTCCTGTTTGTGTTTCATCTGTGCATAGTATCTTGCATTTGTACTTCAGTTTGTGCCTTGCTGTTGTCTACTATTGTTCTACTGCTACATCTGTGCAATATGCGAATAAATACAGTTACTTCTGTAGTGGGTTTTGTCAGTGTCCTTGCTGATTTAAATTATTTTTCTGTTTGCATTTGATTGCCTGTGCCCCATGCTCTATGTATCACGTCAACATTGCAAGGCTCTTTGCAGGCATCAGCTTTTTAGACAGGGGTGATAGGGTCTTCAGTCCATTCTGACCCTGATAATAGTGTAATCTGTGATGGCTATTTTACCTGCCATGCAGTTATCTTCTTAGTGATTTGCTATTGTTGGATGCACTGTTCACATGTCAGGTTGGGGAACACTGCCAGCACAGGATGTGATGCTGTGCAAAGGTTTTGAAGTAGGCTGGGATATGTCAAGATGTATGTGTGTGGATTCCTTTATGTGTGCCCAGCCGTGTATGTGTATGGTCATCTTGTGTTAGCCCTTAGTCCCGGTACCATGGCCTACATGAGATGCGTGGTCTTGGGTGTAGCAGAGGTGTGCAGTGTGAAGGGTGTATGTTTGTAGTAGACGTATGTGTGCCCCTGTATTGTGAGAGACACACATGTGTCACCCAGGAGGTGTATGCCTGTTGTTTGTTTTGTCTAGCCCTTTGTAGAAGATTGTATGCACTTGTGTGAGCTGTTTGTAGTGCACTGTGCTGTGTGTTGGTGTGTCCATGCTGATGTGTGTGACTCCTCCTTGTTGTGTTGGTAAGTTTGAAGTGTGCAAAGTGTGTGAGTTGCAATCAGAGTTGTGTTTGATTGATCCTCAATGTGTCTTGGGTCTGTTTGTGTAGACTGTGTGGCCCTGCTGCTCCACACTGGCATTGTGTTTGTCATGCATTGCAGGCACATGGTGGTTTTTCTACTCCTGTGTGGCATGGTGTGTGTGGTGTTACACTATCCTCTGTGTGTGCCACTTGTGCCTTGCCATTGTGGGTCTTCCCCCGCCGTCTATTTGTGTGTGGTACACCCATTACATGTCTGCTACTGACATGCAGGCTATTTCACTTTGATGTCAGCTGTCCCCTTGGTTTCCATGTGTGTGTGCCTCCCCATCACTTCATTTGTGAGCTTGTGCTTTGTGGTGCAGTTCTTGGGCCATAATGTTGTTCCACTCTGGACATTGCCACAGTGGTTTATGTGTGCTTTCCTTGTGCTATTAGTCATTCTGTAGTGGTCATGTGCACTTCAGCTGTGTGTGCTGCCCAGTGCTCTGGTGGAGATGGCTTGGCTCTTGTGTCCCAGAGTGGTGCATGTGTAGTTGTTGTGTTGGATGTGTGGGTGTTGGCTGTGGTATTGCTTCAGTTCCTGGGTGTGCTGTTGTATTTGTGCAGTGCTAATTTGTGGTGTGTGTGATGTGGTTGTGTTAATCATGTGTGTGTGTGGCTGTTGTGCTTGTTATGCACACACTGCTTGTTGAACATGCAGTGCTGTGTGTATGTGGCCTTGGCATTGCCTGATGTGCATCCCCTGATGCCTTGTGGTGTTTGTTGATTAGGGTTTCATGTGCATCTGTGGTTGGTTTGATGTGGCAGTGTGTGTTTGTCCAGATGCACTTCTTGTGTGATTTGTGTTATGGTGTGTGTGTGTTTTGTTCCTGAGTGATGATGTTGTGTACTCCTGTTGTGTCCGTGCTCCCATTGCTTTTCCCTAGTTGGGCGTACAGGGTATGTCTGTTTCTGTTGGAGTTCAGTATGTGTTCCTGTAGTGTTTGTGTGTTGTTGTTGTTGTGCAGGCATTTGTTGAGGCATCCCTGTGTGTGTGTGTGTTGTATTTGTGGCTACACCCAGGGTGTGTGTTTGTTTGTATGTGTATGTGCTGGCAAGGATTGTGAGCCTTCAGTGTGTGTGACACTGGTGTTGTGTGTTCCTTTTCAGCCACTCCTGCAGTGGCTGCCTCCCTGGTTGTGTGTTGTGTGGTGCAGAGAGTGTGTATTGTGCTTGTTGTTGCAGTGCTTGTTGGTGTGCAAATGGAGTGCACGGGATGGGCACCTGGCCTGTGACTTGATGGGGTGTGTTGATGTGTGGTTGGGGGTGGTGTGTCCCTATGCTGTTTGTGCCCTGCAAATGCCTTGGAGGGGCCCTGCCTTTTGCATAGTGCGCATGTGTTGACCGTGACGGTGACATGAACGGGACCGGGACGTTGCTACTGGTTGGCGGTCGATGTGTGTCCCGGATGCTGAGGGGTGCCTTGTTGTCAGGTGGATGATGTGTGGGTGCCCTTGTGGATGTGTTGTGACCCCCAGCAGGGTGTCTGTGTGGTGATTGGACCCTGTGTCGGCCTGAGTGTTCGGGGTTGCATTTGTGCGTACCTGCGGCGGCGTCCGCGGCGGCCCATCTGATGATAGTGTTGCAGGAGGAACATCACCGGATGCATATGGAGGGCTGGGTTCATGGCGTTCAGGACCGGGTCTCGGCTATCTTGCTCCGCTGTTGAGTTGCCGTCAGCTCAGACTGGGCTGTGTCTCCGCTGCGGTGCGTCGACTTGTTTGGGCCATCCTAATTTGTCGAGCGGGGCGGACGTCATTCTGCACGGCGGTCAGTGTTAATTGGCTCACAGCACCGCGGTGGCGGGCGCACTTTGATGGCGGTGCGCGGCGTTCCGCGGCGGATGGGAAATTACCTATGTTTTGCTATACTAATATGGCGGTCATGAGTTCTGCTGCTCGCGGGCGGAAAAAGGCGCTTTACCACCCCGCCAGCACTGCGGTGATGCCACTGCCCGACATTCTAATGGGCCCCTAAGTTATTTGAAGAGTGGGTGTATAAAAAAGTGTCTGCTTCCATCAGTGATTGTATAAGACAGTAAATATGTGTTAGTATCTGTATAAATAAGTGATGTGGTATGTCTAAAAATAGCAAAGTTGGTGTGTATAACTGTATACATGATTATATGGGTATTGATTGATTCTTTGCATTGCTGACTAGGTTTGTGAGTAACTCTATGGTAACCCTGGGCGAAGCACTACGCTACGCTCGCGTAGTTTGCGAATTTGCGCAACTTCGCACTAGGCGAGCTGCACGTAGCACAGTGCGAACACGCGTAGTGCAGCGTAGCGTAGTGCAGCCGTCATTTTTTGCTTGTTCGCGGTCATCAACGTCATGTTCGCGACCGCGAGCAAGCAAAATGACATCCCGGCGAGACTCTCAATGCGGGGAGGTCAGGTTTCTCATTGCGAGTGGTCGTGCATGCTCGCGACCGCTCGCGATGAGAAACTACCAGTTCGCGTTGAGAAAGCTGCCGCCGAGTAAAAATCTACTCGAGCGGCAGAAAACTACAGCTCGCACTGTGCAAGATGCCGTTTTCAATGATTGCACAGTGCCGGATGCTTGTTCGCACTGTGCAATCATTGAAGATGCATCTTGCACAGTGCGAACATGCTACTACGCAGCTCGCGTAGTGCTACGTGAAGTTCGCGTAGTGCGAAGTGCACTTCGGGTAGCGCTACTTCGCGAACTACACCCACCCTTACTCTATGGATGAGTGGCAGAGTGTGACTGCATGTATAGATGTATGAGTGCATATTATAGTCCTGTATTGATGAGTAACTACATGAGTGATATGTAGTATATGACATTCTTCTGTGTATGGTTTCAAAAATAGTAGTCAGCATTTTAGAATGGGTGTATCAAAGTTTATATTAGAGCATCAGTATGTGCATCAGATTGTCACGTGGATGATGTCATGAGTGATGTCATTTGAGATGTCATCAGTGGTGTCACTGACCATGTCATGAGTGATGTAATATGTAACATCAGCAGTGCATTGCGGGCACACGAGTTATAGTTAGCTCAACTAACTATAACAGGCGAAGTTCTCTGGTTTTATAGGAGTCAAATGTTCAACTAACTATAACGTCCCTGAAACCTTTGATTTTTTTAGTGAATTTCTAAGGTTTTTTAAATGCTAATTCCTAACTATAACGTACCTGAAACCTATGTTTTTTCAGTGAATTTCTAAGGTTTTTTAAATGTTTATTTCATATTTTAATGTTTCTAAAACCTACATATTTCAAATAGTTTTATTAATATTTTGGAACCAGCCCAGGTACGCCATCCCTTCTTTTTTTTGTCTTTAAAGTATATCTAAAAAACTTTAAACTGTATATGAGAGCAAGCGATGAACTAAAATATTTTAAACATTTATATATTTCTGTTATAAACTTATATTATGATAAATATATTTTGTCAAAATCGCATCGGGTGTGGTCTCCTTGTGCGCTTGGTGCGCGATTGCCATGTGACCTTAAAAAAAAGCATTTGATTGCTTCATAACATTTCCCATTGTAACAGTTATATGACCCCACCCATTTTACTCATTCTCTCTACAGCGTTTGATGAGAGACACCGCTTCTGCTTAGAAAGCTTTTTTGAAAAGTTTTTTGCTGTGTTCACATATCCTATACTACACACAACATGCAACGATCATCTTGATCATTATTCATGTTCTGTACATTAGCCTTCCACGTGTGAGTGCCATGCATCTCAAACGTTCCATCAAAAAACAAATATGTGTTACACAATGCCCCTGGTGTGTGTGTGCACATTATTATGCTCCCTTTCGGCCTGGGTATTCATTGCTCTAAGAAGTATCAGGAGCCATGGGCATTGTGCACATTATAGATAACATGTGACAAACAGTGAACAGTAATGTGTAGATTTATTTTGCTGTACGCTCTTTTGTCAGACTTTACCAATATAGTAGTGTGTTATATGTGAGACTTTCAGATTCACATTTGACATGCATTCCTGGACTGTAATGAGTGTTATCACTGTGTATGACGTAGCCTCACTGCTGATCCTCCCTTCATCCGAGCACATTCACATATGTACGCATCGTAATAGCAACACTTTCAATAATACCGCACACCATTGACATGCGTGTCTGCGCATATATCCACAACTTTGACAATGAAATGTGATGTTCACTATTCAATCTTTTCAAACACCATCTCATTAGCGATAGTTACCACCCTCCCGACACATGCTACACTAATGTAAATTGCACACTCTGAAAGGTCAAAACTACAAAAGAAACACACATAAGTACACTTCCTGGCCAGGCAGGAACTGAACAACGCCCAGGTCCCGGAATAATTATTCAGACCCCTAACCTGGCCTGGCGTATGCAAGCCCAGCCAACTTTGCGTTTGTATAAATAGGATAACCACAACGCCGCACGTCCTCTTCTTCCACACTGCCTCAGGTGATATGACCGCATCCACCTCGCATATCACAATGCGCATTTAAAAAAAAAAGGGATCCATGAGGTGTACACCATCCTGGCAATCAACACTGGCACTAAATTGTGAGCCCTACTGACCGTCATCTTCGAAAGGGATCCATGAGGTGTACACCAACCTGAAATCATCACTCCAGCTGAATTGTGAGCACTGCTGCCCATAGTGGTTGCTCACACAACAATGACAGCAGGTAGGCAGAGCGGCCTGGGTGCACAGGGCCTTCAATTGAGCGCGGTGCTGCAGGAGGGGTGGGGTGCATCACCTTTAGTGCGCACGTGCGAATAAGCAATGTTGCCGTGCGTAATGATGTGATCTCTGACCTCATTTAGTCACATCTGTCTCATTTTAAGGACCTGTTGGACCATACTGTAGGCCTAAGCCAGTGGGCAGTGCTGCTCTACAGACACGCGGCGTTGGCTTTTAGGGAACTGTAGTGAGCTTGTTACTAAGTGTACATGCACACAGCCTTCCGCCACTGCAATACACGTGCACATTATGTTTCTACCATGTGCTCTGTTCCTTTCTACATCAACCTTCGTATAACGTATTATTATTTAACCTTGTGAATTCTCGAGCACTCCAACTCCTCTTTGAACCACGATTACCACTAACAGTTGGTAGATCGTACTTCAAAAACGAAGGATGCACTCAACTCCTGTTTTCTATCAAGCTTGAAACAAACCTTCATTTACGTTCAGACATTTCCGCCATTAAATGTTTTCTCCCTTTTAAGACATTGAATTGATTGGCTCAAGATTGGCAGAGCGAGAGCACACCCCGCGATGATGCCCTGGGCATTCTGACGCTTTTTATCGTGGTATCAAGGCACCGTGCCCGACCGGAGACCTGCTCTCCTACCGTACAAACATACCCCGGACACTCAACTTGCACCAACACGCCGTGGGACACACACCGGTGGTGGCAGGTGAGCAGTGAAACCCCGGTGTGCAGGACCTACAATTGAACACAGTGTGGGGGAAGGGATTAGGGTGCAGCACCCTGGGTGCACAGGTGCATGTAAGCGATTTTCCCGTAGCTAATAATATAGGACTATATTATCAAACAACAGTGATAACATTAACGCCGCTTTAGCGGCAGGAAACCAGAACCTGGGCTTCTATGGGAATTCACAAGGGCATATTATCAACCCCTTATCGCCGCTTTAGCGGCGATAATGTTATCGCCGTTCCTTGATAATATGGCCCCTAATCTCTGGCCTCATGTGTTTCATTTTAAGGACTTGCTGGACCACACTCTTTCTGGCAGACCCCAGTGTCCTAGACAAACGGATGATGGGAGGATAAACACTAAGGGCTGGGTGCAGTAGCCCGATGCTCTGTCTCCTCCTCCCTCTCTTCTTTTGACTCTCCCTCCCCCTCTCCCTTCCACCCACTCCTCAACCCTCCCATTCTCACTATCGTCCTTTCATTCGGACCACCTTTCTTTACCTCTTCCACATAGCACACATATGTTTCATTTTTGTCTTGCAGGTTTTCTACGCTGCTTCCACTGGAGTCCAACCCACGTTTTTTATATTATACTGTTTGTTCTATTAAACTTACGTTTCTATTTATATGTGTTTTAATAAAGGTTACTTTTTTTTTCAAATAAATAACTGAGTGTATAGGTCTTCTTTTTCTGACAACACTTGTCTGTAGTTTATTGTGAAAATCATCTGTTTATAGGAGATCATGAGGGCAAACCTTTCTAATATTACAGTGCACCTACCAAACATAATCTAACTGAGTATTACACAAATGAAGCCTGGGTAATTCTACAACTGCAAGAGTTCTATGAGTGTATCACTTTATAACACCATGAGTACTGCCCGTGTGATTACAGAACGAATAAGGCACTGCCTAGTACCACCGAGACTTCAGAGACTTGTGGAAAAGTAAATTTTGCCATGCTATATGTGCCTACGTGTTCCCCATCTTATGTTATATGTGCATGATCGATATGCCTGTATCCCCTTATGATCGATTAAAAACGCAATCATAGTTGTGTCCAACTCTAGTATGCCAGTATCCAGTTCTCGTGAAAACAACGAGTATTAGGCCTATGTTGCCACGTTTTACAGTGTGCACGTTAAATTCATTGAATTGTCCCCGTTCCTAGGCCTCAAAAGGGCCCGGACACCAGATTCAAGCTCCAGTCTCCTGAACCCTCTCTGAGGAGCGATGCAGCCCCCACCTGCATTCCTGACCCTTCACTTACTTCCTGCCGCACAGTGCCCGGCCCGGCCTGGCTCTGCCTGCCTGTCTGCCAAGAGTATGTTATGCTTCTAGTTATCAGTCCAGCCCTCCTCCTTTGCATTCCTAAGCTACTGAATCGCATCAATAGTTTGAGCCATGGTCTAGCCTTTCTGTCTCCATGTAAGAGAAATACTGTATTAATATTCATAGAATATTCCTCGCACACGCAATACATGTAGAATAATGCATGCACCAGTCTTAGTGTCAAGTAGCCTTTGCCCTGATAACTTTTGGATTCTATCAACATGTACTCCAAACACCAGATACCAGATATGCTATAGGTACATGTCGTCCTGACACCGCAGACTTTAGTCTCCTCTTCTAGCGCAGAAGTCATAGCCCCCAGTTCTCCCTGGTAACACATCATTGCCCGTTTGCGCGCACCACTAGGTTAAAGGTCCCAGCTGTTCGAGTAGCCCCCTCCATGTTTCCGCCCCATTCATGACACTTCTGTGACGTTTACATCA
This sequence comes from Lissotriton helveticus, assembly GCF_964261635.1. Lineage (NCBI taxonomy): Eukaryota > Metazoa > Chordata > Amphibia > Caudata > Salamandridae > Lissotriton > Lissotriton helveticus. The sequence continues at coordinate 308,397,987 of NC_136071.1, forward strand.
CATGTCTCAGTACACGCCCTGTACACGCCTTCTTTCTCCACCCATTCACTCTTATCTTACGTTTGTCATAAGTTACGCCTACTGTATGCAATGTAATGTAATGTATTACTATATATATGCTGCACTGTCGATGAAACATTGCAGCTGCCATCCATTCTATTTCCGTGCAGGCTATCCCGTTCCTGTCCCTTCCCTTATGCCTGATTAAAGCTTGTTAGACTCAGATACCTCGAATCCTGTCTCTTATTTATTGAGCTATCTGTTTTATTCACTGTATTCAAAAAGGGGAACATCCATTACAACGCAAGTATTACAACGTAGTGCTATTAGAACGCAGGTAATACAACGCAGATTCTGTTACAACGCATGTTTTTACAACGCATGGTGTTACAACGCAAGTGCTATTACAACGCATGTTTTTACATCGTAATTATGGTATATGGTTAATTGGTAAATGTTATTTTGTGGATTAATTGTTAAATGTTATTTTGTGGGTTTTTTAATAATAATAATAAAAATATTTAATTTACTTAGGCAATTTTGTATAATTTATTAATATATAATAAGTATTAATACTCTGGTATTTTTTGTAGTAATTTTTAATTATTTATTTAAATAAAAAAATGTTTAAAAAAGTAATTATTATTAATTTTATTATTTAATTATGTATGTATGGAATACATTAATTATTTAATTATGTAATATTCAGGCAATTTTGTATAATTTATTAAAATATAATACGTTTTAATACTCAGGTATTTTTTGTAGCAGTTTTTAATTATTTATTTAAATTAAAAAATGTTTAAAAAAATAATTATTAATAATTTTATTATTTAATTATGTATGTATGGAATACATTAATTATTTAATTATGTAATATTCAGGCAATTTTGTATAATTTATTAAAATATAATACGTTTTAATACTCAGGTATTTTTTGTAGCAATTTTTAATTATTTATTTAAATTAAAAAATGTTTAACAAAAATAATTATTAATAATTTTATTATTTAATTATGTATGTATGGAATACATTAATTATTTAATTATGTAATATTCAGGCAATTTTGTATAATTTGTTACAATATAAAATATAATACGTTTTAATACTCAGGTATCTTTTGTAGCAATTTTTAATTATTTATTTAAATAAAATAATGTTTAAAAAAATAATTATTAATAATTTAATTTCTTAATTAATTTAATTAATTAATTATGTATGTATGGAATACATTAATTATTTAATTATGTAATATTCAGGCAATTTTGTATAATTTGTTAAAATATAATAAGTATTAATACTCTGGTGTTTTTTGTAGTAATTTTTAATTATTTATTTAAATAATTATTAATACTTTGAAACATAATTTTTATTAAAATAAGTCAAATTTATTATTAATAAATATTTTATTATTAACTTAGGTTTAAATTATTATATAAATAAATTACAAATAAATTGGAATATTTATAGATGTATTTTTGTACATTTTCTCACGCTTTTCCATTGGTTTCAATGAAGGTTTTAGTCCTTTATTTATTTCTATGAATACTCCATTGGAATACGTGGAACGGTTTATAATGGATGAAAAAGAATAGAAGGAGGATGGAGAAGAAGGATACAAGGGTAGCATAATGGTAAGTGATTAAAAACATTATTTTTGGTATATAAACATTATTTAAAAACGTTATAAATTTACAAAAATAATGGAAAAAGTCTTTCTGTTTTCAAATATATTTCATTATTTAATGAAAATAACATGTAAAAAAAATATAATATTTATTGAACATTTACAATATTTTCTTATTTTTTTAACTTTTAAAATGATAATTTTAATGTATTATAACAAAAAATAAATACATTATATTAAAATAGTCCTTTTTTCATTTTGCAGCTTTTTGATCACGTCGTTACGTTAACGTCGACGTTAGACGCCATCTTGGATTTCATCGATTGCTGGAAGCAGCTGGAAGCTGATCTGCGCTCAAGGTAGGAAACTTTTACAACTTAATTAACAGTAACATACATTAAAAAAGTATATATATTGTAACGAGAGGATAAGGAGAGGTTGCGTTTTAAACTAATATTTGTTTTTGATTGAATTTGAACATGTCGCCGAACATTTCACTTGTATATGCCTTCGTCGGGTAATGTATCGGGAAAAGTCGAGGGTAAATATTTTTCAATAAACTTACTTTAAAAAAAAAAAATCATTTTGAACGTTATATGTTTTGTGTTGAGATGGAAATGTATTCTTTGGTTAATTTGTACAACATCGAAAGCTTAACAACGTTTATTTGAAAAATGATACTTTTGGGCATGCATTGTTTAAAAGGAAACTGGTTTTTGAATTTTCGCATGTTGAAATCGAAGCAATATATGTGCGGTATTCTTTGTTGATATTTTGAAATAAGGGGCTGGATTTGTTGTTTGGTAATGCATATTTTCGAGTGCTTTCAGGGATGCAAGTTAAAATTATGAATAATTGGTTAAATTGGTTGATTCCTTTTCAAATTTCAAAAAGCATGTTTACAAAATACATGTTTTGCGTGCGTGTTGTACAAATTGTAAAATTTGAAAAATTAAAAGATTTAGTCAGCGAGACAAATTGCAGTTAGGATGTGTTGTTGGAAAAATCTTGCAAAAATTTACAGGCAAGAATTTATTACTATATTTAGTAAGTGAGATTATATTCAGTTAGGTTGTGAATTTACATAACCATAAAAAAATTATTTTACGTTGCTTATATCACATTTTTACATGAAGAAATGTTATATTAATAGAATAATGGGTAATATCTCAGTAAAGGTGCTTTTTTGTTTGTTTTCTGTTTGAAAGACAACAGAAATTTGTAATATAAACCAGTTATTAGAAAAAATTTAACACAAGCCAGTATCATTTTTGAAATAGTAAGTGGGGAAAAAAGTGTTTCAATATAACCTTAAAACCAACGTTCAAAATGTTTACTTCAAGGAAAAATATTCCATTACAATTAATATGGAATTTAATCAGAAAATGTTTTTTACATACAAAAATAATTTCTATATGCTTTCTATGGGTTTTTAATTGTAAAAAGAAAGGGGATGGATTTTTCCATTTTTCAAAAATGTGCAGATAAAAAGGATGATTTTTCTAAAGGTAAGGGAGCCCGACAATTTATCATTTAAAATGTTTGTCACAAAAAAACCAATTGAATTCAATATATAAAAAACTAAATTTAGGGCAAAGCAGGAAAGTAAGTTTTAGTGTTGATTTTAGAAATGTAGTATGTTAGCAACATTTTCTAAGTAGTCTGATGCCACACACAACGAAAATTGTTGTAGTACACCCAATAGTCTCCTGGACATTTCCTTTGTTTGTCTTGAAGGCCGGGGATTCAGACTACCTGAAAATGCTTGTGCAAGTATCATTTCTTGAAAACTTTGCTCCTTCTTCAAAGTTTTCAAAAAAGAGTAAAAATTAGGATGATGTTTGCCAATTGTATGACTGAAGGAGTTGTGCCATCCCTCTATGGCATTATTTGTTTTAGCACCACCTTCCAAGCAGGTTGAGTAGCAGTTCCACCACTGCACATGGTAACGTGGCTTCCTCCTGCGACCTGATCTGCCTAGACGTCCAATCCATGTGTCCTCGAAATAATTTAAAATAGAGCCAATTTTTCTTCATTTTCTATAAAATAATCAGATTCTGAAATTGCAGTGTAGTATTCATCTACACTATCAGGTGGTACAAAACAAAGGGCAGTTAATTTTTTTAATTCAACTTGTAATTTACTATCAGAGCAGTAATCTGTAACCAGGGATGTTTTTTGAAGTTTACGCCAATATGCCTGGGAAAAATGAAAAAAACATCCCTGAATTTGGGTATCCACGTACAATTTGTTGATGACATTCATCATAGTCAATTCAAAATCCAAAATGATTTTCCTAGGACTTTTTGCTGATGTTTTCTCTTTAATTACTGATAAAAATTCAGTATAGGTTGCAGATTGCTTGTCTGGTAGTAAACTATATACTAAGGGAACTACATTATTGTTTATTTGTGCATGAATGCTGTAAATTTGTGTGAAAGGATGGGGCGTACATTTAAACGTACCATCCATCATCCAAATTTCAGTATTCTCTCATTTGTAAAGGTTACGGGGAGTGCTAAATATTAATATGCGTTTGAGAGGGTTTTGGTTATCATAGAGAAGGAAAGGTTCATTAGAGAAAGAAAGACTTAATTCGTGTGGAATAACAATGTCAGCAAAAGTTTGTGGAGTAACTGTTTGTGTGTTACTTGCCTGCTTTTTACGTTGAATAATTCTACGCAAATTAGGGATTGTTGGCATATTACAAGCAACATGTCCAGGGACATGTTGTGCAACCTCTCTTAAAATTTGACCAGGAGTTGCATTGGAGGTGGATGCAATATCTTTCATTTGGTTGATTGTATCGCGTATTTCTATTTCCATTGCAGAGGCAGAGTGGTTATGTTCAGTGGTTTTGATTATGTTGTCACCAACACTAAAACCGCTCTGCCACTGCAACGAGAAGAATAATATTGAACACACCTCCAATGTCTCCTTGGTTCACTTATCCTCTCATTGCAATATATATACCCACAGTGTTTTAGAAGTCTGTTTCCTTTTCTTGATTTTGTATAAATTGCTGTTGTATTGCTTGACATTTTCTGTGGGGAAACAAAAAAAAGTAAATATAAATTAATATGTTGGTTCTGTTTAAATAAATTAATTGCACTAAAAGACTTTTTAGCACTTTTTAAAATTATGCATTTATATGAACTTGGAAATGTAAGTGGCACTTCAACACTATCCAGCACTTTCCCTACTCATGCACTTTCCTGGAGTTAGAATAGTAAGTGGCACTTCAACACTATCCAGCACTTTCCCTACTCATGCACTTTCCTGGAGTTAGAATAGTAAGTGGCACTTCAACACTATCCAGCACTTTCCCTACTCATGCACTTTCCTGGAGTTATAATAGTAAGTGGCACTTCAACACTATCCAGCACTTACCCTACTCATGCACTTTACTGGAGTTAGAATAGTAAGTGGCACTTACACACTATCCAGCACTTACCCTACTCATGCACTTTACTGGAGTTAGAATAGTAAGTGGCACTTACACACTATCCAGCACTTACTCTACTCATGCACTTTCCTGGAGTTAGAATAGTAAGTGGCACTTAGATATTATCCAGCACTTTCCCTACTTATGCACTTTAGTGGAGTTTGAATAGTAAGTGGCACTTCAACACAATCCAGCACTTTCCCTACTCATGCACTTTCCTAGAGTTAGAATAGTAAGTGGCACTTCAATACTATCCAGCACTTACCCTACTCATGCACTTTCCTGGAGTTAGAATAGTAAGTGGCACTTCAACACTATCCAGCACTTACTTTACTCATGCACTTTCCTGGAGTTAGAATAGTAAGTGGCACTTACACATTATCCAGCACTTTCCCTACTTATGCACTTTAGTGGAGTTTGAATAGTAAGTGGTACTTCAACACAATCCAGCACTTTCCCTACTCATGCACTTTAGTGGAGTTTGAATAGTAAGTGGCACTTCAACACAATCCAGCACTTTCCCTACTCATGCACTTTCCTAGAGTTAGAATAGTAAGTGGCACTTCAATACTATCCAGCACTTACTCTACTCATGCACTTTCCTGGAGTTAGAATAGTCAGTGGCACTTCAACACTATCCAGCACTTAACCTACTCATGCACTTTCCTGGAGTTAGAATAGTAAGTGGCACTTCAACACTATCCAGCACTTTCTCTACTCATGCACTTTCCTGGAGTTAGAATAGTAAGTGGCACTTCAACACTATCCAGCACTTTCCCTACTCATGCACTTTCCTGGAGTTAGAATAGTAAGTGGCACTTCAACACTATCCAGCACTTTCCCTACTCATGCACTTTCCTGGAGTTATAATAGTAAGTGGCACTTTAAAACTATCCTGCACTTTCTATAATCAAGCACTTACCTGGAGTTTAAATAGTAATTGACATTTTTTTACTATCCTGCACTTTTTTAGTTTTAAAAATATTTTTTGTATGCAATGTGAGCAGCAAATAAAATGTGTTTATTTAACAGTTACTTTTGACTTTTGAAGGTTGCTTTGTGGGTTTCTTTCAGGTCTTGCAAATTGATTTGAGATTGGCTGAGCTTTGATTGCTTTTTCGGTTTTGGATTTTCTTCTTTGGCTGTAATGAAAAGATTTTAAAAAGTGTTATATGGTTTGAAAATGTTTTCATTCTATTTCTTTTATAAACGTTGCAAAAATTATTCTACATTTATTGATGATTACAAATTTGAGACATGTTAACACTAACCAGTATTTTCTTTGCTCATGTCTTTACGTGGACTTGGAATTGTAAGTGGCACTTCAACACTATCCAGCACTTTCCCTAGTCATGCACTTTCCTGGAGTTAGAATAGTAAGTGGCACTTCCACACTATCCAGCACTTACCCTACTCATGCACTTTCCTGGAGTTAGAATAGTCAGTGGCACTTCAACACTATCCAGCACTTTACCTACTCATGCACTTTACTGGAGTTAGAATAGTAAGTGGCACTTCAACACTATCCAGCACTTTCTCTACTCATGCACTTTCCTGGAGTTAGAATAGTAAGTGGCACTTACACACTATCCAGCACTTAACCTACTCATGCACTTTCCTGGAGTTAGAATAGTAAGTGGCACTTACACACTATCCAGCACTTAACCTACTCATGCACTTTCCAGGAGTTAGAATAGTTAGTGGCACTTCAACACTATCCAGCAATTTCCCTACTCATGCACTTTCCTGGAGTTAGAATAGTAAGTGGCACTTCAACACTATCCAGCACTTTCTCTACTCATGCACTTTCCTGGAGTTAGAATAGTAAGTGGCACTTACACACTATCCAGCACTTAACCTACTTATGCACTTTCCTGGAGTTAGAATAGTAAGTGGCACTTCAACACTATCCAGCACTTTACCTACTCATGCACTTTACTGGAGTTAGAATAGTAAGTGGCACTTCAACACTATCCAGCACTTTCTCTACTCATGCACTTTCCTGGAGTTAGAATAGTAAGTGGCACTTCAACACTATCCAGCACTTTCCCTACTCATGCACTTTCCTGGAGTTATAATAGTAAGTGGCACTTTAAAACTATCCTGCACTTTCTATAATCAAGCACTTACCTGGAGTTTAAATAGTAATTGACATTTTTTTACTATCCTGCACTTTTTTAGTTTTAAAAATATTTTTTGTATGCAATGTGAGCAGCAAATAAAATGTGTTTATTTAACAGTTACCTTTGACTTTTGAAGGTTGCTTTGTGGGTTTCTTTCAGGTCTTGCAAATTGTTTTGAGATTGGCTGAGCTTTGATTGCTTTTTCGGTTTTGAATTTTCTTCTTTGGCTGTAATGAAAAGATTTTAAAAAGTGTTATATGGTTTGAAAATGTTTTCATTCTTTTTCCTTTATAAACGTTGCAAAAATTATTCTACATTTATTGATGATTACAAATTTGAGACATGTTAACACTAACCAGTATTTTCTTTGCTCATGTCTTTACGTGGACTTGGAATTGTAAGTGGCACTTCAACACTATCCAGCACTTTCCCTAGTCATGCACTTTCCTGGAGTTAGAATAGTCAGTGGCACTTCAACACTATCCAGCACTTTACCTACTCATGCACTTTACTGGAGTTAGAATAGTAAGTGGCACTTCAACACTATCCAGCACTTTCTCTACTCATGCACTTTCCTGGAGTTAGAATAGTAAGTGGCACTTACACACTATCCAGCACTTAACCTACTTATGCACTTTCCTGGAGTTAGAATAGTAAGTGGCACTTCAACACTATCCAGCACTTTACCTACTCATGCACTTTACTGGAGTTAGAATAGTAAGTGGCACTTCAACACTATCCAGCACTTTCTCTACTCATGCACTTTCCTGGAGTTAGAATAGTAAGTGGCACTTACACACTATCCAGCACTTAACCTACTCATGCACTTTCCTGGAGTTAGAATAGTAAGTGGCACTTACACACTATCCAGCACTTAACCTACTCATGCACTTTCCAGGAGTTAGAATAGTCAGTGGCACTTCAACACTATCCAGCAATTTCCCTACTCATGCACTTTCCTGGAGTTAGAATAGTAAGTGGCACTTCAACACTATCCAGCACTTTCTCTACTCATGCACTTTCCTGGAGTTAGAATAGTAAGTGGGACTTACACACTATCCAGCACTTTCCCTACTCATGCACTTTCCTGGAGTTAGAATAGTAACTGGCACTTCAACACTATCCAGCACTTTGCCTACTCATGCACTTTCCTGGAGTTATAATAGTAAGTGGCACTTTAAAACTATCCTGCACTTTCTATAATCAAGCACTTACCTGGAGTTTAAATAGTAATTGACATTTTTTTACTATCCTGCACTTTTTTAGTTTTATAAATATTTTGTGTATGCAATGTGAGCAGCAAATAAAATGTGTTTATTTAACAGTTACCTTTGACTTTTGAAGGTTGCTTTGTGGGTTTCTTTCAGGTCTTGCAAATTGTTTTGATATTGGCTGAGCTTTGATTGCTTTTTCGGTTTTGGATTTTCTTCTTTGGCTGTAATGAAAAGATTTAAACAAGTGTTATATGGTTTGAAAATGTTTTCATTCTATTTCTTTTATAAACGTTGCAAAAATTATTCTACATTTATTGATGATTACAAATTTGAGACATGTTAACACTAACCAGTATTTTCTTTGCTCATGTCTTTACGTGGACCTGGAATTGTAAGTGGCACTTCAACACTATCCAGCACTTTCCCTAGTCATGCACTTTCCTGGAGTTAGAATAGTAAGTGGCACTTCCACACTATCCAGTACTTACCCTACTCATGCACTTTCCTGGAGTTAGAATAGTCAGTGGCACTTCAACACTATCCAGCACTTTCCCTACTCATGCACTTTACTGGAGTTAGAATAGTAAGTGGCACTTCAACACTATCCAGCACTTTCTCTACTCATGCACTTTCCTGGAGTTAGAATAGTAAGTAGCACTTCCACACTATCCAGCACTTACCCTACTCATGTACTTTCCTGTAGTTAGAATAGTAAGTGGCACTTCAACACTATCCAGCACTTTCTCTACTCATGCACTTTCCTGGAGTTAGAATAGTAAGTGGCACTTTAAAACTATCCTGCACTTTCTATAATCAAGCACTTACCTGGAGTTTAAATAGTAATTGACATTTTTTTACTATCCTGCACTTTTTTAGTTTTAAAAATATTTTTTGTATGCAATGTGAGCAGCAAATAAAATGTGTTTATTTAACAGTTACCTTTGACTTTTGAAGGTTGCTTTGTGGGTTTCTTTCAGGTCTTGCAAATTGTTTTGATATTGGCTGAGCTTTGATTGCTTTTTCGGTTTTGGATTTTCTTCTTTGGCTGTAATGAAAAGATTTAAAAAAGTGTTATATGGTTTGAAAATGTTTTCATTCTATTTCTTTTATAAACGTTGCAAAAATTATTCTACATTTATTGATGATTACAAATTTGAGACATGTTAACACTAACCAGTATTTTCTTTGCTCATGTCTTTACGTGGACTTGGAATAGTAAGTGGCACTTCAACACTATCCAGCACTTACCCTACTCATGCACTTTCCTGGAGTTAGAATAGTAAGTGGCACTTCCACACTATCCAGTACTTACCCTACTCATGCACTTTCCTGGAGTTAGACTAGTCAGTGGCACTTCAACACTATCCAGCACTTTCCCTACTCATGCACTTTACTGGAGTTAGAATAGTAAGTGGCACTTCAACACTATCCAGCACTTTCTCTACTCATGCACTTTCCTGGAGTTAGAATAGTAAGTGGCACTTACACACTATCCAGCACTTAATCTACTCATGCACTTTCCTGGAGTTAGAATAGTAAGTGGCACTTCAACACTATCCAGCACTTTCCCTACTCATGCACTTTCCTGGAGTTAGAATAGTAAGTGGCACTTCAACACTATCCAGCACTTTCCCTACTCATGCACTTTCCTGGAGTTAGAATAGTAAGTGGCACTTCAACACTATCCAGCACCTTTCCTAATCATGCACTTTCCTGGAGTTATAATAGTAAGTGGCACTTTAAAACTATCCTGCACTTTCTATAATCAAGCACTTACCTGGAGTTTAAATAGTAATTGACATTTTTTTACTATCCTGCACTTTTTTAGATTTAAAAATATTTTTTGTATGCAATGTGAGCAGCAAATAAAATGTGTTTATTTAACAGTTACCTTTGACTTTTGAAGGTTGCTTTGTGGGTTTCTTTCAGGTCTTGCAAATTGTTTTGAGATTGGCTGAGCTTTGATTGCTTTTTCGGTTTTGGATTTTCTTCTTTGGCTGTAATGAAAACATTTAAAAAAGTGTTATATGGTTTGAAAATGTTTTCATTCTATTTCTTTTATAAACGTTGCAAAAATTATTCTACATTTATTGATGATTACAAATTTGAGACATGTTAACACTAACCAGTATTTTCTTTGCTCATGTCTTTACGTGGACTTGGAATAGTAAGTGGCACTTCAACACTATCCAGCACTTACCCTACTCATGCACTTTCCTGGAGTTAGAATAGTAAGTGGCACTTCCACACTATCTAGTACTTACCCTACTCATGCACTTTAATGGAGTTAGAATAGTAAGTGGCACTTCAACACTATCCAGCACTTTCTCTACTCATGCACTTTCCTGGAGTTAGAATAGTAAGTGGCACTTACACACTATCCAGCACTTAATCTACTCATGCACTTTCCTGGAGTTAGAATAGTAAGTGGCACTTCAACACTATCCAGCACTTTCCCTACTCATGCACTTTCCTGGAGTTAGAATAGTAAGTGGCACTTCAACACTATCCAGCACTTTCCCTACTCATGCACTTTCCTGGAGTTAGAATAGTAAGTGGCACTTCAACACTATCCAGCACTTTTCCTAATCATGCACTTTCCTGGAGTTATAATAGTAAGTGACATTTTTTTACTATCCTGCACTTTTTTAGTTTTAAAAATATTTTTTGTATGCAATGTGAGCAGCAAATAAAATGTGTTTATTTAACAGTTACCTTTGACTTTTGAAGGTTGCTTTGTGGGTTTCTTTCAGGTCTTGCAAATTGTTTTGAGATTGGCTGAGCTTTGATTGCTTTTTCGGTTTTGGATTTTCTTCTTTGGCTGTAATGAAAACATTTAAAAAAGTGTTATATGGTTTGAAAATGTTTTCATTCTATTTCTTTTATAAACGTTGCAAAAATTATTCTACATTTATTGATGATTACAAATTTGAGACATGTTAACACTAACCAGTATTTTCTTTGCTCATGTCTTTACGTGGACTTGGAATTGTAAGTGGCACTTCAACACTATCCAGCACTTTCCCTACTCATGCACTTTCCTGGAGTTAGAATAGTAAGTGGCACTTCAACACTATCCAGCACTTTCCCTAGTCATGCACTTTCCTGGAGTTAGAATAGTAACTGGCACTTCCACACTATCCAGTACTTACCCTACTCATGCACTTTACTGGAGTTAGAATAGTCAGTGGCACTTCAACACTATCCAGCACTTTCCCTACTCATGCACTTTACTGGAGTTAGAATAGTAAGTGGCACTTCAACACTATCCAGCAATTTCTCTACTCATGCACTTTCCTGGAGTTAGAATAGTAAGTGGCACTTCAACACTATCCAGCACTTACCTTACTAATGTACTTTCCTGTAGTTAGAATAGTAAGTAGCACTTCAACACTATCCAGCACTTTCTCTACTCATGCACTTTCCTGGAGTTAGAATAGTAAGTGGCACTTCAACACTATCCAGCACTTTCCCTACTCATGCACTTTCCTGGAGTTAGAATAGTAAGTGGCACTTCAACACTATCCAGCACTTTCCCTACTCATGCACTTTCCTGGAGTTATAATAGTAAGTGGCACTTCCACACTATCCAGCACTTACCCTACTCATGCACTTTCCTGGAGTTAGAATAGTCAGTGGCACTTCAACACTATCCAGCACTTTCCCTAATCATGTATTTATCTGGAGTTAGAATAGTAAGTGGCACTTTAAAACTATCCAGCACTTTAGAGAAAGTGCTGGATAGTGTTGAAGTGCCACTTACAATTCTAAGTCCAGGTTTGGAGTTAGAATAGTAAGTGGCATTATCCAGCCTTTTCACTAATCATACACTTTCCAGAATTTTGAATAGTAAGTTCCACTTTAACATTATTTAGCACTTTTCTAATCATGCACTTTCCTGGATTGAAAATAGTAAGTAGCACTTCAACACTATCCAGCATTTTCACTAATCATGCACTTATGTGCTGTTAGAATATTAAGTGGCACTTCAATACTATCCAGCACTTTTCCTAATCTGGCACTTTCCTGGAGTGAAAATAGTAAGTGGCACTTCAATACTATCCAGCACTTTTTCTAATCATGCACTTTCCTGGAGTGAAAATAATAAGTGGCACTTCAATACTATCCAGCACTTTCACTAATCATGTATTTACTTGAACATCGCATAGTAAGTGGCACTTTAACACTATCAACCACTTTCTCTTATCATGCACTTTATTGGTGTTGGAATAGTAAGTGGCATTTCTAAACTATCCTTCACTTTTTGTAATCATGCTCTTACCTGGAGTTAGAATAGTAATTTCTATTTCAATACTATACAGCACTTTCCCGCATCAAGCACTTACTTGCAGTTTAATTAGTAAATGACATTTTTTCACTTTTCTGCACTTTTTCTACGTTACATTTATATATCGTATACAAAATAAGCAGGAAAGCAAATGTGTTTATTTGACAGTTACCTTTGAGTTTGGAAGGTTGATTTGTGGGTTTCTTTGAAGTCTTGTAAATTGCTTTGATATTGGCTGAGCTTTGGTCGCTTTTACAGTTTTGGTTCTTCTCCTTTGAATGTAAAAAAATAAATTCGGAAATATGTTATGTTTGGATAATGTTTTATTTATTTATCACTTTTCTACGTTGTCTTTAAAAAAATTATGGTTATTAATGTTTAGAAATTAGTGAAATGTTAACATTAACCAGCAGTTTCTCAGATCATTTATTTACCTGGACTTAGATTTATAAGTGTAATTTCTATACTATGCAGCACTTTCGTTATTCATGCATTTAAATGGACTTGAAATTGTATCATGCACTTATTTGCTGTTGGAATAGTAAGTTGCAATTCAAGACTATCTAGCACTTCACTTAATCATATATTTTAATAGAATTGAAATAAAAAGTTGTTTCTCTCGAGTACGCATTATTTTCTAAAGTCATGCACTTTCTCAGAATGGAAATAATAAGACACATTTTCTAAATATCTAGCACTTTTCTTAGTTTCTATTAATATTAAGCATTTTTTTCGAATACCCAATTATCTACAGTTTGATTAATAATTTACTTTTTTGCCACTATCCTAATGTGTTTATATTTAAAAGTTACCTTTGAGATTTGAATGTTAAAATGTGGTGTTATTTCAACTTTTCCAAATTGTTTGGATATTGCCTGATTTTCGGTGACTTTTTCGGTTTTGCTTGTTCTGGTTTTGCTGTAAAAAAAACATTTCAAAACGTGTCATATATTCTTTCATAATACATACGAGTTTTATCACAATGATATATTTTTGAAGAAAATAATCTACTTCTTATACTAATGTATATTATTTAAAAAAATATATTCTATTAGTACATTAAAACTGTTAAGTATTTACCTTGATGATAGTCCTTTATTTTTCTTATATTTTTTAATCTTTTGTTGAGTCGATTGGCCTTTCTGGTTTTTTTCAAAATATATACTGCTTCACAACATACATTGAAATATCTAAAATTAAATGTTGATTAGCATGAGATACAAAGGAAATTAATATATATTCATATTTTATTTTTAATTATTCTAACATTTAGTTGTCATTTATTTTTATGCTGTATTATGTCTCTATTTTACTTTTTAAATATATTAAATTATCGATTAATTCTCGAAGGGTGTGAGGGAGAGGGAGAGTACGTTTAGTAATGTTGCTTGTTTTATTTCCTTATGGTAATGCATTTCTTACTTTATTTATTTAAATAGTTTAAGGTGTAATATAACCTTTTTAAACGTATTCAGTAGTTACCTTGTTGATAGTGCAATTCTTGGTTTAAAATATTTTCAACAACGTTTGATTTGATTTTTTCAAAGTATTCTGTTTAATAATTATAAAAACTTTAACACATATAAACGTTGCTATTAATCGTTTTAAGACTTTCTTTCTAAATGCTTATTATTAAATTAAATAATCTATGTAAAAAAATATTTTTTAAATATATTGGTGCTGATATGTTAGCACTACATAATTTTAATTCTTATTTCATTTCACTTACTTCAATGAGAAAAAGAAAAGCGTATATTTTCCTTTGCTTTCACATTTAATTCAAGAGGTCAGAGGGTCAGGATTTCACGTCTGCTCACTCTGTTAATTGATAATCAACTGGCTTCAAAATGGTGGTTTCTTCTATTTATAACTTTTCGTAATTATCATTATTTTAGCTGTAAATTATACCGTTCCGTTTCTAAATTTATTTTATATCATTTCATGTGGAAACATAGAATTTAAAATAAGTTATGTAGAAGTAAACTTTTCATATTTTCGTTTCATTTTGGCATCCATCTTGAAACTCTTGTTGATATTTTAGGTCATTGAAATAGTAGATGGACTTCACTTTAGTTTGCTGTGTGTAAAATGGCGCTACTTTCCTCGTTAATGTGTTCTTTTTGATTACAAAGTTTTTAAACCAATTATTTACTAATCATTTAATCATTAACATTTTAATACGTCGTTATTTTCTTGATATATAATAATTTTTCTTAGTATAACTACTTTGTAAAATGTATCGAGTACGTTTTTTATTATTCTCGTTTTAATTAGAATATCTCTATGCATTTGCATTGTATCTGTGTTGTAGTAATAATACAAATATAGGTCGTTTATTTATGGCATTAATTTAATAACCAACACGTCGTATTTTTTTATTTTACTTAAATAATAAAAATTATTTATTTATTTCATTTAAATAATAAATATATATATTTTCTTAAAAATCTAATTAATAGTTTTCATAAATATTTGTTTACAGATAATGTGACAATATGAAATAATTTAACTAAATCATTTTGTTTACTAATGTAATTTTTAACATTTTTTATTTATTTATTGTTACTCAAGTATTTATTTTAATACTCGAGTATTAATTTTAATACTCTGATGATTATATAGTGTTTCCGTATGATTTTTGGCTATAATATTTTTTTTTAATTTAAATTAATTTATTTAATTAATTTAAAATTATAATATTTTAACCTAATTTATTAATTTTCAAACCAAAAAAATATGTTTTTGTGGAGTTTTTTTAACAGATTTTAATACACTTCCCCACCCAAAACCCCTATTTTCCCTGCATCCCGTGCCAGATTTTATGTTACAAAAAAAAAAACGGTATACGTTTAAATTATTTATTAAAATATTGTTACTTTTACGTGTAGTTTTTCACTATATTTTAATACACTTCCCCACCCAAAACCCCTATTTTCCCTGCATCCCGTGGCAGATTTTATATTACAAAAAAAAAAAAATATTAAAATTCGATGTAAATGTATGCGTTGTAACAGAATGCGTTGTATTAGTACTTTTTCATTAATAACATTATATTGCGATGTAGTGGTATGCGTTGTAAAAAATCGCGTTGTAATACACTTTGCGATGTAAAAAATGCGATGTAAAAACATTCGTTGTAATAACATGCGTTGTAGTGACACCAATCCATTCAAAAATAGTACCGGTAATTAATTATTTATTTACCACAGACTGCCGGGGCCCAACCTAAATATTTAAATAAAGGCCAGGAGTGTGGCGATCTCCGGACTTCAGTTTGCCTCGAACCCCCCCGAACAATTAGTAAACAATACCTGGGAAGGTGGCGGTCCCCTAGGCTGCAAAACATCTCTGTGCCCTTCCGCGCCTAATTTACATTAAGATAACCAGTCCTACAGAGACCACGCAATATATTAATAGGATTGGCCACGTAACATTACCCACCAGGGGCCTCATTTAAATGAACGGGTGAGACTCCGCTTTTTACACTCCATTTTTACCTTCCGCATCCCCTCTATTAAAGCGATACGAGGTATTCCTCCTCTTGCTTCAAGTAGTCAAACAAGGATTTGCTATCACAGGGTGGAAGCCATGCACCAGCCCTCTAATAGCAATGTCCGGCGAATGCACACCCTGGGACATTGTATGAGCTGCGCCTGAGAGGTCACCCTCCCTAGGACCATGATGCATTTGTTAGTATAAACGCATACTAACACTACTTACACACGTGTAGTACATCGACCAGAATGTAGTGAAGAAGCAGAGGAAGCGCAAAATCTAAAAATATAAATCCTACCAGAAGTCGGATGATATAGTTCAATGAGCCAACGACCCTGGCATGAGTAGAAACAGCTACACGAAGAAAACAGGTCTTCAGCACAACGCAAGCACTTTTGAAATATTGGTGAGTGGTGCCTTCTTTTAACCTTCTCCCGCTCGTCACCAAATTTATGTAGTGAAGAGGTAGACAGCAGTGGATCCAATAAGTAGATTTATTACAGGAAAACAAGACACCTGAAACAGCCACCAACAGGAGCAGCCAGCAAGGCAGCCGTCTTCTCCAGCAACGTGTGCAAACTCCACAAGGTTCGCCTCATGACAGCCCTACATTTTAACATTACATACTTAGATTCTAGTAGAATTACATACTAACATTCTACTATAACATTTTTTTGTAAACAAACTTTATTGAGCACATGGCAATCGTACAGGAAGTATGTATCCTTGCTTGTCATGGTACAGTAGCATTGCGCTCTTAAACATACATTCCAAGAAGAAATTAGAAAGAAAACAAGAAAAAAAAGGAAAAACAAAAACAGAAACAATGCCAAAGGTCAAATCTCATAATGTCACATGAACATCATGCAATCTATGCTTTCTAATTAGATCAGTGTGTCCTGCTGCGCACGCCCCCTTCCAAACACAGCGGCGCCACTGCTTCAATTACCCACATAGTGTTTTCTTACATCAAAGGTCAGTTCATGTAGGCAAAGTCAGTCAGAGTCCACCTCGGCCTGGGTTAGTAAGTATTCCCGCAGGGGAGCCCAGATGTCCCTCGGACGTGAGGCACGGGGCAGCTCTTCAGCGTAAGTTTCCAGCTGATCCCGGCAGTACACCATATCTTTGAGCCAGTCGTCCGCCTTAGGGTACAGTCTGCGGTCCCACGTGAACAGGGTACGCCTCTTCACCAAGAGCTGGGCTAGTTGTACAAATCTCCCCAGAATCCCCGTCAGGTGTGGGCCGTGGCCCAGCAGGCACAATGCTGGAGTGTGACTTAAAGCCAACCCCGTCATGCTGACAAGAAGACCTATCACTTTCTCCCAGTACTGAAAGACTTGTTGACATTGCCACGCCATATGTACAAAGCCTGCCTCCCCATCCCACATCTCTTGCAGTAGGAAGTCGCCCTCAGTCCAATTTTCCACAGCTTATCAGGAGTGTGATAGGTTTGATGTAGGAATTTGAGGTGTATGATACGAAGGTTGCTGTTGGACGTCAGTTGTCCCGTTATCGAGAAGATGTGTACCCACTCCTCCTCCGTTATGTGAGTGTCAATGGCGGCGTTCCAGCGTGTTAAGCAATGGGCAGAGCTACGGGGTGTGTCTTTCTTGTGCAACTTAGTGACCATCTTACGTTTCGTGGGTGCGGTAATGGTCAATTGTAAAGCGGTCAGAGCCGTGGGTTCGTCCGGGAAGCATGTGTAGTGTTCCTTCATCGCGCGCCGTAATCTGTAGCATGTGAATTGGAATAGTAGCGTGGGATTTTGGATGTACGCTAGGTCGTCTCCTGAGATGTACGTACCGTCTGGGTACAGGTCGCTCATGAGAGTGATGCCTGCTTCCTTGAATGCTTTGACTGACCCCCGGTCACTGGCAACCGATAGCGATGCGTGCCCTTCTATGGGTAGAGCAGGCGCGTATAGAGTATGTTTTTGTGTTCGATGGCCAATCGCCTGCCACGCTGCCACTGTGGTATCGAGAGTGTTGATCTCTGTCCTAGGAGTGTGTCGGCGAGTGTGTGTCAGAATGCTGCGCAGGGGGACAGGGTGGGCGTCCCCCTCTTCAACTGCGACATGTGGAATGAACCCATGTGGCTTATACCAATAGAATGCGTGGTGAGCTTAACAGCACAAATAATATACATAAAAATCTGGTGCGTTGAATCCCCCCTGTCGTAAGATAGAGACAATGTTTTCCAGCCCACCGGCGGCGTTTTGGCACCCCATACTAACCGTGACAGCTGCGTCTGCAATGTTTTTAGAAAATGCAAAGTGAGCGGGATCGGGATATTACAATATAGATATGAAAATTTGGGTAATACCACCATTTTTATGATGGAAATGCGATCCACCAAAGATAGCGGGAGACACTGCCATCTGTCTATCTGCGCGACCAGGGCCGTATATGCAGCCCCAAAATTTGCAGTGATCACTGTCTGAGGATCTCTGTGTATCCACACCCTAGATACTTGACAGGGTCTGCAGACCAGACTAATGGATACTCCATCGTGGGGGGGGGGGGTAGTTATTTCCGTTAGGGGGATGATTACAGATTTATCCCAATTTATACGTAATCCGGAGAACAGGCCAAATTTAACATATTCCCGCAATACAGGGTACAGGTATGTTTGCGGATCTCGAATTTATAGGACCATATCGTCTGCATACAACGAGATCCCCACTGGGCGATTATTAAAATTCAGGGCAGCCGCCCTATGTACCTGCCGTATTTTACAAGCCAACGGCTCTAATACAATGGCGAAGAGTAGCGGGGAGAGAGGACACCCTTGGCGGGTGCCCCTGCTCACCGCAAATTGCTTGGACGTATCGCCACCCACGCGGACCCTCGCAGATGGTTCCGTATAAAGTATCTGGATCCACTGTAGGAAAATGGAGGGGAAACCCATTCTTCGCAGTATATGCCTCATGTATCGCCATTCTATGGAATCAAATGCCTTTGCAGCGTCCAGTAGGACCGCGACGGCAGGAAGTTCGGGGTTAAGGACATGAAGCATGGCGAAAATAGTGCGCAGGTTCAGTGAAGTGGATTGGTCGTGAAGCACAAGGAGCGGCATTAGGGGTTGCAATTTGGTGGCAAGAATTTTTACAAAAATGTTGGCATCTAAATTGATGAGGGATAAGGGACGGTATGATTCGCAGCGATCAGGGGGTTTGTCTTTTTTTAGCAGGGTAATGATCAGCGCCTGGCGCAGGGTGGGGGGTAGACGGCCAGTGTCATATGTCTCAGCATACATCTCCAAAAGATGAGGAGCCAGTATGTCGGCATACGCTTTATGAAATTCTGCGGTCTGGCCATCCGGACCAGGGGCCTTCCCGTTCGGAAGTGTCTTAATGGCGTCCGTGACATCCTCTATGTCTATGGGGAGGCTAAGATATTTGCGGTGTACGTCCGATAGCCACGCGCAGGCGATGTCATCGAGGTAGTCATCCATGGTTGGCTCATCCATCCCTCCCGTGGACGTGTATAGTTTGGAATAAAAAATACGAAATTGTTCTACTATGTCAGTGGGAGAAAAGTGAGACTGTTCATCATTATCTACAATGTGGTCTATCCGGAGTTGACAGGACCTGCTCTGTAAACGACTCAGCCAGTGTTCTGCCCGGTCTCCCCCCTTCGCCGTAACGCCTAGCTACGTGTCTCTTGGAGAGGTATTTCACCTCAGTTTCCGCGAGGGTGTTGTATTCGTCTACATGTTCACGTATCTCAGCGAGTATGGCAGTCGATGGCATGTGGTCATATTGCGTTTCAAGTTCGCGCAGTTTTGTCTCTATGGTGGAAAGGCGGCCCCTGATGTCTTTTAGTATCCCCGCGGATGTACCGATGCATACGCCCCTAATCGTGACCTTGAAGGCCTCCCACAGTGTTTCTTGACTGTCCACCGACCCCACATTATTCTCAAAGTATTGCACTATGGCCGTTTTAATGGTGTCGGCGTATATCGGGTCAAGGAGTGATTCCACCGTAAAGCGCCATGTGAATGGTTTGTGCGGGTTATGGGGGATGTGCAAAGTGAGGACCACTGGGTTATGATCTGGGAGCATTCTGGGAAGGTTGCGGACGTCTGTGACCCAAGTGTGGGCACCCTCGCTTAGCCGCCAATAGTCTAGGCGGGACCAGCAATTAGTCGCAGGTGTGACGTGTGTCCCCCCCCGTACCCCCTCATTTCTGTGCCTCCACGCATCTCTCAACCCAAACTCCAGCATGCCATCATTCATGCATTGGGCAACCCGGACCATCCTAGTGTTCTGCGGGTAAGATTTGTCAATGGTGGGATCAAGGTATGTCTTAAGGTCCCCGCCTAATATAATTTCCGTTGCAGGCCAGTCTCGGAGTACTCCGAACATGTGTAAATAGGCCGCCGTGTCATCTACTACTGGGCCTTATATGTTCACAATTGTCACCAGTACATTGCCCAATTTCCCCATAACAACCTCCCAGCGGCCTTCCTGATCTGTGTGTGTGCGAAGAGCCGTGAAGGCCTGTCCCTGTTTCACAAGTATAAGGACCCCCCTGGCATAATAGGAGTAAGAGGAGGCCAAGCGGTATGATGCCCATCGTCTGGCCACCCTGTCTTCCGTCGTTTTTGTCAGGTGTGTTTCCTGTAATAGCGCAAGGTGCACGTGGTGCCTATCTAGTTGCGCTAGTGCTTGCCTAATTTTCTTTGGAGTGTTTAGCCCTCTGACATTCCAAGAGATGCAGTTATATGTGGACCCGGCCATGTGCCTCGTGTCCGAACCTGGTTCAGCATGTGGTCTAGTAACATTGGGGTGCCCCCCGCAGTCACAATAGTGTAGTACGATGATTCGTGCAGTGAATGACTTTGGCATACAAGAAACAAGAACAGACCCCCCACCCGCCTGTCACTTTAGCATTCCCAACCTGCTAAAGACATGGCCCACAGTTAACTCCCTCAACAACCCCAACAGTAGTGAATGTATGTCCCATCGGGGATCACCCATCGGGGCTCGTGTTGGCTGTAGCCACTCCCAGGTGAAATAGGGAGTGGTGCCACCTATTACTCAGTGTTGCCCCCCAACTCATACAACGGTGAAATGAGTGTGTATTCCAGTGAAAAAAAGTGCAGGAGACTGCATAGGTCTAAGGCACTGCGTGGAGGGCATTACCATCTATTCACCTCTCCCCCAACTGGAGCGTTGCATGCCCACCCAAAGGTCACTCTGTGGCCCCCTTACTGTTCAATCATCGACATCCGATGTCTGGGAGGCAGGTGAGCGCTGTCGCTGGCGTTGGATAGTTTTTGCGTGGTCCAACGCGTGCTTGGGATTGGTGAAAATCTTGCCTTTTTCCATGGTGCCGATGCGTAAACGTGCTGGATACAGCATCGCATATGGCATTTGGTCTTTCTGTAGAAGTTTCTTGACAGCCTGGAATTCCTTGCGAGCTGTTTGCACATTTGCCGTGAAATCAGGGTAAAAGGATAGGGCATTGCCCTGATAAGTGATGGAGCCCTTCAATCTAGTAGTGCGGAGAACTGTATCTCGATCTCTGAAGTTAAGTAGCCGCGCAATTATGGGCTCCAGGGGTGTCCCCAGTGGCGCGCGCGCAGCGAGTGATCGATGAGCACGTTCAATGGCAAATAGGGGAGATAATTCGTCTTTCCCACAGATGTCTCGAAGCCTCCCCTCAACGTATTCCTCAAGGCGCCCCACATATGTGGATTCTGGCAGGCCCAAAATTCGTATATCGTTCCGGCGTGAGCGCACTTCAATATCCCCGTTCTTGGCCTGGATTACTTCCAGCAATTTAGTGATATCTGAGGTCTTCTCCGCCACTTGTTGGAGCCCTGCTTCCGCATCTGAAATGCGTTGTTCAGCCTCCCCAATCCGCATCGCCTGCTTATCCAGTTTAGTCGAAAATTGGTCCATTCTGCCGTTCAGCGCCTCTATCTTGCCATCAATGGCTTGTAGGCTCGCATGGATGGCTGCCAGAGATTTCTCAAGCGCAGTGGGGGAGCTCGCTGGTTCATCCAGCTCAGTGTCCGACGTCGCGGTCTGGCCGGGCTTGGTCCCTTTGCGCAGTTCAAATGTCAGCAGGGGTTGGGACTTGTCAGGCTTACCAATGTCCCCAGTAGTGTGTCGCAGTCGCTGATGCGTAGCACCTTCAACTCGCCCCACTGAAAGTCATTGTATTTCTTTGGTTTGATTGCTTTGTCACGCTGTAATCGGGATCACAGGGTCAGGCCAGCAATGAGGCAGCCGTTGCACCGTGCGTATCTAGCAGCAGCCTGGATTAGTGTTGACACCAAGCTGCCTGTATTGGAGGCAGCCATCGACTCACAGTGCTGCGGTGACGTAAAATGGGCGGGCCGCCATTACGCGATCGCACACGGCAGCCGCGCGTTCCCCAGCAATGTGATTTCCAGCACAGTTTCAGGAGTGCCGCACAGCTACAGATTGCACTTCAGATCAGGAGCACAGTCCCATGTAAAAATCACCGATTTGTCCAAGCTGGGGAAGGATAACTGCAGGATAACTGAAGGTGGCTGGCAGAGCTACACTACGGTGCGGCCATTTTGCCGAGCCTCAAGCCACGCCCCCAGACATTCTACTATAACTTACATTGGAATACTACACAGAGCACATTACTTTACAGCAATGAGCTCATGGTTTCATCCACGAGTCTTGACACTGGTAGGGGTAAGTAGTTCGCTTCCCACTCCCTATATTTTATAAACGTACACTAACACTACTTCCACAGATATGCTACAGCACCCAGAGCACATTACTTTACAGCAATGAGCTCACAATTTAGGCTCACGGTTTAATCCCTGAGTCTTCACACCAATAGGGGTGAGTAGTTCGCTTCCCACTCCCTATTTACTATAAACGCATACTAACACTACTTACACGCTTATACTACAGTGGGTGGTATCCTACAGCACCCAGAGCCCATCAATTTACACCAATCAGCTCGATTTCATTCCTGAATCTTCACACAGGGAGGCGTGAGTACTTTGCTTCCCACTTCCTGTATAGTATTAACGCAGGGTACCGGTCTGTAGTTCGCTTCCACTCCCTGTATGGTATAAACGCCTACTAACACTATTTGCACATGTATGCTACAAACACCAGACCACATCACTTTACAGCAATGACCTCACGGTTTAGGCTCTTGGTTTCATACCAGAGTGTAGCACCATATCATATCAGCACCATGTCACTCTGAGCAATACCGCACTTTCAGACCGGTAACAGTGACTACTTCGCTTCGCACTCCCCCACAAAGCTTACAGTGCTCCTACCCTCCTTTCCTACTTTTTTCACCCTTTTTTCCCCTTACTCACTTCAACGGAATCACAAAATGGCGGGCAACACGTCCTAGTTGCAACTGCTTGCAGCGCTCGCAGCCAATAAGCAGCAAGCTCCTGCTCGTAACGCCTCAGCCAATCAGATGGCAAAATTCCCAAATATTGATATCTGTAAATTTCAATCTTTCTCAAAAACTACTGAACGGATTTACACCAAATAAACAAAAGCGTGCTTTCTACACCAACATCCTTCTCTCTGCCAAATTTAGGGTAATTTTGTTCACCCGTTCGACCTGTAGCCTTGTCTAAAGTTTCCTATGGAAATTAACATGGAGAAAACATGTTTCGGGACCCCCGTTTTGTCTCGGCCCTCCTTTTATGAATCACCAACAAACTTTCAACATAGGAGCTGATATGAACAAACAATTTGTTTTCAAAATTTCATGAAGATTCATCAAACAACGTCAAAGTTATAAGCAAAACAAAAAATTATCTTCCTATGGAAACTCTGTCCTAACTCTATAACTACTTACTGTCAACCGCCAGTAGGTAATAAAGAACAAATTAGATAGTTCCTTGAATCTTTTAGTTTTCAAAACTTCTCTCTATTACTGTCTTTCTAATTTTCCATAAAAAATAGTTTTTTTAATATTCAAGTGCACATAGAAGTCAGAAATGCAACATATTCTATCAACAGACTTTCTAGAACATTCTACAACACGTAGAGGTTAAAAGTTCATAAAATGTTTTAAACCTAACGATATTTTTTTAAAACATTTTCTCGAACACTTAACGCACGTGCAGGTTAAAAGTTCTCGATTGTTTTAAGTTCGAACACTGCATCTCAAATGCAAGTAGCAGGTGTGGTTGAGTTGATCAACTTTTATCCTATAATATGTGCTCCATGTTCAAACTGCTTTTTCTTAACCAATCACAAAGATGCTTTTTCCACAAAACGAATGTGCACCCTACTTTTACAAAACAATGCTTTTCATCTCCCAATAAGGTATAGTTTTGTATGTGAAAAGAAACAAGTTCCCCATCTTTAAACATATCTGTTTTTCTAAGAAGGAACTAAATGAGCTACAGACATCTTTCCATACCTTCCAGCCATACCTTAAAAATGCTAATGTGGATCGTAGGACATAGCTATGTTTTCTGGTGCAAGAGGTATGCAGAACAGAGATGTATTGACTTAGACCTCGGTTTACAAAATGTGGACATTAAATAGTTTGGACAGAGAGGATTGAAGTGGCACCAATTGTTGCCTTTGTTTAAAACCTGTTTGCATCTCCAACACCCTGACCTCGGGATTGTGCACTGTGGTGGAAACAACCAAGGCACACTGCCTGGGGTAAGTTTAAACAATTGATGTTACTTTTGCCTCAAACTGTCTTTGTATATTCCAATATATGCCAAAGACAGAAGTGGAAATGGCCCAAACAATTTCGTCCTCGGATTGAAAAATCTTAGAAGAAAGTCAACAAAGCTGTGTCTGCATACCTCAGAGACCACAAAATGGGCTCCATCTAGAACGGATCACTGACATATTGAGGGACATAATATCGACTATCAAAAATATCGTTGACAAAATATCGACAGACAGAATATCGACTTTGTATCTACAAACAGGTAAGTACAAAAATATTGAGTAAAAAATATCGTTTACAAAAATATAGTTTATAAAAATATCGACTTTATTAAAAACAATGTTAAATTAAATTAATATTAAAAATTAATTACTAAAATATACTTAAAAATACTTAAATTAACTTATAATAATTAAATAATTAATGAAAGTTATAAAAAAATTATTTTACAATCATATTTGTTAAAACATATATATATAGTAACATAATATAATTAAATAATAATCAATATTATTACCGTAGCATAGCGGAAGTGTAAAAATTACTATTCCCACTCCAGAGAGTGCAACAGTAGGGAAAGCTTTAGATAGCGTAGGGGTAAAAATTACTATTCCCGCTCCAGTGAGTGCAACAGTAGGGAAAGCGTTGGATAGCGTAGGGGTAAAAATTACTATTCCCACTCCAGTGGGTGCAACAGTAGGGAAAGGGTTGGATAGCGTAGAGGTAAAAATGACTATTCCAACTCCAAAGAGTGCAACAGTAGGGAAAGCGTTGGATAGCGTAGGGGTAAAAATTACTATTCCCACTCCAAAGAGTGCAACAGTAGGGAAAGCGTTGGATAGCGTAGGGGTAGAAATTACTATTCCCACTCCGGTGGGTGCAACCGTAGGGAAAGCGTTGGATAGCGTAGGGGTAAAAATTACTATTCCAACTCCAAAGAGTGCAACAGTAGGGAAAGCGTTGGATATCGTAGGGGTGAAAATTACTATTCCCACTCCAAAGAGTGCAACAGTAGGGAAAGCGTTGGATAGCGTAGAGTTAAAAATTACTATTGCCACTCCAAAGAGTGCAACAGTAGGGAAAGCGTTGGATAGCGTAGGGGTAAAAATTACTATTCCCACTCCAGTGAGTGCAACTGTAGGGAAAGCGTTGGATAGCGTAGGGGTAAATATTACTATTCCCACTCCAGTGGGTGCAACAATAGGGAAAGCGTTGGATAGCGTCGGGGTAAAAATTACTATTCCCACTCCAAAGAGTGCAACAGTAGGGAAAGCGTTGGATAACGTAGAGGTTTATTAATTAATAAATTAATTAATTACCAAATATAAATTAATTAACAATTAATTAAAAATGAATACCAATATATAAATTTACATATTTAATTAATTATAATTAAATTACTTCCCACCCTATTCCCCTATTAACCCACAACCCGCTAGAGAATTAAATTACGCAAAATATAAATAAACTAAATTCATTAATTAAAATTAATTATAACATAAATACACACTTTTCACACATATAATAACATAACAAACACTATAAAAAATTCGATATTATTAAAAATTCGATAATTTTAATAACCTATATTATATACTTAGATATTTTAACTTTCTATATTTTTAACATTCGATATTACATTACTTACCTTCAAAACGATATTTTTGATGACTATATTCTGGCCATTCGATATTTTGTCCAGACTATATTTTGTACTCGATATTATGTCCATTCGATATTTTGTAGTCGATATTATGTCTGTTTACCATCTAGAACAACAACATACGTTTTGATATGGCGTATATCTACAGAAGTGATGGAGTACACTTCACAGATCAGGGAAACCGAGTTTTCCTGCATAACTTGAAGCTGTGCATCTGCACTTATATGTAGCTCCAACTAAGGAACACAAGGGCTCTTTTTAGAGCCACCCTATAACTTACAACTTAGGCCTGCTATTTTAGGGCCGGATATCGGCAACACCCGGACCCTCGCCAAAATGTATTCTCCACACAGCTGTGGCGCAGTAGCCAGACCATCTCACTTTGCAGCACAGACTTCTCGCTTTGATCCCCGGCTCTACTCACCCACAGGGGTCAGTAGTTTGCGCTTTACAAATACCGTATTGATTTACCTTCGCATTCCCTATACAACACCACCTAAGCACCATATATAACTTGAACAGGTGTGGCACAGCACCCAGAGCACATGACTTCACAGCATAGCACACACAGTTTTGTCTCACGGTTTCATCCCCGAGTCCAGCAGCAGCTCAATTTAACAGCATGACACTCTAGGCAATACCTCACTTAATTTCCGTACGCTGCATTTTCAGACCGGTAGGGGTCAGTAGTTCAACAGCTTTTACCCCAAGTCTGTCAGCAGCTTAGCTTACGCCCCCAACGCTATCCGACCCGTAGGAGTGAGTAGTTAGCACTTCACAAATACCGAATTGATTTGATACGCTCGAATTTACCTTCGCACTCCCTCTATAACACACCCTAAGCACCATACACAAGCTACAATGATCGAAACAAAAGTTCATCCAAGTAGCTATAACTACATGCTAACACTACTTGGACAGGTATGGACCAGCGCCTAGCGCACATGACTTCACAGCATATGACACACAGTTTGGGCTTAGGCTTTCATCCCAGAGTCTGGCAGCAGCTCAGCTTAGCACCATGAGACTCTAGACA
Organism: Lissotriton helveticus; assembly: GCF_964261635.1. NCBI lineage: Eukaryota > Metazoa > Chordata > Amphibia > Caudata > Salamandridae > Lissotriton > Lissotriton helveticus. Next base: position 308,425,538 of record NC_136071.1, read on the forward strand.
ATACCTCACAAATGTTCCGTACCGCAGGACTTTCAGACCAGTTGAGGTCAGTAGTTTGTCCTAGTAGGTATAAACACATGCTGACACTACTTCCACAGGTGTAGTGCAGCGGCCACGGCACATGACTTCACAGCATAAGACATACAATTTGGGCCCATGCTTTAATCCCTGAGTCCCGCACCATCTCACCTTAGCAGCATCAGACTCTAGGCAATACCTCACTTTATTTCCGTAACCCACCACTTTCACACCAGTAGGGATGAATACTTTGCTTCACACCCCCTCTATAGCACACCCTAAACACCCTACAGAGGTTACAGTGCTCCTACCCTCCTATTTCCCACTTTTTTCACCCTTTTTTCCCCTATTGCTTCAACGGAATCACAAAATGGCGGCCAACACTTCCTAGTTGCAACCGCTCGCAACGCTCGCAGCCAATCAACAGCAAGCTCCTGCTCGTAACGCCTCAGCTAATCAGATGGCAGAAATCCCAAATATCGATATCTGTACATTTTGATATTTATCAAAGAATACTAAACAGATTTACACCAAATAAACAAAAGTGTACTTTCTAGACCAAGACCCTTCTCCCTGCCAAATTTGGGGTAATTCTGTTCACCAGTTTCACCTGCAGCCTTGTCTAAAGTTTCCTCTAGTAATTAACATGGAGAAAACACGTTTTGGGACCCCCCTTTTTTTCAGCTCCCCCTTGACCAATCACCCCCATACTTTTAACATAGGAGCTGATATCAACAAGGAATTAGTTTTGAAAATTTCCCGAAGATTCGTTAATCTGCACCAAAGTTATTGGGAATAGAATGCTGCGATTCACCTAAGGTAATTAGGTCCTAACTATAACTACGTACTGGCGACTGCCAGTAGGTAATATATATATATCCAGGGGAAACAGCGTTTACAAAGCGGTTGTTACCACGCAGGTAGGTAACAACGCGGTCATTAGAACGACCGCGGTTGCCACGCGTGGCTTTACATCGCAAGCCGTTTCTACGACTTGCGCTAGGTGGCGTGCAACACCAGGGAATGTGTTGGATTTTAAATCCAACACATTTCCTGCTGTTGCGGTAACTTGAGTAAGAATAGTAATTTATACTATTCCTAAATCCAGCGCGCTATCTAGCACAAGTCGTAGAAACGACTTGCGATGCAAATCCAAGCGTGGTAACATCGCGGTCATTGTAACAACTGCGTTGTAACCTACTGCGTGGTAATAGCACGCGTAGTAAAGTGCTATTTTCTATATCCAGTGGCGATCAGGCCGAGAAAACAGGGGGGTTCCAAAACTCAAAATTCACATGCATTTTTCAAAGACTTCTTTAAGAAACGTTACCACAAAAACTGCTGAATGGAATTTCACCAAATTTGGCAGGAATCTAGATCTTGGTCCGCAGATTGTGCTTTTTGCAATTTGTTGCAAATCTACTCAGTATTTTTTTAGAAATGTATGTTTAAGGATATTTGTATATCTGGACAGTACGGGTTCAAGTGTCTCTTGAGACTCTCAAGGGAGTGAATATTTTAAATGTAGAGCATTCTGATGGACTCAGGGAGCTTTTTCTCTTGAACCATCTTGCTTCTGCAGAAGCTCTGATTGGCTGCAAGGCACCTTGAGAAAAATGTTGCTGGCAGCCATTACATGACTCTGGTATTTAGTCCCCTTTCCTGAACTTTAAAAATAAATAATATAAGGGAGTAGGATAGGGGTACCCCGTCTCACTAGGCCTATGGATGGACCCAGACAAACCCCCTGGGGCCAAAACAAAAAAAAATAGAATAAGGGAAAACATAAAAAAGGAATGGCAACCTAGGGCCCATATTTTTTAGTTAAGGGGAGGAGGGCTGCAGCCCTTCCCTCAAGACCTTTTTAACCCTGAGGCCCATGCCTTTCATAAGGTAGTCACATGTCCTACCTTCCTGAGCCTGTTTCGGCCCCAGAAACCTCACCACCAGGACTCAATTTAATTATTTAGGGAAGGTGTGCACAAGACCACCCTTCCAGAGTTGTATTCAGCCCAACATGATAAAGAGTCCCCAGATGGAGTACCGGTAGATGTTTTTAAAAATAACATATCACTATGGGCACCACTTTTAACAAGATTTTTTAATGCAGCCTGCACAGTGGGCCTCCCAAATACTTGGTGCAAATCAATTATAGTACCGATTTTTTAAAAAGGGCGACAGGGCAAGCTGTAAGTGTTATCGCCCTATATCCCTGCTCGATTCAACTGTCAAAAATGTTGGGAGGGTTATTTTGGATAGGCTGAAGTCATGGGCAGAGGAGCATAAGATTATTAGTGACCTGCAATATGGTTTTAAAGAAGGGGTAGGGACAGTAGACCAAGGACTTAACTTATTTATATTACTGGAAAAGTATACTAAGGCAAAGGGCGGGAGGTTGTTTTTAACCTTTGTCGACTTGACCTCCGCCTTTGACTGTGTAAACCACAGCAAATTATGGTCAATTTTAATACGAGTGGGGGTAGATGATAATATTATTTGTTTTTTAAGGGAGCTGTATAATGGGGCTTGGGCAACAATTAGATATGGCTTAAATGGAGAGTGCACTAGAATGTTTAATATTGCGAGGGGTGTGAGACAAGGATGTGTCCTTGCTCCGTTTTTATTCCTAATTTATATCAACGAGTTAGAGGACATCTTGTTGAGAGACTGTATAGACATGCCTACGGCATCACAACGACATATACCGGCACTTATCTATGCAGATGATGCCGTTCTGATGGCAAGGACCCCCGTAGCAATGCAATCCATGATCACTTCTTTTTCCACCTTCATGACCGGTTTGGATCTGAAGGTGAATTGCACTAAAACCTTTGCCATGAATTGTGGCGCTAAAACTAAACAGAGAAAAAAAAACTATGTTCATTGATTCTAAGCCACTAGATTATATCTCTACCTTTCCTTATTTAGGAATTGTGTTTGACTGCACAGGCCAGTGGAACACTGCTGTCAAGGGGAGAAATATGTTGTTTACTAAATCTATAATGGCCCTTAAACTTTTTAGCAAAAAGATGGGAAAGGAACCAGTTAATGAGCTCTTACGGATTTATAAAACTAGCTGTGTAGCAGTGGCAACTTACGGTGCGGGAATTTGGGGCATCTCCAATGTCAGTAGTTTGCAGCTGACAGAGAGCAGTTTTTTTTAGATATCTCCTAACCACGCCCGAGAGTACATCTACATACAATTGCCACGCTGAACTTGGTATGTTATACATTGAGGACACCATTAGAATCCAGCCGGTTCTCCTGTGGCACAGGGTCTGGACTACTAATCAGTGTCATCTGAACCGTCTCATACTAGGGGACGCTCTAAAATTGGAGGGTGTTTCTCGAATGAAATGGCTGAGATACATCAAAAGCTTCTGTGGTAATATTAATCACCCCGAATTTTATGATGACCCTGTGTCAATGGTGAAAATCCCGAGAAAGGAATTGAAAAGGCTTTGTATCATGTATCTTGAGAATTTAAGAGATCAAACTGAGCTGACTAAAAAAACAGTGTTGTCTCATCAATTGATTTTAACCTCGCAGGCTATTCAACCATACTTAACCCTGCGGTTGACGGAACATGAAAGGTTTTTGTTGGTACGTTTTAGACTTGGGATTCATTTTAGAACATTGAGCTTTCCAGTTAATAATGATTGGTCAACCAACATAAGCAAATGACCCTGCGATGAAATATCCACCCAATCGGACATTCATATTTTATTTTTTTTGTAAATTTTATTCAGTACCATGGGCAAGGTGGATCAAGCCAATTTTAAAGTATATGAACCTCAGACAATGCCGCCCAGCCTTTCTAGCTATCAGGAAATTAGAAGATATATTTACGGTAGCATCTGTCTCTATATTCCTCAGAAACGTTTTTTACTCAAGGAAATCGATAATGTTTTAAAGACCGTTCTTTTAATTGTACTGAGCCTATGTTGTTTTTTAATAACCTATATATATTTTAACTGTCTTACATTGTGTAAATTGTGTATAACATGTGTTTTATGTACTTTTATGGTTATCAATGTTATATAACCGAATAAAGTCTTTGAAAAAAAAAAAAAAAAGAATGAGAGTTGATTCAGTAAAAACAGACATACTATTGAAAAAAAATCGGTTAGCAAAGAGAAAGCAATAGCTACCTTCATATCAATATTCTCCACACAGTGCAGGCTTCAAGATTATCAATAAGAGATGGGAATTGGTACAAGTGAAAGAGAGCTTTAGCAATCTGTTTATGAAGAACCACTGTTTGCTTACACTAGATCAAGGAACTTTAAAGGAGATAGTGACCGATCATCCCACATCGAAACAAACTGACATCACATCCCACATCAAAACAAACTGACATTACAATTAAAGGAACTACACCATGGTAACACTGTATTTACTGTAACAATATCATCAGAGAGGTCGTGGTTAATCACCCAATAAGGGGTACCTCATCAAACTCAAGAATAATGGCAATTGTGACACCCAAAACTGTTATTTATGTACTGAAATGTCCCAGTGGTTTACTTCCCTTGGGCAAAACAAAGAGTTAATTAAAAGCACGTATCACAGAACATAAAAGTAATATGCAGAGAGAATAAAAGAAGTCTATGGTGGCTACCGTTTTCGTTGAACAAAGACATAATGTTTCACAATTGCATATTCAGATTTTAGAAATTGTACCAGAATAAACAGACATGCGCATGACCAAAATATTCCTACATTGGGAGATTTTTTGGATAAAGACTCTAGACGCCATGCAGCCGCGACCAGTTAAAAATGTCTTGCTATTTATAAATCAGTTAGTGTCTGATCATGTTATACATAAAAATGGAGTGCCATTAGATTACACATTTAATAATACCAAATGGTATACATGACACCTTTGAGCACAGAATAGATCAAGCTGACAATACGAGCCGGGAATTATTCAGAATTGTGAAGGAATTCGTGGATCCTGCTGCTGGCGCCCGTGTACACTCCCATACGGAGGAGTGGATCAGGCAGCTTGCTGACTTCTTTGTTGCTAAGATCTTAAAGATTCAGGATTCATTTCCCGGGGTGGGGCCTCTGAAGGATGTTGCGGCCTTGGGGAGCGATCAGAAGTTCGTGCCATCTGTAGAAGCAGAGTCCGGGCCCACTCTATCGGCTTTTCCCCTGCTGTCTTGTGAAACCTCACTTGAGCTGCTTTCCCGGCTGAAATCAGGATCCCCTTTGGATGCTTGCCCGGCTAAATGCCTGGGCAATGTGGCTTCAGCTGTAAACAGCCTGCTGAACCCCCTGCTTAATATGTCTCTGAGCTCCGGGGTGGTTCCTAGAGAGTGGAAGCATGCTCTTATTCGCCCGCTGATCAAAAAACCTTTGCTTGACCCCCTGCAGCTGGCCAACTATAGACCAATCTCTCTCCTCCCTGCTCTGGCGAAGGTGGCGGAGAAGCATGTTCAGCACACTCTTACCACCTTTATCGAGAACAACGAAGTGCTGCATGACTCCCAATCTGGTTTCCGTGCTAATTATAGCACGGAGACAGCTCTTGTGGAGGTGACCGACGACATCAGGGAGACGCTTGATCATGGGGGAAAGGCTATGTTGGTCCTGCTGGACCTGTCGTCGGCTTTCGACACCGTCCCTCACGCAGGTCTCCTTTTAAGACTCAGGGAGATAGGACTGCGGGGGACGGTGTTGGACTGGTTTCAATCCTTCTTAGCTGACCGTCGACAGGTGATCTGTGCTCCACCGTTCTCCGCGGAAATGCCTTCGCTTGAGGTGGGGGTGCCTCAAGGGTCTATCCTGAGCCCTACCATTTTTAATATCTATATGGCCCCTTTGGCGAAGGTTGCGGAGGCATTTGGAGCCCGGGTCATTTCATACGCTGACGACACCCAGCTCCTGTACACGTGCAGGAAGGGAGAGGTTTTTGACGGCGGTAGAATTAAAGACTGTCTGAGTGCAGTCTTTTCGTGGTTTCAGCACCAGAGCCTGAAATGCAACTCGGACAAGTCCGAGCTGCTCTTTTTTGGCTGTGCCCCTGACCCTGGTTGGATGTCGTGGTGGCCCCCGGACATGTTTCCACCTGAGAAACCTTCCTCCCAAGTAAAAAATCTGGGAGTTGTGTTTGACGACGATCTTTCCTTTCGTCCACACATTACGGGACTAGCGGGGAAATGCTTCGGCATCCTCAAGATGCTGAGGAAATTTCTCCCACTGCTCTCCCTACAATACCGTAAGAACATTGTTCAAGCGCTTGTGGGATCGCGTTTGGATTATGCTAACGCACTTTTTGCAGGACTGCCTAAACATCTGGTGTCCAGACTGCAAGTTGTCCAAAATTCAGCGGCCAGAGCAATTTTTGGCCTACCGAGGAGGGTCAGCGCCTCCTTGTTGCGGGTCAGGTTGCATTGGCTTCCAATGCTTAGCAGAATCAGGTTCAAAATTCTTACGCTGGCGTTTAAAGCCCTCCACTCTACTGGCCCCGATTACCTCAAGAAGCGTATTGCTTTCTATGTTCCACGGAGGAAATTGAGATCTGCTGATTTGGCTAAAATGGAGGTGCCAGTGATCAACGAGTGCGGATGGGAGGTCGGTCTTTTCAGTTTATGGCAGCCCGATTCTGGAATGAGCTCCCTCTTTCTCTATGTAAGGCTAATAACCTTCTGGCCTTTAGGAAGGAGTTGAAGACCGTCCTCTTTTCTGTATAACCAGTGCGTCTAGTGTATCCGCTTTTGGGTTTTCTGGGTTCTGTTCAGGCCTCTTTTGCTAAAGCGCCGGGACACCCTTTTGGGGTAGCCGTGCGCTCAAAAAGTGTGGTTGTAACATAACATAACAAACAGCCTAAGTTTGACAGCGTGTGAGTAAACAAGGTCAGACATTTAAAAGAATGATGAATAAGATCATTACATGATCGTAGTATACAAGTTGACAATCTCACTTCCGTGATTGTGTATAATTTAAGTGTTACATTTTGGTTTAAGTATATGAATGCACGATTCTTAACCATTCTCACATGGCACCCATTGGCAATAGGCACGTCACGTGTTGATGTGAGGACCCTGCTGACAGATCTGGACACATTGGGGCTTAATAAGATGAATCAGGGATCCACACACCGGGCAGGTCACACACTGGACCTAGTGCTGTCCAATTCAAATGCTATAGAATGCAGGCCCCCTATCCAGGTGGAATGGACAGACCACTGTATTATTGAATTTTACACCCGCATAAACCACAAACCTCAAGCCACACAGAGGCTGATGGCAGACACCAGGAGACCTTGGCATAAATTAACATCAGACGCTTTTAGAGGGAAATATATTGAACCCAGTTGTGAGGAATGTATGGGCAATGTCACCACTGCACTATGTAAGCTTGAGGAAGCAGTGACAGTGGCCATAAACGAGGTTATACCTTTGAGAACTTTCAAACTTCGAGCTGCTTCTAAACAAGAAGTATGGTTCACAGAGAACTTGAGATTTCTAAAACTAATCACACGAAAGTTAGAAAAACTCTGGAGGGCAACTCACAAGGCAGAGGATGGAAGTATAAGATCTCTCAAAACACCTATCACAAAGCCATCCGGGCTGCACGTAAACAACATATAGCAGCCCAACTATCAGCAGCAGGAAATAATGCAAGGGTCTTATATCAAGTTCTTCAAACCTTCACCAAACCTGCTGCCTGTGAGACCGTGGAGATAGCATCCCAGGAACTCTGTGATAACATCTCTCAGTTTTTCACCAGAAAGATCGAGGGTATATATGATAAAATACTAGCCTCCAAGGATAACAGCAACAATATGACTACAATGGACAATATGGCTCACTTATCTACTGGAGCACAAACGAACTGCCCGAAAAAGTTGGTAGAATTCCCTCCCATAACAACGGAGGAGGTAATCACTTTAATTAGTCAGACAAAGAGCGGGTGCCCCTCAGACATCATCCCGGCACGCATTATGCCATTATTGGCTAATGATCTGGGTCCAGGAATTCAACATGTAATCAATATGTCCCTGAGCACAGGGGAAGTTCCCTCAGACTGGAAGCGTGCACTGGTGAGCCAATGAGGAAAAATAACACCATCCCATGGACTGAATTGACAAACCTTACACCAATCTCACTCCTCCCATTCTTGGGGAAGTTGACGGAGAAGTTTGTCAATCGGCACTTGTCAGGTTTTATCGAAAGTGCAGGAGGGCTGGATCCCTCCCAGTCTGGGTTTAGGCCAAGGCACAGCACCGAGACCGCCTTGTTGTCCGTCGCTGACGATCTGCATATGCTACAGGATAAGGGTTTTTCCGTTATCCTGGTGCTTTTAGATTTGTCAGCGGCGTTCGACACGGTGTCACATGACACCATGACCTCCAGATTATTAGACATCGGGCTGGAGGGTAAGGTGCTGGCCTGTCTAAGGAGTTTTCTCACAAAACGTACCCAAAGTGTCATCTTGGGTACGTTTCGGTCGGAGGAGGTGGAGATCTCTAAGGGGGTGCCACAGGGCTCTTGTCTGAGCCCTACGTTATTTAACATCTATGTGGCCCCCCTGGCTAACATCACGAGATCCCACGGTTTCATCCCAGTATCGTACGCGGGCGATACCCAACTCCTCTTTCCGTTCAAAACTTTGACATCTGAAGTGCGAAACTCCTTTGCCTGGGGCATGAAAGAAGTGGCCCAGTGGATGGCCTCAAACTTCTTACAGTGCAACGTCTCCAAAACGGAGGTGATGCTCTTCGGGGAAGCTAAACGCCTGTGGACTCCCGACTGGTGGCCGCAAGATCTGGGCCCAGTCCCTGAGCCCAAACAGTGCGTGAAAAATCTCAGAGTAAAACTGGACCGGGAGCTTTCCTTGAAACAACATGGAAACCAAGTGGTTGGCTCCTGTTTCCATGTTATTGGGCTTCTCCGAAGAGTGTTCCCCCTGCTCCCTGATACCACCAGAAGAACTTTGGTACAGGCGCTCGTATTGAGCAGACTAGACTACTGCAACGGATTGTTGCTAGCTGCCAACGAGGGGGTCAGGTTGCAGGTTGTGCAAAACACCGCGTCACGCCTTGTCCTTAATGCCCCTGCACGCACTCCATCTAAACCCCTGTTGGCCAAACTTCACTGGCTTCCAGTGAAACAGAGGGTAATGTTCAAGACGTGCTGTATTATCCATAAGTGCTTTATAGGGAAAGGCCCTGACTACCTGACTAAAAAATTTGGTGTATATGTTCCCTCTCGATCGCTTAAATCAGGAGATCAAGAACTCCTATGTGTCCCAAGGATTAAGAAGACAAGGCAAGGGGGCAGGGCCCTATCTGTTGCCGGCCCTAAGCTATGGAATAATCTCCCCAGAGAAATCAGACAATGCAGGGAACACCTTCCGTTTAGGAAGAAACTAAAAACGTTTCTCTTCCAATATTAGGTTATCTATATTGAATGTCTGACAAAATATCGAGATGCACAATATCGACGTACAAAAATATCGGAGCAAAAATATCGAAATCAAAAATATCGGGTTCCTATACTTAACTAGATATATACACAAATATCGATTTTTTAATATCGATATACAAAAACATCGTTTACTTTTATATCGACTACATTAACATCGGAAAACAAAAATATCGCTATCTACAAAAAATAATGACATTAACTATAATATCGACATCAAAAATATCGTGCACTTCAATATCGGATTATCAGCTATATCGACTTTTTATATGCATCTGTTTGCATAATTAATTAACGTTTTATATGTTTTCACATCTAAATAAACACACAATACTTAAATTAATACTATAGACACAATATTAATTTGTCAAAAATATCCTATTGGTATAATTATATCACCTACACATATAAAAATATTCTATACTACTTTGTATAATTTTATAATTTGTTTTTGTTTTTCACTTCTATTACAAAGTAATCACAACTGAAATTCAAATATACTAACTAACCAATCACAAACCTAATTTTTTAAATGAACCAATAGCAAAGTAATTACTACTGACACTCCCCTATATTAATTATTACTATACCAAATCCAGCGTACATTAAATTAAAACTGACCCTGAACCCAAAAAATACCCCTTTACCCAAAAACTGAAAACTGACCCTGAACCCTAAAAATACCCCTTTACCCAAAAACCCAAAACTGACCCTGAACCCTAAAAATACCCCTTTACCCAAAAACTGAAAACTGACCCTGAACCCTAAAAATACCCCTTTACCCAAAAACCCAAAACTGACCCTCAACCCTAAAAATACCCCTTTACCCAAAAACTGAAAACTGACCCTGAACCCTAAACATACCCCTTTACCCAAAAACTGAAAACTGTCCCTGAACCCAAGAAATACCCCTTTACCCAAAAACTGAAAACTTACCCTGAACCCAAGAAATACCCCTTTACCCAAAAACTGAAAACTGACCCTGAACCCAAAAACTACACCTTTACCCAAAAACTGTAAACTAACCCTGAACCCAAGAAATACCCCTTTACCCAAAAACTGAAAACTGACCATGAACCCTAAAAATACCCCTTTAACCAAGAACTGAAAACTGACCCTGAACTCTAACAATACTCCTTTACCCAAAAATAATTATTATTATGTAATTACAAATTAATTATCAATTAACAATAACAATAAAGTTAATATATTAGCACATTAGCTGTAAAGAAATAAATTTAATTATTAATATTATTTTTTCCAAATTAATTTACAATAAGTAAAAAATATATATTAAACTAAATGAAGCTAATTAATATAATTTACCAATTAATTATTATTTAAAAATATGTAAAAAATTATATTAATTAATTAACTAATTAATAATAATTAATTAACAATTATTTATTATTTAAAAATATATGCAAAATTATATTAATTAATTAACTAGTTAATATTAATTAATTACCAATTAATTATTATTTAATTACCAATTATTTATTATTTAAAATTATGTCCAAAATTATATTAATTAATTGACTAATTAATAATAATTAATTACCAATTATTAATTTTGTACAATTATGTACGATATTATATTAATTAATTAACTCATTAATATTCATTAATTACCAATTAATTATTATATAAAATAATGTACAAAATTATATTAATTAATTAACTAATTAATATTAATTATTTACCAATTAATTATTAATAAAAAAAATTACAAATATATATTAATTTATTAATTATTTTTAAATTACTTCCCACCCTTATCCCCTATAAACCCAATAACCCGCTCCTAAAACTATATATGTTTTTTTAAAATATTTTTATATTAAATATATTGTAATTTTTTAATAAAGACCTTATCAAATTTTTATTTACAATTATTATATTTTTTCCTACACTATTTATTTTTTCCATTACTACACGATATTTTGTATTGTCGATATTTTGTCATACGATATTATTTTTTTCGATATTGCTACTTACTTACCTATTACGATATTTTTGTATCCGATATATTTGCTTCTCAATATTTTTTACCTTCGATATTTTAACTTCGATATTTTGTCTTTCCGATATTTTATTTTCGACATTTTGTCTGTGTACCATCTATATTAGGAAATAGGACACATGAAAGAACCTGCTTTGCTTAAAATGATGCCAAGGGCGCGGAGATACTCCTTCGGGAGTCGATTCCCAGCGCGGTATAAGATTGCAAATAAATAAAAAAGATAAATAAACATCATCACACACAGTGAACGTTGGGTGTAATATTGCGTCCTGACAGCTGCACAGATATGAAATAGCCAATGCCACTAGTCTCACATCAGGTGTGAATGCATGATGATTTTTCTGAAAGGTATGCGCTAATTGTATAGTTATACCGAGGACATCTTTTCCTTTATAGCATGTGAGCAACATCTAGATGCTAAAATCATTTAGATAGAGGTGTTCAACATGGTATCGGTCAGAATGTTAACACGGTGACGGGAATGAATTTAAATATTTTGTGACGCTGAAGCTAAGTTGGTGGAGGATACACAGTTGAATGAGGGGAACATGAAAGCAGTGGCTATTAACTGAATATAAAGTGTGGAACACATTCAGATCATAATTACTCATGTGTATGTTCATTTGCAGAACGTAGTGGGTGACATAATAAAAGTACCCTCTAAAGAAGGATGTGATTTATCTGAAAAGCATAGAGGTTTCAAAGTCTGAAGAAAGCATAATATCATGTGGAAAAATTATTTTGACAACAATAAAGAAATGAAGATAGTGTGTAGAAATAAATACAATACAATTGTATATCATGAGATGGATTTTGAGTGGAATCATTTTGGATGAACATTAAGAATTTGTAGATCGTCAGCTCCCAGCAGCATTGCCTCTTGGCAATCCCCTTGTCTTGGAGAGAAGATGATATTCTTTTAAGTAAAATTTGCACCTGGGGACGAACAAGAGCTACCTAGAAAGCACACACATTTGATAAAAAATGATATGTATTTGATTAATTTGGTTATATATTTAGGAGTGCATGCACAAAACCCAGCATTTTCATATCTTATGATAAGAAATAAAATGCCCTCTCTCATACCTTTTTAAGAATACTGCAAGTCACCTCTGAGTTCCATGAGCTTATAAAGGAACATTGCCTTTGGCCTTGTTCCTGTATTTGGTGATGTAACTCCTCAGTCACTTGCAATATTCTTATAATGTAGGTCTTGGGGTACTTTATCCCATATATAGTAGGGCAGGCAGTTTATCTGTCAGATTTGTGAAAGAGTAACCAATCAGCCAACACAAAATCAGGCCCGGAGGTCTGTCTCCCTGGTTCCCTTCATGCATCTGTACCGAAGTCTCATAATGTACTTGATTAAAAGGTATTTAAAAAAACCTGACGAGAGTCCTTTCTTGCCTATTTTAGTCCATATTAATTTCAGACCAGATCAATAGCAGATTTAACATCCACAAACCACACTTCTAGAGTGCCTGAAAATACATTTTTAAATGAAATAATATAAAACGAATGTATGATGCACAGTGTAAGAACTAGAACAAAACCCCGATTGCTCAAATTGAATTAGCTTATTCGTTAATGCCTAATCCTCCAAGGCTTCCTCAAAAACATTGGAAAATAGTTTTTCTGAAACATCAATGAAAGAAATAAAATAATAATTTATAAGTGTGTGGATGATTTAGGTTACCTTCCTTAAAAATTGATCTAATTGATCAAATTCATGACCCTTTTCAGTTCCTCGATATGCATCTTCAGTGGGCTATCTCATTGTAAAATGATACATAAACCCAGACCAAATTTTGGGATCTATTTTATAAACATCTTTAGATGGTGAAAATGAAGAAAGATTGCATTGCACAGATGTATGAACACTAAACATGAAGGGTTTAACTCATAAGCAAACTTTGAAATTTAGAACAACATGCAAATTTGTAGGTCAAAACACACTTCATTGGATATTAAAAAAACAAGCCACATAGTTATTTGTAAAGAAAATTAATTATCTTCTGGGACTTATATTCAAAAATGACATTCAGGTCCTGTGAGTGCACATGCTATATATTCTGGACCTCATTAGCAGTTCCCAGATCAGGATGAGGGATTTGTTGGAGGTGCAAAAACGAGCTCTTGAATCACAGCAGGGCATCTTCCCCCAAGTACCCTGCCCATCTGAGTGTCGAGCAGAGGGACAAAAAGTATGCATTTTCCTCAGACGAATGAAGTTAGACCCTTCTTATAAAACAATAGTTATGGTGAAAAAGTAAAGACGTATGCTGAAAGCCTGTGATGGTACTCTAGTAATTGCAATCTGATCATTTTAAAACCGAATTAATTAAGCTGGAGCAGAGAGTGCCATTTTAGAGGAGTTCTATATTGGAACATTATGATTCATTCTGTCTTTTCTCTCTAGCTTTCTGTATTGTCTGTCCCTCCACTTCCCTGAGGCCTTACTGTCAAACAGGGGTAATAATAAAGAGAAGGGTACCTATCCAATTTAAGAAAGACATTTTCATATGGCTAAAACAAAAAAATGATATCAAACGAATTTAGAAAAAGAGAGAATAATTGAATAGGGTAAAATACAACAAAATGATCAGTACTGGATATTAAGAACCAGAGATTTAATTTTTTTACATTTAAGGAAAAATATGCCTAGAAAAGGTAAAGCACCAATGTAAAATCTGAGTCCACAGTTAAACAAAACCTAGATGTAATTTCAGACAATCAATGATGTAGCAGATGTCATGTACACAAAAGGGATTTCCCGACAAAGATTTTACAAAGGACTTGTTCTATTTGCTGGAGTGCAAAGATTTCCCCCTGGATAGGGAGCAACGCTGAAGCCAGCCAAGTTCCCTCAAAGTCCTATATGTTGTCAAGAGAGATCCCAGTAAAGCCACTGGTTTTAGTATGAAAGTTGAGAGCAGGGAAAAAGTCAATTTCGTAGCTGATGATGTCCTTAGGCTGCTAGGATAAAATTGCCACCTTGCCCAGGTCTAAGTATTAACGTTCGGATTTAGAGCCAGATGTAGGTAGCCAAATACCGGTCGGTAACGGCCGATTTCGGCCGTTACCGACCGGTAGTTGGCTTTCGAGATGTAGGTGGGTCGGTATTTACAGAATCGGTATATTTACCGAATCGGTAAATTTACCACTTCGGTATTTTACCGAATCGGTAAATATACCGATTCTGTAAATCCATATGTAGCTGACACTCCTAAGAGTGCCACAGGCCCTTAAGAGTCGATATTTTACCACACAATCCTATTGTGTGGTAAAATACCGAATTCAGGTGTGCATGCACATTTGTGCATGCACACCTGTGCAATGTGACACACAGACATGCCATTAGGGCATGTATGTGTGCCACATGTCACACAAGCCTGTACTTGGGGTGCTAGAGGGTGTCAAAGTGACACCCCCTGCACCCTTGCAGGATTCGGTATTTACTGATTCTGTAAATACCGAATGGGTATTTCACATTGATTCCTATGGGCTTCAAGGCCCATAGGAATCAATGTGAAATACCAATTCGGTATTTACAGAATCGGTAAATACCGACTGTTACAGAATCGGTAAATTAAAAATGAAATTTACCTACATATGCCTCCTTCCTATTTACCTACTCTTAAATACCGAATCGGTATGATTCGGTATTTAAGAGTCGGTAAATAGGAATTACCTACATCTGGCCCTTAGTCACTTCTTTGGTTTTCAAAATCCACCTGAGGGACAATGATGTAGACTATAGCTGGGCCGGGTTACATAAGGCCAGATACCTGTACTGCAGTATCCAGCTGAACAAGTTGTCAGTACACCGATATCTAAAAGTAGAACAAACCTTGTATTTTTTGCCCACCAAGAGCACCCACTCTCTGGGAAAGTCACAGTACCCGGTTCCGGTCCTTGGGTGGTGAAAACAATTTAGAAGTTCCACTTTTCTAAACAGGTGGGAAAGTTCTTCCTGGTTCCTCCTGTTGCCTAGAGGTGCTTAAGGCAGTCGTCTAGTCACCAGATTTCTCTCTAGCCAGGGTTTCAGTGGGATCCAGTCGAAAGTGACGTTTGGAACTTGTTGAAGCCCATCTGCATTTTGTGTCTCTGGATCGGGCAAACAGGATACTAACCACTTAACTCTTGGAGAGTAGTTCCAGTTCCGGGGCAACAACAAGAGTCCTTGCTTCTTCTTCCTTCATCCAATCTAGACAACACTTAAACACTAGCCTCACCTCCTTTTTCAGCAATTCCTCTCTTGGGTTACTGTGGACATTTCAATAAATTCCAAACACCAAATGGTTGTCTCCATCCTCCACCTGTAGGAGCTTTAGCCTCCATTAGCCACTCCCCAGTTCAGCTTAGGTACTCTTTCCTCTGCTAGGGTCCAAGCTAGTTTTCCCTCTTGCTGGGATGGAAGCCAGAAAACAAAGTATTACCCTTGGAATAAATGGATGCAGTTCTTCACAGCCCCATTTGGAATCACTAAATCAAAAGACAAAGTGCTAAAGTTGCCTGTTTTCTTGCCATTTGTTCCTGTCCCCCTCTCATAAGGCTAATACCTATTACATTAGAAGTTGTTGACAACACCCCTGCCTTCCTGGACTAAGAAGTCATGCAATTGTCCTTGGAGCAGCAGGGTCATTAACTCCAAACCAGTAATATGTAGTGAGTATCTGGAGTCAAACTGAGAGGCCACATTTTAAACCAGTTTTATCTCAGGCAGCACAAAGTATACATTCTTAAAGTTATTGGCAGTAAAGTTATCAAAACTCTACTTTCACCATTGAATTCATGTACACTACCTTTGAATCACTTATTTAGTATTTTCCTAGCCAGAGATATAAAATAATGATTGTATTTATATCTATGTTTTTTTACTGACAAATACAGCTTCACCTGCACAATGCAAATAGCGTCTTGACAATATATCACTGTGATGGCATGCTATTCCTCTTATGTAATATGCCAGTCAGCCTGTAAGCGGTAAAAAAGGGGGTGGTGATGGACGGAGCATCTGAATCAATCAAACACTCACACCCAGTCTAAATATCTGGGTTTAATCCATCACCGTTCTTTAGCCCACTCTGCCACCCCAAAAGTCAGCCTGTAAGGCACATTTTGAGTGCTGTATCTAATACGTGAAGATAGGTGCGCCTACATCACAAATAAACTTTTCTCTGCCATGTGTCACTGCAGTGCTTTTAAACTGCAGCCCAGTCAGAGCTCTGGGTGGTGCAGATAAATACTGAAGTCCACATATCATAACTCGTAATTTCTGCACTAGCTACCCAGTACTCACTGGAAAGGTCAATGCACTAGTTGAATGAAGCCAGTTTTGCAGTTATATTTTAGGGGCAGAGCACACACACTGGGGCAGTAGATGACAGTGTCATAGTGCATAGAGTCCTAATACCAGCAGAAATAGTATCCCAAGAAAGGTGAAAAATCTGCAGTGACTGTGCAGAAAAGGTTACTTTGCTACACCTATAATGGTTCACTGACAAAATATCGCCCATGAAATTATCCCCATGCCAAAAAATCAGGACCAAAATATCGATTTTGATTTTCGATTTAAAAAATATCGTTATCCTATTCTTATAATGGTAAGTAAAAAAAATATTGTTTTTTAAATATAAACACTTTTAAATATAAAAGGGCCTATTTTGATGGTGGTCAGAAAGCATTCAAACTCAGGGCAGAGGCTTTACGACCGACATCGACGGTTTCAATTCTGACCACTAAATTATAATTTGGGCAGTTGGAATTGAACCAGCCAGTCATTCCGACTGGATTCCGATGGGCTCCAATGGACGGCTTTTCTGCCGTTGTAATTACGATGCTCAATTTCTGACAGGCTTTTCACTCTGGGCTTTCCGACATGGAAAGCCTGTCGGAAAGTGAGTTTGGGGCCCAAAGCAGGTCCCCTTCTCCTTGCGGCCATCGTTTGGGGCCCGAGGGGGCACGTTCATCCCTGCACCATGTGGCAGGCACCATGAGGTACCTGCCACGCGGTGCACGAATGAGCACAATCTCCCATTTATCTATGGGAGCATGTGCTACGACCGGTTTACGGCAGCAGCACAAGCTCCCATAGGGAAATGGGAGTCGGACACCTCATTATTATGCGATTGGGACTGCCAACCGGAGGTTGGTCGGTCCTGATTCCGCAATGATGTCGGTCAGTCGGAGACCGACATTATAATCAGCCCCTAAATATGAAATCATAACATTAATTTAATAAATATAAACTAGATTGAGCATATATTTCAACAAATAAACTTTTTTTAAAGTAGTTAAAGGCACATATATATTAATATATATATTCACATATATTTATTTTATTTATTTATTTATTTTGTGTTTTTTATAGCGTGAACATGACCCTGTAAGGGGTATCAGAGCGCTTTACAGAGATGTCTCAATAATAGAACCATTAATAACCATAGATTGCAGAAAACAAACAAACTCTTTACAACAGTACATTTCGGGAAAACGTATAACAGATATATCCGAAGCGCAATTAAATCACCCCACCATGTATGTTACGAATGTGTCCTCTCCAATGAGTGAAGAGAGATGCTGGCGTGTGAATGGAACAAATATGGAGAGATTATATCCAGAGTTAATGATGTCAGGACTCATTGTAGAAATGTTCCCATATAGAACAATTTTGCTTCTTTTTTGAATGCTGCGGTGGATGGAATTCTTCTAATGCTAGGGGGGAGAGCGTTCCAAATTCGAGGTGCTGCCCCAGAGAACGCTCGGTCATACGTTTTTTTCTTACAAAAACGAGCTGGTTGCAGAAGAAGATTGTCTTTGCTCCTGGTGCCTCTGTTTCCTCCTGACAGCATGAGTTTTTGTGCAAGGTAGACCGGAGTTTTATGGTGCAATGCATTATGGGTGATGCATGCTAACTTGAAGTGAATTCTTGCCTCGAAGGGTAGCCAGTTGAGTACTTTCAGATGGGGGGAGATGTGGTCGTACTTTTTTGATCCTGATATCAGTCTTGCGGCTGCATTAAGACATGCTTTCAAAGGGGCTGTTGTGATCTTAGGAAGCCCTGCCAGAGTATATCTAGTTAAAAACTATTATTAAACTATTTCAGAATGCCTACAATAATGTAATAATGTAACAAATATATATACACACCAATAACATAAAATAAAAAAATAAAAACAACTTTAAATAAAATAAAAAAGTAAACAACACATTTCTTATAATTTTATAAAATATATTGCACATTAAAAACATTCATAATTACAAATACTATAATTTTAAACAAGCAAAAACATAATACAAATTGCAACAATATAAAATAAATTATACAATTTTACATCTAATACATATACTATAATTTATACAAAAGTAAGGAAAGTGTTCTACTAAAGATGTATAAAATGTACTAATCACACTTCACACAACGCAAAGTAGGAAAATTGTTACATCACACAGAGGTCAAATTTACTATTCCCACTCCAGTCAATACAGCAGTAGGGAAAATGTTGATTGTGTAGGGGCCCAATTTACAATTTTCATTTCAGTCACTGCAACACTAGAGAAAATGTTGAATTACGGAGGAGTAAAATTTACTATTCCAACATCAGTCAATGCAACAGTAAGGAAAGTGTTGGATTGTGGAGGGATCACATTTACTATTCTCACTCCAGTCAGTGCAACAGTAGGGAACGTGTTGGATTGCATAGGGGTAAAATGTACTATTCCCAATCAAATCAGCGTAATAGTAGGGAAAATGTTGGATTGCGGAGGGATAAAATTTACTTTCCCGACTACAGTCAGGGTAACATTAAAAACAAACAAATTCACTTCAATGTAATAAAATAGTTTAAAAAACATAGTAAACAAAGAAAAATATATAAATAAAATAAATGCATTTGCCAATGTTAAATACAAACAATAAATAACAACAAATATTAATATAATTAAAATAGAAATGCACTTAAACAAAGAATTTCATTTAAAAATTATTTAATAAATAAATACTTATTAAATACATTTATTGTATGTATTTCCACCCTTTACCCCTACAAAAGTCACAACCCACACTTAAAACTTGACTTTAAAAAACAATTATTGACACAATTAACATAAATATTCATCAATAAATTAATTATCATTAATTGCAAATTAATTATGACTTAATTATAATTAATTTACTTCCCACAATATACTCCCACAAAACACACAATACATTCCTAAATTGTAACTTAACAAAACTGAATTTCACAATTAACATAATTAATTATCAATTTGATAATTACTATATATAAATAAATAATAATAACTTAAATACAATGCATTTACTTTCCACCCTGTACCCCTACAAAACCCACAACCCACACCTAAAATGTAAGTACAAATATTTAATTGCACAGTTAACATGATTAACTAATATTAATGAACAACTAATTATTAATTATTTAGAATTCATTTACTTCCCTCCCTGTACCTCTATAATCCCAAAATCTGCAACAATGTTTAGGAAAAATGATATATATATACACAATAATTAGTAATTATCAATTAAATTACTAATAATAATTAACAACTAATTATTGATTAATTAAATCTAAATCTCAAAAAATAATGAAATTACATTTCATAACTACTAAAAATGTACAGCTATGAGCCTGATTACGATGTCAGACAGACTTGCATCCATGCGATACTGTATCAGTCTGCAAACGCTCAACCTTTGGTTGGCGGTGCCAAACTCAGGATTACGATGCGACTGCCCATAGGGTGGTTGCAAACATCCATTTTTCAATGGAAGCTTGCGCTGTGGGCGGAAAAGCACTGCAGAACAAGCTTCCATTGAAAAATGGATGCTTGTGAACATCCCTGTACCGTGTGTGCCACATGGTGAAGAGAGTTTAGTGGGGGTCATAGGTGCCCCCCAGGCCCCATGTGGAGGGCAATGGGGGAAGGGACACTACTAGGGGCCCCCATAGACACTTTACAACAGCCTTTCTATGTCGGAAAGGCCGACATGAAAAGGCGGTCGGAAACTGTCGTCATAATCCTGACAGCAGAGCTGAGTCTGGCTCTGCCACCATTAGGGGATTATGCATTTTTGATGTACTGACACCACGGATGGTCCCTCAGCTTGATGCTTCCTTGACCGCAAGGGCAGATGTCAGAAGGACCGCAACCGATGATCAGTCGGTTGCAGTCCTTCTGACATCATAATCAGACCCTAAATTGGAAAACAAACAATAATTCTACCAAAAATACACATCATATACATTTAAACTATATTAAAACACATAACCAATGAAGTTGAGTCCTGGCTCTAACATGGCTGTGTAATGGGTTGCCAAATGCAAGTCTGCGGCACCACTGTAACTAATTCTACTTCTTGAATCACATGTGAAGGCAGGGTCTGACAAGTAACAAGACATATGGGAGGGCTGCTCTAAGAAGGCTCAACTTGTTGACATGACTTGATTGATTACTGTCCGTGGCATTTCGTCAACTCTTCTTTGGGCACAGGGGGGCAGGAAAGGAACGCTGGTGCTAGAGTGGACTCTTGTTACCCAAATTAGCTGAATTAAATGGGGCATCTACCAACCTAAGAGCCACTACGAAGAAGGCAAATATCCCCAAAGTCTACGGTTATGTGAACAGGATCACTTGTATCCTCACAGCAACGTGAGACTGTGAGGGACAGCAAAGGGCCCTGCAGGGGAGCAATTTTGAATTGGACTACTCCCTGGCATCCGTGGCCCATACCTGCCTATCAAAAAAAGGACTTTAGAGTAAGTGGCTAATGTGACCCAAATACAAAGATGTTTGAAGGATGTTACATCCTCCATACCCTTTCCATGATATATCCCTTAAATGCAAGAAAAGATTGCAAATCTTACAAACCTCAAAGCTCACCAGCTACCTGTGCCAGCTGAACTGGTAGCTGGTGGGCACAGCAATTATCTCAACTCAGCAAGGCAGCATGAAGGGCACATTTCATCAGTGAGAGACTCAGGAGTAGTGCTTTATTCACAAATGTATGATATAATTTGTCTAGCTTAAAACTGACAGTAAATATGAATTCCAGACAAAAAAAATGCATACAGGGATGTTATTCTGGCCCTTGTACTCTGTGCCAATAAAACAATTACTGTTTATTATGTTTAAGAAATGCACACAACATTGAAAACACTGCAGATCAAACAGTTTACCCATATGGAAGGGTGCATTTCCTCTCAGTATCCAATTGAATTACATGGCCTTGGCATCTCTATGTGCCAGGACACATACAATTTAGGGTGGTCTCCTCCTCCACAGGTCTGCCTGTGTGCTAATGGCAGGCTGAGTCGGTAAACAATCATTCTCTCTTAGTTTATATGTTTACACACATGTTAACATGTGTCACACGCAAACTGCCTAGAGCCCCTTGCCCAAAGCTGTTTGCAGCAGCTGACTGTTAGATTTGGGGGTCTCTAGTTGGCACAGGCAGGTACTTGTGACAAATAGGGGCCCTTGCCTCTAGTCAGGGTAAGGGGGTACACTCCTAAAATAACCCCTGCTCACCCCCTTGGCAGCTTGGCACGAGCAGACAGGCTTAACTCAGAGGCAGTGTGTAAAGCATTTGTGACTACACACAGTAACCCAGTGACAACACTACAGATAGACACCACACAAGGTTTTATATAAAAAAATCAAGTATACTTTATCTAGAGTTACCACAAACCATAAACAACAAAAATACACAATACTATTACTTTAAGATGGCAGTTTTAGCTTAGTTCAGTTCAGTTCTTAAGATGCGACACTTTGAATCAATGTACCTTACGATGCGTTGCGCTTCCACGACAAGCAATGTCGCAGCAATGGAAATGCGGCAAAGTTCTGGTGTAAAGAAATAAAGACGTGAAGATCTTCCAGATGTGGCACGCTTTTCCGGAGATGCGACAAGTTCTTGGTTCGATGCGTGGACTGCAGAGCTGACACCCTTGTTCAGAAGTGAGACAGCAACAGCTTCAGCTGCGACACTCTTCTCTAAATTTGCGTGAAGCTTCCGCACAATGCAACAACTACAGCGGCAACATCCTTGTTCAGAAATGCGACGGCAGCAGCTCAGACGGTGGCTCGCTTCTCTTGGGATGCGTGGCGCTTTTCCTCGATGTGGTGCAATGCAACAGTTCCTGCGGCGACACCCTTGTTCAGAAGTGCGACGGCAGGCAACAGCGACACGCTTCTTCCTCATTGCGAGACTCTTCTCTCGATGTGGTGCAGTGCGACAACTCCAGCGGTGACACCCTTGTTCAGAAGTGCGACGGCAGGCAGCAATGACGGCGACACGCATCCTCTTCATTGCGAGACGCTTCTCTCGATGCGGTGCAGTGCAACAACTCCAGCGCCGACATCCACGATGGGACGGCAGCAGCGACGGCGATACGCTTCTTCCTTGTTGAGTCGCGCTTCTAGCTCCTTGCGACAGGCAGTCCCTCAGAAGGCCCAAAACAGCAGCAGGCACATCCAAAACGACTCTGGGGACCTAGGGAGTGAAGTCTGTTGTCCCTGAGACTTCAACAGAAGGCAAACTCTTTTCCAAGCCCTTGGAGATCCTTCACAAGTTGAAAGTAAACCACACAAAGTTCTTTCTCCTCTCTTTGGCAGTCACGGAACCACTGCAGGCCAATCCCCTTAGCAGCACTTCAGCTTAGGAATAGTCTCTCCTCAGTTTCTTCAGGTTCCTCTCCTCAGCAGAGGTTTCTTCTTATAGTCCAAAAGTGATTTAATTTCTTGGGATCAGGGTCCCAATATTTATACCCCAAAATCCTTTGTCCTTGGAGGGCAGAGGGGCCTTTGCCCAGCCCAAACCTGTTCTGGAGCGCTCTGTTTACATGACTCGTTCTTTCCTTTCACAGTGCAGAGCAGAAACATCGGACACCCCACATGAGGTGGAGCCAGCATGGAGAGGAAAAGCACAGCCCTGGAGCACTCTGTTGACATGATTCCTTCTCTCCTTTCACAGTGCAGGGCAGAGACCAGCAGACGCACCATAGGGGGTGGAGCCAGCACTGTGGGGGGCAGGCACAGTCCTATTCAGGTCCCAGGTGCAACTCCTCCCTCCCATCTAGATGCAGTTCTCTCTATTCACCACTGAGCCGACTCATTCTGTCTCTTGGAATCCCCCAGCCCTGTCACTCACAACCTCCAGACAAGGAATAGACAACCTAGCAGAGGCAGGCTTGGAAGGTTAGACAAGAAAATACATACTTTCTAAAAGTGGTATTTTTAAACACAAAATGGTAAAACCAACTTCACTAAAAGATGTATTTTATCATTCTGAGTTCAGCCATACTAAACTCAAATTTCTACCAAGTTCCCTGAATCAGTTAGGATTATAAGATGTAATAATCTGACTGCCTATTCTGGCCTATGGAGAAAAGGTAGCCTTGCAATAGTGAAAAACGAAAATGTCTGTAATTCACTATTAGGACATGCCACACACACCAGGGCATGTCCTACCTCTTACTTACAATGCACCCTGCCCTTGGGCCTACCATAGGGGTGTCTTTTTTTAAATTTTTTATATTTTTTTTATTAGCATTTCAAGAAAAACAACATACAGCATACATCCACAGGTTATATGCATATCGCAGCCAGCATACTTATATAAACCAGCAGAATGCGAATGTCTCAGCAAAATACCTCCATGTATATTGCAGGCCATTACCATAAATGAGAAACAACTCAACTCCCCCCAACCCTCCCGCCTCACCGACCCCATCTACCAGGTAATACAATTATTTCAGAGCCCTCTCATCGAGACAACTCCAGTAAGGCATGTGCTACAGGACGGCTAGTTTTACAGTGAGCAGCAGCATAGCAACAGTACAGTATAGCATTCAGGGTCGACAGTGTAGGATATCCCCAAACATTGACAGATCCAAGGCAAAGTCCACAGCGACACTATGTACAAAGCCGCGCCTCCCCAACTAAATCAGGGTGCGCAACCATGTATGCTGTCATAGGGCTCCAGAAGTCCTTAGGGTGGGAAGCCTCAGGCAGCTCTTCCCCATAAATCTGCAACTGGTCTCTGCAATAGGTCAGTAAGCCACAATTTTATAGTAGGAGCAGACTGCCAACCCCATCTCTTCGCTACCACCCGCTTTGCCATCCGAGTGGAGACCACCACGAGGCATCGACTGGCAGGTTTTAAGCGGTTGACATGACCCAGAAGACATATCTCAGGAGAACAATCAACACGTTCTAGTACCACTTCCCATAGTATGCAAGCTACCTCAGCCCAGAACGCCAAGACTTTCCCACACAACCAGGCCACATGAAAGAAATCTGCATCATCAACTCCACATCTCACACACTAAGCAGATTCTCTCAGACCATACATATAAAGTTGTAGAGGTGTATAATATATTTGGTGCAGAAACTAAAAATGAAAAACCTGAGATTGCAATTGGCCATTAAGCGACCTGTGAGTTGACAGCAAGCCGACCATACCTCCATCGGAGCGGGTTACCTATAGCAGTTTGCCAGCGTTGACGCGACTGATGATCCTCAAACTCCTTTTCCCTCTGAGTGGCATAGTAAAGCCGAGTAATAAGTCCCTTACGGCTCGCTCCCGTTAACATTACCTGTAATGCCCTAAGAGTCGTAGGCTCCTCAGGAAAGTTCGGTTATACGTACAGTACGGCCTGCGGACATACATAAATCTAAACATAAAGGACCGATTAATGTCATTTTGGGCTGCCCCAAGACTTTTGAAACAACCCCCTTCGTACAGGTCACCCATACAGACTATACCCACAGCGGAAAGCTCCTTCAGAGCAGCGGGCTCCCTTGCAGCCGAAATTCCCGGATGGGAAGCTGTGGGCAGGAGGGGGGCATACAAATACGGAAGTTGAACTCTAGTAGCCAGAGCCCTCCACGCCCAGGATGTACACCAGGAGGGATTGATTTCCTGCTGAGGCCCACCCGCGCCGCCCGATAAGACCATAGCTTGCACAGGAATGGGGAGAACAGCATCTGTCTCAATAGCTACGTGCGGCTGAAAGTGCTGCGGAAAATGCCAATAATGCGCGAAATGCCCTTGTGCGTAAAGGTAATATAAGCGAAGATCTGGAGCCTCAAAGCCGCCTCGGTGAACGGCTGCACTAGAAGATCTCAGCCGCATCGTGATTGCTTACCCCCCCCCCCCCCCCAGACAAATGTAAGTAGAGCCGACTGCAACGTTTGGAAAAAGGCCCGATTATCTTAATGGGAATATTGATGAAGAAGTACAGCAACTTAGGCAGAAACACAATTTTCACGACAGCGATCCTATTCACCAGAGACAGGGGAAGACGCACCCACCTCTCCGTCTGCTCCACTATGCGCGTAGCGGCAAGCCCATAATTCTCTGTGACCACCATCGTTGGCTCTCTATGGATCATCACCGCCAGGTACTTTACTGGCTCTGAAGTCCAGGACAGTGGAAAGTTCAGTTCAACCTCTTTCGTGTGTTCTGTTAATGGAAAAACCACGGACCTGGACCAATTAATGCCCAAACCAGAAAACCTCTCAAATTGGACATACTCCCTCAGGATCGGCAAAAGATAGGTTGATGGCTCCCGGACGTAAAGTAACATATCGTCCGCATATAGAGAGACTATCAAAGGGCGTTGCTGGAATCGTAGAGCCGCGGCTGAATGCTTTTGGCGGAGCTTGCATGCTAGGGGTTCTATTACCAAAGAGAAGAGTATGGGGGACAGGGGGCAACCTTGTCGAGTGCCCCTCTCTATAGAGAATAGGGACGAGACCCTGCCATTGACTCGCACTCTGGCGACAGGTCTGCTATAGAGAACCCAAATCCATTGGAGAAAGAAGGGGGGGAGCCCCATTCTACTCAAGACTGTGAATATATAGGACCAATGCACAGAGTCAAAGGCCTTTGCTTCGTCAAGTAACACAGCAATGGCTTGAAAGTCAGGTTCAAAATAATGCAGCGTGGAAAATAATGTACGCAGATTATGCGTGGTGGATCTGTCCATCACCAAACAAGACTGATCAGGCAAAACCAGCAGTGGCACCAGGGGCTGAAGTCTAGTGGCAATCATTTTTGCCAAGATTTTGGTATCGATATTTATGATGGAGAGTGGTCAGTACGCTCCACACTGATTAGAGGGCTTGTCAGGCTTCAATAGTGTGACTAGCAAGGCCTCCCGAAGCGACGGCGGCAGAAACCTGCTGTCATAAGCCTCCGCATAGACCTCCAACAACCGAGGAGCTAAGATTGTAGCAAATGTCTTCTAAAATTCACTCGGCAGTCCATCCGGCACAGCAGCTTTGCACGTAGGCAAAGCCATTATAGCATCCCACACATCTTCCTCCCGAATGGCTGCACTAAGTATTCTCGATGTGTATTGGACAGTCAGCCCAGTGCCACATCGTCCAGGTATTCGTGCGTTTCCTCGTCAGAAGGGGACTCCTGGGCTGCATAGAGGTCGATATAGAACTTCAATACGACATCGCAAAGTTCCTCCGTCGAGTGCCGGATCTCACCAGAGTCATCAACAAGCTCATTTATGGGCTCCTGGCTTTGGGGCTCCCTCAGCTTCTGGGCAAGAGAACGGCCCAGCCAGCCATTCTTCCCCGCAATACCGCGCTATCCAACGCCTAGAGCAATGCCGCATCTCCTGGTCGACAGTATCATTGTGTTCAGGGACCAGCTCACGGATCTGTGCAAGTTTATCCGCCGTTGGATCATCATCAAAGCCTCGCTCCAGGTCACTGATATCCGCAGCCAATTTCCGTATCCGGCGCCTAATATCCTACAGTACTCCCACCTTAGCCCCTATGCAAGCCCCCCGATGGTGACCTTAAAGGCCTCCCATAGGACCCCGGCACTCCCCACCGTGCCCTCGTTCTCCCTGAAGTAATGCCCGATCGCCTCCTCTATAGTGTGCTTAAACACAGGTTCTCTCAATTCAGACGGCTGGAGCCTCCAGGCAAACTGCGGAGCCCTATTAGCCGGCAATGTCAATTCCATTAGCACTGGAGAGTGGTCGGAAAGCGTTCTGGCCACGTGAAAAACACTCTTAACCTAGTGACACACCGCTCCTGAAATCAACCAGTGATCAATGCGCGACCATGAGCCATGCCCCGAAGACACACATGTACTCTCACATGCTGCCGGCTGGCGCAAGCGCCAAACATCCTGCACATGACCAACATCTATCAGACCCCACAGCACCACCGATGCTTTCTTCTGTCAGATGTCGCCCACGCCATGCCTATCCTTAAACGTATCCAGGTACACATTAAAGTCGCCCCCCCAAATAATTTCAGCAGAAGGAAACTGCATAATCCTGCGCCATCCATCTGAGAAAGAACCTGGATCATCCACATTCGGCCCATAGATGTTCACTAAGAGTACACTCTCACCCCCCAACCTACCCTGCATTATCACGCACCGTCCATTGTCATCTGTTTCAGTCTTGATTTCGGTAAAGGGGACCCCTTTCTTCACCAACGTGAGCACACCTCTTGCAAATGAAGAGTAGGAAGAGGAAGCCCGCACACCAGCCCACCGGGTAGCAACAATCCGCTCCGACGAAGCAGTCAAATGCGTTTCCTGGAGGAAAGCAACACTCACACCCATTCTATCCAAACCTGCAAACACCATCCTGATCTTTCGTGGCGAATTCAAGCCACGCATATTCCAAGTGGCAAATTTAAGAGAGCTACCCATTATCCAGTGGCAAGAGCACCAAGTAGCAAGCGTTATAGTCAAAGCGATATGTCCTCGGAGCACAGCCGACATTACACATCCTATCTGTACTCCTGGTAGAAAACAACGAACAGTCTCCCCCCCCCTGTCCCGACCCTACCCAACTGCCACCCACTTCAGCACCCCAACCATGCCAAAGCCATCCCCAGTCCCAACCTAACCCCCCCCAACAACAACAGAGAGCAAGGTTTGGGGTACACCCATGTGAAGGGGGCACAGATGCGCAAAGCTCCCGCATAGCAGGAGTTGACCGAGTAGTCAATATAGAACATCCCAGCTCCATGTGACCAGTTATGTAGGAAACGGTGTGGTGAGATATACCTCAAGAATTCCAAGTAAAGGCAATGTCCCAGGCACAGGCAGTCATGAAACACATTTAAACTTTAAGCATCAGAATAATCATAAAGGGAGGAAAAAAAGCAATGCAGCTAAAGCCCCCCAGAGAGTGCTAAACAGAAAAACTCCTGATATCCTGAACATATCCAGCATTCCTATACATGGGAAGACCCTCTCCCTGTGCGTCAGAAAAACTTATAGGACCAGTAGTAAATGGAAACATGCAATCGTAGAGTCCTACACAGTATCAGGCATGCCCAGTTGCCTTCAGTGTAACAGTCTCAATACGCACACGAAAGAACCCTCAGCACTCAGCATCCTCATTCTCCTCCCCTCCCAGCTCCTCCGTAGAGGCCTGCTTCCTGCACTTAATTTTTTTAGCATAGTCCATTGCAGCATTAGGGGAGGGAAAAATCGTATTATCAAAAGCATCGCCAATGCGAAGGAGAGAAGATTTTAGCATAGTGTAGGGTACCTCTTCATTATGCAGAAACTGCTTCACAGTGCCGAACTCCCTCCGCGCGGCCTGGACAGCAACAGTAAAATCAGGGACAAAAGCAAGCGTGTTCCCCTGATGCTCTATCGTTCCCTTCTCTCTAGCCAGACGCAGGATTGTGTCTCTGTCCCTATAGTTCAAAACCCTAGCGATTATGGGACGAGGAGGGGCACTTTTTTCCCTTTTTTTTTTGGCAGCAGCGAATAGAAAAGACCAGATGGGGCAATATGGGTCCAGTGGTGATACAGGCTCAGACCCTCACATTCAATGCACTGGTATAGGTGTTCCGTGTCAGCCCTCGCCAGAGGTACATTAAGTTTGGCGATTGTTGAGACGCCTCTTCTCAGACCTTACGCTTAATAAGAGGGTTTCTGCGGAGCGTATTCACAAATGTTTAAGTAGGCGTGAAAATATTCGTAAAGGTGCCCCATATACACTGCGCTGGAATAGTTGACCCCCGGTCCGCAATCACTGGCAAGACCGTAGGATGAACGATGGTTTAAACCCTCTTCCCAGTCCTTATACCTTGATGCTTCATCCAGGTATATGTGGTCGTTGATGGGCAGTTAAGTGTGAGGAACAGTTCCCACAGCAACTGCACTGGTACATGCTTTACACCGTCTATATTCACTGATATATGCCACAGGCCAGGGGAGCTGCAGCAAGGAAGGAAGGAGACAGAGGCCTCTGTAATGAGCGCAGCTACACACCACGATAGGCCGCCGCTGGTAACTCCACAACTAAAGCACGCACCCCCTGGGCCCGGACCCGCACAGCCCAGCGGTACCCAGCAACAGGGAGGTCCGGAACCCAGCAGGCCAGTCAAAGTTCCAGGCAGTTTCGCCGAGCCATTAACAACTGCTCCCAACACATGATGTTGGCCGGAGGTCCACGCAGGCCGCAGACCCTGCAACAGAACAGCCACCTCGCTGCTGCCTCTCACAGCCCCGCACCAGACCCAGCAAGCAAGGCATGGCCCAGTCCCCAGCCCGATCCCTCCTCCGCGGTCCGGGCCGGTAACCAGGCCGACCCACTAACCGCGTCCGGCGCCAACAGGCACCGCTGTCTAGGAGCACTGGGGACCTCACTCCTCCGCAGCCCTTCTCTGTCTCCCGCTGCAGGCCTCCACGCCGCCTCCGTCCCCGCAGGCCAAAGAATGCCGCTACTCGTCTCCAACAGGCCAGGAGGGCGCAGGCATGCCTCCCGCACCGGTCGCAGGTCGCCCGCCGTTTTCACCACCGGCGCAGCCCCCTCCGGCACGGAAGGCTCCAGGCACGCCTCCCACTGCTGCCGGCGTATGTCCGCAGGTATGACTGTAGTCACGCCGCCCTCCGGGGGGCTGCGCTTGTCTCCGCAGAAGCCTAGAAGGCGCAAGGCACGCCACCCGGAGAGAACAGTAAATGCACGCATTTAGCAACTCAATTACGGCACCCCCCGACACCCGGAGGGGGCCGCGCAGGCAATCAGGAGATCACTCACAGCTCCGGCACACAATGGCCTACCAGAGCCCAACGGCAGCCATAAGTAGGCCCGCCACGAGTTAGTGTAAGAGTCTCAAACCACGGCAAAGGGCGGTTGGCAGGCGCCACAAATGTTCTCAGGCGGCACAGGAGCCGAGCAGAAAGGCACACCAGGCACCGAGAGACTGCAGGAGCACAGGATGTAAAGGATATTGGGCCGATAAGTTCTCGGTCATGCAGAGCCTCACAGCAGTGCGGCCATCTTGCTGTGCGCCCTCTAGCACCCCCCCCCCATAGGGGTGTCTGATATGAAGAAAAGGGAAGGTTTAGGGACTGGCAAGTGGGTGCACGTGCCCAGTCAACATGGCAGTACCAGACTGCACACGGGCTCTACAATGGCAGGCCTGAGACACACTTTTACGGGTGTCTTCTGTGGGTGGCATAACCAGTGCTGCAAGCCCACCAGTAGCATTTGGATTTACAAGCCCTGGGCACACTCAGTGCACTGTACTAGGGTCTGACAAGTAAACCAAACAAGGCAATCATGGAATCACTAATCCATACATCAATTTACAATAGGGAGAGCATATGCACTTTAGCACTGATCAGCAGTGGTAAAATGCCCAGAGTCATAAAATAGCCAACAACAGGTCAGACAAAATAGAGGAGGAAGGCAAAAAGTTCAGGGATGACCCTGCAAAAAGGGCCAAGTCCAACACAACTCCCTTCCAGCCAAAACGCAGGGTAGACCATTCACTACCTTGATGGGCTTTCCTGCTTTGGGCGATAGAAACTGGACCTGGCCCGAAACAGCAGGGGCATATTCCAGTTCTACGCCAATCTGAACCCATTTCAATTCCTCTGCCCATACTCTCAGTGTCCACCAAGCTAATCCATGGGGTACCCTTATCCTTACCTGTGGATACCACCTGTGCAGCATCTAACTTTAACTTGTTCACAGGTGTGTCCCAACGGACAGACACCAAGCCACAGTGGCCACTGACAGTAGTCAGGGATAAGACCCAGGCCTTATGCCTCTCAGGGCTCTCAAACCTCTGTATCATCGGAGAGCAGGGGCAGTTGCCCCAGGTACTTGGCACCCTTTGTCCTCTCTCCCTCCTGTCAGGTCAGGTATGACATCCTGGTACTGGCCCACCAGCCCTAGGCCTGTACCCGGCGGCTGGACCAGAGACTGGGGTGGCCTCTCCCACACCCAGTCCTCCTCCTTGGGGCTCTCTACCCTCCCACCTGGAGTGGTACCCCCTTCCAGAATTGCCAGGGTGCCTGTAGCAGGTGTCCTGCACAATTCGCCCACCAGTTCAGGGTTTCTATCCTGCAACTGGACTACCAGGTCAGGGGGCACACCCTGAACCTGGCCCTCCAACTTAGGGTCTAAACCCTCAGGCTGCACCGGGGTCAGAGGCGAGGACTTCCTCCCTCTGCACCCCCTTCCAGAGCACTGCACCCTCCCAACTGGAGTGGTACCACTAGAAGCTACATTGGTCGAGACACTAAATACAGTTGCCCCTTCCTCCTGGTCAGACAACACCTGAAACTGGCTTCCCAACCCAGGGACAAACCTCTGCGGTTGAACACTTGCCTGGCAAACCAGGACTTCCTTGGGAGCATGCATGCTCCCCCCGAGGTGACACATAACTCATGTGTCATGTGACAGTCTGCCTGGCGCATATCTCCTGACCCCAGTCCATCTGACAGTGCGCGAAGATCCCCCGGGACAGAAGTGTTGTCACCATGGTCCTTCACTGGTGACGCAGCCCTTCCGGCTGGCCCCTAACCCACTGATTCTTCCACTGGGGACTCTTTCCCCATCTCACCACTCAGTCTGGACCTCTGTACCCTCCCAACTGGAGCAGCACTGCCAGACACCAGAACTGATGGAGGTCTGATTACAGACACTCCCAGCTCACCAGACACTAGGGGATCCCCCTCAATGGGCGGCCCATCAGGACAGCCTAGGCTCCCCACCTGGTGTTCCGTTAAAGAACCATCCAGGATCCGAGTCTGGGTTTCGGGCACCTTGGGACACGCAGCCCCACACTCTCTCCTTCTCCACTGAGACTGGACGTGAGACCCTACACCCCTCCCACTAGAATGGGACCCAGCTGGGCTACTCTGCACCACTTTCACCACTGGGTTGGAAGATACCTGAGCCACTCCGTACGGGGTCACTCCCCAATGCCTCTCCAGATCCCCTGGAATCCACCAAAAGGTCTGCCTCCAATGTGAGCTCGGTGGGGTCAGAGAAATTACTCTCCAACAGGTGTTGGCATAGCTCTGGAAAACAGGGACTTACAATATGCTCTCCCACAATTGGATCACACAGCCCCATACAAGGGTTAACCAAACTATCCTTCACCTCACCATCCAGTGCCTCACACAAACTCCACATCACTCTCCTGAGACTAGCAAGACAGTAACTGACTGTCTCTGTCACACAACCCACACTCTTCTGGGTGGTCTTCACACTCACATACAAGGGCTTCAACTTTGAGGGAACCCCTCTCCCTACACCTTTCATCTAGTGTCAGTAGAGTGTCCTTCCCACCACTAGGACCTTGAACCCCTGCACCAGTGTTCCCATTCTCCTCAGGGGCGATGCGCAGTACTGGAGCTACCTCATGTCCTTGAACCTCCTGGTGTATGGGTTTACAACCATTACAACGAAACTTTTACCACGCAGTGCTGTTACAACGCAGGTTTTACTACGCATACCATTACAACGCATTACACTGGGGGGCGCTCTAGGATAGGGAATAAGTTTAATTTACTATCCAACACCTTCCCTACTATCCACGGGGACTGGAGTTGGAATAGTAAATTAAACTATTCACTATCCAGCACCCACAAGTGTAATGCGTTGTAATGATATGCGTAGTAAAACCTGCGTTGTAACAGCATGCGTGGTAAAAGCATGCGTTGTAACGTCATACATTCGGTGTATGTTAACCCCCTCCAAGTCAGGCGCCACATCTCTGGGTGTGTGTACTACTCCCTCAGCACTAGAAAATTCAATTTTGCTGCCACCATCTGAGCTGGACTCCACCTCCAACTCAGCAAAGCTCAATCTCTGAGCTACACACATTTCTTGTTGCTGGGCTGAGACACTCATGGCCTCAAGCCTCTCGAGCTCCATATCAAGCTTCCTCATTATCAAGTCATGCTACATTTGAATTCTCTTTTCCTCTAAGGCCAATTTCCTATTCTCTAACTCCAGTTGTCCATTCAACTTGAGCTTGGTCAGCTCCATTTCATGCATCCTACATCTCTCTCTGTCCTCCCAATAAAAATCAACAGATGCTATGGAGACTGCTTTACTCATGGTGGTTAAACTTGGCAGTTCTTGGCAAAAATAGAAAATCCAAAAAGGAATATACCCAAAAAGTATGTGGTTGTGTTATGGTCTGCACTCACTAAGTAGTGTAGTGTAGTTCCTATATTACCAATAGGCTCTGCGCATTGGAATAATATACCCTGCAGCTTAGACGTAGGACTTATGTTGAGTAGGTCTCTGCCGAATATATTAGACTTAATTGTGAGTGCCAGCTTGCTCAGAGGTCACTAGAAACTTTTTCGAATAAACAAGAAGGGATTCGTTTCTGACAACCATATAACATGACAACTTTGTTTCCCCAGAATGAAACGTATCTCTAGAGTCGCGGAAACAATAGACGGCTATCTCACTCAGTCAGATGTGCATGCTTCGTTTCACCAGAGTTGCTTAGAAATAGAGAGACGGGCGTTTTCAATAAAAGTAATTATTGAACAGTCTTATTTCTTAAGCATAAGAAATGCACTGCTACAATTGAAATGCTAGTTAAGCAGTGTAATGCATATAATACGAATAGTATTATAAAATAGTACTGTAAAAGCACGATATGGTTTCTAAGCCATAAACATAGAATACATAAAATACATACAATAATAAAAGAGTGGCTAAAAGTACTCAACTGGTTCTTCTAACATACGCCTACCCCGGTGTACCTAACCTAAGCCTAGTACAAGGGAAGAAGTAAGTGAGGAGTAGTTTAAGTTTTAGTATTTCTCTCCCAAGAATCTGTTCAAGAATTCTCTAGGTATCTAATAAGCTCAGTTTTAGGATGATAGAGGTCTTGTATCTCTCTCTCAGGACTCGATCTCCCAGCAACCCGCAAGGATAGCTTGGAAACACCGGAGCTGGATTTCTCGGCAGGAGAAATGACAGTCTCTCAGTGCGTCAGTCGGAGTGTCGGCTTCCTTCAGCACATGCAGCAGCAGGGCGTCGGGCAAGTAGTTAGTTGATCTGCTCCTGAAACACCGTGTGTTTGACTGAGCAAATGTAGGCATATTTATACCCCGAATCTGACCTAAGATTGGACATAATATCGTCACTAGTTCCTCAGTTCCTTGAAAACTCCCGGATTTCTTGGATAAATTAGTATTCAAGCAGGGGGAAGTTCCTGACTGCTGAAGGCTGGTTTTACCACGAAATCAATGTGGATTCTCGGAGTTTAGTGGAAGTAGCCATGCCATATTAGGGCTGCACAAGCTATAACTAAATAAGGCAATGATTCGTTATGCCTATATAAGGTGAAAACAGTCTTGTTGACTTGTTTGTCAAAAGCAAGTGTGGTATCAATAGTGACCCCCAGATTCCGGGCAACAAGGGACGGCTTAGGACATGTTCCAAGGGAGGGTGGCCACCAGTCCTCCGACTAAAGATCTTGTTTGCCACCAAAGATGAGGACCTCAGTTTTTTCCCCATTAAGTTTGAGGAAATTCGAGGTCATCCAACCTGCCACGGTGGCTTCCATGCAGTTCTTAAAATTTAAGGCCGTGGACTCCACAGAATGAGATAGGGAGACCATTATCTGGGTGTCATCAGCGTATGACAAGACTTCCAGTCCATAAGATCTAACAAGCCTTGCAAGTGGGGCCCCATATATGTTGAAAAGTGTAGGGCTCAGGGATGAGCCCTGTGGGACCCCACAGTGCAAAGGCTTGGCGGAGGAAAGGAAGTCACCCAGTTTGACCTTTTGAGCACGCTGGTTGAGGAAGGATGTCAGGAGACCCAAAGCCGGTCCTTCCACTCCCATCTCACCGAGACGCCTAGCCAAGATGGATGGGGACAGGGTGTCAAAAGCAGCTGCAAGGTCGAGCAGGATCAGGATGGTAGTATGACCTCTGTCGACCTTAGCGTGGATGTTGTTGACCACCACTGTGAGGGCTGACTCGGTGCTGTGCGCCTTCCGAAAGCCATGCTGAGAAGGATCTAGCAGGTTGGCATTGTCCAGGAAGGCGCTGAGATGGTGATTGAGGTTGGCCT
Source organism: Lissotriton helveticus (assembly GCF_964261635.1). Taxonomy (NCBI): domain Eukaryota; kingdom Metazoa; phylum Chordata; class Amphibia; order Caudata; family Salamandridae; genus Lissotriton; species Lissotriton helveticus. The sequence goes on from NC_136071.1 coordinate 308,461,384, forward strand.
CAAGCATCTTGGCCGGGGCAGGGAGAAGGGATATGGGACGAAAATGTTTTAGGATCCCTGGATCCAAAGTGGGCTTTTTGAATAAAGGCTTTACAATGGCCATCTTCCAGGATGCAGGGAAGACGCCGTTCGAAATTGCCAAATTCATTACATCAAGATAGAGGGGGAGCAGGGCCTCTCTGCAGTTTTTCAAAATTTTGAGAGGGCAGGGGTCCAAGAGGGATCCCGATTTGAGTTTGTCGAGAAGGGCATTTAGACTTCGTAGGACAGTAGAGGAAAATTGGACAGATGACCTCGGGGGGCCGAAGGCGAGGTGGGCCGGGATGGGGGGGTCCGAAGGCAGGGCGGAATCCTGAATAGAGTTGAGGGCTTCTAAGGCGGAATGAATATTCACGATTGTGGTGTGAAAAAACGTGGAGATCTGGTCGCAATGTTTTTGAGATGCGATAATGGGGTCTGGAAACGGAATGAGAGACAAGGAATCCACAATATTAAAAAGATCTCTAGGGGAGCTGATGGAGGTGGAGTTACCACAAAAACATAAACGATAAAAATACACAATACTGTTACTTTAAGATGGTAGTTTTAGCTTAGTTCAGTTCTTAAGATGCAACACTTTGCCTCACTGTACCTTACAATGCGTTGCGCTTCCGCAACAAGCATTGTCGCAGCGATGGAAATGCAGCAAAGTTCTGGTGCAAAGAAATAAGGCGTGATGATCTTCCAGATGCAACACGCTACTCTGGGGATGCGAGAAATTCTCGGTTCGATGCGTGGACTGCAGCAGCTACACCCTTGTTCAGAAGTGCAACGGCAACAGCTTCAGCTGCGACACTCTTCTCCCAATTTGCATGAAGCTTCTGCACAATGCGACAACTTTAGCGACAACATCCTTGTTCAGAAATGCGATGGCAGCAGCTCAGACGGCGGCGCGCTTCTCTTCGGATGCGAGGCGCTTTTCCTCGATGCAGTACAATGCGACAGTTCCATAGGTGACAGCCTTGTTCAGAAGTGCGACGGCAGGCAACAGCGACGGCGACACACTTCCTCTTCGTTGCGAGACGCTTCTCTCGATGCGGTGCAGTGCGACAACTCCAGCGCTGACATCCACGATGCGACGGCAGCAGCAGCTCCTTGCGACATGCTTCTTCCTTGTTGAGTCGCGCTTCCAGCTCCTTGCGACACGCAGTCCCTCAGAAGGCCCAAAACAGCAGCAGGCACTTCCAAAAGGACTCTGGGGAGCTGGGGGGTGAAGTCTGTTGTCCCTGAGACTTCAGCAGGAGGCAATCAATCAATCAATCAATCACAGCATTTATATAGCGCACTACTCACCCGGAGGGTCTCAAGGCGCTGGGGGGGGGGGGCTGCTACTGCTCGAACAGCCAGGTCTTGAGCTGCTTCCTGAAGGCGAGGTGGTCCTGTGTCAGGCGGAGGTGGGTCGGAAGGGAGTTCCACGTCTTGGCGGCCAGGTGGGAGAAGGACCTTCCTCCTGTGGTGTCTCTTCGGATGCGGGGGACGGCGGCGAGGGCGTGGTTGGTCGATCGAAGCTGGCGTTTGGGAACGTAGAAGTTGAGGTGGCTGTTGAGGTATCCTGGGCCTTGGTTGTGTAGGGCTTTGTGTGCGTGGGTGAGGAGCCGGAAGGTGATTCTCTTGTTGACCGGGAGCCAGTGCAGGTCTCTCAGGTGCCCGGAGATGTGGCTGCGGCGGGGGATGTCCAGGATGAGTCGTGCTGAGGTGTTCTCGATCCGCTGGAGTGTCTTCTGGAGTTTGGCGGTGGTTCCGGCGTAGAGGGAGTTGCCGTAGTCCAGACAGCTGGTGACGAGGGCCTGGGTGACCGTCTTCCTGGTCTCGGTGGGGATCCATCGGAAGATCTTACGTAGCATGCGCAGGATGTTGAAGCACGACGAGGAGACGGCGTTGACTTGTCTGGTCATGGAGAGGGAGGAGTCCAGGATGAAGCCCAGGTTGCGTTTGTGGTCTGTGGGTTTGGGTGCGCTGCCCAGGGTGGGGGGCCACCAGGAGTCGTCCCAGGCGGAGGGAAAAGATCCCAGGATGAGGACTTCCGTCTTGTCCGAGTTCAGTTTCAGGCGGCTGTTCATCATCCACTTGGCAACGTCTGTCATCCCTTCGTGTAGGTTGGCTCTGGCGGTGGCGGGGTCGTTGGTGAGGGAGAGGATCAGCTGGGTGTCGTCGGCGTAGGAGATGATGTTGAGGTTGTGCTGGCGTGCGATGGTTGCGAGGGGGCTCATGTAGACGTTGAAGAGTGTTGGGCTGAGCGAGGAGCCTTGAGGGACGCCGCAGATGACTTCGGTGGCCTCCGATCTGAACGGGGGGAGGCGGACTCTCTGTGTCCTTCCGGCGAGGAAGGAGATGATCCACTCCAGTGCCTTCTCCTGGATTCCGACGTTGCTGAGGCGCTGTACTAGGGTACGGTGGCAGACAGTGTCGAAGGCCGCGGATAGGTCCAGGAGGATGAGGGCCGCTGTTTCTCCGTTGTCGAGCAGGGCTCGGATGTCATCGGTAGCTGCGATCAGGGCGGTCTCGGTGCTGTGGTTGGCCCGGAAGCCAGACTGCGAGAGGTCGAGGGAGCCGTTCGTCTCGAGGAAGGCGGCCAGTTGCTTGTTGACGGTCTTCTCGATGACTTTTGCCGGAAATGGGAGCAGCGAGATGGGGCGGTAGTTCGTGAGGTCGGTGGGGTCGGCTGATGGCTTCTTAAGTAGGGCGCTGAGTTCGGCGTGCTTCCAGCTCTCCGGGAAGGTCGCGGTGTCGAAGGAGGTGTTGATGATGTCCCGAAGGTGGGGTGCGATGACAGCATAGGCCTTGTTGAGGACGTGGTGAGGGCAGGGGTCTGTCGGAGATCCGGAGTGAATGGAGTTCATCGTGTGGACGGTGTCTTCGGTGCTGATCGGGGTCCAGGCGCGGAGGGTGGTTGTGGGGGGCGGTGGTTTGGTCATGGCGTGCGTCGGTTGAGTGCTGAAGCTGTTGTGTATGTCCGCGATCTTGTTGTGAAAGTAGGAGGCGAGGGAGTTGCAGAGGTCTTGCGAAGGGATGATGTCGTTGTTTCCGGCGTTGGGGTTGGAGAGCTCTTTCACGATGTTGAAGAGTTCCTTGCTGTTGTGGGCGTTGTTGTCCAGTCGTTCCTTGAATTCGGTTTTCTTGGTGGTGTGGATCAGTTGGTGGTGTTTTCGGGTGGCGAGCTTGAGGGCAGTCATGTTGTCCGGTGTTGGGTCTCTGCGCCAGGTTTTCTCGAGTGCTCTGCAGTTCTTCTTGGAGCTCTTGAGTTCGTCGTTAAACCATGGTGCTTTCTTGCTGCCGGGTCGGCTCGGCGGGGTCTTCAGCGGGGCGAGGTCGTCTGCGCAGTCGCTGATCCATTTCGTGAGGCAAGCTCTTTTCCAAGCCCTTGGAGATCCTTCACAAGTTGAAAGTAAACCACACAAAGTTCTTTCTCTTCTCTTTGGCAGTCACGCAACCACTGCAGGCCAATCCCCTAAGCAGCACTTCAGCTTAGGAATAGTCTCTCCTCAGTTTCTTCAGGTTCCTCTCCTCAGCAGAGGTTTCTTCTTATAGTCCAAAAGTGATCTAATTTCTTGGGATCAGGGTCCCAATATTTATACCCCAAAATCCTATGTCCTCGGAGGGCAGAGGGGCCTTTGCCCAGTCCAAACCAGTTCTGGAGTGCTCTGTTTACAAGACTCCTTCTTTCCTTTCACAGTGCAGAGCAGGAACATCAGACACCCCACAGGAGGTGGAGCCAGCATTGTGGAGGAAAAGCACAGCCCTGGAGCACTCTGTTGACATGATTCCTTCTCTCCTTTCACAGTGCAGGGCAGAGACATCAGCCGCACCACAGGGGGTGGAGCCAGCACTGTGGGGGGCAGGCACAGTCCTATTCAGGTCCCAGGTGCAACTCCTCCCTCCCATCTAGATGCAGATCTCTCTATTCACCACTGGGCTGACTCGTTCGGTCTCTTGGAATCCCCCAGCCCTTTCACTCACAAACTCCAGAAAAGGAATAGACAACCTAGCAGAGGCAGGCATGGAAGGTTAAACAAGAAAATACCTATTTTCTAAAAGTGGTATTTTCAAACACAAAATATGAAAACCAACTTCACTAAAATATGTATTTTATCATTCTTAGTTCAGGCATACTAAACTCAAATTTCTACCATGTTCCCTGAGTCAGTTAGGATTATAAGATGTAATAATGTAACTGCCCATTCTGGCCTATGGAGAACAGGTAACCTTGCATTAGTGAAAAACGAAAATGGCTGTAATTCACTATAAGGACAGGCAACACACATCAGGGCATGTCCTAACTTATACTTACAGTGCACCCTGCCCTTGGACCTACCATAGGGGGGTCTGATATGAAGAAATGGGAAGTTGTAGGGACTGGCAAGTGGGTGCACTTGCCAAGTCAGCATGGCAGTACCAGACTGCACACAGGCTCTTCAATGGCAGGTCTTAGACACATTTTGCAAGGCTGCTTCTGTGGGTGGCAAAACCAGTGCTGCAAGCCCACCAGCAGCATTTGGATTTACAAGCCCTGGGAACACTCAGTGCACTGTACTAGGGTCTGACAAGTAAACCAAACAAGCCAATCATGGAATCACTAATCCATACATCAATTTACAATAGGGAGAGCATATGCACTTTAGCACTGATCAGCAGTGGTAAAATGCCCAGAGTCATAAAATAGCCAACAACAGGTCAGAAAAAACAGAGGAGGAAGGCAAAAAGTTCAGGGATGACCCTGCAAAAAGGGCCAAGTCCAATACTGACCTTACATTAAAAGACGGGTACTGGATGTTGCAGCTGAAGACTAATTCACGTGGAACCACTGGGACCATTACACCACACCAGATGTCAGACATCAGAGGTCCAAATGCAAAAAAATTGGTTTTCACAAGTAGAAGCAATTTAGCAACACACACACACCATTTCAGTGTATGTAAATGTGGGTAAATCACACATGCTATTTGTAGCACATGTACTAATAATCACAGTCGCAGTCAGGTTTTAGTACAATTCATAGGTCAAATTCTAGTTTATTACCACAGCACAACTGAATAGACACAAGAAAAATGCTGTTTACTTTACAGGAGGAAACAGTTCTCCCAATAGTCCGGAGGCCTGATTAATTTTCTCTCACTGCATGAATGTAACCCCTAGCACCCTGATTTTACTTAAATTACTTTTATAAATGCACATCAAACTATTATTGAGGGAGGGGCATAATGACCCTCTCATACTACAAATATGGAAGCTGAAATTGTCAGCTTTATTGCACTTGTTATAATTATCTTTTACAATACATCTCAAACTTCACACCACCTCCTTCAATCCAGGCCTTGAATAGTGAATGCAACATGTGCCTTTTAATTATGAAATAATTATACACCAATATGGAAAACAGAGAGACATTTCAGATACAATAAAAGTTGAGGCAAGACATTGTCTTTCAATTATAAAGGAAAATATTTATATCTGTATGAAACACCATCTATTAAAAACAGAAACTGATTATCTTTTGAATATTTGTTCATCCTCCTATTATGTTTACAACCATTTATGAAAGATGCAGGAACATTTGATGTTTACTGTATGTAGGATGATGTCAACCATGACATGAACATTTTGAAGATAAGAAATTACAAAGGCCTTAATGATGAAATTAAATATAATATATGAATTATACAAATCTATATTGGCGGTAGTGTGTTTCAATGGGATAAAGGAGTGTCTAACTTCCTAATACAAAGGATTATATGAAGAAAGAAAGAAAAGTGATATATTTTCATGTTTATGATAAAATTGTATAGTTACGTCCATTACACATATTGGGTCGAATACCAGAGGATTTGTTTATGAGGGTTACGTACAGATGAGCAGTTTTTAACATTGAATTTAGTACGAGTTGGCATATTCAAATCACTTTATTTAGTTTTAGCAAAAAACATTAAAGTCAAATACACAATATATGTACCAAAAAACCTCTACTTAAAAATCTCTACCAAATGACATTGAATGCTGCATAAAGAATAAGATATAATATTATAATATATGTGTATAATATCTGTGTAAAAAGCAATACAAATAAATGCATAACACTAGGTACAGGATAACAATACTTCCAGGATCACATCACAAACAGCCCTAATATACCGCCAACTGTTAGTCACAGCTGGATCTGAGCCTAGAAGCAAACCTAAGAACATAAAAATAATGTTGCCAGATAGCATTTGTAAAAGAATAAGGGCAGGGCTTACCTGCCTGAACTTGAACTATGAGAGTGGGGATGATATAAGTCTTCCGGGGTAACTCGTAATAACTGCAGAACATTACAAAATGGAACCTGTCCTGTGGAGACTTACAGTCGCAACCACTGGGCATTAAGCTCTGACCCGTTACACCCATGTGGCTGCACGACGAGAAGATAAAGTTCAAAACGGAAGCTAGTCAATAAAAATCATTTTGTAATCACTTAATAACTCTATAAGATATGGTCCTTGCCCGCAAAGCTTTTAGGCTAACAAACCTGCATACACTAGGCTTCCTTTACTCCTGATCTTCTCTAACTAGGGTCCGCTGTCTCAAAAAGGACTCTATTACTCAACCCAGATCCTTCCTGTTCACCAGTGTGGGATTAGAAAATAAACCGGCTCTTCCTTGGCTCGAAAAACATTCCTTAGTATAATTGAGCCACGGGATATGGTGAGCATGAACATGCATACAGTCCTTCAAGATCCATTTGTTTAAAGTAGTCCCCTGACTAAGCCAGATAATAATCCACAGAGATAGGGGGAGAAAAGCCAAAAAGTCAGAAAGATAAACCACGCCCATCTCTTCATTTACCTCTTTGGTTGAAGTCCCCTGGGGTATGCTTAAAAGCTGTCTCAAAAAGCTATTTTTTAACTGCTTGTAATTCCTTGTGGTCGATGTATACCCAGATTTTACTGCCATTGGACACCGCAGCAGTACACTTGGCCATATTTATCTGCAAAAGATCCATAATCGGTCTCTTTCCAAATCTAGAGGCAAATTTAAAAATGGCAGCAATGGCCCATATTAGTTCACCTTTCTTTCTGCTTTTGAAGGGCCCCCGAATCCTAATATCATCAAACAGAACCCCTTGGAAGGAAAAAATGTCTGGCCTTGGGACTTCGTCAGATACGACCTGGAAAGGATGAGACTTTCTTGAACAGGGTCCAACCTACATCACGTAGGATTTCAAATTATTATCAGGAGGTATTTTTCCTCCATGAATGAAGTAAAGGAGTTAAGCAGAGTTTGCAGCCCCCTCGAGGTTCGAGTTATAAGGACCGCATCATCTACATACATAAGTACTGACAGACCATGCCTGCCTACCTGGGGATAGTCCACCTTGGACTCCGCTAATACATTGTCCAAGTTATTTATGTATCAATTAAACAAGAAAGGGGGCAAAATACAACCCTGCCGGTCTCCTCTCTGTATTGAAAACTGAGGGGTAACCTTAAAATCTTGTGTATATCGAACCTCTGCCTTTGTGTCTCACAGGAAGAAGATGATATCTCTATCCACCCGGATGAACAACGTTGTTGGCCAGAGTTTATTTCAGTTGATGCGGTCAAACGCGGATGACAAGTCCATAAAGGCCAAGTGAATAGTACCAGGGTTGGCAACCATGTACTTTTCTAAGAATCAAGAACAGATTTAAACATTGATCCACAGTTGACCATCTTGGACAAAAATCATGCTGAGCATCTGCTGAGATATTATTTTCATCAGCCCAGCAGGTCCACTTGTTTAGAAAGATGTGCCCGACCACCTTGACCACAGAATCCAACAGGGAGATCGGCCTATAGCAATGGGTCCTGTCTGTTCGCCCTTTTTAAAAACTGGAATGATGGTACACATAGCCCAGGAGCCAGGGGGCTGGCTCTCACCACAGCATTGATAATTGATGTGAGAGCTCTTACCCACAAGTTCAAGTTGGAAATGTAAAGATCGGGGGGAATCCCATTTGGTCCTGGTGCCTTATTTCTGGACAGCCCAACAATGCCCTTCCTGGGGAGGAGCTACGAGGGCGACTAAAATGGCCGCCTAAGTCCCGGGCTCCCGAGACCCCTGACGCCCGAGACATATCCTGACCATAATCCTGCCTAAGGACCGGCGAAATCAGCGTCGGAATTCAAGCGACGCTGGACGCTGCGAACCGCGTCTGTTTCGGCCTGCCAGAAGTGAAGCAAACGGGACTTCAAAAATTGCGGCAGGTAGGCCCGAAAGCCGGGGCCTCTAGTAGTTACTGTATCCAGGCCGCAGAGCATCCACAGCGGGGTCCGATTGCGCTACAAGTGCTTGTCCCCTCGGCCCGGCCCTCCCCCCCCCCTCACTGGCCCCGTTGGGCTGCAGGGCGAATCGTACGGAGGTAGAGGAGCACCCACCTGGGGTGATTTGGGGTGTTGGAGCGGCGGGGCCCGCACTGAAGATCTAAAGGCAACTGTCGCCTGATAGTGGGCCCGATTGACCCGCCCTGTTATGAGCATTGCGGCAGAATAGAAGGTTATTGCCCAGGACCTCCGGTGGCAGAACTACTCACAACTAAGAGGGCCCGATACAAATGGAGTGTACTGACAGCCTAACCTGAGATGCAGCGGGCTGGGGCTGCACTGTGGCAGTGACTAGGCCTAAGACAGTGTTCAATACCCTACGTCGAAGTCCTCGCTTACCCAATGTGAGGTCTCCAAGAAGAGAGTGTGCCCCGTGAAGTGATTCTTGTACTGCGCCCTACAAACCACAGCGGCATAGCTGAGTTCCATGGATGATGAGATTGCTATGGTTACCAACCATCTCTCCTCCGGAAGCTGGGTTTGAGCTGCATTAGAGACATTGTTCAAAACAAACAAGATAAGGTGGTTGGTGTGGCTATAAGCAGTAATTAGTGCATTGTCGTGGGGCCGCTGTCACAACTGTTCCCCTCCTCCTCCCTGGTCCGCATGATGGCGACTAAACCCGAAGCTGAGAAGACGCAGCCCAAGGTGCCCAGGGGAGCTAGGTACACCCAAACTAACAAGTTGGATCGCTACACGCAACCCAGAGGATCGCCACCAGGGCCTAGGAGGTCGCAGGACGGACATGTTGGGGACTCGGCCACTGCAGCGGAGCCCACGCTGCAAGATGTGATGGCAGCAATAAACAGGGTGCAAACCTCCCACGGTAGTAAGATGGAATCCCTAGATCATAAACTTGATACGGTAACCATAGAAGTTAATTTGCTTCGAGCGGACCTCACGAAAACTAGCGAAAAAGTTAAATCGTTAGACATCAAGACCACTAATCTAACAGACAATGTGACTCTTTTACAACAGGAACTTTGTGAGCTCAAAACGTCCAGTGAAGTTGCCAATCATAAGTTGGATGAATATGAAGGGAGGGCCCGTAGAAACAACGTACGCATTATTGGAGTGCCTGAAAAGGCGGAGGGACAGGCGGCTGACCTTTTCGTTGAAAACATCATTCTCGACCACTTAAAACCCAAGGGCCTGGGACGCTTCTTTACGATCGAAAGAGCACATATGATACCAGGGGGAAGGCCGTGGCCTGGTGCGCCTCCCCGGCCGATGATCGCGAAGGTGCTGAATTTTAGGGACAGAGACGCTATCCTGCAAGCATCCAGGACCGGAGGTCCTCTCCAATATGAAAACTCTACCCTGAATTTTTACTTGGACTTTACGCAGGCGGTGCAGAGACAGAGGCAGACCTTCATGGGAGTCAAGCGGAAACTTCGTGACAAAGGACTCAAATATGCCATGCTGTATCCCGCCAAGTTGAGAGTTGAGCATGCTGGCAAGGCAATGTTCTTTGACAATCCTGAAATTGCCTCGGACTGGCTGGAGACCATCTCCTCTCAGAACGACCAGTGGCGAATGAGTGGAGACGGAGAGGATGGCGCACGAGAGCAGGAATAAGAACTATCACCATTGCTTATGATGTCTGACTAACTTGATAACTGGGGACGATATGAACAGAATACGCAGATAAGTCAGTCACACACACTTTGTCCCACGGTCTGACAGAAATATGGAGACGGGCGGGGAAATCGGGGGTCGTACTCCTCCTCAGGGTTACTTTTCGTTTTTTTAGTAGTTTGAGTATGGGGCGACAGGCACACTGCGAGTTGGGGGCGGCAGAACACCGTAAACAGGGGTGCAGGGAGGGGGGAGGCGCACAGTGTTTATTTGGGGGGGTAATGTATTGTATTTGTTTGTATTGTTGTTTGTACGCTTCGTATTTCGAGTCTTATTCCAGAATTGTGACATACCTATGATGCAGGAACTAGTGGGTGGGCTGATTCACTACATGTTTCATGATGGGGGGTAGGGGGCTAACGGTTTTAAGTTGGAATGTAAATGGGTTGGGGAACAAAATCAAGCGCAGTGTGGTTCTTCAGTTCCTTAGACGTTGGGCCCCAGATGTAGTATTACTGCAAGAAACGCACTTAGTGGGAAACTCCTGTAAAGCAATGCACAGATTGGGTTACCGTTTGGTGGCACATGCGGGTTCACATCAGGATCCAGGCGGGTGGGGATTCTGTTTAGGAAGACGCTCCCCATGGTGCTTGACTCTGTTGTCGAAGATGATAGGGGCAGGTATGTTTGTGTGTCCGGTCGCTGGGAGGGACGTACTCTCTCCGTAGTGTCAGTGTACGTCCCCCCGGGTATGCAAGCAACCACGTTTGTGGATTTAGGGAAACTCCTGCTGGACCTCCCGAGAGGTCTTCTGATTTTGGGAGGTGACTTTAATGCTGTAGTCTCTGGCACTATAGATAGGCATCCCCCTAGAGATATGGGGGGGGGCGCAGAGGTGGCTTCCTGAATTCATGGACGCTGTGGGCTTTATTGATTGTTGGAGATTGCTTCATACGGACCAACAGCAGTTCACTTTTCACTCTGGTGCGCATGGTAGTCTAACGCGCATTGATTACTGTTTAGTGCCTGTGGCCCAGGCATATCATATCACAGAAACTACGCACCTGGCAAGAGGTATTTCGGATCATTCGCCGCTTTTGGTTAAGGTGGATGTGTCCTTGGAATCCAGTGGTAGAATAGCACCATTAATCCCTGGTATATACGCAATCCTAAAATCCGTAAAGAGTTGCTGAAGGCGTTAGACCACTATTTTCGGGAGAATGAGGGATCGGTGTCATCCTCAATTTCACTATGGGAGGCTTTTATGGTGGTTATAAGAGGACAGGCCTTGTCATTGATTGCGGGAGCGAAGAGGGATCGGAATGCAGAAATTGTGACAATGGAATCTGATATAGCCCGTATTGAGGCGGACTTGGAGCAAGGAGTATCTTGTGGCAAGCTACATGCCCTGAATCTCAAGCAGCTTGCATATAGAGCTCTAGTTACTGAGTGGAGAGCAGCAAGGTCGCTTATATGATGTCGGTGATAAGGCTGGGAAACTCATCGCATGGTTAGATAAGAAAGACAGGGCCGATCGGATTGTCCCAGAATTGGAGGCGGCTGATGGAATGCGTATTACGGATCCCCAAGGTATTGTTGATAGTTTTGCGGAATATTTTCGTATAGTATATACCTCAGTGACAGGACGGCCAGAAGAGGCCTCTCACTTATTGTTGCGGGATATCCGCCTTCCAGGCCTAACTAAAGAAGACCATGACTTCATGGACAGTGAGCTAACCGTTGATGAGGTGGCCCTTGCAGTGCACTCTTTGAATTCTGGTAAAGCACTGGGTCCTAATGGGCTCCCGATTGAGTTGTATAAACTTAGACCCGATAGGATTGCCCCTTATCTTTGGGGTATGTTTCTTGAGGCTCGAGAGAGGGGAGTGCTGCCATATGATCAAAGAGTGGCATCTATTGTGACTATTCATAAGGAAGGAAAATCTAAGACCAATTGTGCCTCCTATAGGCCTATTTCTTTATTGAATGCGGAGCCTAGGATCCTTGCTAAACTCTTAGCCAATAGGCTGATGAAAGTTATTAGCGGGCTGGTGCACCCTGATCAGTCGGGCTTCATTCCCCATAGAAATACTGCCTTAAATCTTCGCAGACTGCACGGGGTGTTGGCCAGAGCTCACACTCTGATGGAACAGGCTGTAATAGCATTGCTCGATGCAACGATGGCCTTTGACACGTTGGAATGGTCATATTTGTGGGCAGTTCTGAATAAATTTGGATTTGGTTCGGAGTTCATTGGATGGGTGCGTCTGTTATATACCGACCCTCTTGCGCAGGTGGTAGTGAATAACATTCCTGCAACCCTCTTATGCAAACATGCATGAGAAAGGTGTATGTGCCATGGTAAAGAAATAGAACAGACTCACAACTCATTTCATAGGTTTTTATGATTTGGAAAATAACAGCTAACCAAGTGAAGCAACATTGCTTTTTAAGTAATAAGAAAGCCATATAATATTTGCAATTGACTGAAATACATCTGTGATTTATTTAGTTTGGGTGCAAATGCAAATATAAAAAGCATGCAAAATAGAGGATGCTTGCACGTCAGCCAAGGAATAACATCGGCGGTGTTTACTTTGGGGCGAGGCACCCGACAAGGATGTCCGCTCTCCCCCCTTTTGTTTTCGTTGGCACTGGAACCATTGGCGGCGTGGATCTGTTGGGAGACGTCCATCCGGGGTATTCGGTGGTCCCCTCAGGTAGAGGACAGGATCTCTTTATATGCGGATGACATTCTGCTCTATTTGACTTCGCCCAGAAAATCTCTGAATGTTTTCTGTGATGTCTTGGCCTCCTACGGTAAAAATTCAGGGCTCTCTATAAACTGGGAGAAATCCCATTTGTTTGTGTTGAGTGGTGATGCTCCGATCCCTCCACGAAACTGCCCGATTCTGATCGCCGCAGATGGGTTTACATATCTGGGAATCTTTATTTCGTTAGATCCTGCAGTCAGATAAGACAGAAACCTCCTCCCCCCTTTGGTTAGGTTGAGAAGTGATGCGAATAGTTGGAGGAAGCTTCCTCTTTCCCTGTTAGGGAGAGTGGCCCTATTTAAAATTATGTCCCTACCTCGCTTCCTTTACGCCCTTCAGAACACCTTAGACCTGGTCCCTGCCAGCTATTTCCGAGAGGTGGAGGGGATACAACGTACTTTACTGTGGGAAGGTAGGCCTCGTATATCCTTAGCCAAATTTATGTTACCGTGGTATGACCATGGTATTGCCCTCCCCGACATCAGAAGGTATTACTGGGCTTCTCAGCTGGCAGCTATAAACCACGGTACTTATGAGCCGGGCTTGAACCCTGGTTACGCCATGGACAGATGGCTGCTCCCAGGTGGAAATTATAGTAGAGCTTTATATGGCAAATCAGCGGGGAAAAGTCTGACGGGTCCTACCAAGGTGGCGGTGCAGATATGGCATGACGCCACTGGCTCCTTGGGGTGGAGAGACCGATTAACGCTTGCTACTCCACTATTTGACTCGGACAAACTAGGGAAGCTTTGGAACACAAAAGGTCTTGACAGATGGGACCTGATCGGAATCACTACAATTGGAGATGTTTGGGTTAAGGGCAGGATTAAGACGTTCGCCGAATTACAAACTGAGTTTGAGTTGAATGAAGCGGAGTGCTTCCGCTATGCGCAAGTCCGGCATGCACTGCGGGCGGCGGTATCGACAGGAGAGGAACTGCCCGAGTCCTCGCCGTTAGAAGATAGTTCTATCGGGCAAATGCCCATCCAATATCCTATCTCCCTCATCTATAAAAAATTGATCAATCACAGAGCAGATCTCCTTGTAGAGTTGAGGAACAAATGGATGGGAGATGGTATTGAACTGGACGATGAAGACTGGCAAACAGCCGTGTCATCCACAAAAGAGGTAGCAATCCGGGCACGTTTGAGGTTTGTCCAATTGAAGATATTACATAGAGTATATGTCACTGGTCCGCGTTTGGTCCGGATGAGGCTTTTAGATGACGATTTGTGCAGGCGAGGATGTGGGCAGGTGGGCACGTTCCTTCATATCATCTGGGAATGTCGCTATATGGTGGATTACTGGAACGCAATACATGATGTTATGCGAGAGGTGCTGGGGGTTCCACTGTTGCCAGAGGCGAGGAGATGTATCCTTAATATTTGGGAACCCACGGACCTAAATACAGCACAGACCAAGTGGGCCACTCTCGGGGCAATGATAGCGAAAAGGAATATAGCACAAAAATGGGGTTCCGGGAGACCGCCTACGCTTGAGGAATGGAAAGAAAGCATGGATTGGTGTATGTTCCGCGAAAAGACCGTATTCCTGGCCAGAGGCCGACCCTGTAAGTGGGTGACTGTTTGGGGGCAGTGGAATCAATACAGGGGTGAGCTTTGTGTACCACCAATTGACCCTTCTTTGGATATGCCCGCATCCCCGTGAACCCTGTTTATAACGATATCTCGCCTCCCCCCTGCCCTCCTTCCCTTTTATGTCCCCACAAAGTATATACGATTTGTTGTAATGAAATGTGGAAAGGTCCTCCCTATGTTCCATGCACTTTTTGGATGCCTTGTATTAATAAAAAGAAATATAAAAAAAACAATGCCCTTCCTAGCGTCTTCGGCTGAAAATGCTAAGGCAGATTTCTGTTCACCTGCTCCAATGGCTGCAGCCTCGTCAGGAGGGCACTGGAACATTTCCTCAAACTGGTGTACCCATTCATCCGCCGTAATATGAGCCCCAAGAACATTATCAGTGTCTACTGCCAAGAAGGGGCTATTTATAATGCTACAAAACATGGAGCTTCTCTTTAAGGTACTCACCTCAATAAGCAGACTCCATGCCTCCTCCTTCGCCACAGCCTTATAATTCGCTAGTTTGGCTTTATAAAGACTTTGACGTGTCTTTATAAGGGCGGAATCCCTTGGTCTGTTCCCTAGTGGCTTCCTCTGGCATTTTGAATTTAATTACAGCCCTGAATAAATTCCTAGGCAAAGGGGCTAAAGGATGTTGGCCTGTGAAATGTGATTTGGAATATGAAAAACAGGACAGAGAAATCCAAAATTCTGACTTCTGGAATTTCTTTTCATGGATTACTAGACTGAAATATGATGATGTGTGATTATATGATCCATGAACGACAATGAGCTTTCTTGTGCATAGAATAAGGCTGGATAATGTGCATCCAAAGTGAAAATAGAATAGTGTTTTACAGTTCATGTAATAGTGGGAAGCAGTGAGGGTGCACCTACAGCAAATCAATACTTGCAAGTAATTTATTTTAGTTTCACAAAGCATGAAGCAGAACATGTTCTGCACCTGCCTGTTATTGGGGTTTTCTGCAGCCACAGAAAACATGCAATGTTGTCAATTAGTGGTATTTAAAGCTTTCTAATTGGCATTTGATGGGCGAGTGGCGATGAAAACTCCACAAACGTCACTGACAATTTACAAAATTCACCTTAGCAGGACAAATGTGAAAAAGGTGAAAAATGTGGTTCACAAGGAAAAAAAAATCCCAGGCTGATTTCACGTTTCGATGAAATAGTTCACTGAGATCTAATAGTAAGAAACTTGTGAAGCAAAGGCACATCTAGGGATTAGTGGATGCTAAAGCTTTTCAGAATTTTAAATTCCATATGTTTTATGTAAAATCACAAATATTTTTGTGTGATAACATATAACGGAGCACTGTATATCTGGCACTACATCGGTCTCCGGACAAAGGGTTAATAACACAGACATGGAATATTTTTAGATCTTTTTAGATAGCCTCAGTTTTTTACTTGCACTCCGGATTTCTGTTCTTCAGAACTGGACACAATACTCTCGAGTACCATCTGCCCAGTATGCTGTGATATTGTATCCTGGAGCATTCTGGGAAGGAGGTTCATTTCAAATCGGGGCTAAATCACTTGGCCCTCAAAAAGATGGGATAGAACTTGTCAAAGTACTACAATACTGTGGAGCTCTGTTTTGCTCGATCCTCACCATTTCGGTTGTGTTTGAAGGCCTCTATCAGGATAGTGACACCCAGGGGCAGTAGAACAGCAAGGAACCCAACAATCCAAAAGCAAGGAAAATGGTATGCCCAGGCCCCTTACCCCTGTGTTGCTTGGTGCCACTGTATCTTCTGCACCATGGATTGTTACCCAGGCTAGGGGAGTGCTGAGCGCATGTAAAGAGTGACTTAATGCAATACTTTTCTATAGAGCAGAACTTGGTCAGAAGATTAATATTCCTGCAACCCTCTTATGCAAACATGCATGAGAAAGGTGTATGTGCCATGGTAAAGAAATAGAACAGACTCACAACTCATTTCATAGGTTTTAATGATTAGGAAAATAACAGCTAAACAAGTGAAGCAACATTGCTTTTTAAGTAATAAGAAAGCCATATAATATTTGCAATTGACTGAACTACATCTGTGATTTATTTAGTTTGGGTGCAAATGCAAATATAAAAAGCATGCAAAATAGAGGATGCTTGCACGTCAGCCAAGGAATAACATTAAGATACATGTAACCATCGTCAGGCAGTGTCACTCTCTTTATTTGTACTGTTCTCCAAACATGATGAGTAAGACCAGGCATCTCAAGAAGCACTGATAATTACCAATAGGTTTTATTGCTCAGTGAAGTACAAGAAATAGAACACTATTCTACTGTCTGGCTGTGATTGCTCCTAACCTTAAAACGAACCATATCCAGCTACCAGTTGCGGGTGATGGGCAACAGCACACATTTTTGGTACTGGGATTAATTTGTCATCTTCAGCCTCAGATCAAGAGAGAAAGGGCAGATAAGGGAGAAAGGAGGAAGAAGAGAAAGATATGAGAGCAGTGACAAAGAGAGAATGCAGTGATGAAAAGGAAGCTGGAGGAGGGAAATAAAGATACAGAAGTGTATGGTGGTGGGAGAAGGGGCCTGAGGTGGAGTCAAGAATAGCAACCCTTGGTACTCGGCAACCGAAACAGTTGGAAGCACCAGCGACAATAGGTTAATAATCCAACTGTACTGAAAAGAAGGTGATCAGAAAAATAGTATATTTGCAATATCAGCAACATTAGTGAATGAAATTTAAATATTAGAAATTGAAAATGTAGAGAGTGTAATATTCCACTCGCCTCCTGATTAAGGGTATAAAATACAAAACATATCTACAGTGGTGAATGCCAGTGAAAGTAAAGAATGCTATAACATACAAATACTCAATGCTGAACACAAGAAGTCAATGTCAAAATGACAAATGTTTCATTTGACAATGACACTCCAATAATCAAGACTGCACTCCGAGTACAATATGGCATCAACCTTAACCATAACCCTTACCTAGTCAGCTTCACACGTATCTTAAAAATACCTAGTCCTCTAAATTTAAATTCTTAAACCAACCCTTACCTTTGTCATAACTGTAAATCTAGCTCTTACCCCAACTCTAATGCTATTTTAGTTGTAGTGCTAGCATTCACTCTAAACCAAATGCAACCCCTGAACCTTCCCCTAGTCCACTGGAATTATATGGAAAGACGACATCATTCTGTGGCAGGAAAAACAAAATTGCGTGCATTATTCAGAACATTCTATGGAAGTATTATCTCACCATTTTATTGTTGTAAGACTCATATTACTAATGTATACCAATAGTATGCACAATTTAGTTTTCTAATGAAAGAAAAGTACCAGGTATAGAGATTATCCAGATTACATTGGAATTGCCATTTACCAAGGAATAATGGGTTTTTTCTGCTTGAAAAGGTAAGAATGCATTTTTATTTAAACTGCCCCTTTGTAATTTCCAGCATAGGATACCTTGCTTTAAACTTACAATGTGCCACCCAGTAGAAAAGAAGGCTATATCTCAAATTAATAAAGTTCCTCTTTTATTCTGTGTGTTCCATTTATGCTTTCTTCTGTTTTGGGTTACTATATGTCCTCGGTAGGGTGTACCAGAATCAACTTCAATCATTAGGAAGCATGCTCCCAGAATTAAATATATAATAGAAGTATCACCCTAGAAGACATTAAGATTTAAGAAATCCGCTTTAAAAAAGAGGGAATAAAATGTATTGGATTTGTTTGTTTAGGACATGGTCTGTATTCGTAGTATAAGATTAATTTGGACGAAAAATAAAACAAAACATTTTAACAACCCAGAGACAAATCTATATCTCCACTCTGTTAGAATCACAAATAAATATGTAAGGATTTTGTTCATGCTGTAAAAAAAAGTATTTCCCCAGTCAATCAATTGGGGACCTTAAATTTCACTTTGTGTGTACCAGTTAATACTTGAATACCGCAATCAAGGATAGAAAGGTAGCCAATTAAATTCTGCAAAGTATCTGCCACGAGCGTGGCAGGGTGTTTTTGTAACTTGTGATCCATTAGAGGCAGGGCCATTTTTTGTTGAACACTGTTGTGCAGCAGATGGTGGAATATGTGGCAATGGCATTAAATCCATAATGAGATGGAAAACGCAAAGAGCACACATATAAGAAATCAGGTGACCCAGTTCTTATGCATAATCAAAACCCTAACCTCAAGCCTAAACCTAAGATTAACCCTAATGTAATCATTCCGCCTTTTTCAATTAGTGAGCATTGCATCTTTTGTTGTTCTTCAATGTCTACATTTGTACATATGGTATTTAATGAGGTTTATTTATTTTCACTTCACAGAGGCGCGAGCCTCCGTTGCAAATGATCATTTGGAATATTCATCTCACTTCACCCTACCCATGTGTTTGCTCTTATTGTTTTTCCACTTGCCATGATCATAAAATTGTTACATTTAGCAAATTAAGGGGTGAAAATCATTGAGAGTATACAAGTAATGCTGGAAAAATCGAAGTGCTTTCCCCAGGGGAAGCGAGTCTTCCCAAAAAAATGGTTTCCAATATAGCAGACAGAAGTGAGCCACATGCAGAGGGAAGGGGATCTCAATGGGAAAATTATGCGATCTTGTTCGTGTTAGTAAGACCAGCTATAGATGAACCGGTGCCAGGCCTGGGTCTGCATCTCCATTTATTATTAACGAAGACACATTGCGTAGCTTGCCTTGGTGTTCTTACTGGAATCTACAGGAGGAGGAAACAAGATGTGCAGTCAGTCAGCAATTAAAGACCAGAGCTTAATCTGTAAAATAATAAGTGGAGGCCCTGACAGGAGGCCACTGTAGCTTGCACCACCCATCGCCCCTGTCATCTCTCCCAAAACAACTACTTACCATGTCTCTCGCCTGCAAGCGCAAAAGTTCAGATTATTCCAGGTCCCCAAAGCTAATAGAATGGCTGGGAGGCAGGTATTAGTAATTTTTTATTTATATTGTTTTCCTAAACAACGGTTATTCTGTTTATCTCTAAATTAGATGAGCAGCGCCACCATATGGCAGAGTCCTAAGTGGGGTGTTGACAATTAAGTGCAGGTGCTGAGCACCGGAAACCACTGGCTCAAATTAAGCACTGCTAAAGATTTCTTAATACAAATTAACATGTGGGTTCTCAGCATCTGCTCAAAAGAGACTGATCCTACCCATAAGGTGCATTTTCAGACCCCCCAAAATTGACAATCATTAGCGCCCCTTTAAAACCTTTCTAATTTGACCTATAAAACTCTCCGTACTGCATTATTATAAAGGAGTCGGGAGGGTATTGTTCACGCCATGGACCTGGATCTTCTCTGGTGATCTTTAACACGAAGAAAGGGGAAGCAGGCAGGTCTAGATGAATGAATTGTTGTCCTCTGGCTTTTACACGCTGTGCTTTATTCAAGCCATTGGTTGAAAGTGTTCATGACGGCGCATATTTTGGGGCCTGGGACTTAATTCATATAATGCTTCATTTATGTTTAAAGTACGAACAGCCTGCATTTTAGGGATCCCTTGGATAACATTAGTTATCTGAATGGGTGACCACGGGTCCCTGTCAGGACTGCCAACAAACAAATATATACCAAATACCTTTTTTACATCCACTTTGCACAGAGTAATAGTTAATTTCTGATGCGCTACAGCAGCGGTGCTGCACTCTTTCCTGGGCTCCACCCATTCCCTATAAACTGGAATTGATTGCCCAACTCCGATAGGCTGATTTCTTCCATGGAGAGTGCCAACCTAGCACTCTCCAACCCTTGTGAACACAAAGCACATCTTGTCAGGGCTGGCTTGGTGGTCTGTGCCCTGGTGCCTTAAGCAAACCAACCCATGCTCCATAAATCACGATGAAGATCTGCTACGCGTTAACCCTCCTTCCACAACGAGCAGCTACCTAATGATTGGATGAAGCTCTATCCTGCAGTGCAGACTCACTGGCAATGATGCTTTTTCTTGGACCATGCTGCTCACCCATCCTTCTGTTGGATCAGCTGTTTGCCCGCCCTGTAGACTTCCATTTACTACTGACAGCACCCTTGACTCTGAGCCTCCTGTAAGAAGGCCAGACAGCAACAGCCAAATCAGCAGAGAGAAATGCATTGTTGTCTTTACCGCAGAGGTCTCCAACCTTCAATGTAATACGATAAGCTACTTATATTAGTAGCTTGGGATGATTTTCATTGAACATGAGTTTTGTCATCCTGCTCATATTAAACAAGATTTCATTAGTGCCACCATAGGAGAGATTGTCGGTAGTGGTCATCTCAGTTCATCAGGCAGGATTGCCAGCAGGAATGTAAAAGGGGCTTCATCACTTTGGAATTCCTCCATATGGGAAATACATAACAGGCATAGCTGCAATGCCCCTTGCACCAAGTTAATACTATTAGTAATAAATCCACAGTACTACATACTTAAAGCACTCATATCATCAGTTTTAAATATATTTTGAAATTCAATCATTTTTCTCCAAGCATCAACTCATGAGCTCTGATAAAAGACACATTATCGTCGTGAATCCACATTTTTCAACTTTGGTATACATAGATTAATTCAACCAAGTATAGTATTTTAATTTAGTAGGCTTGGCTGTACAGGAAGCTACTTACAGGTAGTTGGGGAACCTTGAGTAGCTAGTGGTCTACTCTTTGAAGAAGTCTGGTTTAGGTGGATCCATACAGCTGCCGTAACAAGGGGAGTTAAAAAAAAAAGTTTTCAATTTTGTTTATTCTGTGTTTTTGTGTAAGAATGCCTGTGTTTGCTTACGCATATGAGCATGCTTGAAAAAGCATGTGCTAATGGTATCCACGTGGACCAATTCTGGTTGTTGCAAATTGGTAGGGATCGGTGGTATATTGGGGGCATCTATGATGTTATGATGCCCAGACCTGACATAATGATAGCTCTGCTATATTGCTGATCTTTCTTAGCATTGAGAGGATGTGGCTTAACGGGTGGAACCGCTGACTCTGAAGCTGGGTAACCAGGTTCGAGTCTGGTGAGAGGTTCAAGCACCCTGTGATTCTGGGCAAATCACTTAATCTCCCTGTGCCTACATTTTTTTACAAATGAATCATGCCATCTGTAATGCAGGTAGTGCTCATGTAAAGTGCTCTGATACATTTGGGTATACAAATGCAAAAAAAAATGTTTGGGCAACCCTGGTGTGATGGGTGGCAACCCCCTGCGGTATTGCTGGCCATGCAATAATTGTGGTACTGCTTGGCATAAGTTGGATACCTATTGTATGATGGTGCTCACACTTTATAGTGATGGCCATTGAATAATGATGACAAAGCTTGGCATAGGGTAAAAATCCATGGGCATAATATGTGATGTACACCAGGGCATCCAAGAATTAAAGTGATACAAGCGCATGTAAGGCATAATACGCATCTACATGTACAGTCATACGCTGATGTGGGCAGGGAAGTAAAACAGATTTCTCCCACCCATATGGAGCAGCATAAATAGTGGGAGCAATTCCGGCAGGGACACCATGCAGGAAACTGGCTGGGGCCACAGAGGCCCTGGGGCTCCTTCCGCAGCCCACAAAATGAACATGGTAGGTGACCTAGGTAGACACCCACCTATTAAACTATTAAAGAGACAAGCTCAGGGAGATGGGTTCCCTAGGAGCATATTAGACCGCAGGCACTCTTCCCTTTTTAATTGGCTTTTGTCCTGGAGGATGGGGTCCCCGTGACATATAAAGGCTTGGGGAGGAGTGTCTCATGGCCCCCTTCCCTCTTTTATTGGTTTGGCCTGGGGGGATGGGACCCTGGAGCCTAATAAGGCTCAGGGAGGGGGACACACAGCCCCTCCCCTGTTTTATTATCCCAAGCCGTATTTGGTGTGTAGGCCCCGTGTCCTGAGGCCCAAAGTATTTTTTAAGGAGAGGGGGGCCATGTCGCTCACCTCCCATAGCCTTCAAAACGCACTGGAGACTTAATCCCCCATGTCTGTGACTTTAAAAAAAAAAAGGAGGGGATGCTGCATGGCCCGCATCCCTGAGCATTTATTGGCCCCAGGGAACCCATCCACTGGGACACAGTGGTTTTGCTGCCCTTACCGTCACAGGCAAGGAAACATGTGTTTGTCCCCACGTGGCAGGAACATTTCAAATTCGATCACGAAACAGGTGGACACACAAAATCTGCTCCCAGTGGGAGGGAGCTTTAAAAATGCCCCCGTCGGCTGGGAGCAGACTTGTGTTGTGTTTCCCTGCCCTCACTGATGTGAGCAGGGAAACAGAATAACAAATCGTTCTCAAGTGTATGGAGCAGCACAAATTGCTGTTCCCTCCGGGCGGGAGTCATGCTGGCTCATGCACCATGTGGGGAGCCAGTTGCGGCTGCGGGGGCCCTGGGGTTCCTTACGTAGCCTTCATCATGTGATTGGTGGGTGCCTAGGTGTTCCCTGAGGCACCCCCAAAATATAAAGTCAGGTCCAGGGGGATGGGGTCCCCATGGGCTTAATAGGCTTAAGGTGAGGTGGCCACAATACCCTTTGTATATACATACGAAGCTGGGGGATGGGGTCCCCAGGACCTAATGAGGTTCAGGGAACGGAGCGGTATGCCACCTTCCCTTTCAATATAAATATGGACCTGGGGATGGGGTCAACAGGGCTTAGTGAGGCTTAGAAAATGCGGTAACATGCCCCTCCTCCACATTAAAAGAACACAGGCCTAGTGGATCGGGTTCTCGTGGCCTGCGTGGGCCCCCTACCTCTTAACAGAAAAAATACATGGCCCCCAGGGGATGGGGTTTTTGGGGTCTAATAAGGTTTGGTGGGGGGTGGGCCATGTGGCCCCTCCCCTTATTTCTTATAATTGGCCTCGGGGCACGGGCCTCCAGGGATATTACGGATTAAGAGGGTGGCTGCTTGCCCCCCTCCCCGGTTTAATTGCATTTGTCTCCAGGGGCTGGAGTTCCTGGGGCCAATTAAGGGTTGGATAAGGGGCTACACCCCCCCTCACCTTTTCATATATGATTGGACCCAGGGTATGGGGTCCACTGGGCCCGAGGGCCAGCCTACATTGCTCACACCAAATGCTGTGCATGATGTGGAGTCGGCAGCCTGCTGGGGTTTTGTCCACAGGACCTGGTGGCAGGCCAAGCCCTGTGGCCAACACCCATCGGCGCATGTCTAAATTCTGTGCACAGCATGGTCTTGACTTCCTGTGGGGAGTTGGAAGCAGAGTTTGGCTGCAACACAGGCCCTGCAGCTAACTCCATGCCAAGCTCGAGAAAAAGCCATGCGCGGTTTGGCGTTGGCTTGCTCTGGGGAGCTGCCTGTGCAGAATTAGATGCAGGGTCTGGCTCCAAGCCAGGACGTCAACTCATCAAATCTAGTGCACGTATGGATTGACTTAACACATGATAATGAAATTGCACTTTATGGTAAAAGACCCCTAGAAATTCAAAGAAAAAGCAAAAAAAAGTTTATAGTTAAGTATGATAAAAATAACATTTGTTAAAAAACAAAACCTTAAAAACTTACTGGAAAAATTGGAAGGTTAAAGAAACATTATAGTTAGGTGAAAAAGTCATGGACACCATTAACATTTTGGACTATAACTTGCACTGCTTATGACCTTACATATTATAATATCTCTTGACATGCTCTATGACAACACTAGCGACATCGCTCATGGCATCATCCAAACTCTATAAACTAGTATACCATTAGAGGAGAGACCAGAAAGGAAGTACAAAATAGCTCAGAATAATATGAGGCATTATATATAGATATGTATATATATATATATATATATATATATATATATATATATATATATATATATATTTATATATTCCAGTTTCAGTCGCCACTGGGTAGTTAGGTAGTTCTAATTAGGTCAGCATTTTCATAGGAAATATATTTTTGTGATGCTAATAACTTTGCCACTGTTTGCGAAATTTCCACAAAACATTCCAATAAAGTGCTGTTTTTTGCGTAGTTTGTGCATGGGAAGTTTCAGGGTAATCCATCAAGCGGGGTTGAGAAAAAGGGGGGTCCTAAAACACAAACTCCCATGCATTTCCCATAGACTTCTTCAGGCTGGGCTACAGCAAAAACTGCTAAATGGAATTACACCACATTTGGCAGGAAGCTAGATCTTGGTAAGCAGATAGTGATTTAGTGCAAATCAGTACAGTAGTTTGAGAAAATAAGGTACAAAACAAATTTGTTATCTGGGCTGGTGGGGCAGCGAGAGGCTCTAGAGACTCTCGTTGGAGCTCCAATGTAAAAGTGGAGAACTCTGGGAGCTTTTTTACCTGTGGGCTAATTTGCTTCCCCAGGAGTCTCAGATTGACAGCCAGCAAAATCAGAAATTTTTTGCTGGCAGCCATTACAGGTCTTGGGGACTTGGTCCCCTGTCCGGAAGTAGCAATTTATTTTATTTTTTTAAAGGGGCAGGGTAGGGATACCCTATCCTTCCAGGGGCACTTTTTGCTGCAATCTCGTGGGACTCCTGTGAGATCGGCGGAAAAAATGGCTGACCGGGGCCGGTTTAATTAATCAAGGGAGCCCACCTCCTCAGCTGCATTTAATAACAGGGAGGTACAAATCCCCTTCCCAGAGCCATTATAGTCCCTGGAGAGACCACCTGAGCCAAAATCCTTTTAAAAAGGGAAGGGGGCCACCCCTTCACTGAGCCTTGAAATGGCCCTGGGGACCCCATCCCCCAGGGGACTAGCTTCACAAAAAGGGAACGTGGTAATGCAGCCCCCTCCCTGAGCCTCTATTAGTCCTGGGGACCCAATTCTCTAGTGTCTGCCCACTTACTGTGTCCCACACAGCCAATCCCTGGAACACAGCAGTTTCCCTGCCCACACCGGTACATCATCCCCTTATTAAATGCAGCCCCGGGGTCGACTCCCTAGCTCCAATAAAGGCCCTGGTAGGGGGCCATGTCGTCCCCTTCCTTTTTTTGTAAATTTCTGCCCGGGGGTGGGATCCCCAGGGCGTATAATGGGCTCCCTGGGGTCTATAATGGCTTGACAAGGGGGTTTGTGGCTGCCTTTTTAATTTAAACAGCAGCTCTGGGGGATGGACACCCGGGACCGTTCCAAGGCTTGAGGGGGGCACACATCCCCTTCCCCCTTTAAAATATATAGGACCCCCAAGGTGGGCACCCTGGGGCTGATAATGGCTCTGGGGGGGCTGCATGTTCATCTCCCTATATTAACTTAATTGGGCCCCAGGTGGGGGGCTCCAGGGTCGAATACAAATCAGAGAGGGGGGCTATGTGCCGACTGACCGCAAGAATGCTTTCCCATATGTACAGAGTACAAATTGCGATTTGGAAACATGTTACCAAATTGCAATTTGTGGTTACTGATTGAGTATTTGGAAGGGGTGTGTTTAGGGCCGTCCTTTCCTACTTCCAAATTGCAATAGCATTTATGAATGTTTTGACCAAATAATGGTTGCAAACATTCATTCTTTACTGACACCAAGGGTGGTGGCTATCAATCCCAAATGGAAAGAGGTCCCCCTGGGTGGCTTCCCTTTCTGAATGTGGAAAAACATATTTTGTGAAAGCAGGCAGTGGTCCAAGGGATTACTGCCTACTGTTGAAAAGTGAAACTTCAAAGTTTCAGTTTTTCTTTTTTAAATGCATCCATGTATCCAGTTTTCCTTTAAGGAAAATTGTTTGCATTTAAAACAAAAGTTTGCTTTATTTCAAAGCAATCACAGTCATGCAAGTCTGCTGACCCCAGCAGGCCATCATCCCTGTAATGGTTGTGATTCCTAATGGGTCGCTAAATGAAACTCAATGGGTTTCCTACATTAGGAATTTAAATTTCCTAATTGCGATTAGCAAAGAATCGCAATTAGGAAATCGCAATCCTTAACATTTGCACATATGGTTGTAAATATTATCTATGATGCAAACTGCAGCCCCTGGATTCTGCTCGTTGTTGTGCTCCTGCAACAAAATATTTTTTACCCAAAAAGATGGAAAATAACATGACTTGGTGACATAATGAAAATTTCGCCAGGGCCTCAAGCAAATAATTGTTCTTTAGTTTCTTCTCTATAATGCTACTTTGTACAGTAGCAACATGACTTTGTGACATAACGAAAATTGCGCCAGGGACTCAAGCAAGTAATGGTTCTATAGTTTCTTCTCTAATGCTACTTTGTACAGTAGCACTTCCTGCACTGCTTTTCAATGACAGGGAAAGGTGACCATCTTTCAGGGTCAGGGTCCTAATGGTGCTGTATGATGTGTGTACAACAAGTTGTAAAAAATTGAGAGGTTTCGAAAAATTGAGGTGCTTGGTTTTAGCACCATTTTAATCACTTAGGGCCTGATTTATATATTGGCGAAGTGGGTACTCCGTGTCTTGACACACAAATATCATGACGCACAAATATCAGTGAGAAGAATATTGTTTATGAGTTAAGTAATATTGTTTTAAATAATATCAATGTTTTTAAAATCGTATTTTCTAATGTAGTGGTTAAATATCGTTTTATAATTATTTTATTATTTTTTTGGTGATATAATAATGTTATGTGTTTCTATTTGTTGCGGTCTGAGTGCATTTTCTACCTTCCTTCCCTTCCTACCTTACCACGGGCGGGTGCGGGCGGGAATCTTGCAGATGGGTGTGGGCGGGTACGGCAGGAAGCTTGTGGGTGGGGTTGCGGCAGGGTACGTTGTAGGAGCCATTCCGGGCGGGACCTTGTGGGCAGTGACGCTGCGGGTGGATTCTAGTCAGCGGGACACATGCGGGCGAGATTAGGAGGCGGCCCCTCTTCTGGCGGGAATTCCCTCCTGACGCTGGGTAGGTGGGCAGGTATCTCCCTTTGTGTTCTGACTAGCGATTGGTGGGTGGGAAGGGCCTTGGTCACTATTTAAGGCCTCTGCTCCCTCCTTTCCTTGCTTGGGTTCTCTTCCGGTTTTCGACCCCGGAAGAGCTTTGGCCTGTTCTATCCTGGCGTCCTTTCGTTTGGATCCTGTTTTCCCTGTTCCATTGGGGATTTGCTACTTTTGGACTCCTTTTTTTATTTTGGCCCATTGTTGGATTCTCCTTGCGGTATAGGATTGTTCTGCTATCCGGCTGGACCAGACTCTTCGTGGGACTTCATTTCCTCCACAATCTTAGCTTGGATTTTCCTGGAATCCTATTTGAGGGCCTTCAAACAATCAGTGGATATTTTGTGGACTCCAGGCAAGATATTGTCCATACTTTTCAGTTATTGATTCTGTGATCTCATTGCACTAAAAAGGGATTTTGTTAAAGGGTTTTTTGGAAACTTGTGTTTTAGGGGTGTTCCTTTTTTTTCCCTGCAACCTGGAAGAACCTGGTGTTGTTTTGGAACTGTCCTTTGTGGACTCTCTTACCCTTACCCATTTATTTTTTACTCCTGAAGACACCTGAAGATCATCATTAGAGCGATACCATATTTCATTTTGGGTATGTGAAGGATCAGAGAGGAAGGGGCATGCAGGGTATATCATGGTTTACTCCAGTGGGTCTATCTTGCACTTCTAAAACCTGCTATCTCTTTTGTTTTCTTCTTACCGCAGTATGTTCCTGTTATGGAGATGTGGTATGCCTGTGGTGTAGAGGATCCCTGTATTACCCTGAATATTCAACGTTAACCGGTTCCTCCCCAGGTGCATTGACCACTTGGGAGATTGTAATCTTGTCACTCAAGGGGTTTAGGCACATTGGGGGTGTTTTGGACTATCTTCGCTCCT
Source organism: Lissotriton helveticus (assembly GCF_964261635.1). Classification (NCBI taxonomy): domain Eukaryota; kingdom Metazoa; phylum Chordata; class Amphibia; order Caudata; family Salamandridae; genus Lissotriton; species Lissotriton helveticus. Next base: position 308,489,435 of record NC_136071.1, read on the forward strand.
GTAGTACCTGTGTTATCAGGTGAGTGGGGTCAGAACACTATTGTTTAAATGAATGTTATTGTTACATTATATTATTGCATAGCCGGTAATTTTAAGTGATTTAGAATCTTTCATTAATTTCAAATAGTAATTTATTGTGTTGTAGCAGGTTATTGGGTTAGGAGTGGGATTGGGAAGGAAGCTAATCAGGTAATAATTAATTTTAGAATTATTTAGTACATTTTGTTTAACTATGATTGATATTTATTATACAATTTATGTAATAATGTATTTTTTGTTTATGGTATTTGCAGGCTGTTATATTTGTAGGGCTATAGGTTGGGCAGTTACTTAATAGCTAATGTATTTTTTAATTAATTAATTGATGTTTAATTATGTAAAATAAGGAATACTGGTTTATTTTACTTATATTTTAGTTGCAGGAGGCTTGATTTGTAGGGTTATAAGGTAGGAAGTTTATTAAGTAATAATTAATTAATAATACAATTAATAGTTAATTATTTAATTTATTTTAAATATGCAAGGTATGGAATAGGTATTTTTTTGTTATATTTTAGATGTAATCTGCAAGGTGGGTCTGGTTAATGAGTAGGAAGTTAATTAATAATTGAATAACAATTAGTAATTGATAAAATGTAATTGAATGGTAATAATGTAAATTGATTGTTTTTTCATACAAACACACATATATATTAGGTTTATTTTTTCTTTATTAGGAGTTTAATATTTTTTCTACATTCATGGGGTTACTTATATATGTATTTTGTTGGAAAGGCTGACATGGAATGGCTATCAGAAACAGACATCATAATCCGGACAGCAGAGCCGCCGTCATTAAGGGATTATGTTTTGTTTCTGGCGTAACGTGGATGGTCCCTCCACCCGACGCCTCCACCTGCTGTATCGAATTGCGGCAGGCAGACTGCAGGGGCAGATATCGTGGGTCCGACACCAACGGGACGCTGGTGTCTGACCCACCGGCATCATAATTAGGCCCCTCTATTTAAATGTATATATATATATATATATAAAAAGCTTCGAAACGCGTAAGGCATATGCTATTGACCCGAGGATGTAAGAGCCATCGTGCATAACGTTTGTTTGGAAATTGTGTGCTCTCCAAAGTCTGGTTTCTTTGTGGATGAATTAAATTGCGGCAATTCCATGTCGCGGAGAAGCACCGCCGAAAGAGGGCCATGGAAACACTGGAACTGTGCCAAGTTTCCTTTTGGAATTTTCAATCTGCACTCGTGATGGTTCATCCTGTCCTGGGGGCCCACTGGAGGGTGTTACAAAGTTAATTAAAGACTCGGACTGAGTACGGAACCTACCAAGGTAAAATCACTAAGAAAGGGGCACCTCAGCCTACTATAGTTAATATATGGACTCAAAGTACCATCATGCAATTTTATGCAAATCATTGACGTAAATGAATAAAACGTGTCAAAATGGTGCCTCTTCTCAATTCTGTACCTTTCGGGAACGGCCTGTGATCAAGGAGCGCAAAAGCTTCGAAACGCGTAAGGCATATGATATTGACCCGAGGATGTAAGAGCCATCGTGCATAACGTTTGTTTGGAAATTGTGTGCTCTCCAAAGTCTGGTTTCTTTGTGGATGATATATATATATATATATATATATATATATATATATATATATATATATATACACACACACACACAAATAATACAAATATTTATTTAGCATTACATTCATTTTATATTTTAAACTACTTACTATGAAAATGTATATAATATAGTTAGTAAAATATTTGTGTATACTCTGTTTTAAATGTATTACTGTATACATACATATATATTCCACATTAATTCATTTAAAATAAAAAGGTAAACAAATATTATATGCATTTTATAGTAATTAGTTTTAGAGATAAAAGAATATAATGCTAAATGTAATATTTTAGTAATTATGTTGCGCTATAGATGTGTATATATATATATATACCCCGTGACCAAGCCTTAGTGGCGAAACGCGTCGGTAGGGAGCTGCTGATTTCGTGTTAATAAATCACTTAAGCATCGTGAGTAGTCTGTGAATTTCTTCGAACGGGAGGAAAAAGGTTGTTTACATATCCAGGGTGGCCGGCACCCGCACAGGCTCGCCGTGACCAGAGACTAGGAGCAGCCGGGAATGGTTGTTTGTATATATATATATATATATATATATATATATATATATATATATATATATATATATATATATATATATATACACACACACACACATACACTAACACATACATATATATACGTTTGTATGTGTATATTTTTATATATATGGCTCGATTACGATGTCGGGCAGACTCACTTCATCAGTATTTGTGCGGTCACACACTCCAATTTCTCCATGGGAGCTTGTGCTGTGGTCAGAAGCTGGCTGCAGCACAAGCTCCCATAGAGAAATTGGAGTTTTTGTTTACCCCTGCTCTGTGACATGTGGTGCAGGGATTGACAGGGCTGCACCATATGTAACATATGTACCCCCAACCGGAGGCTGCTGTTGCAAGTGGGTCCTGCCAGGGGCCCCCAAATTTGGTTCCTACAGGCTTTTCATGTCGGTTAGCCCAACATGAAAAGCCTTCCAAAAACCAAAAATCGTAATCCCGATGGCAAAAATGCCATCTTTAAGGAATTAAGTGCTGGTTCAGACTGGCCTACGGGCTGGAATGACTGGCCGGTTTCAAATCTGACCACTGTATTCGTAATACGGCGGTCGAATTGAAACCGAAGATGCCGGTCAGAAAGCCCTGACCGACATCAAAATCAGGGCCTTAGTGTTCAATATCAGGGAATATATCTAATTTACATTATATTAGATTTATACTTTAAAATATTTAATATTTACTACTTTGAACTGTGAACAAAAAAAATGTCCTGCTATTTTTCTACTTAACATTATAAGAGCGCGAAATTATGGTAAACAATTTTTGACACAATACCTTGTCAATAGTATTGTTAGCACAATATTATGCCAGTGATCCGTCGCCAGTTCCCTCCCCGTCGATATAGTGGGCCACCTGTAAAATGTAATTGCAGGCACACCTTAAGTTTGGCCACAGCAGATACTACTCTGTCCATTTAGATGGGCGGACATGTTGTCATTTTTTACTGTGTCTTACCGCCAGTAGCGAACAGTAAAAACATTATAATGCTCCCCCTGCCATGGAAGAAGAATCCAATTTTGGGATTTTCTTTTTTGTAAAGAAAAAATATATTACTCTGTGCTGCAGGGTTGCATCGTGCTGAGATAGACCCATAGCACAAAGTAATATGCATTGCTGCTTTTATAAATGACGGCCTGCTTGGAGGTCATTTATTAATGAGGCGTGCAGCCTTTTCACGAAGGGGTCAGAGTAATTTATTTCATTACCATGGTGGAATGGCAGACATAAATCTGTCCCTTATTTGTTGTACTGGATTGCATTTCCCCGTCTTGTTTTACTATTATGGGCCCTATTCTGATCTGGGTCGGAAGGGCTCCGACCGACCGCATCGGAATGTGCCGTCCGAATTCCTTTCCGACCAAGCCATTCCGATGGGCTTGGTCGGGATGGAATCTGACTCAGATTTCCGGATAGCTTTCGACAGGCTCAGAGAGCCCGTCCGCCATCCGGAAATCCTTCAGTACTTCACCGGTCGCCTCTTTACCACCGAGGGAGTACAATGGTAGTTTTTCACTGCCTTTTTGTGCCGGTGTTTCCGGCACGAAAAGGCTGTAGGAAACTGTCTCTGGTGGCCCCCAGCAGGGGCCCCATGGGTACGAGGCCGCAGAATGGTGGCCCCTCTGTTGATCCCTGCACCCTGTGGCAGGCACCTTGGGGTGCCGGCCACAGGGTGCAGGGATGAACTGCACTCCTGCTTCTCACAATGCAGGCATAAATTCCGCTCTGAATGCATGCTCCCATTGTGAGGTATACGAGGGCGACCGAACAGATTTTGGTCGCATCATACTTGCAGGGCCGTAACCGATGACAGCAGGTCGGTCGGTTACGGCTCCTGACCAATGTCGGACGGACCTGAGTCCGTTCGACATCGGAATCGGCCCCTATGTGTGCTTACTTTATATGTTAAATATTTTTCATTTTTGTTACTCCAAGTTTTTAGTTTGGTATAACAACATTGAAGATATAAATTCAAGTGGATGAGCTCCTGCTTTTTGTGGGGCTAAACTTACCTACCCAGATAGTGAGAACATCAGATCATCTGAGTGTTTTGACTTAGAGAAGAGAATAAACCAGGTCTGGAGGGGTTAGTCTTTTCTTTGCACACACGTTTGTTATTCTTCCAGACACATTGTCTTGTTTGCCTTGTTCTTCTTACTGGAGTCTAAAGGGACAAGATGTTCATTGAGCCGGGACCACAGATAGGTAACAAAGTTTCAATTCTATATATGGGTTCTATATTATGTACAACCGATCCATCAGAAGGTACAGTTGATTTCCTATTTTTTTACTCTTTGTGGAGTATTGGCATGCACTAATATAAAAACCAGTGCATAGCTTGGAATACAGGGAATGTTAAAACTCTCTTTTGATTTTATGTTTGGCTAGAAGGAGCTTTACAATTTTCAGTCAGCCTAATGGGAGCATTCTAAGAAATCTAGAGCACATAGAGGAAACCATGATAGGGAGAATCTCACTGAAAAGAGTTCACACGTGTGGTCCTCCAAATTGTATGTGTGCCTGTTTATTCAAATTAGCATTTTCCCACACTTTGGCCCTCATTACAAGTGAGTACATTGGGTCGGCTGAAACCAGTTACCAGAGCTAGCAGAATTATGAGAGCCACTGGATCACTGCAGGTGTGTTTATTTTCACCAGAAGATTTCGGCTTGTTGAAAGAAGCCGAAATCTGCAGACAACGAGATAGGAAAGGTGATGTGGTGGAAAAAATTGGCATGAGGTGGAATTATGACTAAGCAGCTTACAGATTCAGCAATCACAGCACTGCTTGTGAGCTCCTAAGAAAATCTTTGATTCCCTGTACTTATATTTGGTACAAATTAAGCACTACTCCAAAATCAAATCTTGAATCTCAAATACATGTATACAGTGTCTGTGAGATAGCCACAAAATACAAGTTATGGAATTTATGGAAGAATTTGGTTTAACAAAATGAAAAGTTTAGGATGCACAACCCAAACTGGAGTAATGGTATTCACACAGCCCTGAAATAGTTATCTTTTCTATGAGAAAGGGACCGGCAAATCAGGATTGTAACTTCCCATGACTCCCAGGCATGCAATGTTTGTTGGTACTGAATAACATTCAAACACCACTTTAAATAAGCGGGATTTTGAAGTTTAAATTCCGCAGTTGAAATTGTGAACTCTTCACGGCTTCGTCAGTGGGCAAAAGTTCTGTTAACAGAAAGTAGATTTCGCATTTTTCTTTCATTGCAGTTCCTTTCAGGAAGATCACCCGCAATAATTCTTACTTCATTAACCTTTGTTTTATCACCATGGCTCCCCTACAAAATGATTACCTTCTCCGCTCCTATACATTGAGATTATTTAGCTATCTTTATCATATTGTCACGCACTGTGTTTTTACCACTGAGGAGTACCAATGATTCTCTCAAATCTGCACTTTAACTTTTATATTGCATGTATGCCCAGGAGGTGTTTAAATGTCTGTATCACAACTCCCCAGTGCCACTTCCATTTTATTTACATAGTTGCCATATTTATGCATACACATATTATGTTATGTTATATTAAATGCCTCTTTCATGAACGCTGATTGACCAAGATGCCGGAGATAGTGGAAATGACCTCACGTGCCCATTAAACCTATGATGACATCACATGATCTATCACTCTGTTAGCATTCCATGAAGTGAAGTCACTGGATGGTTGCACCCGATAACATAACTGTCTTTGATAAATAGCACCTGAACAGTTGCATTTCCTTCCACCAACCACTCAGACGCCTCTGCTCCACAGGACTTCTATTCGCACACATCCCACGCATACAGAGAACCAGAACAAAGATACTCTTACATCACTCTTAAGCTGTGGAATGGCCTTCCACTCCACATCAGAGCCTCGTCCTCTTTTAGAGTTGAAGACTTGGCTTTTCAATTAATCACCTTACCATAAGCAAGGTTAGGAACACACACCTGCCTAGCACCAGGATACCCTCGTGGAAGTGCACTTTACAAATGCCCTTAACATGCGTCATAGCAATTCTAAGGCTTAATCTGCTACTACATACTTCCCTGAGATGTGCAAAGCAGATAACAGACTCACTGAGTTATCTGGAACAGGTTTACCATATGTTCTTAAAGGTTTACATTAACAGGGAAACAAAAATAAGGCTGCTCCGTAGTGCAAAAACAACCACTGTGAAATAAAGAGTTAATTCAACCTCCAGACAATGCCATCTCTTGATGATTATTCTATGAAATGTCACAGTAACTACTGAGACTCCCTCTGTAGTCCTCATCCTTTTTTCTATCAGTCTCTCTAAATCACTCTCCACTTTACCCCTGTTCAGTTTGCTCACCTTTGTTAGTATGATTAGGTTTCTCCTGTCTACTCTCATGGACGTGTACACTTGATCTACCTTAAGAAAGGTAGAATGTAAGCACTGCTCTTAAAAAGCAGTTTTAGCTTATTTTCCCTAGGATGCCCCTAGGACCAATATGCTGGGGTTGTAAGAGCAGTGCCAGGGTTAGCAAGGGGTGAAGATGCTACCACTGGCTAACCCTAAATGACATTTCTGGATTTATCAGTTCTCATACTCCCTCTTACAAGGTATTTATAAGACTGATGCCTTTAAATATTTCCATTTTCCATCCCTTCCTCCTTGTGTTCTTCAGACTATAATAAAGTCGTAGTGAAGTCCCCCTACATATGAAGAGTTTGTTGTATCTTCGAATCTTAAACACTTGCACTGCAGACTTTAGGTCATCATGTGTACATCTGTCTTGTGAATGCCTCATTAGCAAATCCAGAGGATGCATCAGGAATCTGAGATTGAACTACTTGAAGCATCTTTCCTTTAACAGAACAAATAAAATCGAAATATGAAATAACCTAGGACCAATCTGATGATTAGTGTATCTAGAAAGCTCATTAAAAAGACCATATTCATATGCAAATTTGGGACACCCATCAGTCTCTGGACCACTGAGCAGGCCAGAGCGGTGCAGCAGGCAAATTGCGTTTTTGGTAGTTTGGAAAAGACAGCGTATATTAGCTGTTAAGGAATGCTGTCCAATCTGGGGGACAGAGTTAGCCGACATGCCATGAGGAGCACTTTCCACAGAACATCTTGTTCCTTGCCCTGTGTCCAGAGTCAGAGAAGGTCAGATCCTGTGGTGAGGCATGCAGGACTGGCTGCTGGCGAGAGGGGTACCACCTGAGCAAGGACCACCACTCGGCGGGTAGAGGTGTGACCGAGTGAGCCGGCACTTCCTTGTACTCCCAGATGAGCTAAGTGGATGAGCGCTGAGGAGCAGCACCTAAGCTGTTCCCTCCTCCTTCCATTCTGGCTGGTGCCACTGCTGGGGGTTTTGGGGCCATTGCAGCAGAGAGACTTGCAGGCAGGCAACGCTATAGAGGAGAGGTAGAGACAGTCCTTGCCCCTGGCCTAGGGGCATACTGGTCGGCTGGCTACTGGCCTGCCCGGATGGGAGATCATTGAGTGACTGAGTGGTTGACACCTCTTTCTTGATCTGAGTGTGCAGCAGTTCACACACACCCACTGGGATTGGAGGTTACAGATGTGGGTGGAGGGTTCCGCCTGATACATATTGGTGGCTCACGCATGGGATGTGGTGTAATGACACTGATCTTTGCCCGGTGGGGTGCCCCCCCTCGGCACAAACGCTACACAGGAGCCCTGGACAGAAGATAATTCCCTGATGTACTTTCCCTGGCGAGTGTGGCCCCTCTTTTCATCATGTTGGTCTGTGGCTGCTGGATTGTATTGTTCTGTGGCTGCTGGATTGTATTGTACATCATAGAACTAACCTGCTCACACTATTAACAGCCATGGAGTCCACCGCCTTGCTGCTCCCCACTCTGCACATGACACTGCCATGGGAGACATGCTCTCTGGCCCTTCTTGCCTCTTGTTCTACTGACTAGCATGCATGGATGGATCCTATGAGCCCTTGGAGTGGTCCGAGACCCCATGGTCCTGGGAGACCACATGGACCCTGCTATTACGGGAGTCCCTGGTGGAAGCACTCGCACCTGGTTGGCAGCATCTCAGATACCTGCTGCATCCTGTGGCTTGAGGAACTCATGGACCAGCGCATATTTTGCCTCCTTCTGTTGTCTGGACTTAGTGAGTGCTACTTTGTCTCTTGTGCTCCTCCTCTGCACCATGCTAGACGTTATCACCCCTGCAGGGACAACTGTGCTACTTTTCCTTCATGGGTCCACTTGCTCTGAACTACTCTCTACCTACTGTGAGCAGCCCTGCCTCCACCTCTGACGACTATGGGGCAGTTACTTCTTGCAAAGGAAGGTTCCCTGCTTCTGGTTGTGTTTGAGGGCATACCCACCATCCGCATTCCTCCAATTCCCCAATATAGGTGACCCATACTCCGTGGGATAAATTGGATGTGATACTAGCAGCTATTAGCTCTACAAAGAAAACCCTAGACTCAAAAATCGATTCTTTAGTTGTGGACAATCATCACAAAATGGCTGAATGGGTCCACTCAGTCGAGACAACAGTCCCGGAGATAATGCCCACCACAATGGCCCATGCATCACAACTCAGTGATATGGCTCATGATTCTCAGATTTAAGATCAAGAAGGATGAGCCAAATTTAACAACCCGAAAAAAGGGTCCATGGATTCTCGCCTTTCTTGAGGACTCTAGGAAGCAGCTGCTCCAGGGGGTCTATCAAAAATCTATGCACTTGAAAGTGCTAACAAGGTGCCTGCTTGCCCTCTGTCTCCCTGGTGCCCCCCGCAATCTGTGTTGGCCCACTGCCCTCATTTCCAGGAACGTGACTATTTGCTACAACAGACCTGCATGATGGGCCACTTTTAGGTGAAAACGCAGACGTCTTCAAATTCCCAGATTCCATAGCCACCATTCAAAGACAAAGAGCTTCCTTTATGACCTGGTATGTTATGGTTCTTCAAGTTATTGTATCTGACTCATTTTTCTACAAGACTTGATTGCTTGATAACTGACTTACTATTTATCACTGGGACTATCTGCAGAATATGGAAAATGTTAAAAAGAAATGCAGCCCAAAAAGTTTTTTTTGTTGAAGTCCCAATGTTGCTTGTTGAATTGCGTTATCTTGGTAAGTAATGAAATAAAAAATAGGCTAAGAGCTCAAATGCAAAATCTGAAAGTATTTTTAACACCACAATATTTGTAACAGCACTGTAAGACCACTGCCCCTCTACCCAATCGAAATTTGTTAGAACTAGGGGTTTCTTGTTGGTAATGATGTACACCTTTGACCAAATAGGGACACTTGCTTCCAAGTCAGGACAAGGGGATTACACTCCTAGATAACCCCTGCTCACCCCCTTGGTAGCTTGGCACGAGCAGACAGACTTATCTCAGAGGCAGTATGTTAAGCATTTGTGAATATACCCAGTAATACAGTGAAAACACTACAGATGGACACCATACAGATTTTATCAAAATAAGTATTCTTTAAATAGACTAAACACAAGACCACAAACGACAAAAATCCACAATACTGTACTTAAAGTTGACATAAAGATGATAAAAGTTGCTTAGTTCAAGTTGGTGATAAATGCATCACAGTTCTCAACAAAGTAACTGGATGTGTCATGCAAAACAAACAAAAGTCTTGCAGAGTGGGAGATACGTCGGTTTTGTGATTCGGGGGAGATGATGCGTCGCGCCTCAATGCTTGTGCAGAGTAGGGGATGCGTCGTGATCCTTACCGGTGCGGAGGTGATGCACAGATTCTCGGCCTGCGGCCCGGTTGCGATGCGCAAAATGGTGCCTCGATGCGATGCGACAATCCTGGTGCGATGCGAGAAGATGGCGTCCTTGATGCGACAACGATACGTTCATGCCCTGGCAGCTTTACGACGACTGTCATTTGGAGCTGCGACAGTCCCTGTGACACGCTTCTCTGGCGATGTGATGACAACCCTCTTGATGGCGTCACGCTTCCCAAGTGATGCAACAGCAGGCAGATTCGACAAAGACACGCTTCCTGGGAGATGCGGCATCAGCACGCTCCTCCGGCGATGCAACGATTTCAGCTGCGGCGGCGTCACGCTTCTTCTCGATGCGTCGCGCGTCCAGCTCCCAGTGACATGCAGGTGTTTGCAAACAGAATTCTCAGCAGGGAAACTCTGAGGGGAGCTGGAGATTAAGTCTTTTGTCCCTGAGACTTCAGCAGGAGGCAAGCACAAGTTCCAGCCGTTGGAGCAATATTCTGCAAGATGATGAACGTTCTTTAAAAGTACCTTCACCTTTCCTTGGCAATGAAGAAACCACTGCAGGCCAACCCAGCAAACAGCACACTGGCAGAGGGGCAGTCAAACCTCCTGCAGCTTCCTTGGTTCTTCCCCTTGGCAAAAGGTTCGTCTTGTTCCCAGAAGTGATCTAAAGTTCTTGGGTCTGGGTCCCAATATTTATACCCCAAAATCCTTTGTTCTCTGAAGGCAGAGAAGCCTCTGCCTAGTCCACACCAGTTCTTGAGCACTCTGTTTACATGACTCCTTCTATCCTTTCACAGTGCAGGGCAGAACATCAGACACACCACAGGAGTTGGAGCCAGCATTGTTGAGGGAAGGCCCAGCCCTCTTCAGGTCCCAGGTGCAACTCCTCCCTCCCATCTAGATGCATATCTCTCTATTCACCACTGGACTTCCTCAGCCTGTCTCCTGGAATCCCTCAGCCCTGTCACTCAAACTCCAGACAAGGAATACACAACCTAGCAGAGGCAGGCCTGGATAGTTGGACAAGAAAATACCTACTTTCTAAAAGTGGTATTTTCAAACACAGAATGTTAAAACAAACTTTACTAAAATATGTATTTTATCATTCTGAGTTCAGGCATATTAAATTCGAATTTCTACCATGTTCCCTGAGTCAGTTAGCATTATAAAATGTAATAATATATCTGCCCATTCTGGCCTATGGAGAACAGGGAGTCTTGCTATAGTGAAAAACGAAAATGGCTGTAATTCACTATTAGGACATGCTATACACACTAGGGCATGTCCTACCTTATACTTACAATGCACCCTGCCCTTGGGCCTACCATAGGGGTGTCTGATATGAAGAAAAGGGAAGGTTTAGGGATTGGCAAGTGGGTGCACTTGCCAAATCGACATGGCAGTCACAGACTGGACACATGCCTTTCAATGGCAGGCCTGAGACGCACTTTACAAGCTGCTTCTGTGGGTGGCACAGCCAGTGCTGCAAGCCCACCAGCAGCATTTGATTTACAAACCCTGGGCACACATGGTGCACTGTACTAGGGTCTGACAAGTAAATCAAATAACCCAATCATGGAGTCACTAATCAGTACATCAATTTAACATAACATAACACTGAATAGCAGTGGCACAGTGCCCAAATCATATAATCCAGCAAAACATCAAAAACAGAGGAGGCAATCAGTAAAAAAATGGAAGGGAGACTCACGCCAACGATGCAAGTCTAACAATATACATTCAGTCCATCAATACAATATCCTCTTACAATGTATGGCCTTGCCTGGAAATGTGGAGGGAGAATCACTTCACTAATAAATAGCCCGGCAATAAAGCTGTATAATTTTTAACTTTAAGGGATTTTTTTTTAACAAGGTGTTTGTGGAGTCGGGGTACTTGGACACAGAGTAACGTATCGAACCAGTGAGCCATGCGGCATCCTGCAACTTCCAGTCATGCATACCCACAGGATGTTGTTTCTGCCAAAGGTGAACCCTGAACCACGACCTACCTTGGCTGTTACTGTATCACAAATCACCATGATTACTTCATCTCCGAGCACAGAGGAAACAGTTGCTCTGCATTCTTTCACTGTCTGCAAGTGGGAAAGCAAAAATGTTACAATACTAAATCATGAGCAGAGAAGACAGTTTACATTCATTTCAAAGCGCTAATGTGAATAAGAGTAATGAAGCCTTTCCTCCCCCTCCTCCCGGGAGGGCATTGGTACCATTCCTCCATTTTCAATAAAATGGCATTTTTCAGATCTAGGGAATTTCACATTACAGGTGTACCATAATATTCTTGAAGTTATGCAAGTATAAGCTTCCGTAATGGAAATTTCACCAAGGCTTAATGTTAAATCACACTCTCCCTTTCTTTCAAACTAAGGGTCATGTTTATAATGAATGCACGTAACACCACAAGAATGCACGCTACGTATTTACCATTGTACGGCACTTTCTTGTCCTTTTCTAGAGCTGGAACATTTTTGGCCGCCAACGCATGGAGGATTATTTTTGTGCAGAAAGGGACACCTTCCTACACAAAATCAGTCCTCAGATGCATTCCCCTCTTTCTAAGTATGCTGTGAATGCAGCATGTGAAGAAAGAAGGAACAATATGATAAATATATTCTTCCTCGTTGTGCCTCTGGTGGGAAGGCATATAATTATAAACCATTCCCAGGTCTAATAATGTTGATAAATCTGAGAATGTGTCAGAATCCAAGCTACACCCAAGCCTCCCTGCCGCTGTTTAACGCAAGGCAGCGATGTGCACTGTCTTGCATTACTCCAGAATTATCATCCTCCTGAGTCCTCTGCATGGTGCAAGGTCGACCACAAACTTTGATAAGTATGCCCCTGAGCTTCATCTCTTGCCCAGTTCTTGAGTTGCACTTTATCATCCTTGCCCCACTTGTTATACACTTTTTTGTATTGTGCTTGCTTTGTTTTAAGATGAAATTAATTAAGTCATATGTAATTGGCTAACTTTTATTTGTTTTAATGTTTAGTTGTGTCTATGGACCTGTGCTCTTGATTGCATTCCCTATGTTTCTTTGTTCTGTTTTATGAAAAGTTCAACAAATTATTTTCATTGTAAAAACTAAGAAGACAATTTATAGGAGATCAGAAACAGAACATCCACAGAGTACGGCGGTACCAGTCCACCAGGAGAAAATTAAATAGCACTTTACAGCTTTATTTAGAGTTTGGCGGTCACTTTGTCAGTCTACCAGGGCAGTGAAGTGATTTCATCTGCTGCTCTTACAGAAGACGTATCATATTTATAAATCTTTGCAGTGGCTGCGGATTATCTTTGAAAGCTGGTGGGGCTTTGTATATGCACTGGATTCCAGCCATCTACCCCAAATTATTCTAGGCTATTATGTGGTTGTTCCGTGCTTCCATGGTTTTCAGGTGGTGCCTCGAGGCATCTGCAGGAGCGTCTGGCTTCTTATAGTTTTGTGGTGAACCATGCATCCTTTAGCGGGCGAGGTTTTGCAGGCTGGCCACAGGGGTGCAAGCTTGTTGGCGCAGCGGGAGATCCAGCGGTGTAAATCTTCGGCTGAGGTGTTGGCGTTGGTAGGGGCCCAGGGGTGGTCCGGAAGGACCTCATCACTGATGCTGAGGAGGCGCTATATGTGATTGTGCCATGGTTGCTGATACTTGTGATGTGCTGATTCCCTTTATTCCCCTATACTATGGGCTGTTCCCAGAGACTAAAGGACAATGCATCAACAGGCGTTTCCCAAAAGGGCAAACAAGCAGGGGGGAGAATGAATTCTGAACTCGCTGACAGGTTTGATAAGCAACTGGCAGCACACAATGCCACTGGGGTGTGGTTGGAGGACATGATCAACTCCAAAGCGGTGGAACTGGGCCTTATCCGGGAGAACTCAAAGAAGAGGTTGGCACGTTGTCTGCCCTTGAGACTTAAGACTTCCCTTTAGACCCTGCTGTCAGAGACAGCGAGCATGGATTGCTGTCTCACAGACCTAGAGACTCACAGTCGCCAACTGGAGGCCAAGATTGATAACCAGGAGGGGAGGGCTTGTCGCAATAATATAAGGATTGTGGGCCTGCAGGTAAATCTTGGGATCTTGGGGTGAGACCATGGGGTGGTTCATCGCCCGCTGGGTCGCACTTACCTATGGGGTCTACCTCAAACTTGTCAAACTCAGTGATACTGGGCCTGGAACACACCGTATCAGTATACCAGGCATGGCAGATACCTAATCTGAATCTTGCTGGCAGAACTAGGCTGCATTTTGTGCACTGGATTATACCCGTGGAATTGTATTCATAGGGCTGTTGTTTCTAAATAATGTTTCCACTTTATTCATGGTGGGGCTGGGGAAGAGTTGAGTGCGTCAGGGAGCCAGCATTTTTAGGTGATTCTTTATTGAATATTCCTAAGGTGGACACTGTTAGGTTGGCAAGTTTCTTTCCCCTACAAAACTTTCTGAAACATAACTTGTTGGTATCAGGCTTTAGTTTGTGCTTGTTGCCAATTTTTGTTTAGAGAGGATGGTGACGGGTTTTGAATACTTAGTTATGTTTTTTACTATGCTTCTTTCTTTATGGGTGTGCATGCGGTGAATGAGGCTGTGTGGAGTGATCAGATGGAGGTCCTGCAGGTGAGCGAATGGCAGGACAGGCCCTGGTACGTGGACCCACACGCCTTCATACAGCAATGGTTGACCACATTACATTAATTGGCTGGAATTTGAGGGGAATGATTACACCAAAGCATTATAATGTTCTTGCATACATAAAATGCAGTGGGCCGCAGATAAAATTCTTACAAGAGACCCACTTGATGGACAGCGAAGGTAGGGCTCTCTGGAAGAGGTGGAGGGCGCAACTTTATTGTACTGCCTACTCTGCATTTGTACGTCGACTCTTGATTTGGATTAGGCACAGAGTGCCTTTCCAATTGCGTAATGTAATGGTGGACCCTGAGAGATGCTAAATTTTAGTAATGGGCTGACTGGGTGCTAAGGATGTTGCATTGCTATATATATATATATATATATATATATATATATATATATATTTTTTTTTTTTTTTTTTTTTTCGGACACCGAATGGGATACGAAAAGTGTGCAGCAATATATATATATATGCCCAAATGCCGACCAACACGCTTTTGTGACTAGCTTGACACCCATGTTGATAGCGGCACTGCACTACCAAATATAATTGGGGGT
Source organism: Lissotriton helveticus (assembly GCF_964261635.1). NCBI lineage: Eukaryota > Metazoa > Chordata > Amphibia > Caudata > Salamandridae > Lissotriton > Lissotriton helveticus. The sequence goes on from NC_136071.1 coordinate 308,504,576, forward strand.
ATTTTAATTGTGTGGTGGACTCACACCTGGACAGGTCTTACCCCATCACCTACGTCCCATGTGCATAAAATAGCAAGGTCCTTACGCACCTGGATTGAGCACTGAGGGCTCATAGATTGGTGGCAGGCACACAATCCACAGGCACAGTCCTACACCTTCCAATTTGGCTTGCACAGTATTAGTCGATCACTTGGATGCATTCTTTTATTGTGATGCATCGGCTGAGTGATTGGTGGATGGGGAGTATTTAGCAAGTACATATTCAGATCATAACCCCTTGCATGTCACTTACCTTTGGTCACCAAGCAGGGCTAGGATCCCAGCCTAGTGCTTGGATCCCACACTCATGGAGAACACAGCATTTCGAGAATCGCTCAGAGAGGTGATTCATAATTACCGGTTGGGGACTGCTGGGACGGCGTCATCTCTTGTGGTTAAGCAGGAGGCAAGCAATTTAGAGTGGTGTGGGGGCATTGTATTGCCAATAAATTGGGTGTATGCATCCACCTGCACGCTGACATTAAGCAGCAAGAGGGGGTACTGAATGATGTGCCCGCAGACTTGGGAGAGACGGTTGAAGGTACTGCTTGGTTGCTGAAGGAAAAGGAGAAGCTATTTGCTTTGGTGGAACACATAAATCAGTAGGATTACAGAGCCTAGATTGCGCGGGCTCATGCAAACAGAGATCATTCAGAGAGCATGATGACCTGGCTCCTCTGAGAAGAGACAAGGGGATACACAATACTCCAGATTCAGGACCCCTTGAGCCAGGATGTGTTTTACAGGTAGAGATTAATGGGGTGTCCATTCAGTATTATTGCAACTTGTATACAGTGAGTGAGACGGTTGCGGAGGTGGACCTATTGCCATATATTGTAGACTCCTCCCCACTGCTGTGAACCCCGAGACCATGGAGCAAATAAGTGACGCCATTACTGTCCAGGATGTGAGGGGTGCTATAAAGGAGTTGGTGCGCAGCGATTGAGTAACAGTCTAGATAGTACGCTTTCAGGATAGCGTCAAGCCCATAGAACAAGTGCGAATAACATCCTTTTCTATTGAAATAGAGCAAAGATATATATTTGTTTCCTTCATAGTGTGACGGCGAGAGCTCGTCCCCACTGAGTCCCGGGTTCAGAGAATTTTATCGTGAACTTGTGTGAGTATATTTTCGAGAGATTCACAAACAGCGTGCGAGTTTGAGTGTTTGGCTGTACGTGAGAGTGTGGCGCTCTCAAGGACAGAGGATTAATGGCCACATGAGGTTTGCGGACCTACTTTTTAGTATGGCTGCTTTTAAATTGATGACTTGGACTGGGGAGACAGTGCACTAATGGGTGATACTGCTTAAAGAAAGATACACAGAGAGAAGGGGGAACTTGTATTGCATTATGTTCTCCACTTGGCTGTTTGTTTATGTACAAATTTCCCTCTTTTTTTTAGGAAGTGGTTCCCTCACAGAAATTCTGGAGAGACCTAAGTGAAAAATTACCTACAGATCGAGAGGTAATATGAACCCAATTGGGGTAAGGTTCACAACGAAGGGACCAACACCCTGACGAAAGCCAGTGCCACCCGTGTGGGGCGGAAAATTGGCAGAAACATGTTGGTATCTGCAGTAGGGATATAGGGAGCGTCACTTTCCCTTCATACCCGTTTGAGATTTTAATCCTTCCAGGGGCCCACAGCCAGAATAAAGAATCAAATGGTGGATCCTTAGGTTGTTTTATATTAGATACACTGCACTTTTTTGGTCCCGACACAGAGGGAGGAAGAACCCCCTCCCCTTATGATTTTGTTGTATGTTGAGTACGTCACGTTATTTTTCGTGTTGTATGTTTCTTTCACTTCCTTAATACTCACCACTAAACCTTCATCTGAATACAAAAAAAACATGCGCTCCATCCAGTGTGTTGGTCTGCACCTGGGTGTATGATGCGGCCCAATGATGAAGCATGACACTGCAAAGTGTGTGAGGGCAGTATTTAGACACATGTTGTCTCCCCCAAAGGTCAGATAATCATTGGACTGACGTAGTTTTTGTTGTAAAGTCAAGTGTCTTTTTGTTGTAAGCAGTACTTCTCTGTTGTGTGAGAAAAAATTGATAATCAACTGAGCCAGAGGAGTCTTATTCCCTTGTCTCTTCTAGTGTGTTGGTTCTGGAACAAACTCCCATCCCATCTCTCTTCCATCATCGACCATAAACTTTTCCGTAAAAAAGGAAAAATCTGCTTGTTTGAACACCCATAACTGCTACTTACCTGGCTGTCAGTCCGCACGGAGTCTCCCAGGAGTTCTCGCTTGCGCTAAGCGACCTTATGGTGATATGTGCACACAATAAGTTCCTTTGATTTGATTTGATTTGGAAAATCTGCCATAGTTTGAGTGTTCTCCATGGAAGACAAAAGTTCTCTCCATGAAAATAGATGTATCCTCTGTGAGAGGAACATTTTTGGGAAAAAAGTCCACCCTATTACGGTTGCTGAAATTGCTGTGACAAAATATGAGGACTGCAATTGCACAACCAAAGTGGGGTATGTTGTCAGTGCCCACACATTCAATTTCCCTTCCATTCTGAGACTTTTCCCTAACAGTCACGGGTTGTCATACTTTCCTTTCCATGAATGACCACCACAGCTTACATGACTGCCTTTCAGAAAGTTAACTGTATCAGACATTATAGTATGTCAGTCAGTACAACTCAGGTAGCTAATCATTATCTTATGTCAAAGGAAATGTCAAACCTTTACTAGGATAGAGGATTCCATAGTTTAGACTACTCTTTGTAGTACTGTTACTTTGCTGGTGATGTTGATGGGAAATTTGGCATTTTTTAAAAACATGATTCCCTATTGCATATGATTTCTATGCTCACATCTTTAGAATAATCTGCCACAGGAAATTACCAAAACCATTTTGTTTAAGCAGTAAGACATTTTATATGCACATGTGCATAACATTTACGGTCTCAAAACCAAGAGGAAACTCTTTGGTGAAGCTTGCCCTTAATAAAACAAAATAATGTACAAAACAATTACAATGCCTCCCACACAACACCATTTTGTACATCAGTTTTCAAGAGCTGTTACTTACTCCTGAGTCCTTGAAGTCACATTTGTCCTTGCCTTGGTTGTCCATCTGATTGACACACACCGTCTCTTTAATGGTGAACCGCAGCTGCTCAGGACTAACAAGCATTTCCTGCAATAACATAGAATGTGAGAACTTGACTAAGTGACATAACATTTCCACTTTTACAAAAGAGACCTTATTTACAATTCATCAAATTAATTTTACACCCACTGTTATGGAGAGTTCGACTTATTTGCCAAAGTTGGAAGATTTGCCATATTAAGTCCTCCGCTCCACTCCAGCGCCATGAAACCGTTTGGTGTACGTGCGCTTTACAAGTTTTTTTAATAAAACATAACATAACACTATAGAAGCAGTGATTTTTCCACACAAGTGTCTATATCCTACTTGAGAAATTCCACTTTCCCCGGGAATCATTGGATATAAAATCAACTAGTGGCATGCAATAATAGCTAAATATCCTGAAAATATATCCCCATTTAAGGATTCACAGTCAGTGCTACATTTCGTCTGCCAAATGTAACCTGGGGGAGGGCTTCCTGCATGATTGGGACACCATATTTCTCTTTCCATCAATGCCTATCACCATTTCCATGGCAGCCTTTCACAAAGGTACAAGCAACGACTCCTCCATTAGGGCGGAGGAGCATTGCCCCACTACTGAGAGCCAGCAAATTCAAGCATGAAAACTAAAATGATGAAACAATGTTATTATCATTTTATTTTTCATCTTGGAGGCTGCCAGCTGGGCCTACTGAGCGTCTGAGCCTGGTAGGAGGGGTGGCCATCCTGACAGACAGCAGCTGCAGCAAAAGTATACATGCCGGTTTGGCTGGCTGTCTAAAGACGGCTAAAATGACATGCGCACATAGATCTCTCCAACCCTAACTGTGCTGCACAGCCAGGTGTGAGGACAAAACAAGCATCCTCAGACCAATCCTGGCAGTTCACTCATCCTGGATAATAATATTACCAGCATAAGAGCAGCTTCTGAATTGGCGTAGGGGAATCTGGGAGTCTGTGGACCCCATTGGACTGCCTCGACTGAAGCGGAAGAGCACTGAGGTGGCGGCTGCCAGCAGGTAGGTAATGTTTCATTTTTATTCTCACCTCTGCTGCCCCATAATCGTAATCATATGTTCTAATTCCAAGTTTTAAATTCCTGGTCATCTTGTTTCTTGTACATTGCACATAGGGGGTGCACCCACATCCCCACTGCAATTCATGCTGCAAGCGCGACCTCATCCCAGTTGCCGGGGCCATTTTGTTATACAGGGACATGGTTTCCCTCTTCCATACTATTTTTAAGGCCTCCAGTAATGAGAGTTCACCTTTTCTCGGGTCATAGGGACAAGCTCCTTTCCACTGGCCTCCAGCCGAGACTATTTGGGCACATGGACTGTTCCCCACCGTATTGTTCCTCAACTCAGCTTCACCACACAGATACTTTTATGCCACAGCACGCTTTTAGGACTGGAAAGGATTCTTTCATGAGGGGCTGAATATTTCATGCACTGGGAGGGCGAATATGGAATCATTGACAGAGCATGGGGTTCATCCCAGTTTCTTCTTTCTCTTTTTATTGTAAGGATTTCTGCAAAGCAGGCAACATATAATTATTTTAAATTGGAAATTACGTCTCCTCGCGGGTTCCTGCTTTTCATTTTTTACAGTGCTCATAATGGCTTGCAAAGCAGAGGAATTTGACTTCGAAGCGTCCCAGGGCCGTGGGCCTATTTTACAATAATGCATAATTTAGAAGATTTAATAGGCAGCCATGTATGGCTGCAAGTTTGGATGTTTTGGTTATTTTTGTTGCATTTGCTGAGTGTTCCATTTCTAGAAAACACAATTAAAGAACGGATAAGATAGCACAGCGGGTTGGGTGCACACTGCACCAAACTCGTTGTAATCTGCAGATCACGGGTGCAGGTGCTCAACACTTTTTCATGTCTGCTGTCAAGATCCATGAGTAAAATGCATATTACAAGTTTCAATTTCCAAAGATGTTTTAGGGTTGTAAATAAACTGCGCTGCCATCTGACTGTATGTCTTAGAATCCAAGTGTGGCTATTTAAGTAACTTTTCCTCCTCCCAAAGATATTGAAGTGGCCCTATCGAGTCGGGTAATAAAAGCTGAGCCACCCATTCCCTTAAACACTTCAACAAAATCAGTAATATTTACAGGGATAGGCCTAATTGGACTCCAAATGGTTGGTATTAGCATAGGTCTGAACAACTTCCATTTTGCAGTTAGGCAGCTTAAGTAAATCTAACTTAAAAATTGTTCCCATGACATCATTTTGGGACTGATTTCGAATTTGCAGTGCCGGAGCGAGACGGACATGCCTCTGCCCCGCTCCCGTACTGCCGAGCCTGCGTTCACACCACCGACCAGATTACGACTATTTTTGTCACTGGCGGACTGTTCTTTGTAGGTCAAATGGAGGTGCGTATGGAATAGGCAAAGCAAAGGAATGTCAAAGGCAGTTCCTGCGTGGCCTGGACTGGTGCAGTCCATGCTGTGAAGGCACTGGGGTGCAGGCATACAGGGGAGCACAACATGTGCCCCCTTGCATGCACCCCATGGCCCTGAGGCTTTGTTTCTTCTCTGCCACAATTTTCATGGAGCATGAACCACCTTGAAAACCGCGGTAGAGCGGAAAATCGTAATATACTTGGCGGGACCGCTGCAGTTACACCAAGCTTATTGCGGCTGCAAGACTGCCGCACCACAGCCAGCCAACCTCTGATCCCTGGCGGTTGTGAAAGTGCAATGGCAGTCCAACTGCCCTAGTTGTAATAGGCAGTAGGACTGCTGGTGGGCCAGTGGCTGTACCACCACGCCACTGTGAGTCTGGCATTCCATGGACAGCCAGACTCATTATCAGGGCCCATTTGTTTCTTATGAAACTAAGAATAACTCTGCTTTCAATTCTGTGTGCAAAAGGACGCACCTCAGCCTTGTGTTAACACCTTGTTTCCAGAGCACCCATTAGTCCTATCAAAAAATGAATGGCAAAAATCGACCCAAATAAGATTTTACATTCTATGCTTTTAATGTGCCAAATTGTTTGAGCTTCAAAGTGATGGTCTTTTAAGTGCCACAAACCGGTTTTTACATTGTGTATAATTAATTGTCATAGGTGACTATTTCGAATTTACACCTACAGAACTTACTGGTATCTCGGTTATGCATGTTTTGAAAAACATTTGCGTACCCAATGGAAGACTATCCCTGGAACCCTGGAAAATGTCCAAAGCGCAAAGCGATGCTGCCTTCTGTAGTTTAGTAATTACGCTGTCCAGTTTCATCTCTATACGCATCCACAGTGCCAAAATGGTAATGTGTTGGGACTCCGTAAGTAGAAGTGAGACTTTTTAAACATGAACTGATAAACGTTCCTGACCCCTTCCTGATTACAATGCTATTGGTGAACTAAGAGGCAAATCAGGGTTTATGTATACCCTAAATGCAGGCCAGATTCTTATGATCCATGGATTACATTTGCATCATTTTACATACATTTAAAAAACAATTTGGGTAGAGACACCCAAACCCCCTCTCATAAACCTCCAGCTCGCTCACTCACCAAAACTAGTTAACCAATCGGACCGCTCACCTCTTTCAAAATCCAACAGCCGCCTCTGGGAGTTACCTCAGGTATAGGGGTGGACTATCCACCCTAGACTTGGGGTCTAATTCTACCCCATGTCTGGCAACATTTGCCCTGAACCTTGGCAGAGGCAGTCTGCCACCGACCTCTGTGTGACATGCAGTACACTAAAGAGGATAGGTGCATCACCAGAGATGAAGTGGACAATGTGCTGATTTTAGGCAGATTTTCTGTTACCACTTTCCTCAAACTCAGTTATTTTATTCCAGATAATTTCCTCTTTCGTCACACCATTCATATTGCACAATGTAGAGGAAAGAATCATTATTTTTATGCATTTCAAGTTATTGTAGCAGCCATATTGAGGGTGCATTTTAACAAATAATGATAAACCTCTCAGCTAGCAATACTTTCGCATGCAAATATAAGGTAGGTGAAAATGTATTTTGTCTGCACGATATCGATTCGATGTAATATTTGTTCATGATCTGCTTGTTTGAGTTTTAAGATGTCTCCTTGTAAAGTTTAAATAAGGCTAATTTATAAATGTAGCTTTCAGCAAGTATTGTAGAAAAAAAAGAAATTAAAGGATTGTTCTAAACAAACGTGTTTGATAGATTCCCTTAGATCATTGTTGGACAGGCCACATGAAGGGCCGCTCTCCCCCGGCCCAACCAGGCCCGAACCAGCCACGCAAGTACCACACACCACCATTGCACGTCCACCGTCCCCGCAGGGACCCCTACACTCGAACCTGTTGACCGCGTAGGCCGACCCACTACCGGCCTGCGCGCCCATCCTGGGCGCCATCTTGGACACTCCACCACGAGGCCGCCTGGCCCCCGATCGACCTCAACCCTGGGCCTGGCCAGGCCTCAGACATCCCGGCACCAACATCCACCCAGGAGGTGAGCGGGCTACTTGGTCAGTCAATGGGAGCAGGAGGTGTCGATGGCTCTCCCCCGCCAAGTGCCGCTCGCCCATCGCCTCCCCGGGCGCTGGCTCCACCCCCCTGCTGGGTGTCTGAACCCTCTCATCCCGGACCTCCCGACCTCCAAGTGCGAGGGTCCGGACATCAAAGCACACCAGCCCTATAACTGGGGCAGCTCCAGAGCAGGACGGGAGTTGTATCTTGGAGTCGAGAGACGCAAAGAAGAACTCATCCTTGACGGACTACTGGCGCTGCCGTAGCTCTGTCTTGTGCACCCTCGTCTTGCCTGCTGGCGCTGCCGCGGCTTTGGGAACCACCCTATCCTTCATCATCGTCGGGACCTGCTGGCGTGGCCGCGGACCGTTTGTAACCACCACCTTCATCGGGACCTGCTGGCTCTGCCGCGGACCGTCGTCTTCCTTCATCCATCTCGGGACCTGCTGGCTCCGCCGCGGCCCGTTCATCTACGCCACCGAGCTCGAGGATTGAGAGCTATTTTCCATCTTTTTGGTAACAAGACTGTCCCGCTACCCTTTTCCCAACCAGAGACCAGAATAGAGGGGACCCCTGAGTCCAGACCTCCTTGTACCATTCTACCGTACTTGAAGAATTGTCTATAAAGTATCGTTGAACTTTATCATTGTGTGGTGTCCGTCTGTGGGGGGGAAGTTACTTGTCTGTACGATTCACTGGAGACGGCTCTCCCCGGAGACCTCTCCCCGTATCCTCGGCCGACCCTCCCGGTCCGTCTAACATTGGTGGCCAGCGACGGGATCCGAATCACCGCATAAACCGTACAGAGAGTAGCTCACCCCACGGCGAATCACGATGTCAACTAAAGACAGCGGATCAACGGAGAAATTCCAGATGGAGAAATTGGGCGAGTACAGCCATCGTGAACTTAAACAGTTCTGTATCGAATTAGGTATCGCTACCACCGGACTAAATACCAAAGATGACTTTAAGCAGGCCCTGGAATCTTGGGCAGAAACCGGGGCTGCCGGAACCCCCGATCAAGACATCGCAGCACAAACCCCCATGGCCCCTGAAGAACGAAGAACGGGTCTCTCGCCAGACGAGATCCAGGAACGAGAAAGAACCCGACTACACGAGCTGGAAATGGCCCGGCTCAAAATGGACGTTGAACTAAAGTTGGCCGAACAGAAAATCAACTTAGAGCACCTGCGTCTCCGAGAAGAAAGAGAGGAGAAACAGAGACAAAGGGAGCTCAAGGAAAAGAAACTGGCATATGAACATGAGCGGAAATTAGCTGAAATCGACCTACGCAAACAGAATAAAGAAACAGGGGTGCCCGAGCAACCCCACACTCCAGGGGCAACAGAGAAGAAGGTACACATCCCCAAGGATGTCGTTCGAGAATACTTCCGAGAGGACGACATCCAGCAATGGTTTAAGGCCTATGAAATCGCTATGACTGCACACCGGATCGATAGAAGCGATTGGGGGGCCGGTCTGTGGGGGAGATTCCTCAATGAGGGCCGCGACGCCCTGCTGCAACTCCCGGACCAGCAGATGACCTCCTATGACCATATGAAAGCTGCACTCCTCACCCGCTATGGCCTCACACCCGAGATGTACCGTCAGAGGTTCCGAGACTGCACCCGCATCCCAGGTACAACTTGGGTGGACTATGTCAATTACTTTAGCCGAGCCTTCGAGGGCTGGATCAAAGGAAGCAAGGTCACAACCTACGAACAACTGTTCAATCTTATGGTATGGGAGCATCTGTCGAACAATTGCTTCATTGAACTTCGCCAGCACCTCCTCGACAGCAAGTTAACGGATCCCCGGCAGCTCGCAGCCGAAGCAGACCGGTGGGAGATCACCAGAGTGAGTCGAAATGGGTCCTCCGAACAGAACCGGAACAACAATGGTCAGCACCGTCCCCGAGGAGGTGGAGGCCAAGGACGCGGAAGAAGCAACGCTCCGGTCACCCCCACTACCAGCCCCACCCCCCCGGCCAACCGGGGCAGCACCCCAGCGCGACCGGGACATCGAGCCAATGTTACCTGCCATCGATGTCAACGAGTCGGACACTATGCAAACGACCCAAACTGCCCCCAGTACCAGAGCCCAAGACCCCGCCAAGTAGCCGCTGCTGCTCTGGGGGAGGAACGGATCTCAGAGGAACAAGAAGAATATGAACAGGAACACCAAGAATGGGAGCCAGCCGCCATGGCTCTCGCCTGCCTAGGGGGGAGAGACATGGTCCCGCGGGTCCCCCTACCCGCTAATACCCAGAAGTACAGCCAATGGGTGGGCATCAATGGACGCCGGGCTGAAGCCCTTCGTGACACTGGGGCCAGTGTAACAGCCGTCCGCTGTCACCTGGTGACCCCCGAACAATACTTACCAAACATTCTCTGCCCTGTACGTTCAGCCGATAACTCAGAAAGTCTGTGTCGGATGGCCTGCGTCCCCTTCGAATGGGGAGGGGTCTCCGGCATGTTGAAGGTGACGGTCCGAGATGATGCCCCCGTAGACTGCCTCCTGGGTAATGACCTGGAAAGCTCTCCATGGGCAGCAGTCGAACGAAAGGAGCACCTGGGGATGCTGGGCGTCCCGGACTGGGCGTGCGTCACCACCCGGTCCATGACCGCCCGTGCCAACACCCGCCCAGAGGAACTCGAATGGCCGGCGCCACCGCCTCCGGTCGCCCCCGCCGAAACCACCGACCGTGACGTCCCCCCCGAACCAGCTCAACCTCCAGACCTCGCTAACCTCGACCAGTGGCCTCAAGAGGGGGGGCCCACGCAAGAACAATTTCGCCAAGAACAAAAGACCTGTCCCTCCCTCGAGGGACTCCGCCAGCAAGCGCTAGCCCAAAGCGCAGGGGATACCTCCGGAACTCACTGGGTCTACTGGGACAATGATCTGCTGTACAGTGAGCAAAGAATTGCGGAGCTGGGGGCCAGCCGAGTCCTAGTGGTACCCCTCCGTTTTAGAGACTTTCTGCTAAACCTGGCCCACGATGTCCCCCTGGCAGGACACTTGGGTCAAGACAAAACCTATAGCCGCCTGGTGACCCACTTCTTCTGGCCCAAAATGAGGGACAATGTACACCAGCATTGCCGATCTTGCCCCACGTGCCAAGCCAGTGGGAAGAGCGGCCGCAAACTGAAAGCCCCCCTGCAACCTTTTCCCGTGGTCACCACCCCGTTCGAGAGGGTCGGAATCGATATCGTAGGGCCCCTGGACCCGCGCACAAAACAAGGCCATCGATTCATCCTGGTGCTAGTGGACCACGCCACCCGCTACCCGGAGGCTGTTCCCCTGCGGACTGTGACAGCCCCGGTAGTCGGCCGGGCTCTGATGAGGATCTTCTCCCGGGTGGGCTTCCCCCGGGAGGTCGTCAGTGACAGAGGCACAAACTTTATTTCGAAATATATGAAATCTCTCTGGCAACAGTGCGGGGTTACCTACCGGTTCACGACCCCCTATCACCCTCAAGGAAACGGACTCGTTGAGCGGTTCAACCGCACGCTCAAAGGGATGATCGGGGGGTTGGAAGAGCCCCTCCGTCGCCAGTGGGATGTACTGTTGCCGTGCCTTCTCTTCGCATATCGAGAGGTTCCCCAGAAGTCCCTGGGCTTCAGCCCATTTGAACTGCTATATGGACACCCCGTGCGCGGGCCGCTCAGCCTAGTTAAGGAAGGCTGGGAGATGCCCCCTCTAAAGAACCCACCAGATGTTTTCCGCTACCTCCTAACACTCCGCAACCAGACCCGGCGATTCCGAGAACTAGCAAAAGCCAACCTAGAGGCCAGTCAGGAGGACATGAAAAGGTGGTATGACCGGAATGCCTCCTCCATCGAATTTGAACCTGGGCAACAGGTATGGGTGATGTCCCCCACCGAACCCTGCGCCCTACAAGACAAGTGGACAGGGCCCTTCAAAGTGGTCGAGCGCAAGGGTCCGGCTACCTATCTCATCGACTTGGAATTTTCCCGGAACCCCCTCCGGGTCCTCCACGCTAACAGACTGAAACCGCACTTTGTACGGACAGAACTCAGCCTCCTGATGGCCACAGACAATGGGGCTGAAGAGGACTCCGAGCCCCTCCCGGACCTCCTACGAACGCGGGAGAAAGACGGTTCCGTAGATGGGGTCCGACTCTCAGAGGCCCTCACCCGAGAGCAACACCAGGAGTGCCAAGTTCTCCTGTCACAATTCGCCAGCCTGTTCTCCCTCACCCCAGGTGTCACTTCCTGGTGTACGCACGATGTGGACACGGGGGACAGCCCCCCTATCCGCCACCGGGCCTACCGCGTGCCAGATCGGGTACGGGCCTGCATCCAGGAGGAAGTAGCCAAAATGCTCACGCTCGGGGTCATCGAGCCCTCAGACAGCCCCTGGGCCAGCCCTGTAGTACTGGTCCCCAAAGCAGCTGCCCCGGCACCACACCAGAACTCCGGTTCTGCGTCGACTACCGGGGCTTGAATGCGGTCACCAGGACAGACGCACATCCCATCCCCCGGGCAGATGAACTAATCGACCGCATGGGAGCTGCCCGCTACCTCAGTATCTTCGACCTGACGGCGGGCTACTGGCAAATCGGCCTCACACCCCGGGCACAAGAACGTTCTGCCTTTTCCACGCCCGATGGCCATTACCATTTCACAGTCATGCCCTTCGGCATGAAGAATGCCCCAGCAACGTTCCAACGGCTCGTCAATCAGGTCCTGGCGGGGCTCGAAGGATTCAGCGCCGCCTACTTAGACGACATCGCTGTATACAGCAACCAGTGGTCCGAGCACCTCCACCACCTCCGAGCAGTACTGCACGCCCTTCAGCAAGCTGGCCTCACGATCAAGGCCAGCGAATGTCAAATTGGGCAAGGGTCTGTAACCTACCTCGGGCACCAGGTGGGAAGCGGCCTGGTGGCCCCTCTGCAGCTAAAAATTGCCGCCATCCAGTCCTGGCAGCCCCCCACTACCCAGACCGAGGTACGAGCCTTCCTGGGCCTCACGGGCTATTACCGAAGGTTCGTGAAAGACTATGGTACTATCGTGAGGCCCCTCGCAGAGCTCACGTCAAAAAATCAGCCCCAGAAAGTCAACTGGACCCCAGAGTGTCAAGCTGCATTTGAACAATTGAAAGCCGCCATGTGCTCCACCCCTGTGCTCCAGGCCCCCGACTACAGCCGGGAGTTCATCGTCCAGACGGATGCCTCCGACCATGGCATTGGGGCAGTCCTGTCCCAAGTGAACACCGAAGGCCATGACCAGCCGGTGGCCTTCATCAGCCGGCGACTCCTACCACGGGAACAACGCTGGAGCACCATAGAGAGGGAGGCCTTCGCGGTGGTATGGGCCCTCAAGAAGCTCCGGCCCTACCTTTTTGGCACACCCTTTCGGGTACAGACCGACCACCGACCCCTGCAGTGGCTGATGCAGATGCGGGGGGAAAACCCGAAGTTACTACGCTGGTCCATCTCCCTACAAGGGATGGACTTCACAGTTGAACATCGGCCTGGGCCCGATCACGCCAACGCAGATGGCCTGTCCCGGTTCTTCCGCCTCGACGAGAAGAGTCCCCAAGAGAATGGGTAACTCTCCCCGCCTTCAGCTGGGGGGGACGCATGTTGGACAGGCCACATGAAGGGCCGCTCTCCCCCGGCCCAACCAGGCCCGAACCAGCCACGCAAGTACCACACACCACCATTGCACGTCCACCGTCCCCGCAGGGACCCCTACACTCGAACCTGTTGACCGCGTAGGCCGACCCACTACCGGCCTGCGCGCCCATCCTGGGCGCCATCTTGGACACTCCACCACGAGGCCGCCTGGCCCCCGATCGACCTCAACCCTGGGCCTGGCCAGGCCTCAGACATCCCGGCACCAACATCCACCCAGGAGGTGAGCGGGCTACTTGGTCAGTCAATGGGAGCAGGAGGTGTCGATGGCTCTCCCCCGCCAAGTGCCGCTCGCCCATCGCCTCCCCGGGCGCTGGCTCCACCCCCCTGCTGGGTGTCTGAACCCCCTCATCCCGGACCTCCCGACCTCCAAGTGCGAGGGTCCGGACATCAAAGCACACCAGCCCTATAACTGGGGCAGCTCCAGAGCAGGACGGGAGTTGTATCTTGGAGTCGAGAGACGCAAAGAAGAACTCATCCTTGACGGACTACTGGCGCTGCCGTAGCTCTGTCTTGTGCACCCTCGTCTTGCCTGCTGGCGCTGCCGCGGCTTTGGGAACCACCCTATCCTTCATCATCGTTGGGACCTGCTGGCGTGGCCGCGGACCGTTTGTAACCACCACCTTCATCGGGACCTGCTGGCTCTGCCGCGGACCGTCGTCTTCCTTCATCCATCTCGGGACCTGCTGGCTCCGCCGCGGCCCGTTCATCTACGCCACCGAGCTCGAGGATTGAGAGCTATTTTCCATCTTTTTGGTAACAAGACTGTCCCGCTACCCTTTTCCCAACCAGAGACCAGAATAGAGGGGACCCCTGAGTCCAGACCTCCTTGTACCATTCTACCGTACTTGAAGAATTGTCTATAAAGTATCGTTGAACTTTATCATTGTGTGGTGTCCGTCTGTGGGGGGGAAGTTACTTGTCTGTACGATTCACTGGAGACGGCTCTCCCCGGAGACCTCTCCCCGTATCCTCGGCCGACCCTCCCGGTCCGTCTAACAATCATGTAGGATGTTGAGCCTCAATAACTCATGATTTCAACATACCTCGTGTTCTACGTATGTCAGTGAGGATGTATGACATTACAACGCATGCTTTTACATCGCATGCCTTTACAACGCTGTTTTTACAAGGCATGCCTTTACAACGCATAGTGCTTTGGGGCGCTGGATAGTGAATAGTTTAATTTACTATTCCAACTCAAGTCCCCGTGGATAGTAGGGAAGGTGTTGGATAGTAAATTAAACCTATTCCCTATCCTAGAGCGCCCCCCAGTGCAATGCGTTGTAATGGTTTGCGTTGTAAAAGTTGCGTCGTAAAGGCACTGCGTGGTAAAAGTTGCGTTGTAAGGGATGTTTCCCGTCAGGGAGGTAGCAATAACAGATCCACTTTAAAAATCGTAGCTTTTAAGAATACCATGTTGGCCTAATGCACTCCTTCTTCCAGAAGTAGTAAAAGTTGTGCCTGTCACCTAGTTCCTGTAGACCACGGCACCTGTTGCCCTATCCACCAGGTTCCAGCGTCTCCTCCCATCATGTCCACATTTGCCACATCATGCCAGTTAATTGCTCTACCGGCTGCCCTATTCTGATTTTTACTCTCTCTCCACCGTAATTTCCACCATGTCTTTGTGTCATCCCTTCCTCACAAGGCTCCTCATCATCTCTTATTTATTTCCTTTGACATCCCTGCTGAATTCTGTAACAACTATCTGTTCTCCTTTGTTCCCAGCCAATTTTCCCACCCCTTTTTTTTTATCTTCGGCAAATACCATTGTGGTGCGGAAATGGTGTGAAGAATCACAAAGCCCATGGTGAATACCAAATCTTGCCCCATAAATATCTAAAAAAAGAAAGTATTGTTGAGCCATTTGCAGTAAGTTTGCAAGACCTTTATGTTGCTATTTAGCCTCCACTGTCTACTCTTTGAAGATATAATCAACTTCAATATGGCTTGTGCATTCGCAAAGCCATCCATATGTGTCAAGGGCAAACTACACCTTAGGTTTGTGTTTTGTTTAGTATTTTGCAGAGTACTTTTCTAAGACAGTGAATCAGCTCTTCTCTGGCCTGGCACCAAGACTCTGGAACCAGTTTCCAGAGATCTCAGACTCAAGCAAAACTTTGCCCTTTAGGAAACTCTTGGTCTGGTTTTGAGTTTGAAATAAAGGGTACTCTGCCCCCAAAACCCTGAATCCTCCTGCCTCTTTTAGAGATGGGTGGGCCATAAGTATTCTGTTGATGTAGCCTTTGTACTTCCTCCGATGGCCCAATGGAACAGAGAAGTTGTAAGGATATTAGGATATTACACATTCTGCCCTATTTAGGTTGGATAATGTGATACCTTTTTTTTCCTGTTCATCACTGGCGGGAAAAACCTAGCAGTGAGGGACAGAAAAAAAGATGAAATTACCCCCACACCATGGCAACACACAAAAAAACTCCTAGGGTGTGGGGAGAGGGGGGCATTAGTCCCAATTTAGGAGTTTGCTTTTCAAAAACAAACACAACTTTAGAAAGATTTGACGGTCAAGTCGATGGTACTAAGCATGAGCGCAAAATCCGCTCCGATCGCGGATTTTGCGGATTTTCGGTAAATCCGCGATCCGCGAACTCTCGCGAATTTACCGAAAATTCGCAATTCGCGAGCGGCGGATTCCTCGGTCAAAAGTTCACGCCTTGCTGGTCTAACTAATTTACGATGGCGCCGGCAAGCTGCCAGCGCCATCCTAAAGTTACTTAATTAGCTTCAGCAGGAAGCTCTAATAGATAAGATAAAGCAGGGGCTCGAGCGCCTGCTTTATTTTACCAATTAGAGCTTCCTGTTGAAGCTAATTTAGTAACTATTTTAGGATGGCGCTGGCAGCTTGCCGGCGCCATCGTAAATTAGTTACAACAGGCACAAAACGGTGGTGTCTTCTTGAATAAACATGAAGCTTAAATTCAGTGACGCATTCATCGGCCCCAAAAACAATCGTGAGCGTTGTCAAGGCTGGGCAGATGTGCCTTCTTCCCAGATATACCATCGAAAATGCACCCTTTGAGACAGCCCCTTAGTATAATCTTGTTGTACATTTTTCTTTTTCTGTTTTGTCAGTGAAACACACAGTGCCAAAGTTAGTTTCAAAAGCAGCTGTTAGAGAAGAGCTTCTTTTTAGCAGACACCCAGTTGCAGTCAGAGCTCAGCGTTAACCACAAACTATGCGTGCTCGCGGGCCCTGGAATCTGCAGCTTGCAGAGCATCTTTCTCTTCCTCACAACTTGTGAATAAACAGCTGTATTTTGCAAAATATGGGCCACCGGATTGCATTTGGGAGTTACTGAGGTCTCTGGCTATAAAAACATCTGTATATTTATTTAAAAGTGGGTGCCAAGCGACTGCAACAGAGCCGTGCGCCATGGTGAAGGATTCTGGGAGAGCCAAGTTTTTCAGAATGCACTTGGACGATATTAATATGAGTGATCCTATTACTAATGCCCATTCGTAAAGCGTGTGTAAGATGTTAATTTTAATATACTACACCAGCATAAGATTACACTGAAGCCTGCTAATCGGTATAGCTATCCCCAGAGTCAACAGACAGCCCAAGCACAGCGATGCATAACCGCTCCCCCAGCAGAACAGAACGAATGCCAAAGCTCTGCGGCAAATGCATCCACGCAGTTCCATAAGGGGACGTAACTGGCACCTCCACCTTCAAACCTGTTACTACGCAATGCATTGATGGGTTCCAACCTTCCCCATCATTCGCTAATATAGGTCTTCACTAAAATAGACCTTTGTTAGACCTAATTGTGCCAGCAGGTTATGAATATATACTCGCCATTTTGGGCAGTAAGAATATCTGATCTCCAGAAAGCAGCCAAGATCCTTAAACATAATGGCACACAACTTAAAAACAAAAAAAAGGGTACACACTGAATTGAAACTTGTAGCTTTCGCCTTGATCTTTGAACTCGCCCTGTTTTCCGCTGCGCTGTACACTGAACAAGACATGTTGCATGTGCACTCGCATGGAAGCCCGTCCGTTTGGCCCCGCCCACACACTCGAGGTGTGCACCGTCTTCCCGCCATTTACCCACTATGATAGGTCACTCAAAGGGACCCCTGCGCCCTTCGGCGCGATTGCATAGTAACACACACCTGGTTGCTGTTGACAGCTCTCTGGCACTTTAGGTAGCTGTAGTGTAGTAAAAGCACTATACATTTACCCAACGAGGTAGCACTTACTGATTATCCAGTAGAAAGTACTCCAGTTGAGTAGAGGTATGGCACAAAACGGTGGCGTCTTCTTGAATAAATACGAAGGGCAGGGTTCAATCTGGCACGATGGTCCTGGCATGGAAGCCCCGCCCCCAAATCCGCCGATCCGCTAAATCCACGGATTTTGCGGATCCACGATCCGTGAATACGCAAATTCGTGAATCGTGGATCCGCAAAATCCGCCCATGCTTAGATGGTACCATTTACCAAACTTTTCCTACATTGACAGTAGGCACCATGACGGTTGTTCATGTCTCAGTGTAGAGAGTGGTCTGCCTGACTGTCTGACAACTTTAAATATGACAAGAGGTGATCCCTCAGGATAGCTGGGGTATTGCACTCTGCTATCCAGATGGAGTAAACTTTATCCACCAACCTGTAAAGCAGGCCTTCTTGTTCTTCCACCCCTACAATTTGCTTAAGGTTGCTTTCTTGATGCACTGTTCAACATTCTTATGAGCCAATCCATTGCCTTGGTGCTTTAAAAATACAATAGATAAATATGCATACAAATGAATAAATAAATAATTAAAATAATGTATTTATGTGCTAGAAGTAATGAAACTGATTGCTCCAGATGTTATCACAGATAATGCAAGTTTCACCCAGGTTTAGTTTAGAGTCTTTATTTTGTATGCCTGCTGTCTCTTGGCTCCTAGTGCTATTTTATATTCTAGCTTATACGTTAGGTGTCCTATGGATCCATTTTGTATATATTGCTGTCAAAGAGCCACAATAAACCCAATACGAGAAAGCAGTAGCAAAATGCTGTGACAAGACCCCGGGATTGTTCAATTGTTTCCGCTGTTCTGGAGAAAAACTGTTTGCCTGTTAAAGAAATTACACATGTTCCAGTTGTCCAAGGAAACGTCAGTACTCTTCATTCTGTTTAATCTCTGTAACTGGTACTCTGGCTAAATAAATGCTGCAGTCAGCCAGGGATCTCCAGCTGCAGCTGTGAGAAGAGCTCCCTAAGACCAGTGTAAGTTTCAACACACTACGTGGCAGTTCTTAGGAATTAGATCATGAGAAACAGTGGAACTCCCAAGAATCATCGTTCAATTGCACCTAGACAGGGACCCCAGCACTATGGACGGAATTTTAATTATGCTGGAGAAATTTCAGTAATTACACAAATAATTACTTTGTAGAAATAATGTAAAACATTGAATATTACATGTTATTCTGCAACTGACCATGTGTGCCTGTAACTTTGCCACCGCGCCAAAAGGCGCCGAGGTCCCCTGAGTGAGCAGTCCATCATAGTTGGGAAAGGGCGGGAAGACGTTTGATACCGCTTGTGTGTGGTGTGCGGGGCCAAACGGGCGGGGCTGCTATGCGTGTTCACATACCTCTTGTGTATAAAGGGTCAGAGAGCGAGCAGGCCAGCAGATGAGGAGAAAGAAGCCTCCTGGTCACAGGAACTACACAGGGTTGTGCTTGTTAAACTCATGGATGCAAAGACCTCCCTCAATTCTTACAGCTAATTTTCGACAGCAGATATGGGGTTAAAGCACACTTGCCCAGCCTCGACAGTGCTCACTAATGGTTTGGGCTGATTAAAACGTTACTGAATTTGAGCTTCAACTTGGGCACCTGCTATATCTGTAAATGCTTCCTGTTGAGGTTTAATTTTTGTGACAGGAGCCTCGTGCCAGAATGAATCCTGCCCTGCATAGTTATCCACGGAGATGCCACCGTTTTGTGCAATACCTCTACTCAACTGGAGTACTTCTACTGGCTAATCAGTAAGTGAAAGCAGTATACATTTACCCAACAAACTAGCACTTACTGATTAGCCAGTAGAAACAGTAGTCTAGTATATTTGGGCAAATCCGCGAGTTCGCAAATTTTTTTCACCAACTCGCGGATTTTTCTTCAATTTCGCGGACCGTAAATCTGCAAAATTCGCCCATACTTACCTTGGAGATCATTACAATTTGATGAAAGTACACAAAGTCCCTTTCTCCTTTCTTTGGTAGTCAGGCAACCACTGCACGCCAATCCCCCAAGCAGCACTTCAGCTTAGGGATAGTCTCTCCTCAGTTTCTTCTGGTTCCTCACATCAGCACATGTTTCTTCTTGTTGTCCAAAAGTAATCTAAATTCTTGGGATCAGGGTCCCAATACTTATACCCCAAAATCCTTTGTTCTTTGAGGGCAGAGGGGCCTTTGCCTAGTCCATACCAGTTCTGGTCAGTCCAGGAACACTATGCTGACATGACTCCTTCTTTCCTTTCACAGTGCAGGGCAGAGACATCAGACGCACCACAGAAGGTGGAGCCAGCTTTGTGGAGGGAAGGTACAGTCCTATTCAGGTCCCAGGTGCACCTCCTCCATCCCATCTAGATGCAGATCTCTTTCACCACTGGGCTGACTCACCCTGTCTCCTGAAATTCCCCAGCCCCTGTCACAAACTCCAGACAAGTAATACACAACCAAGCAGAGGCAGGATTGGATAGTTAGACAAGAAAATACCTATGTTCTAAAAGTGGTATTTTAAAACACAGAATGCTAAAAGCAACTTCACTAAAAGATGTATTTTATCATTCTGAGTACATGCATACTAAACTCGAATTTCTACCATGTTCCCTGAGTCAGTTAGGATTATAAAATGTAATAATCTAACTGCCCATTCTGGCCTATGGAGAACAGGTAGCCTTGCAATAGTGAAAAACAAAAATGGCTGTAATTCACTATTAGGACATGCCACACACACCAGGGCTTGTCCCACCTTACTTACAATGCACCCTGCCCTTGGGCCTACCATAGGGGTGTCTGATTTGAAGAAAAGGGAAGGTTTAGGGACTGGCAAGTGGGTGCATGTGCTCAGTCAACATGCAGTACCGGACTGCACACAGGACCTGCAATGGCAGGCCTTAGACACACTTTTACGGGCTACTTCCGTGGGTGGCACCACTAGTGCTGCAAGCCCACCAGCAGCATTTGATTTACAAGCCCTGGGCAAGGGTGGTAAAAAAAATTTACACGTTAGTTTACACTGCTGAAATACACCTGGAAACAAGTGAGGCCACTTCTACTCAGGCCCTCTGCCCCGCTCAGTATGTGCTCACATTAATGGGCCTGCCAGCGAGACAAAGGGTGTGATACCTCTGCCTGTTGCAAAACAGGAGGTAACGAGCGCCCATCTGCCTATAGAAAGGACACCCACTGGGCCGCTGGCTTTTTTAACAATAGAGACAGCGCCCATATCGGTCCCCAGACTGCTAAAAAAGCAGCCCACAGCAGGTACTCGGACACCAACCCCTCGGGCATTGCCCAAATGCCCGTGTTACCAATCCGACGCTGGCCATGTACACCATAGAACATGACCCTGTGAGCCCTGATGCTTTGCGTCTTGTTCCCTAATAATGCATATAATCTTGTTCTCCTGAACTGGACATCGCTCATTTCTCTTCAGATGCACAGTGTACGTCTCACCCAATGCATCCCTAAGTGTAATACACAGTTCTTCTCGGAGGAGCATTACTGATGCAATCCAACGAAGTCATCCAGGTCCATGAGGAATGTTCTGCTCCATTCCAGGTTTTTCTTTGAGTTCTGGGAGTTTTAATCTTATGTATTCCATTATAAAACGGGACTACAAGTCCCAGAATGCAAAGAAAACTCTGGACTGAAGCAGCATTTCATGACAGTTCTGCTAGTACTACTGTGGTGAACATACACCGATAATACACCCTGTGCCTGCTTCACTGTTTTATATGTGGCTGCTTGGCTGTGTCCATTGATGCCTGCATGTTTGTTCAATAGGCGTGCTTGACTGTGTGTCTGCTAGAGACTGTGAAATTGAGTGCCCCTAGGCGTGTTGTTCTGTGTGCATAATCTATGCATGCCTGTGTCAGACCTGCCAATTTATGAACGATTTTCACCGTTTGAGGGGAGGGCGGGGTCTTGAACGAGCAGGGCTTGGGGACGCAGTGCAAATCACACGGGCTCAGCCACTCTAAATTCACCGCCTCCCTCCAACAACAAACAAAACAAAACAAAGAATTCTGAGGCCACTGACGCTGATTTGCTTCGGAAGTTTCTCACCCCCTAACGGAAAGGCTGTGTAGTTGATTGTGTGTTCACCCTGTGGTATATAGTCTCTTTTACACTTTTGCTGTTTTTATCTCTTATGTAACTCATGTTATTCAAAGTCCACATGTAACGCAACTGATTCTTTTGTAAAGCGCTCTGACACCTTCGGGGAATGTTAGCGCTATATAAAATCGCATTAAATAAAATATAGGGTGACGGTGTGTGATGAGAGCCGACATCGTCTGGCACACGGTGGCAACGCGCGAGTTGTAAAGTCTGCTGTTTATATTGAAACAACTGTTTTCAACATGCACTTGGAACTGCGTCACAACCTGCTTAAACATCCGAGCTAATATACTGACACACCACTGCGTGCGCTCTTGTTTCGATCCGCGTTTACTTCGAGACAATTTCTGAGCTTCAGGCGAGTGCATGAAATAATCACAAAACAAAGCGTTCGTTTGCTTATTTTTAATAAATATGAATTGGCTTGGGATTCGTATTTGAACATAATCGATCCCTCTTCTGCTGTTAGGCAACCAGAGAATACAAGCCACCGGTTGACCGCCCCTATGATTTAGTAGCCAATGCACCAGTAGTTAATAGCCTGTATTGAATTTAGTAAATAGTACTTACCAGACTGCCGTCCGGTTCAGACTCGAAGAGTTTGAAATAAGCCACGCCGGGCTCTCTGTTGTAGATTTCGATAGCCTTGGCTATGATTAAGGCATCTCGGCTATTTGCCGGATTCTCCTGGAGAGACGCCGAGATGGCTACCGAAGTCCCGCCAAGGACCAGGGCGAGTATGAGGCACAGCTCCATGCTGGTGACTGCAGCGAGATACGCAGCTGGACTTGATAAAGTTGATATGCTCCTCTAGTGTGCAGAAAGCCCCTTATATAGCCAGCTGTTTCAGCTCCCCTTGGAATGTTCCCTGGAAGGCTCTCACGTCAAAGACCACGTGCCATTCAGAAAACTGCGAGTTAACGTGTTTTAAATACTTCGAATTAAGACATGGGCAAGAGAGAGCATGTCAAGCACGGTGCCCTGCGGGGAACGCACAGGTTTGTTTTTCTTGATATAAAATTTGATTTTTTTTTTGCGAAGTAGGTTGGATGTTTTGGAAAAAAGAAGCAGTTACGTAGTGTTGGAACAGTTTCACCCAGTGTACTTGTAGCCAGCTGTTTGTTGAAGAAAAATACGTTTTGCGAGGCCTGCAGTCTATTTTCTTGTTCACCCGGGGTGAAGAAACAGATCTGTTGTGCAGGACACTTTCCTCCACAGAGTGGACGGTGGTGCTTCTCGCGTCTTTTCCTGCTGAGTGTAGCTAACTTTAAGGTTTGTTACAGTTGAACACCCATGTCATTATACTGTGATAGGTGTCTAGTGTATTTAGTCATTAATATGTGCGTACTTGAAGAAAGTGGTCACCGGCATTCATTTTCTATCTTCAGTCTGTGACCTAGAGGAATAGATAGGAAGGCAAAAAGGGAAAAAGGAGAAATAGAAAGATAAGAAAACAGAAAGAAAAGGAGAAAGCTGACAGGAGAAATACATTTGAGAATGAAATGAAGAATGAGATAAAAAGAAAGTAAGTGTGGGCTGGTGGGAGAAAAAGTCATGAAGTGAAATCAAGATTAGGCAGCCTTGGGATTTGGTAACCTCTGTATATTGTTGCACCATTGGAGGTTCCTAAGAAAAAACTTGGAACTTTCAGTGCTTTTTTGCAGGTGTCTACTAGGTGGTTCTCAAAATGTAGGGCGTCCTGCAAATGTTAGTGTGGTGTGTTATGTTTAAGAAAAACACACATTAATTAATTTCTTCCATCCTTTTTCCTTCCTCTCTTCCCTATTCGTTACCAGATATATTTCCTCTGCCCCCTTCTCCATCCCAACAGTTTCACCCAGTGTACTTGTAGCCAGCTGTTTGTTGAAGAAAAATACGTTTTGCGAGGCCTGCAGTCTATTTTCTTGTTCACCCGGGGTGAAGAAACAGATCTGTTGTGCAGGACACTTTCCTCCACAGAGTGGACAGTGGTGCTTCTCGCGTCTTTTCCTGCTGAGTGTAGCTAACTTTAAGGTTTGTTACAGTTGAACACCCATGTCATTATACTGTGATAGGTGTCTAGTGTATTTAGTCATTAATATGTGCGTACTTGAAGAAAGTGGTCACCGGCATTCATTTTCTATCTTCAGTCTGTGACCTAGAGGAATAGATAGGAAGGCAAAAAGGGAAAAAGGAGAAATAGAAAGATAAGAAAACAGAAAGAAAAGGAGAAAGCTGACAGGAGAAATACATTTGAGAATGAAATGAAGAATGAGATAAAAAGAAAGTAAGTGTGGGCTGGTGGGAGAAAAAGTCATGAAGTGAAATCAAGATTAGGCAGCCTTGGGATTTGGTAACCTCTGTATATTGTTGCACCATTGGAGGTTCCTAAGAAAAAACTTTGAACTTTCAGTGCTTTTTTGCAGGTGTCTACTAGGTGGTTCTCAAAATGTAGGGCGTCCTGCAAATGTTAGTGTGGTGTGTTATGTTTAAGAAAAACACACATTAATTAATTTCTTCCATCCTTTTTCCTTCCTCTCTTCCCTATTCGTTACCAGATATATTTCCTCTGCCCCCTTCTCCCTCCCATTGCTCCTTCCGCCCCACCATCCTTCCTCTTTCACTCCATACATTCCTTTCTTTCACCCATCACTGCAGACCATGACTTGTTAACACCCCCTGAACAACGCTTAAGCACCAAAGTTGATGTCTTGGGATAGTTTTCTTCTTTTTTTAAGGACTATAGCCAATAATTGACTCTCCACCCCCCCACCACGCCCCGTGTTTGTTATGATATTCTGCAAGTGGAAGTCCTTGCTCCCTCACCTTTTAATCTATGTTCAGAACCTCTAAGTTTCAAAATGGATGACCTTAGCATTGAGTTCCCACAACTCACATTGACCGTGACTTCAAACTCCCATCATGCTGGAAAAAAAAGAGTTATTGATAGCTCAACTCTTCCTCAGTCGGAATCCTCGGAAGACACAGATCATTCTGATTGTCTCATAATTCAAAACCGTCTGACCTCAAATACCACACTGGCCATCTCACTTAGGCGTGTAAAGTGTGTTCTGTCTCTCTGCTTCACCCCAAGTAGTGAGTTCATTTTGGATCTTTGCATCTCTGTCCAGGCCAAGGCGTAATACCATTTCAGGCTAATTAAAAATAATAAATCGTTGAACCCTGTTGCTGCTGGTAAAGTGGCCTCTTCTGGCTCAAATAAGGAAACCTTTTAACTTGGAATGCCTGAGATAAGCCAGACACCCACGAAAAAATTTAACTGCACTTCACAGAGCGGCAAGAGCAGTTCTGACTGTTTCCTGTTTTTGGTGGTGGAGGCGGAGTTTGTACGAGCGGCAGCAGCGGCAGCGGCGGCGTGGTGTGCGGTGTGTGAGTTCTCGCTGCAGGGAACTCGGGTTGCTCCGTGCCCCCCCCCGTGTCCCGCGGTGCGCTGCCTGTGCGTTGCCTGTGCCTGCGCCTGTGCCCAGTCCTGTCTTGGCCCGGCGACGGAGGTTGGGGCTCGGCGTACTGACCCGGTCCAGTGCGGTGCGGGTCAGGGCGAACTCGTGGAGCCTCGCCGGGAGGAGAGGAGGGGCCGGCTGCGTGGCCCTGTGCCCTGTGTCATTTTTTAGTCAGGGCTGGCGTGTGGCTCCCAAACCGACAGCTGTGCAAAAAAGTGAGAGGCAGCGTTGGAGGCGTTGGAGGTGGGCGGCCACGGTGACATCAGTGGGGGAGCAACAGTGGAGCAGTGGAGTAGCGGCGATACCGTCTGGAGGGCGTGGGAGTGACGTGAGCAAGGCAAGCTAGCGAGGTGGTAAAGGAGCTTTTGGCGTTCACCCCTCCCTCACCCCCTCCGCACCCCTTGACTGCCGCTGTTCTTCGGAGCTTGGACCTCAGGGATATTCTCCGTGGTTCCACCGTGGGGGTTTCCATGGGGGTATCCCATCAACTTGGGGGGTCCTGGTCCTGGGCCCGTGGATTTGTGGATTTTGTGTGGACCTATGCCGTATCCTGTCTCATCTTAAGGACACCAGAGTCTGTCGCAGAGCCTATTACGGTTACCACGCCATCGCCATCCCATCCCCAGAGCCATACGGGGGTCGGTGTGTGGTTCTGACTGGACTTGATTGGGCCACTGCTGAATCGCCCAGTCTTTGGGCAAGGTGGTATGTGAATAGCAGTGGGGTATCTGCGAGGTAATTGAGGCGTATCTGAGGCAGTGCTATGTTTGCCAACCCCTTCAGGGTTGTGTTTTTTATTCTCTCTTTCAACCTCATATGTTTTGTTAGCTGCTTCCAACATTTCCCATTAACAGCTGGAGGAGCAACAAGGCTAAGTGGCGTTATATTACTGGGGCAATGGTAATGTCTGTTAGGCTACTGCATTCACAGTCAAAAGCAAAACTAGCAGAAACCCTAGTAACCAGCAACCAGAGTGCCGAGAGCCCCCTGAGTCCCCTAAAACCTAAGAAAACTATTCGTCGTCGCAGAAGCGGAGCACATTTGACATTATTGAAATCCTATCCATCGGTAAGGTCAATGTTTACCAAAAAGGGAAGTAGCTCTAGGTATGGAACTAATCTAAAAAAAGGAGATGAAGGAAAGGAGGGGAATTCAACAGAGGTCTCAATGGACTTCGATACAATAGCCAAGAATGGTGTGGAGAGTCATTCAATAGGTCCAGAGGTGCTTTTCCCCGTTGTAAATATACTAAAGATAAATGGGGACGAACGTAATGCAATACCCCTTTTATCAGTAAAAAGTGCAGATCTGCAGCAAGAAGAAGGAGTGGATAATATCTCGGAAATCGAGATGGAGATGGCCCCTTCTAAGCTTGAGGTAGTTGGTCCTCCTCAAGGCAAGGGCAGTGAAAGAAAGGAAACCACCCCAATCTCTCCATTAGCAGATCTGATATCCCTTTTTGAAAAGTCAAATGACAATGTTAGTGCTCAGAGGCTAATGCTCATTAGTAAAAGTAAGTGATTTCACTCCTAAACTGGAACAGGAGATAGATTACAACTTACTTACTGGGCAGGCGAAAATAGAGGACTTAACTCTTCCGGACATTGCCATCCCATTAGAAAAGAATGCTGATCGAGTGAAGCTGCTAGAAATATTGGATGCTCAAGGTTTGGTCTCAGAGTCTCATACTAACAAAGAAGTATTGACATCTCGAGAAGGAGCTCACACACACACACACATGCCTATCATGTATAGTAGTTCTCCTACTGAATTATCTTTGGTTTCGGACTCACATAATTTTCCAGGTGAAGAACTAACAATGTTAAGCGGTAAAAGGATAAGGAATACCCTGTATTCATTGCTCGCATGAGAATGCAGGGGAAGAGGGGATAATAAACACGTTTCTCAAATTGGAAAAAATCCTTTCCGCAATTTTGTCCCCGCTGGAGAAAAGTACTTCTAATTCCGATCATATTCTCAAAGTCCTCACGCCCATTCTTGGTGCGGTTTTAGATCTTAAACATCAAAGTCAAGCATGCGTGAAATGTACTTCCTCTAGGTCTAGTAAAGTATGTCAAACGTATAATGTGATAAATAATACTGATATAGTATATGGGATAGGGGAGTCAAAAAAATTGCTGGTAGACTTTGAAAGTTCGACACCTGTAAGAAATTCAATCCTAAGTTTGTCCCAAGTTAACCTTAATGATTCCGTTAAGGTCCCCAATCCGGGGTAAAGGTTAAATGTAAGTGTTTCACCTGTAATAGATACAGTGCGTGTTTTTCCAATCTTTAATATTTGTAAGTCAAAAAAACCTAAACCTCAACAACCAGATGAAATAATTTATATCTTAGAGAGTTCCGCTGAGGAGGGAGTCTCAACAGTAAGTAAGGGAATCACTAAAAATGGTCTTGGGAGGAAAAAGAAGATGAAAAATCGCAGGTTCCCAAAACGCAAGCAGAGAAAGCTGCGGTTCCAATTAGTAAACGAAAAGGAAAACACTTACATAGCCCCTGTGGAGGAAAAGAATACAATGTCTGTGGGGCAACTGAATATGAGCTCGAGTTTGAATCATGAGCAGGATCCTGCCCTTCAGCAGAATAGTTCGTTTGTTAGGCCGAACACTAATCAGTATAATGAAGGGGTAGAAGAAGGCAGGTCAAGTAGGGGCCCTATCTTGCATAGTAGCTCAGGAATTAAAGAGGCTAATTTAAAAAGTGCCGTTACACTCCTGAGTGTAGAACTAAGTGATGCAGCACAGGAGTCAACTGGACCTGCATCTTCACCAACAAATCCAGTATTAAGTAATAGTGGGGGAGTCAGTCGGAGAATGATTACAGCGGGTACTAAAAATAAGGGGTGGAATTTAAGTGATGATTTCCCCAGAAGCCTGCAAGATACTAATTTAATTAGACTTCTCGAAATATTTACATGGCAAGCGAATAAGACTTTCATTTTTATCCCCCTTTTTGATGCTGAGTTAATGACACTGAATAGAAGCGCCCTTCTTAGAATTATATCAGAAATAGATGATACAAAGTCAATTTCCAGTAATGATATTGAACTGGTTCATTTAGATTGGAAGAACAAACCTTATGTAACTAGAGCTATTTTTACATCTGGGGTAGTGTATTCGCTCGTTTTAGCAAATGTAGATGGTTTCAGGAAAAGAGGAATAGATGTTCTTACTAGTACGGTATCACCTGGGGCCCCGCCCAAGAACCTCGAAATACCTTATCATCAACAAGGGAAAAGATTCATTGCACATGAGAGTGAGAATACACCTATAAAATTTGAGGATTTGGAAATTACAGTAGGTAGGATATCGGGTGCAAGGGAAATTAAGTTTTCAGCACCCGAGGTCCAAGAGGTCCTTAGTATAGATGAAGGAGACGAGGTGTCTAAATGGAGTTGGATCGCATAGAGCGGGGGTAGCCTTCTGGGGACAATTGTGTCATGGAACATGGCAGGGCTAGGTAAAGAAAAACAGAAGCTTAAATCTTTAGAACATCTAGCCCCCAAGATAATTTTCCTACAGGAAACGTGGGCAAGGGAAGAGTTTCAATTAGAGAGCTACTATGTGTACTGTAGTGAAGCAAAACAATCTGTAAAGGGACATGCAAGTGGAGGTTTAGCCATTTTGTTAAGCTGTGAGTTGGCATGGGACCCTGTGATATACATACATACATCACATTTTTGTATCTGCGCTAAGTTAAAAATGGAAAAAGATAATTTTGGATTTGCAACTTTTTTACTTTTGGTAAACGTATATATTCCTCCTGGGAAAGCGTTTACTCCATTGGTTGATTCCATTGGCTCTTTTGTGCAAAACGTATGTAGTAATGGAGAAAGAGTACGCATAATGATGGTAGGGGACTTTAATGCAAAAGTAAGTAACAGCTTTATCTCGTCTTTTTCCGATGTGGACTTGGAGAAGGTATGGTTTATACCAGAGTCAATATTCCCGGCCAATTTAAAATCTGACAAACGTGGCCTTTCGCTCTTACAAAATCTTAGGAATCTTGACCTTGTAATATTAAATGGTAGATTCCCAGAGGATTCACCTGCAGCACTTACCTTTCATGGGATATTTGGCCACTCCCTTCTTGATTATATGGCAGTGTCTTTTCAACTGTTTGGGGCATGCTCACAGTTTAAAGTGCTTCCCACTAAACTGAGCGACCACAACATTTTGGTGGTAAATTTAGCATTAAATTTCGAGAAAACTGAACTCTGGAACCAGAGCAATGACAACGTAACTTATTCTCGAAATAATGGTCGCACATGCTGGTCACATAAGACCCTTCCGAATTTCCAGTGGGTATTTAAAAATATTGCGCATAGTTTAATCTGGGAGACCCCGATCGTGAGATATGAAAGAGTAATGGCTGCTGTAAGAAATCCGGGAAAAAAGAAGCAAGTTGAAAGAGCTGCCCCTAAAGCATTATTCTCCATTGAAACTAAAAAGCTTAACATTAAGATAAATGGGCTGATTAGAGCCCAATTTAGACATCCTAGCCCATTAAGACAAAAAGAGATATACAGATTAAAACAGGTCCGGAAAAGAAAAGTAGCAGCTAACCGTAGGGCCTCCGAAGACAAAATATGGGTTAACCTTCGGGAAGTTGTACTTACTGGTGATTCTAGAGAATACTGGGCCTTAATAGCCAAATTCTGTGACAGTAGAGAAAAATCTCAACCCATGTTAATCCCAGAAACAGAGTGGTCAATTTATATATCCTTATTGTATGCCCCTAATTTATTAGATGACGAGGGTGAGGGGTCCCTTAATACCATAGCACTGGCAGGTGACGTAGAAGCGCCATCAGAGAGGGAAATTGAAGGATACATTAAGAGGGCAAGATTCTCGGGCGCAATGGGTCCGGATGATGTCCCAGTAGCTATAATAAAAAAGGACTGTGGCGAGTGGGCAAAAGTATTACAACCTTTATGCGCCCATTGCTACAATTTCGGGGACATCCCTTATTCCTGGAAGGGAAGCATAATAGTTCCACTATATAAGAAGGGCCCTAAAAACTCCCCGGCTAGTTTTAGGCAAATTCCCCTTCTAGACGCAACAGGAAAATTGTTTGCAAAAAGTATCCTGGTTCATTTACAAGAGTGGGTATTTGGAAATAATTTAATTCCCCTTGAACAATCTGGGTTTCGGAAGAACAGTGGCACTCTAGATAACATCTCTGTTCTGCAAACCCTAATTGATAAATATCCCGTTGGTTGGAGGACCCCATTGTACACATCATTTATTGATTTCTCCACAGCGTTCGATAGGGTAGATCGGGGGACGCTGTGGAGGAAATTGATTACTATGGGTATCCCAGGAAATCTGCTAAGAGTGATAATTGCTCTTCACTCCTCTACATGGACCCAAGTTTTGTTAGGGGGGACTCAAGGGCTTTCAAAGAAAATTTCTACTAATAACGGGTTACAGCAGGGGTGCCTATTGGCCCCTTTACTCTTCTCAATCTACATAAATTACCTGCCGAGTCGGATAGGGGAGAGAAAAGGGGATCCTCCACAAGTGGGTAACCTAAAAATAAGTTGTTTGCTTTACGCCGATGACGCTATAATAATGGACTTAACCCCAATTGGGCTGCAGAGATGACTGTCGGAATTGGTTAGGTCCACTAAGGAATACTTTTTAAAAATAAATGTTTCAAAGAGTAAAGGGATGATTTTTAGTTATAAGGGCTGTAAGGTTAGATCAAACTTAAAATGGTTTTTAGAAGATGAAATGATGGAAATAGTAAAATTTTACCCTTATCTAGGAACATTTTTCACAAATAGGTGTTCTGTTAAAAAACACATGGACCATTGCAAAAGTAATGCTATTTCACAAGACTCTGCAATTAATCGCTTGTACTTGCAATGTGGGAAAATACACTTTTCTCACACCATTGCCGTATATAAAATAAAGATTCCCCCAACCTTGAATTACGGCAATAAAACGATAGATGAATGTGAATGGGCAAAGTACGAGAAAGTGGAAGGTAAAATCTGGCGACAATTATGCAATCTGAGTCATGCTGCGTCAATTGGGGCCCTTAGGCTCGAATTTGGCCTTCTTTCAACATATGTCTTAACAATGGCACCTTTTTTAAGATGGGGAAACGCATTGATAAATTGTCAGGAGAACCTATTAAGGATGGCATTGCATAAGGAAATTTTCGTTAATATGCTATCAAAAAGTGTAATTTTTAGGAATTATTTAAAGGCTTTAAGCAGTTTTGGTTTAGATTTCGAAGGGGCAGCAGGATTGGATAAAATAACGTTAAAACATATAATTAAAAGAACTATATATGTGATTTCACGGGAAAGAGATTTGAAAATAGGCCATGCGCATGAAAGGTTGGACTGTATTGCGGAGAGCTCTACAGTTAAAAATCCTCAGCCGTACATTCTTTGGAACTTGAATCATGGAGTTCGAAGAGTGATTTTATTATTAAGAATGAGGATTGTAACAGGTGCCTGTGAGGGTATACCCAAAAACTAAAGACACTGTGATTTATGCAATGGCGGCATACAAGACCTTAACCATGTTTTGATTGTATGCCCAGCACTTCTTTCAATATGCCGTAAATATTTAAGGCATGTTTTTTTACAGAATAAAACAGCAGAACAGGCCCGTAATTTTCTTCTGCTCCCACCATCTGAACTGATTTGTTTTAAAATGTTTCGCTTTTTTAAAGAATTTTTAGAATGTATATAAAAATTTTTAGCAGACGTAGGTGTTCCTTAGGCCTTTATAGTACAGTGTGATGTGTTCTTATGCATTAGCACTTTGTTATGCACTTTAAGCACTTTAATTAGTCATTACATATGAAAATCAATGCTAAATTCTTCTGTGTACTAGCAATTCTGTAAGATAGTTAATTAACAAAGTGCATTTGCTTAGAGGATTACGTGTCTAGTCGGTTCCCCAAGAAATATATGAAATCAAAGTGGACTAGGACTTGTAACTACGTTGTGCTAAGTAGTATAGAAAACCCTCATAAACGTTATGTTTGTTCGTAAGGATGCGGTGTATTATGTTCTCCGCCCCACATAAACGTTTGTGGCATGTATCATCGGGTGATCTATAGTGTGTTATGCCAGCCTCAAGCCTGAGGACTACTCTGGAACAACGTGGCAGTGTCCAGAGAAGAGGTATAAATATCATCACACTGAAGGTTAATTGTTAAAAAACAGATCTCACCTAAATTTATTTTTATTCTGAAAAGGTGCGATATGTTATTGAAAAAACACCAATTGGGTATACTCTTTGATCACGTAACTTGATCGTAGTATATCGCTTAAAACATACAAACAGTCAACATGTTTCAGCCCCCTATGGCCCAGCCGGGTCTGTGGGGCTTTCGTCAGGACAGAACAATTTAAAATATACTCACACCTCTTGTGTAGTATTTGGTAGTGGTATTTCTTAGTCACCACTTTATTAATTTGAGGTTTAAATTACCTGCAAAAAAAATCACAGATTAGTATTCAAAATTATACCTCGGCATTTATATTCAATCAATATCGCATTATTTTGCATCATAAACATACCATCCAAAGAATTTTTGGGTTACGCAACAATGGAAAAGCGGTGGGAGGCCAATTACTCTTATGGAGTCAATACAGTGTGTGAAATGGAGGCAAGTTAAAAAACGATTTTATACTATTCACGGTATCCTTTTACATTTGTAATCGGTGTTTGTCACATGGAGTAGTCAAAAAAGTAACATCAGCGTTACAAACATACTGCCAGTTAATGGTAAAAAGATCTTCGTGTTTACCTTGGTCTAAAACGAAGGGTTGCCGCTTCGGGGGTAGAAAGACTATTTGTCTCAGGCTGGTATGGGAAGGGAAAACAAATGGTTTCAAGTCACTTCAACTATCTGTAACACACGGGGACTCAAAGTTTTACGAGCAAGCAGTCAAAGTTTCAGGAAACTCGTAACGGATTCTTACCCGCTGGGATACACGTGTTCCGCGTCTGGTGCTGGCGCTGCCCCCGGACGCGGAAACACATTCGAATCCCGTTTTTTGTATTCTCCGTGCACTTCCTGAATAGAAATCAATGAGGGACCAAGAAATTAACCCACAGACTTCGTAATAGCGGATAGACACACACTCGTTTGGATGATAAGATGTCTATTGAATACCCAGTAACCTCCCAAAGTGTGATTTTTAACATTCATCACCACAGTTTTTACTTAATTCTATTTTATCTCCTATTAAGATCGGAGATAAAAAATTCAAAGAGAAAAGAAAAACAGACTATGGAGGGGAGATACTGATAGTTAGACTATTGTCTCATTGGATAATGATATTCGATGTTTCTAAGTATTTAGAACATCTTTTACTGTTATTGTTCTATTCTAGAAAGGTGTTATGAATGCTGATATGTTCTACAATTCTCAGGGCAACACATTGTGATTATATACATAGCAATTACCTGAGAGTTACAGACTTCTTGGTTAGAACATCAAGCAAACTGATGCCAGGGGACAACATCGTTCAGCCCGGTAATGTGGGTTTTCAAGCGATCGACCCACCTCTGTTCTCGTTCATATAGAACATGCTCCGCATTACCAGTTTTGTCCGTCAACATTTCTAAAACAGTCCATTTAAGTTCTTCTGCCGTATGGCCTGTTTCCACAAAATGAGTACACTGTTTAGTATTATTCTTCTTTAGTCGTATGTTACTTTTGTGTTCTCCAATTCTTACTTTTATTTTTCTGCAACTTTGAGTCCCCGTGTGTTACAGATAGTTGAAGTGGCTTGAAACCATTTGTTTTCCCTTCCCATACCAGCCTGAGACTAATAGTCTTTCTACCCCCGAAGCGGCAACCCTTCGTTTTAGACCAAGGGAAACACGAAGATCTTTTTACCATTAACTGGCAGTATGTTTGCAACGCTGATGTTACTTTTTTGACTACTCCATGTGACAAACACCGATTACAAATGTAAAAGGATACCGTAAATAGTATAAAATCGTTTTTTAACTTGCCTCCATTTCACACACTGTATTGACTCCATAAGAGTAATTCGCCTCCCACCGCTTTTCCATTGTTGCGTAACCCAAAAATTCTTTGGATGGTATGTTTATGATGCAAAATAATGCGATATTGATTGAATATAAATGCCGAGGTATAATTTTCAATACTAATCTGTGATTTTTTGCAGGTAATTTAAACCTCAAATTAATAAAGTGGTGACTAAGAATACCACTACCAAATACTACACAAGAGGTGTGAGTATATTTTAAATTGTTCTGTCCTGACGAAAGCCCCACAGACCCGGCTGGGCCATAGGGGGCTGAAACATGTTGACTGTTTGTATGTTTTAAGCCATATACTGCGATCAAGTTACGTGATCAAAGAGTATACCCAATTGGTGTTTTTTCAATAACATATCGCACCTTTTCAGAATAAAAATAAATTTAGGTGAGATCTGTTTTTTAACAATTAACCTTCAGTGTGGTGATATTTATACCTCTTCTCTGGACACTGCCACGTTGTTCCAGAGTAGTCCTCAGGCTTGAGGCTGGCATAACACACTATAGATCACCCGATGATACATGCCACAAACGTTTATGTGGGGCGGAGAACATAATACACCGCATCCTTACGAACAAACATAACGTTTATGAGGGTTTTCTATACTATTTCCATTCCATGATCACCTCCCTAAAAAAGTTTTTAATTATGTATGTAAATTGTTATGTGTATATTTGATGGTAATGGTATGTTTATCTTAACCAAGTGCCATCCAAATGTAGATTTTTTTATAAAAAAACAAACCAGGGTGAGAGCCAAAAGTTTTACCCACCGGATAATGATCTACATTGGCCGTAAATATATTTTACTAGAATGTTGTAGCCCATCGTAGTGATGAACTTAATGAAGAAAAGAGAATTCGACTACTTGAGAATTATGCAATTAAGGAAAATTGAATATGTAACTCTTTGTGGTTTAGAGACTGTCCTCTGTCGTCCTCCAGAGTATAGAGTTTATTGAAGATCAGTGAATATGTATTCTTGGGTGTAACCTAGAAACATTTATGTTGTATTTTTTTCTGTTTTTTTTACTATTGTGATTTGAATGAAATGTTGTTTTATCCGTATTTTATGTGGAATTCCTCGGAATTCCAAATCATAATAAAATAATTGAATCACATAGTGGCATGCTAGGTTACTTGCTTCTTTCAACTGAACTATCAGTCCAATTTTGAAGTTCCTCAATAGGCTCCAATTCCAACATGCTTGGCTGAGTTCCATTGAACTAAATAAGAAGATGCAGACCTCAGGGATAGAGGAAGTTAGCCATTCCACTAAACAATACCATGTTTAAAACCCACTCCCTGAGATTTCAGCCTATCTCCAAACGTTTCAAAAAGGAGCTAAACCATTCTGTTCAGATTTAACCTTGTTTAGCTCCAATTTAGTAATCTCTCCTGAGCTTCACAAAGTTAGAATGAAACAACAATTCTTTACATCACTTTTCTTATTGCTCTCATTTCTATATTATTCAACTTCACAGTCCCTCTATCCTTCTAGTTTCATACTCCTATACCATAGTTAATTCCACTCTATTTCTCTATGTTCAAATCTGTCTGCCGTCCTCTTCTACATTCTCTTTCCTTTAGTTCTGTTTGCTCTAAGAAGAATCATCCTCTATAACTACAGTGATTGATACTATTTGCCTATGCTATTAAATTGTGGAGTGAGTATGCTCAAATAAATATGGGTCTGATGTAGAAAATCTAAATATTTGTAATTTGGAAATAGCGATATATTTAAAAAATCAAACTGCTATTTCTGAATCACAAAATAGTATATACTATTATCATGACCAAATAGGGATTCTTTAAGGTCCACGATTATTTAGTAGCAATTTGCGATTTGGTAAGCATCAGAATGGATTTGGCCCTCTCTGCAGGGTCACCCTCAAACATTTTGTGGTCACCCCTCCTGTTCTCTGAACCTGTTATTTTGGATTTTAGGATTCTGTGCATGTCTCTACTGCTAACCAGTGGTAAAAAGCATGTCTTCACTCTTTCACACATGGTAAAACTGGCTTACATCCAATTGGCATTTAAAAAAAAAATTTACTTGTATGTTCCTAGTAAGGTGATACTACATGTAAATGTACGAGTACTACTCGCATCCATAGGCACAGGGTTAAAGGGAGCAATTGGATCAGGAAATAAAACAAGATCGCTTGAAAATGTAACCATCCCCAGGAGTAGTCTGGGACACCTTTAAGGCAGGGGTGAGAGGGGAGACAATGAGCTATGTCTTTTCGAAACAAAGGAGGGAAAAGTTGAAGGTAGAAGAGATGTATAGAAACATCTCGAGAGTCGAGGATGAGCTAGAATTGGCCATTAGACAACGTTCCCCGCTAGATCAGATACTGCTTAAAGGGATAGCACTTAGGGCAGAGGCAGTAGAAGGGATTGCCAAGAAAACAATAGAAAAGTACCTGGCTAGGAAGGAGAGTGTTTACAAGCTTAGTGAACGTGTGGGCCACATTTTAGCTGTTCGGATTAGACATAAAGGAGCGGCAGCAGATATTAGGGAGATCATAGATGCACAAGGAAATATGGTTCAAGAACCGGATCAGATAAGGGAAGTATTTAGGCAATACTATTCAGATCTATATGATGCGGGTATGGAGGTTGTAGAAAGCTATCCGGGTGAAGTACTCCCTTCAAAGCTAATATTGGAGGATAAGGCTCAATTAGAAACAACATTCCAGCTAGAGGAGTTTGTTGCGGCAGTAGGTAATCTACCCTCAGGGAAGGCTGCAGGCCCAGACCAGATACCGTTGGAGTTTTATAAAACATTCCAAACAATTCTACTGGGGGATATGTTTAATATAATGCTACTGGCACAGAAGGGAGAGTCAATACCGGAATCCTGGGGAGGAGCTGACATTATAGTAATTGCAAAGAAAGGGAAACCAATGACCGCCCCTGGTTCATACCGACCAATTACATTGATGAACTCAGACGTAAAAATGTATTTCAAGATAATGGCTAAAAAACTATCAAGGGTTGTAGAAAGTCTGGTCTGCCCCTCCCAACATGGTTTCATCCCGGGAAAAGGAACAACACAGCATATAAGACAGGTAATAACAATTTTTGATGCAGCAAATACCTTAGGAGACCCTATGGCAGCGCTATTTTTGGATGCTGAAAAGGCGTTTGATAGGGTCTCCTGGGGGTTTTTATGGTCAGTTATGAGGTGGAGCGGAGTAGGTGAAGGCTTTATAAAAGCAATACAAACTCTTTATACAAATCCAATGGCTAAGATCAGAGTTAATAGAGGACATTCGGAAGCTGTTAGAATTAGTAGAGGGACAAGGCAGGGTTGCCCTTCATCTCCCCTACTATTTGCGTTATATCTGGATCCCTATCTGCGCAGGTTGGAGAGAAATCCAGGTATACCGGCAATGAGTATAAATGGCTGTAGGGTAAAAACGTTGCATACGCGAATGACGTACCTATATTGACACCCAATCTCAGAGATGCAATCAGGGTGACGGAAGAGGAGGCTCAGCATTTTGGACAGGTTTCCGGATATAGTCTGAATAGATGTAAAACACAGATTGTTGAGAATAGCTACGTGAATTGTAATGATGATAGAGTTGTTAACTCAGCAATATATTTGGGGGTGGCAATATCAGCAAATTTAGATCAGGTTGTGGGTAATAATATGACCCCGTTAATGACACAAGTAAAAGGGGATTTGGAGAGAATGAAACATTTACATTTGTCACTGGTGGGGTGTACCAATGTAATAAAGATGATAATCCTTCCCAAGTTTCTTTACTTTTTTAGATCAATCCCTTTATTCTTTGAGGTTAGCTGGTTTAACACTCTGGAGGCCATTTGTAATAGGTTTATTTGGGCACAGGGCAAAACGTGCAGAGCTTATAGGTTTATATCCCTACCTAGAGAGAGGGGTGGGTGGGCTGCTCCGGACTTCAGACTTTACTATATGGCAGCTGCCCTGCAATATATGCAGGGATTGATAGGTGGAAATGACTGTGATCCAAGGGTTAATAGTTTTTCTACGAAAATATACACAGCGGTAGTAGGGGTGGATGTGGGAAATTGTTTTTTAAATTGTGTAGATTATGGATACTTTAAAAGAACGAAGTTTAAGACAATTCTGGCTGCAGTTAAAATGTGGAATGCATTTCTGAAAAAGTTTAAATTGGGGAGATACAATCGGTATGTAAGATTGTATAAAAATAAGTCATTCCCTTTGGAAATATTTGTTGAACTGGGCAGAAAGAGGGATTGTACAAATTGGAGATATACTGAAACCGGAGGGGTTGGTGCAGTTTATGGATCTTAGAAATAAACATGATTTGAGTAATAGAGATTTTTTTAAGTACCTCCAGATTAGGAGTTATCTAGTTAACAAACAAGGAGGACCAGGGGGGTTTAACAAGAATGAAATTTTGGAGAAAATAAGAATAGCAGGAGATCGTTCGATACGCTCTCTTTATGCGAGTCTGGTAAAAGAGAAAACTGATGATCTAGAAAAATACAGTAATAAATGGGCGGCGAAAATAAGTGGAGAAATAGGTTGGTTTCAGGAGTCATTAGATTTAGGCCAATCGATACTGTGTGCATCCTCCCTTCAATCTCAGCATTATAAAACTTTATATTTACTATATTTTACTCCAGCCAGGATAGCACAATGGGGAGGCACTACGGGAACTACCTGTTCGAGATGCAATGCCACCGAGGCTGACAATATACACATATTTGCCACCTGCCCGCAACTCCATACGCTGCTCAGAGATATTGAGGGGTTTCTGCGTAGTACGCTAGGGATCTGAATTAAGCTCACTCCGTCTTGGATCCTATTAGGGGTTGGCAGGGATAATGATGGTCTGCAGCGGGAATTTATATTCGTGGCAATGGCGGTATATAGGCTAATAATAGCTAGGGCCTGGTTGGATAAGAATCCACCGACAATGCAGTTTTGGCTGGCTAATTTACTAGCATCATATAATACAGAGAAGAATATATATGCCCGAAAAGAGAAGAGAGGGAGATCGATGGGTCTGAGAATATGGGACCCTATAAGGAGATGGAAGGAGGGATTAGGATGAGTGGTTATTTTGTTTTATATAATTGTGTTTTATATAATTTTGTATAAAATAGTGAAATGTATTGAATAATATATATCTGTATATCTGTATATCTTTGGTTGATAGGAATTAATGGAAACCTAATTAATGATGAATAATGTATAATGTATAAAGTGTGACTAATTTGAAAAATAAAAATATATAAAAAAAAAAGAAAATGTAACCATTGTGAAGCCTTTGAATAAAAGGTCCTGAGACATCATGTAACATAGACAGAAAGCCCATATGCCTATCCATAGCCAGAGGAGGGAAAGGCAAAACATAGATAGATTAGTCGGTCCTGACAATAAAGTTCGAAGACCCGAATTACAACTACCCCATTTGAATATTTGTTTATGAAATGTACATAGTTTGAGTAACACCTTAACAAGAGGAGGATACAAGATCTTTTTTGCAGAATTATGATCTCATTCTGCTGCAGAAAAAAATGGTGTCTAGAGGCACTGCACATATTGGGGTATCTAGGGTTTCATTGCCCAGCGGAAAAATCTTAGATAATATGGTCACCCAAAAGGAGGTCTCACTACCTATTGCTCAATTAAATATAATTGGGTTATGGAGCAATTGGATATGGGTCTTAATTGGCTTCAAATCCTCAAAGTTATCACCAAGGTGACAAATAAGTCTCCTAGGGTTCTGTTGCTCTTGAATGTTTATTTACATCTGAACAAAGTGAAGAAAGACGGTCAGATGGAAATATTGATTAAAACATTAAAAATATTTCAGAAGCAATATGATTCGGCAATAATATTGATAAGTGGGGATTTTACTACAGATCTTAGCAAAACTGGCACAAAGGGTAACAATCGGATCAGGGCTATGTTCAGGAGCAAATTGGAGAAACTAGGATTCGGAATTCTAAATGGAAATTCAATGGGGGATTCCCCGGCATCGATTATTTATCTAAGTGGCACAAAAAGTTCAAAAATTTAGTATACTGCAATTAATAGGACAGCATTATCCGAGGTAAAATATTTTCACATCCAACCTCGTTCAGAGAGAGATCATTTTCCACAATTAATTGGGATCCATTACAATAACACACAGATTACAATCACACATAATTTAATGTCTCCACCGATAACATTTGGTTTAAAATGGCGAGGTGGGAGGAATACGGAAATAATGGCAGAAGTCAATCATATTGCTGGATCTATTGAGTGTATAGAAAGCAACGCAATGCAAGAGGCAGTAGATCCTGAATTCAACAATAGAGTAATGGCGTGGCAATATTTGAGAGATTTGCTATTAGCTACATTTCCACTAAAAATCTAACGGTTAAAATATATTGATGGAAGGCGTGGTATAAAGAATCCCTGGAACAACAAGAAATTATGCAGGCAAAAATCTCAAATAACAAGAGAAACTAGACTAGTGGCAGAGGCTCAAAGACAAGGAATGAGACCCACTGCCACTTCGCTTCAGAATTTACAAAAATTAAACAGTAAATTCTAGAAAAGTTGTTGGGAAGAGAAAAGAAGATATTCCGAAGATCTATGGATTAAACTTCTTGACTCCGATAAACAACAAAATAGTAAAAAATTCTGGCAAATAGTAAATGGTCTTGTAATAGGAAAGGAGAGACAAGTCAATGCAGGAATAGATGCAGTAACTTGGGAAGCCCACATCTTTATAATGTACTCATTTGCGGGAACAAACAACATTAATGATATATCAGTGTCTCAGGAGATTTGTAAATCAGTGCCAGGAACAGTTGACAATAATGATGTATTGGTGTATCAGATCATTTTTAAATTTACTCAAGGGACAAAATAAAGTAAAGAAGAATTAAGCTCCCATATAAAGGAAAATCAAATGACCCTATTGGGCAATACAGATGAACTTAAAGAAATATTAGAAAGATTAACATTTAAGGGAGCACCAGATCCAAACTGTATCCCAAATGCTTTATTTAAAACAGATGTAGACTATTGGGCCCAATACTTAACTCTAATGTTCAACAAACTTTTCTACACAAATCAGATACTGGAGTCCTGGAAAGATAACATCGTTCAGCCCATATTAAAAAATGGTAATCCACGTATACCCCGCAATTATAGGCTTATAGTTTTACATGATGTTGACTCTAAACTCTACGCATCCTGTTTAATGGAACACCTAAAAATGTAGATGGAAGAAAAACAACTAATACCAAAATTCCAGACAGGATTCAGAGCAGGAATGGGGACATTGACCAATCTTGTAGCCTTAACCCTGCTAATAGAGAAGGCAAAACGGAAAAAAACTGGCTTGTTTGCATGTTTTATTGATGTCAAATCTGCCTTCGACTGTGTACCTAGAGGGTAATTATGGCAACAATTGGAGGAATGGGGAATACCGTAAGAGTTATTAAGGGCAATTGTGGAACTATACGCGCACACATGGGCCCAATTTAAAATAGGGGATTGAAGTCGTGTAACCCCCAAAATTCGTATATACATAGGTCTCAAACAAGGATATTTTCTGGCCCCAAGCCTGTTTAATTTATACCTATCAGATCTTGCAGACGCTTTGGATTTAAAAAATAATTACCAACCATTGCTTGCGGAGGAGAAGTTGGGCTGCTTACAATATGCGGATGATATAGGTCTACTAAGTAAAACACCAATAGGTTTACAATTGAGTATGAATACCCTAAATAAATATATGGAAAAACAGGGGCTTGATCTGAATTTAAATAAAACCAAAGTGATCTGGTTGGTTGATTTTTAGTAAAAAAATCATGCGTGGTGGTTGGAAGGAAGTAAATTGGAGGACGTGCGCTCCTGTAAATATTTGGGGTTTATTACGGATAAGCAAATAACCGGTAAAACCCACTTGTTATCAATTCAGGCCTAGGCACAATCTTTAACATATGGCTTAACAATACTAAAACAATAACTGAATTGTCAATCGTTAACCCACTTACTTAAGGTTATGGAGGCCCGGTTATTACCTTCACTAAGGTACAGAAATTATGTGCTGTTTTGAAAAAGATATGTTCAATAGAAGCCAAATAAAAGTCTACAGAGCCGTATTTAATATTCCAAAATCAGTCTCACCCACACAAATAGGGTTAGAGTTCGGATAAAAAAATCAAAAACATTAGTCTGAAAGTGCTTTCATAAGATTGTGTGGGAGATTGCGAGCAGCAGAAAAAGGGTCTATCAGCTATTTATACTGGAAGGAAATAGAGGGTTAATTGACTAGTACTACAAAGGGACCCTGGGGAAGTCATTTAATCTTATCGATTAAGGATTTAGGCATACAAGAAGCCTGTGGAGCACCATTGGGAAAGGCATTCTCCAAACAAGCACTAAGATCTGCAGTGAGAATTTCATAAAATGTAACAGATAAAAATGATTTTGCATTAAG
Source organism: Lissotriton helveticus (assembly GCF_964261635.1). NCBI lineage: Eukaryota > Metazoa > Chordata > Amphibia > Caudata > Salamandridae > Lissotriton > Lissotriton helveticus. The sequence continues at coordinate 308,547,208 of NC_136071.1, forward strand.
GGGACATGTCTGGACAGTAATACATTTGTATTCCAGCATAGGTCCTCAATGGTATCTGGCAGAACATTTCTCATTAAGACTGAAACATCAATTTATGCTATTCCGGTTTGCCATTATGGAAACTAAAGACCTCATTCCATCCTGGAAAAAACATCCAGAAAACCTTTCTGGTAGACTATGTTGATATAAGAGAAAATCATTAATTCATATATTTTGCGTTTGTCTTGTTCCCTTACTGCAGAGGAAAACACTACCGTAATCACTAATCGGAAATATGGGAATTGGCACATGCTGACAAGCCATTATCACCTGGCTAAGCGGTCATTCAGCAGTTCTTGCGTGTAGGGGAGTAAAGTTTATAAGCCCTTTATTTAAGGATATTTCAAATATACAGGACTAAGAATACTGGCTATACTTTGTTTCATAACAATATGGCTCAGGAGTAATGAATTATTCTTGGTATTTGTGATAATCAATATGTATTGTTGTAATGGTTTTAAATAACTAAATACAATAAAGATTCTGAATCTCTGGGTTACATGTATCCAGACCCTGAAAATTAAATGATAAGTGTGGGCTTGCAGCACTTATTATGCTACTCACTTAAGTGACATTTTAAACATGTCTCAGGCCTGCCATTGCACCCTGTGTGGAATTTTAATCTGCCATTTCCCAACCTGGAAAAATAACCATTTTTTCCAGGCCTAAGTCTTCTTTTTTAATACAGATGTCACCCCTACAGTAAGCCCTAAACAGCACTTAGATCTGCGAACAGTGCATTTAGTAAGCGGACATGTACTTTTAAATTTTACATGTCATAATAATGAACCACTCTTAATTTTTTTTCACTACTGCTAGGCCTACCTCTTTCACAGGATAAGATTGGGTTTCCTTATTACATTTAGTAAATGATAACGGTTCTTAGGAACAGGTAGAAATGTCATATTTGGTCTCTAAAGAATTGTAACGTCAAATGCTCTTTAATGGTAAAGTCAAATTTGAAGTCACAATTCCAAAAATGGCATTTAAAAAAAGTTACATTTTCTAGTCCTAACCATTTGGTGCCTGCAGCCAGTCTCCTGAGTCACATGACTAGGTGTAGCTGGCCTTTGTGTACACTGTCACAAAGGGGGACTGGATGTTGGTAGGATGGGCTATCCTGACAAGATGGATTGGGCAGAACTGTCACCTACCACGCTTCCACTAAAATTGAGGCTGCCTCCAGCTCTCACAAAGAACTTCATAATAGCCTTTTGCCACCCCAGATTTCTTGGGACATGGGAAGGAAGAAAATTCCAGAACCAAGTGGGTGCGGAAGTCTAGATGTTTCTCCCACTTCAAAGCTGGAACCAGGTTTAAATACTGGACCCTGAGATGCACTCTGCAGTACACACCTTGATACAACAGAAGAAGTGTTGCTTTGCTGCTGAATACATGTCTTGATCTCTGAGAAGTAAGACTGGACTTGCTCCCTTCATCCAAGCTAGAGTGACTGCAAGGGTCAGCTGACTTACCTCCAATTCTGTGCCACAGTGACATAACACGCTTCAGAGGCCTCCCTGCCATTGCCTAGCTGACCTGTTGCAACTGGGCCTGCCTTGACATCCAATTGGACCTGGCTGAGCCCTTGCTAGTCTCTGCTAGCGTGAGACCCTGATCCCCAAAAGAGACCTCGCCATGTCATGGGTTCTGGGCCCTTAGATGGAATCAGAGTGCACTCCACTGAAGAAAAGGGAGAAATCCTGAAGTTTTGGACTCTTTCTGACCTCGAACTGGCTTGTTACCACTGAGTTCTTGCCACCCACAATGACCCCCAACCTGAAGTTTCCGTGGACCCAACTTTTCAAGCTTTATGGACTGCGAATGATGATCACCGTAACACAAAATCTGCATTTCGCGCTACCGCAAAGTCAGCCAGCAAAGACCATTAACGCAAAGCTCTAGCAACGACCACCTATGATGCTTGACAAGATCTGTGCATTGTAGGGATGACCATCCCTAATGCCTGGTTCCTTCACGGTACAACAATGACTATTTGTGAAGCTCTACTCGCTGCCTCCTCCATCGCAAACTAGACTCTTCATATTGGACGTTAAGAAGGTTACTTTTTCAACAGGACCAACATGAGCCCTATGTCTGGTACACTCTTCATTGTGGTTGGCTTGAACTTGTGTGTTTCCCCTGGTCGAGCATGACCAGATAACCGCGAGTGGTGCTTTGTACTTTTGGCACTATATTCACCTAAATCTTTGATATTGCCTATCTTTTGCTCTACTGATTGGATTTGTGTTGTTTTGTTGTCAAATAATTTATTAACAGTGAACCCAATTTTCTAAATTGTGTGGCATTTTTCTTGTGTTGTTTTTTCACCTTTTTGCTTTCTGTTTGATGTATAAATACTTTACACATTTTTATTTAATTTAAGCCTGACTGCTTGGTACCAAGCTACCAGAGGGTTAAGCACAGGTTAATTTGATGACTTTTTGTGGTCCATCCTGACAAGGACTGTGGTTTTTGCTTAAGTAGGATTCACAACCCCTCAACTAATAACATATTGAGCCACCCACTTAAGTAGCCTTTTAAGTCTCAGGCCTGCCATTGCATCCTGTATGCAGTTTTAAACCATATTTTCAACCTGGCAAAATAACTCTTTGCCAGGATTCAATCTTCATTTTTAATACATATAAGTCACCACTAGAGTAAGCCCTAAAGAGCCCTTATGGCTACGTGTAGTGTATTTAAAAAAGTTGGACATGTACTTTTAAACATTTTTACATGTCCTTATAGTGAAGCAGTCGTAAATTAGTTTTTTACTACTTTCACAATCACACATTGCTAATTATTAGTGGCAAATTGTGAACATCACAGTGCCAGTGACTGTTGAGCTCTGAGATCCAGGAAGAGATCCAGAAGCATTATAATCGATCCTTGGAGTGAGCACACTTATCAGACACTGCTTAAATCAAATGATTGTGTATAATGTCACGCCGGAGCAACAAGAAGAGGTGTAAAGAAAATAAAACTAGGAATAGGAGATACCGGTTGAAGAATGTGTCACTGAAAATGGGCACTCTTTTGAAGGCCTAACTCAGCATTCCAGTGCCTACCATGAACAAATATGATGGCAGATTTAAGGCTGAACTAATGTTGTAGGAGTAACCACCTAGAATGTGGAGGGTATTTGCAAATGTTGGTATGACCCATGGACAATGATCATGGCACAATGTTGAACTCCCCCTGTTACGATCAGTGGAAAATCATTTGTCCCTCATGCCTGGCATAAGGTTCAAGACTCAGAGTTGAGTGCTCTTCTCCCTAGTTCAGTGCCAGGAGAAACCAAGGACATTGATCAAAAGTCGGAAAGTTACTAGGTCTGGCTGAAAGATGCAGTTAATGAATTAGGCCCTGCAAACATTAAAGTATCCAGAAAAAGCAAGCCTTGGGACTGTGGTTTAATGACAATTAGAGAAGAGCTTATGACCCGATAGGGAAAGTAAAATATATGCAAAGTGTAGCTGTGGTACTTTAGAGATTGGGCCAGAGGTAAAGGCGAGAAGGCTTATCTTCATTTTTCAGATATGTTTGCGATTTTTATAGGCAAGCATGTCAAACAAATCCGAATATCTGCAAATTATGTTTTTTTCCTTTCTTTTCTTCTTCTCCTAGTATTTGGGTGTGGCTGGATTTCCCCGGAGCACTCTCGGTGTAAAGAGAAACAAGAAGTAAGTAACAGAAGCAACAGTTGAGAGTGTATCTCACCAAGACATTTCAGGGTTTATGAGGGAAAATAAAGAGTAACTACTTGAAAATACCCTCAGGGTTACAGGTTTAGCTCTCACTCTAATTAACAAGAAAAAATATGTGCCCGGTCACTTTAGGTGCATCTTGATTTCCTCATGCCGGTACAAAAGAGAATGGCGTAAGAAAAGGAAATGTAAAAATATATGTGAGGTCAAATCTTAACTGTTTGTTTGCAGGATCTCTTCTCTGATACGGGTCTTCCTCCCTTCTTGTGAGACCCACAAATAAGGGTTTCAATCTCCCTTGTCTTTTAATTAAGCGGTCTGCAGCATTATTGGACTTCTAGTCCTCAATTGTATGGCTAGGACAGAAAACAGTGAAGGCTTTCTCTTTTACCCTTCACCAGCACTTCCCGTGTCCGTCTGCCTCCTACACCCTCCTTCCTCTCTGCCCTCTCCCTCGTATCCCAATCTAGCCCCGGCTACTCACTCACTTGATGAGATGGCTACTCAGCATCCTCCAGGGTCATCCACCACTCGTCTGGTCCTGACTTGACCTCCTCCGCCTCCTGGTAGGGTCTTTCCAGCTTCTCCCAGATGGGTGCTTCCACATCAGTTTCCCTTCCAGGTGAAAACGTCTTCCTCTCGACTGGATACTTCCAAGCAATCCGTCCTTCTTTTTCTGATTCCGTTCAGTCCTCTCGAGGCTTTGCAACCTCGTTCCTTCTCTTCTCCTCCGGGGTCTGAGCTTCCCTTTTCTCCTTGTAGGTGTCTTCCCATTGGTCAACATCATGTACCTGTTTAAAGAGACAGTCCCTTTTTGTTGAATTGTGTGTTTAATCAACCTCTTTTATTTTTTTGTTTCCAGGCCCTGCTGCATCAAGGGACACCATCGGGAGGACAACCAGGAGGAGGATCGACAGGGGAGGATCCCCATGTAAGTAAATCCTCAAAATAACAAGATAAAAAAGTTGCATTGTTTAAAAAAGCTGCATTTTTCTCTAAGCAAATTAAATCTGTCAGTAATTCAAGTAAGGCACTGTTAAAAACTATTTCAAAACTTTCTTCGCCGCAACTAGGAAATCAGCAGTTAGTAGCCATCAAGTTTTTTTCAACAGAAAGTGGAGGTAATCTTCAATAAATTTTCTCCGGTAGACCAGAACAGTAATGATATCGGGCTGACGGTCCTGGTAAAATTTCCTTTAGGGAATTTGCTCATCTGACTGAGAACCAAGTTAAGTTGGTCATTTCTAGTTCAAAACCGAGATATACTTTGGACCTTTTGTCTGCCCAAGATCATGCACCTAGTACCTGACTCAGTAGCCCCCTACCTAGCCAAGATCGTTAGTGCCATTTTCAGTTCTAGAGTGTTTCATGAAGAGAACTCTAGTTGAGGGCTTTGGACTTACAACTGAGGAATACAGATTTAGATACAGGGGGGCTCACAAAACCCAAAACAATCCTGGAATGACTTTGTTGACTACTCAGTTAAAACACTAGATGGTTGGTTAACTTGACACAATGTGCATGATTTCAATGGATTTTACAATTTGTTTATGAAAGAACGTATTTTAAGTAATTGCACTAAAGAAAAGTTACATCACCATTAGATAGACCTAGGTCTAATTTCTCCCTAAGAATTGGGAAAGAAGGCAGACCACTAGGTCAAGACAAGGGTGACAAAAACAACCACTGGGGGTGACCAAAGCAAAGGGGTTACAAAACCTTCCCAGGCGAAAGGTGGTGAGAATCCCCAAGATAAAAAGCCTGAGTCTTCAAAAGGGCCCCAAAAACCTGCACCGGGGTGTGACCCAAAACTCTTCCCTGTCCAATAATAGGTACAGGGGAAAGAACTTTGATCCCTCAAAGGCCTGGTGTAACAACTGTTGGGTCGCTTTAACTGGAGATGCAAAATGTCCCAACACGAAGCCCCCTAGTCCTCCTACAGCTACTTCTGGTGTAGCCTGTCTCCAGAAGGGATCAGCAGTGTGCCAAGAGCAAATCAGGTAGCACACTGAACCAGTTCTAATCACAGAAGGGTAAGTTGAGTTTGACACTTTAGATGTGTGGTCCCCCAACTTAAAGAAGTACTTGCAATACCCTTGGATCAATGGAACTAGACTAGAAACCCTGAGGGATACAGTTGCCAGTGTCACTATGGTGAGAGATACACTGGTTTCCCCAGAGCAATACTTGATTGGGAAAACCTACACAGTCACCAGTGCTGACAGTATTACTACTAACCATGATATGGCTATTGTGGTACTAGACTGGGGTTACTGGCCTGAAACAGGTTGTGGTCTCTCCAAAGCTTCCAACTGCATGTCTGCTTGGTAATGACCTGGAAACCTCAGCATGTGCTGAGGTAGAATTAAACACCCATGCAGTAATGCTGGACATCCCTGTAATTGTGTGTGTGAAAACAAGAGCACAGAGCTGAAAGTAGGGCAAAAAAGAAGTGCTGGAGCCTGAAAGTGTGGCCCAACCTTCGAAGAGGAAAAGTAAGAAGAGTAGGAAACCAGCTTCTGCAGAGCAAAAGGATCAGGCCCCTCTCCTCGTGGAGAGTAGTTGGACACCCGAGAGGGAACTTGGTCCATGGAGCTTGACCCTTACCAGGTGAATTCTTAGGCCAGGGGGGCCCTCTAGGGAAGAGCTGTGCCTTGAACAGCAGGACTGTCCAACTCTTGAAAGCCAGAGGCAGCAAGCTGCTCAGCTGGAAAAGGACGATGTCATTGGTACCCACGGAGTCTTTTGGGAAGAGGGACTACTGTACACTGAGGCCACAGACCCCAAGCTTGGAGCCACAAGAAGAGTGGTATTCCCTCAGAAATACAGGGAGTTCCTACTAAATTTAGCTCATGACACCTGCCTAGCTGGACATCTGGGCCAAACCAAAAAACTGGCCTGAGATGTCTCAGAAAGTAAAGGAGATTGTCAGCTGCTTTGTCACCTATCAGGCCAGTGGCAAAACAGGTGGACACCCAAAGACTCCCTTAATTCCACTACCAGTGGTTGGGGTTCCCTGTGAAATGGTAGGTGTGAACATAGGTCCACTTGAACCTCCCACAGCATCAGGAAACAAATTCATACTAGTGGTAGTGGATCATGTCATTAGGTATCCTGAGGCAATTCCCCTTAGGACTACAGTGGAAAAACACATAGGGTTTCTTCAGCCGTGGAAGAACCAAACTAAAATGCATAGGACCTGAATAGTAATCTGCCCATCTCCAGGCTACCCTTTCCAGCTAAGCTAGTAGAACAGACCATGAATGCACAGCTGGCCCGGTTTTGGAAGATAATCATTTGCTGGAAGATACACAGTTTAATATCCGAAGTGTCCACAGCACGGAGTTGGTGTTCATTTTGCCCACCGAGGAAATCAGGTATTCAGTGGATGGGGGCGGCAATGCTGCACTCATCCTGCTCGACCCATCTGCAGCATTTGATACTGTTATTCATGAACTATGGGTTGAGAGCAGAGCTCTGGCCCTGCTGCGTTCTCCTCTTAAAGCTAACAATAAATCTGTGTCTTTAGAATTCTACTCATCTGAACTCTTTTCGTTACCTTGTGGGATCCCCCAGGAATCCTCTTTAACCCGACTTTGTTTAATTTGTATGCTATACCACTGGCAATTGTGATCAAGTCCTTTGGGTTGTCGTTAGTCTCTTATGCTGACGACACAAAGATTGTGGTAGCGCTTTCTAAAAAGGGCCCAGACATGAGTAGCACCTTTCGGAACTGTATGAGCACAGTCAGCGAATGAATGGACAAAAACTGTCTCAAATTAAACTCTTCTAAGACAGAAGTCATCCTATATGGCAACAGTACCTCCTTCTGGACACCTTCGTGGTGGCCAGAAGAGTGCAGCCCCCTTCCGATACCAGCCAAGAAGGTCAAAAAGCTCGGGTGTTCTGATCAATGAAAATTAATATTTAAAGAATAAATAAACAGTGTCATCTCCGCATCCTTTTATACTCTACACAATATAAAGAAAATTGCACAATGTTTGCTGTTTGACCTGTTAAAGACAGTTGTAATTGCATTGGTCTTGCCCAGAATAGACTACTGCAATGGTCTTTATTCAGAAAAAGTAGGTGAACAAACTGCAAATTCTTCAAAAGTCAGCAGTTTGGAGTTTGATGAAGGTCCCTAGATTCCATTCAGCCTCGCAAGCCATTAGAAGGCTACATTGTCTTCCTGTAAAGAAGCAGATCATTTTTGAGGACCTTTGCATTGTTTTCGAGGCTCTCCATGGTCACGGGCCAACATATTTGAAGGAAAGGTTCAGACGGTACCAGCCTGGCAGGACTCTTCGTTCACGCCTGTCAAGAAATCTGGTAGACCCCCTTCCCCTTCAGGAGGCTGTCCTCATGGGGAGGCAAAGTTCTGTTTTTTGCACTGCTTATAACTGGAACAATCTCTGGCTGAACCTTAAAACAGCCACCTCTCTATCAAGTTTCTGGAAATCTCTGAAAATTTGGTTGTTTAGTCATGATTAGTTAATTGGTTTTAGTCACTAGTCAATGGTAAGCAGCATCACACCGCCAGGCATAAGTTACATTCTCTAAGTGTAAAAATCAATCAATCAATGGTGTGCCAACTGGAGGCATAATGCAGTAGCAACAGTCGGAGTACCCAGCCTGGATCCACCACCTTAACCATGTAGGAATTGATAAAATTATCTTTTAAGTCAGAGGCACTGACTGGAGTATCATTTATCGATACATCAGTTTTAAGACAACACATACAAGGTCTGTTTAAAATCAAAATGTTATTTCAAAAGTTTGCCCATCCACTTTGTGCACTAATGTATATTAAATACACTTAGCGCACAATCAAAAGTTAGGTACACTTTGCATTTTAGATATTATGTATGTCACAAAAATGCATGATGAATAGCGTAGTCCTTGTTGAATGAGGCTTCCCATTAACCAAAATTCAAGCCCATAATATCACCCTCAAAGAGATAAAATAAACCTAAACAATTTTAATTAGAACAAATATTATCTTAAAAAGTTTGCTATCAACTTTGACAATATTAACACACAAATTGAAGAAAATATTAATGTATTCAAATTGGTTTTTTTTAATCTATACACAAACAAACATAGCAAGTAGCAAGAGAAGCCAGGCATAGACTAAGAGAGAGAACCACCGTAGCAGGAAGGCATAATTCCAGGTATAACAATTGCTTATTAAAATGCTGGTGCATTACAACCACAACAGACCACACAGAAATCTCCTAAGCCAACCACCATTCAGTCAAAACAACAAATGAATGGAGACAGGTAGAGACATTGGTATTTACCAGACGGGGCATGCCTTCTAGGCAAAGTTAATGCCAAGTGTTATCGAAAGTGCCTATTGGAACTCTTACTGCCCCACATTTCCATACCTTACAAAAATACATGCCAGTCCTTCAGCGTAAGCAAAATAGGTCCACATGTGAACTTAGTAGAAGGGTTGAGGATGTTAAAAACCCCATGTGTGAGGTAAACTCTATCACTAGATCTGGTATGTTTGAATTAATACAAGCAGTGTAGGACATGTGGCAAGTTATTGCTATTTACTTGAGGCTCACAAGCGTAGACAAAGGCACACAGAAAACGTTCAGCCTTTAGGCCACTGTGGTCAAAGACTGGCACCTTCTAAAGCAACTAGGTGCAGACATACTGCAAATATGCAAGGATAGATGGATCATTACAGAAGCAAAGTAGTCAGAAGCTTTGCACAAATACATTTGAGAAATTTCTGCTAACATAGTAAACATATCTCCTACAACACCAGTGGAAAGTGAAGAGACTTCACGTGTATTTGTAGTAGTGTTTCTGTGAACTCAGAGACATCAATTACAATGAGTAGAAGAGCCCAGTGTTAAGGGAGATAGTAATGGATTTCACCTTCCTGCAAAGGAGCAAGTATTAGTAAACATTATGGAAAATAAATTCAGAAACATTTTAAATCATTGCTGATTAAAAAATGTCTGAAACTTTTTTCTTATTATGTCATAGATGTAAAATAAGATATCGCTATGAATTGCAAAACGAGGCTTATTTATTTCTGCATTTTTTACCTTAAAGTAATTGTGTTTTAGTTCATTCTAGCATATTGGTCCTTCTGCCATTCTTTCCACATGCTGTCCTGGGTGGAAGTTGAGGGCACAGTCCCTCATCCCTAGACTCTTTATTAATGATGATTATATCTACAAACGCACATGTGGCTGTGAATTTGTAACCAGCAGTAGAATCATATTCTTTTGCACCCCCATTCTTTGGCAAACAACAAAATCTGCCTTTCAGCAAGCCAAATGTCTGTTCTATAACTGGCTTGTTTTACTTGTGAGTTGTTTAAGGAAATGCCTCTTTTTGCATGTCCACCTCCACATTTTTGATTGATGCTGCTGGTTTTTCGAATCTGAGAGTGCACTGAGGTCTGTTAACCAGATCTCAGTGCCAGTGTTCTAATCCTATTCAAAAGATATGTTGAATTGGATACACCCAATTGGCAAATACTGACTTACTTATAAGTCCCTGGTATATGATACCCAGGGCATTTAAGATAGAGTGTTCACCCAGGGCTGCAGCACTGTTTGTGGCACCCTGTGTGTGACAAGGACAAGATGGCTCCCAGCCTGCCACGGCAGACTGAAGGGGCAGTGTTTACACCTCTAGTTCAACTTTGCCATTGCAAAATGGGAAAGCCCCCACTTCCCTTAATGTTATATGTGCGACTCTCCTAAGGAAGGTCTATGGAGCCTTAGGGCAGGGAGCTATATAGAATTAAGTAGGACGTATAGTTTCATATGTCGTAACAGTAATACCTCCAAAATGTTTTTTTGCTGTGGAAAAGTCAATAGCCCAATTGGCCAACAGGGTACTGGCTGGCACCCCAGCCTGGCTAACCTCTGAATGGGAAATACCTATGTTTGTCAAGTAAGGTATCAAATTAATTGTGGCATTAAACACAGCATGATGTCCCAGTTGAATTTATTGCCACTATTAAGAAAGCCACTTTAGGAAGTTAGCCACTCCATGCTCCAGCCAGCTCTCTGCCCATCTGAAGAGATGTGTGAATGACTCCTTAGCCAAGGAACAAATGCATTTGCCACAGAGCAAGTTGTACCTCCTCTCCCAGGATGGCCTCTTGGGATGTTAGCCCAAAAGGCATGCTTCAAAGGGCCAACTGCAATAACATCCCTGAGCATGATGACTTTTGTTCCTGCACACAATTAGGAGACTGAGCCAGAGAGGGAAAACCCATCCCTAAAGTGGTTTACCCTTGGGGGTGTAGCCCAGTGCTAACCACACCTCTAGGGTGGGCTACCATGCTCCTGATGACCAAGTAAGGTTTGTGCCATTTTGAAAGGGCCAAGAGTGGGGCATTCTCGGATAGCTAGATGCCACACATTGCAGGAAACACGTCACTAGATAGGAGGGACCCAGTAGCCAATTGGCTAGTGACTGCGTTCCTCCCCCTGGGCTCTTTCCTGGGATAAATGTGACACCACTGGCACCCTGGCCTTCAGATCATGCTGGAATCAAAGAGAGGACTGAAAAAAGACTGCCCTGTTGCCCTCAACCTGCACACAGAGAGGCTGCATCATCGAGAGGACTGCACCTGTTGCACATTTTGCGGCTAGTGAGATTGGAACTGTGCCTGCGGCTCCTGGCTCATGGTAAAGATGGTTTCCCACCTTCACACATACCAGTGACTCCAACGAGCAGTTGACTGATCCCCTGGAACCAGCTTCAGGGACACAAGAGTTGAAAGAACACAAACCGAGAAGTTGGTAGCCACAGCATAAGTTTTGACGATACCAATTGCCGGATGCACAAAAGGATAAGTCCAAGATAGCCAAAATTTGCACCTGTGCCTACCGGGCCTGGGAGTGATATCAAAGTCCAGATTCATTGTACTCAAGGAACAATAGCCCTCACCTCAGGAATTTGCCCCAACCACATTGCAAGGGGACCAGTAGCGCAGCATCAGCTGTCCAGCTACTAAAACTTCGAGGGACCCAATCTCCATGACCAAAGTCACCCATGTAGCGAGGGACCACAACAGAGATGCCCCCGTCGACTGCACCATAACTGGAGCATCCTGTGAACATCGTTTGCCTGTATTCTTAGAATTGGGACCCCTGCAGTGATGTCTATGGTGGTTGCCCTGTAAAGTTTTGAACTTGCTTTAAAAGCACTCTGGGGGCAGCACATTCATGTGAAAAATGGAGTGGCTGCTTTGAAGATGCTCTGTTTTCACAGTGCAGGCGGTGACCTGGCTGCACTTTGAAGGGGAAATAGAGATCTCCTTGCAGGTGGGTGCAGTGAGTGACTGCACCCGCCTGCAAGAGGATTCTTTGGGGTCCATGGCACTCACTTTCCCCCATTCAGAGGGCTGACATTAGGTGTCGCACTCTCAGTGCGCCTCCTGAGAGCATCTTTGCCTCTGCGCCCGCATCTGCAATACGGTGCAGGCACAGAAGCAAAGGTATTCCCTCATTTGTATGGGGCACGTCCCCATGCAAATGAGACAACACCCTCTGAAGATAGCGCTGGAGCTTTATGTGTGTCAGTGCTATAGGTATTACAGAAGGGGCAGCACAAGCATCTGCAGCCCATTCTGTAAAACCAAAATGCCCCAGAGGCACGTAAAGCAGGCGCTAACACCCATTGCACCCCTGGGGCACTTGTATAATATGGCCCCTGGTGAGCAGGTAACTGTCCAAAGTATTGTCTCTGGCCCCGCAGATCTTTTCCCTGAAAGACAGGTTGCCCAACCCAGGTTGGAGTACCCTCACTAACTATTTTATTTTTTTTTTTAAAGTTTACAAGCTTTCTGTTGACCAGTGCTTGTTTTTAGTTGCCTTTAAAAGTGATAACATCTTCTAAAATCTGTATCTCCAGAACGCTCTGGTGGATTTGGATGATCAAGGTCTCAAAAAGTAAAAAAAAAACACTCAATTTTTAGTGCTGTTAAATGCTTTACACTAAGTTCCTTTGCTAAAGCTTTGCTCCTCGCAGACGCAGCTATCCAGAGTTGAGCCAAGGTTAAGTATATGATGCAGACTGGACCCAGGATGGTATTTGTGAGTGGTCTCCACGATAAGGCCCCACAGCCACATCTAATAGTACACCCAAATCTCATAAGTTGCATTAATCCTCCTGTCTCCAGCTCTCTGTTGACTTAAGTATGGTGGCATTATCAATAGGCATAGGTTATAGGCAATGTCATTTGAAATGGGAAGGTCAGTATATATTTAGAAACATCAAACGACCCCTAAATATCTTAACTAAACATTTTAACTTTATGTATCTTTACAAAAGCAGCCACCTTTCTTCGAGCTTTCCTCTTCGCTTGTGAAAAAGGATATAGCGGTCATGCACGCTTCCTTGAGACTGTGCAACAAGCACAATGATGAAGCATGTGGCTTTGCATACTACTTGTAAATTCAGGCAGTGTTGGTTCTTATGATTTATGTAAAGGAACTAATACCCTGAAGGGGGCAAAGAAGGACTAGGGATCTATCCACACACCCAGTGACATGTGGAAATTGTGCAATATCCTAAAATTGGATATTATTTGCCTGTAACACAGTAGGAGGATTTGGAAAATGTATATGTACATGTTTTAGTCCCATCAAAGCATCTTAAAAGTTCCTGAAAACCCTTCAACAGACCCTTCTGTGATATGCCCCCAACAGCTGCACTATATGCTGGTAGCTACCAGAGGCTAGTAAGTGTAAGCAATACGAAACTTGAATATCTGATATTGCGTCACTGCAATTGTCACACCTGGCTAGAACAGATCACTGTCAGCAAGAAAATTCTCTCCTTTCTTCTCCTCCTCCTCCTCCTTTTCTGTTCTCAAAGGCTGCTCATTCTTGTCATCATAGCATAGAGTGTCACCCAGGGGTGTGCTTCGAGGTGGGGGATGTTTAGGGTGTTACGCTCCCCTAAAAAATGTATTCTGTAGTAAATAGTTGAGTACAGGGAATTTCACTCAGGTACGGAGACTTATCTTTCGAATTTCGCTCTGGATTTTTACATGCACACCGAGACAAAAACACACATGTTACACAAACTCTCTCTCTCCCTCGTCTCTGCCTTAAAACTAGTTTTGTTTGAAAACAATTGTGTTTTAAATTCCCTAACAATTCACTCTCCTCTCTCTTTCCTCTACCTCATAAGCCCTCCTTGTGTCCTGCTTCTCATAATGTATTGGGGTCTCAGTGAAGTTGTCGTTTTGGGGGCCAGTTTTCTGCTGACGTTTGTACCCAGATGGGACCCTTGTCCCAGGGTTTACCTTCTGTCATCCCCGCCCTCCTGCCGTGCCAACAGCGCTGTGTTAGAGTTGCGCTGACCCTGGTGAGACACCATGTCCCAGGGTGCCCCACGCTACCATCAAGTGGCCACAGCTGCAGGGGAGGAGCTACCACGCACTGAAAAGCGCTGAAAAGCGCTGCCGCCTTCCTACGGCGCGGGTCTCAGTGAAGTTGTCGTTTTGGGGGACAGTTTCCTGCTGACTTTTGTATCCTGGTGGGACCCTTGTCCCAGGGTCTACCTTCTGTCATCCCTGCCCTCCTGCCGTGCCAACAGCGCTGTGTGAGAGTCGCGCTGACCCTGGTGGGACTCCATGTCCCAGGGTGTCCCGCGCTACCATCAAGTGGCCACAGCTGCAGGGGGAGGAGCCACCACATGCTGAAAAGAGCTGCAGCCTTCCTGCGGCGCGCGTCTCAGTGAAGTTGTCATTTTGGGGGGCAGTTTTCTGCTGACTTTTGTACCCTGGTTGGACCCTTGTCCCAGGGTCTTCCTTCTGTCATCCCTGCCCTCCTGCCGTGCCAACAGCACTGTGTGAGAATCGTGCTGACCTTGGTGGGACTCCATGTGCCAAGGTGCTCCGCGCTACCATCAAGTGGCCAGAGCTGCAGAGGGAGGAGCCACCACGTGCTGAAAACACTGCAGCCTTTCCTCGGCGCGGGCCAAGCCCGGGCCGTGCCCGGGCGGGCATCCTTGCCCGTCATCGACAGGAAGAGACAGGACAGGGCCACCCCCCTTGGATCTCCCTTCCGTATACCAGCTGCCCTGAGATCACCGCCATCAAGTACATCGCTGGACTTGAATCCTATCCCACCTCAACAGCAAGTAGAAAGCCACACTTGGGAGACTTTGGAACCTTATCATCTTCCTTTACTGTTAACTATGACTGAGTGATTTTTTGCCTGGCCGCTAGATAAAATTGCCCCAGGGGATCCCTAGTTTGGAAACTTATATGTGTCCTGCTGTGTGCTTGTCTATTACTTGTATCTTAACCACCAATTCTATCTGTCTAGCCAGAAGTAAAAGGGGAGCTTTTGTTTAAACCGAAATGGGGAAGCCCACCTGTATTGCTAAAAAAAAAAAAAACTCGGGCTCAAGCCACCGTTCCTACTCCGCCCACCCCCGACGTCAATTGAGAAATTGTTGCAATGGGCCATAGGTGTTGTTTCTTTTGAAATTGAACGAACTGAAAGGCGACTATTAATCACCCCTAACGTTTTTCCACTCACAACGAACCCACCCAGTGCAAACACTCCTTCCGGCTTGTTGCCACCTGGAGACAAATTTATTCCCCTCCCATACCAAGAGGACCCTGCATCGGACCCAATAACACTGTCTGATGAGGGTACGGGCACTCGTAAGAAGGGGAAGCGTAAGCAGACAGCTGGGAAGGCAACAATGAATAAGAAGGCAAGAACAGGAAGTGATCCAGGGGCAGAAGACCCTGCTAATCGGGACCTTATAACAGAACCTATACTAGTCCCTAGTACTGATCCCAAGTACCCAGTTTGGGCGCAGTCATTACTAGCACACCTATTGATTAAACGTGATCAGGCAAGAGGTTGCCCCCTTAGCTGATCAATTAAAATCTTTGACATCTATGGTAACCATGAGGCAAATGCAACCTACCCTTATTGCAACATTACCTACAGGGAAGGGTGGCTGCCAAACCCCTAATCTTGATTCTAGCATGAGGACATCTACAGATAAACAGGTAACCATTGGCACCCAAGATCCTAGTACAAGACAGTCCATTAGCCGAGGTCATAGCACTACCTCTCAGCCCCCTGTCGCAGAGTGCGAGCACGAGCGCTTCATAAATTCCACACCGAGAATAGCTTGCGATACGGTAGAGAGTGCCCAACCAATGGCCCGCACGCTGAGTAACCACCAATCTATCAGTACGGGGGCGGCCTCTGGTATAAGCAGTGAAGAGCTAGGGAGTAAGGCTGATCCTGCCAACCATAAATCTCCCCCCAGAATCATTACCTTATGAAGTTGTTTTAAATGCGGTCCCTCCTCTAAATGGTTCTCAGAGGGGGATGTATGATGATACAACGCTTGCTTTTACATCGCATGCCTTTACAACGCGGTATTTACAACGAATACCATTAGAACGCATAGTGCTTTTAGGTGCTGGATAGTGATTTATTTAATGTACTATTGCAACTCCAGTCCCCGTGGATAGTAGGGAAGGTGTTGAATAATATATTAAATACATTCCCTATCCTAGAGCGCCCCCCAGCGCAATGCGTTGTAATGGTTTGCGTTGTAAAAGTTGCATCGTAAAGGCACTGCGTGTTAAAAGTTGCGTTGTAAAGGATGTTTCCCTCAGAGGGAGACACAGTTAGAACTTAGGAATAAGAGTTTATTTTGGATAATAACACACAGGCAGCTCCCCTATGAGAGGGCTGGGGAAATCCTTATGGTGCGGATAGCGGATTGGGTGGGACCAAATAAAAAATCTAACTCGGGAGACTGGGTGGTTGTTAACTTCAAAACCCCCAGAGTTTTTCTACTTAATAATAGAACTACCCCTGTAGAGTCCCGCACAGGAGTGAGAGCGCTCCCGCTGGATTACTTCTACTCCAATTGTTCTAACTCTGGCAGGGCAAAAACTTTCTAGGGGCACCCTGAACAGAGGGAGGAGGGACGGTACCTAGCCCACAGACACATTGCCAGTAGGTCCCTGTTTTTTAATTTGCCGGTAAGCAATCGATACGAGCCTTTGGAAGATTTTGATTGACCATTAAGTACACGTGGCATGTGCTCCCTCAAGAGTAGAGAGAAACATCTGGAAGGGAGCATGCAGATAGCCAAGGGGAACACCAAGTGGACACCGTCTGTCGTGCTGGGCACCGAAATAGGGAAACGTGTGCAGCTTACCCTGGGGAGTGGGGTCCCGGCGCAACAATCTTTTTCTTTCCCACTAGGGACTGCATTTATCAACCCTCTTAACCCCCCTAATGACACCGCAAAGTTTCTGAAATTGCTTAAATATAACTGAAACTCCCTCTGACCACTTGCGGGGAGCCTCTAGCTCAAGTAGTGTCCTGAAGATTTTATCTTGGAAATTAGCTGGCATCAAGGGCAAACTTCCCTGTCCTGAGTGGGGTCTGTTTGTGGACCAGTTCGATGTGTGCCTGTTCCAGGAGACATGGGCAAGAGATGGTTGTGCAAGGGTGGGCTTTGTTACATTCAACATTCCAGCTACCACTAGAGAGAGGGGCAGGCCGTCTGGTGGATTATCTTTTAGGGCAGCCTCTCATGTGGGCCGTAAACCTACCACCTTAAACAGCTTCTCTAATGATATTCAATCGGTAATGCTCACCTTTCCCTCTAAATTAAGGTTTATCATCATTAACGTCTATTCGCGGCCCGTAAGCCTGGCACACGAATCAAAAACCCTTGAGGAATTAAACTTTTTTATTCTGACGGTGCCGCTCAACTCAAGGCTGATAGTCAGGGGAGACTTAAATTGTCACTTCGAACCTCTTTTAGGCATTCACAATGTGATCATTAACAAGGAGGACTTGCAGTGAGCTATCCCTGATCCACAAGCCCATCCGGTTAAGACACGGTCTCCCCTAGTTCTCCAAATAATGCTATCCTCTTAAACCACTCCATGAGGGCTTGTAACTGTCGTACACCTTCAGATAGGCTGGGCAAACCTACATTTAATAGAACCGGCCAGGCTTCTCTTATAGATAGATTATATTTTGGTAGAGTGTAGTTCATGGTATAGGGTTTTGGATTTCTATGTCATCCCACGTGTTGATAGCGACCATAATGCCCTGACATTTTCTCTGAAGGTCTCGGACTCGGGTATTCTCCCTGCTATCAATTATCCCTTGGATGATAGGCTAACCCTCACCAGTAACAGGAGAAGAATTAAGTGGGGGGTAATAAAACAAACACCCGAGAAGCTGGGAACATTATATGAAATGGTTATACCAACTCTGCAGGAACTCGGCAGTGTGCCCGCTAACTGGGACAATCCAGCCCTTATCCAGTTGATCGCAGCACTCCATAAGAAGCTGATAGATAATTTAGCCGATATTCTAAACCTGATTGCCCGCTCCAAAAAAACTAAAATGGTAACCCATACGTGGTTCAATGACAGCTGCCGTAAGGTCAAACGCGTGCTACTAGTGATGTTGGCGTTGACTCATCGCAAGAAGATAGCATCCAATCAACGCAGGGTGTAACTCATCTGACGAGTGTTCAACCACAGCTGCAACGTCAACCACAGGTGCAACAAGGAGAGGCGCAAGGAGAGGATGTAAAGAGAGGCGCAAGGAGTGGCGCAAGGAGTGGCGCAAGGAGTGGCGCAAGGAGTGGCGCAAGGAGTGGCGCAAGTAGTGGCGCAAGG
This sequence comes from Lissotriton helveticus, assembly GCF_964261635.1. Classification (NCBI taxonomy): domain Eukaryota; kingdom Metazoa; phylum Chordata; class Amphibia; order Caudata; family Salamandridae; genus Lissotriton; species Lissotriton helveticus. The sequence continues at coordinate 308,565,637 of NC_136071.1, forward strand.
AGTGGCGCAAGTAGAGGCGCATGGAGAGGCGGAAGTAGAGGCGCATGGAGAGGCACAACTGCCCACAGTGCTTGTTCCTCCAGAAGTAGGGTCACATCAGGAAATCGAGATTCATGCGGAGGTATCATCCGAGCAAGCCACTCATCCTGTTGATCCATTGTCTTTCAGATCCCCAGCAAGAAAAAGGTCAAGGAGGGATAGTACAAGTTCTTCTTCAAGCCCCCTTCCTTCTGATGATCTAGATCTTGATTGGAACCCAAAAATGCAGTTTGAGACGGAGGCACGCCATGAGCCGACAAAGGTATATAAGCCTAAAAGGAAGGTTCCAGCAAGGCTTTCACTTATGGGTGATGACGACGAACAAGAAGTAGAAGTGGTGTTTTCTGCTGCTGATGAACAGTCTGACAATGACGGAAGAGTGCTGTTCACACTATCCACCTGACAACAGATATGTGGACCAGTTGCCAAGCCCTTGATTACATGTGCATCACTGCACACTGGGTCTCTTTTGCAGGGGTTAGAGAAAATATGTCTGCAGGTGTTGCTGACACTGCCATAATTTTTCAAGCTTGTCGGAAACATGCCATGGAGAAATCTCATACTGCAGTAAACATTTTGGAGGAGTTTAACAGTAAGGTCTTTGAATGGCTGCATCCAAGAAAACGCATAATTGGTTATGTTTCCACGGATAATGGCAGTAATATAGTTAGGGCCATTAATGATGGTGGCTATTTCAGAGTGCCGTGTTTGGCGCACAGTATTAACTTTGTTGTTCAAGATTCCTTGAAAAAAGAAAACACAGTCAGCAAGTTACTGACCACCTGCCGAAGAATCTGTACACATTTCAGCAATTCTTTTAAGGCCCGGAAGCAGCTGAGGTAACTTCAACATGACCTTAGAGTGCCAGTCAGAAGACTCATCCAGGAGGTGGTAACACGTTGGAACTTAACCTTCTATATGCTTGAGCGTCTTTCTGAGCAGTGCTTGGTAATCAATAAGTATGTCTTTGCACGGGGTTCTTCTATGAAAGACATGAGGCTAGATTTGGAGGAATGGGACCTAGTTAAAAGCCTGACAGACATGCTTCGTCCTTTTGAGGTCTTCACGCGTGAAGTCAGCAGGGGGGACTGTACTTTGGGCAAAGCTATCCCATTGTTGCGCAAGCTAGAGCACCAACTGAAGGCGGTGTCTTCAATGGTCAAAGATGAAACTGACAAGCAAGACGCATAACCGTTGGTGGAGAGCTTATTAACCCGCCTAGTTGACAATGAAAGGCTTAAAAAAATACATACAGAACAACATTACATTTGTGGCACTATTCTGGATCCACGGTACAAAAAGGCACTGGCCAGCAAAGCATTCATTCCTTTCACTGAAGCAGATGTTTCAAAGTACAAACATTGGCTAGCTCTGTCAGCCACTCGGTTCGAAAAAGAGCGGCAGGAAATTGAAGGAACCGGCAGAAGTATTACTGAATCAGCAGGCCATTTGGCGTCACGGTCCACTTCTGTGGCCGAAGGCACTTTCCCTCACAGCCGTTTCCTACACCAGCAACCGTATCATCATCCTCACCTGCATCTGGCCCAACCATAATATTGTTGGAAGCGGATTGGATAACTCATCAAGGGTTTGCTAGTTCTAGTGCGATGCAAAGGCCACAGATGGTACGCAAAGTGGAGCAGCCCTGGATGACCTTGAGTGGATGGTGTAGGCCTATCTGGATGACCCAACAGAGGTCTACATTGATCTCAACCCATTGCTGTATTGGTTTGAGAAAAGGGGTCAATGGCCACTGATCACCAAGCTGGCTCTAAATTATTTGCCTTGCCCACTCGCAAGTGTGTCTTCTGAACGTGTTTTCAGTGCTGCTGGTGCCATTGTAACTTCAAAAAGGACCCGCCTCTCGCCCAAAAATGTGGAGAGGTTAACAATGATCAAGATGAATCAGCACTTCATACCACCAGATTACATAATACGTGAATCCACGCAGGAAGAAGAGGACACCGACTCAGGTGACGGAAGTTATTCTCTGTTAGCTGACCTACTCCCGTCTCAATTCACAGAGTTTGAGGACAAACTATATTTCCCTGACACCTAGGCCTGAAACTGACTTCCTTTTTTTTTCGTCCTGACTCCTTATTCACTTTTTCTCCTGTGTGTCTTTCTTTGTTTTGCAACCTTTACCACAACAAAACTCTAATCACAATAAATCCATCAGCAGCACTGCCTATGTCTTATTTCCTTATTGAAGGTGCCGCTGTCTGCAATCCTGAAGTTCACAAGTTCACAACTCAGTCATGCTCCTCTATCCTCCTCCTCCAGACTCCCCCTATCCATTTCCCTCAAGGCAGATGGCTGAATTAGGCAGAATGAAGAAACTGTCGCTTCGTAGACGAGTCCCCTCAAAAGAACGGGGAATGTCATTACTGACTATATGCTTATTGCTGACAGTTACTTCTGAAATTGACACGAGAGGCTGCCCTGTGGGCCTTCACTGTAAGGACAAGATGCGGACAAAAAGTGGAACAGGTAATGAATAATAAGATGGCATGCAGTGGACAGCACTGGCTGTCTGGCTCTAATAAAAGCAATTGCTATTTGTTGTGCATGAAATGAATCATCATATGTCTTCTGTTATTATCTAATCTTTTACACACTAAATGTAACTCAAGTCTACTCTGTTTTTTTTTTACCTTGTTTAATTCAAATTGTACTTCTACTGCAGGGGGCAGATGTGCAAAATGTCCTTGGACTCACTGTGTGTGTAGACTGCGACTGCATGAACAACATTGAGTTTGCCAATATACCATGATGATGATGAGTCTTGATGATCAAAGTTACATAATATATTTTTTCTTTACAGTCACTCACTGGGATGGATGGATCATCATCGTCGGTTTACGGAAGAACTATGGCCATTTTGTGAGTGGTAAACAGGTAAACCAGTCAACAACAACTACAGCAGAACTACATGTCTGTCTAGTCGTGGTATGGAGAATTCGAGCCAGTGTAGTGTTGTTATGCCAGAGTCCAGACAGCCGTTCTTGTAATATTGCAGCTATGTGGCTTGCTGCATACAATTAGATATGCTTTGTCGGTCTGTGTCACAGAGGTATGCTACATCCGGTTGCTTCACTCAGTGTGCCTGCCTTGACCATCTGCATGGCCCTGGCCAGCTGTGCTGTGTGCTAATTAATATCCTTGAAAAGGAGACTCAGAGTTTGCACTTTAGAAATTATGCTTATATGTAATACTACTGTCGTCTCTGAAACTGAAAGTGTTATTTTTGCACTACGCACTGTACCTTATATTTTTTTCTCCGTTGTGTTTTTTAATATCACTTCCTGTTTTGCCATCAACAATTACAGGCCGGCTTTTTCCCTGTGCGATGGGAAAAACGATTAACTCAGGCTTACCATTAGCGATCCGCAATTCCGCATCTGCCAGGCGGGCAGTGGACAGTGTGTCTGTCTGGTCACCAAGATTGATCAACGGAGCGTCAGATGGAATGGAGGAGTACCGCGAATAAGAGGAATGGCTGGATGCATGCAACTTCCCAAATTGAACAGGACAACTACAACATACAGTTACAGTATCCTCTTCACTTCTCCTTATCTTTTAAATAATGTTATTGTTGTGAACTTCTATGAGTGTGACTCTGTGCGTTTGTTTGCTCTCTGCTTCAAATTCATCCCTCCAGCTATTTGATAAGTTTCTTTGCTATTTTTAAAACTAATTTAATGTACTAACAAGTGTTTATTCTCTCTGAGGGCAGATAGGCAAGTGAAATTGCGTAATTACTGCAGACATGTACTGTCAAATTGTTTCTTCATAGTTAGTAAGTTGTAGTAAGTACTACTTTCCAGTAACCTAACCATCCATTTAGCAAACAACTTCATGCATGCAGTAGTGCACTTCCGTTATGTCCCTTAAAAGATTTATGGATATCTTCGTATCCAAAGATTTGTTTTTCTTCATTTATTGTTTGACCATGCTATGTTTTTTTCCCTCTCTCCATAAAACTTTCCCAAAAACCCACATTCCCATTACATTTTCAAACCGTAACCCTCTCCCCCCGGGCTGTGTGGTTTTCATTGAGGTGTGACTAAATGACAACAATAATTCCACACACTTGCTGGGGAGGATAAGGTCAAAGCAACAGAAAATCAATTTCAAGGCTGGTGAAGGAATCCGAAGATATATTCTTACTGTGTACTGTACTATCTATCGTACTGTTCTAATGCTACGCCCAGGCCACTCAGTGTTTCATTTCCTTTTTTTTCATATGCTGCTACTGCCAGTGTGTACCACTTCTACTACCACCACAACGATGACATTTCATCTGTCCAGGATTCCATAGCAAACCTTAATCGCCATTTGTCATGCACCCAGCCCTGTGCCTAGCCCTATTCTCAAACACGAATCACAGGTAAGATAAGCATTTTGGGGGAGGAAGAATAATGGAGTAGGAGGAGAGGAGAGACTGACGGTAGTACTAATAAATTTAGTAGGACAATTGAATTCACTAACTCTGTCAGTGGAGATACTCCTCCGGGAGTTGATTCTAGCGCTATATAAACCCACAATTAAAGTGGCACTTTTGTACAAATTTGGGCCATTAGACAATTTGAATCAACTAGCCAGTTAAGTTTCAGGAAAACAAACGTACAGTTAAACCCCCCGCCTCCCCCACAAAACAGTAAAAATAATGCGTATGCTATGTTTAAGTAGAGAACTAAATAATTATTGGAGCCCAAACAAAAATAAACTATCCCACAAGAAGACCTGACCTAACCCCAACCAATGTCCATGAATCAAATTAGTCCCCAAAAGTCCAAAAACCCCAACGCCCAAATCCCACCCTCCAAAAGTCTTTAAAAAAGGGGCAAGGGACAGTCTCTCCTCTACTTCCGCCGGTGGTGTCCTTTGGCCAGGTCGTCACGCAGCTCTCTCCGGAGGTCCTTAAGCAGGGCTTTCTGCCTCACCACCTCCTGCTCAAGGTGGGACACTATCAGGGTCAAGCAGTGCACATGACCCTTGCACTTGCAGGTACTGTGGGGGGCAGCTGTTGTTTTTGCTGCTCGGCCGTGGCGGGTGACTGCCGGACTGCGGCTCCGTACCGCTGGAGGTTTGCGCTGACCGTATGACCCAGGGGCAGCGGAGGAGGATGCAGCTGTCCTGGATGTTGTTGTTGACTGAGACTGCATGTCCTCCTCTTCCTGAGCCACCAGCCGCCGATATTCGGCGACAATTGCCTCCAGCTTCCGTTGCCGGGCCCGTCTAGCTAACTCCTTCCTAGTTAGTTTAGAGGATTATCTATATGAAGAAAGAAAAACATAAAATAATTCAGCAGAAAGTTGCACTAGCAACTAGCAAGCACAGTACATATTATTTGTGGCATGTATCTATCTAACCTCCCACTTCGTCGGCCTCTGCTATAACATTAGTGGGAGTTTCAGGAATTCTACTAGCACTATATGGACTCACTACATTAGACTCAGACAGTACACCAGTCTTCTTCTTCTCTCTTGTTTAGCGAAATTGGTACGTAAACTTGTGGAAGCCGGCATAATGCCAGCGCAGTCAACTTGCACCCAAGAAAAACAGACGCAAGCCATGATGACACAGACTTGCGTTACTGTTACCAGTCCAGTGCATGCAGATGGTGAAGGTCTTACTTTTCTATTATGGGTGGCACTGGCCATACTCTGTTTCAAGGGCTACTGCTCAATTAATTTAACTTTCACCCTGGTGCCCCTGAATACTACAAAAGGAAAATGAAGAAGATAATATGATATTCTATCCCTTCACAGGATATTTGCTTACATATGGGATGACTTTAGGTGCTTTGTTTTTGATTGACTGAACACCGATAGGCATCGCATCAATGTCAATGACAGAGTTGTAAAAAATGTTTAACAGAGGTAGTGAGTGGTCCCCGTAATCGCCGGATATATGCTGTGCTTGCAAACTACTGTTACTAGTCATGGTAGTATTCTGAAAAATTACAACTTCTTTCCTCAGCTTTGCTACTCTGGCACGGACGTGCAGTGTTACATGCTCTTCAAAGTAACACTCTTCATCCAGTGACCATCTACTCTGTCTACATACACCTATGCTATCTATGAGGAAGATACCATCCAGGCATCCATCCATTCAAAGTAAATGTCAATCATTCTTCTTAATGTCTCAACTGGACAAACCTTACTTTTTCTCTCCGAAAAAACCACCCTTTTTATTTTATTTTGTAAACCGCCAGCCATGCATCCATGCTTGACTTGCATTTGAATTTGAACCAAAGGATATATTGCGCACACATACTGTTTCTGTTTCACCCACCAGAAGAAGTCCTCTTTTCTTTCTCCTTCGACCCATCCTTGCTTCAGCCTTCAACCGGCCATGCATCAGATTCCAATTTCCCAACCACCTCGGGCAGCATTCAAAAACACGTATCATTCTTTGCCAGTCATTAATTTTAACTCGCTCATCCTTACTTACACCCTTCTTTCCCTTTTCGTTCATCCCATCCATCAAGTTCATCTCTGATCTGACATGGCTTCTCAATTAACTTTCGCAGCTGAGTTGAAGTGAAATTTAGAGGAAGCCATTGGTTACTGTTCAACTCCCGCCGCTAATGCTATTGCTAATGAGAAGTCAAGGGTGACTGTCTTCTACCTGGTTGACAAAAACTTAGTTCTAAATTTGTAAGTCTTCTTAACAGTAAAGTGTACTTGTACTGTACAACATATACACCCCTGCAGAGAGCCTACTCTGCAATCTCAATAAGTAAGGAATATAATAGCTTACCACTGCCCGCCACTACCCTGGCATCCCCCACAGAAGTTCCTGCTGGCTGTGGCACCACATCCGCCCCTGGAGTGCCCTCCTCCGCACTGGCCCCGGCACTGGTGGATGGCTGTGCCGATGGTGTTACGCCTAGAAAATACATTTAATATTTTTAGATGCCATATACACCACTCCCTATTTTGTCTATGAATAAAACATTTTTACTAGTACTACATAAACAAATTTAATAACTTGTGACTCTCTAGTCTAAACTAAAAATGTCCCTTTCTTCAGGGAAGGGTGTTTTTTATTTATGCTTAGCCATAACATGTGATGCTACACTTTTTGGCACAACTGATGAATGCTTGCTTTTTAACACGCACCATTTTTCTCCAAACAGACAGAAGCTTCCCTTCTACGAACAAGAGCAAGATCATGATGATTAGTCGGAGTCGTCAACAATTCATCCCCACCAAGACTTTAAGTTCCAACCAGGTGAGGGCTCTCCCACAATTAATGTGTGAAATCAACCACTTTTCAGTCATTAACCGTTTATCTCATATGACATTGATTTTAATAAATGTTTTTATATAATGCACAATTTAAATTTTTACAGAGTACACACAGAGCTAGATGTTCTACTTTTAATAAAGCTTTAAAACTTACATAGACTGTGGTTTTTGGTCATGAGTGAGTGAGAGAAAGGGTTTGCAATTTGCAAGCATGAGTCTGTGACTTTGAGAGGTCGGGACTCTGACTCCGTAGTATTATGTTCTGGGTTGTATAATCATTGAGGATCATCGCTGCATTTGGGAGCTAAATAAGGACTCTGACACACTAGCTAGTCAGTAAGGAGATTGGGGGTTCAACTTCTGTTATGACTGAGGTATGTGGAAAGTCTAACTGCGCCTATTATCACCAGTGCCCTATTTCATGTTCATAGTTCTGTATGTGCAGAATAGTCCCTGCAACAGTAGTAGTAGTATGTCCTCCTATTCAATCCAAAAGTAAACCAGTATCTTATTCTTGGTGGCCATTGATATTTTATTGTTGGGAATTGTCAAAGCATAAACATTTTGAAGACTTCAATAGACATTATGGACAACCCAGAGGACTGCACTCAGTTCCTAGAGCTCTTGATGCTGAATAGGAGTTTTGTTTAACACCTCTTGCCAACTGTGCAAGCTTAGCTAGCTACACAGACAGACTAATGATAATCTAGTAGTAGCACAGACAGTCATAGTAGAGGCAGGATAAGAATATAGAAACAGTCTACAAGTAGATCAAAGACGTTATCGAGGCTGGAGCACAACAATGACATGGCTCAACCTGGGACGGAAAACATGGCGGCCGCAGGCTAGCGCGGCTAGCTCGTCCCAAGCAACCCTCTGATGCACTGTGATACTGCTGGCGCCGAACGCTGACATTTTTCGGATGGAATCCTATTCAGAGACAGCGAAGCTATCAAGTAATTTCCGCTTCTTGCAAGAAGGGCCGCTGAATTATTCTTTTCCGGCTGACCGGCTCTTTCCTTTTCTTGTGCTTCCCTTACGGATGTGTTTGGCCGCAGACTCGCGACCCCTCCCCCCCTGCCTCCTTGCCACGGTGGAGACTAGCAGCCGTGGAGCTCAGGCGTGGCCACACGGCTGCGGCTCGGGGGCCCCTTAGAGGAAGATTGGGCAGTAGTAGAGCAGGTGAGGCTGCCGACTACCAGTCAGTGCTCCCCAGAACATTTTCAGCAAATCCCGGCGAGGGCCAGCTGGAAGTATTCCCAGCAAAGAAGAAGAGTTTGGGGCACTGGAGGTCGGTGAATTACCCGGAGAACTGGCACCGGTAGCATCAGAGGTGCCTAGAAGTAAGGTTGGGGGGCGGAATAGGGGCGCAGGGGCTGAAAACGTAAATAAAACAATAAATAAAAAGCAGACTCCTAAGAATATAAACAAAAAACAGGGGAGAGGACAGAAAGCCTGTAAAAAACCACAGGTTCCAGAAAGCACTGCAAGGGTTGAGATATTGACGAAGAAAGGAACAGTGGAAGTGGAGTGTGAGACTGTTACTGGGGCAGGGAAAGGAGTAAGGAAGTAGGCAAAGATACAAAAATCAAGGGCGGTTCTCAGAGAGGGGCTAACAATAAGCACACGAATAACAGCACTGTACGTGTCACCCCATCACTGCGCTCCTTTTTTAAAGTGTTACCCCAGGTATTAGACATCTTACCAGTCATAGCTGCACCTACACCCACACCTTTGCCCACATCTTCATCTGTACCCGTACTTGCTCCTTTCGAGCCTATCTCTATCATAGAGCCAGGGATGGCTGAACCTTCTCTCATCCCGGAAGCCACAGCCGAAGCTGTTGGTGGTGCTGAGAGTGCATTAACAGTATTGGAAGAGGCATTATCTGTTGACAAAGGTGGTGATGACCCGGGTGTAAAAGGGGTTGGAAACACGCTTGAGGCCCTGGTTGCATCAATTACATCAATGAGGGAGGAGATAAGATGCGACTTTTTGGTTTCTAAAACTAACCAGAATGAGATAAGGGCATCATGTGAGGTCCTCGAGAGGAAAGTGGACGGTCTATGTGAAAGAACAGAGGCGCTGGAGAGGTCTGTGGGGCTGTTGAAGTCCAACCTAGAGATCGCTGAGTCAAAAATCCAAAATCTTCAGAGAGAGGGGGATGCTATGCGGGAGAGGGTCGAATGGCTGGAAAACTACTCACGGCGTAATAACCTTCGGCTCTTGAGAATCCCGGAAGGAAAGGAGAGTGGAGACGTCAAGGCCTTCGTGATTAAACTGCTGAAGGACTCCCTAAATCTCGAGGAGACAGCCAAGGATCTAGAAAAAGATATACAACGGATACATCGGGATCCTTTCCGTCTAAACCCTGGTATAACTAAATCTACAAAGATTCTGATTAACTTTCTCACATATACTCTAAAGGAGAAAATTCTAAACCTTGCGCTGAAAGCCAAAACGTTAAAGGGCCCAGACTTCTCTTTTGAGGTACGGTCTGACCTTTCTAAATCTACATTGGATAGGCAGTGGGAGCTCGGCCAGAGAATGGACAAGTTTAGGTCCTTTGGTGCAACAGTGCAAATGCGGTTCCCCGCATTTTTACGTGTAATGTATAACAACAAAATGCACAATATCCGATCCCCTCTTGAGGCCGATGAACTGCTTGAGTCTATTAGAATTCACTCTTGCTCTCAGGGCGTAAGCTAATATAGAAACACTTAGCTTTAGCTCTAGTACCGGTTTTAGCTCCAGTCACCACCTATATACATAAGTTACTCTATTGGCTTGAGAGTCCTTGGATGTATGTCACTTCCCTTTCTTGGGTTAGCGAATAGAGGGAATGTTGGGTAGGATTTACTTAATCTAAAAAAATATATATATATATATTAAAGGAAAGAATTGATGTAATCATCACAAAGAGGTGCTACTAAGTATCAAAAATCAATATAAAAAAAGGGGAAAACAAATTAAAATGAATTAAAAATAAAATAAAATAAGGGGTTTCCCTTTCTAACACTAGGTATGCTCCTCTGTAGTGTCTTTTCCGCCTTCTCTGGCAAGCAATTTGACTTGGCTCCAGTAGTATAATACGGTGCAGAAGGGGGAGGGCTGTTAGAGGGCGTAAATCTGGCTATACACCAGGCCTGAGTAAGTTTGGGAGGGTTTTCCAAGAGGGGGGGCACGTGTGGGGGCATTTTTGGGTGGGGGGGAATTGACAAAATATCCTCATGAGTCTGTCCTTTTCAATCTATCTACGTGTCTAAGTTGCACATATATCCAGGTTCAGTTCAGTAAGATTGCCAGGTGGTTGAGTCCAGGTTACCACGACTATGGGATGAGCTGCTTTGCAAAGGTGAGGGAGATGGAGATGGATGTAATATTATGACCTCAATTTAATATATGTCCTGGAATGTCAATGGTCTGCGCGTGAGGAGTAGAAGAGATCGCATTCTACAATATTTGAGAGACTCCCCCACACAGATCATTGTCATACAGGAGACACCTCCTTAAAGAAGAAGTCACTACATTTCTTAGAAAGCAGAGATGGATCGATAAATGTATATGAACGGATCCCAATGCAAACATCAGGCGGGTCCTCTTTATTTTCAAAAAATCAGCGAAAGTCCAGATTATGGACTATAAGAGGATCATTATGGGAGATGGCTCCTGCTGAGAATCTCAGTAGACGGCTGGATCTGTACATTAGTGGGCTACTATGGCCCAAATCTAGACGATCCGTCTTACTTGGATACCATTAGGAATCACTTGGTCACCTTCCAAGACCCCGTAATCTGGGTGGGGGATTTTCATATTGTGCTTGACCCTAAATTGGACAAATCTACCAACTCTAGAGCCTGCATCTCCTCTAAATCAAGGCAACCTCTTAAAGCAATTATGACACAGCTGGGTCTGGCAGACCTGTGGAGGGAAAGGGTGGGTAATAAATTGGGGGTCTCCTTTCGGAATCTCAAATATAAGCATAAATCGAGAATCAATTATGCCCTATTTAGTTATTGTCTCAAAGATACATTGACTGCAATAGAATACCTCCCTTCTCACTGGTCCGACCACTCGGCTCTTATGTTTACTTTAAGATCAGACCTGCAGATTAAACATCCGTCCTGGTCTTTTGATCGGACTATTCTACTGGAAGACAAAGAAGTTAGCTTCATGGTAGCAGAGACCACATCTTTCTTGGAGATCAATTTAGAATCTGCTGTCTTAGCCACTGTGTGGGAGGCATTGAAAGCTTTTTTCTGAGGTAGTATTACCAACAGAGCCTCTCACAGGCGGAAGACATACAGGCAGAAGATAAAAAGGTTAGAGCAGGAGATGTACCTAATCGAGCAGAAGCTCGGTACCTCCATGGGCTTGCCAGACGAGCAAAGGAAGCTGGAATAGTTGAGAAAACAACTGGGGAATATCTTACAAGAGAGGGTGGCTAAGAGATGGGAGGCTAGTAAGATTTCCCAGTTCGAGTTCGGGGAGGCAGCAGGCAGGATTTTGGCGTGGAAAGTTAAGGCTGACCAAGCCCAAAATTACATTAGAGAAATAAAAGTGGAAGGGGAGGCTACTGCCAGGATCTCTAACTCGGAGATCGGGAGTGCCTTTTTGGAATATTTTGAGGGGATTTACAGGGAGGATATTTATAACGACCATGTGGTAATGGATACATGGCTTGATAAGATTTCTCTGCCAACCCTTTCAACAGTGCAGAGTAACTGCTTAGAGATGGAGATATCGGAGGCCGAAGTGAGCAAAGCCATAGGACAACTTAAACGAGGGAAGGCGGCAGGCCCTGACAGACTACCTGGAGAGTTATATCGAGCACTAGGTGGTGTTATTCTCCCAACATTGACGGCCCTTTTTAATGGGATTCTTAGGAAGGGAGAAGCTCCTCCAAAATCTTGGGGAGAGGCGTCTATCGTTCTGATCCCTAAGCCAGGGAATGACCCGACAGAGTGTGGTTCCTATCGACCAATCTCGCTTTTGAATAGCGACTATAAAATCTTTGCAACCATCATGTCTGCGAGATTGGGGAGTGTAATTGGCGCAATTATACACCAGGATCAGAAAGGTTTTATTAAGGGACGTCAACTATCAGATTTAACACATAACTTGCTGGGGGCAATAGATACTGCTTCAGCTTTCCCCCTTCCATTGGCCACCCTTACTTTAGACGCGACAAAAGCCTTCGATAGGGTCAACTGGCCCTATCTAGCCGTAGTTTTAAAGAAATTCAATTTTGGTGAAGGCATTTGTCGAGCTATTACTCTTATGTATTGGGCTCCATCGGCAAGGCTGTTAATTAATGGCGTCCTGACAGAATCTTTTAACATCACGAGGGGCACGCGGCAGGGCTGCCCGCTCTCTCCCCTCCTATTCAACTTGTACATTGAACCGTTCGCCCATGTCTTGCGGGCAGAGGAAAATATTCCTTCTTTCAAGTTTGAGGAGTGGGAGAGGCGGGTTGCGCTTTACGCAGACGATATTCTCATCTTTACGTCTGACCCGGATCTATCATTTCCCTCTGTTATTAAGAGGGCGGAAGAGTTTGGGTGTATTTCAGGGTACGAGATTAACGCCAGCAAAACAGAAATTATGGCTTGGAATATCCCCAACTTCCATCTGGGGGTGACCACCTCCATGCGATACCTGGGAATACGGGTTACTCAAGGTGTTGGAAACATCGCACAAAATAATCTTGATCGAGTTTACAATGAGAGCAGAAAGTTAATAAAATCTTGGGCTCACCTTCCACTTACTATATTGGGTAGGGTAAGCTTGATAAAGATGACTATCCTCCCCAAATTTACATTTATCTTTAATACTATCCCCCTGGCCTTTGATGCTAAAATCTTGGATAAGTGCAAGCGAGAGATTAACTCCGTTATCTGGAATTACAATTCAACCAGACTGGCATGGAAGAAGTTGAGGAGGAATAGGGAAAAGGGGGGCTTGCACTACCTGATTTACAGCACTATGCATGGGCTTTTCAATTGTCCTACTCTAGAATGCTTTTAAAAACACCATCTAGCTCATCGATAGGGACAATGTTTAAAGTCATGCTGGTTGGAGCGGACTTCCCAATCGATGGGTTCCTGTTCAAATTTGGGAACCAGAAATTCTTCTAAAAAAGTCAAGTTAAAAATCCTTCAGTCCCTGGCGAAAGCCTGGGTACAGATTAGAAAGAGAATGGGGCTGCCTTACTATTCAAACTTTGCACCAGTGTGGAATTCCCCAGACCTACCATTATGTTTAAAGGATAGCTTGTCTATTCCAGTGAAGGATGCTGGGATTATAAAATGGGGTGAGTTGTTGGTAGAAGGGTCCGTGAGGGCATGGGAGGAGCTATGGGAGCAGGTTGGCCCCGGTCTCTCTAGATTTAAGTTCATGCAGCTGGATAGCTGGGCCATGGCCTTGTGTCGGAAAGGGATAGCACTGGGGAAAGCCAGCAATCTGGAACAGCAGCTAGTAGAGCGAGTTGGGGGAGGCAAAGAGGTAGCTTGGTGGTATTGGAGCTTGTTGGATGAGGATGATGGGGAGTTTGCTCTACCTGACGAGCTGTGGGGGGAAGAGCTAGGCTTTCAGTGTGAGGAGACTTGGATAAAATCATTCACTCTCCTTTATAAAACCGTTAAACCGGCATGGCTGAGACGTAACCATCTGTTCACGGTACATCGGGCTTTCCTCTCGCCCCTGAGGCTCTCCAAATTTCTCCCAGGAAAGAAATGTAACAAATGCAATCTCATCGAAGCATCCGATATACATATGTTTAAGGACTGCCCTTACATCGGCCGGTTCTGGGAAGAAGTGAAGTCAACTCTGGACTCTATCTTAAATATATCACTATCCATCACTCTGCCATTAATAATCTTTGGTCTGGATACTGGCATCACAGGCCAGGCAAGGTCCTTTTTGTTTTATGCAATCCTCCTGGCCAGGAGACAAATTTGTAAAGTTTGGGTAGAAAAAACGGCCTCATCACACAGTGGCTGGTTGATGTCCCTATATGAAACTTCTAAGGTGGACTTGACCAGATCTTGTAGTAAACGTAACTTGGCTTTCTGGGACTTGTTGGTCCAGTGGAGATAGTGCTCCAGGTTTTTTTTTCCCCCAGGTCCTATGATTATGCCTACAACACTCCACGGACCCTGGTTTCCTCGGCTCAATATCGGTCCTACAGGTTGAAAAAATACCTTGATGTAGTAATTGCAAGCCCACTCCCTCCCCCCCTCTGGTTTTTTTCAGGACTCTTCTGCCACCAATGTTATCAAATCGTGCCTGTTGCGGGAGACAACTAAAACCTTAAGCCTCTCAGCGATAGACACGCAAGGTGGTTGGCGTTTCTTGAAAAGAGGGAAAGGCAAATGAGAACAAAAAAAAAAAGATCAAAGACAATTTAGGAAAAAATTGAATTATGAGGAACGTTTGAAATAAATAGGTGCTGTAAAAGATAGGGAAGTATATTTAATAATATTAACAGGAAAACTTACTGGGGCCAGCAGAGGAGCCCTCAGCGGACCTATCCTGGCCTTCCTGTTGTTCCTGCTCCGCCGGCGCTGCTACCTCCTCCTCTGTCCTCTTGCCCCTGGGGGAAGCTGATGTACAACATGAAAGAAAGACACAAACATGGATGATTGTTGTAAACCAAATCAAACATTTCAAAAAAACAATAACAAATTATTTTAGGGAAATAGACGACAATTGCACTAAATTTATTGACCTATCTGATATGGTCTACTAGGATATTAGTATTGCTGGATTTGCGGACCATCTAGTTGGAAAGTTATGTAACTCACTAAACTAACTACAAAAAGGTTCTACTAGGACTGGCAGGCAGCACTCCGCAGCACGCGAAGTGACAGACACAGTCCGTCATGATTGCGGATCACTAAAAAGTTTCCTACTAAATAGTAAATAACCAGTCATAATATACTCAACCTATCAATCCACCACCACTATCTCTTCTTAGTGGCAGGAGTACAAAGGAAGGACTGGACTTGAGTCTCTAATGTCTAGCATTACGCAGTTCTGTAAAGTACACTCATACATAATCACTCGGGCCAAATGAGCACAACATTGAAAACAAGTAAGCATAGCAGCACCGCCAGTGAGCAGGCGAGCACCTGCAATCACAGAAGCTTTTGAAACATAATTTACCTGCAATGTAATCTCTAGTGTCTAGCATTCTGCTATTCTGTAGAGTACACTCATACATAATCACCCAGGCCAAATGAGCACAAAATTGAAAACAAGTAAGCACAGTAGCACCGCCAGTGAGCAGGCGAGCACCTGCAATCACAGAAGTTCTTGAAACATAATTTACCTGCAATGTAATCAGCAGCATTCTTGATCTTCGGAAAAAACAAATGTTTGCAATATCATAAGACAGAGCAGGAGAAAACAAAGTAGTGATTAAATACTAGCTACTACTACTCACCAAGGCGCGGGATCTCGACTCCAAGCAGGTCGAGCAGGTTGTGTTCCCGGTCCAGGATGTCGGACCACCGGTGCGTCGCCTGGTTGTAGGTGCACCAGACCCCAGACTCCCGATACATGGCCTGGCACACCTTCCCCCATAGCTGGCGACGCTCCTGGAGCCCGTACCCGGTACCGGGCCTGCCGCATGCCGTCTTGGGGAGGTGGCGCTGGACGAAGAAAACCAGTGCGGCCACCTCCACCGTGCTAAAGATCTTCCGGGCAGTTACATCTTCCCCCCTTAAGTGCCCGCAAGGGAGCCGGCTACGGGGTGCGGGACCCTTACCCTTAGACGTGCTGGCTCCCTTTGCCATGGTCCTGGGTGAAAGAAGAAAAGAATAGGGAAAATAAGTAAGTAAAAGAAAAGAGAGAGCTAAATAAAAAAAGTAGGTATTAAAGTAACAAAAAGTTGAAATAAAACCAAAATATAGATGTAGAAAAAGAGAGGAATAGATAATGAGTAGAAAAGATTAAAAAAAGTTCAAACAAACAAAGGGTTGCAGAGATTAAACCAGGATAGAAAAAGCATGCCCAGAACCATAGCATTGAAAGAAAAACAAGATGGCCGCGCCCATTGCGACCACGTGGGTAAGTTCGCGTGATATTTTTCCCCGTGAGCACGAAAAAACGGACGCAATCACGCAATTGCACCCCGCACATAGGAAATGCCCAACGCAAGCATGCAACTAGCACCCGGAAATGGAAATACGCAACGCAAACACTGAAAACAGGATGGCCGCACCCATGTACGACCGCATTGGTAACTTCGCGGTTGCTGCGCTGAGAAAAAACACCGCGAACACGCAAATATAAAAAAATTCGCACAAATTCGCTTTTTTTTGCGGACCTGAGTACGTATTCACACAAATTCGCATACCGGAAATTCGCAAATTTCGCCCATACTTATCTATGTCCATGAACTGTTTTTCTCCCTCCCCTCTGCTACATCTATATTGTATTGTCCTGGTGCAATTGCTATGCTCTCATGTTTTGGCAACAAATTTCTTTTTGAATTTGATGTTTTTGTATTGTTTGGTCCGCCTAATTTTTATATTGTCTGTTCTCTTGCTCTTGTATACTTTTATGGTCCTAGTGACCGAAACAAAGGTCTGAATCTGAAGCTTACACCCCCCAATAATTTTACTGACCAAGCTACCCCTGTGGTGCTATCTCTGTGAAAGTTTGCTTAGCAATTTGGAAGAGCTTTTATACTTTGTACCTTGTTACCACCTACTTCCACTTGATGCTAAATTCCCCATGCAATTTGCTGGTATTGCAACTATTTGCAATTTGTGCATTTATTTGGTACGGGTAGTCTATAATTGGAAATTTCAATCTGGGCATTTTTTAATTGATTTGCAAAATAATGAATCCTTAAACATTCACTACATTTTGAAAATGTTTTGAACACTGGTTTTGGTTTTGTGACCTTTAACAAATCACAAATGGTTAATAACTTGTTAAAACTTGGTACATCCGGCCGACTGTTTATAAATAATGCACATGAAAGAACAGCATCTCATAAACGATATGGGCAGATGAATGGAATGTAACGTGCTATTTATACCTTGGTTGAGGGATGATAGAGGCATAATGCCCCTCACCCTTCGCCTCTTGTGAATCATCACACTTCCTCACAATCGGGTATTAAGAGTTGGTAAAAAAAAGCACATTACACACATACTCTCTCGGTCACTCTGTTTCTCTGCCCCTTTCTCTCCCTGTCTCACTCTCCTCTCCTCAAAAGCAAAGATTAAAGTAACATTATAGTTAGGTCAATAGGTCAGCGACAACGTTAACATTTTAAACGAAAACAAAACACAGAAATTCACCAGTTATATTTAACAGAGTTAACTATAACTTGTACCCCCGCCATGAGAGGCTTATGACCTCACATATTACATCACTCATGACATGTTCTATGACATCATTTATGACATCACTAATGACATTCCAAATGAAATCATTAATGACATCACTGATGACATCAAAGATGACATGATCCAATAAGTGTGCTATTTTGTTTACATAGTGGAGGGTGACTACCTTGTTAGTTATCAACCTAATTTTGTACAGCCTGTGTCCAGCTAATGATTGTAAGAGTTTACAAAGCACATGTTCTGCTAATGCATCATAGGTGTGTAGAGGTATTGAACATGTTATAAATCGTTGTATTGAAGAGTAACTGTGTGTAGATGACAGTTGATGAATTGTGTCCAGTATGTTCAACACAAGTCTTTGGGTTCTTCAGAAAACATTTGCAGCAGGGCAAAGAATCTATATAATATATAATAAGTATTGTATGCAGCCTTGAGTTACTAGACAGAATCGTCTCAGCATGCCAACTTCTACATAACAAAGAAGACTGTGTGCACCAGGTATTAAGATATGTGCATGTGCTTCATACAATGGACTATCCATTAAGTTTTCAGCATAGTATGAAGGCTGCAGGTAGCATAATCATTAACACCTTCAGACATTGCTTATTTTAAGCAAATAGTGTATTTTTTGCCAAGTCGTGCATAGAGTGTACATTGTACTTAGTAGATACTTTTAATACTCTGTGAGATTGCATGAGATTTCCATTGTCTGCAAACAGTGTAGAACAGGGAAAACTCTCTCCATAGAGTGAATACTGTTTACAGTACCCACATCTCTACTCATATCAACTTCATTTCTCAATGTAGGTTTGGTAACTCTAAGGGGCTTGATACAGATAAAAGTTGTCCTTCTTCGGTCATTTGTCGTGGAATAGACGTTAAGTATTTTTGGAAGCTTGATTTTCTCTGAACAGTTGTATAGAGACTGAACACTGTATGCAATAAAGATGTCCCATATATTTGAGGTTAATTGTTAATGATAACTACGCTACCTGTGATTTGTATTGGATAGGGTCAATGTGGTACATAACCATGCTTTCTACAGCTAAGGGAGTTTTTTCTGTTTGGCATTTGGGATGCCTCATATTCTTCTTAATTATTTATACTTACATTCTGAGCTGTAATGCTTTACCTTTTTATAGAGCAGTGTGTACAAAAGAAGCTTAGGAAGCTTGGATGATGTCATCACTGAAGTCATCAATATTGTCAGTTGAGATGTCAAGTGTTGAGTTCAGGTTTAAATTATTGAGGCGTAACTGGACCAGGAATAGTGTCTCTACTTTTGTTCCTTCCTTGATTTCTGTTTTTATTTATTTATTACTCTCCCCATTGGGTATCAGAGTGCTTTACAAATTACTTTTATCTTTTGACTTTTTGCTTATTCTCTGATTGCATGGACTTTTAATTCACCCAACCATGTTCCTCCTCATCTGTACTTCCTTCCTCCATTTCTTCCTTGCCCAATTTCTTCCCTCCAAGCTGGACTTCCCTCCCTCTCTCTCTCCTTCCTTTCTGAGGGCATGCAATCTTCTTTTCATCCTTACTTATACCTTTTTAGTATTGTAGAAATGTTTTCCATCCTCCAAGTAGTTAGGTTTTAAAAAGTCACCCATCAAGGGTCGTGCACTCTCTGTTAATCCCACAAAATAAGACTAATCCAGGGGTCAACATATTTTCATTAGTGAGAGCTACATCTGGTCACTGAAAAGCATCATGAGCTGCTGCCTAATGTGTATGTTAGATAACAGCACATAACATTCATGTAACTTGAACAATCCTGCCTAGATACTTGTCCTTCTTCAGAGTGTACACAAAAACAGAATAGCTGCCTTATTACTTCTGAATTTCTCATCATCAGCTGCATATGACACTGTCCATCTTCTGACAATCTCCACAATACTTTTATGAATGTATTTGTTGAAGTAAGTATACATGTAATGAGGGCTCACAGGATCAGGACCAACTGACACTAAGGTGTTCTAATCCTTAGCCTATACATTCCAAACACTACAATACACATAATATAAGCGCCAGGGAAACTAGAACATTCCATGTAAAGTCTGTAACATAAGCTCATTAAAAAATACAGCACGTAACTTAAACACCACAGGGGGGCCACAAATGTATTCACTACTCTGAAAACGTATTGTGCCTTGTTTTCAGCCATTTCAATCTTGCTTTCAAAAAAGGCCTTTTTGGCGGTCTTGAGCAGGGCATGATATTTCCTTAAGGCCTCCCAATATGTCTCTTTCTCTGTTGTTTTATACCCGTTATGCCAATTACTCCCACCCTCTCTGCAAAGTTTTTTTCTCTTCTGCGGGAGCTCCCGTAAACCAAGGAGCAGAAGGTCTGCTTCTGCCAGACTTCCAAGACTTTGTAGGGGCATGCATGTTGACTACCGAACGTATCCAGTTATCGACCCTGATAGTGTCAGTTTCTATATGGTCCGCCCCCTTAGGGGTGGTCTCATTTAGAGAGGCCAGAAGCTTACTCTGCTTTACTTTACTGTAAAGTTTATACAAGGAGAGGGCCTCTCCTACTTGAGCAGCCTTCAGTAAAGTGTCAGACCAGCTGAACCTAATTAAGAAGTGGTCTGTTCATGGTAGAGGGAGAAGATCCCACTTCTGCAATTTAACATTGGAGAAAACAAAATTGATTTTATGATCCGCCAAGTGGGTGGGTGTGAAACAAATTGTGATGGGTTAAAGAAGGGCATAGTATTCAAAAAGGATACCGAGCCATTAGATGTGGTGCAATCTAAATGAATATTTAAATCTAAAGTATCATGAAATGTGAACACCTGATGCCAAATGAGATGGGGCATTACACAAGTAGTTGAGAAATGCACCAGCCTGGCCAGGGGGTCTGAAAATCAAGACATCACCAATAGATTGCTGAGGAGAAAGGGATAGGCAGAACCCAAAAGACTGAGAACCAACCAGTTCATTGGTGTAAAAAAACATAAACAATTGTAAATCTTATAGCCTGTTGAAATGGCAATTTCAATTACAGTAGTAGTTATACAGGAGAGCCAAGTCTTCATAATAAAAAGGCATCAGGTGAGTCATAGCAAAATAAATAAAAAATAAAGGTAGCATGTTTATGGAGGGCGAGCACATTTACCAGATATTCTGAGAATGGCCCAGTCTGGTGTGTCTTAGCCAGAGGTAAAACAATGCATTAACAGAGGGGGCACACATCCATGTTAAAGCCCCACAACAAACAAGTGAGGCAGCATCTTTACTTAATGCTGCCGTAAAGCTTCTTCTCCACCTTCAACTAATAAACCCACAATCTACAGCCCTGCAATGGCTCCACTGGTTACCTGTAGCTAGAAGGGAAATGTTCATGGCTCTCTGCATTGTCCACAGAGCCTCCTGAGAAAAATGCCATTATACCTACAAGTTCCCACATCGAGATCCTCAAGTAAGATGACATGAACTCCAGGCAAAGTGTTAATCAGAGTTATCCTGAACAGAATAAAGGAACAAGCCAACAGTCAGTTGTGAGACCAGCAAGCTGGCTTACGCAAACATAGATCCTGCGCAGACCAGATTGCAATACTGTGCATCATCATTGAGCAGTTGATGGGATGGAACTCCCCCCTCTATGTCAACTTCATCGTCCATGAGACAGAATTCAACAGCGTTGACAGAGAGCCCTTTTGGACACTCCTCCGACACTACGATGTGCCAGATTAACTCATAAGAATTATCAGGAACTCTTACTAAGGAATGACCTGAAAGATGGCCTATGGAGGACAACTTATGGAAGCCTTCCAAGTGAGGACCGTAGTCTATCAGGGTTGTTTGCTCTCTTTCTCTTCCTGCTGGGCATAGGCTAGATCATGAATACATTCACAATAAAGAGCAGAAATGGGAACCAGTGGACACCTTAGATGCAGCATGAAGACCTGGACTTTTCAGACGACCTGACCCTACTCTCCCATACCCATCTGCAGATGCAAGAGAAGATTGACAATGTGGCAGTCACACTAGCACAACTTGGCCTTAATATCCACAGGGAAAAATCCAAGATCCTGAAGGCTACCATGGCCAGCACAACTGTAGTCACTTTTGTAGGCGACGCACTGTGAAAAGTTGGCCTGGTATATGCTGTCCACTAATAAAAGTGGGCACCTTGCACCAGTCCAAACTACCCTTATGATGTATGAGGTCAAAGATTACCTTTAGAAAGTTATCCTAGGGGTATCTGTGGAGAGCAGCCTTCAGGCTTAATCTTGAAGGAATGTAAAACAGCTTGTTGTACCAGAATATCACCTCTTGCATTATTTAAATGAAAGGAGACCCACACAGTAGTTATATAAAAATTAATATAACACTCGCTAGTATCCTCTACCCGAGGATAGAATACAAAGCACACAATATGATATCAATAGAACAATTGTAAGTAGCACAATACCCAGTGGGCTCCAGGGGGAGACCAAACCATATACGAAAATAGTGGTATAACAACAACGACTCGGGTCAAGACAAGGTCTGGAGCACGTAGAATCATTGGAACCCCAAGGAACCACCCAAGGTGAGTAGATAGGGACCCCACGGAGGATGGGTGCAGTATGCCTACACGACCGCGGGCTCCGTACAATGCTATGGGGAAGTCACTGTTGCAATTTTACAGTTTAAGGACCATTCTAGGAGGACTTTGAGGAAACCCATCAGAACTTAAGAGGTTGGAGAGCCACCCCAACTGTGATACCAAAGTACCAGAGTTACCTATCCTAGAGGAGCCGGGTGTATACGGGTTAAAGTGGCATCGGAAACCGCTGTCGTTCTCTATGGAAGGCTTCGAAGAAGTGCCACTGCGGTGAAGGTGAAAAAGGTCTGGTGGAATCCAGGGATTGATTCTTGAAGAAAGGAACCTGAAAACAGAGGGGACAGTGTCTGGGTCACTTCAGAGTGACCAGTGGCTCGGGAGACAAATGCCCACCGATGTCGGATGCTTGAGGTGCAAAGAAGGGATGCTTAACTCTGCAGCCACGAGGACCAGGAGATGTCGACGATGACCAGGAGCCAGATGCGAGCTGTTCCACAAAGGATGTCAAGTGCTGTGGGGTTGGTGTCCTGCTGGAGCACCAACAAGCCTCGGCATAAGCAACCCACGCAGGAAGGTCAAGCAGGTTACGGTGTGGACCAGTAAGGTCCATGGGACTCACCAAACAATGGGGAGTCAGGGCACATCTGAGAAACCAGGAAAGCCCAAGAGAAATCAAGATGACCCTCAGGAGGACCCACAGGCCGAATGACCAGGAGTCGCGAGGGGACCTTGAGCAAGATCACAAAGTGCCAGCTGACAGAGCACTCGGTGTGAGGAGGCTGAAGTTCTTTGGTGGAAATACTGCTCAGGGTCAGCACTACAAATAGTCCAATGCACAAGCTTGGAAATTGGTAACAAGCATATGCACTTGCAAATAGACATGGTGAACAGAGGGTCAGGTTATGCAGTGCCCATGATGGATACTGACCTCAAGCTTGCTGAGAGGGCAGATCAACCTGAGGGACCTTTGTGATCCACCTCCTGTGTTGCTGGAGCCTTTAGAGTCTGTGGGAGCGCAGGAGCAGCAGACCGGTCAGTTGCGTTGTGGTGCCTGCAAAGGCAGGGGAGTGACTCCTTCAACCCAAGGTAGATTCTTCAGTTGTCCTTAATGCAACACAGGTCCTGCATGGACCCTCTGTGGAGCAAGGGAACAGACAAAGCTTTGGATAGAGAGGGAGACAAAGTCGGGCACAGTCAAAGTCCAGCTAAGTCCAGAGTGTCCAGACGGCCGAAGGTCAGAGGTTTCTTCTTGTAGAATCTTGTTCATATAAAACCTAAAGAGCTACAGTCAGGTAAGCTCTTTTGTACCCACAGGAGAGGGTTGGACAGATTCAGGGGACCCTCCTAGGGGAGGCTCAGGACAGAGGGGAGGTTACTACAATGTCCTTTGTCCGGATTCATGTCAGAGCTGGTGGTAATGGCTCCCTGAACTGGGTTAAGCTGGACTATGCACAGGGACACCAAATGTGCCCCAGGAGCAGACTTTCAGGCACTCTCAGAGTGCACCCACCCAGCCTAATACACTTAATCCTGTCTGGGAGGTTGTCACACTTCTCTATGACAGGATGCCTATTGGGCTGCCTTCCGCTGCTTGAACTTGGCTCAGCAGCAGGAGGGCAGAAATGTGTCTCTGGTAGACAACATCCATTTTGTGCTGACTGGGTCCTGGCACCGGATAGACCTGTGACCCGATGAAGGTTGCTTCAGAAGGGTAGAATCATACCTCCCACACTGGTTACCGGTGTGGGAGGTATGATTCCAAGGTTTTGAACAAATGGAGGTGCACTAAACATAATACAGGAAGTCCAAATGTATTTTCTTTCTTTTTGTCTTTTATTTCAAAATCGACACTTGGTGATTCCTTGAGTAGAAAAATCATCTCCAGACAATGTTTAATAACAGACCTAATAGAGCACGATACAAATAAGTTTGCAGGACGCCACTACGTGGCGCCCCAGAAAGAAGGCATGACCGCTTATCACAGTGGCTGCACCGCTCCTTTTTTTTATTAAAATCTAGACTTATGGAATTGGCGTAAAGTGTGGAATTAATGGAATTCATATTTGAGTCACACTATTACAGGTGTTGATATTCCTAAATCCTGGATATATCTTTCTTTCATGAACTAACCTAATCATATGCCACCTCCTGCAAACTTATTTGTATTGTTATCTATTAGGTCTGGAGATGATTTTTCTTCTCAGGAATCACCAAGTTTTATCACTCTAGTGAGATTCTCTCATTATCAATTTAAGCCCTGATGAAGTTCCAAAAACCTCTGAGTTTGGGGAACGAAACGCGCTGGCTGTCTTTGTGAACTATTGTTGATTTTGAAATGAAAGACGAAAAGGAAGAAAATACATTTGGACTTCCTCTAATATGTTCAGTGCAACTCCATTAGTTCAAAACGTTGTGGGAATCTCTAACCAGAGGCACCTAAAGGTGACAGGTGCCGGAGTATTGTGCACAAAAATCCTGATAAGGCAGCAGAAAGATAGTGAAGTGCTAACCTTTTAATCCGTCACCTTGTATCAATTGTGGTTTATTGTATGATTCCAAGGTTTTTGATACCAAAAACAACATGCTTTGTTTCAGCCTTTTTCGAGATAGCATTTACCACAAGGTTATAATGCACCTTTACCTATATGTCTGGCTGAGTCACAGACAACCTGGGAGAATGGTCTCCGAAGGCTGAAGTGGGGCTCTGCTCATGTATGGGCACCCTCTCACGTAAAATCCAGCACCCTGCCTTCAGGATTGTTAAGGCCTGCTATAGGGGTGACTTATACATTTTAAGTTTAGTGACCTATAGATGTAGTGAACCTATATCTAAAGTAAGTGGTGCAAGCACCAGCTTACACAGGTTGCAGTAGCACCTGGAGTTCCATTTTGCATGACTTCTCATGGGTGGCATAATACATGCTTCAGCCCATGGGAGGCCTCCGGGTTACCTATGCGCTTGGTACATGGGTACCATATGCTAGGCACTTATAAGGGTACCCCAGTATCCAATCTGGAGTGTACCAAAGTACATGCATAACAATTTTTAAAGGAGAAAGCAGATAGGCTCGGGTTCTGATTACCAGGATACCAGTCAGGGTAGTCAAAACAGTGTAACATCAAGCAAAAAGTGGGGGTAACCATAAGAAGCAGATCCTTCTTTCCTACACGCACTACCGGGGCAGCGTCATAGATGCGCTGGGCAGCACAAATGATGATGTCAAAACAAGAATTTTCACATCAAGGGCTGTCTTCTTTAAGCCATAGATGACCCGGACCTCCAAGGAACAAACATTGCTACCCAAGTTCAGGCTTTTTAACTCCAATTTACAATTGGCCTTTCTGTAGAGAGCAGAAACTTTGACCACCACCAACAAAGTCCAGACCTTTATCAACATCTGTCTAAAGAAAATCTTCCAAATCCACTTGCCAAACACTGAGCTTGAAGAAATCATGAAAAGACACTGGGGTTTGATAAGTCACACATTCTGCAAGCCTGCATCAAACTCCACCAGGCAGGCCCTGACCTGGATCCCTCAAGGGAAAAGGAAAAGAGTAAGGCTAAGAAACTCCTGGCACCAAGGCCTCAAGGCTAACTGCAAGGAGATGGGTTACACCTGGAGTCAGATTGAAAGAAAATACCAGGACAGAGATGGCTGGGGTTTTTGGGTTGATGGCCTATACCCCAGGAGGCATACGTAAGTAATACCTACAAGTTAAATTCAAGCAATACAAGCCTACCACCTTACCTTAAGAAATCCATAGGAGGCATTGCTTTCTCAGTACAAGTTGCCAACCTTTGTAACTTACTACCAGCTGGCATTAGAATCACCCAGGAACATATGCACTTAGAAGACAGTTGAAAAAGTGGATATTTTGTAGATAAATGCACCACCTGCAGACAGGCAACAGAACAGAGAAACGTCACACCCTCAAATGAAATACTAAGGTTGCAACCCACAAATTGCAAACAACTCAACCAGCAAACTGCTTTCATTATGCAGGTTAGCAAAATAGTGCTGACCTATGGGTCACCATGACATCATATAGTCATGTCCTTCCATATATAACTGTTTTTATCCACAATAATACAAACCCATATTATGCACCCGTCAGGACCAAATCATAACTTATACCATATTCACATAATACATGTCAACAATGAGGCTGTTCATCACCAGCGCTGCAAATATCAAGCATCACCAAATGAACAGGCACAGAATAACTGAAGAGATCTGTCACACAATACTGGACAATTTTGAAGTACTTTAATATAGTCCATTCACAGCAGGTCCCAAATATCTATACAATCTGACCACTTCTTTACATCTCATATAGGCAATCAGATATGTGACGATAATAAAAGCGGCAGTTCCTATGGATCTCACCCTGTAACCATGCAAGCTTATGACCAGAAATATACATACAATCTCAGATTGGATAACCCAGTGCAGTAAACAGCTAAGGTGACTATATCATATGAAATACCATAAAGGGGCCCGCAGAGCTGTTCTAAGCGAACAGCATACTAAAAAGCATAAAACTGTGTGTCCATCTCTTACACATCCTCATCCAACACACTGCTACGGACTGAGTCTCATAACACGAAAACTGCATCTCAGTTGCCATCACGCATGACATAGAAACACTTGCCACAGAGGATGAAAACAAAAACAGCATCCTTCCAACCACACATCCCTACATGGTGTGGCATGCTACTCAGTAGGCAAGCACTTCAGTGCCCCACATAGGAGTAGTAAGTGTAAATGCTGCTGTACAGTACATTACAGTGAGCATACAACACTAATGCCACATCAGTTATATAGCAAAGGTTATTTTTGGTATCCCAAGGACCAGTTTTGTCCCTTGTTTGTGAATCACACTGAAAGGTGAGAGTCTGATTTAGACTTGTGTCCTCATTATTGTGAAATACTTAAATTACGCTGATCATTTTGAGAGTTAGAGCAAGAAGGGCCAATGCCAGTGAAAGAAAGAGAAGATGATACAAAAAAAGAAAAGTAGTAAGGTAGGGGGAGTGAATGAGAGAGAAGAGTAGGGAGAGAGAGAGAAAAGTGGGGTAACAAAGAGCGTGAGAGGGATGGAGAAAGAAGAGAATAAAGAAGGAGATGAAGAAAGAAAAGGACAAGCAAAACAAACAAAAAGGATAGAATGAGATAAATAAGACATGAAAAAAGGCAGAATAATGAAGAAAAAGAATGAAAATACAAAAGGAAGAGGAAAATGGAAGAAGAAAAAAGAAACAGAAGCTAAACAAAGAAGAACCAATAAAGGAAAAAAGAAAATAGGAGCAAAAGAAAAAAAAAATGAAGAAGTGATGGGGAAGGAAGAAAGAAAAAAGAAAGAGGTAGAAAAATGTAAGACTGAAACAAGCAATCAATTAGAAAAACAAGCATTTGCAATGCAATAGGACTCACATTTACGCGAGACCTATTGCATTGCAAACAGAGTGTGGGCGGCGGGGGACAGGAGGGTGAGAAGGCATGAACAACCTAAATAACACATACCATGCAACACTTGAAGTAAAGGGGCCAGTAACCATGGAAGGATACAAATGACAACATGGCGGTCATAAAGAGGGACTAACATCCTATAAACCAATGGGAAGGCAGCATTTAGAAAGGACAAAGACACAAGCCAATAAAAAAGATGGGCTGGGGAGTGGGCGGAGCTTCCACTCCATACCCCATTACTGCATGCATCGCAGAGGGAGCAGCGCATGTGCACTGCCGCTAGAGGCCCGACCTTAAGAGCAAAGAACAGAATGAAGGAAAGCTAGTTGAGTACAAGTCGAGAAGGAAAGGTAGAAAAAAAGCACACAAAAAAAGTGAAAGAAAGAAAATCAGGAAAGGAGAGTGTGGTGCGACGATAGTAGAGAATTAATGAGGGGAAGAAAAAGGATTGTAACAAAGCAAGATAAAGGAGAGAAAATGGAGAGTAGTAGAAGAAAGGAGAAAATAAAATAAAAAATGAAACAAACACAGCAAGAAGTTGAGAAAGACAGAGTGAAAAAGGATATGAAACAGAATCGAAGTTGATGAAGAAGCTGCGAATGGAAGAAGAATGAAAAGAGAAAGAAGGAGAAGGGCGTGAAAGTAGAGAGAACAGAAAATTGTAGAAAAGAGAGCCAAAGAAAGAGGAAAAAATAATTATTAACAAAACAGAAAGATGTGCAGAAGAAAAGGAGGAAAAAAGCAGCAAAAGAAAAAACAAAGAAATAGCAAAAGAAAATGAAAGAAAAAAAAAACCTTTTCTGAAGTGTGGGCTACATGGTCCTGCATTTTCAGCTTCTCAGGCGCCACAGAAAGCGGTGCATTATGTTTTCCAGTGCTACCGTAGCACTTTGGCAGCTGCATATCGTCAAACCAGTTCATATGTAATTACCATGTACGTGCTACTCAGCCTGGGACCTACTGATAGCTCGCTGTCGACCTATTGGAGACCCCTGGACTAATGTCACAATGCATGCACAGTGCTGATAATTTTGCTATTTTGTCTTTAAAACAGATGAAGACCATTAGGAAACTCCTATAATTCCTCCTTGCCCTCCCTCTCCTCACTCACATAGGGTATGACTTATACATTCTGGTGTGCAAAATTGTTATTTTCTGTTTAATATTCCTAATTTTCACAAACCTATGCCTATTATGTAAATATGTTTCATTTGTATCTCAAATAAGTGCACTGCCTAAGGGTGTACCTCAGATAAAAAATAAAAAAAAGCAGTGGAAACTACTGGTAGGTTCCAGGATAACATGTCTGTCTGTACCTAAAATTCGTACACGTCCAGTTCCACGGACAATTCACTCTTCATTTCATTTCTAGATACAACTTTTTATACACTGGTAAAACAATCCACCATACGCCTATTTATCGCCTAAATAATAAATATGTTCTCCCCTCAATCCCCATCTATCTCACTAATGAACCACTTCTCTCTCACTGCATCTAACCTCGCTCCCTAAAAACTGGCATAGTCCTATGATAATCTCAACAACTCAAGAAAAAAACACATCTCTTCGTACCTAAAGGGACGAATACACGTCATAAAAATGAGGTGTGCAAGAAAGAACAATTACATTACTTTTTATTTTATGTTTTGGAAAACATGTCTAGTGATTAATTTGTGTCTGTGGTGGCACCAGCACTTATTTTTTGGTACCCAAGTCATTTTTCATCCGATTTTGACCAAAGAAAGAGAAAGCACGGCACACAGGGGTTAAACTAAGAGGAACAGAAAGACATAAGGAAAGAAGAAGAGAAAATAGGAAAACAGGGACAAAAGTAGGGATAAAAAGAAGCTGCAAATGGCAAGTAAGGAGGCAGCAAGAGTAGGGTGGGGGAAGAAAGAGGCACGAGGTGGAATTAATGCTCAGCAGCCTTGGTATTCAGCAACCCCAGCATTCGGCATCACCGTTGACAGGTTCCTGAAAAAAAAGGTCCCTCCACTAATTGTTTTAGTATTACAAGTACCGATAACCTTTTTTAATAAATAGGTAATAAGATGTCCACAAAGAATGCCCATATCATTCCATCAGATAACATTTCAGGACAGCTTGTTTATCTACATCATCTTCCAAGATATGTCAAATATGTGGAATCCAAGATGAGTTCTCGCTGGGGTGGGGATTATTTCTTTATTCTCCCCTTCGCCTTGTTCAGAGACAGGGAACTTGGAGGTCAGTTCAGGCGGGAAACATCCTTTTCAACGCAACTTTTACCACGCAGTGCCTTTACGACGCAACTATTACAACGCATGTCATTACAACGCATTGCACTGGGGGGTGCTCTAGGATAGGGAATGGATTTAATTTACTATCCAACACCTTCCCTACTATCCACGGGGACTGGAGTTGGAATAGTAAGTTAAACTATTCACTATCCAGCACCCATTAACGCTATGCGTTGTAACAGCATGCGTTGTAAAACTGCGATGTAAAGGCATGCGTGGTAAAAGCATGCGTTGTAATGTCATACATCCGTTCAGGCAGCATTGTCAGCTTCCCCGAGCCGTCCACTGGTTTGCTGCTCCCATCGATGCTTTAGCAGCCAGCTCTGTGACACCAACGCCATGCTGCCCTCCGAGCACGCTGGAATACCAAAAACAAGATGACCTGTCAGTTAAGACATGAAGATGAGAAGCCTGGCACAGTAGTGCAATGCTCTGGCATGATTCAGCAGTTAATGTGGCAGGAGAGCAGTTCCAAAACCTTCATGGTGACACTAAAGTGAAGGCACAAAAGGCCAAAAGATAGAGAAAAGAACAAAAGCCCAGAGGTACCAGTGAGAAACAGACAGAAATGGAAGCTTTGTAAAATAGATTATAATCAGGGTAGGTAGAATTAAGCAACGACGGAAGAACAAGTTATGCAGCAGGGTTGAATAAATTATGCCGCAAATATAGTACATTATGCGAGGTAATGCTGCACATTGTGTAACAATATTATTTCAATACTTTTTCATTTTAATACGCATCAATACTGTCTGGGCAAACGATTCACCTCATTAGTAGTAGATTTATTACCAGACGACAGCAATCAGCAACCGAAAGGTGACTAATTAACCTTTGCAAAGGGTCTGCTTCTGTGCACCATCACTTGAATTCTTGAATACGCATCATCAAAAAACAAAGTGCTTATGATCTAAAAAATAATTTCACATCTCAGGTTTGATTTTAACTGAAATGAGGGCAATAGAATGACATCACAGTTTATGATGATTGTTCTTGATCTCATTTACTACAAGTCATGGCATCAGAAGGGGTATCCTATTACGTTAGGGCAAGTTTCTTACTGTCCAGGACTAGGCGATAAAAAATGATCAAAGTCACTCAACTGCTGGAAGAAATATCTTAGCACAACAGGGACACTGAGTTTCTGTTTTCTGAAACCAAATCCTGCTTGGGAGTTTGAACTTGCAAAAGGAACCAACAGTTGGTTGGTTTGTAATGGGATGGTGGGCCTGCTGACTCTGTGGGCTCGATTCACAAAGGTAAACTTACAATTTTGTGTAAGTTTGCATCTTTTTGCTATTTACAAAGACTCCGAAATCGTAAAGATGCTACTCGTAAAATACATTTGTGAATGGGAAAATAAAGGAAAGTTAGACAAAAGTAAGTAAGTTTACCTTAGTGAATTTGGGGGCGCTAGGTGGCGCACGACCAAGATGGCCGCACGCCTGCGATGCTCTGGCAACTTGGCAAGAACTATCCGTTAAGAATCCTCCCACTGCTGCTTGATTCCAGCCTAAAATTATACTTGCCTCTTGCTAAATATATATTTCAATGGTGTGGCGAGTTTCCTGATGCCCTGACGCTGATGGGGGATTCCGGCTGTACTTCTGGGTCTTGAGGGGCGAGCTCACTGCACATTCCGGAAGACTGCTTGGCCGCCGCGGCTACGAGAGGTCTTTGGATACCACGTGGTGGCAGGCCTCCTCCCCCTGCGGCTTTTGCCAGTTTCAGACACCCACTGACAACCTGCCCGCCCGAATGCCCTGCTGCCACTGCTGAGAGGGGAAAGCGGTACGGCAACATGGCTGAGCTACTGGAGACACAGTGAGGCATCTGGTGCCCTGCAATAGTCCCTGTGCTCCGGACTGCGGGCCGTGCCTGTCAGCTTCCCGCTGACTCTCCTCCGACACTCCCCAGGAGCCTCGTTAGCACTCCCGACAACACCGCCTGCAGACATCGCGCATATAATTACTGGCAACTCACTTGATAATCACCCACAGCGGGTTGCTGCTATTGGTGGTGGTTCATCTCCGCCAAACGAGCTACAGATTTTCTCTGCCATACGGCCGCCGCCATTACTGTACCTTCCGGTGCTGTCCTCCTGCGTTGCTTCAAAGGAATCCCTGCTGTTCTACAGTGCCGCTGTGATTGTCCATGGCCTCCGCTTCACTACCCTGACTGTTGCCCCCACGCAGGATTGTTTGAAGTGTCTGGTGCGCTGTTGTTTGTCATATTCACAGACACTACTCTGTACAATATCGCTAGCCTACACATCCTGTGGGGAACAGCTCATGGTTCTTGGCTGGCAGTAGGAGATATCGCATCGCCATGGAGTCCCTTGCTGTGCCCACAAGATGTAGTTAGACTCCTGATCCTTTAGTAGTTGCGTCTAAGCCTAACAACACCAGGCACTTGTTCTGCTGGTGGTGACATTGCCCTGGCGGCCTACGCAACAGCCTGCTAGCTGCTCACTGGTGGCATCCCCATAATCGTGATTGGTTATGTGAGTCACCACATCCTACACCGCACCCACACCCTGCCACCTCTTTGCAGTCCTGCGGTGGGGCCCTCAGCTGTTCATATAGTTGGCTTTTGCTACAGCCTGTTTTACACACTCACTGTGACTGAGCCGCTGTTGCCCGCCTTGCAAACAGGGGTCAGCGGATTGTATATCACTCCTTACTGTGGATTGTTGGGTGTACTTAACATCGTGCTGTCCTTCTACACTACTGCCACACTCCTCCAGCCAACTCTTTGGCCCAAACATTGGGGAAACCTGATGGTCGCCAGTCCAAACTGGTCTTTGACTCCCAAAAGAAGGTGGCTACACAGTCTAATGCAGACAACAGTATTCAACCAGGCTCTGATCAAACGCTGGAGACATCGGCGACAACCCCAAAGGATGAGGTGAAATGCTATTATTGGCTATGCAGCATAGCCTCACTGACTTATCCGGCAAAATGGACACCATGAATAGTTGCCTTGAATTTTTAGTGCAGAAGGTGGACAAGCATGATGAGCAGCTAAAATAGTGGAACAGTGAATTTCCCACATGGAGGATGCAAGCTCCCAGATGCAGCACCAAGTGACGCAGATGGACAAGCTCCTGAAGTTTATCGCGGCAAAAAATTAGCATCTCAAGGCTCGAAGCCACGCAATAATTTTAGAGTCATGGGCATCCCGGAGAGAACAAACACGGGCCGAATGGGCCTCTTGCGGGAGGCCTTCGGATCTGACTCCTTCTCAACACAACTAATTGTGGAACGTGCACATCATTTCTCTGGGGCCCCGTCCTCCTCTTGGTAGCCCTCCACGCCCCATCGTGGCAAGACTCCTCAATTACCATGATAGGGATACTGTTTAAAAATGGCTTGTGAAAAGAAATCACTGCACTTCGAGGCTAATGAATTCACCATATACCCGGATTTCACAATCGCGGTTCAAGAGGCGTGCTGGAAATTTCTGCAAGTAAAGCAAAAATTGCGCAAGGCTCAGATTGACTATGCCATCATGTACCTGGTACGGCTGTGGATCACTCATCAGGGGAAAACCATCATCTGTACTAATCCTCAGCAAGCAGAGGATTTTCTCAAATCCATTAAGCGCCGATCACCGTGCCAAGATTTAAACGACCGGCATGCCAGATCATCATCTCCCACAGGGAACTGAACTGCAAAACTCGCTACACACATGATGTGAATTGCCAACGCCCCCTCGGGCCATTTCTATTGTCCAGTACATCTGGCTGCAACCTCAACTGCTGCATTCAACCCCTACACCTGATATAAACATGCTGACTGTGATCAGCTGTTTGTTATTTATTTCCATTGCTCTCTGGGGGTCGTTTTTGAGGGTGTCCATGTCACCTATTGTGGTACCTATGGGTAGATGTCATTGTACAGTACTGGTGGGTTTGTTCTGGTCCTTGCTAAGCACCCTCCCTCTGGTGTTCTCCCTTCCTTTACCCCTGCAGACCTAGGACACTGTCTGCGGTCTTTGGCAAGGAGACGGGAGGGTATCGTGTTACCCAGGCCCCCTCAAATGGGTGTTCCCCCACATTTCTTACTTTATTGTTTTTTGTACTTTTTTTTGGTTTGAAACTGATGGCTCTACCAGTATTTAGGGTCTGTACTCATGTAACAGCACGATTGGAGTGCTGCTGTCGGTGGGGGGTGGGTTTTATCTTTGTAGTCCCACTGTGTTGTCAACACAGACGTTGCATCATATCGAGTGGAGATCTTTCTGGGATTGTTGAATCTTTTTTGCTGTTTAGTTGTCACATCAGCAGGTAGACATATGTGCACGCAATTCATGACTGATACGACTACCACACAACATGACATCACTTCTATGCTACGGCAAGATTTAGAATGTCAACAACACCTGATCAATTACGTTTGACCTTGCTTACATGGAACGTCAGCGGCCTCAGGGATCCACGTAAACGTAGGCGAGTTCTCGCCTACCTTGATAGACACCATATACAAGTTGCATTACTTCATGAAACACACACGGACCCCCATCTGCCTCAGTGCTTTGGCAGCAGGTGGGCTTCTGTTCTGGTGTATTCCTCATACTCCTCATACTCCTGAGCTACGTTGATTTTAATTAAGCAAAAATACCCCTTTCATTTTTGGGGGCACGTATAGCAATCCTTCGGGAAGAAGCTGCTTACTCTGGGGCACACCGGGCATGCAATCTGTCACATTGGTCTGTTGTTATGGACCCAACATGGATGATCCAGATTTTTTACTACTCTATGGGGGCAGATCCTCAAGGTGGGGTCCACACACATTTTATGGGGGGGTGACTTTAACACTACCCTATGTCCCTCAGCTGACAGGTCTAATCCCCACCCACATCATTATACTAAGGCCCAGGACACTTTATCCCGGTTGGCTGTGGATCATGGCCTTATTGATGTATGGCGTCATGTCCACCCAAATGGGAGAGAAGGTACCTATTACACCACTGCACACTCGTCATGGTCACGTCTCGAGTACTGGTTATGTACCCGGGTGTGGGCCCTTGGATTCTATCAGCCGCACATTTGGCCCGTACCTTTTCCGACCACACACTGGTCTGTGTCACTATTGCACCTCCCAATCTGCTTGCGTCTCCCCGCTGCTGGCGGCTCATTCCTGAGGCAATGTTAGATTCGGTGTTTTGGACGGAGCTTGGTGAGGACATTTTGGATTTCTTTCAGCATAACAAGGGCACTGTCACCCATGTGGGCACGGTCTGGGAGGTCTTCAAAGTAATGATGCGTGGCACCTGTATGTCCAAGAGTTTCGGAGTCCTTCACGATATCCATCAAAAAATTGCGCAAATTAGTGACTGAAATAAAACAACTTTTGGAATGGGGCATCAGGTGCTCAAGGAGCATTACTCTGAGAGAAACTCACGGACTACACCACCACTGCAGACCGTGAAGCCAAGTTTAGGGGCAAATACTTTGTAGCCCGATGATATGGAGAGGGATTCAAACCCGGTAGGATGCTGGCGACCGAGATTCGCCTTCCCCGGTTCTCTAATTATATAACAGAAATTGTAGATGAAACTGGTGTGCGTCACTGAGACTCTCTTGAAATCCTACAAACGTTCACCAAATTTTATACTGATCTTCACAGTTCTCGTAGAACTGCTCCCCAGATTTCTCACATTACCTTAAAGATATTGCTCTGGGATGGTTTGGGGATAGTCAGAGAGAGTTCTTGCAGCCCCATTTGAAGACGATGAGTTTCGTGAGGCTATTATGCAAATGCAGTCGGAAAAAGCTCCAGGATCCGATGGGCTACCAGTAGATTTTTACAGAACATATCTCGATCATTTAGTCCCTGTGCTAAAGGAGGTCTATCTTGAAGTGCAAGAGACTCAAATCTTACCAGCAACAATGAGAGAAGCACTCACTACCTCTTTGCTGAAACCCAGGTAAACCTGCGGACAGTGTGACTCCTATCGCCCCCTTTCCCTAATTAATACTGATGCATTCCTGGGAAAGCGATCTCTCATAATCTTCGGACACTCTTCTCTATTCTTCAAACCGTCGATCCCCAATTAGCACTGGTCGCAGTTTTCCTAGATGCCACCAAGGCATTCGATTCGGTTGAGTGGGATTACCTTTTTACAATTCTTCAGTGCATGGGACTACCTGAAGGATTTCTAGTGTACGTTCGCCTCCTGTACACTTCTCCGACGGCAAAGGTTTTAATTAATGGACATGTTTCTTCCTCACTGTCTCTTTTAGGCGGCACTAGGCAGGGGTGCCCCTTATCTCCACTCCTATTTGTCCTTGCTATAGAACCCCCAGCTGCCAGGATTCGGCAACACCATCAGGAAAAAAAGCCTACAGAGTTTACTGCGCCCCATTCTTATATCATTGTATGCGGATGATGTTACTTTATATGTTAAAGATCCCCAACAGAACCTTAACTCGTTACTGCGGGAGTTCATCAAATTCGGTGGGCTTAATTTCTGGTAGTCATATTAATTGGTCTAAATCACCACCGACTACCCCATAGACTGATGTTCCGCTGAGGTTAAATATTTAGGGATATGTGTTATTGCGTATCGTGATGAATTGATGTGGCTCAACTATGGGAGAGCACTAGCCCAAGTAAAAGGCTGTTACTAGGTGGAACGCACTCCCGCTTAATATAGCTGGCCGTATCTCCCTTAAAAAATGGTGATCCTTCCTAAATTTTTATACTTGTTTTTAAACATTCCTTATGACCCTGGCCGGCACTTCTTCTCCATGCTCCAGACTGAACTGCTTCGACTCATTTGGGGGGGAAGACAGCCATGTATTCGCTGGGATACGTTGGCGAAATCGTACTCCCAAGGTGGCTTTGACGTCCCCAATTTTGAACTGTATTACTTAAGCGCCAAGGCTCACTATGACCATTAGTGGTTCCACCCTCCATGCACATACGGCACATGTAGCAACTGAACGTTGGCTTGCTCATCCAATCCCGCTGGATGGGGTGGGGTTATAATGTCCACAGGGGCGCAACGACCCCCCTGCCCAAATTCAGTTGAATGCACAATTAAAGCTTGGTCCCGCTTGGCTCATCGTCTTCACAGTCCCATGCTATATTCCCTGCTGCTCCCACTCACTTACCATCCGAAACTGTCCTTATTACAGGAGGGGGTGTTTAAAAAAGTTAAATTACAACAACATTTACAATGCTTGGGGGATCTTGACCTGAATGGCACATTTCCTACGCTCCAACAATTGTGCTCAGATCCTCCGCCCACCACCATGGAAACATTCCTTTATGTTCGTTTACGCCAGGGGATTAAGGACTGCACTCCTTCCTACCCTCATGAACCCCCAACGGTCACTCCTCTGCATCGAACACTGCACGCAACCATCTCCTTTCTCCTGGTTTCTATACTTTATCACAATCTTTACAATGATGATGCAGCTCTACCTTGCGCTGCCCATGACAAATGGTCAACGGAGCTAGGGATGGACATTACAGATCAGCAGTGGCAATACTGCTGCTTACAGACGGAGCTGGCTTCCTCTAGTAGTCGGCTTCGTCTTATCCATTACAAATTCCTACACCACACTTATTATACCCCGGTTACATTACACAAATTTGGGCTAAGGGACACTAACAGATGTGACAGATGCCGAGCGGAAGGGGCAGATTTTTTACACTTGGCATGGGGGTGCCATTCAGTCAATACATATTGGCGGAAGGTGTTTAGCGCACTGGAATTGATGCTTACCACACCAATACAGGCCTCACCTCTAATTGCACTACTTGGGTATACTAAACAACTGCCAGTAGCCTCCCGTAAATTTGCATAATTCACCTTATTGCTGGCCAGACGACGGGTGGCCTGCAGGTGGGGGCGTGGTAGGGCGCCAACATTTAAGGATTGGATTGGGGATCTGATATTATGGCAAGAACAAACACACACATCAGCTTATCTTTTACCAACTTCCTCACGTCTCCGATATATTTGGGGTCCATTACAATCATACCTTCTGGCACATCCTGTTGAGCACTAGAGAGAGGGAATACAAATTTGTCTCGCGTTCAGTGGTGTACACAGCCATGGTTGAGATAGCCCGTGCCGTCTTCTCGCACATGTTATCAATTAACACTGCAAGTTTCCGGAATTAAAAAGATGTCTTATATTCCGTATCACCGATGTGGTCTATTGTGAATCACTGTCTATTGTATGCTTTAATTGGCGTTAATTCACTGCTTCTCTACAACTGATTTGTCAAAGCCGTGCTACATTTCACTTGACTTGAAATATCGATGTAATGTGTATGGTCTTTCCAATCTGATGTGACTGATTTCCTGTTTGAAAATCAATAAATAAAGTTTAAAAAAAATAAGATTACCTTAGTGAATCTGACAATGTCTGCTTTCTGTGAATGGGATATTTCAGTGATACGGTAGCTTGGGTTATAACTCTATTTTCTCTTATTTTCTATGTTTTGTATAGTTAAAAAGGAAAGATGATTTGTAGGCTTCTGAAGGAAAGATATATATGTATCTCAAATTTAGGGGCCTATTAGTATGGCGGGCGGTGGCAATCCACTCGCCAAAACACCTCGCCGGACGGCCTTTTACCCCCCGCCACATTAGCATGGCAGGTGGTACCGCGGCGGATGGAAAGACCGTCTGCCACTTTTCCACCGGTAGGCAATCGTCACGATTGTCTACCGGGCAGTAAAGGCCTATACTATGGTGTGGGCGGTGTTATGCCTATCCATGGCGGAGACTCCGCCATGGAAAAGCATGCAGGAATTGCTTTGGGGGCCTGTTGTGGGCCCCTGGAGGGGTTGTGGGGGTGGGGGGCTGCACTTGGGGGTACCCATGGAACCCCCTACATTGGCATACAGAAGGTGGCAGGCACCTTGCGATGCCTGTCACATTGTGTATGCCAATGTACGCCATGCATTTTCTACATTGTGGCGTGTGCTGCTCACTGCACCGCCCACCACAATGTTGAATATGCGGGATGCGACCGCCAGGGTGGCGGTCGCATCCTAATTGACAGTGCGGGACCGCCGCACCACTGACAGGTGGTCCTAGCACCGCTAGGGTGGCGGGCAGACTTCAATGGCCCCTTATTGTTGATATGCATTTTGGGTGGGAAATGTGAAATATATAAAGTTGTGGTACAAATTATATTATGTATATAATAGAAACTCTTCAATAAAACGAATTCAAATTAATAAACATGTATTACAATTATTAGTAAATTGTGTAACTTGCACTAAAGGAGCGCACTCCATTTTCTATTGAATGCTAAGCACCGCATGTATACTTTAGATACTTAGGGGCATATTTACAAACCCCACTTGCCATGGGAACATGACTTTTTACGATGTTCCTGTGGCGATAGAGTATTCGCCTTATTTACAATGCAATGTTAAGCCACTTAACATGGCTTAGCGCTGACTTGTAAATAAGGCCCCCTTACAAGCTATGCTTAGCGTGAAATGGGAGGGTAATGGGTGTTTCTGTGGGCGTCCCACCGCAACACCCATTGATTTTGACACTGCATCCTAATTACAGGGGCAGGGTAAATAGTAGAAGCGCCAAAATTAAGACCAGGAAAAACCTGGTCTTACCCTGGTACAACAAGGAGAAATGTTCAATTTCTCCTAGTTTTTGCTGTTTTCATGTGTGCTGCATTGTGCAGCACACATGGAAACAGCAAAGGACCAATGATTGTTTATGTACAGGAAGGTCCCCCTTCCAGCATATAAACAATAATTTTTTTGAAAATGCCGGTTTGCATCTTCTATGTGTGCTGCATTAAGTAGCACACCTAGAAGTTACAAAATAGCATTTAAAGATTTTTTATGTGCAGGAAGGGGGACCTTCTTGTACATAAACAATCTTCAGCTGAACGCAGACACCCTTGAACTATGGTGCAAGGGTGCCTTCATTGGCGCTAGGCTGCTAAGTTTAACACCGGCACAGGGGGAAATGCAGGGCTGCACCATATTCTTGTAAATATGGTGCAGCCCTGAGTTTCTGAAGTGGTGGAGTGAGGCGTTAAGCCAGGAAGGCTAATGCCCCACTCCACCACTTCCCTTGTAAATATGCCCCTTAATTGGTTATCCAAAAGATTAGCGCCAAAGATTGTTCTCTTTTAAAGAAAACCAAATATAACCATACTGATGTGCGTGCAACTTTCAAATCATAATTGCATGGACATTTAGACGCAGAAGGTAAATTAACCTACACTCCTAAGCCGCCCTAAGACCTTGAGGAATAGTTGACGTGTGTATGTACTTTGTTATATTGAGAGTACAGCTCCTTCCATTTTAGATAAAATCTTTTACTGACCCCAATGAGAAAAAGACGCACAAAACGAGACAACTCAATATCCTAAATTTGGTTCTCAAAGTTGTATTTTTTAAATCAATATCACCCCTATGACTTCTCAATTTCATATTGCGACCACAATGAAGTATTGTTGGGACTGGTTGTACGGCTCGCCAGCATGTGTCTTTGGTGCACGACCTTATTATATTCACCAAAAACATTGTTGCACACAAATTTTGGCACTGATTATGCTGTCAGGTGGACTTACGTTCGCCCGACACTGTTTCAGTCAGTAACTTCCCAACCATAGGTCGGCAGTTCTGACATCAGAATCAGGATGTGTCCACCCATAGGGCAGTTAAAAATATCCATTTTGCTATGGCAGCTTATGTGGCGGGTGAAAAAGGCCTGCAGCACAAACTGCCATAGCAATATGGATGTTTGTAAACATCCGCCACACGCTACAGGGGTAACAGGTCCCATATGCGAGGGCACAGTGGGAAGGGGTCCCTGCTAGGGCCCCTAAGTCATTTTCCAACAGGTTTTCCATGCCAGACAGGCCAAAATGGAAAGGATGTTGGAAAATGACATCAAAATCCAGACAGCGGAGCGGCCGTCATTAACCCCTTCGATGCGGATGAGAAAGCCAGCTCGTCATGGGCGTTACCTGCGCTACACGGATGACGAGCTGGCTTTGTCACAAACCGCGCATTTTTGAAATTCCAGCGCACAGCGGGAAAACGCAGTAGCGCGGTAGCGGTTAAGAGATTATGAGCATTTCAGACACAGCGACAGGCTCTTTGAGCCTGTTGGAAGTGCCACAGATGGTCTCTCCACCCGATGCCTCCACCAACAGCATCCTTATGCGGCGGGCGTACTGCAGGGGGAGATGTCGATGGGTCCGACACCGACATGGCATTGGTGTCAGACCCACTGACATCATAATTAGCCCTATAGTGTCAAAAATATTGGGATATCAAGAATATCATGGTCCAGAATATCCCAGATATGAATATTATTTTTAAAGTGGTTAATATACATTTTGATATAGTTGTAAATAAATCATGTTTTAAATGTTTTCTTTTCATTACTTTTTGTGTTCTAACTTACTATTTTAATGTTACTTGTGTGCAACTATTTTTATTGTTGTGTATATTTTTGTGTTGCTAATATATTTGAAAGAATTATTTTCAGATTTTATTAAAATGTATTTATTTGTTGGCAGACTGTTGGGTTTCTCTGGGTATAAGGTGGTAAACAATTTTAATAGATCTTTTTTTTTTATAAATCGTGTATTTATTTTATAAATCTTAATTTGTTGTTTTAGTTATTAATTATGAAATTATTGTATCGATATATTTATTATAGGATTTAAAAAATAATAATTAACTGTTAATTGGTTAAAGTATTGATTATATATATTTTAAATCATTTTTTATCGTCATTAATGTATTATGTGTTTTTAGATAATAATTGTATAATATTTGTGTTCATTATTTTGTGCTATTAGTATTTCTAGCAGAATGTTTTGTATTTTTTGTGAGTGTCTTTTTTAGTTTACTAGGATGGAAAGTGTTTTTACTATATATAACTTGAGCCGAGAGAAGACACACTCCAACAGTGTGCTTCAGATAGATTTAATCCATGTAACCCATAAAATCAGCCATCAGGACAACTAGTGATATAGAAACACAAACACCTAATGCGTTTAGGTGTACTTTCCACCTTGCTCAAGGGTGAAAAACATTTCTCTTCATACGTTTTTAAATGCATCTCATGATACAGAGAACAACCGAAATAAGTGAGGACTTGCAGAGTGCATACCATCGTACACTTACATGGCGCCTATTTCCAAATGGTAAGATCACTAAGTAAGTCATAGTAGAGTCCTTTGGTAATTTGGGAGGTAGATGCAGCTAGAAATTAGGAGCGAAGGAGGTACAGTGGTTTATGTATGATGGAACTCTGTATGTTTAGGGGATGGTTTAATGTAACATGTAATTGATATAATTGAAGAAGATGTTTCACTTGATATAGTCATTTCACATAAGCAGAAAATAAATGAGTTTTAGCCACTGATTACAGTTTTCTTAATTAATATAAAAAGTTTAAAAAATACATTATTTCAAGGTAGCCTCGTAAAAGGTTTGGTTACAAATATGGTGGTATTGTAGTGCCTCCGATCGAAGTGTAAATATAAGACAACATAATACTTTCAAGAAAAAGCTAATGGATATCTGTGCAGCGGGATGCTATGCACAGTTCATCAGATGAAATCCACCCAGTTTTGTTTCTTGTTAGTTCTGAAGACGATCGTGGCTCAAGTGTGTTAAATGCTGAATCTGGGGGACATTCCTTTATCAAAATGAAGGAAGGCTGATCTGAGTTCAGTGCAGTGGGTTTAGGAAACACACAAAGTGAAAGTTTACAGAGTCACAAGACATGATCTGTATGTCTAATCAATTTAGCATGTTCAGTTCTCTTTACAGTGTGTTGAACATAAACATTCATAAGGATTAGCACACTTAGGGCCTGATTATGATGTCAGCAGTCAGACTGT
The DNA here is from genome assembly GCF_964261635.1 of Lissotriton helveticus. Lineage (NCBI taxonomy): Eukaryota > Metazoa > Chordata > Amphibia > Caudata > Salamandridae > Lissotriton > Lissotriton helveticus. The sequence goes on from NC_136071.1 coordinate 308,608,473, forward strand.
CGACAGCCCATCAGTGGTGGTCTGACTCCTGACAGCCCTTCTGTCCGACCGCCGTATTATGATACTGGCGGTCAGATGAAGGACTGCTGCCTCCACCAGAATCATAGATCCCAAAGGTGCTGAGGTCGGACCAGCTTCCCAGAATGGCAGCGGTGCCAAGGCAGACACCGCCGTAGGGATTACGAAATCCCTTTCTGACAGCCTTTTCATGGTGGGAACACTGCCATGAAAAGGTTGTCAGAAAAGGATCGGGTCCCAAACAGGGCCCCTAGCCATTGTAGGCCAATGCAAAGTGTCCCTGGGGACACACATAGTGCCCCCACTTACGTCCGTGCATTCTGTGCCATGCACAACATGGCACATGGCACACAGTGCACGGATGTGGAGAAGGTGCTGCATGGCAGTGGCATCTGCTGCAGCCCAGCTTAATGGCCGAGCCTTGCTGTTGCGGTGGGACAGCCGGCCTTCCAGCCGCCAAATCCACATACAGCAGTCAGAGCGCTGCATGTTCATCAGGCTCCCAACCACCGCTGTAGTGGCCAATGATCCTTCCGCCCGGCATTATAATCAGGCCCTTAGAACTTGATATTCAGTCTTGAACTTGCAGGTTTAAAGTAGCAGAGCAGTGTCAGGCCCGCAAGGAAAATTAAATGAATGGTTAGGCAAGTGCTAGCATCGTAGAACTATGAAGAACTCTAGTAAAGCAACAGAATACACTGGAAAATAAGTACTGGAATCATGAGCAGAGAACCTAATCAATCATAGGAGCAAGCCTGTGGGGGACGTGACAAAATGAGCCACACAAGATAGCCTAGTAAAGTAATTTTTTAGCTGGAAGAAGTACATTTGAAGTGAGCCTTTATTTATCGTGATAGCTGCTTTCCAGGTAAAGGGCTTACTGCCAAGATGGTGTTGTTAACTGGAGAGGGTCTCTGGGACAAAGAGTTGCAAACCAACCTTGTTTACAGTATAGCAAATGAATATACAATACCCTTATCCAAATGACAAAGCCCCAAAAACCTAAAGTGACTGAAGTAATTTTATTTATTTATTTATTTCATTTCTAAAGCGCACTGTCACCTAACAGGCATCCTGGCGCTGGCAGGCTCGTAACAGAGGGGGGTCAAGACTGGTGACAATCAAGGACTTCGGGAATAGCCAGGTTTTTCAACTCCTCCTAAATGGTAGGAGGTCAGAGGTTTGTCTGAGCTCAACCGGAAGAGCATTCCACAGTTTCGCTGCTGCCACATCAAATGATCTGCCTCCTGCTTTGGCTCTCTTAAACCTTGGTATCCTCACCAGTCTAGCCAAGGAAGATCGAAGGTTGCGGACTGGCACATGCCACGCGAACTTTCTTTGCAAAAGTACACGGCCCAACCCATGGAGGGCTTTAAACACTAGGCAGAGACTTGAACTGGACTCTCTGTCTCAGCGGGAGCCAATGCAGTGGAGCCAGAGCCCTAGAGGAGGAAGACCTTGTGGGCCACCCCAGGGCTAGCTTGGCTGCGGCAGACTGGATTCTTTGCAGTCTGTCCATAAGATAATTCGGGGACTCCAACAGCAAAGAGTTACAGTAGTCTAACCTACTGAGCACGGTGCAGCGCACCACCTCCGCCCGGGCAGATGAAGGCAGCAGAGGAAGAATTTTCCTGAGCAATCTAATAATGGCCAGGCAACCATGCGCCTCCAAGGTGAGACTACTGTTAAACAAGACGCCCAGGTTCCAAACCGCCTTCACTGGCTGAACCGATGGAGAGAAGTCAGCCAGCCAGAAGTTGCAAGGTAGAACAGATTGAACCCTGTCCCTGGGGTAATAAAGCACCTCCATTTTACCTGCATTAAATTGCAGGGAATTTGCCTTCAGCCAACCCGCCGTATCTCGCAGGCAGTTGTGAAATACTTCCAAAGAAGTTGAATGATCTCCCTCCAAAGAGAGAATCAGCTGCGTGTCATCAGCATAATTGACAATCTCGATGTTATAATGTTTGATGACCGCAATCAAGGGCTGCATATAGACGCTGAATAAAATCGGACTAATTGCCGAGCCTTGAGGAACGCCATGCGAGATGGAGGAGAAGGCGGATTGGTAAGGAAGGAGGGACACGGCTTGTTGTCTGCCCTGAAGAAAGGACTGAAACCATCCAAGGGCACTACCTGTAACCCCCACCTCTCTCAGCCTATCCAGCAGGGTCCCGTGGTTCACCGTGTCGAAGGCGGCAGACATCACAAGCAGGATCAAAACACCTGCCTGACCCCTGTCTGCCCGCCAACGAAGCTCATCCAACACGGTCACCAAGGCCGTCTCGGTTCCATGGGCTGGCCGGAAGCCAAACTGGACTTCCTCCAGGAGTTTATGCTGTTCTAGGTACCTGGAGAGAGTGTCCGCCACCACCCGCTCCACAATTTTCGCTGGGTAGGGTAGAAGCGAAATAGGCCTAAAATTCTTCATGCACTCAGGATCGAGGGAGGGCTTTTTCAACAATGGGGTCACTACTGCTTGTTTCCACTGAGGTGGAACCACTCCTGTGGAAAGAGACTGGTTACAAACCAGCCGGAGCGTAGGAAAAAGCTCAGCCTCAAACTCTTTCCAAATTTTTAATGGGATCGGATCAAGCCGAGACCCAGACATAATACCAAGCGCCACTCTACTGAACTCGTCTGCAGTCAGCAGCGCAAACTCCGAGAGGGACTTATCTACCCCCTGTTCAGAGACGGCCCCAAGACGCACCACAACCTGCTCCAAAGGACCGCCACAGCCACACAACACTGAGGGATCAGCTCCAATCTGTTGCTGCTCCACCCCCAAATCATCAATAATTGTTTTAATTTTATCCTGAAAGAACTTAAGTAGAGCATAATCTTCATGCACTATCAGCGCAGTGTGGAATAGTGTGAATACGCTGTGTTAATCTAGGAGAGCTATATTTGAATTGGGGGGGTGGGCTGCTGTGTATGTTTTTTGCTTAAATAAGTGGCCTCTCTGCTCCGAGTGTAAAGGCCAGCACAAACAGGGGAAATGCCAGCATTAGAATTAGTGCACTTGTCCAAAACCACAAAATGTATACTTTGTGTGGTGGCAAGAGAGCCTCTAACCTAACACTGAGAAGGAAATCAATGTTAACTGTAAACCAATATTGATGATTCCATGTCAATATTTTATGCATATTGTCACTTTGAAAGTGTTTGCACTCATACAAAAAACTTCATGCTCGGAATACCTGACTTCTCAATTTGTGATGCATTCTGTCCATCAGTTCAGTTGTAAAACTTTATTTCGGTCAATATGACCATAAAAGCATTTAAACAGGATCTAACATTTCGTTCATATTAAAAACAAGTAAAAAATATACAAACATCATGTGGCATTGAATACTAAATACATAATGTAGCCAGCGGAAATCTATATTGCAATCAATCCTGAAATCATGATCTGCATTTAATCGCATGTGCAGTGCCTAAGTTCAATTTACAATACCCAGCTATTTTTCACTCTTGCTCTATCTCTCAGATCTACTATTCAAATGATAATATGTGTGTTTGTATAAAGTGCGTGTATCAGTCAATAAGGGGATTATTAGCATCATAACTGGTTACCTTAAAGTTCTTATGCAATATATAATAAGCAATTTACAATGCCTTATTTAATTGATGAAAAGTTCATCTATTAACAATTTACTTCAAACAAGGAGGAAGCTAAAAACATTTTTGTAGACCCTAAGACATCAATTCTACTACTTAATTGTCTTGCTCACCGAAGTAATGTAATCTTCATTGGTTGACAATCAAAAACCGAATAAAATTCAAGACACTGTGCCTTGTATTTAAAGTACTACATAATTTAGGCCCGCAGTTTCTCAGGAACCAGATAACGCCGTACTGTCCGTCAAGACAACTGAGATCAGTTACCTTGCACCATTTAACAGTTCCTCGTACCAGAACAGTTTCCTGGGGAGACAGACGGTTTACAGTTGCCACAACCAGACTCTGGAACTCTCTTCCTCTGTCAATAAGGATTAGTCATACTCTTTTTTCCTTCCGGAAAAGTCTAAAGACCTGGTTGTTTAACCAGTAATCATGCCGGGACCCAATATCAGGAGAGTCATGAATCGAATTTTTAGCGCCAAGACGCCCTCGGGCATTCGTTCGCGCTCTATAAATCTCATGAATAAATAAATAAATAAATAAATAAATAAATAAATAAATGAATAAATAAATGTACACCATGATAATAATACATTATTAAAATAATACTAAAATGCAATTCATATAAAATTCCTCAGTTAAAAAAGGATGTGCACAGATTTAATCACCATCTTTGGCAGACATTTTTAGGAAAACTCTACGGGTATCCATATGGAAAATAAAAAGCCTGCCACAGAGAAAGCTATAGGGAGACTTGCATCATATTTCAGTAGCCTGAAAGCCTCTGAACATTGCCTAATTCCCAAATATCTGCATATCCGGACCAGCATTGTTTTCTTGCTTTCTTATAGCCAGTACAGAAAAAGAGCACATGGTGTTCAGATTCTTCTGCACTATTGTAGGCCGGGCAACCCAGTGTTTGTAGGCCTGCCCTTTTATTCATAAAAGCACGCAGTGGCAATACCCCGTGCCTAAATTGTAAATAAAGCTTCCTTGCGGCAACCGGTTTGATGTCATTAAGTGCCGGCTCTAGTATATACTGCTCTTTGATTTCCATAAAGGCTACAGTAAGTTTTCCCATTGAGTGTGTAGTGTAGTTCCAATATTCCCAATAGGCTCTGCGCATTGGAATAACATAAACAGCAGTTTAGACGTAGGACTGAGGTCATCTAGGTCTCTACTGACTATGTTAGACTTAATTAGTTTTGCCAGCTAGCTCAGAGGTCACTAGAAACTTTCTCGAGTGAACAGGAAGGGGTTAACTTTCCTGAATAGACAAGAAGGGATTAGTTTCTGACAACCGCATAAACATGACAACTTTGCTCCCTCAGAAAAATGAGTATATCTCTAGAGTCATGAGAAAACAATAGACAACTATTTCACTCAGTCAATCGTGCATGCTTAATTTCACCAGAGAGCATAGAATAGAGAGACAGGCGTTTTCAATAAAAGGTGTTATTTATTGAGCAGTCTTCTTTCTCATGCAAGAGAAATGAGTTGCCACAATTGCAGTACTTATCATAAAGTAAAGTGCGTACAGTAAAAGGAGTATTATGAAATAATACTGTAAAAGCATTGATATGGTTTCTTAGCCATATGATACTTTAAAACGGATAAAATATATATATACATAAAAACATTGACTAACGTACTCAACTGGTGCTTCTAAGATACGCCTACCCCGGTGTACCTGACCTAAGCCTAATACGTGGGAAGGAGTAAGTAAGTTGCAGTTTAAGTTAAGCTAGTTTTTTGCCAAGAATCTGAATCAAGAATTCTTTTAAGGGTTTAGTCAGCTCCGTACCTTGGTAATAGATTGTAGGAGGTCTTGTATCTCTCTCTCAGGACTCGATCTCCCAGCAACCCGCAAGGGTGACTGGAAACACCGGAGCTGGATTTCTCGGCAGGAGAAAAGACAGCATCTCTCAGTGCGTCAAATGGGAGGGTCGGCTTCCTTCGGCACTCGCATCAGCTGGGCGTCGGGCAAGTTGATAGCCGCTCTGCTCCAAACCACCGTGTGTTTGCTTTAGGCAACTGTTGGTATATTTAAACCTGAAAGGTGCCAAGTTTGATGTAAGGTTGGACATAAGACGTCACTAAGAACTAACAGTTCTTTCTGGACTCCAGGTGTTCTTGTGCAAATCAAAACAAAAGCAGGGGGATTTCCCGGGCTGCTGGAGGCTTGGTTTGTTTAAAGAACGCGTTGTACTTTCTAGGAGTCTATGGGAGTAGCCTTGCCGTATTTGGACTGCATGGGCTATGACTAGATATGGGCATGATTCCTATGCCTTTACAAGGATATGTTTTGTTATAACCCCATAAGGGCATGAATCGGGGATATCTTGATTAGGGTCCTAGATAGATTCACAACACCCACTCCACGTATTAATGTCCATCATTACTTAAAAACTAAGCAATACTAAACATATAACGATGCATGTGTTTTCCAACGCACCCCACAATACATAAATTGCATTTGAAATGGTGTATGGTATATACACGAAAATGAGTATTTACACTGTAGGTTTTTCAAGCAGTGTTATCATTCAGGAAATGCATATATAAATATTAGCTGAATTAATTGCGAAAATTACATTTATGAAATGGCTCTTAATACAGAAAAGAAGGTCGAGACCATTCCATCACATATTTATACAATACTGCACATGTGCTTGAGGTTGAGGTAAAATATTGTCTCTAGTATCTCTAAAAATAGAAGCTCTGTTCTCTAAGAATAGTTCTACTCTAAGCAGAGTGCCATGTGCCAGAAAAAGGTAAATATTTTGGAAGTGAAAAAAAAATAATTTCACTTTCAGGGGAAAAAATAGTTCGAAATGTTTTCAGTAGTTTTGTTTATCAAAAACTGAAGGCCGAATTCAGAGTTCAGGGACCGCTGTGTGCTCGTTGTTTTAAAAGTTATTCTCGTTGTTAGGAGAGAACATCATATCAGACAGGCTTGCCAAAAATTGGTCTACAACATCAGGTGAAAGTTCGACCAAGTTCGAAAAAGTTGAAATTGTGCATATGTGAGAATGATTGCTATCATCGATGTTTGGATCAGCAATGCTCACAGAAGGTTGTACCTGTTTGGTGCTGCTTTCCTCTCGTACTTCACCGCCACCTACTCGTAATGGTGAAGTCTCAACGAATGCCGTCATCAGAATAGGTAGCCGCTGGGGACAACACGTTGCATGAGTCGTTACAGGACCTAGCAAAGTATCGATATCCATTGGTAGCAGTTATTTGTGTCTGTGGGCCAGATCAACCATTTTTTCCAATCAGGATTTGTTCTGTTTTGGTGTAAAATATGGGATACGTCTATCTCCTCATCTGTAGTGCTGTTACTATCAGGTATGGGCTTTGGAATAGACGGTTTATTTAAATCTTTTATCTTGGCTAAACCAAGGCAGGTTGTTTGCTGAATGGTGTCATTCAGGAATATTATCTGTTCTGGGATCATGCAGGCTCTAAATAATGCTTCTATACCTTGTACCTGCCAGTCTTTTGAACCCCAGGTGGTTTTTGTTTCAATGTTGTTTTTCCAAAATTCAAAACCAAATGTAGACATTTTTTTCATAAAATGTTGCTGAATAAATCAATTTAGTATTTGTCAACAGTGTTTTCATTCCTGTCTTATTTGACATTTTAAAATAAAACGTTTCTGGATCAGTTGTGTTAAACCCTGAGAAGTATGGGAATTTCTCATAAAATGTTTTCGAGCTGCCTTTTGGCGGTGTTGCACAATGTTCCCATTGGTTATAATTAAAAACATTTCTAGGATTAGCAGATTTATGAAAATAGTGATGACCATAATGATTATAACAGTACATTTCTTCATATTTTACTGAACCCCCGCAAATAATCTTGTTCTGTGAATTTTGCTGACATTACTAAATCTGACATCATATTATTAATATTTTCAAAGTCCCAATCATCAGAGAAAGTACTTGGTTTTACAAAGTCACTTAATGAAACCTTGAACTGATGTGGATATTTCAAGAGCTCAATCGGGCCATAAATTTCATAATCCGTTTTGTCCCATGCTACCCCACCGGGTATTGGATTGGCTGTGATGTTCACTGATGACAGTTCTCTTTTCTCAATGTGAGAGGATTTGTGAGGCTTTAGGACCAAGTTGATGTCTGACTTGCTGTGTCCATTGTACTATATTTTCCTTCAATGAATTTTTCTAAACATAGAACCATGATGAGCCAAAGTAGGAGGAGAAGTACACCTAACACAATCCAAAATTCAATCCATGGTGGAATCAGATATGTTTCTCTTAGTTGATGAAAAAGTTCAGTCATTTTTCTTTGAAAGTTTTTGTTGCTGGCGTTTCTTCATGCTCGCTTGGATCATCAGAAAAGTCATCGAAATTGATGAAGTAACCAGATGCAGTTCTGTCAATTGTTGGAATTGCTTCCGGATTTTCTTTTGTCTTTGAATCTTTTTTTGTTACATTAGTATAGTCTGAAGCTACATCATTGTAGACAGGTGTTTCTCGACGAACTGTTGCAATTTGGGTTTCAAGAGGCACAAGTTCCATGGCTTTGTTGCATAGTCCTTTTTTATTCACTGCAGGTTTATCAAAAGTGATTAGTCTTTCAGTTTGAACCTCTTGGATTGTAGCAAGGTTTTGTATTCTGCTACTTCTTGGGAGTCCACTGGGCCTACTACTTATTATTGGCCACATGATTGTTGTTTTACCAGGTCGATGGATACAACTCGGTTCTCCTTTTTCCCAGCAAGGGGCGGTAGTACTACTAATCTTGTTCCGCTGACAGCTAAGACAGGTACTGCTTTATGTAAAAATGTCCAAATTCCTTCTTCACCGCGATCTTTTCTCTGACCAGATCCCCAATCTTTGGAATCCAGACAGGTCTTGCTGGGACAGGTGGTTTTTCTTCAGCTGTTGGCTTTAACTTTATGTTACTTAGACTTCTTCTTGTTTCATTTAAGTCCTGTAAAACAGCCAAACGATCTTTGATATCAAATGATTTTTTATTCACCACTGAAGTCTGACAATCTAGATCCTGGATGTGCATTCTAGTACCGAACAATAGTTCGTACGGAGTGATACCTTTTAGAGAATTTCTTGGCAAATTGTTAAGACTACGTTGGACACTTGTTAAATGTTTGACCCAACCATCACCCGAACCTAATACCCTCGCCGTTATAGATTGCTTTATGTCACGGTTTTTTCTTTCCACTACCACATTTCCCTCAGGATGGAAGAGAGAAGAGTCCCGCAATGCAATGCCCATGCTGGCCATGGCCTCTTTGTAAGCTCGAGAGCTAAACGCAGGACCCTGGTCAGAATGTAGCATGCCAATTGAGTATGTGCGGATAAAAACTCGCAAATCTTTTATAACAGTTCTGGCGTCAGCCGAGCGCTGGGGCCACATCCAAATGAATCTCGTGCAGGAATCCACTGCGACCATGATATATTTATAGTTGCCATCCCTTTGTAAGGAACCACAGTGGTCCAGGTAAACACATGCTAATGGTTTATCTGAGATTAGAAGGGGCGTCTGTGCTGGTCGTTTCACTGTTGATACTTTCATTCTTTGGCATATTTCACATTCTAGAACATAGTTTCTAGTCTGTTTCCTCATGCGTGGCCACCAATATCTCTGTTTTAATAATGATATTGTGGCAGAAACACCAGCATGTGCAGAGGCGAGCCCTTCGTGTGCCGTTAAAATTAGTCCTAATCTGCAATTCCATGTTTGGAATTGCCCTATCCCCCACTCCAGGGATTGGAGCAAAAGGAACATTATTCGCATCAGTTATGTATGAGTACTTTACTGGAAAGTATTTTGGGAGTGTTTTTCTTTCATCTTTTACTGAAGCACTGACAGCTTGCATGATATCGCTGTCTATTTTTGTTTTTGACAGAGTAATGGCAGCTACGGAAGCCGTTTGCACAGCTGCCTTCGCGGCTTCATCAGCCAATGAATTCCCCGCAACGTGAACGCCATCACGTTGATGACTCAGTGTATGTATCACGTGAGTCTTTTGTAGTTCTTTCTGTAAAAGAACTACCTGTTCCCAAAGCGTTTTATGCTTGATTGTGCCACCTTTTGCATCTTTGAAGCCATTTTGAACCCAGTTCTGCAAGTATTCATTGTAAGACTGAACGCAGTAATATTAATCGTGCACTATTAGTGTGGGCAATTCGCGATCGGTATTTTCAAGCGCCATCTTAAAAGATCTTATTTCAGCTCGCTGAGCTGTACAGTATCTGAGTGATTCAGTTTTAGTGATTATCGGTCTGAATTTACCAAAGCGCCAGCGACCTTTAACAATCGCAAACGCTGCATTGGAGGATTTTTCATCCACATCGTAGTGTTGTGCAAATCTGTCCATGTAGATTACACAGCTGTACTGTTCTAGAGGCAGAATTTCGATTGACAGAGGGTATTCTCGTTCGTACTCTAGATTTTCTAGTTTTTTCATTTTCGGGTCAAAATAGTGTTTCACGTCTTCTGCAGCAAGATCATTTTCCCATTGTATCCATTTTGGATCTAATGCCACAGTTTTCAGATTGCGTGGACTTGTTAATGCCTCAAGCGCTGAATCTGCTGTTAAAACAGATATCCTTTTGCCTTGGGTTAGGGCTCTTTCTTTTGCTACAGCAGTTTGATCCGCAGTTAGAATTTTTTCAGTAGAACTGAATTTCATTTCAGCTTGTTTGTACAAATGTGATTTGTAAGCTATTGGTACTGTTTCTCCCTCATTAGAGGTCAGGTATGTGAATCCGCAACTTCCTAGGATGACTCGGATTACAAGGTTGCGTTCGTTTACGCGTGTTTGCAGTTTTGTTTTAGTTAACATGTCTGTTTGTAATGATCTTAAAATTTCTGTGTGTTTCTGAGTCCAATTGATTGGTTTGAAATCAGGTTTTATTAATTCATAGAGAGGTTTAACCCTCTCCGCATAATTTAGAATGTATGTTCTTCCGAAATTCAGGAAACCTAGTATTGATTGTAAGTTCTTCAGCGTTTTTGGTGCTTGGAGTACAGCACATTTCTCTAAGAAATTGTCTGCTAGGCTTTTGCCTTCACTTGATAATTCATATCCTAAAAACAGGACAGTTAGGTGAGCAATTCATGACTTTTTAAAGTTGAATTTGTACCCTTCAGCTGCGAACCCAAGTATTATGGTGTTCACTCTTTTTAAGTGAGTCTCCAGGTCATCATCTGTTAGATAGATGTCATCGACATAAGATAATGCCTCATCATCATATATTTGTTGTAACTCTGTTACCCTTGCTGAGAATAATCCTGGGCTATTCTTGAATCCCTGTGGGAGTCAACAGAATTTTTTTTGCGACCCCATTGTTGAGAAAGCGGTCAAATACCTGCTTTCAGGAGCAATGTTTTGACAAAAGAATCCATTAGAGGTATCTAATGTCGTTTTATATTTTTTGCGCACGATGTTATTCATTAGTGTTGCACTGTGTGAGTTTTGTACTGCAAATGTTTTGCAACAGGAGTTTAAGTGTCTGTAGTCCAAAACTAGACGATATGATTCGTCTGGCTTGGAGACAGGAAACAAAGGATTGTTCATTTGAGAGGTGCATGTTTTAATCACCCCTTGATATTCAAGTTGATCTAAGATCTCCCTGACATGCTTTTTAGCTTGTTGTTTAACTGGGTACTGCCTTTGCACAGTCGTTTGACTTTTTAACTGGATTTTGTGGAGCGGAGAATCCTCATCCCATCCTACATGATTTTTATATAATGCAGGAGCTTGGGCCACTGCCCATTTTCTTGCAAATGTGTATTTTCTATGAATTGGAATATGATTTGAGAAGGCAGGCATAATCATTTCTTCGCCATGAGGGCACTCCCTGACAAACTCTGGTGGCCAGTCTTTTTCAGCTAACAGGATATCATAGCCTTTAGATAAGTTATCCAAAAAAGAGACCCCTTATTTTCCTAGTTTTGTCCCCCTCTATACGCAATGTTATCTCGCATAATTTATGGGGTTTGCTAACTCTGGTGTCTGCAGTTTCAACCTGAATGTATTCATTCGTGTCCACTGTGCCCAGAAGATTCATCAGGATCTTGCGAACTATGGTTACTTCTGCTGCGCTGTCTAGCACTGTCTTGGCCCACTCTCCATTTTTCAGTTGTGTCCTCAGTATCCTCGGCATGTTTTATTTTAATACTGGCTACCTTTTTTCTTGGATATTGTAATTTTTTACTTTGATGAGCAGGTTCCTTGTCTTTGGACTTGACGTGCTCTTCTTTGTGTTCTGACCGTCCTCTTCTTTCCGATTTCTGTGAGGAAGTCTGAAAAGATCGAGAGGGACGTGTATCAATATCTTGATATCTGTCAGGTTTTCCCAATTTATCCCTATCTCTAAAATTGTATCTTTTCTCAGAGGGCTCCCTTTGGGGAGACTTGTTTCCTCTTTCTGGAGATCTATCTCTCCGTTGAGGAGACCTTCCCCTGGACTGAAAACGTTTTTCTTTGGGAGTGGATTTTTTGTTACCATCCCAACTCTTTTTTCGAGTATTCAGATTATTTTTAATAAAAGTTTTTCCAGGATTTTCAATTGGTTGTGGTTTTAGTGGTTTCCCACCCAAACTATCTCTTCCTAGTTCTTCATAGGATTTTTCTATGATTCTGGCAAGTTCAAAAGGTTGTTCTGCTATATCTGTTTCTTTCAGTTTCTCGAGATATTTTGTATCGTCAATTGCCAATTGAACTAATTCTCTATATGCCTTTGTCAATTCTTTTAGTTTAACCAAAAGTTCTTTGCTTGACATTTTCTCAATGTCGTGATGTGTGTTGTGTAGCTGGCTAGAACCGGCCACGTGGCTCCTGGTCTACCTAGTGGATCGAGCCTGGTAATGATATTTTGATGTTTTAGGGCGCCATTAAACCAGAGCAGGTGCTCTTGGTAAGTTAGTGGGATTTCAACGTCCTCGAAAGGAGCGTATTCATCTGGAGGTTCCTCTATTTTGTAATAGTGGAAGTCTTGTGTTACAGCGTTTGCTGCTGGAAATTGTAGCCATGAATAGAATACCTCTGTCTGCCGATATTCATGGGCCTCTACCACGAATATGACTGTACCACCTCTCGGTGATAGTCCATTTTCTATAAGTTTAAGAGTTATAGTTCTTCTTACATTAACCGGAATGATTATAGCATTCGGGTCATTCTTTTGGAGAGTTGTGTCATCTAACAACAGTTGAGACGCTGTAGCATCTCTTTCTTCGTCACCGTCCGGCATTTTTCTGACAGAAAGTTTTTTTTCTTTCTTTTGTTGCAGGGCAAGTTTCAAGAAAACAAAGATTAGGTGCACAATATTTTAACGTTGACTAAACCAAAAACTAATACATAGGAATCTCTTCCTACTAAGTTCCGGCTGATATTAACCTTTTACCCACTCCAGACGTCTATTAGAGTTTTTACGGGAAAAGGGGTCTGTGTGGAGAGCACAACTGAGTTACTCTAATGTCTTGCGTTAGATTATCGCCTTACCAAACGTTGGGCGCCATGTAGTGTAGTTCCTATATTCCCAATAGGCTCTGCGCATTGGAATAACATAAACAGCAGTTTAGACGTAGGACTGAGGTCATCTAGGTCTCTACTGACTATGTTAGACTTAATTAGTTTTGCCAGCTAGCTCAGAGGTCACTAAAAACTTTCTCGAGTGAACAGGAAGGGGTTAACTTTCCTGAATAGACAAGAAGGGATTAGTTTCTGACAACCGCATAAATATGACAACTTTGCTCCCTCAGAATAAAGAGTATATCTCTAGAGTCGTGTGAAATCAATAGACAACTATTTCACTCAGTCAGTCGTGCATGTTTAATTTCACCAGAGAGCAGAGAATAGAGAGACGGGCGTTTTCAATAAAAGGTGTTATTTATTGAGCAGTCGTCTTTCTCATGCAAGAGAAATGAGTTGCCACAATTGCAATACTTATCATAAAGTAAAGTGCGTACAGTAAAAGGAGTATTATGAAATAATACTGTAAACGCATTGATATGGTTTCTTAGCCATATGATACTTTAAAATGGATAAAATATATATATACATAAAAACATTGACTAACGTACTCAACTGGTGCTTCTAAGATACGCCTACCCCGGTGTACCTAAACTAAGCCTAATACGTGGGAAGGAGTAAGTAAGTTGCAGTTTAAGTTAAGCTAGTTTTTTGCCAAGAATCTGAATCAAGAATTCTCTTAAGGGTTTAGTCAGCTCCGTACCTTGGTAATAGAATGTAGGAGGTCTTGTATCTCTCTCTCAGGACTCGATCTCCCAGCAACCCGCAAGGGTGACTGGAAACACCGCAGCTGGATTTTCGGCAGGAGAAAAGACAGCGTCTCTCAGTGCGTCAAATGGGAGGGTCGGCTTCCTTCGGCACTCGCATCAGCTGGGCGTCGGCAAGTAGATAGCCGCTCTGCTCCAAACCACCGTGTGTTTGCTTAAGGCAACTGTTGGTATATTTATACCTGAAAGGTGCAGAGTTTGACGTAAGGTTGGACATAAGACGTCACTCAGAACTAACAGTTCTTCTGGACTCCAGGAGTTCTTGTGCAAATCAAAAGAAAAGCAGGGGGATTTCCCGGGCTGCTGGAGGCTTGGTTTTTTCAAGGAACGCGTTGTACTTTCTAGGAGTCTATGGGAGTAGCCTTGCCGTATTTGGACTGCATGGGCTATGACTAGATATGGGCATGATTCCTATGCCTTTATAAGGATATGTTTTGTTATAACCACATAAGGGCATGAATCGGGGATATCTTGATTAGGGTCCTAGAAAGATTCACAACAAGTGGTTCCCCTGTAGCTGGGCCAGGTTATACTACCACTAACATACCTTTAACTCTTTCCTCGGGACATGTCATTTCTGGATTATCCCACAGGTTACCCAGACCCATAAGCGTGAGGGTGTTCCTGACATAGGTAAGCCATGGTAGTCTCCTCGCCCCAGGTAAATGAATCACCTCTCTTAGTTCTTCTCTGTACTCAAGCAACTCTGGAGTAACCCACAAACGTCTCCAGAATAAAAGGGGTCTCAGAGAAACTTCTACCTCAATTGGCCTGACCCCCAGACTAATCGTAACTGTATAAGTAGGGTACTACGGGAGGAGACCAAACAATTGTCTAACAGAGGGATTTTCCATTTGTGTTAGACTATCAATGCCACCGTGGCCCCATATTTCAGCTCTATATAGAGCAGCACCTCTAGCTTGGACCTTATATATTTCTACTACTGGGCCCACCGGTTTAAAGCTAGAGTTTTGAAACACCTTGGACACACCCCTTGCTGTTTGCACTAACTTCAGGATGTTTTTTTTTTATTTGCGCCCCCCGGTGCATTTTTGTAGTGCTTGGGTTTGATAGGGTGCCTTTGGCTGTGTTAAATACCATGAATTTTGTTGTTTGCAGATTAATCTCAAGCCCCCTTTCTTTGCAGAAGGCCTCAAATTTGTTTCCCACCATCTGTATACCCATTGGACATTTTGATAATAGCAAGGTATCGTCGGCAAACATCATGGCTGGGATATTACGTGCTGCAAGCTTGGGTGCATCTAAATCCTTCTCTGTGTTTAAAAAGTCAACTAACCCCTTTATAAAAAGGTTAAAAAAGGTCAGGGCAAGAACACAACCCTGGCGTACTCCTCTATCTACAGGCATGGAAGTGGTGAGTATTCTGTCAATCAATTGTTCTTTTTTCATTTGCCACCCCAGGTGGGACGCGTATTCCCAGACGTGGGTCCCGTGCTCTCCATGCCACTGGGGTCAAGCTATCCTGGCTGATGAGGGGTGAGACCCCGAAACTGGTCCTCGGATGCTTGTGTCCAGTCCAGGGAGGACATGGCCTGGCAGTTTGGGCTGGTCTGTAACCATCGGGTGCAGGGTCAAGACTGATTTGCATATGGCTGGGTTCAAACTGGAATGGCATGGGGAGCAAAATAACGATGGATGTAGGCCTATATCTGCGTACTGGGGCGAATGTATGACATTGTCCTGCATTCTATCCATAAATTGTTCTATTTGTATTTTACATGTTCAGCAAATGAGCTCATTAAGAGATGTTGTGTAAAGATCCTGACTACTGTCAGAAATCAAAAGGCTGTGCCTTACACCAGAGCAGGAATATTATTAGGTAACACCTCCCTGTAAATCCACCCACCAGGATTTAAAACTACATTCATTTGGAACCTAATTTGATTTTGCATAAATTGACACTTGGGAAGTTTTCGCACGCATACAAAAGAGCTCATTCTGGGAATACCTAACTACTCAATTTGCACTGCACTTTACATAGGCAGGCAACTGAGTTAATTAAGAGACGTAGTGTGGGGATCCTTACTAATGTCAGCAACTGGTGCCTAATTGCCTAAAATCTCAGCATCAGTATCATTAGAAATGTCTCCCTATAAGCACACCCATCAGGATTTAAAAGTGCCTGTCCATTAATTTGGAAATACCTGGGTTCTATGTTTCTACTTCACTTTACAGGTTGGAAAATTGAGCATATCTGCACATCAAGAGTCATGGTTTTCAGACGCTAACTGACTAAGAGACAGAGCTGCAGACTTCTTCCTCACCACCAATATCACTGGGAAACATTTCCCCACAAGTCCAGCCACTTCACTTTGTAGGTAGTCACAGAGCATTGAACCAAAGCAAAAGAACAGTACGCATATAGTGCAATAAAATCATCTACAAGACCAGAGCTCTATTTGAGTGATCTTCATCTTACCCTGTTTTTAAAGTGCTCTGCTTTTAAAAAGACAAAAACGTACTCTTTAATGCTGCTAAATTTCCTTTTGCACCCTTTGTTTTGGCTCGCACTTACCTGGTTTCTTTGGCCAGAGAGGTGTGCTGTCCCTGCCCCGGTCCACCGCGGCTCCTAGTGCGGTTTGAGTGGAGGGCAGGGCGCCATCTTGGGAGTCCCGGATCCCGGTGGGAAGCAAGTTAGCGCTCTAGCTGGGGGAGGGAAAACGTATAAATCGCACATGCTCCATTGGACGCGCAGCGGATGTGCGCAGCTGGCGCACCAAAGGCAAGCCTGTCTGCGCCCGTCCGTGCCCCGGGAGCACCCAGTGCCAGTCATGCTGCCGGTTTGGGGCCAGCCGTTTTGGGTGGCAGGCGACTTTATAGTCGTGACGAACTTCTAGCTTTAGATTCTCTACCATGTGTTGGAAACAAACAGTGGGCCGTCTTACACAATCTTTCTAGAAATTGTCCCATTTGCAACCTCTGTTTTAACACTAAACAGCCCTGCCCGGTTCCTCAAGCTGTCTGGAGCATAGAATCTTGGCGGCCTTATCAATGCTCGTTCTATGGTTAAACATGCTCTTAATATCTATGAGCTAATCATGGACAATAAGTTAGACGCTCTATTTATAACTGAAAACTGGCTAAGTGAGTCTTGTGTGCCGGTGGTCGAGCTGGCCGTCCCTCGGGGATATCGTATAGCCCCTGCCGATTGCTTAACCGTGAGAGGGGGGGGCACTGCAGTGGTATTCAGGGAGGCTTGGTCTTTTATGAGCGAAATATCTAAGGAGTTGGTGGAGGGGATTTTACTTTTACATTGTCACCCCACTTTACGTTGGGGGGCATGCTGGTGTATCGCC
The DNA here is from genome assembly GCF_964261635.1 of Lissotriton helveticus. NCBI lineage: Eukaryota > Metazoa > Chordata > Amphibia > Caudata > Salamandridae > Lissotriton > Lissotriton helveticus. The sequence goes on from NC_136071.1 coordinate 308,625,727, forward strand.
CTCCCGGCCCTCCTGGAGCTTTCCTGAAGACACTGGATGATGCCATTGCCCCCCATGTTCTTCGCTTCCCCAAGTTTTGACTTCTGGGTGATTTTAATATTCATCTAGATACACCAGAGGCTCCAGATGCAGCAGCCTTGCTCGATCTAAATAATCTGACACAGTTGACTCAGTTGGTCAAATTGCCGTCACATACGGGGGCCACCTGATCGATCTGGTGTGCTATAATTTTGATGTTTCTGTCATGGATCCTCTACCAGCTACATGGTCGGATCATTTTTTGATAAGGTTTTCGTGGGCCATGGGGAAGCCTTTTTCTATCTTGGCCTTGACTCGTGGACCTCCCTCCCGGAAGATCAACATTCCGGCGCTATCTGAGGCTCTGTTACACACACACTCGGCTCCTGCTTATGATCTCAGGGGGGCGGTGTATTGTTTTAATGCCTGGGTTAGTTAGGGCGTTGCCTCTTCTTCCAAACCCCTTGCTTATAGTTATCATCAATCCTGATCTTTTTTTTATGAATAGTGTATTTATTTTATAAATCTTAAATTGTTGTTTTAGTTATTAATTATGAAATTATTTTATTGATACATTTTTTATAGGATTTAAAAAATTATAATTAACTGTTAATTGGTTAAAGTATTGATTATATATATTTTAAATAATTTTTTATAGTCATTAATGTATTATGTGTTTTTAGATTATAATTTTATTATATTTTTGTTCATTATTGTGTGCTATTATTATTTCTAGCAGAATTTTTAGTATTTTGTGTGAGTGTCTTTTTTAGTTTCCTAGGATGGGAAGTGTTTTTATTATATATAACTTGAGCAGAGAGAAGACACACTCCAACAGTGTGCTTCAGATAGATGTAATCCATGTAACCCATAAAATCAGCCATCAGGACAGCTAGTGATATAGAAAACCAAACACCTAATGCGTTTCGGTGAAAAGCATTTCTCTTCATATGTTTTTAAATGAATCACATGATACAGAGAACAACCGAAATGAGTGAGGACTTGCAGAGTGCATACCATCGTTCACTGAAAAAAACATAGATTTTAGAGGTGTTATAGTTAGCTGGACATTTCACTCGTTCAAAACTATTGAAATTCCTCTGTTATAGTTAGTTGTACTAACTATAACTCGCGCGCCCACAATCCACTGCTGATGATGTCACATATTACATCATTCATGACATGGTCAGTGACATCACTGATGATATCACTGATGATATCTCAAATGACATCACTGATGACATCACTTATGACATAATCCAGTAAATGTGGTTTGGTTCGATATTTAAATAAGTATTATATATATACCAATCTGCATTGAAGACTGAGTGGATGTATAAGTGTCTGGGCAGCAACGGTGAAGCAGTGAAGCGGAGCGGAGCACCGGGAGACCGCAGAGCCTCTAACCGCTGAGGAAGACTGCGCTGAGAAGCACAAGCCGCATCAGGCCAGCGGGAACCGCTCAGAGTGTGGCCTGCCTGCCTGCCTTGCCTTTAGCCTATAGCGGTACAGTCGGGAGCCGTTACAGAGCCTCTGCAGGGATCACAGCCAGACCGCGGCAGGCCAGTTATATCAGGAGCCTACTGGTGCGTGTTTTCAGATTGGGGCAACCGGGTTTCCAGAATCGTGCCTGCGGAGACGTGGAGTGATGGCCTCCGCTGTGACCCCCTGCATGTGCGGTGACCCCAGTGTCTAGCATCAGCTAAGTGGGCGGAGCTGACTTCCCACTGCATGAGAGACTGTTGGGCTACACCGTTGGCGACGTGTGGTGGTGGATTCCACCCTCCCCTCCTCTAGGTGTGCTTGCTTTTACTGTGTAACCGAACGGAGCCCCCTGGGACAGCTAATAAGGAGCTGGTGGGTGAAGCAGGGACCTCAAGGCATAATCCACTAGGCACTTAAAATACTGGGACGCTGGATCCAAGGACGTTGTCATTTTTTTTCTTTTTTTGAAATCACATATTTATTGAGCGCATTTCTAACAGGACACTCCTGAATGAACTAGTGCTAGTTATCTTTTCTAAAGCACCAATTTGAACGCCCCTAAGGCAGACGCATGCCTCTGATTCATCTGTTTAGGTGCATCATGCTCTGTGCTAGTTGAAAGAGTAGTTTTTATATTTCTTCATTTGTTTGGAAGAGACTTCTTGTTGACGCCCATCTTGTTGGGGAACTTTGTGCCTGCCTGCTGATTCTCGGGGTTGAGGAGCCCGGGGCTACCTGTCCCATTCCCCCTTGCGGCCGCTGCTGCCACCGTCATTCCATCAGCACCCGGAGGCGCTTTAAAGCAGTGAGTGGGCTCCTGCAGCGCGGGACGCACGCGGACGAAGCCCAGGCCAAGGCGGGACCGTCTGCGCCCGCCAGCGGCAGGAAGATACGGGGCGGGGCCAGTTCCCTTGGTCCTTAGGCCACGGACGTTTATATATTTCTGCTTTCTCGGCTGTCTCTATATAGTAAGTAAGTAGCATTTAATCTTATAGAGTGACATGCCAGGAATCCCGAAATCACTGGGGGGGAAGGCTGCTATGCCTAGAACTATGTCTAATTCTACACTGGACTGTTTTTTATTGCAAGCAAAAAAGGCAATTGACATGGAGATTGAGGTTGCTGAGCAGCGGCTATCATTGGGAGGTTGCCCAGCTGGATTGGTCACCGACCCAGACCCAGACTCGATGGAAGTTCAGACCCCTGAAACTGTGGAACTTAGTCAAACAAACCTTGCTCACTTGAGCAGTCCTGTGGCCCAGTCTCCACCCCCTGTTAAGCAGCCCCGTACAAAATGTCTAAAATCACCAGTGCATGAAACCGTGGGCAAAAGGGAGAAAAAAGTAAAACATGCGGAGCCCACAAGGTCTAGGTCGAAAAGACAGTCTCAGATTACATGCACAGAAGCCACGATGTCACCCTTACAAGGATCAGCCACTGCGACTGGCACAAGTTTGCTATCTCCAATCCAGCCGGCAGCAGTCTCCCAACAGCTGACTGTGGCATTAGTTTCCTTGTTAGAAGAATCAATCTTTAGAAATCTTTCTCTGATTTGAACTAGATTAGACAAGTTAGAGTCTACTGTGACACTTATGTATACTATGTTTAGGGATCTAAGTGCAGGGGTAAAATCTAATTATTTGGCTGGACGTTTTGCTCAAAGGGGGATCTTAAACCAACATGAAGGGTCAGTTGTTAGGCGCTACACTCAACCATCTTGTCTTGCGGATAATGCTGTCCCTATAAACCCAACCAATGCAGTAGAGCAGAAGCAACGAGAGCATGCAAATGTAAATCAAGCGGTAAATATATGTAAATCCCCAAATCAAAGTAAGCGAGGCTCTCCATCCACAGTTACAAACAGGAACAATGTATGCCCAGATCAAGCAACACGTCCATTATTGCCCCACAAAAATGGCCAAATCAATTGTGATGATAAAGTGACACTACATCTCCCTCCAATGTGATGTCCCTATGTTGTTATTCTTACTAATGTTCCCACTTTGCAGGAAAATCAAACTGAATCACAATCTCAATTAAAAAATAAAACCTGCCACAGGCTACAACAGAACACAATTTTTTTTAATTCTGACTATCGAGATATCCTATTTATGAGACGAGTTAGGTGGATGGGCTTGTTCCCCAAGTCATATCCTGGTGACTGTATTGTAATAAACTGCAGATCTCAAAATATTGCAAGTCGATTGTTAGGCTGGGAATTGCACTCTAATATTCAGAGGTTGGGTAAAGTGATAGGTGTTCTGCCCCGTGGCTTCTTTTATAGACATCTTGAAAACAGTGTGAGAAACTCTGTGGCAAATAATGTGGCCTATGCAATGACTCCCATATACCAGTAGGCCCCCCCTTTGGAAATTAGAAACAGATTTCAGCTCTTGAGTACCCTGGACTCCCAATATTGACTATCCAGTGTACAATCAATCCCTATAGAAGTCACATCGGACTTACGGCCCACTGCTATATTCTCTTCATGTATTGATAGTAACCATGGTATAGATGTACTTGCAATAAACTGTATTCATTCCCATTCAAAACAAATGCTCGGGGGGGGTATTAGCAACCCTGGGCTTACCAAGGAACTCCTACACAACCTCCAGGATTTGAGAATCATATCTTGGAATGTAGCTGGAATCAAGTCCAAGATAAGTGATCCTGACTGGTGTAAGCTAATGGATAGCTACCGTTTATGCCTCCTGCAGGAAACCTGGGCGGCTGAACGTGAACGTGTATACAATGTCGGCTGTACCACATATAGTGTTGAAGCCAAACAGTCGTCAGCTGGTCGTCCAGCTGGCAGCCTTTTAATCTGGGTCAAAAATTTGTTGGTATGTAAAATAACAATTCTAAATATTGACTCAGATGAGATACTTGGGTTAGAATTAACATTGGGCAAGGACAATGTGCAAGTCAGACTCTTTACCATTTATAATCGGGTGACTAGCCCTCACAGACCTTCAGCGACAATAACAACTTTGACTAATTATCTTGACTCAGCCATGGGGAGTTACCGATTGATAATCACCGGGGACCTTAACACAACCTTTGAACCGGTTGATTACATTCAAAATCTCGTCTCGGAGGAGGACACAGCAAGGGGGATCACTAAACTTATGATACCATCAATCGAGAAATGCACTTGTGTGGTCCAACAAAGTACATCACTCACTATTGCATATGGGGTCAGAGCCTGTAATGGCCGGACACACTCCGATAAAGGAGCGGGTCATACCTTAAAGAGGGGGTGCTTCTAAGACCCGGATCGACTATATTCTTGTCAATCTTGATCTTTGGCCTTGTGTAAAAGATATGGTAATTTTACTCCGGGATGACATCGATCACAATGCTTTGTCCCTCACGTTGACTGGTTTAGCCTCATTGTATGGACCCCCTTGGATTGAGAGTACCCCGGTTATTACTACAATTAAAATAGAAGAGTCAAGTGGCCCCTTATTTTAGCTGATCCAACTGTGCTCCCCAAAATATATACAGAGGTGGAGCAGACTTTAATTGACCTGAGTACACCTACCATAGGGTCAGAAGACGTTATGACTATATTTTCAAAACTGATTATAAATTTAAGACCTCTTTTTTTATAAAAATTGTACTCGACCGAAGAGGAAAAAGGCACCCTGGTTTAACGAAGCCTGCAAAAAATCGAGGGATGAACTATTTGAGGCAATGAAAAGGAAGTCTTCTATAGTTTTACAAAGCTGTAGAAAGTCTTATAAAATAGCACAAAATATGGCAAAAAGGAATTGGGAGACTGAAAAGTGGTGCATGCTTCATGAAGCTGCAAAACTTAAAAACAGCCAACTTTTTTGGCACCTGCTGTCTAAGGGATCATCAAATATAGAAATAGAAACAGATTTCCACATTCAACCCCATGTGTGGGAGGATTACTTTGGGGACCTATTTGCAGACCAGGGAGTTCATTATGACCTGGGTACACATATGTACCCACAAGATCTTGGAATATTAGAAGGAGACAATTTTACAGTAGATGAAACCATTTTGGCCTTAAATCTGTTGCAGAATGGTAAAGCCCAGGGCTTAGATAAGCTTCCGGGCGACTTATTTAAAGCTGAGCCTGTTATATGGGCCCCGTGCGCCAAAAAGTATTTAATACCATCCTGCATGGGGGAGCCATTTGGAAACCTGGCGGGGCGCGGAAATTATTCCTATCCATAAAAAGGGTGACAAAGGGTCACCTTGCAATTACAAGCCCATTAGCCTAATAGATGTTACCCCAAAAATATTTTGTAAAATCATTTTGACAAGAAATCACAATTGGAAAGAGGATAATAATGTTCTGTCTGACTTACAGGCAGGATTTAGGGCTTCCACAAGTACCACTGACCAAGTTTTCAGATCCCTTCTGTTAATCTGGAAGGAAGTTACAATCAGAGTTGGTCATTTATACGTGGTGTTTGTGGACCTAAAGACGGTCTTTGATTCAATTGACCGGACAAAACTCTGGCTATCCCTGATCGAATTAGGACTACCATCTTATATAGTCAGAATCCTGATTCAGCTTCACCATGACACATATGCCAAGGTTAGATGGAACTCTGATGGCAGCCTGACCAATAACATACTGGTTCAGAAAGGCGTACGTCAAGGTTGCATCCTTGCTCCAACATTGTTCACCCTCTATGTCAATGGTTTAATTGGTGAACTCTTTTATTGCGACGGTGACCCTCCGAAACTGGCAGGTAGAGCAGTGCCGAGTCTGCTATTTGCAGATGACACCCTGCTTATTGCTAAAACCCCTAGAGGAATTCAAAACCTACAAAATAAATTTGCTAAGATCTGTAAAGAAAAGGGCTTAGAAATAAATTGCTCCAAAACCAAGTATATGTCCTTTAATCCCTATAAAGCTATTAAGGCCAAACTTGTGCCGGGAACACAAGTTTTGGAGCAAGTTAAGTCCTTTGATTACCTGGGGATGCGCATCAGTGATAGGCTGACTTGGAATGCGCAGCTGCCAAAGAGTAACTTGAACCTTCAGCATGTAGATTGTGCCCTAGTATGCAGGGCTACGGCCTCCCCCTACCGCCTCATCTCACCTATCCTAGAAATGCATAGGGCAAAAGGCTTAGGAGAGGCTCTATACGGGGCAGAGTTGTGGGGATTGGAAAATCTCACAAACCTAACTACTTCTGAGAACAAGTTTATTAGAGCTATTACGAACTTGCCAGTGAATACACCACTTTTGCCACTAAGATTAGACCTTGGCTTAAAACCTATTGAATACTTTACCATTCTCCGGGCCCTCCTATTTTGGATAAGGGTGTGGACAAGTAACACAAAGGTCCCACTGAAGGAAGCCATGATTGAATTGATTGCATTGCATAGGCAAACTGGTCGAATCAAGTGGTTTAAAAAGATTAAGGATTGGTATTTAAAAATCGGGTTGGGGCAGTTCTGGGAGGAACCTGGGACCATTACTAAATCCTTGATCCCTCTTGTTAAAAGTTAGGTTCTGGGCACTGATGATCTCAGAAAGCATTGAACATTTTGCACATGGCACATTAACCGTGAGGTTTTTAAATGTTAAAGACAGCTATGGCTTTGAGTTCTTCTTGGATGACATCGAGCCACCAGAGGCACAAGCTCTGTATACCCAACTTAGATATGGCACGATTCCTTTAAACACAAGGAGAAGCAGTTCGGGAAATGTGGTGGTTAATGTATTGTGTCCATCCTGACTTGCTGTACCCGAAACACTTGAGCATTTTCTCTTTTACTGCCCACCCTCTGCTGACTATAGAAGAACCAGGATAGCTCCTGTTTGTTGTAAGGTTGCTTGTGTTTCCCATCTTAAGATTCCTGCTATTTGCTTGGAGGAGGATGCTAAAATGTGTAATCTAGCCTACGAAAATGACTGTGTTTACATAGCCTTACTTTGTCTAATTGGATGACTGTGTTTTATATGAATTTTAAACCTGTTTTAGGATGGATATTTTGATAAATGTACAATGTATATAACTGTTGTTTTGATGTGTTGTGTTTTTATGATGCCAATGATCATATTATCCTTGATCGAATACAACATATATAAGTGTCTGGATGGAGGATTTAGTAGCACTGTGATTGACTGTCTAAGTGAATTTAAAGTGTCTCACTAAATATATGGGATAGTGATTTAATTGTGTGAATATCTGTATCACTCTGTCTCTTGTTGTGTAAGCTAATGTATACGTTGGTTATTAGCTATGTGAAACTGTATTTTAGTTTTTTAATAGTTAAGTGAGTATTTGTATAGGAGAGTGAATGTGTGTGTAGTTGGGTGGGAGGTGTGTGAGTGTCCAAAGATGTGTAAAGAATTGATTTAGTAGGTATATGAGGTTTAGACTGCATGTGAAAACAGTTGATTGGGTGAGTGAATCTCTTTATGGGTGTGTTGATGAGTAAATATATTTCTCAATGATACATGTCCAACAAAGTAGAAATATAAAACACAGTGTATGTAACAGTTGTTGTATATAAATAAGTATACATAAGCAGTGATTCTATAAGTGATTGTATAGATAAATGTTTACATGTAATAGTGATTTTATAAGTCACTAAGTATGAGTTACTATCTGTATGAATAAATACAGTGGTGTTTGTATAAGTGTGTAGCTGACTAAATGTAGGTATGATCAATTGTTTCTGTAAGTCAATAAAATGTGTGCTGGTGGATAATGTCGATATAGGTGTATAAGTATATTTAATAGTTTTCTATTGATCTTTGTCAACATGTATGACTGAATTTATAGTTAAGTGTTTACATGTGAGTGTAGACCTAGGATCACTGAGTGGGTTTTTGAAACTTTTATGGGTGTATCAATGATTTAAGCATGGCACTCTATATTTTATAGTGAATGATGAAAGGTTATACTAGTGTATGATTAGGTGTATCTGATTGTCATGTGGATGATGTCATCAGTGATGTCATTTGAGATGTCATCACTGATGTCACTGACCATGTCATGAATGATGTAATATGTGACATCATCAGCAGTGGATTGCGGGCGCGCGAGTTATAGTTAGTACAACTAGCTATAACGGAGGAATTTTAATGGTTTTGTATGAGTGAAATGTCCAGCTAACTAGAACACCTCTAAAACCTATGTTTTTTTTTGTGAATTTCAAAGGTTTTTTTAAATGCTAATTTCGAACTATAATAGGCCTGAAATCTAAGTTTTTTTTCTGTGAATTTCAAAGGTTTTTTAAATGATAATTCCTAACTAGAACATGTCTGAAACCTATGGTTTTTTCAGTGAATTACACAGGTTTTTTAAATGCTAATTTCTAACTATAATATGTCTGAAATCTATTTGTTTTCAGGGAATTTCAAAGGTTTATTCAATGACAATTTTTAAATGTATTAATTGTTATATTTATTTTTTTATACTGATTTAATATATTTGTTTGAACTATTTATTTTTAGATATTTTCTTTTAATTACGTTACATATTTTTCCAATAAATTGAAAAAAAAGATTTAAAAATATTGAAATTCTATATTTGTATTTATTTTATATATTTTTAAATATATTTATAATATTTTCTTTATTTTGTTTTTGTTTTCAATTTTTTTGGGGATTTGGGTACCCAAAGCGCACCTTCCTCGATTACTGCGTGAAACCTAGACGCCATTTCAGGATTGTTGTGTAGGATCCACGTAGGGTGTGCGATGGGTACGTATTTTTCTGCGCGATTGCTATGCGACCGATACGTGACCTGTGGCGCATACCCGGCATGTACGTATTACGCTACGCGACGCTCGCGTGTTTCAGCATGACGTCATATACGTATTCAACGGGGTGGGTGTGTGACACCCGCAAAATTTTGTAATGTCTAAAAACATATATATATATGTGAACACAAAGTCCTGCGCTCTCAAACAGAGTATAAACAGCAATGTGACAATAAACAAGATTGAAAAGAAATGCATCCAATGTCGGTTTCTTGGAGTTTCATGTATCTCTCCTTTTTATTAGGTCATCAGATCAAAGATAATATACAGCCAGCCGACAAGTGTTTCGTTGTAGGACTGTACATACACAGTAACTACAACTCTTCAGGGCTCAATGGCTGAATCCTCAGTAGTTAGGCCCAGTTCCGGTGATACTTCCAACCCGGAAGGGTACCCCCTGTTGTGGTATGAGCGATATAGTGGTCACCGCTATATGTAAAAACAATCCAAGGCCCCAGCTAATCCATCTACCTTCCAAATCAAGTTGGTATGGATGCATCCATGTAGTGTAACCCAGTAATTAATCCGTAACACACGGGTACATGTGGCACAAAGTTCTCTGGCACAATCGCCCTCGATGTACTGGCGTCTGAGACCCATTCACTTCCGGGTCAATTCCATCTTTATTCTGATAATTAACAAAATCCACAACTTTGCCCATTGCTAACTAAACCTTTTTCTACATCTAAATTACGCCTTATAATTACCTGACAGTTTATTCATCCATATAGATTCTTTTCTAAACCAGCAGTTTTGGATATTGATTTTTGTAAAGAATCTAATTTTATTTTCAATCTTTCTGTCAAAATAATAGTGATTCCTTCATGCTCTATTTTATCAATAGCTTCCATTTTTATTATTTCTTCATTTTCCAGCTTCAAAAGTTGTTCATTGAATATAGAACACTCACGCAGTGTTGGCATTAAGCAGATTACAGATTTGCTTTCTGCAATTGTCATATGTATTTTCTCAGGAACTTTATTTTCATTTGGAAAGTAATCTTGTCTGCAAAGCTTCTTTGCCATGTTCTGTCAGTAGTCCAATTCTTATATCATGAAGAATACTTCCATAATAAACATCATTTGCCTGTCGCATATTTGTAATGAGTTCTTTGTATTTAAAACATGACCAAATGTTAACGTTTCCAACGCTACCCAAAGACTTTCTGGTGTCTTCATGCGCAAGTGTTTTAAATACTGGTTGTCCTTTTACGGTAGTAAGTTGCAGTAGATCTCCAAAAACTATGATATGTTTTCCTCCAAATAAGACATTGTACTATGTTTTAAGAATTTGCTGCGTTCTTAAATGCACAAAAGCAAGCATTAAGTTTGAGACCATGCTTACCTCATCAATAATCAGAAGTTTCATTTTTTACGCACTCCTGAAACTTCATAACAAGCATCTCCAGATAACTTATGATATTCCAATTTGTTTTCATGCTCCACAGGTAGCATAAGTAAACTATGCAGTGTAATGCCTTTGATGTTGTGTGCTGCCAACCCAGTTGAAGCAGTTACAATACAAGACAGATGTTTTTTCTGTAGATAACTGGTCATTACTTTAATTAAGAAACTTTTTCCCTTTCCAGCTTGACCACTGACATACATTCGGATAGGTTGAAATGATGTGCATGTCCATTCTTTATTTTCTTGAAGTAATCAATGTGTGGTATTCTTTATCAAGCTGAGCCACCTTCATTGGTTATACACTGAGGGTCATGCATGTTCATAGTGTTCTTATGTGGAATGTATCTAGTTTAGAATGTTTGGCCTAAATCTAAAGTCAGTTGTATGCTGGACTTTGGAGGATGAGGTTCTAGCTTAGAGTTTACAATAAAACTCTTTTCAACTTCACCTCTGCGTTCCTGCTCATCATTTCATCAATAATACTACATTTTTGCAACGATTGGACTTCACCTGCGCCTACAGACCTCAACCCAACATTTCTACTTTGGGATTTATATTTCTTTTCTCGTGGATACTCTTGCATACCTTTATTCTTTTCAGAAAAGGTTTACATCCTGCAGTGGGTTGTGACACTTCATCACTACTATCACGGGTAAACCTCCGGGACTTTATTTATTTACTTTGTGTCTATCTGCCGCTTCTAAGGATTCCTCCCTTCTGGAATAACTTTCTACTCGGTGATTTGTGCTGCTTCCTTTACAAATTTTACTGTGTGTGAAATTTGTGTGTGACTTCTCAGCAAAATCGGGAAGGTATTTATTCTTGAAAGATATCTCTACAAACCAACCTACCTATAATTTGCTCGAGCTGTGTTGTTGTTCGAACAGCTGCTTAGCAACCGGCAGACTTCGGCAACCCTCGCTTCGCACTGCTTCACGTCATTCCTGCTCAGCGCTTCGTGGATTCCTGGCAACCGGACGCTCGACGACCATACGCACTACCCCTGAGAGACTCTCTCGCTGCTGTCGTCTTACGTCAGTACGCTGCGTGGTGACATCAGCACGTCATCCGCCATCTTGGTTTTGTCTCCTCAGCACTGATCGGCACAGCTGTATATGATGATTCCACCACAACTGGCTACTTCCATGTCAAGAAGGTGAGAAGTTATTCTTCTTTCATTTCGCTGATGAGCACAGCTTGCTCATCATTTCTTCGCTGATCGGCACAGCTGGCATATTTAAAGCCGATTCCTAACCGCTGATGAGCACATCATTCCTTCGCTGATCGGCACAGCTTATTTATTTAAAGCCGATTTGCAACCGCAGACAGCGCTCTCCGCTGATCGGCACTGCCTACGATTGGCAATTCTACCTTTAACTATTTCCTGCTCTGCACTGATTAAAGCCAATTCTAGCTCGCAAACGCTGATTGGCACATCTCTTACCATTGTTATATTATTCCAGCTTTTGTTATAGTGTTCCTAACACTCTCAGTAATACTGTACTAGTTTTTAAGCTAATTTCTTAGCAATTTTACTCAATCTGAAGTTTCTTCCTCTTCAATCATATTGTTTTGGTTGTGTAAATATCTTAGTAAGAAAGCGTTACTCATTGTTATCACTCACTAACCATGCAAAAAGTCAAAGCACCCCCATTTTTTCTCTCTGAGCCGGGTGATCCCCCCATACCTTGGCTTAAGTGGAAGAAAGCTTTTGCTCATTATCCCAGGGTATGTGGTACCTCTTTGAGTGCGGAGAGAAAGTCATATTTATTCATGCACTGTCTAGGTTCGAAAGGACAAGACGTTTTTGAGAACCTTCCTGATTTGTCTTAGGCTGATGGAAACTCACTTAATGAATATGAAAGTTGCATAAAAAAATGGATCTGCATTATCTTCCAAAGCTGAGTATGGTCCTAGAACATTTCCATTTTGGAAAGAGGATGCAGAGACATGACGAATCAGTAGAACATTACGTCACTGCTCTTCGCAAATTAGCCTCAACATGTTCTTTTGCGAATAGCTTGGATGAGCGACTTAGAGATCAGCTCATGCTTGGTTCTTCCTTTGAAAATGCTAAAGACAATCTATGGCAAAAAGACAATCCATGGCAAAAAGACAATCCCACTCTTCAGGAAGTAATAACTGCCCTTAAGCTACATGAACACTCAAACACATGTTCAGAAACAATTCGTAAAAATAACTCAGATGAGAAGAAGACTTCTACAGATGTCAAGGAGATCAAAACATCCTCTTCTTCCACTTCTCAAAAGGAAACTCTTCCTGATGCGGGGAACTCTAGTAACAGCAAAAGTACAAGTTCTAATTCCAAATTGTCTAGTGTCAAGTGCTTTCGTTGTGGGAACTTAGGTCATTGGCGCAATGCCAAAGATTGTCCTGGATGGAAGACAACTTGTTCTATCTGTAAAAGAAAGGGGCATTTCACGAAATGTTGTAGATCTAATAAGGCTCAGAAAAAGGTGAGAGAAGTGGACATTTAAAATCAGGGCCTAGACGAATCACTAGTTTGTCAAGTCAATTTTGTCAAAATGGATGGTCCCACGGAGAAAGTGTTAATTGATGATTGCTCTGTAGACATGTTGTTTGACTCAGGTGCGAAAATTACTTTAGTGCCCAGAATTTTCTTTGAAGAAAACCTACGGAACAAAGTTAAAGTACTCAAACTTGATATTATTCCCAGGGGGTATGGCGGACAGATTATAAACGTTTTAGGGTGTTTCATGGGCATGATTGATTTGAAAGGAAGAGTTGCTGCTGGGAAGATCTATGTTTCTATGAAAGGAGATTCTCTAATTAGTTGGGCACATCAGAGAGACCTTGGGAGTCTACCTTGATCCCAATAAAGTGCCTCCAGTGCGTTTGAGAGATCTTTCTGGTGTGGCTGTAGTTTCAGACCACAGTGATTGGGCTAAGAGATTTCCGGGTATTTTCATAAAAAAGCGTGGGTGTCTCAAGAAGTATTTGCACCTAATCAAATTGAAGAAAGACTCTGTTCCCAAGGTTGCCAAGGTCAGGAATGTTCCACTCTTGGTTCGAGATAAGATGACGGCTGAGTTGGACAAACTTATAGCCAATGGTGTTATAGAAGAGGTCGAGGGTATGGAGTGGGTTTCTCCGGTCGTGATGGCACGCAAGGCCAACGGCGAGACAAGATTATGTATTGACTTGAGGGAGCTAAACAAAGCTGTCATAGTTGATCATTATCCTCTGCCCAACATAACTGAGATGTGTGCACATACCCAGGTCCTCACAGGGACCCAGTATCAAATATTAACAGGGGTCACACTCCTGTGTCAGCCACCTAATGGCCCCTGAGTAACAATGTCCATGTATATGGAAATCCATACATGACCTGGGGATGTGCACACATCAACATGCACATTGAAAGGCTCCATGTTGGCAGGACCTTGTGCTGCCACAACATCAAACTCTGTCTGTTAAAACTGAAGACAATGCAGTGTTCAGGCATGCATCCTGACGTCATGTAGCAAATGCCATGTATATCAAACATTGTTACAAAGATCAAGGAGTGGTGAATGGTCTACTCCTCCTCTGCAACCTGGTTCATAACTGATTGTGTTGCCTCCATTGAAAGCCACACATGCGTAGTGTGTGACAACATTTTCTAAGCATCAGTGTACTGTAGCAGCAGCATCATTGGCTCCCCCTTGTTGCAAATATGCTGTGCCTCTACCTGGAGGTAACTTGTCTGGTTCCCCAGCAGTGCCCAGAGGAGAAAACTGAGAGTGTGTGTTTGTGCTCAAGTGCTGTGAGTCAAAAACACACACAACACCCAAAGGCAAAGGAAAAGTGTTGAACATTGTGATGTATGAAGTTACAGACAAAGATATTGTGTGTGGATCCAGCTACTAATCCACCACACCAGGGTTGGTCACTGCTGGTCAACATGTAGCAGCCCCATGTGATCCTAGACCTAATATCTCCTCTGGACAATACTTGGAAAGCTGGAATTGGAGCAGAAGCAGGGAACGGGGTGTTCCCTTGTTGGAACTAGAAGACCTCACACACCCAGGAACCTAGGTGTCATGCTTCATCATTGGTCTCCTGCTCCTCGTCAAACTGGCGCTGCAATGCCCGACGGGCGCCGTAGGCGCTCTTTGTTGGAGATCTTTTGTTCCAGCCAATGGTTTGAGTGCGTGTAAGGGGTCTGGTGAAGGTGTAGTCGTGAGGGAATAGTGAGATTAAAAGAAGGTGAGCCACTCCACAAGGGACTTTATTCACGTGGCTGACTCCCTTAGTTAAAATGGTGGGAGGGGAGGAAGGAACCGTGAGGTGCACAGTGGGCTAACTCAACCCTCTGAATAGGTCAACAGAGGAAACATGAACAGCCTGGGTGTGAAACCTACCCCCAACGCAATGCGCCCCAATCGGTGGCGTGGAACAGCTGTTCCGCGCCACCGATTGGGGTGCCTTGCGTTGGGGGTAGGTTTCACACCCAGGCTGTTCATGTTTCAGGTACCTCACCTTAACGAGCAGCCCCACGGGAACAGACTGCAGGGCCCTTTAGGGTTACTCTTAGGGTCTCCCCTCTAGAGCAGGACCACTTGGCCTGCTCCCTGATTGACCCAGTGAGGTTGTATCTATCTCATTTATTTTAATATTATTGTATATATTTCTCTCACTTTGTAGTACCTAGCACCCGAGGTCCTGAAGAATTGCCAGTTAGGCAAGAAACATGTCGACCTATTCAGAGGGTTGAGTTAGCCCACTGTGCACCTCACGGTTCCTTCCTCCCCTCCCACCATTTTAACTAAGGGAGTCAGCCACGTGAATAAAGTCCCTTGTGGACTGGCTCACCTTCTTTTAATCTCACTATTCCCTCACGACTACACCTTCACCAGACCCCTTACACGCACTCAAACCATTGGCTGGAACAAAAGATCTCCAACAAAGAGCGCCTACGGCACCCGTCGGACATTGCAGCGCCAGTCTGACGAGGAGCAGGAGACCAATGATGAAGCATGACACCTAGGTTCCTGGGTGTGTGAGGTCTTCTAGTTCCAACAAGGGAACACCCCGTTCCCTGCTTCTGCTCCAATTCCATATTTACACACACATACCTCTTTAGTTGTCCCTGGGGAACTCCGTATTCTTTTGCTGAATAATTGACTGGACAAGTACACTGGACCCCGTTAAACATTGTCCACATTTGGTTCCTAATTTTTGTACTGAATACTTGGAAAGCTGCCAGTCTACCTCCAGGTGGAGGCACATCATATTTGCAGTAAAGGTGATCAAAGTAAATGCAGCTACAGTACACTGATGCAGCAATCCAAGTAGCACGGCTCCATTCCTGTATACGTATAGGAGGGAATTTACTAAGGAATAAAATCATGTACATATAATGGCTGCACAAGATGAGTGATCCACTGCCCCCTCCTTCATTGTCAGTACTACCCATTGCAAGGTGAATGTATCAGTACCTCTTCTCCCCTCCCTGTTGCAATACACATAGGTCAACCATTGATGTCTGTAGTAACATAAATGACAATATATGTCTCTTCCACACTCAGGTGCCACTGGGGATTCAGCACCCAGTGAAGATGAGCCCCTGGCCCAGACTCTGGTGGAGGAGGAGCACTCTGGTGTCGATCTGGCTCTGTCCTCTTCGGATGACGACAATCAACCTGGAGCCTCTGGTGTGAGTCATCAGGCAGCCCCATCATCAGAAACACATACACCCCCTGCAGCCATGTCAACACCATCTGGCCACAGACCGAACACCCCCGCCAACACGGACCGACCTAGGAGACCAAGTTGAAACAGCACAGGGACCCCGGCCACCCAGGATGCTACGAACAATGACACCAGTGGCAACAGCCAAGGGGGTCCAGGGTCAACTGTGCCTGCCCCCACAGGTACAGGTCTTCGGATGACGACAATCAACCTGGAGCCTCTGGTGTGAGTCATCAGGCAGCCCCATCATCAGAAACACATACACCCCCTGCAGCCATGTCAACACCATCTGGCCACAGACCGAACACCCCCGCCAACACGGACCGACCTAGGAGACCAAGTTGAAACAGCACAGGGACCCCGGCCACCCAGGATGCTACGAACAATGACACCAGTGGCAACAGCCAAGGGGGTCCAGGGTCAACTGTGCCTGCCCCCACAGGTACAGGCCGTGTGTCTAGGGGTGGTGGGAGTGGTGTTCGGCAGAAGTCACGGTCTGCAGAGGGCCCTGGACTGCCTGATGACCCCCAACTGGTAGGCAACATAGATGCATACCAGGATAGCACTGGAGGATTCAGCCAGGTAGTGGGGGTCCTCAAGAACATGCAAAGGGAGCAGGCAGCCCATCATGCCCGCATGGAGGCCAAGTGGTTCAAACTTACGGCGGTGCATATGGACATATTGACCTGTGTCCGCAAGATCAGCACTAATATGTCCACACCTCCCTGTGTGCCCACAACATCTCATGCAACAACATCTGCAAATGCCACAGGGAGGGAGGATGAATCTGGTGGAGAGTCCAATGCACTCTCGGTGCCTGCTCCTGAGGATCCCCCCCAGAAGAAGAGGAGAGTTCGTCCGAAGAAGGACAAGTGAGCCACAGTTGTCCCTGCACATCCCCCAGGAACCCAGAACCTGTTTTGGATGTTGGTCTTTGTGTGCAAAGTGTTCACCTTGTTGCACATGACACAAGTCCCCATCATGACATGGAGGGTCCATGTTGTACCATTGTCGAAGATAAATGTGGACTTCACTCTAGACATTTCAACTACCAATACTTCTAACTCATGTGTGAACTTTGGATTCTAAACCTCATGTACAGCACTATCTGTGTGAACTTTGGATTCTAAACCTCATGTACAGCACTATCTCCACACATGTATGTAAATAAAATCACCATTACACTTGCCTATGTTGTGATTCCAACTTGGTATTTGTCATGGAGATGATGAAATGCTGAAGCACACAGTGAATGCCGACTACTACAGCAATGTAATTACCGTTATGTGACTCATGTTGATGTGACACCTATGAGGGAGACACACCGATTGGGCTCTACAACACATACTCACTGACTCACATACTCACTATGGACATGTAACACAGTGCCTACAAAGATGGTTGCCATATATACGGTGGAATACACAGAAACCACGCCTTTCCACAGTCCCTGCCAACAAGCCCACAGGTGAGGTAACCATATGTCAGTCAGATGTGTGAAGCCAGACAACAAACATTACTAAGTGAAGTACAGGTTCATTACAATTAATTAACAAGTTTATTACACAACTATATCAAGGTGAAATCCACAGGACAGTGGGCACAGGGTCACCAAGTGACGTCAAATGGCACTTTAATGGTGGATACTGGATGTCGGTGTCAGACTTGTCTCAGGAACTGACAGAAGTACAGTGGGAAGGATAGAAATGATAAACAGTCAGAAGGACACCAGAACAGGATGGAAATGCAATAAACATGTCACAAGAATCCTACACAATAACAACTCAGCATGACAACACCATTGTGGACTACAGACCATATGACAGGACACATCACAGCATGCTTTGAGTCAAGCACCACATGGACAAACTCTAACTGCAACTGAGCTGCACAAACACATCACAGGCTCACTCAGTACATTGACATGACAACCCTGAGAAGTCACCTTCAGCTGGAGAAGTTGTTGATGAGCTGTGTACAGACGTCACCCTCATCATCATCATCACTGGCCTCGTGGCCTAGGCCAGGATCCTCCACAGGTGCTGGATGTTGGTCGTCATCGTCCTGGATGAGAGGCACCTCCTTCCGTACGGCCATGTTGTGGAGCATGCAGCAGATGATAATGATTTTACACACCTTTGCAGACTCATATGGGAGGGCCCCTACGGTCTTGTCCAGGCAGTGGAAGCGGCTTTTCAGGAGACCAAAGGTACGCTCGATGACTTGCTTGGTTCTGCCATGTGCCTGATTGTAGCGCATCTGGGATGCTCTCACAGGGTTCCTCAGGGGTGTCAGCAACCATGGCATGTTGGGGTATCCAGAGTCACCTACATACAAAGAAACACACATTAGTTGAGTATTGTAAGGGGGTGGTCGACAAAATTACAAAACACACACAATGGTAAACAGTACACACCAACAAGCCAGGCACGCTGGTTTGGCATCTGTGACATCAACAAGGGTATGCGACTCCTCCTCATGAACCACGGAAACATACACACACATGTGTAACCACCATGTCCACCAGGAATACCACAAGAGCATTGATTGAGTGGTAATGTTTGCGGTTGCGGTATGTCTGTTCCTGTGCCCGTGGTGTTATCCGGGCCACATGTGTGCCATCGATAGAGCCAATCACATTTGGCATCCTCCCCAGTCCATAGAAGGCATCCTTGATCTCTGCGAGTGTACCCGATGTAGGAAACTTTATGTAGGAGTCCAGGTGAGTCAACATCCCCTCCAAGACATCTCGTAGCACACGGCCGAACATAGTTTGTGACATACCACCAACACTATCCAGAGTGTGTTGGAAGGTACCAGTGGCAAAGAAGTGCATGGCTGCCATCACCTTCACCTTTGGTGTCAGTGCTGTCGGGTATGTGCAGCCAGGTTGAAGATGCTGCGCCAACTGCTCCGCCAACTCATTGATCATGCTCCTGGTGAAGTGGTACTGTCGGATGCTGTCACGTTCCACCATGGTCTCAAGGTCAGGGAACGGTCTATGGACTGCTGGGGCCCTGCAGTACAGAGATTAGCAAAGTACCATCAAATATCCTAGTACCCATGTGGCACTCAGCTTGCCAAAAATCACAATTTACATCATAGCTATTCAGAATTAACTAAGGTGTGTGCGGTTGTTTATGGACACATATATCACCTTCATGCCCAACTTCTCACATATAAATCACACATGTGTACATGAGTACCTTGAGGTGCAATGTCAAAACATTGGGCTGTGGCACAGTACCCATGGACTGCTGTCACGTTAAAAACACCCAACACAGTGACAAGGGAGGACTGATGTTTCACAGGCATCACAACTCCATGTCAGGGAACTAGACATGGTCCCTGGAATGCCACATGTGCACTGGAATGACAGCTTGTATTGTGGACATAACACAACCAATAATGAGTCACACAGTTAGTTACCCTGTGGCCCCTGCAGGCCATGCATGGATGCCCCTTACACACACACAGCATGAAATTGCATGCACAAGGAACAGGGTGGACCGTGTCTCACATTGGGCACATGGGACCACACACATCAGAGACACAACATGCACACAGACTGTGTGGGTAGATCGTGATTGTAGCCATGTGTCTGGCTGTGACGTACATGACATGCAACCCTGTACTCATGGTGTATGTGACAGGTCATACACATCTCCAAACTGGTACTGCGTCCATTACTCATGCCCATAAGCCAACACTTTGTAATTCCATTTGTGAGGTGCACCACATCAAAACTAATCTGTCCCCATGAACTCCTGCCCAGCCTGGGAGTGGCTTGACCTAAGTGCCCTTCAAGAATAGAAATGTTGCCCCCCCTACACACTCAGGTGACAGAGTCTTACATACCATGGTATGCAGTGTGGGACATGCTGTGGTGTTAAAGGTGTGGCCATGGCACTTAAATCTGTGTTTTAATCATCTGCAAGCCACACCAATGTGATCCGACGCAGCTGACTTGTATGCAGACGGGCCATACATGCATGGACCAAGTCGTGCTCACACGTTGTCCATCGACTGCACAATGTGTATGCATTACAGTCAACCGCATCTGTTCACATTGATGCCAATGGGTAATGCGTGCGCACGGCTCGGTTCATGCATGTTGGACGCGTATGCAATCTGACCCGATGCGGGTGACTTGTAAGCATACACGTCTTACATGCATGGACTGAGCTGTACGCATGCCTAGCCCATAGTATCGTATCCGTACCAATGCATCTTGTTAAAAAAATAAGCGTCGGACAGTGAGTTTACCGAGCCCTGCGCACTCATTTGCAATGGGCTGTCATGGAGACCGACGCGAATTCAAAAAACGTTCGAGTCGTGCGCTGTTGGATGCGTACAACAATGTTGCAATCCTAGGGCGTCCTGAAGGTGAGTGATTTGAACAATGCGGAAGACGTGTAGGAGTCTTACATTTCCTTTGTTTGGACAGATTCATAGCATGCAACCATGCCTGACCTATCAGTGAGGGGCAATGTCACATAATCTGCCTCTGCAGCACTGATTTAAGGCTGGCAGGCCCCCAGGGAGCTCATTTGCCTGCACTACATGCTACAGGACAACTTTCCAAAATCCACTGCTTTTGCTGTCTGTGCTTCCTCTGGATCCTGCAATGGCACATACTTTGGAGAGGGCCCCAGCATTCACTGAGGAGGAGAACCAACCAGGCCTTGCTGGATGGGGTCCTCCCAGAGTACACCAAGCTGTATGGGAAACCAGAGGAGCAGGTGAGTGTGCAGTCCACTGTCTATCATTTTATGCAAGTAGTATGACTAAAAGTAATAGAAGTGTGCACAGCAGTGTGAGGCATATGCTCTGAGTACTTTTAGCTACCTATTTAAGTGGGTACATGCGATGAACAGGTGTCCTGCTGCAGTAGTGCAGGAGTGCTAGCTTTAAATTCCTAGCCAGTGTTGCCATGTCAGACCTACAGCACAAATGCACATTCATATGGGCCCACTACCCATGTACCTCTTTTACCTTTGTGATGACAACATGTATACTCAACTGTAAGCAGCACAATTATGTGGCATGTGTGGTAATGTCCTCTTCACTTTGTCATCCTCACAGGTTGATGCCCACCAGAAGCAAGAAATCTGTCTGACCATCGCCCGGGCAGTACGATCAGTGGGGGTCTACAAGCGCCGGATCCGCAACTGCCATAAGAGGTGGCAGGACCTACGTGGCTGGACCCGGGGGATCGCCAGGGTCCAGCTGAAGCTGTCGCCTCCTCTCCGTAGGGGTGGACACCGGACCCTGACCGCCCACATGCTCAGGATCCTGGCGGTGGTCTTCCTGGACCTGGATGGGCAACTGAAGGTCAGACAGCAGCAAGGAGGGGGTAAGTCCATGCCTGATCTGTAAATATGTCTGACATGCCATTTGCAGTCTTTTGGCCTGGTCATACTCCCACATTACGTTGGTCTTGGAGTTCAGGACTCGTGTCCCTCAATTGTGTCAGTCACACTCCTCATCTGATCCACAGTTGTGGCCCCTACAGTCTGTGATTTTATTTACTTGGGCATCCTGTCCCTTCTTTCTGCTATGCTGATGGTCCTGCACAGCCTATGTTACTGGGAATCTGATGTGAGCATCGTGGGTGGGACTATTCATTATGCCTGGTCTCTGACATGTGTTCTGTGTGTGCCTTTCACATGTGTTCAAATAGCTGGTCTGGGCCACAACATGTGTGATGGGGTTCTTAAAACATGAACATTCATTAGGTGAGTCAATGTAATGTCCTCAGGAGTATGTTTAGGAGTAATGTTACACTTGCCCAGAAACCTGCCTACTGTCCAGGACAATACACTGTTTTAGGTTTACCTGGTCAGTCACGCCCACTCCACAGCATTGGGAGAGCCTCTACTCACACTCACGTGTATGGATCAACTGATTGTGCTTCCTGAAATGGGCCATCAGGTGTCTGACACAATGTCATGGTGTTGTGGCTTCCTTTTTGTGAAAACTGGTGTGTTGAGGATTTTAGTGTCAGCAGGACATCTGAGGTGTGACAATGGTGATCATACCTGTGCAACATATAGGGGTGTGGTCAGTTGAATGTGCACAGTGCTGTAGGCAAGAGTGACTTTCAAGCAGCTGTGTGTCATTGTCAGCAGACTGTGGGGTGCTCATATTCATGTAGTTGTGTTTGCAGTCACTCATATGTACGATTTGAGTGATGTAGGTTCATCATAGTCCAAGAGCAGTGTATGGCAGGGGACAGAGTCGTGCACTTGTCAGCTACAGAGTCTGGTGTGGGCCTGACCTATGAATGTGACACAGTGCAGACTGATGTTGTCCGGATGCATTGCCCCATGACATGTGACAGTGAAGACTGACTTACCATGCATGTCTGTGCCGGGGCATTGTCTTGAGGGATCCTGCATTGGAGTGAGAGGTGCTCCATGCATTGTGGAAAAGTACATTTTGCCATGTTCTGTGTCCCTACGTGTTCCCCACCCTATGTTATATGTGCATGATTAATATGCATATGTATTCCCCTATGATCGATTAAAGACGCAATTACAGTTGTGTCCAACTCTAGTATGCCAGTTTCCAGTTCTCGTGAAAGCTACGAGTATTAGGCCTATGTAAACCTATGTTGCCACGTTTCACAGTGTGCACGTTAATTCAGTAAAAGTCTCCGTTTCTAGGCCTCAAAAGGGCCCGGACACCAGATTCAGCTCCTGTCTCCTGAACCCTCTCTGAGGAGCGATACAACCCCCACCTGTATCCCTGACCCTTCACTTACTTCCTGCCTCACAGTGCTCGGCTCGGCCTGGCTCTGCCTACCAGTCTGCCAAGAATATGTTATGATTCTAGTTATCAGTCCAGCTCCCCTTCTCTGCATTCCTAAACTACTGAATCGCATCAATAGTTTCAGTCATCGTCTAGCCCTTATGTCTCCATGTAGGAGAAATACTGTATTAATGGTCATTTAATATTCCTCAGCACGCACTACATGTAGAATTATGCATGCACCAGTCTTAGAGTCTGTTAGCCTTTACCCTGATAACTTTTGTATTCTATCAACATGTTCTCTAAACATCAGATACTAGATAGTGTTTAGGTACATGTCGCTCTGACACTCCAGACTATAGTCTCCTCTTCTAGCGCAGAAGTCATAGCCCCCAGTTCCTCCTAGTAACACGTCATTGCCAGCTTGCGCGCACCATCAGGTCAGAGGTCCCGGCTCCTTAGGTAGCCCCCTCCATGTTTCCGCCCCATTTATGACATATTCTGTTACGTTTACATCACATGTCTATGTACACGCCTCTTGTTACACCCATTCTGTGCCTTATCTTTCGCGACTGCTACAAACTCCGCCTACTGCTAGGCCTACTGTACCGAATGCAATGTAATTTGTTTCAGTATATATATGTTATGCACTGTTATTAAAGTTGCTCTAGACATTCCAGATCCTGTCCCGGCAGCTGCCGGGCCCTGCCATCCCATTCTCGTACAGGCTGTCCTGTTCCTGTCCTTTATGCCTGATTAAAGCCTGTAAAACTCCAGCTACCTCGAATCTTGACTCTTATTTATTGAGCTACCTGTTTATATCGTATCCAGTCAAAAATAGTACCGGTAATTAATTATTTATTTACCACATAATGGCGCCCGAATAGGGACTTGCCCTTTCCCCACGCGCCGGAGAAGCCACGCAAGCCCCCTGACCCTCTGCAGTCGTGACGGAACCATCCTGCGCAGTGGCAGATATTTCTGCTTCAAGTATCCCTCAGGCCCACGGAGGAGACGGAGGTTGCGGTCCAGCATCCAGACGAGGCGGTGGAGGAACGCGGCGAGTCCCGACCAGAGCCCAAGCCGAGAGCCCAAGGTCCGAGGTATCCGGAGGCCCACCCGTAACTGAAGTCCGAAGTTCGTAGTCCGTCGTCGTAGCAGTCCAGTCCGAGGCCTTCCGTTCTTGCTGCCCGGTGAGTACCGTTGCTGGGGTAGTATCTAGACAGGGTCAATTAATTTGTCTCTGGTCCGTGGGTTTGGGTACGCAAATCCAACACGAAGTGTCCACCTAGGTGGATGCGGGTCCTGACGTGTCTCTTTATGAGACCGGTAAGTTTCATACTGTTTTAGCAGTGCATCTAGTAATCCTAGTAAGTAAGTTCTGTTCTCGAGAAATTCATGTGTTCTGTTCTCAAGTATTCCAGGTAATATTCTGTTCGAACTGTTATTTTAATGTCATTCAATGTGTTTTCAATGTCGTGGTATGAATGATTTGTTTTCTCAGTCATTATTGTGTTCATTGTGTATTGTATTGTGCCCAGATCCCAGTCTTAGTCATGCCTCTGTTCTCTAAGTTACGTCAGTTAAGAACTAGAAAAGGTCTGCTCGAGGAAGCAGTTCCTGTCCTGCTTAGGGACAGTCCAGGTCATTTTATGTATCATAAGCATGGCATAAGTGCCATATTATATCTAGACTTATGGGTAGAGTACACCAAGGAATTAGAAGAGAAATATAGATGGCCTGTATCAGGCACATGGGATGCCGAGTGCATCATGCGAGTAGAAGAAGTATTATGGAAAAAGAAAGCCAGACAGTCACAGAAAGATGCCATCGAGTTATGGCGCAAAGAATCTCATAAAAGAACCGAAAAAGAATTCAGAAAAGCAGAATTAAGTAGAGAATCCTCAGAAAAAGCCCAAGAAAGGGAATTAATAGAAATAGGTGAACGAGTTAAAACAGAACAGTCAGACAGACAGAGGAATGCCCTTATTAAGGGTATGTACCCTCTTCTTGCCGAGGGCTTGCCAAAAGCAACCCCGGAGGCATCCAGTAGTTTCCCGCCACCATTAGTTCCGACCAAGCTACGTCATAAACCGACCGCAGCTGATATTTTTCTCTCGTCCTATTTGGACGACACAGTCCCAGAATATGCAAATCCTGCTCCGCCAGCTCCTGTAAATAATGTAATTCCTGCTCCTCCAGCCACCGGGGCACCCGTTACGGTACCCCCGGTCCAGCCCACAGTACAAGTACCCGCTACATCGGTCACTCTGCCAGCACAAAGAGTATCAGTCGACGATTCCAGTTTAGGGGCCGCGGGGGGAGGTCCTCCTGGTACCCCGCCGCCACAGAAACGTGTAATGTTAGTCGAGTTACATGAACGTGCGTTACAGCGTACGCCCAAACATCAGTCCGTTGCAGATATCAAGCGAGCTCTTACCGAATGCCGTTATGATCCAGTTCCAGGTGATGATAGTATGGTTATATATTCATTGCGTGTAAGACGGGTGACCGAGTATTTGGACACCCTACCGAATATGAAAGAAGATCTAGACAGAATATATCGTTTCATCCGTACAGGAACAGACCCAGAAAGTATTGGCGAAGTTATGTCTTTAAGGAAAGCTGAGATTCAGCTCATGCTATTAAAGTTTCTAATTAATTGTCTAATAAGGGAACAAGATTATCCGACTAAAGATCCGACCGAAATGAGAGTTCTGACAAAATGGAGTGATCATATAGCCGAGGGAAGACACAAGACACTCAGTAGTATAGAGAGTATGTACAAGAAAATTCGTAAGGAAATAATAAGGTTACACGAGAAACGCAAAACAGCACAAGTAAGCGAGAAAGAAGACGACTCTCCTACCGAAGAGGTAGACGACGAGAATCGTTCCAGAATAGCGTATGTAGGTAGAACTAGACTTTCCGACCGACATTCATGTCTAGACTACAAGAAAACAGTCCCTTCTCCAGTACCAGAACAAGGTTCTCTAGAGCAAGTATTTCAAGCTACCGATCACATTCTGAAATCACGAATCGGTTATAGTGAACTTAGTACCATGCATGAACAAGAACTAGCCCGATCAGCAGTCCGATGGGCTACTGATTCTACCACTTTTCCAGACGAAATAGTGGCACAAATGTTTCTGAAACTGCCCCCAGCCGAGCAGCGACTGGTGGGTATGTATATGATCCAGCACCTCATTACACTATATGAGGGTCAACATTCTGATCCAGGTCCGTTACATGATGTTTTAAACGAGTTACTACAGTATAGATGGAAAGGTCTAGGTACCGATTTAATTAGTATCATTCTAGAACAGCGCCACAAATATAGAACGTTCCTGAATCCGCATTTTGTTCACGTCTCACCCCCAGAAAGTAAACCATTTTACATAGACAGACAGCATCCGTTACGAGAAGTACACCCAGTTAGGACAGCGGGTGGTGAAATGCAACGAGTATTTGTTTACACCCCGATTACAAAGATGGAACTCTTAGAGATGAAGAAGTTAATTCCCTGTCACGACAAAGATCCAGCAGGTTTCCACCGTGAATTAAAAGACATGCTCCGTATGGGAGAATACACATATCCAGATATCATTAAAATGTTAAAGGTCCTGTTGCCTGCGGGCATATATGAAAAACTCAAAGAAAAAGAATGGGAGGTGGGAGAGAAAAAGATAGATTGGACAGCTCTAGAAACTGAAGATAATGCACGTGTACCAGGTACCGGTCTAGGAGATAAATGTAAAGAATTGCCCGAACTATTAATACAAGTTTTGCCAAGATTACTAGCCACGAAAAAGGAAGACTGGGATGCAATCTCAGCCTGTAAACAGAAACCAGACGAAGATACTAGTGATTTTTATTCTAGATTCGAGAAATGTTTTAGTATTAACAGTGGTTTGAAGACGAGTAGCGAGTCATACCCTCATCTTTTTGTTACTAAACTAGTCGAGAATTCAAGTCCACAAGTTAAAAATCGAGTTTTGAAAGTCGAAAGTACATGGCAAGCTAATACTCCGTCCCAAATGTTACAGATGCTCCAGTATCACCAGAATAGAATCAGAGAAGAGCAAGATCACGAAAGGAAACGTATGAAAGACATGAAAATGAAAGTATTAGTTGCACAATCTGTTCCTCAAGACAGTCAGAAGAGGGGTATGAATCAAGCCAGTCATCCTGCAGTTCCTGTTAAAGGGACCTGCAATTATTGTAAACAGCCAGGTCATTTTATAAACGAGTGTGCAGTTCTGAAACACAACATAGCTACCGGTAAGACTAAAGAAAGACCACGTCCGCCTAGACAAGAACAAGTTTCACAGACTTCTCAGTCACCACAGAATAAACAACAGACAGTTACAGTACCGCAGCCTATAGCTGCAACACAGCATGTTACACAGCAGATGTACCAGTATGCACAGTCCGAGTATCCAGAGTACCAGCAGTATTCATGAAACAGCCTAGAGAGGGAGGTAGGCTTGCCTCTCATCGAGATACCTGTAGATCAAGAGGGTCCCTATGTTCACAGTCAAGTATTAGGGAAAGACAGAAAGTTTCTGATTGATACAGGGGCAAGTAGGACTACTATCAGTCATGACGAGGTTCCAGGGGCTCCGCTCTCAGGCTCTAGAAATGTTTCCCTTGGATTTTCAGGAAAGCCGATAGTTAACGAGATTTCCAAATCAGTTTCTCTAGAAGTAGGTCCATTGTCCCGAACTACTGATTTGTTACTTACGAAATCATGTCCAGAAAATTTGTTAGGCATTAAGACACTGAAAGAATTAGGTGCAGTTATTTGTTGCTCCCCAGAAGGAATACGTTTGTTTTTGCGTGACTTTAAGGGTCACTATGTATTACGTGATTTTGATCCAAGATTACTGAATGTCCCGCAGCATTTATGGGCGCAAGGTCCAACTGATGTAGGTTGTATGCACATCACACCCCATCGTGTGACTCTGAAACCAGGTGTAGTGTTACCACGAATCAGACAGTACAGATTGCCACCCGAGGCTGTAGCAGCCTTATCCAAAATTATTGACGAGCTCATTGTTCAAGGAGTGGTTGTAAAAACTGACTCCAATGTATGTAATTCTCCTATCATTCCAGTCATGAAACGTACTGATCCAAATGCACCTCCAGTATATCGATTAGTGATTGACCTTCGAGAACTTAATAAATGTATCATTCCCCAGTACCCAGTTGTTCCAGATATTTCTTCCCTATTGACAGCCATTGATTCTGAAGCTACGTTTTTTACTGTCATAGACCTCAAAAACGCATTTTTCAGTGTCCCCATTCATCCAGACAGCCAGTTCCTTTTCGGATTCTGTTTAAATGGAAGGAGCTATAAATTCACACGAGCTCCTCAAGGTTTCACAGAAAGTCCTAGTATTTACAGTCAAGCACTTAAGAGACAACTAGACAATATTCACATGCCAACTGACACTGCCCTGCTCCAGTATGTCGATGATCTACTGATCACAGCCCGTTCTGAACGTGACTGCGAGCGTGCGTCACTTACAGTTCTGTATTTCCTAGCCGAGGAGGGGCACAAGGTGTCCCCTTCGAAGCTTCAATTCTGTGTCCAGCAAGTGATCTATTTAGGCCACATACTGTCCAAGAGGGGTAGGCAGTTGACACCTGACCGTATCCAGTTAATAGCGAGTCTTCCTCAGCCCAAGACCCAGAAGGAGGTACGAGCTTTTATCGGCCTCACTTCTTATTGCAGACAATGAATTCCTCAGTATGCATTTCTAGCCAAGCCACTGATACAGTTAACGACACAGGAGGCAGCCGTATCGACTGTCCTCCCTTGGACATCCGAACATACACTTGCTTTTAATGAATTAAAGAAAGCCTTATGCCAAGCACCTGTTCTAGCTACACCGAACTACAGTAAGCCTTTTACACTTTTTGTTACAGAACGTAATGGTACAGCATTATCTGTTCTCACACAAGATCAAGCAGGACAATACAAGCCCTGTGCTTATTTTTCGAGCACATTAGATCCAGTAGCCCAGGCTCTGCCTGCGTGCCTCAAGTCAGTTGCAGCCACAGCTCTAGCTATCAGACAAAGTGATTCCATAGTGTTAGGACATTCCCTGACAGTACAAGTTCCACACTCTGTGGAAGTTCTTTTAAACCGAACACAGACTCAGCACTTGACTATTGCACGTTTAACAGGTTATGAATTGACACTGTTCCAGCCACACATAGAAATCAGACGCTGCAACGTTTTAAATCCTGCTACACTGTTACCGTCAGTTACTTCAAATCCTGCCACACATGACTGTGTGGAAGTTGTTAACACCATGACAAAGCCAAGACAAGACCTGACAGATATTCCATTACCTGATCCCGACTTGACACTTTATGTGGATGGTTCATGTATGAGAACAAGTACAGGAGAACTAGTAGCCGCGTATGCAGTGACTACTGACACTGAAGTTATAGAGACACACCGTATTGACACTCTGTCCGCTCAAGCAGCAGAGCTAGTCGCTCTGACCCAAGCCTGCATACGTGCCAAGAACCTGAAAGTAAACATATACACAGATTCACGTTATGCATTCGGAGTCGTACACGACTTTGGAGTGCTCTGGCAAGAAAGAGGTTTTATGACTTCTCATGGAACCAAGATTCAGCATGGTCTCCTTATTCAAGCTCTGTTAGATGCAATACATTTACCGACAGCTATCGCTATTATGAAGTGCAAGGCACATACGAAAGTCACTGATATTATCTCCCAAGGTAACGATCTAGCAGATCGAACAGCCAAGCTCACAGCCCAGACTCCAGACATTCCAGTTAACATGATACAGACACATACTCCAGAACAGACTACTTGTATGACAGTTAAGGACCCTACACAAGATGTCATAGATATACAGTTACATGCTACTCCCGACGAAATCAAGAAATGGTCCGAACAAGGAGGGGTCCAGACAGATCAGGGATGGTTGACGAAGGGAAAAGCCACATGGTTTCTCCCCGACTCAATGGTTCAAGTCATTATTAATACCGCACATAGTCCTGCACATTTAGGAGAAAAAGCCATGTTAGACAGTATCCAGAACATTTGGTTCAACAAGCATTTACGAGCTGCAGCCAAGCAGACAGTCCGTACCTGTATGATATGTTGCCAGTTCAATCCAGGTAAAAGTGTCCCGGTGGAACAAGGGGGATTCCAGCCTCCTGACCACCCTTTTGAAGTCCTCCAGATGGATTACATTCAGATGGAGCGATGTCGAGGTTTCAAGTATGTCCTCGTAGTTGTATGCGCTTTGTCCAGATGGACAGAGGCATATCCAGTTCCAGATTACACAGCCGCGACCACTGCCAAGCAGTTGGTTCGTGAATTTTTCCCCCGTTATGGACTCCCTAGGGTCGTGTATTCAGACAACGGCCAGCCATTCTCATCTGAGTTAATGAAGCATGTTTCCCTTCTGTTAGGGTACCAGTGGAAGTTCCATTGTGTGCGCCATCCTGAAGCAGCAGGTCTCGTAGAGAGACATAACCAGACTCTGAAAATCCGTATTGCCAAAGTTTGTAAAGAGAAAGGTGTAGACTGGCTAGTAGCTCTGCCAGTCGCACTATTTTATATGCGCATGGTCGCACATTCCAGATCAGGTCTATCCCCCTATGAGGTCGTATTCGGCCGCCCCCCGAACATGTGGGGTACACCTAGACCCCGAAGTATTACAGATGTTTCCAGTAATATGCTGACAGATTACCTAGCTTCCTTGATGTCTGCCCTACACTCTTGTCGTTCACAGGTTGCCGCCGCATTTCCAGACAATACCGAGGTGAAACCGCATGAAATCATTCCAGGAAATCTAGTACTTGTAAGGAACTTTGATCGTTCAAGTCCGCTGGAACCCCGCTGGAAGGAACCTCGGATGGTCTTACTCACCACAAGGACTGCAGCGAAACTAGAAGGCAGAAAAGGATGGATCCATATGTCCCATATCAAGAAATTTCATGGAATCCGGAAAAAGACTTTTAATGACAATTCCAAAGACTGTTCCATTTCTAAGGACTGCCTAAAAAGTGACTTTGATTCCAAGCCTCCCCTGTTAGAGGAAACTCCGCAGCAGGAGTATAAAAGTAAGCTCAGGTCTAGTAAAATAAGTCAGCCAGTTTAATTGTCTAAGTCCCCCTCGGGTGAAACGGTTAGACAGGTTTCTGACATGTATGAGATAGACCCCCATAGTGAGAGAGTTAGTCAAAACTCCATCAGATGTATCATTATTCTATGTTTTCTTATGTTTTTGAGTTTGATGGTTACCTGCACAAGTTATGCATTGCATTTATGTTTTCCAACTTCTCATGTAAATAAGTTTTCTAATGCTACAGTAGAGCACACATTTAGTGATCTGCCTCCTCACGAGCTATCCTATCGTCTCGCTATGCGTAATAATACATTTATCAGAATGCTACACTATTCACACCAGACCAGCAATGCCACTAGTTGTTGGGTGTGTGGTCGACTCCCCCCTTTTCAGACACCGAAGGGAGTTCTGCCACTCTTTCCTTATCCGTTTTCACATAATGGTTCGTGTGGAGCATGGTCCACGTTAACGTCATCCTCAACTGATATGTCCTTTCTGAATAGTACATGTTTTCCAGACAAGCAAGGTCTTTCCCATAGAACCGGGTTAGATCTAGAAAATGAAGTGTATGATTTAGGTAATTATTCTTCGAATTTTATGGTCCTGAATGTTCAATCTGATACCACTCCAGATTTACCTGCAATTTCAGTACTACCAGTCAAAGGCGAATTATGTGTCCGAAAGAATGGTTCCGCACATGTAGGACATAGTGATTGTACTACTATTGTCAAGTACAGTGACAGTGGGAAATCTATTTTCAAAGCCTCACGTCATTCTTATTTTGTTTGTGGTCAGACCGCATATGTTCGTCTGCCCCTCGATTGGGATGGAACATGTTACATTGCCTTCCTACTGCCACCAGTTTTTCTAGCCCCATCTGATTATCATAGAAACACACATCTAGTACACATTAGACATAGAAGGGAGATCGAGTCCCCGATTGTCGATCAAACTGAAACTGCTCTAGAACAGTATACAGACTTCAATAAAGGTTTCTTCTTCTTTTTAGGCCCCATCCAGAATAGTAAGTTAATTCGTAGATTAACCAGAACCCTTGAAGCAGTAGTGAATGAGACTACTTCTGCTCTAGGTAACTTAACCGAAGAGCAAACTGCTATGAGATTTGTTGTGCTCCAAAATCGTCTCGTTCTTGACGTCATACTGGCCGATAGAGGAGGAGCATGTAGAGTCATCGGATCTAGTTGCTGCATTTTCATTCCTAATAACGCGCCGTCTGTTTATTCAGCTATAACCAGACTTCATAAAATTGCCCATCAGTTACACCAGAATCCAGGCACCTGGACATGGTCCGGTTGGCTCTGGAGTATAATTTCTGCCTGGGGATGGAAAGTCTTGTCATTCCTAGGTATAGCAGTAATGATCATTTTCAGTTGCTGCCTCTGTTTACAATGTGGCCCTGCGATTTGCGGCATTTGTGCTACATCCTGTATTCCAAGTCCTAGTCCTAAATCCCGTTCCAAGCCAATTCGAGACGAGCAAATGATATTGTATGAAATGATAGATGGTATAATGAATATTGATGTTTCCTGATGGAAACGTAGTGACAAGGAGGGAATGTGGAAAAGTAAATTTTGCCATGTTCTGTGTCCCTACGTGTTCCCCACCCTATGTTATATGTGCATGATTAATATGCATATGTATTCCCCTATGATCGATTAAAGACGCAATTACAGTTGTGTCCAACTCTAGTATGCCAGTTTCCAGTTCTCGTGAAAGCTACGAGTATTAGGCCTATTTAAACCTATGTTGCCACGTTTCACAGTGTGCACGTTAATTCAGTAAAAGTCTCCGTTTCTAGGCCTCAAAAGGGCCCGGACACCAGATTCAGCTCCTGTCTCCTGAACCCTCTCTGAGGAGCGATACAACCCCCACCTGTATCCCTGACCCTTCACTTACTTCCTGCCTCACAGTGCTCGGCTCGGCCTGGCTCTGCCTACCAGTCTGCCAAGAATATGTTATGATTCTAGTTATCAGTCCAGCTCCCCTTCTCTGCATTCCTAAACTACTGAATCGCATCAATAGTTTCAGTCATCGTCTAGCCCTTATGTCTCCATGTAGGAGAAATACTGTATTAATGGTCATTTAATATTCCTCAGCACGCACTACATGTAGAATTATGCATGCACCAGTCATAGAGTCTGTTAGCCTTTACCCTGATAACTTTTGTATTCTATCAACATGTTCTCTAAACATCAGATACTAGATAGTGTTTAGGTACATGTCGCTCTGACACTCCAGACTATAGTCTCCTCTTCTAGCGCAGAAGTCATAGCCCCCAGTTCCTCCTAGTAACACGTCATTGCCAGCTTGCGCGCACCATTAGGTCAGAGGTCCCGGCTCCTTAGGTAGCCCCCTCCATGTTTCCGCCCCATTTATGACATATTCTGTTACGTTTACATCACATGTCTATGTACACGCCTCTTGTTACACCCATTCTGTGCCTTATCTTTCGCGACTGCTACAAACTCCGCCTACTGCTACGCCTACTGTACCGAATGCAATGTAATTTGTTTCAGTATATATATGTTATGCACTGTTATTAAAGTTGCTCTAGCCATTCCAGATCCTGCCCCGGCAGCTGCCGGGCCCTGCCATCCCATTCTCGTACAGGCTGTCCTGTTCCTGTCCTTTATGCCTGATTAAAGCCTGTAAAACTCCAGCTACCTCGAATCTTGACTCTTATTTATTGAGCTACCTGTTTATATCGTATCCAGTCAAAAATAGTACCGGTAATTAATTATTTATTTACCACAGCATGACGAAACCCGAAGGAACCACACTTTGGAACTTGTCCGGCTGCACAGTCAAATCCTGGATTATATGAAACCAATAAATCAAATTTTCAACCATACCTCTTTTTTTATTCTTTCCTTGTTTTGTTACTAAATCTTTTTTTCCCAACATTTTTTTCTTCAATTTATTTTACTCATTCATCTGTAAGTGATGATGTTGGCACAAACACAGGAGGAATATATGTTTCTGCATATCACGACTTTATTTGCGTCACCCAGTGCATTTTGGGAATAATTTTCCCTTCATCAGGGGTACCTGCAATGCAAGAATTCAGTAAAACCACCATCAGTGCACATGTAATGTTCCCTAGGTACAGTACAGAACTTCAACTAAATGCAATCCCCTTATTAACATAGCCTGCGCAGACTCGGATTTTGAAAGGTTATCCGCTACTTCTCCTTTCCAGCAGTCTCACCTTCGTAAACCATTAACAACCCCTGGACAGCTCTAGTTCAGAACCCACCCTTCCCTAACCTCTTCCCCATCTGTTTTCACCCACCTCCTACCTCATCCCCTAAACTCCCACTCCTCACTAAGCTTACTGTGATATGTTTTCTTAATTAAAAAATCAACTCATGAGTTCACATCCTATCCACAGAAAATAAATTCCACCAGGTCGCGTCATCTTCCTGCTGGGCTGAAGCTCTTTTTGCTCAATCCTGCCCAAAAGCTGCTCTCACTACTGTGAGTTCACTTCGCCTTATCTCTCCCCTCTTAATTAACAACTGATGGTTTAACACGTGTGTGCAAGCTGTATCCAAACTCATTCATCTGTAAGTGATAAAGTAGTGATATGCAGAAACATATATTACTGCTGTGTTTGTGCCAACATCATCACTTACAGATGAATGAGTAAAATAAATTGAAGAAGAATGATGTTAAGAAAAAAAGATGTAGTAACGAAACAAGGAAAGAAGAAAAAAAAGTTGGAAATGAAAATTTGATTCATTGGATTCATATAATCTAGGATTTGGCTGGGCAGCCGGATAGGTTCCAAAGTGTGGTTCCTTCGGGTTTTGTCTTGTTGAAAAGCGCAACGGGGTCAGGGCGCAAACCAAGCTTTCATGCCACGCAAAGTTGAAATGGTCAAGCATGGAGAATACATGAAAATAGAAGGTGTAACAAAGAACGGTGTGCATCTCACTACCTATGAAATAGGTGCTCCATGCACCCCATTGTGTCATTAACTTTCAGGACGTAAGGACACCATTGTGTGTTGTGCTGCTAGGCATCACAAGATTGTGCAATGTGAGTCTGGGCATATAGTCATCCAGACCCCTGTACTGAGTGATTGGCATTTGAGGTGATGTTTGTCTATAGTACTGTACTTCTACATGGTCATTTGCATTATCAACAACTGTGTATGTGGTGCATGTGTGCACTTTCGGGTACCATCAGCCAGCATGCAACAGACAAATGGGTCCAGGTCCAGGAGGGATTTGTGTGCCATGGTTGATGTTCAGACTGGCTATTGTCCTATGTACACCTATGTGTGCATTATGAGCACATATCAGCTAAGGATGCCAGTGCATGGCCTGTGATGTGGTGTTTTTACAGTGTTGTGTGTAGTCAGTGTAGGCAACTAATGTGGTTGTTCTTTTCCTACTTACATGCAGATACATCCACGGGCACAGGAGACAGTGCCACGGAACTGGAGTTGCCGCAGCGCCAGCCTGGGCCAGCGACTGAGGAGTCGGAGGGACCCAGTGGCACGGAGGGTGAGGGGAGCCACACCAAGGAGTCCTCAGCACCATCCAGCTCAGCTGAGGACCACAGCAGCTCAGAGGATGACTCCCTTGTGGGGGCGGGTGTCAGCAGCCAGGAAACAACTGATAGTGAGGCTATCCCCGCCACCTCCACCCTCCTCCCCTTGGCTCCCATACCAGATGTCCGTTGCAGCTCCCGTGTTTGGGAGCATGTTTCCTTCCTGCCAGGCACTGCAACCCCTACCCCTGTGTCCCCTGCTGCCCTGAGTGTGGAGTCTGTGGACCTACTTAAACAGATCCATGTAGGGCAGACATCAATGCTGAGTGTCCTCCATGCACACACCGGTCTGTTGACACAACTGGCGTCGTTCATGGAGGGCATCTCATCTGACATGTCTGCCCTACAGACGACCAATCAGTCCATGGCCTCCTCACTGACGGCAGCAGTATCCCTCCTACAGCAGTCCCTGACCCCTTCAGCCTCAGCCCAAACTACTTCTCCTAGCACCCTACCTGTCCCCAGCACACACACACCTGCACGGTCACCCAAACACACAGACACAGACAGCACACAATCACCCAAACATAAGTCTAAACGTGCACGCAAGCTAAGTCAGGAGACTGATACCACACACAGAGGGGATGGGTCGAATACACACACACAGGCAGCCACAACCACTCCACAGTCCTCAGATACCTCTCCCTCCAAGAGCCCTTCCCTTACCTCACCTGCAACCCATCTCCTAAGAAGCTCTTCTTGTGCGACCTAGGCCTCTTCCCCTCAGATCCAGCAGAACCTGACTACAGGGGGAAGGGGAAGTCTCCACAGACAGTGAAGAGTGCCCCTCACAATCAATCAATCAAAATAACTTTATTCGGTTTCATGTAAGAAAAACCATAAAAGTACATACAGATAAATTGGTTACATTTATGACAGTTAAAAAAGTTTTCTAAAAAAGACACCATGATTCCAGTAAAAAAACTTAAAAAACTGAATTAAATATACATCAGAACAGAGTTGAAAGTGCATCCTGCTGGTGTTATAGGTTACTCCTATGACGAATACAAAATTTAAAAAATTCAGCAATATTTAATGCAAACTAATCAGAATCCATAAGTTGAAGGACCATGAAGGCAGAGCGGCATTGGCGTAAAACCTAAACCTTTTAAAATTGGAACTAGCCAACGATTTCTCAGTTCTGTGTAAAATTTACAAAAAAGGATCAAATGAATTAAAGATTGGGTTGACATGTCACCACAGGGGCAAGGAGGTAGCAACTTTGACCAATCGTTAATTTTTCGAAAGGAGACCAAGAGGTGGAAGATGTTAAACCTGAATCGGGTCAACAGAAACCTGTCATAGCCATTTAAATTCCAAACTAAATAGGGCTGAATGGCCACGGAGGATTGAATCAACAAGCAGTGTTGCACCAAGGGTTTGTTGACTTTAGAAGCCAAACGCAGGTCTGCTAGATGACACAGGCACTGAGTTTTTAACTTTTTTCTTGACAGCTCTGCAATTAGAGGGGGATTATGGTAATATTTTTCTAGGCCCAAATCGTACAAGAACGTCTTAACGTACTGGAGCCAACCAATCTTTACAGAGATTTCAAGAGCAAGGCAGTCCTTCAAAAGACTTTGAAGGACTGAAGCATGGGCAGAATTAAGAGAAGTAGGGGAAAGAAAGGATCTAGTGGGCTTCTGGAAAATTATCAACAAACCGACCTTCCATGAAAACGATACCCCTGAGATAGGGTCTAACATCCTCCCAGAACAGTGGGTCACTCATTATTTAGGTCTATATAACCATGAGCAGGGTGCCTCTGCAGAGTCATCTGTAACTCCAACTCAGGCCTCACTGGTTGTATTTACCATTAAGGAGATTACTGCTGGGATAGAGGGTCTAACTAAAAATAAAGCCCCGGGCCCCGATGGAATTCCTCCCGACCTGTTTTTGAGCAACATAGAATTATGGGCCCCTTTAATGACCAGGGTCATAAATACTGCAATCATTTGTGGTCTCCCACCGTCCTGGTCCAAAGCGATCATTGTGCCGATTTTCAAGAAGGGTAATAGGGACGACCCTAAGTGCTATCGCCCCATTTCCCTGATTGATGTATCGGCCAAACTTTTGGGCAGGGCGATCCTCAACAGACTAACTGAGTGGACCGATGAAAATAACATCTTCTCGGACACCCAATATGGATTCAGGTCAGGGAGGTCCACTAGCGATCAATGCTTGAATTTGTATATGCTGACTGCCAAATATACCCTGGCCAGTGATGAATCGATCTACATGGGATTTATGGATTTGGCAGCAGCATTTGACCATGTTAACAGGGAGAAACTGTGGGACATGATGTCAAGCATGGGGATTGAGAGCGGTTTAATTGATATTCTAAGGGAACTGCATAGTGACACCACGGCTAAGGTTCGATTTAACAGGGAGGGGGGATTGACCGACTCTTTTCCCTGTATGAGTGGAGTCCGACAAGGCTGCATTCTCGCCCCTTTTTTGTTCTCCCTTTACATTAACAATTTGGAGCAGTTTCTGTTGGGTCTTAAGGCAGACTCTCCAAGGGTGGGGCCGCGTCATATTCCTGTTCTGCTTTACGCAGATGACGCGGTCCTGATTGCACGCACACCTAGGAGCTTACAAATCCTGATCGATGGATTTGTTAAGTTCATGGGTGCCCTAGATCTCTCTGTTAACCTGGGTAAATTGTATGTGCTCCTGGCTGGCAAAAAAACTTCCTCTAAATTTACCTACACAATAGGCAGTCACACAGTAGAAGAGGTTAAAACATTTTCCTATCTTAGTGTAACCTTTGATGGCGCCTTACAGTTTAATTCCTTGGTGGAGGAGCGCTGTAGTAAAATGATTGCCTCTAACGGGGCAATAGCTAGCTACGGCAGGAGACTAGGCAGATGGAGCCCGGAACAGGTGATGAATTTGTACAGCTCCGTATCATGCTCCAAAGTAATTTACGGGGCAGAAGTCTGGGGCTTTGCGAACATCACAAAAATCCAACGGGAAGAAAACAAATATTTGAAATCTATTTTGAGGGCACCCCCAAGTACTGCTGGAATTGTAGCACATAGGGAACTAGGGAGACCATACCTAGATGACCTGGTAAAACTTAGGCCAATTGTGGCCTGGTTAAAAATCTGGGCTAATCCTGATGCGTCTCTTAGCAGAGAAATCCTATTGGACTGTTTAGAGAGGGATAAATGTATGCGCATTCCCTGGCTCAATTTTGTTAAGACTACCCTGGAGGAACTAGGCTTTGGGAATCTCTTCACTAACCCTGCAACAATTGTAGCCCAGCATAAGATGCAAGTAAGGAAAACCTTTCTAGAGCGGAATAGCCAACGTAGAGCTGAGGCTGAAGGGTTTAAACAGACAGTGAGGGCCCACAACTTGGTGAAGAGCGTGGAGGGTATGGAGCCTTATCTATATCTTATGCATAATGCACAGGATAGATTCCTGATGTGCCGTTTCAGACTGAACTTACTCCCATTTATGTTGGCATCACCAGCAGGATTTACACCTTCAATTGAGCAGAAGGGACCCTGCGGCTGCGACAACAGGTCTCCGCAGGACTCCCTTCACTTTGTTTTACTCTGTCCTTTTTTTACAATGCCCAGGCGTAGATTTCTTGTAAATATTTTAAAAAAAGCTAAACAGGAACATGCCAGGGAGGCACTAGTCTTTTTACAAAAAGCTTCGGACCCCTTAACCTTGTGTTGTATAATGAATTTTATTAAGGTAGCGGTCCGTTTAAGGCTAACCAGGGGAGACGAATGAAATGTCTTTGATTCTATATTTTTAAAATTGTTATATTTTTTCTGTCGGTGTTTCATGTTAACACTAATATTTTGTACAAGGATCTTGGAAATGTTTAATGACTTTTTATACATGTGTATATATGTGTGTGCTTTTATGGTGTTTTTTAATCACCGAAAAAAGATTCTTTGAATTGAATTGAATTGAGAGAGAACTAACTTAGTTGATGACCAAAGACGGTGCCATAACAGGATTGGCTGCATCTTTATGGTGTCGGTGATAAAAGGCAAGCCTAATTCTGAGTGGCAACCAAAGGTCAAAGTGCCTTGTGGGACAGCAAGGATAAACCTCAGGAAGCTATTCTCCACTTTCTGAGGAGCATCTGCCTGTACGTAGCCCCATACCCCTGATCCTTAAATAGCAGTGCTGATGCATTTTGCCTGAAATATGAGGATCATTTCAGCGGGAGTTCTTTTTCCTAGCCTCTGGGTAAAACTAACTAACGCCACAGTTGACCTTAAAAACAACAACTTTCTTGCTTCAATTGCATTTCTTCATGAACCTTTATCATCTATTAGGATTCCAAGATAGAGGTAAGAAGTCGTGTTTTCCACCCTGGAATTGTTGATAAAGATGTCTCTCCTTTTTTTATGCCTAAGCCCAACACTCATTATAAAAGTTTTTTATGTTAATTTTTAAATCGAGGTTGGACATGAAGGTGTTATATCTGTTGAGTGAGCGTTGGAGGTCCAGGGGGGTGCGGGCGATGATCTTCGCGTCGTCCGCGTAGAGGAGAGCAGCAATCGGACGGTTTTGAAGTAGAGGAAGGTCCTGGCACCCCTCCAGCACAGCTTTTTCTAAACCATTTATATAGAGAGTAAAGAGGTAGGGGGCCAGGACGCAACCCTGCCTGACACCCCGCTCAACCCTAAACGGCGCTGTGAATTATCCTCCTACTCCAAATCTCACTCTGGCCGTTGCGTTGGAATAAATTTCACTTAAGAAATGAATTAAGGAGAGTTCAACACCCATTTCTGTTAGGCAGCCCCACAGATTCGAATGGCTTACGCAGTCAAAGGCTGATGTTAAGTCTACGTAAGCCATATGCAATTTCCCCCCTTTTGCGTTTACATATTTGCCTATTAATAAGGTCAAATTTAAAACTTGCTCGGTCGTACCCAGACCTTCCCTGAATCCA
This sequence comes from Lissotriton helveticus, assembly GCF_964261635.1. Classification (NCBI taxonomy): domain Eukaryota; kingdom Metazoa; phylum Chordata; class Amphibia; order Caudata; family Salamandridae; genus Lissotriton; species Lissotriton helveticus. Next base: position 308,666,490 of record NC_136071.1, read on the forward strand.
TACTGGAGATCAGATAATATCTTTTTGTCGTCCGCCAATTGTTGAAGTCGATCTAATATAATTCGCCCAACAGCTTTACCCAAAGAGTCCACGAAAAGGGACTTTGACGGTCTCCCTTTTTAAATATCGTGACGAGGTTGGAATCTGACCATGTGTCCAACAGTCCAACTTTACAAGTTGCTTCTAAAACTCTAAGCAGAACTGGCGTCCAGAGGTCCATTTTAAATTTATAAAAGTCAACCGGAACCCCGTCCGGGTCAGGCGCCTTGCCACCTTTACTTTTCATTAGGGCCAGTTCAACTTCAGCCATGGTAAAATCTAAAGTGCGAGGAGTGAATGAAAAATTAGTACATGAACTATTCGTCACTAAGTGATTCTGAGCAGTGGATACACTAGCCGTTTGTCCGAAAATCTGAGAAAAATTATCCACCCAGGATAATTCATCAATTGCTATATCTATTTTGCTAGTTTCCCTAGGTCCAGACAAAAATGGGGACTTAATTACCCTCCAAAAGGCAGCACTGTCTTTCAATAGGGTACTCTTAAGGAGTTCATCTATAAATCCTGTATCAATTCAATTTTCCTTTTTCGAATACTAGAGTGATAGATTTTTCTAAGATGGAATATTTCTTGCTTGTCTCTTACTGAGTGACGAAGGGCAGTTTTTATATTCAACAGTGCTATAGTACAGAAACTATTAAACCAGCCCACCTTATTTTTCTTTTTCCCCTTTAGATTTTAATGCTTAAGGCTTCCTTTACAGATTCAGTTATTACCATAAAATTATCTAGGATCTCTTGAGGGTTAGAGGAGTCGTCCAAACAGTTATTGATGGCTTTCATAGAATTCTTAACAACTACTTCAGTAATCCTAACTGGGTCAACAAATTCCCACTTGAGTAAGTAGCCGTTTATTCTGTTCAAGACCAAGTTTTCCACCCCATATGATCTAATATGGTTGGTCTTTCCTAAGCCCCGGGGGAGAGAAAGAGTGATAGAATTTGGAAGATGATCGCTAAAAGCACAGTCATGTTTTAAAAAGTACAGAATAAGGGTGGCCGACATGCAGGACAAGAAGATTAAATCAATACAACTAGAAGCTCCTCTGCCATTGAAGGTTGGAATAAGGGGAACTATTGATGGCAATAATTCATTGGCCAAAGCCAACTGAAGGGTAAATAAGATTTCGTTCAGGCAGGCCCCGCCCTCAGTGTGTGAAAAATGAGTACGGTTGTTATCCTCTCACACCCGCACACCCTCTCCCAAGCGCAGGCAGACTGAGGCCCCCACCCGCAAGTCACCCCGTACCCAGAAGAGCAAGACCCCACCCCAGCTCCACTGCACAATCTCCTTCCTCCATCTCCCAGGTTAGCACACCATAGGTTCCCCCGCCACTCCCTCTCCCAGGTTCCCCCACCCACAGATACATCATCCCTAAAATGCTCAGGCCCTCCCCAACTTGCACTTGCTCTTCCACTGACACCACCACCAGTCTGTCTGTTGCTGCAACTACTGTGGGGAGCGTGTCCCCCTCAGCAGTCTAGCCAACCTCACCTGTACCCCTTTCCACTCCCATGGTGTTAGGCACTGCAGTGGAGTACACGCCCACCCAGTCTGACATGGGCACTGCAGTGGAGACCATATCCACTACACCTGACCTGCCCACTGCACTGCTTCCAGCACCCACCCCATCATACCTGTGCCCCACAGTTGTCACCACCCCCTTTGGTACAGCTTTGTCGCCATAAGTTGGCAGGGTATGCTCCAACCTGAGTCCCTTGCTCACTTTGCCACTGGATTCAAGCAAGCGTGGCTGAAGACGGCTGTAATGCCGGAAGCCAGTCCTAGGAAGCTTGTTTCCGGTCCAGGGAAGGCATGGCTTGGCAGTTCGGGCTGGACTGTTCCCATGAGGCACAGGGTCAAACTGATTTTCATATGGCCATGTCTGAACTGGGGTGGCAGAGTGGGCTCAAAATCGGTGATGGATAAAACCCAGATCTGTTCACAGGGTGTGAGTGTTTGATTGGTTCAGATGCTACGTCCATCACCACACCATTTTGTACCGCTTTGTTTGCCATAAGATGGCAGGGTATGCTCAGAAGTGAGTCCCTTGCTCACTTTGCCACTAAATTCAAGCAAGCCTGGCTGAAGACGGCTGTAATGCCAGAAACTGGTCCTAGGAAGCTTGTTTCCGGTACAGGGAAGGCATGGCTTGGCATTTCGGGCTGGACTGTTCCAATGAGGCACAGGGTCAGACTGATTTGCATATGGGCATGTCTGAACTGGGGTGGCAGAGTGGGCTCAAGAAGTGTGATGGATTAAACCCAGATCTGTTGACCGGGTGTGAGTGTTTGATTGGTTCAGATTCTCCGTCCATCACCACCCCCTTTTGTACCGCTTTGTTTGCCATAAGTTGGCAGGGTATGCTCAGACGTGAATCCCTGGCTCACTTTTCCACTGGATTCAAGCAAGCCTGGCTGAAGATGGCTGTAATGCCAGAAACCAGTCCTAGGAAGCTTGTTTCTAGTCCAGACAAGGCATGGATTGTCAGTTCGGGCTGGACTGTTCCCATGAGGCACAGGGTCAGACTGATTTGCCTATGGCCATGTCTGAACTGGGGTGGCAGAGACGGGTCAAGAACGGTGATGGATTAAACCCAGATCTGTTGACTAGGTGTGAGTGTTTCATTGGTTCAGATGCTCCGTCCATCACCACCCCCTTTTGTACCGCTTTGTTCGCCTTAAGTTGGCAGGGTATGCTCAGACGTGAGTATCTTGCTCACTTTGCCACTGGATTCAAGCAAGCCTGGCTGAAGACGGCTGTAATGCCAGAAACCGGTCCTAGAAAGCTTGTTTCTGGTCCAGGGAAGGCATGGCTTGGTAGTTCGGGCTGGACTGTTCCCATGAGGCACAGGGTCAGACTGATTTGCATATGGGCATGTCTGAACTGGGGTGGCAGAGTGGGCTCAAGAAGTGTGATGGATTAAACCCAGATCTGTTGACCGGGTGTGAGTGTTTGATTGGTTCAGATTCTCCGTCCATCACCACCCCCTTTTGTACCGCTTTGTTCGCCATAAGTTGGCAGGGTATGCTCAAACATGAGTCCCTTGCTCACTTTGCCACTGGATTCAAGCAAGCCTGGCTGAAGACGGCTGTAATGCCAGAAAGCGGTCATAGGAAGCTTGTTTCCGGTCCAGGGAAGGCATGGCTTGGCAGTTCGGGCTGGACTGTTCCCATGAGGCACAGGGTCAGACTGATTTGCATGTGGCCATGTCTGAACTGGTGTGGCAGAGTGGGCTCAAGAACGGTGATGGATTAAACCCAGATCTGTTGACTGGATGTGAGTGTTTGATTGGTTCAGATGCTCCGTCCATCACCACCCCCTTTTGTACCGCTTTGTTCGCCATAAGTTGGAAGGATATGCTCAGACGTGAATCCCTGGCTCACTTTTCCACTGGATTCAAGCAAGCCTGGCTGAAGATGGCTGTAATGCCAGAAACCAGTCCTAGGAAGCTTGTTTCTAGTCCAGACAAGGCATGGATTGTCAGTTCGGGCTGGACTGTTCCCATGAGGCACAGGGTCAGACTGATTTGCCTATGGCCATGTCTGAACTGGGGTGGCAGAGACGGGTCAAGAACGGTGATGGATTAAACCCAGATCTGTTGACTAGGTGTGAGTGTTTCATTGGTTCAGATGCTCCGTCCATCACCACCCCCTTTTGTACCGCTTTGTTCGCCTTAAGTTGGCAGGGTATGCTCAGACGTGAGTATCTTGCTCACTTTGCCACTGGATTCAAGCAAGCCTGGCTGAAGACGGCTGTAATGCCAGAAACCGGTCCTAGAAAGCTTGTTTCTGGTCCAGGGAAGGCATGGCTTGGTAGTTCGGGCTGGACTGTTCCCATGAGGCACAGGGTCAGACTGATTTGCATATGGGCATGTCTGAACTGGGGTGGCAGAGTGGGCTCAAGAACGGTGATGGATTAAATCCAGATCTGTTGACTGGGTGTGAGTGTTTGATTGGTTTAGATGTTCCGTCCATCACCACCCCCTTTAGTACCGCTTTGTTCGCCATAAGTTGGCAGGGTATGCTCAAACATGAGTCCCTTGCTCACTTTGCCACTGGATTCAAGCAAGCCTGGCTGAAGACGGCTGTAATGCCAGAAAGCGGTCATAGGAAGCTTGTTTCCGGTCCAGGGAAGGCATGGCTTGGCAGTTCGGGCTGGACTGTTCCCATGAGGCACAGGGTCAGACTGATTTGCATGTGGCCATGTCTGAACTGGTGTGGCAGAGTGGGCTCAAGAACGGTGATGGATTAAACCCAGATCTGTTGACTGGATGTGAGTGTTTGATTGGTTCAGATGCTCCGTCCATCACCACCCCCTTTTGTACCGCTTTGTTCGCCATAAGTTGGAAGGATATGCTCAGACGTGAGTCCCTTGCTCACTTTGCCACTAGATTCAAGCAAGTCTGACTGAAGATGGCTGTAATGCCAGAAACCGGTCCAAGGAAGCTTGTTTCTGGTCCAGGTAAGGCATGGCTTGGCAGTTCGGGCTGGACTGTTCCCATGAGGCACAGGGTCAGACTGATTTGCATATGGCCATGTCTGAACTGGGGTGGCAGAGTGGGCAAAAGAACGGTGATGGATTAAACCCAGATCTGTTGACTGGGTGTGAGTGTTTGATTGGTTCAGATGCTCCGTCCATCACCACCCCCTTTTGTACCACTTTGTTCGCCATAAGTTGGCAGGGTATGCTCAGACGTGAGTCCCTTGCTCACTTTGCCACTGGATTCAAGCAATCCTGGCTGAAGATGGCTGTAATGCCAGAAAGCGGTCCTAGGAAGCTTTTTTCCGGTCCAGGGAAGGTATGGCTTGGCAGTTCGGGCTGGACTGTTCCCATGAGGCACAGGGTCAGCCTGATTTGCATATGGCCCTGTCTGAACTGGGGTGGCAGAGTGGGCTCAAGAACAGTGATGGATTAAACGCAGATCTGTTGACTGGGTGTGAGTGTTTGATTGGTTCAGATGCTCTGTTCATCACCACCCTCTTTTGTACCACAGTTGTGACGGCACAACCCATGTCAGACCCCTCCACTGCAGTTGCCACTGACTCTCCTGCATCCAGCACCCCTTCACAACCTCCTTCTGCTGAGCCCTGATCCTGTCCCTGCGGTGCCTGCCCTGCCCCATATATGCCCCTCAGAGTAGATTTCCCCAGTCCTTATCAGTGCAGGCAAGCAATGGGTGACAGGTGTCACTCACACCATCATTGGACTTTGGAATTTCAAAAGGACGTTGGACTACATTTCTTTGTTGATTTTCCCTTCCAGATGGCAGAATGCTGAGTAAAGTATGTTTGTTCTCCTTGTGCATTCGATTAAGCTGTAGATTTTGTTGATGCTGTTTAGCCGGGCCTTGGTGTGATGATGCAGGATTTTCAAATGTCGGTTACTGAGGTGTTGATGTGGTGTACTACATGTGGCCCATGAGATGTGTTTCATGTTCAGGATGGTATCCATGTCATCCTTTGCAGCTGAGTGGGTGTGTAATGGTTAACACATTTAGCACAGGGATGGTAAAATTTCATTGGCATGGCCACATCTGTGGCTTGCACCCATGCACATATGATGTGCTTCACATTGTCCAATTTTACATTTTCCCTGACTGTTGTGCCATCTCCACTGTACATGCAGGTGTGGTCATCATTGGTGTAAAGTCAACTGTGTCCTCAGTGCACATTGGTAGAAATATGTATTGTCTATGTGCAGGTCCCTTAAGGGGCAATACCATACCCAGGCGTATGTCGCCAGTGCCTACATTGGGTGGTAGATGAAGGATGAGTGTACAGGTGTTGTGCTGACATGCCCAGGTATCTTACCTGCTGTTAGGCATGTGCTGCTATTTCCATGATGACACCTACCTTGTGGTCACTGTAACGATGAGTGATTTCACCCTTTGCCACAATGCATAACTTTAGCTGCAGTTTGTGTCCACACATTTTACATTGGATGTACCCACTGATGAGGGGTTTTGACACATTGGCCCAGTGCTATTTCAAAGCTTGACTTGTGTAGCCCACACTCTGGTGTTGTTCACACATGTGATGGTAGTTGCTTTGTTTGTCATGATTCAAAATCACTGTTGGGGGTATTTGTTGGGCACTACACACTGTTGGCATGATGTTTTTGTGAAATGTATTTGGCTGACATGCCTGTGGTTGATGTTTGATGATGCGTGTCGCATCATCCTCCCTATGGGTGGGGGTGTCAATATTGTCTGCCACACTGACCCCTACGGGTGGGTGAAGCAGTATTGATAGGTAACATGACACATATGGGTGGGGTGGCATCAGGGATAGGTAATATGACACATATGGGTGGGGTGGCATCAGTGAGAGAGCACATGACACATATGGGTGGGGTGGCATCAGTGATAGGTAACATGCCCCTATGGGCGAGGTGGCATCAGTGATAGCTAACATGCCCCTATGGGTAGGGTGACATCAGTGATAGGTAACATACCCCTATGGGTGGGGTGACATCAGTGATAGGTAACAGGACACATATGGGTGGGGTGGCATCAGTGAGAGAGCACATGACTCATATGGGTGGGTTGGCATCAGTGATAAGTAACATGCCCCTATGGGTGGGATGGCATCAGTGATAGGTAACATACCCCTATGGGCAGTAGTGGTGGCCATGGGTTTCCTGAGGAGGCGTGGTACTGGTGGTCAGTGTGTGGACCCCCTGGGTTTGTGTCACGACGTCAATGGCAAGAAACCACTAACCTCTGAGAGATGTCAGCAGGAGCGATGAAGAGACGAATATCCCCCCTCCTCTCCAGGACGCACCCCACACAGTGTGAAGAAAAACACAGCTATGTACGTTGTGCCCCCCGGGGAAAAGGGAAGTGGAGAAAATAACAAAAGGATGTTCCGTGGGGCTTCTGAAAGGACGAAGAATGCTGTCTACCCACTCTCTCGCCAGTCTGGTAGCACCCGCGATGGGATTCTGCAGGTGAAGGAAGAACAAGAACGGACAATTAGACACCCAGCCCTCTACAGGTGAAATAGTCAAACAATATGAATCACTGTGGCTAGTACTAACTGTGGTGTTGAACAGGCGTGTCTTATCCCTTCATTTGCAGCCCCTCACGAACATTGGAAATCCGGGGTATTGGTACCCGCCTCCTCGGCGGTTCTCAGAATGTCGGAGAAATATAACAGAAATCAACAGGAATCTTCCTGGTAGGCAAAATCAGCAAGGAAGGCAAAAAGGAAAAGCAAAATCAGCAATGAGTCTGGATAGTGCGCACCGGTACCGGCACGCCAAGAACACAAAAGGAACCCAAGGAAAAGTACACAGTGACGGAGACGGCAACGCGCTCCTGCGCGGGTCTCAAAAACGCCACTTAAGCACAACGCGAGGCCAACCGTCTTACTGCCTGCGGGGACTCGCGTTTCTGAAAACGTAACAACAAAGTAGCAGCTCCCGCTGCTTGGGGATGACGAAGTACTAAATCCGAAGTGCAGGAAACAAACAAGGCTACGTCCGAACACTCTCACAGTCTTGATTGACAAGCCCTGAGCCGTTGACCGCGGAAGGCTTTTGTTGCCCTACTTCCGCCTCCTCGGCTACGGGGCTTCTGGGGATTGTAGTTCCGCAACCGCCAGGCTCCCTCTAGTGGCGAGCTACAGGTACTACGTAGTCTGAACTGCATGGAATGCACGCTACCGGCTCCCATACCCCGGAGAACCGCTACAGAGCCCCCTCTCGAGGACCGACGTCCCGGCGGTCGACCAGGCTTGCCAGGATTCGCAGCATGAAACCGAGCCACCAACAAGGGACTGTGAACATTGGCGGAAGGCTCCCAAGTCCTGTCCTCCACTCCATACCCCTTCCATGCCACAAGGTACTGCAACCTCCCACGGGTCAAACGGGAATCAAGGATCTCCTCAACCTCGTACTCCTCATCCCCATCCACTTCCACAGGACCTGGACGCAAGGGAAGACGCACACCCACCCGACAGGGACGAAGAAGGGACACATGAAATACCGGGTGAATGCGCCAAGACTGGGGGAGGGACAAACGAACAGCCACAGGGTTCACCACCCCCTCAATGCTGTAGGGCCCAATGTACTTAGGTGCCAACTTCCCTTTCCCTTTCAAGCGCAGGTTTTTTGTCGACAACCACACCTTCTCCCCGACCTTGTACTCGGGTTCGGGAACCCGCCTCCTATCAGCATAACGTTTCTGAGCCTCCTGTGACAGAGCCAACTGGTGGCGGGCATCGATCAAGACAGCCCGGAGGTGAGCATGATGCTCCTGTATGGACGGGTGAGAGGAAGAGACTGGCCACTCGAAGGGGAGCATGTCAGGATGAAACCCATATAAGCAAAAGAAGGGGGAGCACCCCAACGTGGAATGTTCCGCATTATTGTAGGCGAACTCCGCCATCCAAACCAAAGGGAACCAGTCGGCTGAGTTCTGAAGGGTGAAGCAACGTAAATATTGTGCCAGGGACTGGTTAAGCCGCTCGGTTTTGCCATCAGTCTGGGGATGGAAGCTGGATGACAACCGAGCCTCGATATGTAATGCCTGACAAAGCGCTTTCCAAAAGCGAGAAGTGAACTGGGAGCCTCTATCGGTAATCAGGACCCTAGGTATACCATGAGCTCTTACTACATGTTGGAGAAACACCAAAGCCAATTCTGACGAAGAAGGCAGTTTTTTCAGAGGAATGAAGTGTCCCATTTTCGTTAAATGATCAATCAAGACTAAAATCGTGGTATAGGTCTCACAAGGGGGTAACTCCACTATAAAATCCATTGATACAGTATGCCAAGGAGAAGGAGGGATTGGGATAGGTCGTAGCAACCCCACAGGTTTGGAATGACTGGATTTGCTTTGAGCACAAACAGCACATTTCTGTATATAATCCTTGACGTCCTTCCGCAGCGAAGACCACCAAAAGGATCGTTCTATGCTGACGATGGTTTTATATTCTCCCAGGTGACCTCCCAACGTAGAGTCATGGCACATCTGCATTATTTGCTCCTGGAGCATGCTCGAGGGAACAAACAAAGCATGGAAATGGTACAACAGATCGTCCCTAGTGCTTCTGTGAACAGGGTCTTCCTGAATCCAGGCAGCGCCATCAATCCCAGACACCGTGACCTTCAGATCCTCCAGGAAGTCATTGGACATCACGAAAGCCAGCGTTGTCTCCGGAAAAGCCAAGGGAGACAGAATGGTAGGGGGGATCGTCTCGTCCACAGGAGGGGGTCCTGGCTGGTCGACCTTTCGGGAGAGAGCGTCTGCCTTGCCATTCTGGGGACCGGGTTTGTATTTAATGATAAAATCATAGTCCGAGAAAAAGAGTGACCATCGAAGTTGCCTTGGTGTCAATGCTTTCGCTGTTTTCAGGAATAGCAGATTCCTATGATCTGTATACATCTCGATGGTATGCAGGGCTCCTAACAAGTAGTGCCTCCATTCCTCGCAGGCCCTCTTGATTGCCAGCAGTTCTTTGTCTGTGATTGAATAGTTTACTTCACTGGGTGTAAGTTTGCAAGAATAAAAGGCCACTGGATGCAGCTGCCCCGTCTCCGGATGTCGTTGGGATAACACCCCACCCAAGGCGTATTGTGAAGCGTCCGTTTCAACCACAAACGGCAGTGTAGGATCTGGATGCCGCAGGATCGGAGCTTGAGTAAAACGCTGTTTGAGAGTTTCAAAAGCCTGGTCGGCTTCAGGTGTCCACTCAAAAGAAACGTTTTTTCTCAGGAGTCTAGATATAGGAGTGATTATGCGAGAGAAGTCTTTGATGAATCTCCTGTAGTAGTTAGCGAACCCAAGGAAACTCTGTACAGACTTGACATGTTTTGGGGCTACCCACTGTGTGATCGCTTCTACTTTGCTCATGTCCATTTGGAGCCCCTGGGCGTTGATGACATATCCCAAAAAGGCCACCTCGTTCACATGAAAGAGGCACTTGTCCAACTTGGCGAACAGGGAATGGACTCTCAAACGATCCAATACTGTTTTCACATGGCAGACGTGTTCTGTGAGGTTACGAGAATAGACCAGTATATCATCAATATATACAATACAGATCGTTTCTAACAGTCCCCTCAGTACTTCATCCATAAAGTACTGGAAGGCAGCAGGGGCGTTGCATAATCCAAAGGGCATCACTTGGTACTCGTATAAACCGAACTTGGTGCGAAAGGCAGTCTTCCATTCATCGCCTGGCTTCACTCGTACCAAGTGATAGGCCCCACGAAGATCCAATTTGGTGAACACCTGTGCCCCCCGTAGCTGGTCCAACAATACTGGTATGAGGGGTAACGGGTACCTGTTCTTGATGGTTACTTTATTTATAGACCTATAGTCTATACACGTGCGGAGTTCGTCACAGTCCTTCTTCGTTATGAAGAAGAGCGGAGAAGACGCCGGAGAGGTGGAATGTCGAATAAACCCTGAAGCAAGGTTTTCCTCTATATAGGTCTTCAAATACCGCGTTTCAGGCTCAGTAAGGGCATACACACGACTACAGGGGATGTCCGCCCCGGGAACAAGATCGATCCGGCAATCATAGGGTCGGTGAGGCGGTAACTGAGTTGCTTTCCTTTTGTCAAAGACGTCTTGATATTGCGCGTACTCTCCAGGAAGTGCGGTAGCGCAACAGTACCTTCCATCGCTGCAACCCTGGGCGAGAAGAGATGCCTGTGTTTCATGGGTTTCTTGAGACGTTCCAAGGGGACAGCAATGTTCTTGACAATACTGGGATGTTAAGGATACAGAACGCGCAGCCCATTTCACCACTGGATCATGTAAAGTTAACCAGGGCATGCCGAGGATTAGGCGAAACTGGGGAGCGTCAATGATATCGAACTGGATGAGTTCCTGATGATTTAAGCCCACACACATTGCTAGAGGCACTGTATGATGTCGCACTGGTCCTGAGGTCAAAGCCTTTCCATCCACAGCTTTAACCATTTCTGGAACTTTTTTCTTTTCATAGGGAATGCCCATACTCCTGGCATACTGCTGATCAATGAAATTCCCTGTGGCCCCTGAATCCAACAAGGCAGTCACTGTGAAGGACTCATCCTCCGTTACTCTTAATGCAACTGTAATGTTCATATGAGCTACAGACGGTTGCAAAGTGTTAGCGAGATACAATGGGATCTTTTCCTCTTCCACTGAACCCAAGACGGAGACCCCGTCCATACTTGGGCTCTTCAGTTTTCCGACTCCTGTGTTACCGCGACTTGTTTTCTGGGACCCCCTCCAGGATTCGACGTTTTTCCACGGGCGCGGCATTCTCTTATGAAGTGGCCACTTTTCCCACAATAGTGACACAGCTTTTGTAGGCGTCTTTTTTCTCTTTCCTCGGGAGTCAACGGGCCCCTGACTCCTCCGATTTGCATGGGCTCCACTCCTGTTCCAGGTTTGATGTAGTCCTCCAGAGGAGGGCGAGCTTTAGGATAGTAAGAACGTATTTCCCCTCTATTTTTGTCGCCTTTTCGGTCTTGCACTCTATGGTCGAGCTGGACGGCAAGGTCTATCAGTTCATCACAGGTCTTGGGTAGTTGCACCACCTGGGAAAGCACATCTTTCAATTCTCCTCGAAGACCTTGATAAAACAAAGAGGTACGCTTCTCAGGAGGCCATTCTGTTTCCACTATAAGTCGATTGAAAGTGGTGATATAAGTCAACAAGTCTTGTGATCCTTGACGAAGAGTCATTAATTCACGGTCTAGGGATAGCATGTGCGTTTTTCTATCAAATAGTTTCCTCATCTCACCACAGAAGTCCTGGAAGTTGTGTAGCATTGGATCGTTCCTTTCCATTAACGGAATGGTCCAACTGGCAGCGTTGCCCCCCATGTAAGACATCATGAATGAGGTTTTTGAGGCATCATCTATGAAAACAGCAGGTTTACAGAGGAAATGGAGTCTGCATTGATTTAGAAAAGTCTCAAACTTCTTGGTGTCCCCATAGAATCGCTCAGGAGGTGCTAATGGTATACCGGGGTTCTGGATTACATGGACTGTAGGAACTGACCCAGAAAGAGAAGGAGTTGTGGGTGGTGTAGCAAAGAACCCACCCCCCGTCGAAGCCCCATCCGGGTTTTGTGTCGGGGGTTGTAGTGTGCCCTCTCTGATGTAACTTCTCCCCTTCCGAGTAATGCCAGCCACCTCCCTTCTCAGGGAACCTACTTCGTTTCTAAGCTCATGGTTCTCCTGTCTTGTGGCATGGACCTCCTGCTGGAGGGTAGACAAACTCTCCAGCAGGGAAGACAACACAGTATTCGTATCCATCGCTCAGGCTGATTGCGTACGTGGGCTTGTCAATCTGTCACGACGTCAATGGCAAGAAACCACTAACCTCTGAGAGATGTCAGCAGGAGCGATGAAGAGACGAATATCCCCCCTCCTCTCCAGGACGCACCCCACACAGTGTGAAGAAAAACACAGCTATGTACGTTGTGCCCCCCGGGGAAAAGGGAAGTGGAGAAAATAACAAAAGGATGTTCCGTGGGGCTTCTGAAAGGACGAAGAATGCTGTCTACCCACTCTCTCGCCAGTCTGGTAGCACCCGCGATGGGATTCTGCAGGTGAAGGAAGAACAAGAACGGACAATTAGACACCCAGCCCTCTACAGGTGAAATAGTCAAACAATATGAATCACTGTGGCTAGTACTAACTGTGGTGTTGAACAGGCGTGTCTTATCCCTTCATTTGCAGCCACTCACGAACATTGGAAATCCGGGGTATTGGTACCCGCCTCCTCGGCGGTTCTCAGAATGTCGGAGAAATATAACAGAAATCAACAGGAATCTTCCTGGTAGGCAAAATCAGCAAGGAAGGCAAAAAGGAAAAGCAAAATCAGCAATGAGTCTGGATAGTGCGCACCGGTACCGGCACGCCAAGAACACAAAAGGAACCCAAGGAAAAGTACACAGTGACGGAGACGGCAACGCGCTCCTGCGCGGGTCTCAAAAACGCCACTTAAGCACAACGCGAGGCCAACCGTCTTACTGCCTGCGGGGACTCGCGTTTCTGAAAACGTAACAACAAAGTAGCAGCTCCCGCTGCTTGGGGATGACGAAGTACTAAATCCGAAGTGCAGGAAACAAACAAGGCTACGTCCGAACACTCTCACAGTCTTGATTGACAAGCCCTGAGCCGTTGACCGCGGAAGGCTTTTGTTGCCCTACTTCCGCCTCCTCGGCTACGGGGCTTCTGGGGATTGTAGTTCCGCAACCGCCAGGCTCCCTCTAGTGGCGAGCTACAGGTACTACGTAGTCTGAACTGCATGGAATGCACGCTACCGGCTCCCATACCCCGGAGAACCGCTACAGTTTGTTGGTAGGGTGGGTGTCCGACTTACCATCTGCACCGTCCACGTCTGTTCCTGATCCGGTCATATATGTACAGGACTGGTATGACCTGCGCAATTGGATTCATGCTCTGTCTCGATCCGTTGCTAGCTGCTCCGGTTCGAATCCGTGGAATGGGTTAATGGCGCGAATCGGAGTTGATATGCAGCTCTTCCTGGTGCTGAGAGGTCCTGTACGTGGCGAGCCATCCGGAACGTAGGAAATACACATCGTACTTGACGGCCGGAAGTAGAAGTATTTATGTTGCCGTGCGGCGTGGATTGGATGTTTCCGGGTCAGGCTCGGAAGGATATTGATGTTGGAGTCGGAGCTTGCGGATCGGTCGGGGATTTGGCACTTTTCCACATCGTACTTCGTCGCCCGGATGGTCCCGCTCCTGGTACGGTTCGGCCGTAAGGTAAGGCTACTAACACGTCTCGGAGGGCTGACCGACCAAGATCGGAATCGGCCCTTAGTTGTTCTTCCAAGTTTACTAAGTCCATAATATCTTCTTGAGCTTGATGTATTGCTGTTTCCACCTCATCCATGGCAATTGCTGCTTCATTTTCAACAACTGATTGTCTTGACTCAGCGGAGCAGAAGTTTGACTGTCTTGAGAACTGTCTCTAGCAATCGCAGTTGCAATAATAGCTTCTTGATCAATTTCATCGTTCAACATTTTCACATAATTTGCAAAAACAGTACATTCTATAGTATCTTTACAAGCATTGAAGGAATCTTCATAGCTCTGAAAATCTCCAAGTAATTCCAATTCTGAACGCCACGGTTTGAACAGTTGCAAAAGGGCTAAATAGTAAAATTCTCTTTTATCAGCAGTGTCGCAACTCAATTTTCTGTGATTAATTACATTTCCTTTCCTTTGTTTGACCAAACATCCTTCGAAACCAATAACTGCATATGTTCCTTCATTGATGTTTTCTGTAGTATTCCATTTAAAAGTGTAGTTTTGCAGCACTTCATAGAGACATATGTTCTCAAGATGATGACTTCTATTTGGATAATATGTGTCCAACATATTTGTTTTCACAATATCTGTACTTTCCGGATCTTTTTTGCTGTATATTCGATTGCTTGAACGGATTTAAGTACCCAATTTCGATTTGCAGCAAGACCTAGACTCACCCAAATAATTCTTCTAGATTTGAGTATAGACTTGAAGATGATAACCGATCTGAGCATTCATACGCTCCGATTTCTCGATGGGATAACATCTTCAAACTGAAACTGTATGATTTCTTACTTAAACTCTTCTTGTGAGAAATCTCTTCCCACATTGCTTTCAATTCCGTCTTTTCTGATTTTGTAATGTAGGACGTTACATATCAAGCAACAGCAATGGAATTGTCCGCAACATACTGAATACCCATGTTAGCATTCCACATTGACAGAATAACCGGATTGTAATCATTTATGTATTTGGATTCTTCGCTTCTTCTCAAATTGTAGGTATTTTTTGGAGACTTTCTTGTGATGGTATGTCGCATAGCTGACATAAAACTTTTTACTCTTACTTTGGATATTACAGAACGTGGTAATCCAAAACGTCATTTGTTATAAATCTTTTCCTTAGACTTGTACTTTCGTTGACAGTATTTTCCACATCGATAGCTTTGGAATCGTAAGACTTCTTGTCTTGAGTTGTTTTCTTCTGTGCTTTTGGGTATAGCACATGTGGCATATTCTTCAATAAAAGACAAAACAGTATCATCCAAATCTGTTCCAAATTTGGGGGCATCCTTGATCCATATTAGCATATGTAAATGAGGAGCACCTCTTGCTTGATACTCCTTTCTCCGAAAGAAATTGACAACTTCTCCAAGAGGAGGATTTTTTTTATTGCAGATGAAAGACATCATAGCTTCAAATCTATGATTGAAATACCTGCATACATTAACTGGATCCAAAGAGTACAATTCTCCCGGTGTCTTGTATTCAATATTTTTTATATTCGAATTTGCCTCCAGAAGAAATTCAAGTCAATCATCCCAAGCACAAAGCGTATTTAGCACAGCTTAGGGTAAGGAACCATGTAGGACTTCCTACGTTCCTTAGCATACATTTAAGTTCTCCATGACGACGATACCAATACTCATTAGTGCCACGCTGACATGCCATCAGATTAATCAGCTGAGATTCTAAATGACCATCTCTCTGGAGCACTTTATCCATAAAGTTCTTTGCAGAAACATTTTGCAAATGTACTCCCATTTTCAATATGTGATTGACTGCATATGAAAGTCCAGACAAGTCACTCTCAAACAAAAGATGTAATATATATGGGATACATTGTCGAAATCTTGGATTTCTGCATACAATCTTGCTGTCCGATATTCAGATGCAGGAATCTGCACAGGTCGTTCATCATACCATCCTCCTTTTCCTTTTGGGAATAACTGTGGAAAACAACGAGCTCCCAAGCTTTCGTCCCATACACTCATGGGACTTCCCTTCACTTTTTTCATTTGGAATAACTCAATAGTATTCCCCATCACTTCTTTTGAATGAAGTGGATGTACACTGTAATGTTCATAGATTTCTTCACTTCTGGACATGTCCACTTTTTCAATTTGTCCACTTGACGTTTCAGTATTTTCAGCTAAAAGTATTTCTTCTTCAACCTTTTACACATTTTTATAGTACTCATTATTTTTTATCAGATACAAAGTTGCCTTTTGCACTTTTCTAACATCCACTAATTCCTGCCAGATTTTCTTACTCTTAGTAGGCACGCCATTAACTAGAATATCTAGTGGTTCATTTTCTACACACTCTACACCAATAGTTTCAACATTTGTCTTTAAATCTAGAGGTAAATATATAACTCTTCCTTTTAATCCTCTCTGTAAATCTGAAGGAGGCGATTTACCTGTTTTAGGCTCCATACGAACAATAGCCTGAAATGGGTGCACACATTGAATGAGAATAGACTTATAGGTATTTAAATCTATTAGTTCAGGAGGAATAGTTACCAACTCTAGATTATTATGGACAGCTCTAGCAGGCATTTTGTTCTCATCTAATTTATTATAACAATATTTACAAATGCGCTGTTCAGAACCCAAATCAAAACAATTCTCTACCAACAAATACATTGCAAATTCCTTCCAAAAAATGTTGGCTTCTTTTACCATACAACAAATCTTTTGACTTCAAAATAACTTTTTTTCCTTCCCCATTACTCATATAATTTTTTCTAGTTGAATTTCTGTCACTAGTTTTCACATTCGGCACACTATTTGTGGGCTTTGAAAGTTTTTTAATAAAATCCTTTGTTATCTTACCAAAAGATGTTTTCTTTCTACCCTCCTCATGTTGGTCATCCAATACTTGTTGTTGATTTTTCTTAAAATAATTGTCCTTTAGGAGTCCTTTTCTCTTTCTTGATTTTACAGGCATGATAACTTTATTTCAATGATGATAAACAATATCTGTAAAAAATAACATAAATAAATGTATTTAAATACATTTATAAATTATACTTTTCTATTACAATACAAACACATTCTATATAAAAACATTTAACCACTTTCTTTTAATATTATTAATTAAAATTGTAATTCAAAGTGTATAGGTAACTGTATAGGAATACAAACACCGATAGAGTGTTTGTAGCAGTGTATGGATACTGACAAAGGAATTGTAGGCCTGAAACTCAAGTGTGTAGATGTTTAGATGACGACATGCATAGTGCATATTACTTCGTACAAGTCCAAGTGCTAAGGCCCAGGATCACTGCATGAGTAATTATGTACTAATTTTAAAGTACTTATCTTTCAGCAAAACACATGAAGGAGCATATTAACAAAAATTTGCGTTAATACCGGCAAAGCACACCTACCGCTGTTTATCCTGTCATTAGCTATCCCTAGATTTCATTGCCGAGCCAGCGCAGTATTACCAACGCGTTTTCCAAAGTCGATAAGAAATCCAGCTATACCGGTGATAAGCACGAATATCGAAGAAAATACAGCAATAATATATGTTCGCAAGTGAAAAGCTTCCTAATATAACAGTGTAGACTTAACATGTCAATTCACCTCCCATATTAAGCATGCTTAAGTCAATTTCAGAACACACGTTAGGATCCGACAAAAAACGCGGTTAGCGTGAGTTTTGCTATTGCTCCTAAAATCCACTGCCGCCTTGTAAATACAACACTGTTGAGGTAGTACCCTCCTCCATGTTCTATTGTCATACGAACACCTACCTTGCCTCTGGCAACACCTACATTGCATATCTTTGGAGATGCAAGACAAGACGTTAACAAACCGGCTAGTAAAATGCGTTAATGCATGTTAGCGCCGCATAGTAAATAGGTCAATGGCATTTTAGCCGCATTTTTGTCTTTTAAAGTCAAAAATGCGGTGAAATGACCCTTGTTAATATGCCCCAATGTGATTCTGGAAAAGCAAGACTACTCCCTGTACCGGATAGGTTTTTAAGCAGTTATGTGTTTGCAAAGACATGAAATACCCAAATGCTTCTCTGACAATAGTTCCCAAATGCATACAGACTCACAATGTGATTTTAGCCAAGCAACACAATTCTTTGGACTTCACTAAAACACATTTACTAGTCTGTAAGAAGTAATATGACTGCACACATTCCACACATTTCAAAACTGCACTTTACTCACAAAGCCTAACTAATTGTACAAATGTAAAACCAATGACTGCCTATTAAAAACAATTTGCTATAATGCCCGCAAAGCGCTCCTAGCGATGTTTATCCTATCACCAGCTATCCCTGGATTTCATCGCCGAGCCAGCGCAGTATTACTAACGCGTTTTCCAAAAGCGATAAAAAAATCCATCTATATCAGCGACAAGCACCAATATCACAGAAAATTCTGTGATAATTCATGTTCGCAAGTGAAAACCTTGTTAATATGAGAAGTCAACTTCAGAACACACGTTAGGATCCGACATAAACCACGGTTAGCGTGAGTTTTGATATTGCTCCTCAAATCCACGGCCGCCTTGTAAATACAACACTGTTGTGGTAGTACCCTCCTCCATATTCTATTGTCATGAGAACACCTACCTTGCCTCTGGAAATGCCTGCATTGCATCTCATTGGAGATGCGAGTCGAGGCGTTAACAAACCAGCTGGTAACATGCGTTAATGCATGTTAGCGCCGCATAGTAAATAGGTCAATTTAATTTTTGCCGCATTTTTGGCTTTTAAAGCTTCTCTGACAATAGTTCCAAAATGCACACAGACTCACAATTTGATTTTAGACAAGAACACGATTCCTTGGACGTTACTAAAACACATTTACAAGTTTGGAAGAAGTAATATGACTGCACAAATTCCACACATTTCAATACAGCACTTTACTCTGAAAGCCTCACTAATTGTGCAAATGCATAAGCAATGTTACTAAAACTTCACAACATAACAGATTTTAAAGCAGGTATTTGTCAGAAAAAACATGAAGGGGCATATTAAAAACTATTTGCGATAATGCCCGCAAAGCGCGCCTAGCGCTGGTTATCCAATCACCAGCTATCCCTGGATTTCATCGCTGAGCCAGCGCAGTATTACCAACGCATTTTCCAAAAGCGGTAAAAAAATCTAGCTATATCGGCGACAAGCACCAATATAGCAAAAAATACAGCGATAATTCATGTTCGCAAGTGAAAACCTTGTTAATATGAGAATATACACCTAACATGTCAATTCATTTCACATATTAAGCATACCTAGGTCAATTTCAGAGTAGACGTTAAAATCCAGCATAAACCGCGGTTAGCGTCAGTTTTGCTATCGCTCCTCAAGTCCAAAGACGCCTTGTAAATACAATGCTGTTAAGGTAATGCCCTCTTCCATGTTCTATTGTCATAGGAACAGCTACCTTGCCTCTGGGAACTCCTACATTGCAACTCATTGCAGATGCGAAGTGAGGCGGTAGCAAACTGGCTGCTAACATGCGTTAATGCATGTTAGCGCCACATAGTAAATAGGACGATGTCGTTTTTGCTGCATTTCTGGCTTTCAAAGCCAAAAATGCGGCAAAATGGCCCTTGTTAATATGCCCCAATGTCATCCTAGACAAACAAGACTACTCCCTGCACTTTAGCAGGAGAACCACATTACTCTTATTAAAAACAAAGGCAACACATACAACCCCTCTCAAATTAATAACTCACCTTTCAAATTGATTTGCAGATTAAGAACAATGTTAGTCATGCAAGGATTTATTAATCAAAATCTCTGTACTACACTGATCTTAGGAAAACAAACAAATGGCAAACTTTCCCTCTCATTCTGAACACATATACATGTGAATATCAAATCACATTGCATCCCACATTAATTGAAAAGCTAACACACATTTCTATTGGTTACACATTTCAACACTTTCAAACTGACATAACTTTGAACTGTACCCCCAATCTGCTTACTGCCTGTAACCATAGTAACAGCTCATGGAACACTGAACTGAGCACACAGGTCACAAGTTCAGCACACAATGTTGGTAATCCAAACAGCAAGTGTGCTTGACTTTTCAAAATATCAGCTTATCGTATGTAATGTTCCTATCAAACAGTTTTTGTTTACCAATAAGAAACATGCTTTTAAAAAAGAGAAACATGCCCCTACTTTTCAATGTACAGTGTTCCCAAACAGCCAATCATTTATCTTCTTTCTTCAAAACTGTATCTGTATCTTTTTGGAAAAATCTTACTTTTCAAACTGCCATTTCACATTCAGAAACCTTATGATTACATCCAGACCTCCCTTCAAGATGCTTAGAGTGTGGATTGTGGGACACAGCTATATTTTCTGGAGCCAAAGGTATGCAGAAAATAGAGACATTGATAAAGATCTAGCTTTGCCAAATGTAGACATTAAATGGATTAGACAGAGAGGGTTAAACGGGCACCAATTGATGCCATTGGTTAAATCCTTTTTACATCTCCAACACACTGACCTCATAATTGTGCACTCTGGTGGCAATGACCTACGCACTTTGACTGGGGTAGGTCTTGAAGTGCTTATGAAGGAGACCATTGGAGAATTGATGTCACTTTTCCCCCAAACTGCCTTTGTCTATTCTAACATATGCCAAAGGCAGAACTGGTCCAATCAATTTTGTCCACAGATTGAGAAAGTTAGAAAACAAGCCAATAAATCAGTTTCTGCTTTTCTCCAAGCTTATAGAGCTCTTTTTAGAGCCACCTAAGATCTAAACACATAAGCTTGATATATACCTGAAAAATATTACTTTTTTTCCTTGGAGTCGCGCACCCAGCGCGTTCACACAAAGGGGCAAGCAGGGAGTCTTACACCCAGTGCGTGCACATCATGGGCCCGCGCGGAGTGCTGCACTGGGTGTGAAACTTCTTATTTCCCAGTAAAAAAAAAATACCACCTATCACTCATTTCTATTTTCCCTGGGAACCCCATCCACCTGGGCCTATATGCAACGTTAGGGACCGTGGGAGGAGCCTCAATGCCCCACACGGTCCCAGACTACTCCCCGTGTCCTTCGGGAGCCAGCATTGCTATTCCACACGGGGTGCTGCTAACATGCAACTCCCCATGTGGAAAACCAATCTGGTTTGCATATTGAAACAGAAAATCCAAACAAAGATTGCTATGACAGGGCGGGAGCCTCAGCTCCGCCCTGCCATAGCAAACAGCAGGGTTCCGGGGGTGGGCACCCTGAGACACTGCAGGAGTCCCCCTGGGGAAAGGCACTCCCCAGGGAACTCGACGACTCCAAGAGGAGGGCAACACGGCCCTCAGCCACAATATAAAATCCCCAGGGGATCGTGATCCCGGGGCTAGAAGGCCCCTACTGAGCCCCCCATTAAATTAATGTTTTTTTGCCCTCAAGATTTGGCCCTCCAGGGGATAATTTTTAAACAAGCTCAGGAGACCGCTATTTGTTTTTTATTTATTTTTTACGGCGGATCCGCGCACCCTGCGCACATTATTCCATTTAAAAAAAATAATAATACTTTTTTTTTTGGGCCCTAGGGGTCCTTGTGGGACCCCATAACCAGGTCCAGAGGATCAGGATATTTCTACCCTGCCCCCTTTATACATTTTGCTCACTTATTCCACTGATTTCTTGAGTCTCGCTTCTACCGAGGCACAACATGGCTGCCCACACTTCCTGGTTTGGAATGTTAACAAACAGTTGACAGCCAATTAACATGCAGCTCGTGATCGTAAAGGTGCACTCAGGGTGTGCTCAGGATGCCCGTATCCACCGCAACCATAGATATATCTATGATTTTACTTTTCATTTTCTCAGCAACTGCTGAACGAATTTACACCATTTAACCAAAAGGCACAAGTCTGAATCAAGCTCTACCTCTTTGCCAAATTTGGAGTAAGCAGTTTGAGCTGTAGCTGCGTTTAACGGTTCCCATGGGAAATTTCATGGGGAAAACACGTTTTGGGACCCCCAATTTTTCTTAGCCTCCGCTTGACAAATGACCCCAAGACTTTCAGGATAGGAGCGGACTGGAGCGGGCCACCAGTTTTGAAAATTTGGCAAATATTCGTCAACCGGCGCCAAAAGTTATTCCAAATAGAATGTTGCAGATCTCATAAGAAAGGAAATTCAAGGAAACTCGTTATGATAACATTCAATTTACATTGTGTCATTTTTATTGAAACTTATTCATTTTAATATGTAAAACATTTCAAAGTGTTGTGTTAATTCTATTTATTTATTCGAGTGCTTGTGGATACACGGTATTTTTTGTTTTTCTGTCTGGTGCGTACACTAATAAATCAGAAGGTTTTCCTTCACGTGCGCTGGCAACATACAGTTGTCCGTGTGAGAAGCACGGATTCTCCAAATCTAGTCCACACACTTGCACCGATTGTCCTTGTGCTTTGTTGATGGTCATTGCAAAAGCGAGTCACACCGGAAACTGTAAACGTTTGAATTCAAAAGGCATATCTGTTGGGATCACTGGAATACGTGGCAACAGTACATTTTCCCCCTTGAATTTCCCATTCAAAATTGTAGCTTTGATGACATTGTTCATCATCTTTTTCACCGAAAGTCTTGTACCGTTGCAAAGCCATGGTGGATTGATGTTTCGAAGAAGAAAGATCGGCACGCCAATTTTCAATGTTAAAATGTGCGGTGGCATACCTGGCAAATTCAGTGAATTCAAGAATTCCGTTGGGTAATTGACAACTTCATCTTGATTCATCACAGTTGGAATACGTGACAACAGTACATCTTCCCCCTTGAATTTCCCATTCAAAATTGAAGCTTTGGTGAAATTGTTCATCATCTTTTTCACCGAAAGTCTTGTACCGTTGCAAAGTCGTGGTGGATTGATGTTTCGGAGAAGAATGATCGGCACGCCAATTTTCAATCTTAAAATGTGCGGTGGCATACCTGGCAAATCCAGTGCTTTCAAGAATTCCGTTGTGTAATTGACAACTTCGTCTTGATTCATCACAGTATCGATGGACTTATACATTGTCACTACGCCTGGTATTCCGTAAATTGAAAATATTCAGTATTCGAAAGATTATGAGGGCCCTGGGGGGCCGATATTTCAAAAATGTTTATGCCAGAAACCTTCGCGGGAGTTTACTCAACAACTTCCCAAAGTTTCATGGCGATCGGATGAATGGTGTAGTAATGCATATGCCAGAAACCTTCGCGGGAGTGTACTCAACAACTTCCCAAAGTTTCATTGCGATCAGATGAATGGTGTCGTAATGCATATGCCAGAAACCTTCGCAGGAGTGTACTCAACAACTTCCCAAAGTTTCATGGCGATCGGATGAATGGTGTAGTAATGCATAAAGACAAACAGACAGACAGACAGACATACATTTGTTTATAAATATAGCAGTCCGTCACTGTATGGAGATACTCGGTAACTTTACCTGGGTGTCACGGCCTCACCTTGAGTCCAGGACTGTGGCCGAGGCGTTTGGGGACCTAAGGCAACCGGAACCACTTTCAGTTTGAGACTCGCTAGGTTAACATTGAACCTCTCCTTTCTTTCAACACAGGCATCTTAGCGCTGACTTCAGCCTATGTGGAGCTGCTATTGACACTCACTGTAGTGATGAATTATGGGAACTGGAGTCCGGGACATTTGGGCTGCAGCTGTTTCCTATCGATAGTGACTTCAGCTAGACTCCCACCCATGGGAGGGCCGTGTAGCATTTAAAGAAGGGACTAAGCGTTGCTACGTGCTAAAGGCATCTGAAGAAGGCAAAAACTGCTGAAATGCATTATGCCCTGCACTCTGTGAAATAAACGGCTGCCTGAATTTCCCCTGCTGTGTCCTCTGATCTTTCCTTTGGAGTGGATCGGTTTTTCTTCATGCAAATTCACGTGCTGGCCAATTGCACGTGTAAGAGGACCCACCTCCCAAAGTGGCCTGCAACTGAATTGGCAACGTGGCGAATTATCCAAGTGATTGGAAAACATGCAGGTCCGCCACACGACAGGATCAAGGATTATGGCTGCTGTCATGAGCAGTCCGTCACTGTATGGAGATACTCGGTAACTTTACCTGGGTGTCACGGCCTCACCTTGAGTCCAGGACTGTGGCCGAGGCGTTTGGGGACCTAAGGCAACCGGAACCACTTTCAGTTTGAGACTCGCTAGGTTAACATTGAACCTCTCCTTTCTTTCAACACAGGCATCTTAGCGCTGACTTCAGCCTATGTGGAGCTGCTATTGACACTCACTGTAGTGATGAATTATGGGAACTGGAGTCCGGGACATTTGGGCTGCAGCTGTTTCCTATCGATAGTGACTTCAGCTAGACTCCCACCCATGGGAGGGCCGTGTAGCATTTAAAGAAGGGACTAAGCGTTGCTACGTGCTAAAGGCATCTGAAGAAGGCAAAAACTGCCGAAATGCATTATGCCCTGCACTCTGTGAAATAAACGGCTGCCTGAATTTCCCCTGCTGTGTCCTCTGATCTTTCCTTTGGAGTGGATCGGTTTTTCTTCATATATATATATATATATATATATATATTACCTACTGGCGGTCGCCAGTAGGTAGTTATAGTTACGACCTAGTTTCCATAGGAAATCCACAACATTCTATTTGGAATACCTTTGGCGCTGGTGGACGAATCTTCGTGAATTTCTCCAAGAAAATATCCTGCTCGGTCCCGCTCCTTCCCTGAAAGTTTGGGGGTGATTCGTCAAATGGGAGCCGAGAAAAAAGGGGGGTCCCAAAACGTGTTTTCCCCAAGCAATTTTTCATAGGGACCTTTAGCCAGGGCTACAGCCCGAACGGCTGAACGGAATTACACAAAATTTGGCAGAGAGGTAGAGTTCTGTTCGCAGATTGTGCTTTTTGTTAAATGTTGTAAATCCGTTCAGTAGTTTTTGAGAAAATTGCAAGTAAAATCATAGCGATATCTAGAGACGGAGTTCAGCACGCGTATGGAAATCTGTTCAATTACGAGCGCGAGCTGCATGCTGATTGGCTGTGAACTGTCTGTCAACACTCGAAACCAGGAAGTGTTGGCGGCCATCTTGTGCCTCGCTAGAACCGAGTCACAAGAAAACAGTAAAACAAAGTTGAGAAATAAGGGAAGGGGGTAGGGTAGAGACATTCTGACCCTCTAGGCTTGCTCAGGGGGTCGTACATGGATGTTTAGGCTCTATTTATTTATTTATTTATTTTTTTTAAAAATTGCGGCGTACGCGTATGGTAATTCATACAATTATGAGCAGGATCTGCATGCTGATTGGCTGTTAATACTCCAAACCAGGAAGTGTTGGCAGCCATGTTGTTTGTCGGGAGAGCAGAGTCACAAGTAAACAGTAAAACAAAGTTGAGAAATAAGGAAACGGGGCAGGGCAGAAACATTCTGAGCCTATAATCTTGGTCAAGGGGTGGTACAGGGATGTTTAGGCTCAATTTTTATTTTTAAAAAAATTAAAAAATGGCGGGGTACTCGTGCAGTACTTGTACGCGGTGGAAAAGGTGAAAAAAAAGTAGAAGTCCGTTTTATTCCCGGGGGGGGGCAAATTACGGGGGCAATTTTTCTGTCTAATGGAGGCATGTAAGGTGCCCCAAGCTCTGGGGAACGGAACTCCTCTGGTTTTATTTTGAAGTATGGGGGGGTTATGGTCCTACTCCCCGCAGTCTCGGTGAGCGGCACCCCTCGGATCTTTTTTAAAAAAAAATATGTTTTGAGGTCTCTGACTCTCTCCCCGTACACGTCGTGGGGAACGCCACATTTCTGGGGCAGTGATATGTAAAATGATCTTCCAGCTCCGGGTAACTGCATTGTCTGGAGTTTTTTATTAATGTTGGGAGGGTGGGCTTGATAATACGTCCATGTTAATTGCCATAGAAGCCTATGTTCTGGTGTTAACATGGGCTTCTAAGGGATATAACAAGGCCATATTATCATGGTCATTATCGCCGTTTTATCGGCAGTTTCTTGCCAATAAAACAGCGATAATTATAACACTGGTCCTTGATAACATGCACCTAAGTTTACTGGTCAAAAAAAGAGCAATGAGCGATATTATCAACAAAAGGGGATACATTATCGTCGCTTTTATTCGCAGGAAACTGCCGATAAAGCGGCGATAATGGGCTTGATAATATGCCCTTGTGAATAACCATAGGAGCCCAGGTTAACACCAGAACCTGGGCTGCTATGGCAAGTTACAAGGGCCTATTATCAAGCGCTTTATCGCCGCTTTATCGTCAGTTTCCTGAACAGATAAAATCGGCGATAATGTATCGCCTTTTGTTGATAATATGCTCCTTCATTTCTATGATATTATGTAAATATTATGTAAATCTTTCCTTTTTTTGTTGGTGTAGCAGTTGTACTCTCTTCGCATGCTCAGCGTCGTTTCATAGCCCACGTTTTCTTTTTCTTCAAGTTCAACAAGGAAACCTTTCTTTATATCAGTTAGTAAATCTGTCGCTTTCTTTTCCCGGTTCGTGTGTCATCCGCTGCTGTACTTTTGTACAGGATTAAGTCATATTTTTTATATATTTATTTGAAAGGTAGTGCCAAGGAGCCAAACGTTGATTAAGTACTCCGTCTACCGCCATTTTAGTAGTTTCTCACCGTTGTTTTTATTATATCTGTTAGTTAGAACTCAGTAGTTTTCAATCCTAGTCATTATTTTTATAACTTAAAAAATGTTATAAAAAATTGTGAAATGGATTCCAAAAAGTGTCAGATTAGTAATCTGCAAAAGAAAAAAGACAATTAGAGTTTAGAATTACGTAGATGTGAGTAAATGAGCTGAAGCATTATGGGGCATATTATCAAGAACGGCGATAAAATTATCGCCGTTTCAATCGGCAGGAATCTGCAGCTAAAGCGGCGATAATGGGCTTGATAATATGATGTTGTGAATTCCCATAGCAGTCCAGGTTCTGGTGTTAACCCGGGCTACTATGGGAATTCACGAGGGCATATTATCAAGCCCATTATCGCCGCTTTAGCTGCAGTTTCTTGCCGCTGAAACAGCGATAATTTTATCGCCGTTCTTGGTACTATGCCCCTACAAGTTTTGGTAACTCTACGGTTTTATGTGTGCAGTGTGACTCGTACATTCCAGTTCTGTTATAGTGCTGCATTCAAGTGGTGTCTATATGGAAGTGCCTCCTGCGTTACTGACGCCCGTTATGGAGACTTATTTCTAATGCATTCCTATGAAGGCTTTGTAGATCTAGGCCTCTGTACTTACCGTTGTATTAACCTTGCGGGTAAACATTTCAGGCAGTTGGTGTCACAACTTATTCTGAACAATTCTTCTACACGTCCAAGACAGACAGCAGTGTCTAAGTTTAAGAGAGAAAGAGTAATGATGTCACAGAGAGTGAGAGAGAGAAAGAGAGAGAAAACAACATTAAAACTGTGTCGCAGAGTCTGGAGTTGAGATTTTTTCCTTGCGTCACTTTATTCATTTTAAAAGTGACTCAAAAGTGGCATAATAAAGTTGTGGATCTGTTTGTCAGGCTGTTGTAACGTATCTGTTGTCACTGCTCAGAGGTAATTATAGATTTTAGAGAGAAGCTGCTGTACACTACGCACTCTGGGCCATAATATCAAGCCTGGGCAACAAAATTATCCCCAGGAAAGTGTCGCTAAAGTGGCGATAATGGGTTTGATAATATGCTCTATGGAATTCCAATCAAAACTCATGTTAGATGTCCTTCACATCTAACATGAGCTTCGATTGGAATTCAATAGATCATATTATCAAACCTATTATGGCCACTTTAGCTGCAGTTTGCTGCAGATAAAGTGGCGATAATTTTGTCGCCAAGTCTTGATAATATGGCCCTCTCTCGTTTCACAAATAAAGCTAACACTACAGTTTTACGAGTGCAATGTACCTCGTACATTTTACTTGTTATAGTGCCGCGTTCAAGTTGTGTCTATATGGAAGTGCCTACTGCGTTACTAAGGCCCGTTTTGCCAAATTATTTCTAATGCATTGCTATGAAGTATTTGTAGATCTAGGCCTCTGTGCTTACCGTTGTATAAACCTTGCGGCCAAACACATAAGGAAGTAGACTTTACAACTTAATTTCAACAATTCTTCTACACGTTCAAGCAGACAGCAGTGTCTAAGTTTAATAGAGAAAGAGAAATGATGTCACAGAGAGTGAGAGGGAGAGAAAACATTAAAACTCTGGGCCATAATATCAAGCCTGGGCGACAAAATTATCGCCACTTTATCGGCAGGAAAGTGTCGCTAAAGTGGCAATAATGGGTTTGATAATATGCTCCATGGAATTCCAATCGAAGCTCATGTTAGATGTCGTTCACATCTAACATGAGCTTCGATTGGAATTCAATAGAGTATATTATCAAACCTATTATAGCCACTTTAACGGCAGTTTGCTGCAGATAAAGTGGCGATAATTTTGTCGCCAAGGCTTGATAATATGGCCCTCTCTTGTTTCACGAATAAAGCTAATACTACAGTTTTACGAGTGCAGTGTACCTGGTACATTTTACTTGTTATAGTGCCGCGTTCAAGTGGTGTCTATATGGAAGTGCCTACTGCGTTACTAACTCCCGTTATGCCGAATTATTTCTAATGCATTGCTATGAAGGATTTGTAGATCTAGGCCTCTGTGCTTACCGTTGTGTAAACCTTGCGGCCAAACACATAAGGAAGTAGACTTCACAACTTAATTTCAACAATTCTTCTACACGTCCAAGCAGACAGCAGTGTCTAAGTTTAAGAGAGAAAGAGAAATGATGTCACAGAGAGTGAGAGAGAGAGAACATTAGGGGCCAGATGTAGGTAAATATATTTTACCGACTCATAAATACCGAATTTTACCGATTCGGTATTTATGAATCGGTAAAATATAAGGAGGGAGATGTAGGTAAATCCAGATGTGGATTTACCGAATCTGTAAAAGTCGGTATTTACCGATTCGGTAAATACTGACCGGTAATGCCCATTCATTCCTATGGGCTTTGAAGCCCATAGGAATGAATGGGCATTACCGATTCGGTATTTACCGAATCGGTAAATACCGAATTTCACAAGGGTGCAGGGGGTGTCACTTTGACACCCTCTAGCACCCCCAAAACAGGTTCGGGTGCCATGTGGCAGGCATACCTGCCCTAAGGGCAGGTCTGCCTGTCATATGGCACAGGTGTGCATGCACACATGTGCATGCACACCGGAATCGGTATTTTACCATCAAATTGAATTTGATGGTAAAATACCGATTCTGTAAGGCTTGTGGGACTCAGAAGAGTCCCACCTACATATCAATTTTACCGAATCGGTAGAAATACCGATTCGGTATTTTACAGAATCGGTAAATTTACATACCATTTCTCAAATACCGGTCGGTAACGGCCGAAAATACCGATTTTCGGCCATTACCGACCGACCTACATCTGGCCCTAAAACTCTGGGCCATAATATCAAGCCTGGGTGACAAAATTATCGCCACTTTATCGGCAGGAAAGTGTCGCTAAAGTGGCGATAATGGGTTTGATAATATGCTCTATGGAATTCCAATCAAAACTCATGTTAGATGTCCTTCACATCTAACATGAGCTTCGATTGGAATTCCATAGAGTATATTATCAAACCCAATATCGCCACTTTCCTATCCATAAAGTGGCGATAATTCTGTTGCCAAGGTTTGATAATATGGATCTCTCCTTTCATAAATAAAAGTTACACTACAGTTTTACGAGTGCAGTGTACCTGGTACATTTTACTTGTTATAGTGCCGCGTTCAAGTGATGTCTATATGGAAGTGCCTACTGCGTTACTGATGCCCGTTATGGCGACTTATTTCTAATGCATTGCTATGAAGGCTTTGTAGATCTAGGCTGCTGTGCTTACATTGTATAAAGAGTGCGGCCACCGGAGTTCACCACTCGATTTGAACTCTGCTTCTATACCTCAAAGTATATTCAATAAGTTGCAGAGAATTCCATTACTGTTGCTCGATAGGCTGCGGTTGCTTCTGAACGATGTTTGGTGAAGGAAACAAAAGGACATTTTAATTAGTCATTGAAACTGAGTTGCGTAACTACTATCAAAAGTGAATTTTAATGTGGGTTCTTAATATTCCGTAGTTAAGACTGTTGCAGCTCCAGCAAACAAAGGAAGATCAATAAGTTAATAAAGGCCTGGGACGGCCTCGTGTTGTAGAAAAAACAATACTATCGTGGACGCACAATTAATAATAATAGAGACCTAAGCACGTGGCGTAGTACAGAAATACGACACAGAAATGTATGCACGTACAATTTTTAAGATTAGAGGTATATAGGACCTCGGACTTATAAAGAAATATTTCAATTATGTAAGTACAATTTAAAACCATTGAGGGGTAGGAAAGCCATATGAAGGATAAAAAAATAGTATTATGCATATACAATTTACAGTGGAGGCTGATGTTGTGACGTCTTCTCTTACCTTTGTTTCTGGCGTCTTTTGTCGTGTCTTGAAAGGCTGTGGTTTCACTGAGTCTGGGTGTTTTCGACAGTCTGTCTGTCATCACAGCAGACGCAGGCAAAAGAGAGCGTGCTTACGTCAGTGCCCGCATTATATGGGAACCGCGGGGGCTGACCAAACCAACCCAGGGCCGTCATTGGTAGCGTTTTCGCGGTCTATAAGAATGATGGCCCTGGGGGACATCACACTGGCTAATATATTGGTTTCCAGGCTAAATGATAGCAAGCATGCTTGGTGGTGGCATGTGAGTAGTGCATGCACCGCACATGTGCAAGTATGAGTGTGTGCACCAACAATTAACAACAGAGAGAGATGGGGGCGGTGTTATCATGTGCGCAGAGGCAGGCCCAAAATCGGATCTGCAATGAGTCAGCACTTCTAATCATTCTCCTTAGCGCGCCCTGAGCTCTGATTTGTCACTGAGAGGGTAATCGCACCATAGTTTGTACTGCTTATCATACTCAGCGTGTACCCGCGCATACGGTACAAATATGCTTTGACGTTACGCATCGCATTAAAGCTTCGGTGTGACGTCATGTACGGCGTTCTGTACGCGAAAGGGGGCAACGTTTCTACTTGGTTTAAAACATGTATGTATTTAATGTACATACTAAAGGCAGGCATTTGGGATAACTATGAATTTTTTTAATACTTGTAATAATCATATATTACTTTTAAAAAGAATTACACAAATCGCGGTAGAACATCATGCGTACTCGTATTGCTAGGGCTGCGCAAGCGCATCATAAGCGTACGTAAAGCCATGTGACTTTAAAAGCAGAGATTTGATTGGTTCATAACTTTTCCTATTGCGACTGTTGAAAGTTACGTCCCATTATAATTATTCGACTCTGACTTACTAAGAAGAAGCATTTGTTCTGAGAATCTTCTCAAATAGAAGGAAGATCACAATAATAAGAGCAATGGAGTCATCTTCCAGCAGTTCTTCAGAGGGAGATTTCATTCGTGAAGAACGTCCAAAGAAGAGGAAAGAAGCTCTAATTTGGAAGTTTTTCAGTTTTCCAGAAGGTCAAAAAAAGGTTAATGCTCCAAAAGTAACCTGTAAAATTTGCGAAACAAATCTTTCAAGGGGTGATCCATCTAAAAAATACTCCTTTGGTACAGCAAATGGTGCGACACGTGAAGAATTTGCACCTCAAGAACTTTGCTCGAGCTGCAAGACGGAACCCACCTGCTGCTACACCAAGCACATCAACTGCGGCAGCAGGATTTTCAGCAAGCATTCCACACCCACATATTGATTCTGACTTTGCTAAAGTTAAAATTCTATGCATTTATTGCGATAAACTTTTGTGTTATGGGGAACAGTCTATAGACTTGATGAAACGCATGATGCAGGATCATTGCTGTCCTCGACATTAGTTGTTTTTTTTTCACTCTTTTGTTCCGTTTGGAATTTGTTGAGAAAACACATAAAAAATTCAAAACAAAAGAAAACAGTTCTTTTTAGAACTACCTTCACTGGTCAAAGAAAGAACTATATTTCTATGTTAGTGTGTAAAAGTTTGTCAGAATGAATCTGTAGTTCATAAATGAATGAATGAATGAATATGTTACTAGTGTATGGAGAATGTGAAAGTGCAGAACTATAAGGAACTGCTACAGCATAAATCTATAAGGTGTTTATCTATAGTATACTGTAGTATGTCTGAAGCACTTGAATGTATCATATCTACATAAATCTGTTACAAGTCTATGTTTCAATTTGCGCTCCTGCTGAAAGTGCCTGGGTACATTTGTATGTGTTAGGGGTGGATTTGCAATCCTCTTGTGCCTCTTTTACACAGCCGTTGTGTCACTTTTGTGACACAGCGGTGGTGCAAAAGATGTGCCATGGTGTGTGGTATTAACAATGTGACGCATCTGGGGGTATATTACATTGGAAAGCGCTGCGCCAGAAGAGGGTTTCTTGTGCGGAAGGGGGTGCAGCAAAGCCTCCTAAAAATGACTGAGTGAAATGTATATTATTTTAATCAGTGACTTTTGAGCTTATGCTGCATCAAAACCTTGCACATGCTTGAAGCAGGTGTAAGGATTGATACAGCATTGTGAGAATAGGGCCGCAAGAGAATTGCTGAAGCAGTGTTATACTGCAACCAACGTCAAGCAATAATTCATCCAAAAATGACTTTGCAATTTAGTTTTGTTATTATTTTAAAATAAGAATATGAAATATAATCTAAAAAATAAAATAAATATAAATATTTATATTAAAAATATAAGAAATTAGTATAAAAAGAAAGACAGAATAATTAATACATATATAAATTATCATTTACAAAACCTTTGAAATTCACTGAAAAAACCATTGGTTTCACACACGTCATAGTTAGGAATTAGCATTTAAAAAAACATGCAAATTCACTGAAAAAAACATAGGTTTCACACGCTATAGTTAGCTGAACATTTCTCTCATACAAAACCTTTGAAATTCCTCCGTTATAGTTAGCTCAGCTAACTATAACTTGCGCGCCTGCAATGCACTGCTGAAGACGTCACATTTTACATTACTCATGACATGGTCAATGACATCACTCATGACATCACTGATGACATCTCAAATTACATACCTGATGACATCACTGATGACATCATCATTGTGGCAGACCTCCTCTTACTGTAATATAATCTTTGATACCCATGATCAAAAATAGAAACTAAAATTTTCAAAAAAATGGAGATACCAATTCCAGTTAGAACAACCTATTGAGTAATCCCAAAATCTACATACACATCCACTCATTCACCAACAGTTCTATATAGTCACTCATACATGTACTCACCCATCATATGTACTGATACACCTATATATCTTGTTATAAACCAACACTCATCTATAGAGATACTCACACACATACTCACACATGCAAATAAACTATCAAATATCCATTTACTTGCATATACAACTATACACCCACCACTACACTAACTTCTAAAGAATCATAGACATACTTACTCTCTTAAACAACCAGTTATAGAAACACAAACTTATTTATACAGGAAGTCTTAGAATCTCTTGCTCTCAGATATACTCACTTATATACATCAATACTCACATATACTAGTTTAAAAAATATGTAGTTACTCATAAAGATACAGTCTTCACTCACTAACACACCCATGCACACACTCCTCCACCCATACAGTCCTGCACACATGCTGTCTTCAAAACACATACAAACAGTGAGTCAGTCATTCATGCATCTGTGTGCTACGAAATACTCCCCACCGAACCATACAAAAACTCATTTTCGTACTCAAAATCCAACTAATAACCAATATACACACTCATGTAGCTACTCACCAACCCATGCAGCCACTTATATACAAAGTGAGACACTGATACAGATATTTAAATATTTAAAGATTACTCGCTAGTACACCTATTCCCTAAGATATACTTAATAAGTCAGATACAATCAATTTTACAAAAAAAACATCCATTTAGACACTTATTTACCCATTTATTCTTCCATCGACCTTTAGATATACATATATAAAAAATGTATTTTTCAGAAAGACACACATTCACTGGATGATGTCATCAGTGATGTCATCAGGGATGTCATTTGAGATGTCATCAGTGATATCATGAGTGATGTCACTGACCATGTCATGAGTGATGTAATATGTGACATCATCAGCAGTGCATTGCGGGCGTGCAAGTTCTAGTTAGCTGAGCTGACTATAACGGGGGAATTTCAATGGTTTTGTATGAGTGAAATGTCCAGCTAACTATAACATGTGTGAAACCTGTTGTCAGGATCCCAGAATCCAACCCTGTAATAGTCTACGTCTTCTTACTAATGTGTTCCTTCAGTGTGTTTGTGCCTTGCTAACCTTTTGTATTCTGCAGTGGTTTTGTAGGTACCTATGCTTATTGTGTACTCTTGTTTGTCAATGATCATTTACTAAGTACCAATGCTTGTTTCTTTTCTTCACGCATTCTTTTCTTCACTTTGCGTGAGACCTTTTGGCCCTTAGCAGCGCCAATAGACCGGAGTCAGGGACTATAAATAGAGCCACGCCCTGGATTCCATGCGGATTATTCGAGAGGATTGCCGAAGGGTTTCTATGTTCCGGTCCGCTTCCTGAGTACCCGGCTCGTTTCCAGGACTTCCAGCTACAGCTCCTGAACCTGGGTGGAATCCTACCTCTGAGATTCGATTGAAGAAACCTCAGGTAGGATCCATCCATTTCTTTCTTTGCCGCATCTTGGAACAGTT
Organism: Lissotriton helveticus; assembly: GCF_964261635.1. Lineage (NCBI taxonomy): Eukaryota > Metazoa > Chordata > Amphibia > Caudata > Salamandridae > Lissotriton > Lissotriton helveticus. The sequence continues at coordinate 308,701,086 of NC_136071.1, forward strand.
GAACTGCCGCGTGTCTGGGTGCGGTTTTCATTTGCACTTACACTCGCGTATCTTGGTGCGGCTTTCATTCCTGATCGCGCCTCCCCTGAAAGGAAGTCTTTCGGCTGAAAGCTTCATTCTGCCTCCTTTTACATTGTTTTAAGCCGCTATTGAATAACAGAGTGGCCTCTTCTGCTGGGCTATTTTTAGATGACTTGGCTGAGTCGTAATTCGTTCTTGAAACATTCAGTAATGTCTGTTTAATCATTTGGAGTTTTATTAACAAAACTGAACCTGCTATGCATGATGTTAATGTGTTTTAGGGGGACTTGCTAAATTATTGCTATGCTATAAATGTCTTTTAAATCAACATATGGTGCAAAAAGCTAGAAAAGAGAACAATATTATTCAGCAGTTTCTCTGAGAACAATCTAGGACATTACTTTACCTTAAAATAGTATTTGGAGAGATAACACGTTTTTCTAAGAGAACAATATTATTTCAGCAGTATTTTTTCTTCATTGATATAAATATAAAACTGGATGTAAGCTATTGGTAGATTCTAAGTGATATTATAACTTGAATTATACTCTTAACAAGCCAGTTCTTTCCTTTAGGTGTCTTAAAACAATGCAGTGAGTCCTGAGGTGCATTTTTCTGTGACTTAGCGCTCACGTGTTCCGGTTATTATTTTTTCTTGTTCCAGATCTCCCTCCCCGCAGTACCCTCCCATACCTCCCCTCGTCTAGCCACTTTAGTCCTCTGCGGAACTTTTAGTGCAGAGCCGAAGCTGCTGGAAGGTGGGCTTTTGGGTACTGCTCCTGAGGCACAAAAGCTACAAACCTTCCTGACAGAATAATCCGCCCAAGAATTTGGTTCCTCCCGAGCAGTACACAAAAGATGGCCACCATGAACGACATCTGTACCATGATTGGAAATATACAAAAAGAGCTAGCTGCTAGCCGACAAGAAACTGCAGCCCTGGCCAGTAAAGTGACTCAGTTACAAACACGATTGGATTCAGGGCCGTTACCAGGGCTCTCTCAAACCAATGTCTCAAGCTCCAGTCCTTCAATTTCAGTAACAGTACCCACTCCTGTTCCTTTGGCACCACCTGAGAGATTTGCTGGGGAACCAACTAAATTTCAGACCTTCTTAACTCAGGTGGAACTGCACTTTATGGTCAAGTCAGCTTCTTTCTCGGACGCTCAGTCTCTTATAGCCTTTCTAATTTCTTATTTAAGCGGGGATGCTGCAATGTGGGCTGTTCCATTGGTTCAGTCAGATAATCCATTACTGTATAATTGGGTTCATTTCAAACGTGAATTCGAAAAAATATTTGACAGACGAACCATCACTGGCTCAGCTGATAGAGAACTGCTAGAACTAAGACAGGGAAATAAAGAATTAGTCCACTATCTTACCCAATTTAATCGCCTGGTGGCAGAAACTGAGTGGCCCGAGGAAAAAAGGGCAGCTTTATACTATCAGGGTCTTAGAGACGAGCTGAAAGACTTAATAGCACCAATCGATCCACAACCCCGATCATATGCTGATTTAATTGCTCTTAGCCTTCGATTGGATCATCGCGTTTCGGATCGTAAAGGAGATAAAAGAAAAACTGATGTTCGAATATTCACTAGAGCCAGAGAAAAAATACACCAAACCACACAAGAGGGCGTAGAACCCATGGAAGTTGGAAGTTTGAGAAAAACGTTAACCTCCGAAGAAAAAGAAACTCGACGTAAAAATGGTCTTTGCCTATATTGTGGAAAGAAAGGGCATTTTGTTAGAGACTGTCCCCTTAAACCAAAAGGTTCTTGGCCACGTGACAAAACGGAAAACACGTCGGAAAACTAGTTCGCTCGGGATTGGAGCAGGAGACTATCTCGAGTTTGCAGGTTACTCCTGAACAGTCAGTAGCCAATACCTTGCAGTTAACGGTTCCACATTTGATTCTGAACCTCCAGCTCATTCTACCAAATCAGAAGAGTTTGTTAGTAGCAGCTATGGTAGACTCTGGAGCTACTGGAAATTTTATTGATACCGCTTTTGCTAAAAAGTCAGATATACCTACCTTGGTAAAATCCAGGCCTGAATTGGTTAATGCTGTTGATGGTACCCAATTAACATCAGGAATGATTACCCATTGCACCAGTGCTCTCAATATGATTTGTGACAACAATGACAAGAGACATCAAGAGATCATATTATTTGATGTTATCGATGCACCGCAATTTGGAGTGATTTTAGGTATACCCTGGCTAACCCTGCATAATCCTGCTATTGACTGGGCTAACCGTTCTTTAGAATTTACATCTCTTTGGTGTCAACAGGAATGCTTTTGTCCACACAAAGATCCGAAAGAGTCGCCAAGCTCTTTTCTACACAGTGTTTCTGCTCTTTACGTTTCCACGTACTGAGAGGGAGGGGTCCCAGCGTAAGTATAACAATGAACATACAATTTGAAAAGAGTTCACAGAAACAATGAATGAATCCACATTGTTTTTATTCACAATGAGGATAGGTATATTAAATATAGTATCAATTGATTACGTGTTATAATCGGTTGTACAGTGCCCCAAGGGGAGGAGGAGGTGATTAGGTGAGGATAGTGTGGTAAAGGGAATTGTGACAGTAAAATCAACCAAGTATCAGAGATGCATTTGTATGTAAGTTTCAATACACAAAACAAAAGACCGTTGGTTCAATGCATCAATAAACATATATCATACTTCACAAATACATTTAATGTCAAAATATTGGCGTGAAGTTGACAAACAAAGAACTATTGTCGACGTTTCGACCCTCAGTGTGTCGCAGGGATTAGTAGGGCCCTTGCTGCGGGGTCTTCATCAGGACACGGTACGGGGCGGGCAACCTAATCAATATAGATTAAAGAGAATTGTTTTAATGATTGCTCAAATGGTCTTATGACACAACACGGTTTAATTTAAGATCAAGCGCACACAAAGAAGGAGCAAACCATTGTAGTTAATGCTCATCTAGTAAATAAAGGACAGGACTTGCGTCTCCGTTGGAGTATTCAATTCTTAAGAATAAAAAGAAAGTAAGAGAATTCACTTAGTTGGTAGGGGCCATTGGGTCTGAGAGTGGAGGAATAGACATATTGTTGTTCCATTAGGCATTTGAGATGTCATCAGTGATGTCACTGACCATGTCATGAATGATGTAATATGTGACATCATCAGCAGTGGATTGCGGGTGCGTGAAATATAGTTAGTACAACTAACTATACAGGAGCAATTTCAATGGTTTTGTATGAGTGAAATGTCCAGCTAACTATAACACCCCTAAAACTTATAGTTTTTTTTGTGAATTTTAAAGGTTTTTTAAATGCTAATTCCTAACTATATAAGGCCTGAAACCTATGTTTTTTTCAGTGAATTTCAAAGTTTTTTTAATGCTAATTCCTAACTATATAAGACCTGAAAGCCCCCTGGAATCTCCAGTATGCGCCAGGGGACTGCATTGCAGAGAGGTGTAATGAAGCCACACCCCTTTTTACACCTCTCTGCAACGCAGCCCCCGTGCATGTTTGAAGAGGGGGAACTAATTCCCCTTGCATACTGGGGGCCCCTGGGGGCCAACTAGCCCACCAGGAACCTCCACTATGCACCAGGGGGCTGCATTGCAAAGAGGTGTAATGAGGCCACGCCCCTTTTTACAACACTCTGCAACGCAGCTCTGTGGCACTTACTGCAGGTACCTGGTGGGCTAGTTGGCCCCCAGGGACCCCCAGTATTCAAGAGGAATTACTTCCCCCTCTGCAAATACGCCACGGGGCGCGTTTGCAGAGTGGTGCAGGGAGAGGGTGGTGCTTGAGGTGACGGATTGCACCGCGTTTGCAGAGGGAGAACTAATTCCCCTTAAATACTGGGGGTCCCCGGGGGCCAACTAGCCCACCAGGAGCCTCCAGTATGCGCCAGGGGGCTGCATTGCAGAGAGGTGTAAAAAGGGGAGTGAGGGCGGATGCCCGAAACGCGTCAGATTTTGGAAACTCTTACCTAAATAAACTTCGTGCCAAAAGGAACGTCGGACTTGTGTGGTTTTCTCTGTCGTGGCAATCGGCGGGTTGAGAGACTGCAGCTGTTGGATATATATCTCTGGGCACAGCGAACTTTGCATCCTGCAGCAACAAAAAATGACTTGCAACAAATACCCATTGGAGGGTTTCAAATTAATGACCAACAAAAAAACCACATGTACCAGAAAGCACCACGAGCCATGAGGGGCGGTCCACCGAGGACAAAACTACTAATTAAGGCAACAAACATGTGGTTCTACTGACAAATAAGGAAGCAGTCACGGCGCACCTCTGAGGAAGTTCGAGTTAAGAACGAAACATGTAAGGATTGCCGTTTTGCTGAATAAATGAGGGATACAAGCTTCGCTGGTGATGTGCGGCTGATTCTTTCCTTTTGGATGGGTTTTTGGGAATCTATACCGGTGTGGTCCAACCGCAGCGACGCACTGCCAGCAAGTATGCCGGAGCCTGTCCGAAAATGGACCCTGTTTTGCGAACACGAGAGTGACAGGGCAGGCTGGTGACGCCAAAGACAGACTTTGGCATGGTCCCATGGGAAAATCGAAAAGTGGTTTTCTCTGGGCACAGCGAACTTTGCATCCTGCAGCAACAAAAAATGACTTGCAACAAATACCCATTGGAGGGTTTCAAATTAATGACCAACAAAAAAACCACATGTACCAGAAAGCACCACGAGCCATGAGGGGCGGTCCACCGAGGACAAAACTACTAATTAAGGCAACAAACATGTGGTTCTACTGACAAATAAGGAAGCAGTCACGGCGCACCTCTGAGGAAGTTCGAGTTAAGAACGAAACATGTAAGGATTGCCGTTTTGCTGAATAAATGAGGGATACAAGCTTCGCTGGTGATGTGCGGCTGATTCTTTCCTTTTGGATGGGTTTTTGGGAATCTATACCGGTGTGGTCCAACCGCAGCGACGCACTGCCAGCAAGTACGCCGGAGCCTGTCCGAAAATGGACCCTGTTTTGCGAACACGAGAGTGACAGGGCAGGCTGGTGACGCCAAAGACAGACTTTGGCATGGTCCCATGGGAAAATCGAAAAGTGGTTTTCTCTGGGCACAGCGAACTTTGCATCCTGCAGCAACAAAAAATGACTTGCAACAAATACCCATTGGAGGGTTTCAAATTAATGACCAACAAAAAAAACACATGTACCAGAAAGCACCACGAGCCATGAGGGGCGGTCCACCGAGGACAAAACTACTAATTAAGGCAACAAACATGTGGTTCTACTGACAAATAAGGAAGCAGTCACGGCGCACCTCTGAGGAAGTTCGAGTTAAGAACGAAACATGTAAGGATTGCCGTTTTGCTGAATAAATGAGGGATACAAGCTTCGCTGGTGATGTGCGGCTGATTCTTTCCTTTTGGATGGGTTTTTGGGAATCTATACCGGTGTGGTCCAACCGCAGCGACGCACTGCCAGCAAGTACGCCGGAGCCTGTCCGAAAATGGACCCTGTTTTGCGAACACGAGAGTGACAGGGCAGGCTGGTGACGCCAAAGACAGACTTTGGCATGGTCCCATGGGAAAATCGAAAAGTGGTTTTCTCTGGGCACAGCGAACTTTGCATCCTGCAGCAACAAAAAATGACTTGCAACAATTACCCATTGGAGGGTTTCAAATTAATGACCAACAAAAAAACCACATGTACCAGAAAGCACCACGAGCCATGAGGGGCGGTCCACCGAGGACAAAACTACTAATTAAGGCAACAAACATGTGGTTCTACTGACAAATAAGGAAGCAGTCACGGCGCACCTCTGAGGAAGTTCGAGTTAAGAACGAAACATGTAAGGATTGCCGTTTTGCTGAATAAATGAGGGATACAAGCTTCGCTGGTGATGTGCGGCTGATTCTTTCCTTTTGGATGGGTTTTTGGGAATCTATACCGGTGTGGTCCAACCGCAGCGACGCACTGCCAGCAAGTACGCCGGAGCCTGTCCGAAAATGGACCCTGTTTTGCGAACACGAGAGTGACAGGGCAGGCTGGTGACGCCAAAGACAGACTTTGGCATGGTCCCATGGGAAAATCGAAAAGTGGTCTTCTCTGGGCACAGCGAACTTTGCATCCTGCAGCAACAAAAAATGACTTGCAACAAATACCCATTGGAGGGTTTCAAATTAATGACCAACAAAAAAACCACATGTACCAGAAAGCACCACGAGCCATGAGGGGCGGTCCACCAAGGACAAAACTACTAATTAAGGCAACAAACATGTGGTTCTACTGACAAATAAGGAAGCAGTCACGGCGCACCTCTGAGGAAGTTCGAGTTAAGAACGAAACATGTAAGGATTGCCGTTTTGTTGAATAAATGAGGGATACAAGCTTCGCTGGTGATGTGCGGCTGATTCTTTCCTTTTGGATGGGTTTTTGGGAATCTATACCGGTGTGGTCCAACCGCAGCGACGCACTGCCAGCAAGTACGCCGGAGCCTGTCCGAAAATGGACCCTGTTTTGCGAACACGAGAGTGACAGGGCAGGCTGGTGACGCCAAAGACAGACTTTGGCATGGTCCCATGGGAAAATCGAAAAGTGGTTTTCTCTGGGCACAGCGAACTTTGCATCCTGCAGCAACAAAAAATGACTTGCAACAAATACCCATTGGAGGGTTTCAAATTAATGACCAACAAAAAAACCACATGTACCAGAAAGCACCACGAGCCATGAGGGGCGGTCCACCGAGGACAAAACTACTAATTAAGGCAACAAACATGTGGTTCTACTGACAAATAAGGAAGCAGTCACGGCGCACCTCTGAGGAAGTTCGAGTTAAGAACGAAACATGTAAGGATTGCCGTTTTGCTGAATAAATGAGGGATACAAGCTTCGCTGGTGATGTGCGGCTGATTCTTTCCTTTTGGATGGGTTTTTGGGAATCTATACCGGTGTGGTCCAACCGCAGCAACGCACTGCCAGCAAGTACGCCGGAGCCTGTCCGAAAATGGACCCTGTTTTGCGAACACGAGAGTGACAGGGCAGGCTGGTGACGCCAAAGACAGACTTTGGCATGGTCCCATGGGAAAATCGAAAAGTGGTTTTCTCTGGGCACAGCGAACTTTGCATCCTGCAGCAACAAAAAATGACTTGCAACAAATACCCATTGGAGGGTTTCAAATTAATGACCAACAAAAAAAACACATGTACCAGAAAGCACCACGAGCCATGAGGGGCGGTCCACCGAGGACAAAACTACTAATTAAGGCAACAAACATGTGGTTTTACTGACAAATAAGGAAGCAGTCACGGCGCACCTCTGAGGAAGTTCGAGTTAAGAACGAAACATGTAAGGATTGCTGTTTTGCTGAATAAATGAGGGATACAAGCTTCGCTGGTGATGTGCGGCTGATTCTTTCCTTTTGGATGGGTTTTTGGGAATCTATACCGGTGTGGTCCAACCGCAGCGACGCACTGCCAGCAAGTACGCCGGAGCCTGTCCGAAAATGGACCCTGTTTTGCGAACACGAGAGTGACAGGGCAGGCTGGTGACGCCAAAGACAGACTTTGGCATGGTCCCATGGGAAAATCGAAAAGTGGTCTTCTCTGGGCACAGCGAACTTTGCATCCTGCAGCAACAAAAAATGACTTGCAACAAATACCCATTGGAGGGTTTCAAATTAATGACCAACAAAAAAACCACATGTACCAGAAAGCACCACGAGCCATGAGGGGCGGTCCACCAAGGACAAAACTACTAATTAAGGCAACAAACATGTGGTTCTACTGACAAATAAGGAAGCAGTCACGGCGCACCTCTGAGGAAGTTCGAGTTAAGAACGAAACATGTAAGGATTGCCGTTTTGCTGAATAAATGAGGGATACAAGCTTCGCTGGTGATGTGCGGCTGATTCTTTCCTTTTGGATGGGTTTTTGGGAATCTATACCGGTGTGGTCCAACCGCAGCGATGCACTGCCAGCAAGTACGCCGGAGCCTGTCCGAAAATGGACCCTGTTTTGCGAACACGAGAGTGACAGGGCAGGCTGGTGACGCCAAAGACAGACTTTGGCATAGTCCCATGGGAAAATCGAAAAGTGGTTTTCTCTGGGCACAGCGAACTTTGCATCCTGCAGCAACAAAAAATGACTTGCAACAAATACCCATTGGAGGGTTTCAAATTAATGACCAACAAAAAAAACACATGTACCAGAAAGCACCACGAGCCATGAGGGGCGGTCCACCGAGGACAAAACTACTAATTAAGGCAACAAACATGTGGTTCTACTGACAAATAAGGAAGCAGTCACGGCGCACCTCTGAGGAAGTTCGAGTTAAGAACGAAACATGTAAGGATTGCCGTTTTGCTGAATAAATGAGGGATACAAGCTTCGCTGGTGATGTGCGGCTGATTCTTTCCTTTTGGATGGGTTTTTGGGAATCTATACCGGTGTGGTCCAACCGCAGCGACGCACTGCCAGCAAGTACGCCGGAGCCTGTCCGAAAATGGACCCTGTTTTGCGAACACGAGAGTGACAGGGCAGGCTGGTGACGCCAAAGACAGACTTTGGCATGGTCCCATGGGAAAATCGAAAAGTGGTTTTCTCTGGGCACAGCGAACTTTGCATCCTGCAGCAACAAAAAATGACTTGCAACAAATACCCATTGGAGGGTTTCAAATTAATGACCAACAAAAAAACCACATGTACCAGAAAGCACCACGAGCCATGAGGGGCGGTCCACCGAGGACAAAACTACTAATTAAGGCAACAAACATGTGGTTCTACTGACAAATAAGGAAGCAGTCACGGCGCACCTCTGAGGAAGTTCGAGTTAAGAACGAAACATGTAAGGATTGCCGTTTTGCTGAATAAATGAGGGATACAAGCTTCGCTGGTGATGTGCGGCTGATTCTTTCCTTTTGGATGGGTTTTTGGGAATCTATACCGGTGTGGTCCAACCGCAGCGACGCACTGCCAGCAAGTACGCCGGAGCCTGTCCGAAAATGGACCCTGTTTTGCGAACACGAGAGTGACAGGGCAGGCTGGTGACGCCAAAGACAGACTTTGGCATGGTCCCATGGGAAAATCGAAAAGTGGTTTTCTCTGGGCACAGCGAACTTTGCATCCTGCAGCAACAAAAAATGACTTGCAACAAATACCCATTGGAGGGTTTCAAATTAATGACCAACAAAAAAAACACATGTACCAGAAAGCACCACGAGCCATGAGGGGCGGTCCACCGAGGACAAAACTACTAATTAACCACATCCTCGCGGCACATTTTCCCTTCCTGCGCTGGGATTTTCAAAAACCCATTATTCATGACGAGCTGGGCTCGTCATGAGCGTGCGAGGAGGCTACCTCATGACGAGCCCAGCTCGTCATGAGCGTCGAAGGGGTTAAGGCAACAAACATGTGGTTCTACTGACAAATAAGGAAGCAGTCACGGCGCACCTCTGAGGAAGTTCGAGTTAAGAACGAAACATGTAAGGATTGCCGTTTTGCTGAATAAATGAGGGATACAAGCTTCGCTGGTGATGTGCGGCTGATTCTTTCCTTTTGGATGGGTTTTTGGGAATCTATACCGGTGTGGTCCAACCGCAGCGACGCACTGCCAGCAAGTACGCCGGAGCCTGTCCGAAAATGGACCCTGTTTTGCGAACACGAGAGTGACAGGGCAGGCTGGTGACGCCAAAGACAGACTTTGGCATGGTCCCATGGGAAAATCGAAAAGTGGTTTTCTCTGGGCACAGCGAACTTTGCATCCTGCAGCAACAAAAAATGACTTGCAACAATTACCCATTGGAGGGTTTCAAATTAATGACCAACAAAAAAACCACATGTACCAGAAAGCACCACGAGCCATGAGGGGCGGTCCACCGAGGACAAAACTACTAATTAAGGCAACAAACATGTGGTTCTACTGACAAATAAGGAAGCAGTCACGGCGCACCTCTGAGGAAGTTCGAGTTAAGAACGAAACATGTAAGGATTGCCGTTTTGCTGAATAAATGAGGGATACAAGCTTCGCTGGTGATGTGCGGCTGATTCTTTCCTTTTGGATGGGTTTTTGGGAATCTATACCGGTGTGGTCCAACCGCAGCGACGCACTGCCAGCAAGTACGCCGGAGCCTGTCCGAAAATGGACCCTGTTTTGCGAACACGAGAGTGACAGGGCAGGCTGGTGACGCCAAAGACAGACTTTGGCATGGTCCCATGGGAAAATCGAAAAGTGGTCTTCTCTGGGCACAGCGAACTTTGCATCCTGCAGCAACAAAAAATGACTTGCAACAAATACCCATTGGAGGGTTTCAAATTAATGACCAACAAAAAAACCACATGTACCAGAAAGCACCACGAGCCATGAGGGGCGGTCCACCAAGGACAAAACTACTAATTAAGGCAACAAACATGTGGTTCTACTGACAAATAAGGAAACAGTCACGGCGCACCTCTGAGGAAGTTCGAGTTAAGAACGAAACATGTAAGGTTTGCCGTTTTGCTGAATAAATGAGGGATACAAGCTTCGCTGGTGATGTGCGGCTGATTCTTTCCTTTTGGATGGGTTTTTGGGAATCTATACCGGTGTGGTCCAACCGCAGCGACGCACTGCCAGCAAGTACGCCGGAGCCTGTCCGAAAATGGACCCTGTTTTGCGAACACGAGAGTGACAGGGCAGGCTGGTGACGCCAAAGACAGACTTTGGCATGGTCCCATGGGAAAATCGAAAAGTGGTTTTCTCTGGGCACAGCGAACTTTGCATCCTGCAGCAACAAAAAATGACTTGCAACAAATACCCATTGGAGGGTTTCAAATTAATGACCAACAAAAAAACCACATGTACCAGAAAGCACCACGAGCCATGAGGGGCGGTCCACCGAGGACAAAACTACTAATTAAGGCAACAAACATGTGGTTCTACTGACAAATAAGGAAGCAGTCACGGCGCACCTCTGAGGAAGTTCGAGTTAAGAACGAAACATGTAAGGATTGCCGTTTTGCTGAATAAATGAGGGATACAAGCTTCGCTGGTGATGTGCGGCTGATTCTTTCCTTTTGGATGGGTTTTTGGGAATCTATACCGGTGTGGTCCAACCGCAGCAACGCACTGCCAGCAAGTACGCCGGAGCCTGTCCAAAAATGGACCCTGTTTTGCGAACACGAGAGTGACAGGGCAGGCTGGTGACGCCAAAGACAGACTTTGGCATGGTCCCATGGGAAAATCGAAAAGTGGTTTTCTCTGGGCACAGCGAACTTTGCATCCTGCAGCAACAAAAAATGACTTGCAACAAATACCCATTGGAGGGTTTCAAATTAATGACCAACAAAAAAAACACATGTACCAGAAAGCACCACGAGCCATGAGGGGCGGTCCACCGAGGACAAAACTACTAATTAAGGCAACAAACATGTGGTTCTACTGACAAATAAGGAAGCAGTCACGGCGCACCTCTGAGGAAGTTCGAGTTAAGAACGAAACATGTAAGGATTGCCGTTTTGCTGAATAAATGAGGGATACAAGCTTCGCTGGTGATGTGCGGCTGATTCTTTCCTTTTGGATGGGTTTTTGGGAATCTATACCGGTGTGGTCCAACCGCAGCGACGCACTGCCAGCAAGTACGCCGGAGCCTGTCCGAAAATGGACCCTGTTTTGCGAACACGAGAGTGACAGGGCAGGCTGGTGACGCCAAAGACAGACTTTGGCATGGTCCCATGGGAAAATCGAAAAGTGGTCTTCTCTGGGCACAGCGAACTTTGCATCCTGCAGCAACAAAAAATGACTTGCAACAAATACCCATTGGAGGGTTTCAAATTAATGACCAACAAAAAAACCACATGTACCAGAAAGCACCACGAGCCATGAGGGGCGGTCCACCAAGGACAAAACTACTAATTAAGGCAACAAACATGTGGTTCTACTGACAAATAAGGAAGCAGTCACGGCGCACCTCTGAGGAAGTTCGAGTTAAGAACGAAACATGTAAGGATTGCCGTTTTGCTGAATAAATGAGGGATACAAGCTTCGCTGGTGATGTGCGGCTGATTCTTTCCTTTTGGATGGGTTTTTGGGAATCTATACCGGTGTGGTCCAACCGCAGCGACGCACTGCCAGCAAGTACGCCGGAGCCTGTCCGAAAATGGACCCTGTTTTGCGAACACGAGAGTGACAGGGCAGGCTGGTGATGCCAAAAACAGACTTTGGCATGGTCCCATGGGAAAATCGAAAAGTGGTTTTCTCTGGGCACAGCGAACTTTGCATCCTGCAGCAACAAAAAATGACTTGCAACAAATACCCATTGGAGGGTTTCAAATTAATGACCAACAAAAAAACCACATGTACCAGAAAGCACCACGAGCCATGAGGGGCGGTCCACCGAGGACAAAACTACTAATTAAGGCAACAAACATGTGGTTCTACTGACAAATAAGGAAGCAGTCACGGCGCACCTCTGAGGAAGTTCGAGTTAAGAACGAAACATGTAAGGATTGCCGTTTTGCTGAATAAATGAGGGATACAAGCTTCGCTGGTGATGTGCGGCTGATTCTTTCCTTTTGGATGGGTTTTTGGGAATCTATACCGGTGTGGTCCAACCGCAGCGACGCACTGCCAGCAAGTACGCCGGAGCCTGTCCGAAAATGGACCCTGTTTTGCGAACACGAGAGTGACAGGGCAGGCTGGTGACGCCAAAGACAGACTTTGGCATGGTCCCATGGGAAAATCGAAAAGTGGTTTTCTCTGGGCACAGCGAACTTTGCATCCTGCAGCAACAAAAAATGACTTGCAACAAATACCCATTGGAGGGTTTCAAATTAATGACCAACAAAAAAAACACATGTACCAGAAAGCACCACGAGCCATGAGGGGCGGTCCACCGAGGACAAAACTACTAATTAAGGCAACAAACATGTGGTTCTACTGACAAATAAGGAAGCAGTCACGGCGCACCTCTGAGGAAGTTCGAGTTAAGAACGAAACATGTAAGGATTGCCGTTTTGCTGAATAAATGAGGGATACAAGCTTCGCTGGTGATGTGCGGCTGATTCTTTCCTTTTGGATGGGTTTTTGGGAATATATATATATATATATATATATATATTCACTGAAAAAAACATAGGTTATAGACCATATATAGTTAGGAATTAGCATTTACAAAACCTTATTTTACTCACACAAAACCATTGAAATTCCATATATAGTTAGTTGCACTAACTATATATCGCGCACCCGCAATCCACTGCTGATGATGTCACATATTACATCATTCATGACATGGTCAGTGACATCACTGATGACATCACTGATCACATCTCAAATGACATCACTGATGACATCACTGATGACTACATCCAGTGACTGTATGTTTCTGTAAAGTTAAAATATGTCTTACATATTGAAGAATGAGTGGATGTATAAGTGTCTGGACGAAGGATTTAGTAGGTGCATGACTGACTGTATGAGTGAGTGATTAAATGTGTCTCACTGAGTGCATGGGTTATTGACTAAACTGTCTTAATTTGTGCATCATTATTTCTGTTGTTCTGTAAACTGCTGCATGTGTTGATCAGTAGCTATATGAGTAACTATATGGGTTATTGATTGGTTGCCCAAGTATTTGTATGGGAGACTGAGTGTGTGTGTGGCAGGCTGGGAGGTGTGTGACTCTGTGCAGATCAATGTGTACTTGTATCAATGATTGTATAAGAGAGTAAGTATGTGTTAGTATATGTTTGAAAATGTTATGTGCTCTATGTTTAACTGTATAGATTAGAAAATGGAAGTGTGATTGATTCTTTACAGGACTGACTAGGTGTGTGAGTAACTCCATGGATGAGTGGCAGCGTGTGAGTGTCTGTATAGGTGTATGAGTGCATATGATAGTGTTGTAAAGATGAGTCATTGTATGTATGAATGATTGTATGGGTGAATGAGTGAATGTGTGTGTAGATGTAGGAATCAGTGAGTGCGTATGTAGTAACTAGTATTGGTGTGTCAATGGTTTCAAAAATTATACTCTGTATTTAACACTGGGTGTAACAGAGGTTATATTAAAGTGTGAGGAGATGCACTGTATTGTCACATGAATGATATCATCAGTGATGTGATCATTGATGTCAAATGAGATGTCATCAGTGATGTCATCAGTGATGTCATTTGAGATGTGATCAGTGATGTCATAAGTGATGTCACTGACCATGTCATGAATGATGTAATATGTGACATCATCAGCAGTGGATTGCGGGTGCGCGATATATAGTTAGTGCAACTAACTATATATGGAATTTCAATGGTTTTGTGTGAGTAAAATAAGGTTTTGTAAATGCTAATTCCTAACTATATATGGTCTATAACCTATGGTTTTTTCAGTGAATTTTCAAGGTTTTGTAAATGCTAATTCCTAACTATATATGGTCTATAACCTATGGTATTTTCAGTGAATTTCAATGGTTTTTTAATAGTAAATATCAAAAGCTTTAAAATGTATTCTTCTTTAAATCGAAAAATATATTTTATATGTTTTTAATACAATTTTTTAATGTATTTTTTTTAAATATTTTTTTTTTTTCGCTCCCGGTCCGCGAACCGGGTAGCTTCCCGTTAGCTCAATTTGCTGCCGCGACCCGGTCCGCGAACCGGTAAACGTTCCGTTTGCGCAACTGCCGCGTTAGAAAACAACATGGTGACGCGTCGCGTAATCGCAATGTATCGCGTTGTCGCGTAATGCGTCATATGACGCGTCGCGTTAGCGCACCCGGAAGTGCTCCGGTACGCGAAGCGAGGCGCGAAGCACAGCTTCCCGGAAGCGATCCGGGACGCGGTGCGGAGCGCGTATTGTAAGCATAACAGGTCATGTGACTTGTTAATAACACTTTTCATTGGTTCATTTCACTTTTGGTTTCCTAATGATGTAAGGCTAGGTCATGTGACCTAAAAATAACACTTTTCATTGGTTCAGAACTCTTTTTTTTTTCCCAAATGATGAAAACCCCTCCTTGTTTCCTCACTCTGACTTTCATCTTTGTGAGAGGAAGACCTTTTTTCATCACTTAGCAATGGCAAGTGTTGTAGCTTCAGCTGGTGCACCCCCACCACCACCACCACCTCCTAGGAAGAGAGGACCACCTCCTCAGGTTATGGTTCAGCAAGAGGAGGAAAAAGAGGAAGAAGAGGAAGAGGAAGAAGAGAGGAATTTTTTGGAAGAAGAGCCTAGGAGGTCCCGTGTCAAAGAGAATTTCATTTGGCAATTTTTTTAATATCCCCGGGGCCAAAAAAAAGTGAATGCCCGGTATGTAACTTGCCTTATCTGCAAGAAAGATCTGTCCAGAGGGACAGATAAAAAATATAGTTATGGCAATTATACGATGCATCGCCATATGGAGAGTAGGCACCCTATCAACTACAGTGCTGCGCAGGTACGTGACCTGCAGGATAACCCCCCTCCTGTGGCCAGAAGATCAAATGTAGAGGAAGTGACGGGACCAGAGGCGAGGGAGACGGTCCCAAATATACAGATGAGGTTCGGGACAGTCAAACAAGTGTGCGTGCGTTGCGGTCAGTTGATTTGCTACAGAGAAAGTAGCATCAATTTAATCAACTTAGCAATTGACAATCATGATTGTCCAAAACGCCCCAGAAAATAAATTATCTTTTTTTTTTGTTGCTCCTGTTGAGCCCTTTACAATGAATCGTTTTTGTCCCCCCCCCCAAAAAAAAGATAAAACCGTTCAAAAAATACAAAAAAAGTAAAAAAATGTTCAGAAAAAAAATAAAAAAAATATAAAACAACAAAAATAATTTAAAAAAAAGTTATTTTCAGAACTACCTCCCCTTTATAAAAAAATTGCTAGAATGTTTAGCACTCTGGCAACCTCTATTTCTTTTGGTTCGCTTCCCGGTTCGCTCGCCGGTACGCGAACCGAAAGCGAACCAAAAAAAATATTTTAAAAAAAAAGAAGAGTAAGTATAAGGGAAGGAAACAGAGAGTAATGTTAAAAGAAAGACAGCTATAGGGAGTAACACAGAGATACTGTTTAATAGATCTATTTACCGAAGAAAAGATGGAAGAGGGTATAATTGTGAAAAACAAAATAGATAAGGAAGTGAAAGAAAAAAAGGAGAGTAGAAGAATAATAAACAAGAGTTTCTTAGAGAATGTGAGTGAATGTTCAAAATAAGATTAAAACATGTGGAATAACAGAGAGAAAAAACAGAAAGCAGAAAAGAAGAAGTAACAGAAAAGGAATGATTGAAACAGCAAAGAAATGTAAATAACATAGGGGCATATTATCAACATAGGCGATAAAATTATCGCTGCTTTTATCAGCAGAAATCTGCTGCTAAAGCCGCTTTTGCGGCAGAAAACTGCCGCTAAAGCCGCTTTTGCGGCAGTTTTCTGCCAATAAAAGCAGCGATAATTTTATTACCTGTGTTGATAATATGCCCCTTAGTGTGCTTGAACTACAGGGAGAAAGCATAATGAACAAGTAGTGAAAGAGTGATCAGTCAGAGACAGTGAGAGTAATAGAGACGGAGTGAGTGAACAAGAGTGAGGAACTATGAGAACAGAGGGACTGAGAAAAGGAGTGGAAGGAGTAGAGTAAGTAAGCAATAGAGAAAGGATGAGGGAAGTAGCAAAGGCAGGAAACTGAGGGTTAAAGAAATGAAGCAGTGGAACTAATAGAAGTTAAATGTGACAGAAATGTAACGAAAAGAGTACAAAACATTTACCTTATAATTGTCGTTAACTTAGTCACTTGTTATTTTTATACTTTCAATCTGTGAAAGAATGAACAAAAATTTGAAAAATATTAAAACATGTATTTAAAAATTAGAAAAGACAAGGGAAAAGATTGAAGGACAAACAGTTTTTCAACAACTTTGACACTTACAGAAGCCTCTGCTTCTCCATGCCCCCTACACAGTCCTAAATATATACATTTTAAACTAACAGTATCTTGTTGCAGATGAAGTGAGGCCTATCTTGCAACATGGTGCATCTTTTGCACTGCTGCTGTGTCACAAAAGTGACGCAACGGCAGCGCAAAAGAGGTGCACGGCCATCATAAAACTGTCCCTAACATTTTAAATGATTGTTTCAGGATGCCAATAAGGTGTGGCCTATCCAGAGATTTGTTTGAGGTGAGGTCTACTCAGAGTTACAGATTAAATGTAGGCTTGTTGAAGAGTACAGTGGAGATAATACATGTGCAAGCCTACCAACGAAGTGAGTCATGTCCACTGCACTCTTGAACAAAAGCCAGACCTCCTCTGTCTCCCTGGACAGGCCTAAACCTCATCTGCACAATGTGATTCGTAATGTTAGAAAACACAGGTGATGTAATTGAAAAACGTGTATTTTTTTTCCTCATTTCACAATCACATTACCTGTGTTTCCTTTGCTTAGATATATCATTGTGCAGATGTAGTCCAGCATATGAAAGAGTACGCAGAAGTTCAGCACTGCATGCAACAACTTTGACACGTACTGAAGCCTCAGCTTCTCCATGCCCCCTACACAGTCCTAATTATATACATTTTAAACTGACGGTATCTTGTTGGAGATGAAGTGAGGCCTATCTTGCAACATGGTGCATCTTTTGCACTGCTGCTGCGTCACAAAAGTGACGGAACAGCGGCACAAAAGAGGCGCACGGCCATTATAAATCTGCCCCTAACATTTTAATTGATTGTTCCTAGATGCTGATAAGGTGTGGCCTATCCACAGATTTGTTTCAGGTGAGTCCTACTCAGGGTTACAGATGAAATTTAAGTTGTTGAACAGTACAGAGGAGATAATACATATGCAGGCCTACCAACGAAGTGAGTCATGTCCACTGCACTCTTGAACAAACGTCAGACCTCCTCTGTCTCCTGGAACAGGCCTAAACCTCATCTACACAATGTGATTCGTAATGTTAGGAAACACAGGTAATATAATTGAAAAACGTGCAATTTTTTTTGCTCATTCCACAATCACATCACCTGTGTTTCCTTTGCTTAGGTATCTCATTGTGCAGATGTAGTCTATCATATGAAAGACTACGCAGAAGGTGAGCACTGTATGCAACAACTTTGACACTTACAGAAGCCTCAGCTTCTCCATGCCTCCTACACAGTTCTAAATGTATATCATAAATACAAAAAGTACAGAATTAATTATACATGTTAAATGGTTTATTTTTGCTGTTCTCAGAATATATCAAATTTCACTAAAAACAGTGACTTGAAGGTATTCATCATATAACAGCGGGGAAAAAAAAACACAATCAAAATGATTGTGTTTAAAAAACCCATATAACATAACCAATCAAAAATCAGAACTCCTTAAAATTAACTTACTTTCCATGACGTCGAAGGATGTCCTATGAACAGCTTACACTCTGTTGTGCTGTTATTATTTTCAGCCCGCCACTTTCTGAAAGAAAAGCTCCATCGTTTTGACAAATATGTTACATACAATAAATGACTTCTCGCTCTCTACCGCACTTTTCCACAACGCCAAATCGTGTAAGAGCCATTTATAACTCTTGGAATTCTTCTAAGCAAATCCCGTCATTTTCTTTTTCCGCAACTTTCAGGAAGAAAACGTTCAAGATCACTTTCACAATCCTGTACTAGTAATATCTCACCCTTCTTGCTCACTCATGTTCCACATTTCCTATGACACTGATACTGCTTACTATGAAGCAGACTTACACTACCTCTATGACTACTACAATTATTTAATTCTCTACATCACTTTTAATCACAAAGCAATTTAAAACAGTACATAAAATTATATTAACTCCTAGAATCATTATAGGCCAGTTACCTACCCTAAATTCTTTCTTCTGAAAACAGAAAGTAAGACTATTTTTAAATAAAAAGGCAACATTGTTTCATAGTGAAATGTGAATTATTTCCGGAACATCAGCTTTTTTTACATTTTGAATAAGATGTGTAATAAGTGGATGTTGTCAAAGGACCATCATGCCATATAATAGCTGCAGTTAGAAATGTTTTTCCTAAAATCAACGACTGTGTAGCCACAACATTTGAAATTAAAGTTGAAAACTTATTTTCATCAGGTTTATATAGTTGGAATTTTTAAATGACATTATAACCAAAAGTTTGTTCAAAATATGTTGACAGCATTGCAGACTTACATTACCTCTACTCCATGTTTTGATTGGCTGCTTGAATTAGCTTATTAAAAGAAACAGTTTTTCTGAACTCATTCAAAGTGCAGTTATTTTTCCATGACGTCAAGTGTTATGGTAAGAACACCGTTTGCTTTGGGAAATACTCTGTTGTCCTTTAACTAATCCGTGCCCACCACTTTCTGTAAGAAAACCTTCTTTTTTTTCAGTAACTACTTAAAACTCAAAAATAAATTTTGACTCTGTACTACACTTATCCTCAAGGCCAAATAGTGTAGGAGCCATTAGAACCTCTTGAAATTCCTCAGAGCAAATCCCGAAATTCTTTCCCTAAAAGTTTGGTTGTAAAAACACCAGGTAAGAATTTTTAAGGTCAAAAGGCAATTTTTTTTTTGAAAGTTAAAACAGAATCATTGCAGAATGACCAGCCGTTTCTAGACTTCAAATAAGCTGTGTAATGTCCTGATGTTGTTGAAGGACCGTCATGATATATAATTGCTGCAGTTACAAAAGTCCTTCCTGATATTGACAGCTGCGAAGCCACAACATTTTTAATTAAAGTTGTCAATTGTGTTCCATCAGGCCTACATCGTTGGAACATTAAAATGACATACTGGCCATATGTTCGTATAAATAATGTGGACAACATTTCAGACTTACATTGGCTACACTCCATGTTGTGATCGGCTGCTTTTACTAGCTTATTAAAGGACACTGATTTACTGTCTGGCAAAGTTAAATATATAAATTTTTCTGAGTCTACACTAGTAGTACTTGATACCCTACAGTTCTCGCAGTCATGCTGCCATTGATAAGAAAGGCCAAACAGGTGATCTACATCTACACCTTCATCTTGCAATACATCAAGCATATACATTAAAAACTCCTGACAATCTTGCTGAATATTTTGAGAGAATTGCGTTTGACCTGAACATTTGTCTAACAGATTTCGAATTTCAGACACACTTTCTATTTTTGTTCTATCAGTGCTACATTTCTCTAACACAGAATTCAACAAACTGCAAAATCTTTGATCCGAATTGACCACAATCTCTTCTTTTAAAGTTTCTAGAGAAAACAAAACATTAACCACTACATTAGTATAGCAGTTGACACCAGAACTGTTTTCAAATTGAAAACCAACAACATATTCAACAAAATCCTTTTTCTTTCTGCTTATAATTTTGGGTTCATCGACTTTTCGTCTTTTTGCTACAACCTCTCTACTATTGGTCACATTTCTTCGTTTCCGGCCTACCACACGTTTCTCAAGCAAAGGATATTGAGGCAAATGTGGCGCATACTCTCTTCTTAACCTATTGTATTCCTTAACACAATCCAGATCCGCACACATGTTTGTGACATCACACTCAATCAAGTACAATCCCGATAAAGTTCTGACTCGTGACAATGCCACATATGCCATACCCTCCTTTAACACAGAACTGCCAATATTCACCAATGCACTGTCTACACTTAAACCTTGCGATTTATGGATTGTCACCGCATATGCCAAGCAAACAGGAAACTGCTTACGGCGAACATATAAGTCTTTTACAAGCAAAAACCTAGCAGAGCAACGACCAATTAGATGTACTTCCTCAATGCCATCAAATTTAATTTTTAAAAATTCAATTCCATCTCTATTTCTGTATTTCTCAAAATCAACAACATTACCCATTGATCCATTTACCAGACCTCTTTCAACATGTAAATTCCTTCTTAAAATGATACGGCAATTTAAGCACACATTCAGAGTCTTTTCAAAACCTGCAGTTTTAGATATAGTCTTCTCTAATGAATCCAATTTTGATTTCAAATTCTCAGAAAAAATAATTTTTGCTCCCATATGCTCTACTCTGTCAATAGCTTCCAGTTTCACAATCTCTTGGTTTTCTAAATGCAACATTTTGTTGTTGAAGATGGCACATTCTGCAAGAGTTGGCATCAAACATATTCCAGATTTCTTCTCAGTAATTTTCCGAAAAATATTCTCAGGCACAACGTCTTCTTCTGGATACAAATTTGACAGTAATCGTGCATGTAAAGCTTCTTTCCCATGCTCGGTCACTTTTCCAATTCTAACATCTTGTAGAATATTCTTATAATCTTCATCCTTCGCTTGACGTGTATTTTCACGCAGTTCAGCATAATTGAATTTAAACCATATATTGACGTTGCCAATGCTCCCTAGGCACTTCCTGGTATCTTCACGCGTGAGCATTTTGAACACAGGTTGTCCTTTCACTGGTGTCAGCTGCAGAAGATCACCGAAAACAATGATGTGTTTGCCACCAAATAAGACATCATACTCTGTTTTGAGAACTTCTTGCATTCTCAAATGCACAAAGGCAAGCATGACATTGGAAACCATGCTTACTTCGTCAATGATAAGAAGTTTCATTTTCCTCAAGACTCTTGAAACTTCACAACAAGCATCTCCAGATAACTTGTGGTATTGTAATTTGTTATCATGCTCCACTGGCAGCATCAGTAGACGATGCAAAGTAATACCTTTAATGTTATGTGCTGCCAGTCCAGTTGGAGCGGTGACAACACAAGACAGCGATGACTCAGTCCTTTTCTGCAAATAACATGAAATTGCTTTAATGAGGAAACTTTTTCCAGTTCCCGCTTCTCCACTCACATACAGTCGGACAGGCTTCAACGACGTACATGAGCGCTCTTTCTTCTCATGACTTAATCCATGATCAATTTGGTTGGTAACTTCGTCATATATTTTCCTCTGCTCAACGTTGAGTTGTCTTTCCAAGTCTTCTAAGTTAACCGCATCCTCCTGAGCATGTGCCATGGCTCTTTCCACTTCAATCATGGCAGTGGCAGCTTCATTTTCGATAACTGGTCCTCCTAGTGGATCCTGACTCAATGAAACAGAACTCTGACTGTCCTGAGAACTGTCTCTAGCAATCTCGGCTGCAGTCGTTGCTTCCTGCTCGATTTCCGCATTCAACATTTCTAGATATTTGAGAAAAACAGGACATTCTATAGTCTCCTTGGCGGCATTGAAAGAGTCTTCGTAACAGAGGAAATCTCCAAGCAGTTCCTCTTCTGCATGCCAAGGCTTGAAAAGTTGCAAAAGTGCTAAATAGAAAAACTCTTTTCTTTCAGGAGATTCGCCACTCAATTTTCGATGATTTACCAATTGGCATTTTCTTTGCTTGACCAGACATCCCTCACTTCCAATTAAAGCATACACTCCTTTATCAATATCTTCTTTGATGTTCCTCTTGAATATGTAATTTTGTAGAACCTCATACAGACAAACATTCTCGAGGTGACTGCTTCTATTTGGATAATATGTATCCAACATGTTGGTCTTCAAAATATCTGTACTATTTGGCTCCTTTTCCGCCAAATACTCAATTTCCCGTACAGGTTTCAGAACTCGATTACGCGTTGCAGCAAGACCAAGACTCGCCCAAATGATACTCCTGGATTTGGCATAGAGACTTGCTGAAGACAACCGGTCAGAACATTCGTAAGCTCCGATTTCTCGATGCGACAACATCTTCAGACTGAAACTGTACAACTTCTTACTGAGGCTCTTTTCATGGGAAATGTCCTCCCACATATCCTTCAATTCTGTCTTTTCTTTTTTGGTGATGTAAGATGTCACATACCGAGCCACAGCCATACAGTTATCAGCCACAAACTGTATATCCATGTTAGCATTCCACATGGACAAAATCACTGGGTTGTAGTCGTTGATGTACTTGGACTCTTCGTTTCTTTTCAAATTGTATGTATTTTTGGGTGATTTCTTCATCACATTATGTCGCAGCGAAGACATCAAACTGTTCACTCTTCCTTTAGAAATCACCGGTCGTGGAAAGGCGAAACGACATTTTGTGTAGAACTTGTCCTTGTTTCTGAATTTACGACGACAGTACTTTCCACAACGATGGCTTTGGAAGCGTAAAACTTGTTCTCTTAGGTTTTTGTCTTCCTTTGCCTTTGGAACAGCACATGTAGAATACTGTTCTATGAAACTCATCACTAAGTCATCTGGATCTGTTCCAAATTTGAGTGCATCTTTGATCCACAGCAGCATATGTATATGAGGAGCACCTCTTGCTTGGTACTCCTTTCTCCAGAAGAAATCCAACACCTCTCCAAGAGGTGGATTTTTCTTGTTTATGATGAAAGACATCATAGCTTCAAATCTATGATTGAAGTACCTGCATACATTCACTGGATCCAAAGAGCACAGTTCTCCGGGTGTCTTGAATTCGATATTTTCAATATTTCCATTTGCCTCTCGTAGAAATTCAAGTAAGTCTTCCCAGCCATACTCGGCACAGCTGAGAGTGAGGAACCATGTGGGAGTTCCTAAGTTCCTCACCATACATTTTAAATCACCATGACGACCGTACCAGTACTCATTAGTACCACGCTGACACGCCATGAGATTAATCAGGTGAGAATCCAAAATACTGTCTTGCACATTGACTTTATCCATAAAGTCACTTGCCGAGATATTTTGCATCTGTACACCACTTTTCAAGATGTGGTTCACTGCATATGACAGTCCAGACAGATCGCTTTCAAACAGTAGATGAAACAAATAGGGAATGCATTGACGAAACCTAGGATCTTCTGCATACAATCGTAAAGTGCGGTATTCAGAAGCAGGAATTTGATCAGGTCGCTCATCATATCTTCCTCCTTGACCTGTTGGAAATAGCTGTGGGAAACACAGAGCTTCCAAACTTTCCTCCCAAACACTAATGGGACTTCCTTTGGCTTGTTTCATTTGAAACAACTCAATAGCATTCCCCATGACTTCCTTGGAATGCAAAGGATAAACACTATAATGTTCATATATTTCTTCATTTTTAGAGGCTTCTACTTTCTCAATTTGACCAGCACACAAATCGCTATCCTCTTCTTCACTTACTTCCTCTTCTGCAACATATACATTCTTGTAGTACTTATTGTTTTTCTTCAAATACAATGTTGCCTTTTTGACTTTCCTAACATCCACTAAATCTTGCCAGATTTTCTTACTCTTTTGTCGGAACCCCATTAACTAAGATAACGAGAGGTTCCTCTTCCACTTTTTCTACTCCAATTGTATTAATGTTTTTCTTCAAATCTAGAGGCAAATAAACAACTCTACCCTTTAATCCTCTCTGTAAATCTGAGGAAGGCAATTTCCCAGTCTTTGCCTCCAATCGTACAATAGCCTGAAAGGGATGGACACTTTGAATCAAAATAGATTCATAAGTATTTAAATCCTTCAATTCAGAAGGAATGTCAACCAATTCCAGATTATTATGAACCGCTCTAGCAGGCATCTGGTTTTGATTTAATTTGTTACAACAATAAGTACACACACGTTGATCCAATCCCAAATCAAAACAGTTTTCTACCATCAAGTATGTTGCGAAATCCTTCCATTCACTATTATTTTCCCTTTCACTTTTTGCATATAAATCCACTAACTTAGTCTGATTCTTATAATAAGTGCGTCGACAACACACACAAGTGAAATTAGGCCTCTCACTTGATTTCACCTGAAACGTGGCAATTTCCTTCTGAAAATTATCTGTACTGGAAACCAGTACACTCTCTTCCACATTACCTTCTTTTTCTGGGTTAATTTCAACATTCTCCTCTTTACTTGTAAAGTAACAAAACTCAATTTCTGCACAAATATTCTTCACATCTACTTCTGAACCATGCAAAAGAGCAGTGCATAATTGTTTAAGCATAATTGCTGGACTCTTAGCATAATACAACATTCTAACTAATTTCCTCACTTTATTATGAGGCACTGCTAGCATCCTGAAATGATGAAAAACACTCTGGCGTACTCTCCTGGAAAGACAAGCCAATGAATGACCATGCAAACCTGTCACTTCTCTCACTCTGCAAGGATCTAATTCTTGCAACAACTTCATCTTCTGTTTCAAACTTTTCCTATTAAATGTCCGTACAAAATCACAAAGCAAATTGATGGAATCCTGTCGCACACTGCAAATACTACTACACTTCCAGGTATACACTGGTCCCTTAGGACGTTTTCCTAAAACCTCATTACCTAACAACGAGTCCGGGTCCCGGGGTTTGCCCTGTTTGGGGGCAATCTTAGTTTGGGATCACTACCACAACTACGGGCGCCATTTTGGAACGCCCTTGTGACCGAGCTGGGCCTGGAGTGCCTATTTAAGGCGATTAATCCTCCATCTCTGCCCTGATAGGTATTGCTGCTTAGCGCTCGCGCTGCTGCTAGCGCTACCTCATTTTAAAACTCACCTTTCTTGATATTTGTTTTGGTATTCATTTTCGTTTTTCCCCTGTTTTTAGGCGGGGTCAGGCTGGGCTCAACATCTTTCCCTCCCTCACACCGCATATAAAGGTAAGCGCATCGCCGTTTTCGGCGAGTCCGGGTCCCGGGGTTTGCCCTGTTTGGGGGCCATCTTAGTTTGGGATCACTACCACAACTACGGGCGCCATTTTGGAACACCCTTGTGACCGAGCTGGGCCTGGAGTGCCTATTTAAGGCGATTAATCCTCCATCTCTGCCCTGATAGGTATTGCTGCTTAGCGCTCGTGCTGCTGCTAGCGCTACCTCATTTTAAAACTCACCTTTCTTGATATTTGTTTTGGTATTAATTTTCGTTTTTCCCCTGTTTTTAGGCGGGGTCAGGCTGGGCTCAACATCTTTCCCTCCCTCACACCGCATATAAAGGAAAGCGCATCGCCGTTTTCGGCGAGTCCGGGTCCCGGGGTTTGCCCTGTTTGGGGGCCATCTTAGTTTGGGATCACTACCACAACTACGGGCGCCATTTTGGAACGCCCGTGTGACCGAGCTGGGCCTGGAGTGCCTATTTAAGGCGATTAATCCTCCATCTCTGCCCTGATAGGTATTGCTGCTTAGCGCTCGCGCTGCCGCTAGCGCTACCTCATTTTAAAACTCACCTTTCTTGATATTTGTTTTGGTATTAATTTTCGTTTTTCCCCTGTTTTTAGGCGGGGTCAGGCTGGGCTCAACATCTTTCCCTCCCTCACACCGCATATAAAGGAAAGCGCATCGCCGTTTTCGGCGAGTCCGGGTCCCGGGGTTTGCCCTGTTTGGGGGCCATCTTAGCTTGGGATCACTACCACAACTACGGGCGCCATTTTGGAACGCCCGTGTGCTCGAGCTGGGCCTGGAGTGCCTATTTAAGGCAATTAATCCTCCATCTCTGCCCTGATAGGTATTGCTGCTTAGCGCTCGCGCTGCTGCTAGCGCTACCTCATTTTAAAACTCACCTTTCTTGATATTTGTTTTGGTATTAATTTTCGTTTTTCCCCTGTTTTTAGGCGGTGTCAGGCTGGGCTCAACATCTTTCCCTCCCTCACACCGCATATAAAGGAAAGCGCATCGCCGTTTTCGGCGAGTCCGCGTCCGGGGGTTTGCCCTGTTTGGGGGCCATCTTAGTTTGGGATCACTACCACAACTACGGGCGCCATTTTGGAACGCCCTTGTGACCGAGCTGGGCCTGGAGTGCCTATTTAAAGCTCCTCTCCACCGCGCAGCGGGACGCGCAGATGGGACGCCTTCGCTTAGCCGGAGTCGTGCCTGAGTCCTGCCCGTCTGCGCCCGTCCACGCTGAGGACGGGCTGCAGGACGGCCTGTTTACTACCACTGTGACTTCAGGTACGTCAACTCAGGGCAGTCGCGTTTATTATTCTTTTGCGGCACTCTATTCTCTGCGACCTTATGCCTCCTCTCATTGCGCTACCTGCACTCTGCCATGTCACTACTTTTTATGCCCCGGCTGCGATTTCACTACTGGCAAAATGCAGCTCTCTAAAACCCAACAGTATACTAAGCACTGTAGGGGGAAACGGAAGCCTACGAAGGGTGGTACCTCTCCTCCCGCCCCGCTCCATTTTTGGAGCCTAAACTGTAGATCGCTCCCTAAGAACAATTTAAACATCCATGATTTCATAATTGAGGAATCCCCTGATGTTTTATTCCTGACCGAGACCTGGATTCATGCCAGCTCGGGTCCGGATATCGCTACTGCGATCCCTTCTAACTATGTTATGCTACATCAGGATAGACCCTCAGGTAAAGGGGGTGGAATTGCCATTATTTTTAAATCCACCTACCAATGTAAACTGGAGGCTTTACATCTTCCAGGTAGTGAAGCTGCATTGTTTAAACTTACGATCAATCCCCGTTTGACACTTTCGGGTCTGCTAATCTATCGGCCCCCGGGGAATGCTGCTTCTTGGATTCCCTTACTTGTTGATTGTCTATCAGCAATACTCCTGAAATCAAATAATTTCACCATACTTGGTGATTTAAATATTCATCTAGATGATGTTAATAACTCCCTTACCAAATCTCTTCTTTCTGATTTAGAGGTTTTTAATCTCAAACTATGTAATACTGGAGCTACTCATGTTGCCGGTCACCTTTTGGACCCAGTTATTTCCACTCTTCCATTTGAGTGCTCTTATCTGGCACGTCCGCTGGTGTGGTCCAATCATTATGCCGTACACTTTGTGTTACCGCCCGGTCTTTACACAGCCAATGTTTATGTAGAGGAAACTAAACCCTCTTATAGATGGGACAAAATCGATATAGTCACCTTTAATCTGCATCTGACAAAGACTATTCCTTCTCTCAATAACACTGAGCAGAATTTGAACGCCCCTATTAATAAGTGGCTAACAGATGCAGTAACTGTGCACGCCCCCTGTTCGGGCAGTAAATTTCGATCTTTGCGTCCCCCAGCACCCTGGTACTCGGATGAGTTAAAAATCCAACGTGCTAAATGTAAAGCCTTGGAGAGGAAGTGGAGAAGATCTTACTCCATTCCCTCTAAACAGATTTACAAGGATGAGTTAAAAACTTATCATGCCAACTGTAAACGGGCCAAGGCAGTTTACATCACCTCTACTATCACTTCAGTGCAAAATTGTCCTCGGACTCTGTTTGCTACTGTTAACAAACTTACAGGTGCTGATACTGTTCCTGTGTTGCCAGCCTTAGATGGTAAACATTGCAATGCTATTGCGGACTTTTTTATATCGAAGGTTCAAGACATTCACCAATCCTTAATGTCTTTTCCTCCCCCTACTGATCCCTTTTTATCTGGCTCTTGCTGTAATGTCTCTGTCCCTCCCACTGAGTTTCTGCACAACTGGAAATTATTTGATGATGTTTCCTTCCTGTCATGCCTAAAAAGCCTCAAGTCAGGATCTCCTCGGGACCCTGTCCCTATGAGGATACTGAAACAACTTGATCTTGAACCACGCAGATTCCTAATGAGGTTACTTAACATCTCTCTCAGTGAATCTCGGGTGGAACAGGAATGGAAACATGCCATGGTCGTTCCCCTACAGAAGAAATCTGGCATGGACATTGCTAACCTGGCCAACTTCAGGCCTATATCCCTGCTGCCAGCCTGTTCTAAGATACTAGAACGTCATGTCAACTTTCAGCTAAACGAATTTGTTGAAAATACGGGATATCTCCATCCATCCCAATCAGGCTTTCGCGCCAATTATTCCACCGAATCCGCACTCCTGGGGGTGACTGAGCGACTCCGACACGGTATTGATAGTGGTGAGACCTTTGTGCTTATACTATTGGATTTAAGCGCAGCTTTTGATACCGTGTCGCATTCCATTCTTTTAGAGTCCCTTCACTCCCTTGGTGTTGCAGGATCTGCGCTCGCCTGGGTGGCTTCATTTCTTAATGAGCGTACCTTTCAGGTATTTTCAACCAAAGCTGAATCGGCGATCTGTTCATCTGCTTATGGCGTTCCGCAGGGGTCTATATTGAGCCCTTTATTGTTCAATATTTACATCAGACCCCTTGCCTCGATTGTAGAGGACGCCGGTCTGTCTATTTATTCCTATGCAGATGATACGCAGATCGTGTTCTCCCTGTCTGACAGTAGGTCTCAGGACACCTCTGCCCTTAAAATCGGCCTTTCTCGGGTTGCAGCCTGGATGCAGGTTAACCTGCTAAAACTCAATGGTGAAAAGACCGAGGTGATCGTACTTGGCAAACATAAAGATCTGTGGGGTTCTAGACATTGGCCTAGTAACATGGGTCCACTGCCTACCCCCGTGCCAGTTGTTCGTAACCTCGGCTTTCTAATCGACGAGAAACTCTCGATGCGTCAACAGGCAACTAAGGTCGCTGCAATCTGCTTTAATACTCTACGCTGGTTGCAGAAGATCCTATGGATGCTGCCTGAGTCTACTCGTCGAATTGTTGTCCAGGCTCTCGTAATGTCCCGTATCGACTACGGCAATGTGCTCTATCTGGGAGCTGATAGAGCTACAATGAATATACTCCAAGTTGTGCAGAACTCAGCTGCCCGCCTTCTATGCAATGTTCCTCGCAGAATGTCTGCAACACAAGCCCTATGTGACCTTCATTGGTTAAAAATTGCTGACCGTGTAGCTTTTAAAACTTTGTGCCTTATGTTTAAGATCCGTCAGGGTTTTGCTCCTGCATATTTGCACAATCTTGTCCGACCATATCAGCCAAACCGTCCCCTTAGGTCATCAAATCAAGCAAATTTTGTAATTCCTAGAATTCGCTTGACAAAAATGGGAGGTCGCTCTTTTGCCCATTTGGGGCCGAAGATGTGGAATGCTCTCCCATTGACGCTCAAAACGGAGACCAACCTTTTGGCTTTTCGCAAAAAGCTAAAAACTTTTCTGTTTTAGTGGATCAAATGTTTTCTGCCTTTCCTGCTTCAGCAAATACCTATCTTTCTTCTCTAGGCTGTCCCTGGCGCCGGGAAACCCTTTATGGGTAGCTGAGCGCAATACAAATTCAATAAAATAAATAAATAATAACATCTCTTCTGCCTCTGTTGTCATAAGTTTTTCTTTTTCAACCGGACTACCATCTTTCACCTCATAAGCTCGACCACTGGTGTCAACTGCATGCACCAAATCATTATCCTGGAAATAACTCTCCTCATTAAAAAATGCCTCACAACTTGAACTATGCATCCATTCTCCTGAAAATACTTCACAAAAATTACTACGATTAACTGTTCTCTTCCATCTACTATTTGATTTGAAATCATAAATTGCCTTGTTTAGTTTCCTAATTCTGTTGATTATCAAAATAAATAACTTTCGCTTAATTTCGAATGCCTCATCAATAATTTTCTCAATATTTTTTTTCTTTTATCAGGTTTTTTCAGGTTTTAATGTCTTTATTTCGATGATAAAATCATAAAAGACAGTTTTGACAAAACATTTAAAAACAGTTTCGAACTCTCCACATTTTACGAAATCTTATAAAAATAGTTATGTCTAAGTGTTAACAATAAATATACAGTAGATCTAAAATCCACCGTTAAAAAGTTATTAAACCATTGTTGGAGAGAAACAAGACATTAAGTATGACAAATCTTAAAAAATAAGTTAAGCATTTGCTACAAAGCACTATACAGTTCACACATTTTTTTAATCATGTAGCAATTAAATTCCTTCTAGCTCTGATTGCATATGCCCAACCTAAATATTTGGCCAAGCATATCACGGTAAAATCAGATGTGTGTGTTTTTAAAACCCATATTGCGTCCGAGGATTTTTTACAATTCATGCGTTTGAAGATGGGTTTTAGCCATTTCGATCGAGGTTCTCTATATTGGGGACAGGCGAACAAGAAATGGCCCTCGGTTTCCTTGCATCCGGGGCAACGACTGCAAAGATTAGTAGAGTTATTGCCCCAAGATGAAGTAAAGGAATTAAGGGGTAATGAGCCCACCCGAAATTGATGGTACAATTTTTTGTCCATTGGCCTGGAGATAAGATCCCAGTATGTCTCACGGGCCGGAACCAATTTAAAGCTTAAAAAGCTCCCCGTCAGATTTTCAGAACTAGAGGCGTGTACCAGAGAAAGGCGAGTTGAGGCCCAAAATAAACCCTTAAATTCCTTTTTCGAGGGGAAGTTGTTAGTGTCTGGCGAGACCCACAGATGACTCAGGCCCATATCACACAGGCTCTTTTTCACCGAGCGAAGCCAGGGGATTCGCTCAGAACCCCCAATAGCCTTCACCTCGGTTAACTCCTTTGCAAAAAGTGCCAAATCCGCCGAGGTCCATAAGCGCCTCCAAGTGGACACTACTCTGTATCTTGCCATGTCCGTTATTGGAAGGCAACCCATGTCAAGGCAAAGAGGGATCTGTGGAGTTGATTGGGGCAGCCCCACCAGGTTGCGAAGAAACCTACACTGAATTCTGTACAAGCTCGAGAGGTCCATGAAGCCCCATAGCTCTGCCCCATAGAGTGTCGCAGCATTAATTTTAACGTCATAGATTTGTAAAGCGGGGGCAACCCTTTTGGTGATGGATTTCTTTTGCTCACGCAAGAGACAACCGGTCAGTTGGGCCAGTTTTAACTGTTGGGTCTCTATTTGTGGTTTCCAGGACAGTCGGCAATCAAGAGTGACCCCCAGGTACGTCATCATGTCAACTTGTTCCAGGTTAACCCTGTTTAGTTGTACACTACTGCGTATTGGTTTTTTCCTGGAGAAAACCATGAACTTAGTTTTCCCCACATTTATCTGAAGGTCATTTTGATTGCAATATTCCTCAAAGTGATTTAGGGCCCTCTGTAAACCACCCCTTGTCTTTGATAAGAGGAGGGTGTCGTCAGCAAAGATCAACATTGGGAATTTAGTCCCCGCCAGGGACGGTGCATCAGTGTTAATAGACCCAAAGAATTTCACTACCTGATCTATAAAGAGTAGGAATAGGGTGGGAGCGAGAACGCACCCCTGGCGGACTCCTCGTGAAACTGGAAATGAGTCCGTGAATTGCCCTTGTGCCCCCCATCTTACCCTAGCAAAATTGTCTTCGTGTAATCTAATGATCATTTCCACTAATTCCCCCGGCATTCCCAGGTCTCTTAATACCTGCCATAACTTTCCCCTCGGCACCAAATCAAAAGCTGATTTCAGGTCTATGAAAGCAGCGAAGATGGTGCCACCGCCAAGTATGACTACCTTCCAGAAGATCATACAGAACCTCAAGACCTGGTCAATGGTACTTGTACCAGATCTAAAGCCCGCCTGTAATGGGGACAGTATTCCTTCAAGTTCCATCCACCCATGAACCCTCGCCAGGATCATACGAGCAAAAACTTTCTGGAAGCAGTCAATTAGGCTAATCGGGCGATAGTTCCCTGGGTTTGATCTATCTCCCTTTTTATGTATGGGGAGGATCTCCGCCCCCTTCCATGTCTTAGGGATGCGGGTACCTCTCGCTATGGTGTTAGCTATGCTTGTTAAATAAGGTACCCAAAGGCCTATATTAGCTTTGAATAGGTCTGCTGGGATTTGATCCAACCCAGGAGCTTTCCCCCTCTTTGTTAACCCTAATGCAAGCTCCGTTTCCGCTTCAGTAAAAGACATGGTCGCATTGCCAGAGGGTATTTCCGGCAACAGGGTCGATCTGGACATGGGGTCTACAACTACTGGGCAGAATTGGGTGGAATAATGTTTTATCCAGTCTTCCGGGGAAACATGGTTGGACGGGGTACGATACTCACCATCCTTTCCACATTTAACAATATCCCATAATTTAATCTGGTTATTAGATTTACTGGCGTCCAGAAGATCTGCCCAAAAATCATCTTCCCATTCCTTCTTTGCCTCCCATTGAACTCTTTTATACCTTTGCCTGGCAACTTTTACTGCGCTCAAGTCTCTAGATTTAACTTTCTCTATAAGATAACTATGGGCCTCTCTGCACTCTCTGTTGTACCATTTAGCTCTTGGTGCATTCAGGTGCCCAGTGTTAGACTTACATGGTTTTGATAGGATAATTTTAAGCTCGGAGAAACATTTGTCATGTATGCCCATCATTTTATCTAATTCGCCCTGGCCCCTCTCAACAACAACAGACCTCAAATTATTTAGAGCATTCATCACCACGTTTTCAATGTTGGCCTGTATTGTTACATCATTTGATATAATTGACCATTTCAGTCTCCTCCGGTCATTTGATATGGTTACAACCCCATGCCCCCTCGGATCTGGTTCCCCTAATCTTATCAGGTCATACATTTTGAATTTCAGGGACAGGGGGTTATGGTCACTTTCTGGGCGCATTACAATTTCCATATCATCAATTACGCTCCAATATTCTATTTTTATAAAGATGTAATCAATACGACTCTTCCTCACACCATTGTCAAAAGTGGGGTTGGCTCCAATGTCTGATTTGGTGCGACCGTTCACGGCCCTTAATCCCCAAGTGAGGCAAAAAGCTGTCCAATTCAGAGCAGCCTCCGTTGCTTTGACTGGAATTTTATTGGAAAGTTCAGGGATTTTCCACGTGGCATCTTCTTCAGCCCCCCAATTATCCTCCGGCAGATACAATGGCTCAATTGTGCAGTTGATGTCACCTGCTAACATAATGAATGTGCCTTTATTCCAGCCCGTTAATAGAGTGTCTAGGGCACCTATCAACTTGGGGCATCGTCCGCCAGGGAGGCCTCTAGAATATATGTTGATAATGAGCATATCCTGCCCCCCTGCTTTGCTCAACCTTATAGCCAGTATATCAGGGTTATCCACATACAATTCAGAAACTGAGAAACACCAGGCCTGTTTTACCCATATGGTTAGTCCCCCTGACGCACGCCCTTTTATACCTTTGATTGCTGGTTTAAAAAAGTTTATAAATCCAGCCATGTAAAACGGAGCTGTAGCCCAAGTTTCCTGCAAAAGCACAACCTCGTATTTGCCTATGAACTCCAACCAGTCCTCAGATACCAGACGGGTCTTGGCTCCAGCAACATTCCAAGACACCGTGTGTAAAGTTAATAAATCTATCTCTGCATGGTTGTTGCTGACAGAGAGAGGGGATTGGACACTCGGTAGGCAGGCATCTGTTAATCTGGTTACGTCTTTGTTAGAAGTGGCAGCATTTACCCCCCCACGCCCCCTCTGCGTTCTGATTTTATTATGGGGCAAGGACAGCAGTTCCTTCGCTGGTTCTGGGGTAGGGGTGAATGAGATGTGCACACCTTCGCCTTCCACTATAGCTAAGTTTGGTGACTGGGTCGGTGCACATAGTCAGTCAACCCATTCTAGGTCTGACAGTGCCTCAAAATGATTATAGAGGGGAGGGTAAAATGGAGGGTGGTGAGTTGTGGGCTCTCGGGGCCTCCCCCCTTTGACTTTCCATTGATTGGGGCCCATATGATCATTTGAGTATAAGTGGGGGTAGAAGTAACCAAGGTGTAAGGTCTGGACATCACCCAAGCGAGCAAATCTGGCTTTCCTTTGGATTCTATCCACTACCCAGGGGTCTCTGAATGAAATTAAAATACAGTCCCCTTCCAGATCTTTTTCGCCCTTCCCTACCCATTCCACTCTCCTTACATAGAGGATTTCGGTAGGGGATGACGGGGGGAGTGGGCGATGTTTGTTCAACCAGAATAAGACCTTATTCCGCAAGTCCCCTTGAGATTCTTTAGTACCCTCTCTTAGGGGGGCCACTCCTGTTAGTACGATGGTGTATTGTGACGCTTCTGCAGGTAGGTTAACCCTAGGAGGATGTCGTGTATTTCTATTATCTGTCCTCTTGTTTCTGTCTGGATAAGGGGTTTTACTGCCCCTACCCATTGTAGGTGTATGTGCTGGGGTGTTATTTGGTTGGTTTGATGCACCATTCGCTAGATGTTTTTTCCCCTGAGCGTTGTTGGTTGCCACTAGATGTTTAGCCTTGGGTGTATCTTTAGTATGGACTCTGCTGACAGTAGTCGATGTGGCAGATGTTGTATTTGCCCCTGTTAATGGTTTCTTATTTATATTAGTAGTTGATGTACCTGCGGGGATGGTTGTGGTCGTCCCCCCTTTTTGGTTAGCTACCCCTGTAGGATTAGGGCCCCTTGACTTGATGCCGGTGGCTGTTAAGTTTTGCAAGAGGTCCATATTAATATTGACCGCTGCTTCCAGGACATCTATTTTAGCGGACATTATCCTGGTACTTTCTAAGACCGGAAGCAATAAGGTTTTAAACATTGCTTCCATCTTTGCCAACAAGACGTCGTCACTACTAAGACATGTTGGGCAAGGGTTAGAAGACCCGGAGTAGGCCAATGATGGACAATACACTATTGGGGGTGCTTGGGTGGTCTGGGGGTGAAAGGAACTGTTGACATGATCTATTTTGAGTTGTTTTTGTACCTTGTCTTCCTGTGGGCTTGAAACATGTTTTCTTTTTCGTGAAACCTGGTTAGTAATTGCTGATAGCAGAACGGGAGTACTGGGTACGGTGGGAACGTTTGATTGTGAGGTTCCAGGCGAACTACGCTTGTAGTCCTCAATAAATTGGCTATCCGCTTCTATACTGGTCAGGTTATTATCGGACTTCAGTTCCATGATTTCATTAGTCGTGGGTGTTATGGCTTCAACCCCATCCACATGGACTATTACATCGGAGTCTGATGTAGAAATACAGTTAAATGCTGCATTGGTTAAGGGGCTTTTAACACGGGCCAAGGCACCTATTGAGGAGCGTTTCCCGGTGACTAAGTCCAGGGACAATCTGTGCTCAACCAGTTCAATTTCTTTTTCTAATATTCCTGAGGCTCTAGTGATAAAGGCATCTAGGGGGCCTGAAACTACACCCTTTGAGGTTTTGATATGCACTAGACGCTGTTTACCAGATCTTAAGGCCATAATTAGGGGCTGGTGTTAGAGCCTCAAGATGTTAATATATGTGGTATTATGTATGGCAAAATATCAGGATATGAAATGAACCAGGACTCTAGGCCCAACCCAACCTCGTCCGACCCCGGACGGCCACAGACGGTCCCGCCCTTGTCCCGGGCTTCTCCCGCGCAGCGGGGATAGTGCTTCCCTTTTATTGCAGTGTGATTGGTCGAAAGGGGCGTAGCCGGTAGGGAGAGCAGCCCAGGTGGACACGGGCGCGCGGGGACTCCTGGAGCTTGGAGTCCACCGCTTCACGCTCGCAGCCCTGCCGGTCTCAGAAGAGCAAACAAACCCCTCCCAAAGTCCAGATAACCGCTCCTAGCCGCGAAGCGGGTCCCGCGAAGCGGGTCCGGCGAGGCGTTGCGGCTGAAGCAGGCAGGCAACAACAGGCTCCCTCAGCTCCCTCCTCGGTTCTTTAATCCGTTAGTCCGTCGATATCAGGCAAGTGTTTTAACAAGGAATCCACTGTTTACAGGGCAGGACGCCGCTTTATCCTTCCAGGTGGGGGCGGAGCCGGCAGGGAGAGCAGCCCAGGTGGACACGGGCGCGCGGGGACTCCTGGAGCTTGGAGTCCACCGCTTCACGCTCGCAGCCCTGCCGGTCTCAGAAGAGCAAACAAACCCCTCCCAAAGTCCAGATAACCGCTCCTAGCCGCGAAGCGGGTCCGGCGAGGCGTTGCGGCTGAAGCAGGCAGGCAACAACAGGCTCCCTCAGCTCCCTCCTCGGTTCTTTAATCCGTTAGTCCGTCGATATCAGGCAAGTGTTTTAACAAGGAATCCCTTGTGTTATAAAAAGCCACTTTCTGTTGACCTTTCTTAATATTTTTTAACAAATTGCCAATTATCCTGTTGCGGAACATTGGTCTACGAATGTCCCTAAACTGATTTTTCCTTCTACTACCATGCACAGAGTTATCTCCTGCTCTAGCAGTAACATTTTTGATTGGCCTTTCCTTTCCGTTTAAATTGGCTCTCTTTTTCTGGACTAAAACATGTTCTGTAGTAATATTTTTTTTTCTGAAAATATTTCTTAGGAATGATTTCGTTCTCTTACCCGGAGCTTTCTTGGTGACGAGTTTTTATTGTAGAGGACTGCTGCAAACATGTACTAAGCTGCTGTCTTTGACGTTTTGTAGCCTTTCTTGTTCTCTCTTTAGATGGCATTTTGTAGTTTTGAAATGATCTGCAGTTGAATCTGTGGTAAAATATAATAAAAAATGTTATTAACCACTATTACCAAACAGTAAATCAATAACAGTCGTCAAAAAATTAACACTCTACTTGTCAATTCTACATACAATAATTTTTAGTGCATTGGCAAATTTAGAACTCACAAATTGTAGCAAAGAAATAGAATGCTTCTACATTTGACCTGTGCTCTTTTATATGTGAATCTGAACTAATTTTATTAGCATATTTCACTATTTTATTAAAGACACTTCACACAAGCTGTTTTTGAAGTTGTTTTTAATTTTATATGAAACAATTTACATGCTTACTTTTCATTTCGAGTATCTTAAATTTATTTCTAAAAGTCTTTATAGGTTAATAGACTCGAGCAGGTCAGCTGCCCACCCTATGTCATACAATTCTGACAAATCGGCATCCTCATCATATTCTTCATCATCCACAGGATTTAAATCATCCAAGGGATCTACTTCCACTGACGTTTCAATGACAAGTTCAATGATAAGATCGAGATCAACAGATTGCTCATTATCACTCATGGTTGATGTTGTTATCTTTAAAGAAAGAGAACAACAATGAGATGTTGCAGAGTAAGAGACAAATCTCAGAGACTATAATAGTAAAATTGTTTAACAAGAGTAACATTTTGCAGATATTATTTAGCCATGTCCAGCGATGCTGAGGAGGTGAGGCCTATGTCCAAATTTTCAGTGAACAGGACTCATCTCTTCTTAACCTTGGATAAGCCTCACCGACTCTGTGTCCCCTGCTCATACTTAAATGTAAAGGAGCAGATTTATGTTAACTGGCGCATCCCCAGGGATGCACCAGTTAACGTACGCCACTGCTCTGCCACCCATGATGTGCCGCATTTACAATGCAGAGCACCATTGTGGAAAAACAGCACAGATGTGTCACACATCTGTTCCACAAAAACAGCGCATTGCAGGAATCACGTCATAAGCGCGAAATATCTACTGCAATGCACAGGGGCAAGCCACACATTGCATGGTGCATCACTCCTTATGCCTGTTTCAAACAGGCGTAAGGATTTGATTCAGCAATGCCATAAAGCTGACTCAGTAAAATCTTCTTAATTTTACTGTGTTAGTTTTACACGGCTTTCATGCAAATGACTGCCCACCCTGCAACAAAACGCCCACATGAAACCTGACACAGGTTTCATGTGGCACAGGACTTTACAGCATGACATATCTGCCTACATGCATCAAGTTGTAAATATGTCGCAACATAGCGCATCTTTTGCTCATCTTCTCCATGCCCCTTACACAGTCCTAAATGTATACAGTTTAAACTGACGGTATCTTCTTGCAGATGTAGTGAGGCCTATCTTGCAACATGGTGCATCTTTTGCACTGCTGCTGCGTCACAAAAGTGATGCAACGGCAGCGCAAAAGAGGCGCACGGCCATCATAAATCTGCCCCTAACATTTTAAATGATTGATTCAGGATGACGATAAGGTGTGGCCTATCCAGAGGTTTGTTTGAGGTGAGGCCTACTCAGGGTTGCAGATGAAATTTAGGCTTATTGAAGAGTACAGAGGAGATAATACATGTGCAGGCCTACCAATGAAGTGAGTCATGTCCATTGCACTCTTGAACAAAGGCCAGACCTCCTCTATCTTCCTGGACAGGCCTAAACCTCATCTGCACAATGTGATTCGTAATGTTAGGAAACACAGGTGAGTAAATTGAAAAACATGCAAATATTTTTGCTCAATTCACAATCACATCACCTGTGTTTCCTCAGCTTAGTTATCTCATTGTGCAGATGTAGTCTAGCATATCCAAGAGTACGCAGAAGATGAGGACTGTATACAACAGAGCAAAGTACATTACTCACCTCCCTTGACACTTACAGAAGCCTCAGTTTATTATTTCTCAGTTCAATATTTATTTAAAGAAGCAGACACCATTGCAGGAATCACGTCATAAGCGTGACATATCTACTGCAATGCACAGGGGAAAGCCACACATTGCATGGTGCATCACTCCTTATGCCTGTTTCAAACAGGCGTAAGGATTTGATTCAGCAATGCCATAAAGCTGACTCAGTAAAATCTTCCTAATTTTACTGTGTTAGTTTTACACAGCTTTCATGCAAATGACTGCCCACCCTGCAACAAAACGCCCACATGAAACCTGACGCAGGTTTCATGTGGCACAGGACTTTACAGCATGACACATCTGCCTACATGCATCAAGTTGTAAATATGTCGCAACATAGCGCATATTTTGCTCATCTTCTCCATGCCCCCTACACAGTCCTAAATGTATACAGTTTAAACTGTCGGTATCTTGTTGCAGATGAAGTGAGGCCTATCTTGCAACATGGTGCATCTTTTGCACTGCTGCTGCGTCACAAAAGTGACGCAATGGCGGCGCAAAAGAGTCGCACGGCCATCATAAATCTGCCCCTAACATTTTAAATGATTGATTCAGGATGACGATAAGGTGTGGCCTATCCAGAGGTTTGTTTGAGGTGAGGCCTACTCAGGGTTGCAGATGAAATTTAGG
This sequence comes from Lissotriton helveticus, assembly GCF_964261635.1. Lineage (NCBI taxonomy): Eukaryota > Metazoa > Chordata > Amphibia > Caudata > Salamandridae > Lissotriton > Lissotriton helveticus. The sequence goes on from NC_136071.1 coordinate 308,740,665, forward strand.
CTTATTGAAGAGTACAGAGGAGATAATACATGTGCAGGCCTACCAATGAAGTGAGTCATGTCCATTGCACTCTTGAACAAAGGCCAGACCTCCTCTATCTTCCTGGACAGGCCTAAACCTCATCTGCACAATGTGATTCGTAATGTTAGGAAACACAGCTGATGTAATTGAAAAATGTGCAAATATTTTTGCTCAATTCACAATCACATCACCTGTGTTTCCTCAGCTTAGTTATCTCATTGTGCAGATGTAGTCTAGCATATCCAAGAGTACGCAGAAGATGAGGACTGTATACAACAGAGCAATGTACATTACTCACCTCCCTTGACACTTACAGAAGCCTCAGTTTAATATTTCTCAGTTCAATATTTATTTAAAGAAGCAGACACCAATATGACCTTCTCATAAATGTGAAAAGTGTTTTAAAAAAAAAAAAACGTTTTTCTGGTCATAATTTGAAAACACAACACAGGTCCTATGTAGAAGCACACCCTATCAGTACTTAAATTAGCCAAGCACACATGGGGGCGTATTTACAAGGACCTTGCACCACAGGGAAATGACTTAAATTAAAATGTGGAAAATAACATCAAAGGGACTCAAAGGCCTTGTAAATATGCCCCAAGCAGCCTATGAAACTCTAGCCGTACATATCAAGAAACTTAAATGACTTCAATAAATGTTTTTAAACACATCAAATAAACCAGTTATTCAACTACATTCATGGGGAAGTGACTTAAAATGCCCTAACACACATGAAAGCGTATTTTGAAGGCCCTTGCACCATTTTTGCATCACTTTTAACATGGCTATGTAACTCAAAGAAACAAAATCTAAATTTGCCAAGCACACATGGGGGCGTATTTACAAGGACCTTGCACCACGGGGAAATGTCTTAAATTAAAATGGGAAAAATAACATCAAAGGGACTCAAAGGCCTTGTAAATATGCCCCGAACAACCTATGAAACTCCAGCAGTACATATCAAGAAACCTAATTGATTTCAAAAAACGTTTTTAAACACATCATGTAAAGCAATTATATACCTACATTCATTGGGAAGTGACTTAAAATGCCCTAAGACACATGAAAGCGTTTTTTTAAGGCCCTTGCACCATTTGTGCGTCACTTTTAATATGGCTATGTAACTCAAAGAATCAAAATCTAAATTTGCCAAGCACACATGGGGGCGTATTTATAAGGACCTTGCACCACGGGGAAAAGTCTTAAATTAAAATGGGAAAAATAACATCAGAGGGACTCAAAGGCCTTGTAAATATGCCCCAAGCAACCTATGAAACTCCAGCAGTACATATCAAGAAACCTACTTGATTTCCAAAAACGTTTTTAAACACATCATGTATAGCAATTATATACCTACATTCATGGGGAAGTGACTTAAAATGCCCTAAGACACATGAAAGCGTTTTTTAAGGCCCTTGCACCATTTTTGCGTCACTTTTAACATGGCTATGTAACTCAAAGAAACAAAATCTATTTGTAAAACACTTGACACAACTTTCTTCTTAATTTTCTCCCTAAAGCATACTATTCTCTATTTAAATTAAATGAATCTTTTCTCACCTTAGCAAATACTTTATGACTTTCAAAACAGTCTCAGACACACACCAATTTGTCTTTAGCAGAGCAAAAGGTATGCACTCCAGAGGCTGCAACCAACAAAGGCACAGAAATGCTGTAATTCATCACACATATCTCTCATGTCACCCAATCAAAACTCTTCCCAATTGAACTCTGAACTCTCAGTACACCTACTATATATACCTACTGGCGACCGCCAGTAGGTATATATAGTTAGGATTTTTTCTCTATGGGATTTTTGAAAATTCTATGTCTAATAACTGCCAGTAGGTATATATAGTTAGGATTTTTTCTCTATGGGATTTTTGAAAATTCTATGTCTAATAACTTTGGCGTTTGTGAACGGAATTGGCTGAAATTTTCAGGAAAATTGAACATTTTGTTTCTGAGCAGCCACTGAAAATTTGGGGGGGGTTCGTCAAGGGGGGGCCGAGAAAAAAGGGGGGTCCCAAAACGTGTTTTTCCAATGTTAATTTCCATAGGGCGGTTGGCCTCACTTTTAGCCCGAATGGCTGAATGGATTTGCACGAAACTTGGCAAAATTGTAGGGACTGTTAGCCCGATGTGCCTTTGCTAGGTCTCAATATATGTGCTCCAGTGGATTTTGAGAAATTAACGTTTAAAAAAAGATATATATCTGTAAGCGCGCTCTGGGCAGCGCTCCGGTTCGCCTACTTTACGCGTAACGGAACTTCGCGACGCGAAGCTGATTGGCTCTCCGGTGTCTGTCAACATTCTAAACAGTCCGGAGCGGCCGCCATCTTGTCTCTCGGTAGGATCGAGAGACAAGAGGAGGCCAAAAGAAAGGGGGAAATGACCATAAGGGGGCATAGTAGATCCTCCCTGACCCCCTAGGTTTGATGTGGAGGCTTTAAAAGGGCCCCGCAGGGCAAAAAAAAAAAAATCTTTTTTTTTTTTTGCGTGGGAGCGCCCGGTTCGCGAACCGGGAAGCGTACTGGGGAGCGTACTATAAGGAAAAAAGAATGATAGACTTTTCGAATACTGTATGTTAATTGATTGTTGGTTTTGTTGATTATTTTTTAATTTCTTTATTTTTTAAGCAATTATTTATTATTGTGATTGTGTTTCAAAATTTAATAACATTTCTAACATTTCACTGTCTGAAATGTCGTCATTTTCCATGAACATAGTTTGTAATCTCTGAGGGTGTAAAATGTCCTCATTTTGAAGGAGGTCATCTTCTGCTTGCACACATTGCAGTAGTTCTTGGTCCCAAGTTTCATCCATAAATTCTATATCATTTGGATCAATTAATTCTTCGCTGCTCTCTTGCAGGACAATTTGAAATGAAACTTTCTGTTCGCCTTCCATGTTGCCTGAAATTTGGATAAAAAAATATATATATTAGTAGAGATAGGGCACTGTTGGGATTAATTTTAGATAGGCAGTTTTTATCAGTGAATTTATCTTTGGGCAGTGTATAGTATCAGAGTGGAAGTAGGAATATAAAAAAGTGTGTGTGATTTAACGTAAGTAATTTCATAATTATACAAGAGAAACCTAACTCCGTCCATAACTATAACAGAGAAGTCTATCTAAATCTATAACTACTAAAGAGGGATAGTATATAACTATCAGAAAAAGTTTACCATATTAACTTTTGGTGCACAATTTACTTCAGTTTTAAAAATAACAACTTACCTTTACAAAGAAGTTGAAGTGATTAGTGAAAATCCAATTGAAATGTACAACAAGAAGTAGTAGTCAAAATGGCTGTGTTTCCTTCTCTTCCTTTATATATATTCAGGTATATAACCAATCAAATATCAGGTAATAAAAGTTGATAATGAAAGTAACATTTTCATTGGATGTCAATTCCAACACTTCAGATGTGTTTTGAGAAGTAATTTACCTCACGGTATTTAGAGAGGTCTACAGGCTAAATGGCTAAATGGAATTTCAATCAAATTTGTGAAAATGATAGGGATTGGTATGTAGTATGAACTAATCTATATTTTGTGAGAGTGTCTCCGGTCGTTTTTCTGTAAATTACTTTCCCACCTTTTTTGATGGAGCGCTTCCCGGGGAGCGCCCCGGTACGCGAACTGGTGAGCGCCCCAGTATGCGAACCTTAAGCGTTACGGGAGTCCACCATTTTGTGTTTCGGTCGACTTAAGATACAAGATGGAGGGCAAATAATGTTCAGAATGGGTAGAAGGGGGCACGGTAGACTTATCTTGACCCCCTAGGTTTTCTGAGGGTGGCTGAGGAGGCTTATATGTGCGAAAAAAAAACATTTTTTTAAAACATTTCGCGAGGTTAGCTTCCGGTTCGCGTACCGGGTAGCGCCCCGGGGAGCGTACTTTGTTGAAAATTTGTGAAAAAAGTTAGAGAAAAATAATAATTGTAAGTGATCAGATGTAGGGTAGCTCTGAGAAGAGCTTTTGGGTTTATGGTACATTTAGGTACTTATAAGTAGGTACCAATGCACAGTCTTAAATTCAGAATGAAAATTCTGTTGCCCTCATCTGAGAAGTGAACTCCATCTCCTCTGTAGATATCTTGCATGTAGTATCGCAAGTTATTGTTGTACACGGAGCCCATTCCATGGTCTCTCATGTAAGCTGAAACAGATTTGTTTACATGCTTCCTCGACTTCTCAATTTGTGGACAAAATTGGTTTGACCACCTCCATTTCTGTCTTTGGCATATATTTGAATATACCAAGGCAGTCTGAGGAAAAAGTGCCATTAATTGCTCAAAGGTGTCCTTTAAAAGCATTTCCAGACCTACCCCAGTCAAAGTGCCCAAATCATTACCTCCACAGTGCACAATTAACAGGTCAGGTTTTGGCAAATGCATAAAGGTTTTCACCAATGGTATCAATTGGTGACATTTTAATCCTCTGTGGCCAAACCACTTAATTTCCACATTTTGTAAATTGAGGTTAGGTAAATTTCTGTTCTCAGCATACCTCTGAGCCCAATAGATGTAACTATGTCCAACAATCCAGACAGAAAACATGGTGAGAGAAGGTTCTCCTGCAGTCAGATGAAGTGTGGCAATGAAATGGCAGTTGAAAAAATAAGAGTTTAAAATGAAAAAAACGGTGGAGTTTCTGTGTTAATGAAGCAGTAACAGTGATTGGTGGATTTTGATTGCTGAAAACAGAAAGTTAGGGTGCATGGATGAGTTCTTTGAAAGATGTATTTTGAGTGGTCAAGAAAAAATCATTAAATGAAAGAATGCACTGGATATGCAGGTGCACTGAGAGTTCAGAGTTCAATTGCAACATTGTTGTGTGAACTTGCAAACACCAGAGGTCTTCCAAGAGGTGGTTGCTATGCAAAAAAAGCAGAGAGGGCAGAGGGGGGAAGGGTTTTGATTTGAAAAAAAGTGAGGGAAGAGTTTTGATTGGGTGACATGAGAGATATGTGTGAAGAATTACAGCATTTCTGTGCTTTTGATAGCTGCAGACTCTGGAGTGCATACTTTTTGCTCTGCTGAAGACAAATTGGTGTGTTTCTGAGACTGTTTTGAAACTCAAAGTATTTGCTAAAGTGAGAAAAGATTTCTTTAATTTAGATAGAGAATAGTGTGCTTTAAGGAGAAAATTATAGAGAAAGTTGTGTTTTTCAAATGTTGCTTTGTCTCAAGTGTTTTACAAATAGATTTTGTTTCTTTGAGAAATTGTAATTGGAGAAAATGTGAAGTATTAGTACTGACAGGGTTTTCATGTGCATAGGAGCTGTGGAGTGTTTTCAAATTATGACTTGAAAATCGTTTTTGAGGAAAAGGAATGGTTTTAAAATTTATGACAAGGACATAATGGTGTATGCTTCTTTATAAGGCAATTGAGTGTCTCTGATGTTATTTTTCCCATTTTAATGTAAGACCTTTCCCTGTGGAGCAAATTGCTTGTAAATATGCTCCCACCTGTGCATGGCAAATTTAGATTTTCAATGTTTGCGTTATATAGCCATGTTAAAAGTGACCCAAACATGCTGCAAAGGCAATCAAAAAACGCTTTCATGTGTCTTAAGGACATTTTAAGTCATTTCCCCATGTGGAGTGTTTTCAAATTATGATTTGAAAATCGTTTTTGGGGAAAAGGAATGGTTTTAAAATTTATGACAAGGACATAATGGTGTATGCTTCTTTATAAGGCAATTGAGTGTCTCTGATGTTATTATTAACAATTTAATGTAAGACCTTTCCCTGTGGAGCAAATTGCTTGTAAATATGCTCCCACCTGTGCATGGCAAATTTAGATTTTGAATGTTTGCGTTACATAGCCATGTTAAAAGTGACCCAAACATGCTGCAAAGGCAATCAAAAAACGCTTTCATGTGTCTTAAGGACATTTTAAGTCATTTCCCCCTGTGGAGTGTTTTGAAATTATGATTTGAAAATCGTTTTTGGGGAAAAGGAATGGTTTTAAAATTCATGACAAGGACTTAATGGTGTATGCTTCTTTATAAGGCAATTGAGTGTCTCTGATGTTATTTTACCCATTTTAATGTAAGACCTTTTCCTGTGGAGCAAATTGCTTGTAAATATGCTCCCACCTGTGCATGGCAAATTTAGATTTTGAATGTTTGCGTTACATAGCCATGTTAAAAGTGACCCAAACATGCTGCAAAGGCAATCAAAAAACGCTTTCATGTGTCTTAAGGACATTTTAAGTCATTTCCCCATGTGGAGTGTTTTCAAATTATGATTTGAAAATCAAATCGTTTTTGGGGAAAAGGAATGGTTTTAAAATGTATGACAAGGACATAATGGTGTATGCTTCTTTATAAGGCATTTCAGTGTCTCTGATGTTATTTTTCCCATATTAAATTAAAAGACCTTTCCCCGTGGAGCAAATTCCTTGTAAATATGCTCCCACCTGTGCATGGTAAATTTAGATTTTGACTGTTTGAGTTACATAGCCATGTTAAAAGTGACCCAAAAAAGTTGCAAAGGCTTTAAAAAAACACTTTCATGTGTCTTAAGGACATTTTAAGTCATTTCCCTGTGGGCAGTGTTTTCAAATTATGACTTGAAAATCGTTTTTGAGGTAAAGGAATGTTTTTAAAATTTATGTGCGCCATATGCCCCCAAATTTCTTTTTCAGGGGTGCAGCAGGGTGTTCTTGAGACACCCCTGCACCTTTGGAAAAATTCTTAATTTGCGATGAGCTAATTGCTAATCGCAAATTGCACCTTCATTCCTATGGGCCTCCTGGCCCATGGAAATGAATGGGTAATTTGCAATTCCTTAAAATTCGCTATTTAGGAAATGCAAAATAGTTTGATGATACATATGGTGGTTCATCTCTAACAAGATAAGAAGCTTAGGGATACATTTATGATGACTGGCGCAATGAAGTGGACATCACTTACTTCATTGGTAGGCCTTTACATGTATTATCTCCTCTGTATTCTTCATCAAGCGTAACTTTGATCTGCAATCCTGAGTAGGCCTCACCTTAAACAAACCTCTGGATAGGCCACACCTTATTGTCATCCTGAATTAATCATTGAAAATGCTAGGGACAGATTTATGATAGGTGTATGCCTCTTTTGCGCCACTGTGCGTCACTTTTGTGATGCAGCGGCGGTGCAAAAGATTTGCTATGAGGCGACAAAATTACAAATTGATGCATTTAGGCAGATGTGTCATGGTGTAAAAAACACCGTGCCACATGAAACCGATGCAGCAGTGATGCAAAAGATGCACCATGTTGCAAGACAGGCCTCACTTGGGGCCATATGTATCAAGCTAATTAGCATTCACAAAGGCCGAAATTTTGTGAATTTCGGCCTTTGCGAATGCTAATTAGACAAATGGTATGTATCAAACAAGTTTGATGCGAAATAAGGAATAGCAAAATTTGATATTCCTTATTTTGCGATTGCACTGAAGGATTTGCAAATTTTGCGATTTCTTAAATGCAATGTATCAAACAAAAAATATGCAAAAAATGCCATTAAGGATTTGCAAATTACCACCAACTTCTAGTTGGTGGTAATTTGCGAATTCTTTTCAAAAAGCTTTTTTTCCAAAAAACAAAAGGTGCCATATGACGCCGATACATGCCCTTAGGGCATGTATGTGCGCCATATGCCCCCAAATTTCTTTTTCAGGGGTGCAGCAGGATGTTCTTGAGACACCCCTGCACCCTTGGAAAAATTCCTAATTTGCGATGAGCTAATTGCTAATCGCAAATTGCACCTTCATTCCTATGGGCCTCCTGGCCCATGGAAATGAATGGGTAATTTGCAATTAGCAATTTGATCATCGCAAATTAGGAATGGTAAAGAATCGCTATTTATTCCTTAAAATTCGCTATTTAGGAAATGCAAAATAGTTTGATGATACATATGGCGGTTCATCTCTAACAAGATAAGAAGCTTAGGGATACATTTATGATGACTGGCGCAATGAAGTGGACATCACTTACTTCATTGGTAGGCCTTTACATGTATTATCTCCTCTGTATTCTTCATCAAGCGTAACTTTGATCTGCAATCCTGAGTAGGCCTCACCTTAAACAAACCTCTGGATAGGCCACACCTTATCGTCATCCTGAATTAATCATTTAAAATGCTAGGGACAGATTTATGATAGGTGTATGCCTCTTTTGCGCCACTGTGCGTCACTTTTGTGATGCAGCGGCGGTGCAAAAGATTTGCTATGAGGCGACAAAATTACAAATTGATGCATTTAGGCAGATGTGTCATGGTGTAAAAAACACCGTGCCACATGAAACCGATGCAGCAGTGATGCAAAAGATGCACCATGTTGCAAGACAGGCCTCACTTGGGGCCATATGTATCAAGCTAATTAGCATTCACAAAGGCCGAAATTCTGCGAATTTCGGCCTTTGCGAATGCTAATTAGACAAATGGTATGTATCAAACAAGTTTGATGCAAAATAAGGAATAGCAAAATTTGATATTCCTTATTTTGCGATTGCACTGAAGGATTTGCAAATTTTGCGATTTCTTAAATGCAATGTATCAAACAAAAAATATGCAAAAAATGCCATTAAGGATTTGCAAATTACCACCAACTTCTAGTTGGTGGTAATTTGCGAATTCTTTTCAAAAAGCTTTTTTTCCAAAAAACAAAAGGTGCCATATGACGCCGGCATGTAGGTGCGCCATATGCCCCCAAATTTCTTTTTCAGGGGTGCAGCAGGGTGTTCTTGAGACACCCCTGCACCCTTGGAAAAATTCCTAATTTGCGATGAGCTAATTGATAATCGCAAATTGCACCTTCATTCCTATGGGCCTCCTGGCCCATGGAAATGAATGGGTAATTTGCAATTAGCAATTTGCTCATCGCAAATTAGGAATGGTAAAGAATCGCTATTTATTCCTTAAAATTCGCTATTTAGGAAATGCAAAATAGTTTGATGATACATATGGTGGTTCATCTCTAACAAGATAAGAAGCTTAGGGATACATTTATGATGACTGGCGCAATGAAGTGGACATCACTTACTTCATTGGTAGGCCTTTACATGTATTATCTCCTCTGTATTCTTCATCAAGCGTAACTTTGATCTGCAATCCTGAGTAGGCCTCACCTTAAACAAACCTCTGGATAGGCCACACCTTATTGTCATCCTGAATTAATCATTTAAAATGCTAGGGACAGATTTATGATAGGTGTATGCCTCTTTTGCGCCACTGTGCGTCACTTTTGTGATGCAGCGGCGGTGCAAAAGATTTGCTATGAGGCGACAAAATTACAAATTGATGCATTTAGGCAGATGTGTCATGGTGTAAAAAAACTGTGCCACATGAAACCGATGCAGCAGTGATGCAAAAGATGCACCATGTTGCAAGACAGGCCTCACTTGGGGCCATATGTATCAAGCTAATTAGCATTCGCAAAGGCCGAAATTCTGCGAATTTCGGCCTTTGCGAATGCTAATTAGACAAATGGTATGTATCAAACAAGTTTGATGCAAAATAAGGAATAGCAAAATTTGCTATTCCTTATTTTGCGATTGCACTGAAGGATTTGCAAATTTTGCGATTTCTTAAATGCAATGTATCAAACAAAAAATATGCAAAAAATGCCATTAAGGATTTGCAAATTACCACCAACTTCTAGTTGGTGGTAATTTGCGAATTCTTTTCAAAAAGCTTTTTTTCCAAAAAACAAAAGGTGCCATATGACGCCCATACATGCCCTTAGGGCATGTATGTGCGCCATATGCCCCCAAATTTCTTTTTCAGGGGGTGCAGCAGGGTGTTCTTGAGACACCCCTGCACCCTTGGAAAAATTCCTAATTTGCGATTAGCTAATTGCTAATCGCAAATTGCACCTTCATTCCTATGGGCCTCCTGGCCCATGGAAATGAATGGGTAATTTGCAATTAGCAATTTGCTCATCGCAAATTAGGAATGGTAAAGAATCGCTATTTAATACCGATTTTGTACATACATACCGTTTTGCATTTCCTAAATAGCGATTCCTTAAAATTCGCTATTTAGGAAATGCAAAATAGTTTGATGATACATATGGCGGTTCATCTCCAACAAGATAAGAAGCTTAGGGATAGATTTATGATGACTGGCGCATCACCAGGGATGTGCCAGTCATCCTGCGCCGCTGTTCCGCCACCCATGGTGTGCTGCATTTACAATGCGGCGCACCATGGGGCAAAAACGGCACAGATGCGTGACGCATCTCTGCCGTAAAGGTGGCGCATTGCTGGAGTTGTATCGCAAGTGCGATGCAGCTCCAGCAAGGCTCAGGGGTGCCCCATCTCCACAATGCTGCATCAAGACCTATGCCTGCTTCAAGCAGGCGCAGGGTTTTGACGCAGCTTTGTCCTATCTGATTGTAAATGCGGCACACCATGGGTGGCAGAGCAGCGGTGCACGTTAACTAGTGCATCCCTGGGGATGTGCCAGTTAACATAAATCTGCCCCTTTACATTTAAGTATGTGCAGGGGACACAGAGTCGGTGAGGCTTATCCAAGGTTAAGAAGAGATGAGTCCTGTTCACTGAAAAATTGGACATAGGCTTCACCTCCTCAGCATCGCTGGACATGGCTAAATAATAGCTGCAAAATGTTACTCTTGTTAAACAATTTTACTATTATAATCTCTGAGATTTGTCTCTTACTCTGCAACATCTCATTGTTGTTATCTTTCTTTAAAGATAAAGACAACATCAACATGAGCGACAATCAGCAATCAGTTGATTTCGACCTCATCATTGAACTCGTAATTGAAACATCAGTGGATGTTGATCCCTTGGATGATTTAAATCCTGAGGATGAAGAAGAACATGATGAGGATGCAGATTTGTCAGAATTGTATGACATAGGTTGGGAAGCTGACGTGCTTGAGCCTATGGAACTATAAACATTTATTTTTAAAATTTATAATCAATGAAAAGTAAAAATGTAAACCGTTTGATTTATAATTAAAAACACCTTTAAAAACAGGTTATGTCTAGTGTCTTCAATAAAATATTAAAATATGCTCATAAAATTAGATCAGAATCACATATAAAATAGTAGAGGTACAATGAATATAAATTCCATTTCTTTTCTGCTATTTGTGTATTATATATTTGCCAAGCACTAAAAAATCTTCTATGTAAAAATGTCAAGTAGTGTGTTAAGTTTTTGATGACTGTTATTGATTTACTGTTTGGTAATAGTGGTTAATAACATTTTTTATTATATTTTACCACAGATTCAACTGCAGATCATTTCAAGATTTCAGCATGCCAACCAAAGAAAGACTGAGAAAGGCTGCAAAACGTCAAAGACAGCAGGTCAATGAAAAAAAGCAGCAGTCCTCTAACAAAAAGATTTGTCAAGTCACCAAGAAAGCACCGGGTAAGAGTACAAAAACATTCATAAGAAATATCTGTAGTAAAAAAAATATTACTACAGAAATTGTTTCAGTCCCGAAAAAGAGAAGCAATTCAAACGGAAAGGAAAGGCCAATGAAAAATGTTACTGCTAGAGCAAGAGATAACTCTGTGCATGATAGTAGAAGGAAACAACAGTTTAGGGACATTCGTAAACGAATGTTCCGCAACAGGATAATTGGCAATTTGTTAAAAAATATTAAGAAAGGTCAACAGAAAGTGGTTTTTTATAAGAGAAAAAAAATAGTTGAGAAAGTTATTGATCAGGCATTTGAAATTAAACATAAGTTATTTATTTTGATAATCAATAGAATTAGGAAGCTAAACAAGGCAATTTATGATTTCAAAAGAAATAGTAGATGGAAGAGAATAGTTAATCGTAGTAATTTTTGTGAAGTTTTTTCTGGAGAATGGATGCATAGTTCAAGCTGTGAGGCATTTTTTAATGAGGAGAGTTATTTCCAGGATAATGATTTGGTGCATGCAGTTGACACCAGTGGTCGAGCTTATGAAGTGAAAGATGGTTGTCCAGTTGAAAAAGAAAAACTTGTGACAACAGAGGCAGAAGAGGTGTTAGGTAATGAGGTTTTAGGAAGACGTCCTAAGGGTCCTGTGTATACCTGGAAGTGTAGTAGTATTTGCAGTGTGCGACAGGATTCCATCAATTTGCTTTGTGATTTTGTACGGTCATTTAATAAGAAAAGTTTGAAGCAGAAAATGTAGTTGTTGCAAGAATTAGATCCTTGCAGAGTGAGAGAAGTGACAGGTTTGCATGGTCATTCACTGGCTTGTCTTTCCAGGAGAGTATGCCAGAGTGTTTTTCATCATTTCAGGATGCTAGCAGTGCATCATAATAAAGTGAGGAAATTAGTTAGAATGTTGTATTATGCTAAGAGTCCAGCAATTATGCTTAAACAATTATGCGCTGCTCTTTTGCATGGTTCTGAAATAGATGTGAAGAATATATGTGAAGAAATTGAGTTTTGTTACTTTGGAAGTAAAGAGGAGAATGTTGAAATTGACCAAGAAGAAGCGGGTAATGTGGAAGATAGTGTACAGGTTTCCAGTACAGATAATTTCCAGAGGGAAATTGCGACGTTTGAGGTGAAATCAAGTGAGAGGCCAAATTTCACTTGTGTGTGTTGTCGACGCACTTATTATAAGAATCAGACTAAGTTAGTGGATTTATATGCAAAAAGTGAAAGGGAAAATAATAGTGAATGGAAGGATTTCACAACATACTTGATGGTAGAAAATTGTTTTGATTTGGGATTGGATCAACGTGTGTGTACTTATTGTTGTAACACATTAAATCAAAACCAGATGCCTGCTAGAGCAGTTCATAATAATCTGGAATTGGTTGAGATTCCTTCTGAATTGAAGGATTTAAATACTTATGAATCTATTTTGATTCAAAGTATCCATCCCTTTCAGGCTATTGTAAGAATGGAGCCAAAGACAGGGAAATTGCCTCCATCAGATTTACAGAGAGGATTAAAGGGAAGAGTTGTTTATTTGCCTCTAGATTTGAAGAAAAACATTAACACAATTGGAGTAGAAAAAGTGGAAGAGGAACCTCTGGTTATCTTAGTTAATGGGGTTCCGACAAAGAATAAGAAAATATGGCAAGATTTAGTGGATGTTAGACAAGTTAAAAAGGCAACATTGTATTTGAAAAAAAATAATAAATACTATAAGAATGTATATGTTGCAGAAGAGGAAGTAAGTGAGGAAGAGGATAGCGATTTGTGTGCTGGTCAAATTGAGAAAGTAGAACCCTCTACTAGTGAAGAAATATATGAACATTATAGTGTTCATCCTTTGCATTCCAAGGAAGTCATGGGGAATGCTATTGAGTTGTTTCAAATGAAACAAGCCAAAGGGAGTCCCATTAGTGTTTGGGAGGAAAGTTTGGAAGCTCGGTGTTTCCCACAGCTTTTTCCAACAGGTCAGGGAGGAAGATATGATGAGCGACCTCATCAAATTCCTGCTTCTGAATACCGGACTTTGCGATTGTATGCAGGAGATGCTAGGTTTCGACAATGCATTCCCTATTTGTTTTATCTCCTGTTTGAAAGCGATCTGTCTGGACTGTCATATGCAGTGATCCACATCTTGAAAAGTGGTATACACATGCAAAACATCTCGGCAAGTGACTTTATGGATAAAGTCAATGTCCAAGACAGTATTTTGGATTCTCACCTGATTAATCTCATGGCGTGTCAGCGTGGTACTAATGAGTACTGGTACCGTCGTCATGGTGATTTAAAATGTATGCTGAGGAACTTAGGAACTCCCACATGGTTCCTCACTCTGAGCTGTGCCGAGTATGGCTGGGAAGACTTACTTGAATTTCTACGAGAGGCAAATGGAAACATCGAAAACATCGAATTCAAGACACCCGGAGAACTGTGCTCTTTGGATCCAGTCAATGTATGTAGGTACTTCAATCATAGATTTGAAGCTATGATGTCTTTCATCATGAATAAGAAGAATCCACCTCTTGGAGAGGTGTTGGATTTCTTCTGGAGAAAGGAGTACCAAGCAAGAGGTGCTCCTCATATACATATGTTGCTGTGGATCAAGGATGCACCTAAATTTGGAACGGATCCAGAAGACTCAGTGATGAGTTTCATACAACAGTATTCTACGTGTGCTGTTCCAAACGCAAAGGAGAAGAAAAGCCTAAGAGAAAAAGTTCTACGTTTCCAAAGCCATCGATGTTGAAAGTACTGTCGTCGTAAATTCCGAAACAAGGACAAGTTCTACACCAAATGTCGTTTCGGCTTTCCACGACCGGTGATTTCTAAAGGAAGAGTAAACAGTTTGATGTCTTCGCTGCGACATAATGTGTTGAAGAAATCACCTAAAAACACATACAATTTGAAGAGGAACGAAGAGTCTAAGTACATCAACGACTACAACCCGGTGATTTTGTCCATGTGGAATGCTAACATGGATATACAGTTTGTGGCTGATAACTGTATGGCTGTGGCTCGGTATGTGACATCTTACATCACCAAAAAAGAGAAGACAGAATTGAAGGATATGTGGGAGGACATTTCCCATGAAAAGAGCCTCAGCAAGAAGTTGTACAGTTTCAGTCTGAAGATGTTGTCGCATCGAGAAATCGGAGCTTACGAATGTTCTGACCGGTTGTCTTCAGCAAGTCTCTATGCCAAGTCCAGGAGTATCGTTTGGGCGAGTCTTGGTCTTGCTGCAACGCGTAATCGAGTTCTCAAACCTGTGCGGGAAATTGAGTATTTGGCGGAAAAGGAGCCAAACAGTACCGACATTTTGAAGACCAACATGTTGGATACATATTATCCAAATCGAAGCAGTCACCTCGATAATGTTTGTCTGTATGAGGTTCTTCAAAATTACATATTCAAGAGGAACATCAAAGAAGATACTGAGAAAGCAGTGTATGCTGTAATAGGAAGTGAGGGATGTCTGGTCAAGCAAAGAAAATGCCACTTGGTAAACCATCGAAAATTGAGTGGCGAATCTCCTGAAAAAAAGGAGTTTTTCTATTTAGCACTTTTGCAACTTTCCAAGCCTTGGCGTGCAGAAGAGGAACTGCTTGGAGATTTCCTCTGTTACGAAGACTCTTTCAATGCTGCCAAGGAGACCATAGAATGTCCTGCTTTTCCCAAATATGTAGAAATGTTGAATGTGGAAATTGAGCAGGAAGCAACGATTGCAGCCGAGATTGCCAGAGACAGTTCTCAGGACAGTCAGAGTTCTGCTTCATTGAGTCAGGATCCACTAGGAGGACCTGTTGTCGAAAATGAAGCTGCCACTGCTATGAATGAAGTGGAAAGAGCCATGGCACATGCTCAGGAGGATGCGGTTAACTTAGAAGAGTTGGAAAGACAACTCAACGTTGAGCAGAGGAAAATATATGACGAAGTTACCATGCAAATTGATCATGGATTAAGTCATGACAAGAAAGAGTGCTCATGTACGTCGTTGAAGCCTGTCCGACTGTACGTGAGTGGAGTAGCGGGAACTGGAAAAAGTTTCCTTATTAAAGCAATTTCATGTTATTTGCAGGAAAGGACAGAGTCATCGCTGTCTTGTGTTGTCACTGCTCCAACTGGACTGGCAGCACATAACATTAAAGGGATTACTTTACATCGTTTACTGATGCTGCCAGTGGAGCATGACAACAAATTACAATATCACAAGCTATCTGGAGATGCTTGTTGTGAAGTTTCAAGAATCTTGAGGAAAATGAAACTTCTTATCATTGACGAAGTAAGCATGGTTTCCAATGTCATGCTTGCCTTTGTGCATTTGAGAATGCAAGAAGTTCTCAAAACAGAGTATGATGTGTTATTTGGTGGCAAACACATCATTGTTTTCGGAGATCTTCTGCAGCTTACACCAGTGAAAGGGCAACCTGTGTTCAAAATGCTCACGCATGAAGATACCAGGAAGTGCCTAGGGAGCATTGGCAACGTCAATATATGGTTAAACTTCAATTATGCTGAACTGCATGAAAATATGCGTCAGGCGAAGGATGAAGTTTACAAGTCTATTCTACAAGATGTTAGAATTGGAAAAGTGACCGAGCATGGGAAAGAAGCTTTACATGCACGATTACTGTCAAATTTATATCCAGAACAAGATGTTGTGCCTGAGAATATTTTTCAGAAAATTACTGAGAAGAAATCTGGAATATGTTTGATGCCAACTCTTGCAGAATGTGCCAAATTCAACAACAAAATGTTGCATTTAGAAAAGCAACAGATTGTGAAACTGGAAGCTATTGACAGAGTAGAGCATATGGGATCAACAATTATTTTGTCTGAGAATTTGAAAACAAAATTGGATTCATTAGAGAAGACTATATCTAAAACTGCAGGTTTTGAAAAGACTCTGAATGTGTGCTTGAACTGCCGTATAATTTTAAGAAGGAATTTACATGTTGAAAGAGGTCTGGTAAATGGATCAATGGGTAATGTTGTTGATTTTGTAAAATACAGAAATAGAGATGGAATTGAATTTTTAAAAATTAAATTTGATGGCATTGAGGAAGTACAGCTAATTGGTCGTTGTTCTGCTAGATTTTTGCTTGTAAAAGACTTATATGTTCGCCGTAAGCAGTTTCCTGTTTGCTTGGCATATGCGGTGACAATCCATAAATCGCAAGGTTTAAGTGTAGACAGTGCATTGGTGAATATTGGCAGTTCTGTGTTCAAGGAGGGTATGGCATATGTGGCATTGTCACGAGTTAGAACTTTATCGGGATTGTACTTGATTGAGTGTGATGTCACAAACATTTGTGCGGATCTAGATTGTGTTAAGGAATACAATAGGTTAAGAAGAGAGTATGCGCCACATTTGCCTCAATATCCTTTGTTTGAGAAACGTGTGGTAGGCCGGAAACGAAGAAATGTGACCAATACTGGGGAGGTTGTAGCAAAAAGACGAAAAGTCGATGAACCTGAAATTATAAGCAGAAACAAAAAGGATTCTGTTGAAGATGTTGTTGGTTTTCAATTTGAAAACAGTTCTGGTGTCAACTGCTATGCTAATGTAGTGGTTAATGTTTTGTTTTCTCTAGAAAATGTAAAAGAAGAGATTGTGGTTAATTCTGATCAAAGATTTTGCAGTTTGTTAAATTCTGTGTTAGAGAAATGTAGCACTGATAGAACAAAAATAGAAAGTGTGTCTGAAATTCGAAATCTGTTAGACAGATGTTCAGGCCAAACACAATTCTCTCAAACTATTCAGCAAGATTGTCAGGAGTTTTTAATGTATATGCTTGATGTATTGCATGCTGAAGGTGTAGATGTAGATCACCTGTTTGGGCTTTCTTATCAATGGCAGCATGACTGCGAGAACTGTAGGGTATCAAGTACTACTAGTGTAGACTCAGAAAGATTTATATATTTAACTTTGCCAGACAGTAAATCAGTCTCTTTTAATAAACTAGTAAAAGCAGCTGATCACA
Organism: Lissotriton helveticus; assembly: GCF_964261635.1. Lineage (NCBI taxonomy): Eukaryota > Metazoa > Chordata > Amphibia > Caudata > Salamandridae > Lissotriton > Lissotriton helveticus. The sequence goes on from NC_136071.1 coordinate 308,758,082, forward strand.
ACATGGAGTGTAGCCAATGTAAATCTGAAATGATGTCCACATTATTTATACGAACATATGGCCAGTATGTCATTTTAATGTTCCAACGATGTAGGCCTGATGGAACAAAATTGACAACTTTAATTAAAAATGTTGTGGCTTCACAGTTGTCAATATCAGGAAGGACTTTTGTAACTGCAGCAATTATATATCATGACGGTCCTTCAATAACATCAGGACATTACACAGCTTATTTAAAGTCTAGAAATGGCTGGTCATTCTGCAACGATTCTGTTTTAATTTTCAAAAAAAAATTGCCGTATGACCTTAAAAACTCTTACCTGGTGTTTTTAAAACCAAAATTTTAGGGAAAGAATCTCGGGATGTGCTCTGAGGAATTTCAAGAAGTTCTAATGGCTCCTACACGATTTGGCCTTGAGGATAAGTGTAGTACAGAGACATAACTTCTTACCATAACACTGGACGTCATGGAGAAATAAGTGCACTTTGAATGAGTTCAGAAAAACTGTTTCTTTTTATAAGCTAATTGAAGCAGCCAATCAAAACATGGAGTAGAGGGAATGTAAGTCTGCAATGCTGTCCACTGTTTTACATTGCTTGTGATTAAAAGTGATGTAGAGAATTAAATAATTGTAGTAGTCATAGAGGTAGTGTAAGTCTGCTTCATAGTAAGCAGTATCAGTGTCATAGGAAATGTAGAACATGACTGAGCAAGAAGGGGAAGATATTACTAGTCCAGGATTGTGAAAATGATCTTCAATATTTTAATTGTGAAAGTTGCGGAAATACAACATGACGGGATTGGCTTACAAGAATTCTAAGAGTTATAAATGGCTCAGACATGATTTGGCCTTGTGGAAACGTGTGGTAGAGAGCAAGAAGTCATTTATTGTATGTAACATGTTTTTCAAAACGATGGAGGTTTTCTTTCAGAAAGTGGCGGTCTGAAAGTAATAATAGCACAACAGAGTGTAAGCTGTTCATAGGACATCCTTCGACGTCATGGAAAGTAAGTTAACTTTAAGGAGTTCTGAATTCTGATTTGTTATGTTGTATGGGTTTTTTAAACACAATCATTTTGATTGTGTTTTTTTTCCCCCGCTGTTATATGATGAATACCTTCAAGTCACTGTTTTTAGTGAAATTTGATACATTCTGAGAACAGCAAAAATAAACCATTTAACATGTATAATTAATTCTGTACTGTTTGCATTTATGATGTACATTTAGAACTGTGTAGGAGGCATGGAGAAGGAGAGGCTTCTGTAAGTGTCAAAGTTGTTGCATACAGTGCTCATATTCTACGTAGTCTTTCATATGATAGACTACATTTCCACAATGAGATACCTAAGCAAAGGAAACACAGGTGATATGATTGTGGAATGAGCAAAAAAAATTGCACGTTTTTCAATTATATTACCTGTGTTTCCTAACATTACACATCACATTGTGTAGATGAGGTTTAGGCCTGTTCCTGGAGACAGAGGAGGTCTGACATTTGTTCAACAGTGCAGTGGACATGACTCACTTCGTTGGTAGGCCTCCACATGTATTATCTCCTCTGTATTCTTCAACAAACCTAAATTCCATCTGCAACCCTGAGTAGGACTTACCTAAAACAAATCTGTGGATAGGTTACACCTTATTGGCATCCTAAAACAATCATTTAAAATGTTAGGGTCAGATTTATGGTGGCCGTGCGCCTCTTTTGCTCCATTGTGGGTCATTTTTGTGTAAAAGATGCACCATGTTGCAAGATAGGTTTCAGTTCATCTCCAGCAAGATACCATCAGTTTAAAATGTATATAATTAGCACTGTGTAGGGGGCATGCAGAAGCTGAAGCTTTTGTAAGTGTCAAAGTTGTTCCATGCAGTGCTGCACTTCTGGGTACTGTTTAATATGCTGCACTACATGTGCACTATGAGATACCTAAGCAAAGGCCACACAGGTGATGTGATTGTGAAATGAGGAAAAGAAACTCCACATTTTTCAATTACATCACCTGTGTTTCCTAAGTTTACGAATGACATTGTGCAGATGAAGTTTAGGTCTGTCCATGGACACAGAAGAGGTCTGGCCTTTGTTCAAGAGTGAAGTGGACATGACTTACTTCATTGGTAGGTCTTCACATGTATTATCTCCTCTGTACTCTTCAACAAGCGTAAATTTCATCTAAAACCCTGAGTAGGCCTCACCTTAAACAAACCTCTGGATAGGCCACACCTTATCGTCATCCTAAATCAATCATTTCAAATGTTAGGGACAGATTTATGATAGGTGTATGCCTCTTTTGCGCCACAGTGCGTCACTTTTGTGATGCAGCGGCGGTGCAAAAGATTTGCTATGAGGCGACAAAATTACAAATTGATGCATCTAGGCAGATGTGTCATGCTGTAAAAAACCCGTGCCACATGAAACCGATGCAGCAGTGATGCAAAAGATGCACCATGTTGCAAGACAGGCCTGACTTCATCTCCAACAAGATAAGAAGCTAACAGCCTGATTCATGTAGCCAAAAGTGCTCGCAAAAGGGCCAGATTCTGAGAATCTGGCCCTTTGCGAGTGCGATTTTTGCATTTGGTATTCACAATCCCAAATGCAAAAATCGCTATGTAAGAATTCGCATATTTGCGAGGAATGGCATTTAAGGAATCTCTAATAGAGATTCCTCAAATGCTATTCATGACACAAAAAAAATTGCGATTTTGCACTTTTGGGCCGCTATTTACCGAGAGGTCAGACCTCTCGGTAAATAGCAAAAACTCAGAAAAATGCTTTTAAAAGCATTTTTCTAAGTTGCATGTTGCACACACACATGTCCTTTGGACATGTGTGTGCGCAACACCTGTTCAAATGTGCATTTTAGGGGTGCTACAGGGTGTCCTTTGGACACCCCTGGCACCCTTAAAATCGCTATCTGATTTGCGAGTAGCAAATTGCAACTCGCAAATGAGGGATACTCCCCATTCATTCCTATGGGCCTTTTGGCCCATAGGAATGAATGGGGAGTTATTCCTTTTTTTGCGAGTAGCAATTTTCTACTCGCAAATAGAGATCATGTAGGAATCGCTATTTATTTAGCAATTCCTACATGAATGCCGTTTTGCTTGTCCTCAATAGCGAGTCGCTATGATTCGCTATTAGGGCCACGCAAAACGGCCCGTACATGAATCAGGCTGTATGTCTTCTGTAAATGTCAAAATTGTTGTATATTTTGCTCAACTTCTATGTACTCTTTGATATGCTAGACTCCATCTGCACTATGAGATACCTAACCAAAGGCAACACAGGTGATGTGATTGTGAAATGAGGAAAAGAAACTCTGTTTCTCCTTCAATCTTTTCCCTTGTCTTTTCTAATTTTTAAATACATGTTTTAATATTTTTCAAATGTTTGTTCTCTCTTTCACAGATTGAAAGTATAAAAACAAAAAGTGAGTAAGTTAACGACAATTATAAGGTAAATGTTTTGTACTCTTTTCGTTACATTTCTATCACATTCACCTACTAGTAGTTCGACAGCTTCATTTCTTTAACCCTCAGTTTCCTGCCTTTGCTACTTCCCTCATTCCTTTCTCTATTACCTACTTACTCTACTCCTTCCACTCCTTTTCTCAGTCCCTCTCTTCTCATAGTTCCTCACTCTTGTTCACTCACTCCGTCTCTATTACTCTTAGTGTCTTTGACTGATCACTCTTTCACTACTTGTTCATTATGCTTTCTCTCTGTAGTTCAAGCACACTAAGGGGCATATTATCAACACAGCCAATAAAATTATTGCTGTTTTTATTGGAAGAAAACTGTTGCAAAAGTGGTTTTAGCGGCAGTTTTCCCCCGCAAAAGCGGCTTTAGCGACACATTTCTGCCGATAAAAGCTGCAAAACTTGTATTGCCTATGTTGATGATATGGTTCTATGTTATTTACATTTCTTTGCTGTTTCAATTAATCTTTTCTGTTATTTTTTCTTTTCTGTTTTCTGTTTTTTGTCTCTGTTATTCCACATGTTTTAATCTTATTTTGAACATTCACTCACATTCTCCAAGAAACTCTTCTTTGTTATTGTTCTACTCTCTTTTTTTTCACTTCCTTATCTATTTTGTTTTTCACAATTATACCCTCTTCCATCTTTTCTTCGGTAAATAGATCTATTAAACAGTATCTCTGGATTACTCCCTATAGCTGTCTTTCTTTTAACATTACTCTCTGTTTACTTCCCTTATACTTACTCTTCTTTTTTTTTTTTTTTACATTTTTTTGGTTCGCTCCCGGTTCGCGTACCGGGAAGCGAACGGGGAAGCGAACTAAAAGAAATAGAGCTTGCCAGAGTGCTAAACATTCTAGCAATTTTTTTTTGAAAGGGGAGGTAGTTCTGAAAAGAACTTTGTTTTAATGTTTTTGTTGTTTTATATTTTTTTTTTATTTTTCTGAACATTTTTTCTTTTTTTTGTATTTTTTGAACATTTTTATGTTTTTTTTTGTTTTTGATGGAGGGGAAACAACAAAAAACAGGCATTGAAAAGGGCTCAACAGGAGCAAAAAAAAAAATTACTGTCTGGGGCGGTTAGGGCAATTGTGATTGTTAATAGCTAGGTTGATTAAATTAATGCTCATGTTACCACATGACAGCAATGCACCGCAATACATACAGGTATGTTTGATATGAGCAAAGTTCTCCTGAATGTTTGGCACGGTTTCCCATGCCTCTGCTGCTGTCAACGATATTAGTGATGTTGACCTGGCCACAGGAGTTGTTGTTGGGTTATCTTGCATGTCACGTATCTCCGCCTGGCTGTAGTTCAATGGATGCCACCTGATCATGTGATGATGCATTGTATGGTTTCCGTAGCTATATTTTTTATCAGTGCCTCTAGATAACCGGTCTTTACAAATCAGGCAGGTGACATACCTAGCATTTACTTTTTTTTGCCCTCGAGGGAGTGAAAAAAACTGCCAAATAAAGCTGGCTTTCCGACGGGAAACCCGGGGCAACTCCTGTAAGAACTGTGGTCCTTCGGTCTCCTCTTCCTCTAGTTCATCCTCTTCCTCCTCTGTCTGGCTGATAAACTGGGGAGGTGGTCCTCTCTTCCCATGAGGAGGTGGAGGTGGTGGTGGGGGTGCACCAGCTGAAGCAACTATTGAAGCCATTGCTCAACTCTCAAAAATGGTCTTCCTCTCACAAAGATGAAAGTCAGAGTGAGGAAAGAAGGAGGGGTTTTCATCATTTGGGATAAACAATAGTTCTAAACCAATGAAAAGTGTTATTTTTAGGTCACCTGACCTAGCCTTACATCATTATGAAACCAAAAGTGAAATGAACCAATGAAAAGTTTTATCAACAAGTCACATGACCTCTTACGCTTAAGTTACGCGCTGCGGAACGCGCCCCGGATCGCTTCCGGGTCGCTGCCCTTCGCGCCTCGGTTCGCGCTCCGGAGCGCTTCCGGGTGCGCTAACGCGGCGCATCATAAGATGCATTACGCGGCAACGCGATACGTCGCGCTTTCGCGACGCGCCGCGGATCGCTTCCGGGGAGCTGCGCTTCGCGCCTCAGTTCGCGTACCGGAGCACTTCCGGGTGCGCTAACGGAGCGCGTCATAAGATGCATTACGCGGCAACGTGATACGTCGCGCTTCCGCGACGCGTCACGATGTTGATTTCTAACGCGGCAGTTGCGCTAACGGAACGTTTAACGGTTCGCGGACTGGGTCGCGGCATCAGGTTGAGCTAACGGGAAGCTTCCCGGTTCGCGAACCGGGAGCGAACAAAAAAAAAGTATTAAAAAAAAAAATTATTAATAAACATATAAAATATATTTTTGGATTTAAAGAAGAATACATTTTACAGCTACAGATATTAGCTTTTAAAAAAACAATGAAATTCACTGAAAAAACCATAGGTTATAGACCATATATAGTTAGGAATTAGCATTTACAAAACCTTGAAAATTCACTGAAAAAACCATAGGTTATAGACCATATATAGTTAGGAATTAGCATTTAAAAAACCTTATTTTACTCACACAAAACCATTGAAATTCCATATATAGTTAGTTGTACTAACTATATATCGCGCACCCGCAATCCACTGCTGATGATGTCACATATTACATCATTCATGACATGGTCAGTGACATCACTGATGACATCACTGATGACATCTCAAATGACATCACTGATGACATCACTGATGACATCTCAAATGACATCACTGATGACATCACTGATGACATCTCAAATGACATCACTGATGACATCACTGATGACATCTCATTTGACATTACTGATCACATCACTGATGACATCATTCATGTGATAATACGATGAACCTCTTCAGACTCTAATATAACCTTAGATACACTCAGTGTAAACAGACACTCATAGACTGTCACTCATCTATGGAGTTACTCAGACACTTAGTCAGTCATGCAAAGAATCAATCACACCTCCATTTCCTCAACTATACAGTTATACACACCTTACTTATTCAAACATATACTAAAACATATTTACTGACTTATACAATCCTGGATACAAGTTCACAATGATCCATACAGCCACTCACACATTCACTGGCTCTTATGCACAGTTATTTATATATGTCAACTCTCACATGTACTGTATTTTACATATGTACTTACTTTAACATGTAGCACTGAGATATCCATTCACTCACCAATACACTCATGCACACAGTCAACCGCCCATACAGCTGTTTCCACATGCACTTTTGAACCCATACATCTAGTCAATCAACTGCTCACACATCTATGCAAAGAGTCATACACCTCCCAGCCACCCACACACACACTCAGTCTCCCATACAAATGCTTGGGCAACCAATCAATAACCCATACAGTTAATCATATAGCTACTGATCAACACATGCAGCAGTTTACAGAACAACAGACATAATGATGCACAAATTAAGACAGTTTAGTCACTAACCCATGCACTCAGTGAGACACATTTAATCAGTCACTCATACAGTCAGTCATGCCCCTACTAAATCCTTCATCAAGACACTTATACATCCACTCATTCTTCAATATGTAAGACATATTTTAACTTTACAGAATTGTCATCAGTGATGTCATTTGAGATGTCATCAGTGATGTCATCAGTGATGTCATTTGAGATGTCATCAGTGATGTCATCAGTGATGTCACTGACCATGTCATGAATGATGTAATATGTGACATCATCAGCAGTGGATTGAGGGTGCACGATATATAGTTAGTACAACTAACTATATATGGAATTTCAATGGTTTTGTGTGAGTAAAATAAGGTTTTTTAAATGCTAATTCCTAACTATATATGGTCTATAACCTATGGTTTTTTCAGTGAATATATATATATATATATATATATATATATATATATATATATATATATATATATATATATATATATATATATATATATATATATATCAGACAAGGGAGGAAACGTAGTACTATGGCCACTCAACATGTACTATGAAGAGGCTTTATCCCAACTGCAGGATCAAGAGTCAATCAATCAATCAATCATAACACTTGTATAGCGCACTACTCACCCGGAAGGGTCTCAAGGCGCTTGGGGGAAGGGGTCCGCTACTGCTCGAACAGCCAGGTCTTGAGTTGTCTCCTGAAGGTGAGATGGTCCTGGGTCAGCCGAAGGTGGATGGGGAGGGAGTTCCATGTCTTGGCCGCCAGGTAGGAGAAGGATCTGCCTCCGGCGGTGGCTCTTCGGATGCGTGGTATGGCGGCGAGGGCAAGGCTAGTAGATCGTAGCTGGCGGGTGGGCGTGTAGAAGGTCAGGCAGTCGTTGAGGTACTTGGGGCCCAGGTCGTGGAGAGACTTGTGTGCATGGGTGAGGAGCCTGAACGTAATCCTCTTGCTGACGGGGAGCCAGTGCAGGTCCCTCAGGTGGCCGGAGATGTGGCTGCGTCGGGGGATATCCAGGATGATTCGGGCGGAGGCGTTCTGGATGCGTTGGAGTCTTTTCTGTAGCTTGGCTGTGGTTCCGGCATAGAGGGTGTTTCCGTAGTCCAGTCGGCTGGTGACGAGTGCCTGAGTGACCGTCTTCCTGGTTTCGGTCGGGATCCATCGGAATATCTTGCGGAGCATGCGAAGGGTGTGAAAGCATGATGAGGAGACGGCGTTGACTTGTCTGGTCATCGAAAAGGAGGAGTCTAGGATGAAGCCCAGGTTGCATGCGTGGTCTGTTGGCTTGGGAGTGGTGCCCAGGGCGGGGGGCCACCAGGAGTCGTGTCAAGGCGGAGGGCGATGGTCCCAGGATGAGGACTTCCGTCTTGTCTGAGTTCAGTTTCAGGCGGCTGTTCTTCATCCATTCGGCGACGTCTTTCATCCCTTCGTGTAGGCTAGTTCTGGCGGTGTCGGGGTCTCTGGTGAGGGAGAGGATCAGCTGGGTGCCGTCGGCGTAGGAGATGATGTTGAGGTTGTGTTGGCGTGCGATGGCTGCAAGAGGTCTCATGTAGACGTTGAAGAGGGTGGGGCTGAGTGATGATCCTTGCGGAACGCCGCAGATGACTTCGGTGGCCTCGGAATAAAACGGGGGGAGGCGGACTCTCTGTGTTCTTCCGGCGAGGAACGAGATGATCCACTCCAGTGCCTTCTCTTGGATGCCAATGTTGCTGAGGCGTTGTACTAGGGTGCGGTGGCAGACAGTATCGAACGCTGCAGAGAGGTCCAGGAGGATGAGTGCCGCTGTTTCCCCGTTGTCGAGCAGGGCTCGGATGTCGTCGGTGGCTGCGATGAGGGCGGTCTCGGTGCTGTGGTTGGCTCTGAACCCGGACTGCGAGTAGTTGAGGGATCCGTTCGTCTCGAGGAAGGCGGCAAGCTGTCTGTTGATGATCTTCTCGATGACTTTGGCAGGAAAAGGGAGGAGCGAGATGGGGCGGAAGTTCTTGAGGTCGGTGGGGTCCGCTGTTGGTTTCTTCAGGAAGGCGCTGAGCTCGGCATGCTTCCAGCTCTCCGGGAAGGTGGCGGTGTTGAAGGAGGTGTTGATGATGTTCCAGAGTTGGGGTGCGATGGTGGAGTCGGCCTTGTTGAAGACGTGGTGGGGCAGGGGTCGGCTGGAGATCCGGAGTGGATGGTGTTCATCGTGCGGGCTATATCGTCGGTGGTCACCTTAGTCCAGGTGCGGAGGGTGGCGGTGGGGGGCGTTGGTTCGACGGTTGGGTGCGTGGATGGTGGGCCGAAGCTGTAGTGGATGTCGGCGATCTTGTGGCGGAAGAACGAGGCGAGAGAGTCGCAGAGATCTTGTGACGGAGTGATGTCGTTGTTGCCGGTGCTGGGGTTGGAGAACGTGCTTGAGGGCGGTCATGTTGTCAGTGGTCTTGTCGAGGTGCCAGGCTTTCTCGAGGGTGCGGCAGGTCTTCTTGGAGTCCTTGAGTTCGTCGGTGACCAGGAGGCTTTCTTGCTTCTGGGTCTGCTGGGAGGGTTCTTCAGTGGTGCGAGGTCGTCGGCGCAGGCGGTCAGCCACTGCGTGCAGTTGCTGGCTGCTTTGTTGGGGGCCGTTGTGCTGGCGGGTGGGTTCTTGCTGAGGGAGGCGGTGAGCTGGTCGGCTGTGATCTTGCTCCAGCTCCTGTGAGGAACCTGTTGCGGGTAGTGGTGGGTCGTGGTTCTTCTGAAGCTGAAGTGGACGCAGCTGTGGTCGGTCCAGTGGAGTGGCTGAAGGTGATGTGCTTGCTGGATGAGAAGACGGGGTCAAGCGTGTGGCCGGCGTAGTGGGTGGGGGTGTTGACCAGTTGCTTGAGTCCGAGGTTGGCGAGGTTGTCCAGCAGGGCGTCGGTGTTGCAGTCCTTGTTGTTCTCCAGGTGGAAGTTGAGGTCCCCTAGGAGGATGTAGTTGGCGGAGGGGAGGGCGTGCGGGCTGGTGAAGTCCGTGATGTCTTCGCTGAATTGTGTGCGTCGTCCCGGGGGTCTGTAGATGAGGGTGCCTCTGAGGGTCGTCTTTGGGTTGGTGTGTATCTGGAAGTGGAGGTGCTCGGCGGCGGAGAAGGTGTCGTTGGAGTCGGTCGTGATGCGGATGATGTTCTTGTGGACGATGGCGATGCCTCCTCCGGTCTGGTTGACGCGGTCCTTCCTGATGATCTTGTACCCGTCTGGGATGGCGATGGCGATGTCGGGGGCTGAGGAGACGTTTATCCAGGTTTCCGTGAGGAAGGCGATGTCTGGTGATGTTGTGTCGAGGAGGTTCCAGAGTTCCACGGCGTGTCTGTGGACGGAGCGCGTGTTGAGCAGGATGCACTTCAGGTGGTTGCTGCTGGTGCTTGGCTTGGCGGGTGCGGTGCAGGTTCGGAGGCAGGTGAACTTGCAGGTTTTGCAGGTAAAGGGTCCGTGGATGCGTTTCGGGGTGGCCCGGCAGTAGGCGGGGTTCCGGCCGGTATTGAGTGCGTTGAGGGCGGCGGCGTCGTAGGTCTGTCGGGTCATCTTGCATCAGTGGGGGCCAGGGGTCCTGGCGCTGGGCGCGGTCCAGGCGCGGACGGGCACAGACATGGCGCGCCTGCTGCACGTGCATGCTGCGCGTGAATGCGGGCTCCGCCATAAATGGCATGGTGGGAGGGGCGGAGTGGGAGGGAGGAGCAGCTGGGAGGCGGGAGCGGGGTGGCGCGGGGAGGGGAACAGGTACAGAAGGCAAAAGGGGGGGCGGGCCGCAGGGGAGCAGCGGCAGGGCGAGAAGACGGCAAAAATCGCAACCAGGGCAGGAACAAGAGCAACAAGCACTGCTAGTGAGCAGGGACAGGCAGGCAGGGGGACCGGGCACACTCAAGGAGAGCCGCGCGGCGGGTGGAGTGACCTTCACCGACCAGAGTCAGGTCAGGTCACAGCTCCGCGTCGCGCTATCAGTCCTTAAGTATCCGGAGGGAGGGAGGAGCAGCTGGGAGGCGGTAGCGGGGTGGCGCATGGAGGGGAACAGGTACAGAAGGCAAAAGGGGGGCGGGGCCGCAGGGGAGCAGCGGCAGGGCGAGAAGACGGCAAAAATCGCAACCAGGGCAGGAACAAGAGCAAAAAGCACTGCTAGCGAGCAGGAACAGGCAGGCAGGGGGACCGGGCACACTCAAGGAGAGCCGCGTGGCGGGTGGAGCGACCTTCACCGACCAGAGTCAGTCAGGTCAGGTCACAACCGAATCAGCCCAACACGCATTGTGGGAATAAAAGAGAGGTACCACAATGAGCTCTATCGCTGGAGAGGTTTGGGGCTAATCAGCAAACCAAAATGTGACTTTCTTAAAAACGATTATCCCATCACCCCCCAACTATACCTAATACCTTAGGTGCACTAGAACGCACAAAAGTCACCGGGAAGACCTATTATTTCCGCCATAGGAAGTTTATTTGAAAACACTAGTATCTTTATAGATCACTTCTTGCAACCCTATGTGCGTGAACTACCAGCATTCTTACAAGATACTGGGGACTTCCTGTCTAAAATGTATGATGTCGATTGGAAAGATGACTATGTATTTATGACACTAGATGTACAGTCACTTTACATGAGCATCAGGCACGGGGATGGGTTAAGGGCACTGCAACACTACCTAGGTAAAGGACCAATGAGCCTACACCAACACACTTGTATGTTACTGGAGATGACTGACTGGTGCCTCACGAACAGTACATTTATCTTCAATAAACTTCATTACAAACAAACGCAAGGATCAGCCATGGGTACTTGCTTCACCCCCAGCTATGCTAACCTACACATGGGCTGGCGGGAGGAGCAAGTACTTGGGGTGACATACCACCAACAAATGCCAAACTGTACACTAGATTTATTGATGATATCTTTATCTTATGGGAGGGCTCCATAGAGAGTGCGGTTCTTTTTGCAACACAGCTTAATGACAACAGCTTGAACCTCCTATTCCCATGCACTACGAGCACCTCAACAATTAAATTGTTTGACCTAAAACTCCTGGTGGTAGACAATAAAATAAAAACCCGCACTTTTAGGAAACCCACAGCGGGTAACGCTATATTACATGCGCAGAGCTTTGACCCGTCTAAACTGAAGGATTCAATACCATACGCAGAGTGTCTTAGGATGACATGCAACTGCAGCAGGAAGGAGGATTTAGCGGAGGCCAAAGACAACCTCTTCATGAGACTAAAGAATCGGGGCTACACCACGGAAACACTAAAGAATGCAGAACAAAAGTGTGAATGAAAGAACAGGAGGGATCTCCTGTTTAAAAATAAACACAAAGATACAAGAAAGGGCACTTCTAACACCAGGGAACAAACCAAATCACTCAACCCAAGACTGATCACAGGCTACAACACATATCACACCAATTTATGCAAGATTCTGACCAGGCACTGGTCTTTAATTCGAAATGACCCAACACTAGGTCCCATCTGTGACAAATCTCCTTCAGTAACTTTTAGGAAAGCTAAATCCATGAGGAGCCAACTAGTGTGCAAACGCCCCCACGAACATCACTACCACCACTTGGTTGCAGCCCCAAAAAGATTATTGAAGTGCATCAAGTGCAAAGCCTGCAGACATGGGATAAACACCAGTACAGTCAGGCTACCTTTCAGACACTCACCTTATAACATCAGAGGGAGTTACACGTGCAAAACAGAATTTGCCATGTACGTGTTAGAATGCACATGTGGGAAAAGGTATTTGGGTAGCACGATACACCAGGTACACGTGAGAATACTTCAACACCTTAGGGCAATAACCAATGACGACCAAGCATACCCAGTCACAAGACATATAAACTCGCAGCATGCAGGAAACATAGATGACTTAAAATACTTTGTCATCGACAGTATACCCAAGAACACCAGGGGAGGGAATCGACTATTAGCACTAAGAAGACTGGAATTAGGATACATCATCTTACTAGATTCCAAGATCCCTAATGGGCTAAATGCGGAAGAAGAGCTGAATGTGCACCTCTAGTTCGACACTGCCTTCCCCTTGACTTTTGACCCATTCTTTAAACATCTGATGTTCACCCGCACTACTTGTACATATCACGGTTTGGCACAGCACCCTATTCAACTAAATAGTTCAAAAAAATTGCACCGCTTAAACACACACGTAGTGTTACACTCCAGCAGCAACGATAGCGCACCCTCATCAACCATTAGCCTCACCCGTCTTCTGAAAGTTACCACTAACCTGCCATGATAATGATGATTAGCAAAGACCTACTAGGGTAAGGCCTCAGAGGCGGGCATTGGGGGGACACATGCCCGATTGGCCGACATATACTAATTAGTAGGATTACAGCCAGGCATGTCTTAGTAGTAACGCCATGAATACCCACACAGGTTACACCACACACGAATCGGCCATAGCGGAAAATCAATCCAATCGATCTATTAGTAGAGGGCAATCTCATAGGTACGTAAGTGAGAGACACGTTTGAGGGCGCTAGCACACAAGAGAGTGTTAAAACACGAAGTTCATTGCTTTGTAACTTTTATTTGAACCCTTAAAAAATGTTTTTAAGTTTAGCATACACCTTATAGTTTGTGTTAATGTATTTAAATGCAAGTATTTATAATTTAATTATTACAATTGCATCACAGCCTCATGTGGGTATAATGTGAAGTGTAATAAATATGTGGTGAAGGGTCTGAGGGGAGAAATGTATTTAGAGACCAGTGAATCAGGATAAACCCCTATTCATAATATGACAAAACAAAAACCTGTCACTAGTCTGTTTAGAACGATATGGGCGAAGAAAAAGCACAAGACTCAGTGTCTACCTATCAGGTGTGTATAACAGAAAGGAAATTAATCCCATCAGCCCACCCAAATGGCAGAGCACCGTCATCTGGTATAACTCCAAAGAAGATGGTCCGGCTAGGGAGCCACACACCTGTTGGTATTGTGTGCTTCTCCAAACCAAAGGAACCACTAGTGATGGATCTGTACCAAAGAGAAAGAGTGTTCGTAATGGTGTGGGATATTAATTGCAGTGAACAAAATGTGTGAAGAAAAACAAATCAACAGTGCAATCTAAAATTGGCTACCATGACCAGAAGGAAAACTTTATTGGGGAAAAGTCATGGTGTCAATATTAAAAATGAGTGTGTGACAGTTTGAAATTATAACTGTCAGCTAAAGATGGTAATTGGTCAACATGTTTCAGCCATTGTAGGAAATAATAACCTACTCGGCTTTTGTCAGGACCTATAGAACACTACTGCAAAAAGACAAATGTTATTATAAACATAACAGTGATAGCAAAAATCCTACCGTACGTTGAATTTCATATACGGAGGATATCTGTTTCAAATTAATAAAGGATTCTTTCCCAACCACTCTTGGGAGAGTGAAGTGAAGTAACATTGACACAAACATGACAAAACATATATGTATATGTAACTTTTCTTTGCACCATGTGTAGACATAGAAGAACTCTTCTATGTTGTTTGCAGTGACATGACATGTTGCAATACTAACAAGATGTACCAGTTGAAACCTGTCAAACCAAACACAGTGTTTTAACAGTGAATTATGTGGATGACATTTGTAGTGAGCAAGGCGGTTGAATACCGCCGAAACCTGTCTTATGCTGTAATCGGAATAAAGGAAATTACTTTGGACTTATTCACGGAGTCAGTACCTTCTTGATTACAAAGTTTGGACTGGTGTGCAATATATATCTATATATATATATATATATATATATATATATATATATATATATATATATATATATATATATATTCCACAAGTTGTTGCTCCCGGTGGACAAACGTGCACCTCCAGTAATGTACAACAAAGAGCCGACCCAAAGAATGCTGGTGCAAAGTAAGATTTAATCCAGTGAAGCCAGCGCTGCCGCCATGACGCGTTTTGCCTCCAGGGAGGCTTGATCATATATATATATATTGAAGCTCCCTCGTTTGCACCCACTTCGCGCACTCAAGGACGGGTGCTCCCGCGGACGGTGCCTTCCGCAATAGATTACAGCTCTCACTTGTCTCGTTCTTCGAAGAAAAGAGGAAGCACTCGCAGGAGCGGGTTCAAAGCTTTATTACAAACCCACAGCGACCAGGCGTGTTGCCTTTATCGATGGTAAATTGCGCGTCTGAGGCGGCCATTTTTTATTATTTTCCATTCCCACGTGATGATTAACACAAAGAAAGGACATTTCAATGGAAAGTATAAGCGCCATCTTAACATGGTCAATTCATACAATGCTGCAAAATATTTCCACATTATTTTCATGACTGGCGAACACAAAATTGTATTTCATACCGCTTAATCGTACACGTACCATGTGATATCACAAATTTACGTTACAATAAATATCGCCCTGGATGGGCTTTTCGACCAGGCGCCCTTTCCATAATTCTGGCCTTTCCGTCAAGCCACCAGACCAAAGAAGCGGCGGCCAACGAGGAGGGGCGGCTTCGGTAGAAAAAGGTCGGCAATCTCCACCTGTAACCAGGAGCAGGAAGAAGCTCTACAAACGCAGGTGAATGGGGAAGGAGAGAGCGAAGGTGAGAATCTAACCATTATTAACTTAACCTCACGATCATTATCCCCAGTGGAAGAAAAAGTGCTGAAACTGGGGTTCTCTTTTTGCCCTCAGAAGAATTTGGAGTACACCCAGACTCGTATTGACTTATTTAAGTTCATAAGAAAGCTCAAGTTGCATAAGTTTTTTAAAATGAAGCCCAAAAGAGATAAGACTCATAAAGAATCATTTGCAGCTAGAGATTTTTTGGTGGGTCATGACCTGGCAGGTATGCAAATACTTGAAGATCTGAGTAATGAGAACTATACAGACATGGAATATCAGGGGAACATAGGAATAGTGGGGGTGGAACAAGAAAGTGTTCTAACCACGTTCAAACCCCTATCAACTTTTCAACCGCAAATGCCAAATGATATCATTGACACTTTTGCAGATGAGGTCACAAAAGAACTTATGCAATTGAGACGAGAAAAACAGAGGAAACCTAAGAGACGCAACATTACTTATGAACAAATACAGGCTCTTGATGGGCTAAAAAAGGACAATACAATTGTATATAAGCCCTCGGACAAGGGAGGCAACGTGGTGATCCAAACTTATGAGGTTTATGACAAGGAAGCTCTCAGGCAATTATCAGATGAATTGTCATATGAGAAAACCAATAAAAGTGTGTACCTCGAAAGCATCAACAACTGTCATGTGTTACTCAAAAAGTGGTATGAAAAGGGCATGATTGTGACAGAAGAATACTTATTTCTGAGGATTTTGAATCCTATAGCACCATGTTTTTATCACCTGCCCAAGGTGCACAAGAATGCACTAGAACCACCAGGGAGACCGATTGTCTCCTCACAGTCGAGTCTTTTAGAACACATTTCCATTTACATTGACCATTTTCTTTCAGAATTTGTAATGACATTGAGGTCCTATGTAAAAGATACAAGAGATTTTGTCAAATCTGTTGATGCCATGCATTGGCGAGAGGGCGATTTAATGATAGTTATGGACATCACAAGCTTATATACGTGCATCGCACACACAGATGGCATTGAGGCAGTAAAGTACTTCCTGAAAAACAGACCGGTGAAATTCACTATTCATAATGAGATGATCTTAGAATTGCTGGAATTCAGTCTGAATAACAACATCTGTTTGTACCAAGGGCAGTACTATCGCCAGGTCTCTGGAACCGCGATGGGCACCTGCTTCGCCCCCAGCTACGCGAATCTATTCGTTGGCTGGTAGGAGGAGCAGGTGGCCTGGGCGGAAACCAACCAGAATTGGACCCAAAATATTGTGACCTGGCATCGTTACATAGACGACCTGTTCGTGATTTGGACGGGGTCTACTGAAACAGCAATACAATATGTAGACAGACTGAATGATAACAATGTACATTTACATTTTACTGCCGAAATGAGCACCTCCTCAGTACATTTTTTAGATCTGGAGGTGTGTGTAATTGATGGTGATGTCCATACCAAGTTGTATCGCAAGCCTACTGCGGGCAATTCGATACTGCACGCTCAAAGTAGTCACCCGCCCAAATTAGTAAGGCGCATACCTTTTGGAGAACTCCTAAGGATAAAGAGGAATAACACGAGAGAGGCAGACTACCATAGGAATGCACAAGAATGCATCAGCAGATTTAGAGCAAGAGGATATGAGGATCATGTCTTGCAGGAAGCCTTGACTAGGGTTAACAAAATACCCCGAGAACAATTATTTGAAGAGAGGAGTAGGCGTTCTGAAAATGGGAAATTCAGAATGATTACAACCTTCTCAGATGATGCAGGGAGATTGAAACAAATCTTTAAGAAAAACTGGAACCTACTAAAATTGGATCCAGTGATAGGTTTGGACATCCCTTCACAACCCTTACTGACTTTCAGGAAGGCACGATCTTTGAGAGATACGCTCACGAGCAGTTATCAAGGGAAAAAGTCCTCGGCTCAATTATCCAAGAACCTGCAGGGTTTCTTTCCCTGCGGCAAATGCAAGGCGTGCTCCAATAGCAAGAAAGTATCCTCATACCAAGTTCCAGGCATGACAAATCCTAAAAAGATCAAGAAATTCCTAACATGTAGTACACCATACACGGTATACTGTTTGGTATGTCCTTGCGAACTGCAGTATATCGGAAGTACCATCAATGAGACCAAAAAACGAATTCTCGAACATTGTAGGGCCATAAAGAACTGTGACATGACCTATCCAGTAGCCCGTCACTTTCAGTTGAAGCATCAAAGTGATAGGGAAAAGTTAAGGTTTTATATACTGGACCATGTTCCAATACACCCAAGGGGGGGGGGGATAGGTTAATGATGTTGCGAAGATTAGAATCTCGCTACATCATCGACCTACAAACTAAACATCCGGATGGTCTCAATACCCATGAAGAACTAGCGATACACTTGGGGAAGCGATAAATACAATAGGGTTTACTGCAAAGTATTGATCAATGTCTATAGATGAGAACTGTAACTGAATTGACCTGGCCATCCTCACTGAAACCTGGCTCAGTGAATCATCTTCACCTAACATAGATCTCCTAGTTCCACCACAATATAATATTGTCAGGTTAGACCGACCAAAGAAAGTGGGAGGAGGTATAGCTTGCATCCACAGGTCAGAGATTGAGGTCAGCCAATTCCAATCTGACCCCCTAGAGTCTTGTGAATACCTTGGTCTTAATATAAGATCAACAAACAATCAAAGATGCAACATGCATGCGTTCTACCACCCACCGGGAGATAACGCAAAGTTCACAGAGCAACTAATGGAGATCATAACAGCCAACTCTAACTCGGATGCCAACAATATATTCCTAGGTAACTTTAACCTCCACTGGGATGACGGCAATGACAAACTGGTTAACTCACTTAAAGATTTCCTCATCGAGCTAAACCTTACACAAGCATGCTCACATCCCACTCACTCACAAGGAGCGACCTTAGACTGGATTATTTCAAGGAATAAAGAGGCTTCAATTCTCGCTATTGACCCGTGTGATTGGTCCGACCATCACGCCATAACTTTCGCGATACCTACAATGAAAAAGGGCAGGACCATACAACCCCGCAAGTTCAAAAAACTGATCCGAGATACAAAAGAGGCCAATATTGAACTATTGGTTGAAAGATGTGAGAAAGTCTTGAAGCCACCAAACAACAGACTGAATGTCAGTGAGTTGACGGAGCACTACATAACTTCAATAGGAAATATCGTCAATGACACCATGCCACAGACACTGAAAAGAATCTCAGAGAAGCCTAAAAATCCTTGGTTCAGTGAGTCACTGAATGAAGACAGGCGTAAACTGAGAATGGTCGAAAGGAAATGGAGGCAACATCCCTCCTCTCCCGAGCTGAAAGCCCTCAGGAAAACCAGAAGCCAATATAACAAGAAGATAATTAAATCCAAAAAAGAATTTATAAAAGCTGAACTAGACAATGCCACAAACAGACCACGAAAACTCTTTGAGATTCTAAAACAACAGTCGAATAAACTAGCTAAAACAGTTCACGAGAATCCAAAAACTCCCTTAAGTTGTGAGGAATTCTCTACATTTTTCACGGAGAAAACCAAATTGCTTGAAGCGGAGCTCTCAACTGCAGCGATTAACCTCTCGACCCTTACCTCACCTATAAATGAGGCCAACGCGTCAATAGAGAGTCCCCAAACAAAAAATAAGGCAAATTGGGACACATTTGAATTATATGACCAGGAAAAGATCGCCAAAACGCTAACGGAAATCAGACCGAACAACCACTATCAAGACCCTCTACCGGCAAAGTGCGTAAGAGAAATCAGCCACACCCTAGTTCCGATCTGGACCGAGATAATAAATGCCTCACTTGCACAAGGGACCCTACCTGACTGCCTAAAAACAGGTCAGGTTGTGCCTATCATCAAAAAACCGACAGCGGATGCACCAGACCCGAACAACTATCGACCAGTGACCAACATACCTTTACTGGCCAAACTTATTGAGAAATGCGTACAGGGCCAACTGAGTCAACACATCGCTAAGTTCTCATTACTAGATGATTGCCAATCGGGATTCAGAGCTGGGCATAGTACTGAAACTGCGATCCTGCATATTGTAGATGACGCCTTACAAGCCCTAGACAGAAATCAAGCATGCCTACTGATTCTCCTAGACCTGTCTTCGGCATTTGACACGGTAAATCATGAAATGCTGATGACCAGGCTACAAGACAGGATGGGTTTGTCTGGAAATGTGCTGAAATGGTTTAAATCTTTCCTGCAGAATAGGACTCAATGTTTCCTGGTCAACCAAGCAATCTCTTCCCCACGCCCTACTGCTGTCGGGGTCCCACAAGGTTCAACGTTATCCCCAGATCTATTTAACTTGTATGTTGAACCTCTCACGGAGATCCTTCGGAAATCACAGATACCATATCACATGTATGCAGATGACACGCAAATATACATAAAAATCGCCTCCCTTGATGACATTGACCTAATGAACAAGACACTAAAGAGAGCTCTACAATGGTTAACCACGAACCATCTGAAACTAAATGCCCATAAAACAGAATTCCTGCTAATTTCACCGACAAGGAACCAACCCGAGGTAAAGGAATGGACGAAACTGGTGACTGCGCTGAACTGCACCCCGACCCTAGTTAATTCCGCTAAATCACTAGGAATTACGTTAGATGAGAACCTTGACATGAAAGACCACATTAACTCAATGGCCAAGAGCGCCCGTTTCCACCTGAACTATTTAAGAAAACTGAAACCGTTCATCTCAGAGGCAGACCTAAAACTGGCTGTACAATCCTTAGTTATTTCAAGGATCGAATACGGTTGCACCACGTTAGCGGGTCTACCGAAAACATCCACAGCACCACTAAAAGCCTGTCTCAATGCAGCGGCAAGACTGATCACGGGATCGAAGAAATTCGATCACATATCTCCTCACCTGAAAACACTAAACTGGCTACCTTATGAGGCCAGAATTCAAATGAAGATGGCTTGTATTACCCACAGAGCAGTTCACTACAACACGCCGAGATACCTTGCCAAGAAAATTAAGCTATCAGGAGGCAAGAGACCAACTAGAAGCGCTAAAGAGCTGCTATTGATGCCAGCCTTTTTCCGTAAGAAAAAGACCTATGACCGAGCGTTCTCAGGAGCCGCCCCCAGAGTCTGGAATTCAATACCTCCTAACATCAGGAAGATTCAAAATACGGTAACATTCAAACGTGAACTGAAGAGCCACATGATGAGCAAATACCTTTCATAGAGAAGCTTACTGATCACTGATGTGAACATCTACGCCAAAGAAGGATGGCCTTCGGCTAGAATATCTTGAAGATCAATTATCTGACAATTGACTGATTTCATGTTTAAACCTTGGCCATACCCTTTACTACTACCTCACAGCTATGTGATCTGATAACTGTAACTCACAGACAATACTATATATCCTCTACCTCACTTTGTTTTATTGCCTAGGATCCTGGATACATGCCAACCTTTTTCAATTCTTAATGCTAATTACACATGTTATTTGCACTGTTATGCTTTATAACCCTACCTCACCGAGCTTGGCCATATGCCTATGACTCAAGCTAAACTTATTCACCTCCTAATACTAATTGCATAGGCTGAAGAACACTTACATATAATCACCCTTATAGCCTATCGCCTTCTACTTTATATATGTCTGTTGCTTACAATTGCTATTATAATGTCTGTAATCTATCTTACATGTGAAGCGCTCTGATACCCACGGGTCTTGTCCGCGCTATAAATAAAATAAAATAAAATTGTTCTAGGAAATGTGATTATATGATTATATGTTTTGTATATATGTATATGTGGGCACATCTTTGATTGAAATATAAATGAATTCCACATGGATAAAGCCCATTCAGGGCTTGATGGAAAGGCAAGAATTATGGAAAGGGCGCCTGGTCGAAAAGCCCATCCAGGGCGATATTTATTGTAACGTAAATTTGTGATATCACATGGTACGTGTACGATTAAGCGGTATGAAATACAATTTTGTGTTCGCCAGTCATGAAAATAATGTGGAAATATTTTGCAGCATTGTATGAATTGACCATGTTAAGATGGCCCTTATACTTTCCATTGAAATGTCCTTTCTTTGTGTTAATCATCACGTGGGAATGGAAAATAATAAAAAATGGCCGCCTCAGACGCGCAATTTACCATCGATAAAGGCAACACGCCGAAACGCGTCTGGTCGCTGTGGGTTTGTAATAAAGCTTTGAACCCGCTCCTGCGAGTGCTTCCTCTTTTCTTCGAAGAACGAGACAAGTGAGAGCTGTAATATATATATATATATATATATATATATATATATATATATATATATATATATATATATATATATATATGTTACCCAGTAGCGATCAGGGAGGGAAAACAGGAGGGGTTCCAAAATTCTAAATTCACATGCATTTTCCGAAGACTTCTTTGAGAAGGCTTACTGCAAAAATGATTGAAAGGATTTACACCAATTTTGGCAGGAATCTAGATCTTGGTACGCAGATTGTGCCTTTTAAAATTTGGTGCAAATCCATTCTGTTGTTTTTGAGAAATTATTGTTTAAGAAATTGTGTATATCTGGACAGTTAGGTCCGCAAGCTCCTCTTGAGACTCTCAAGGGATCACACATTTAAAAGTAGAGCATTCTGATTGACTTAGGGAGCTTTCTCTCTTGAGCCATCTTGCTCCTGCAGATGCATGACTCCAGCGGGAGCGAGTGGTCTGAATGGCTGCCAGCAACCTAGAGAAAAATGTTGATGGCAGCCATTACAAGACTGTGGGATTTAGTCCCCTGTCATTAACTTTAAAAATAAATATTTTAAGGGGGTAGGGATACCCTGTCTCACTAGGCCTATGGGGGACCCAGAGGGACCCCCACTCCCAGGGGCCCATAGCCAAAAAATTGAATTTAGCAAAGGAAAAATAACTGTAATGGCAGCCCAGGGCCCATGCGTTTTAGTTAAGAGGAGGTGGGGGTGGCAATTCCCCAAGCTGTTTTCAGCTCTGGGGAGAACCAAACTCTGAGGCCCAATGCCTTTCATAAGGGGGAGGCACGTGTCCCCCTTCCTGGGCCTGTTTAGGACCTAGGTACCCCACCACCAAAACCCAATTCATTATTATGGGGAGGGGGGTGCATGGCCACCCTCCCCGAGTTGTATTCAGCCCAGTATCTGAACAATATGATAAACAATTTTACAGGAGGGGTCTCCCAACATTTAAGATTTAAGCAGCCTGAATGAGAGCTGATTCAGTATCAAGAGAAATACTATTGAAGTAATCGGTTAGAAAGAGAAAACAAGACCCACATTCATGTTAATATTCTCCGCACACAGTGCAGTCTTCAAGATTAGCAATAAGAGATGGGAAGTGGTGCAGGTGAAAGAGGGCTTTATCAGTCTGTTTATGAAGAACCACTGTTTGCTTACACTAGATCAAGCATCTTAAATGGAGATAGTGACATCTCATCCCACATCAAATCAAACTGACATTAAAATTAGAGGAACCACAACATGTTAACTTTATATTTACTGTAACAACGTCATCAAAGGGGTCGTGGTTAATCAACAAAACAGTGAATGGACTAGCACAGCCGAGTAATCCAAAAGTGTAATACTTGTTTGGTTTGTAGCGTGCTGCTGAGGTATCGCTGTCTGTTCCTAACAGCGTGGGTATCCAAGATTATTACAAAGCAACTCCAATGTTTGGGTTTGCTCCTCGGTGCACAGCTGTGGGAAAACCCGTAGGCTTTTTTTTTTTTTCCTTTCCATTCATAAAGTGAAGACAAAATAAGTTGTATTCAAAAAGCAGGGTTGCTTTTTATTTTTATTTCAAATCATTTTTTCCATGATCAAGAAATGTCTCATACATTCGTTGTACAAATTGTCCAGTACATTCTCACGAGGGTTTAAATCACCATAATATTTGTTCCCAATGCATTTCAGGCGGTCATTACACCCTTCATCAGGGGATAATTCTAAAAGTAAAGAAAGTATGTGTCGTGGTTAATCTACCAATAAGGGGTACCTTATCAAACTCAAGCATAATGGCAATTATAACACACAAAGCTGTTGTTTATGTACTGAAATGCTCCTGTGCTTTACTTTACTTGGGCAAAACAAAGAGGAAATTAAAAACACGTATCACAAAATATAAAATTCTAATTTTTAGAAATTGTACCAGAGAAAACATACATGGACAGGAGCAAAAAACTGCTACAATAGGAATCATTTTGCATAAAGTCTCTAGATGCCATGCAGCTACAACCAGTTGAAAATGTCTTGTTATTTATAAATAAGTTAGTATCTGGTCATGTTACATGTATACATAAAAATTGAGTGCCACTACATTACACATCTATTAATACCAAATGGTATACATGATACCTTTAGAAACAGCCTACTTTCAACAGTGTGTGATTGAACAAGGTCAGACATCTAAAAGCTTGGTTCCCTTCATGCACCTGTGTCCAAGTCTCAGAAGGTACTTGATTAAAAGTGCTTAAAAAAACATGACGGGTGTACTTGCTTGACTATTTTAGTCCATATTAAATTCAGACCATTTCAAATGCAGAATTAACATCCAAGAACCACACTCCTAGAGTGCCTGTACATACCTTTGTAAATGAAATAATATAAAACAAATGTATGATGCACTGTGTAAGAACTAGCACAAAACCCTGATTGCTCAAATTGAATTAGATTATTAGTTAATGCCTAATCCTCCAAGGCTTCCTCAACAACCTTGAAAGATAATTTTGCTGAAACATCAATGAGAGAAATGAATTTATGAGGATGAATTATGTTACCTTTCTTAAAATTAGATCTAATTGATGACACCTTTCAGTTCCTTGATATTCATCTTCAGCAGGCTACCTTGTTGTCATGAGTTACAAAAAACCCAGACCAAATTTTGAAAATCATTTTTTATAACCTACCTTAGATGGTAAAAATGCATAAGGATTGCATTGCACAGATGTATGAACACTAAACACAAAGGGTGCAACTCACAATCAAACTTTGAAATTTAGAACAGGATGTAAATTTGTAGGAGAAAACATACTTAATTGGATATTTCAAAAACAAGCCAGACTATACTGGGAGAGGTTCCTTCAGAAAATCAAGAAGGCAATGTAGGTGGAATACAACATAGAGATGCAGGTTTAAAAATCAGCGAAGAAGAAGAGCAGAATGAGGTGCAAGTTGAGATGCAAGCGGAGGAACAGATTCAAGCTGCTCAGGGGGCAGATATAGAGAACGTGTACCCCTCGATAGGTACGTTGTTTATGGTTCTCACTACCTTTACCTGAGAAATGGAAGACAGTTTTGAGATATCAGAGTCTTACCAGAATGATATCAGGTCGGTGTGTGAAGTTGTGGAAAATAAGATCAATGATTTGACTGGGAGAACACTTGCACTTGAAGCAGAAGTGAGAGATTTAAAGAAAGAAGTCAAGGATAACAGGAAAGAGATCCAGGAGCTTAGGGTCAGAGTGAGGGTGCAGGAAGATAGAGTTGAAAGGTTGGAGAACTACCAAAGGAGAAATAATTTAAAAATCTTAAAACTTCCTGATAGTAAGGAGGTAGGAGATATTAAAGGATTTGTGACTCAGATGTTAAAAAATTAACTCCAGTTGGAGGAAACAGTGGAGGAAATAGCCCAGGACATTCAGAAAATACATAGAGACCCTACAAACCAAATTAAACCCAGGAGAATTCTATTGAATTTTCTTACATACACCTTCAAAGAGAAGATTTTGGCCTAGGCCTTCGAAGAAAAAATGCTCGAAGTTGATGGTGTAAAGGTCGAAGTAAGATCTGACTTGTCCGTGGTAATGTCTAATAGAAAAATTTAGAGCAGAGTAAAAGAATGGAGGCATTAATGAAGTTAGGTGCTTCAGTTCAATTAAAGTTCCTGGCTTTTCTAAAAGTAATGTTAAATAATAAGATGCACTCTTTCCGTTTCGTTGAAGAAGTGGATACATTTATTGAGCAGGTGGAAGGAGGGAAAGAGTGAGGAAAAAGTAGGGGAATGGAGGGTTAGTTTTCGTCTGCTTTAGAGCTTTTCTATAAAACAAAAAAAAACAATAAAGTGATATAATGGTTTTTTCTTTTAGCAACAGGGAGCACTGATAGGGCTTATTTCCATGGGAAGATGTTTAGGGGTTTCCAGGGGAGAGTGGGTGAGTGTAGCTCTTTGCTTAGGGAGGGGGGAAAGGAATAGGGGGAAAAGCATAAAAAAATACCTTTCATATCTTGGTTTCACAAGTTTATTTGCACAGGGTTGGCACAGGGTGAAGGGGTTGTGTGTGGAGTTTTAGATGACTGGGAATAGTAGTAAGCAGTTGAACCTTTTGTCATGGTATGTGAATGGGCATCAGGTGAGGGGTAGGAGAGATAAAATAATGCAGATTTTGAAGGATTGTGAGGCTCAAAGTATTATCTTACAAGAGACACATCTGGCGGAAGTAGAGAGTAGAAAGATCTTTAAGGCACAGAAGTGGTTGGCACATGCATTGTATACGAGGCAGACAGCAGTTACTAAGGGTGTAGCAATATTTGTAAAGCACAATATGGAAGGGAGTGTCTTAAGTACTTCAGGGAGATGGTTAATTGTCAAGGCAAAGATCTACAGGAAGAATATTATATTGGTTGCTTATTATGGTCCCAATCAGGATGATACTGATCCCTTACAGGAACTAGTAAATGAACTGTTGGGGTTCACCGGCCAGATTATTATGGCAGGGGACTTCAATACAGTCTTAAATCATACGCTAGATAGATCTTCAAACAGTAGAATGGTAGCCAGCCCCAAGATGTCGGATGGAGTAGGTCTAATGATGTCGCAATGAGGCTTGTGTGATGAATGGAGATGTGAGGCTGGTTTAAAAAAAAAAAGGCTTTACGTATTATAATAAAAAAATATAAGCATAAGTCTTCAATAGATTATTTCTTGGTAGATCATGCAATAAAGGATGAGGTGAAACATATTGGAGTACACCTCTCCGATCATTCAGCCATCCCGTTATGTGTGAGACTAGAGGAGGGAACGATCAGTTCAAGATGGAGGCTGAATCGCACGATCTTGTGTGAGTCAGAGACGATTGAGATCTTAAAGGGGGAAACCAGGGAGTTGTTTGAGAAAAATCAGTGTTGGGCTAACAAAGGAATTGTCTGGGATGCCAATGAGGCCTTCTTAAGGGGTAGGTTAGGCACTTTAGCGGCAGGAAAAAGACAAATATAATATTAAAAAAATCTCAGATTTAGAACAACAGATTCAAAAATTAGAAGCAGTTATAATAAATGCAAGAATTCAGGAAAGTTGTGAGAAGGAGAGGGAGGAAATAATACATTTAAAAGTATGTCTGTCAGGGGTTTTAAGAGACAGAGTTAAGTAAAAAGTGGGAAGCTAGCAAGTTGGCACATTTATGGGATGGGCTGTAGCAAGCTACTTGTCAAGAAGGCAAAAAGTGAACACTTTAGAAACCAGATTAAAGAAATTACTTGTGAAGGGTCAGGTGTGGTTCTAAGTGATAGTGGTGAAATAGCCTCAGCCTTTTATGAGTATTTTGGAATGTTATATAAGGAAGATCTGGTTGTTAGGGAGAATGATCTGCTGATCTGGCTAGATGACATGGAGCCACTACTAGAAGAGGAAATGGGGGTACTGAATAAGGAGATTTCTGCAGAGCAATTGGAGGAGGCTATTAGGGCTAGTAAGAAGGGGAAGGCCCCAGGGCCGGAAGGCCTTTCAGTAGAAGTGTTTAAAGTACTGGCTAGCGAGTTATTACCTATATTGAGACAACTTTTTAATGCTTCCTTTTTGCTTGATTTTTAGTTATCGGAATTTTGGAAGGAGGCTAATATAACGCTAATCCCAAAGCCTGGCAAGTCATTAAAAAATGTGGAGTCGTATCGACCTATCTCTCTTTTAAATGCTGATTATAAGTTGTTAGCGAAGATCATGGCAAACAGGTTAAATACAGTAATGCCTAAATCAGTCCAGGAGGATCAGAAGGGTTTTATTAAGGGAAGAACTTTGAAGGAGTTAACATACTCATTGATAGGATCAATAGATATGGCTATGGCTTACCATCTTCCCTTGGCAGTAATAGCGCTAGACGCCGCTAAGGCATTTGATCGCGTGAATTGGTTATACCTGCAGACGCTGGTTAAACGCCTTAATTTGGGTGCAAATTATTGTAAAATGTTGAAAGCTATATATAAGACTCTGAATGCCAGAGTACTGGTTAATGGAATATTGACACAACCGGTACAGATTGAGTGGGAAACCAGGCAGGGATGCCCCTTGTCCTCACTCTTGTTTGACTTTTATATAGAACCCCTGACCTGAAAAATGAGGAGCAGTCAAGTATATTGCCCTTTGAGTTTCATGGCTGGAATAAAAAAATTGGGCTCTATGCTGATGACATTTTAATTTTCACAACAAACTTGCAACAATCGATGGGGTGTCTGTTGGGGATAACAAATGATTTTGGGAATATTTCGGGATATAGTATCAATGAGCAGAAAACTGAGGCTATGGCTTGGAATATGGATACAGAGGGGATGGAATGCAAAAAAGAAATGAGTTACTTGGGGATTAAGGTTACACAGAATATTACAGATCTCACCAAGGTCAACATTGATAAAGTTAAGAAGGAGATCAGTGCAAGCTTACGAGGATGGATTCATCTTCTACTCACATTATATGGTCGAGTAAACTTGGTCAAAATGATTGTTCTACCAAAGATAACTTTTTTCTTTGAAACAATTCCCCTTATGTTTTGGAAAGAGTGGTTCATAAAGCTTCAAAGCGAAATGAGTTAATTTATTTGGGCGTCAAAAGGACCACAGCTTTCTTGGAAAAAATTGAGAAGGAGACTGTTTAAGGGTGGCTTAGCTGTGCCGGACCTAATATTTTATTCTTGGGCATTTCTCTTGAAGAATGGACGGATGCTTTTAGACTCCCCGGTGAATACAGAGATAGGTAGGATGTTTAGAGAAATGCTGAGAGAAGAAGTGAGAGCAGAAATGGGATTTATGTTTAAGTTTGCTGATCCAAAGTATTTTAAGAAGGTTAGATTAAAGGTGTTAAAAGCAATGGGAGAAACCTGGCACAGAATTAGAAGAGCTTTAAAAATTCCATACTTAAGTTGGTCAGCCATGATCTGAGATGCGTCAGGCTCTCCAATGTGGTCCAAGGATCTTCTGGCTCTACCACTTGAAGAGGCAGGTATTTTAAGGTGGAAGCAGTTGTTTCGGATGGACACCAAGTTCCTTGGGCTTGGTGCGAGCAGGAGTTGGGTTTGAGCCTTTCAAGATTTAAATATCTTCAGATCCAGAGTTGGCATAGGGCGTCCAGTGAAGAAATAGGTGGTTCAATGAACTGGAGGAAAAACTGTTGTCTAGTTCCGTGTTTAAAAAGAGAAATTGCGCTTTGGTACTAGCTGATACGTGAAACGGAGGACGGTGCTTTTACGTTACCTGACGGCGATGGAAGATAAATGGCAAGTCTATGCTATATAAAATAGTCAAACATGCATATCTCAGGAGGAACCATTTCTTTACCACGCACAGGGCATATTGGTCCCCACGAAGGCTTTCGAAATTTGGGTCAGAAGGAGTGGTGGTGTGTCCTAAGTGCAGCAGCCCAAATGAAGATGACCTTCACATGTTTGTACGCTGTATCAAGATTCAAGCCTTTTGGGAGGCTGTGAGTAAATGCCTGTTATATCTTGAAAGTGCAGATCAAGGTAAACACTGAATTAATAATATTTGGAAGATTAGATCTGCAGTGTAATGTTACTATGAACGGTGCAAAGTTAGTATTTTATGCTATACTCTTGGCTCGCAGAGAGATTTGTAAATTATGGGTATCTCCTGTCTCACCAACGGAGTGTGACTGGCTTCAATCGTTGGAATATATTGCTAAAATGGATACTTTGGATCAGATGAGAAAGGGATATGAATTGTGGACTACCGTTCTGTCTTGGTGTGGATGACAGTTTGGGAATTGTTCTTTAAAAAAGTCCAATAATTAATGTCTTTAACCTGCTTTGGCCGGTTTTTAGTCCCCCTTGTGTAAGCAGGAGGATTTGTCCAATGTATATGAGGCATGAAACCCTTGGTTGCTTAATTTAGAAGTAGGGTGAAAAAAAGGCAAATGATATAAAAAAATACAAGCCAGATAGTTCTTTGGAATTTATTTTTATTATTTTCTGCAACTTACATTCAAATGTGACATTCAGGTCTGGGAGAGCACATGCTATATCTTCTGGACCTCATTAGCAGGACACGAATCAGCTTTTGAATCACAGCATGGCATCGTCCCTCAACTAACCTAGCCATCTGAGTGTGGCATAAAGTATGTATTTTCCTCATATGAATGCAGTTGGACCCTTTTTAAAGAACAATAGGACCAGTTATGGTGAAAGAGTAAAGATGTAGTGCTGAAAGCCTGTGGCGGTACTCTTGTAATTGCAATCTGATCCTTTTACAACCGAATTAATCAAGATGGAGCAGAGAGTGCCATTTTTTGGGGTGATCTTAGATTGGAAATGTACGATTTATTCTGTTTCTTCCCTCTCGCTTGCTGCATTGTTTGTCTCTCGTCTTCCCTGAATCCTTACTTTCAAACAAGGGTATTCTTAAGGAGCAGGGTACCCACCCAACTTAAGAAAGACAATTTCATATGGCTAAAACAAAAAAATAAATATCAAACTAATTTAGAAAAAGAGGGAATATTTGAATCGGGTAAAAGACATCAAAATGATCGGTATCAGATATTAAGGACCAGAGATATTAATTTTTTCAAGTTTTAATGAACAACATGCCTAGAAAATGTAAAGCACCAATGTAAAATCTGATTCCACAATTAAACAAGACCTATGTGTAATTTCAGACCATCAATGATGGAGCAGAAGTCATGTACACAGAAGGGGTCATTCCATACAAAGAATTTACAAAGGACTATTTGTTGGAATGCAAAGGTTTCCAGCTGGATAAGGTGCAACACTGAAGCAAGCAAAGTTCCCTCAAAGTCCTATATGTTGTCAAGTTAGGTCCCAGTGAAGCCACTGGTTTTAGTATGAAAGTTATGAGCAAGGCAAAAGTCATTTTCGTAGCTGATGAGGTCTTTTGGCTGTTAGGATACATTTGCCACCTTGCCCAGGTCTAAGTATTACCCTTTGGATTTAGTCGCTTCTTTAGTTTTCAAAATCCACCAGAGGGACAATGATAGAAACTGTAGCTGGGCAGGGTTCCATAGGGCCGGATACCTGTACCGCACTATCCAGCTGAACAAGTTTTCAGTACAACAGAAGTCTACAAGTAGGACAATCCTAGTTTTTGTTGCCCACCAAGAGCACACCCTCTCTGGCAAAGCTACAGCACCTGGTTCTGGTCCTTGGGAGGTGAAAACAATTATAGAGTTCCACTTTTCTAAACTGCTGGGAAAGTTACTCCTGGTCCCTCCTATAGCCCAGAGGTGCTCAAGGTAGTAGTCTAGTCACCAGATCTCTCTCTAGCCAGAGCTTCAGCGGGATCCAGTAGAAAGTGACATTTGGGACATTTTGAAGTCCATCTGCATTCCCATCCCCCACCTGTAGGAGCTTGAGCTTCCTCTAGCCATTCTCCAGCTCAGATTAGGTACTCTTCCTTCTGCTGGAGTCCAAGCTTGTTTTCCCTAGAAGTTGCTATCAAAAAAGAAGACTCAATACAAGTCATCATAAAAATACTGAAATTGTAAATATATGCAGTTTGTAGTGAAAATTCCGGCGGTTTAGGATTGCCTATTTAACTGATAATTTAAAAATTTCAAGAAATCCTAATGGTATCCTGCTGCCATGTAACGTACAAAAGTGTATGCAACTTAGAGACATGAAAGCTTCAAATGCGGGTACTACAACTAGGATCATAGTGTGTAAAAAAGTGTGACTAAATAGATGGCCATATTTCCTGTTGGTGACAATATTGCACGACTGGTATGTAAACATCTACTCATTCTAAATAAATAAATATATACATAAATAAATAAACCCACAGATAATGAGAAAACTAATTATGAGCATATCTATATAAAATATTAATTTCATATCACCTATAGTAACACATGTAAACATAGTAATCCTGTAAACTGATATCCCTTGACTAGTGTAAACTATCACTCTAACCTTCTACATTCATAAATATGTAAACATATAAATATATAAATATTTCAGTATAAAGGATATGTAAAAACCCATCATATGATATAGTTGAGTTACGTTGCTTTTATACTAGTTGTTTTCATACCAATTCCGCATATCTAATGAAGCAATGTTGTCTACAAGAAATTGTACAGTTCCTCCTCATTGTTCAATCCAATAGGAGTATGGGTATTTAGTTCTAAAATGAACTTGGCTTCCAACTGTCTGAGGACTTTTTCTCTATTGCCTCCACTCCTCATTGGTGGTACTGCTGCTATGACATAGTACTTCAGGTCTTCCAGTCTATTCCCATGTACCGCCTTAAAGTGTATATATATATTCACTGAAAAAACCATAGGTTTCACACCAGTTATAGTTAGGAATTAGCATTTAAAAAACCTATTAAATTCACTGAAAAAACCATAGGTTTCACACCAGTTATAGTTAGCTGGAAGTTTTACTCGCATAAAACCATTGAAATTCCCACGTTATAGTTAGTTGGACTCACTATAACTTGCGCGTGCAATGCACTGCTGATGACGTCACATATTACATCACTCATGACATGGTCAGTGACATCACTCATGACATCACTGATGACACCATCCAGTGAATGTGTGTCTTTCTGAAAAATAAATATTAGTGAGTAATGTTTAAATATTTAAATATATGTATTATTGTTTCACTTTCTGTATAAGTGGCTGCATGGGTTGGTGAGTAGGTACATGTGTATGTATATGGGTTATTAGATGTTTTTCTTAGTATCAGTATGAGTGTTTGTATGGTTTGGTGGGGGTATTACTTAGCACATAGATGCATGAATGACTGACTCTCTCTTTGTATGTGTTTTCAAGACAGCATATGTGCAGGACTGTATGGGTGGATGAGTGTGTATATGTGTGTGTTAGTGAGTGAATGACTGTCTCACTAGTGTCTTTATCAGTAACTACATATGTTTTAATCTAGTATATGTGAATATTGATGTATATAAGTGAGTATATGTGAGAGTAGGGGATTTTAAGAGTTCCTGTTTAAATTAGTATGTGCTTCTATAAGTGATTGTTTAAGAGAGTAAGTATGTGTAAGTTTCCTTAGAAGTAAAGTGGTAGTGTGTGTATAACTGTATATGCAAATAAATGGATGTTCAATAGTTTATTTGCATGTGTGAGTATGTGTGTGAGTAACTTTTGGATGCCTGTCGGTGTGTAACAGGATGTATAGGTGTATCACTACATATGATGAGTAAGTATATGTATGAGTGACTATATAGAACTGTTGGTGAATTAGTGCATGTGTATATAGATGGTGGAATTATTGAATTGGTTGTTGTAAGTGGTATGGGTATCTCCATTTTTTTGAAAATTTTAGTTTCTATTTTTGAATATGTGTTTCAAGGGTTACATTACAGTGAAAGGAGGTCTGTCACTCTGTCACAAGGATGGTGTCATGAGTGATGTCATGAGTGATGTCACTGACCATGTCATGAGTGATGTAATATGTGACGTCATCAGCAGTGCATTGCACGCGCAAGTTATAGTGAGTCCAACTAACTATAACGTGGGAATTTCAATGGTTTTATGCGAGTAAAACTTCCAGCTAACTATAACTGGTGTGAAACCTATGGTTTTTTCAGTGAATTTAATAGGTTTTTTAAATGCTAATTCCTAACTATAACTGGTGTGAAACCTATGGTTTTTTCAGTGAATTTCAATGGTTTTTTAATAGCAAATCTCTATAGGTATGAAAAGTAATATTTTTATACCAAATTTTATATTGTATAATTATGTAATAGTTTTTTTTTTTGTTTTTTTTGCCCCGGAGCGCTCACGGGTAAGCGCAGTGTTACGGCGCGCCCCGGGGCGCGTACCGGTGAGCGCCCGGTTCGCGCTATTGCCGCGAATGATAACAACATCGTGATGTATCGCGTAGCCGCGTGATGCGTCATATCACGTACTGCGTAAGCGCTCCCGGAAGCACACAAGCGCATACGATCGCGCAACGTCCCGACGCGCTTACGCTACGTGCCCCGGGGCGCGCCCCGGGGCGTGACTACGGGCGCGCCCCGGGGCGCGTAGCGTAAGCGCGTCGGGTCATGTGATCTGAAAATAAGACTTTTCATTGGTGCAGATCAGTTTTGGTTTCCAAATGATGAAACCTGGATCATGTGACTTGAAAATAATACTTTTCATTGGTCCAGAACACTTTTGTTTTCCAAATCATGAAAGCCCCCACCTTTTTTTCTTATTCTGACTTTGTCCTTTGACTGAGGAAGACCTGTTTGGAGATCTGTCTCTAATATTTTCTACTTTAAAATGGCTACAGTAGCAGCAGCAGCTGGAGCATCTGCACCACCACCACCACCAAGAGGACCACCACAACATCACATTGGTGGTCAAGAAGAAGAAGAGGAGGAGGAGGATGAGGAGGGGAGAAGGACATACCTCCCAGAAGACAATACCCCATATAGGCCAAAGGAGCACATAATATGGGAGTATGGGAGTTTTTTTCCATTCCAGAGGGCAAAAAGAAAGTCAATGCACCAAAGGTGACTTGCCTAATCTGTGGCATGGAACTTTCAAGGGGGAACCCTAATAGGAAATATTCATTTGGTAATTACACCATGATTCGCCATATGAAGCGGAAGCATCCCAACAACTATGCTAGGGCAGAGGTCCGAGAAATGGCCAGGAACCCTTCTCGATCTTCACCAAGCACCTCCCAAAGAAAGCAACCCACTCCATCGGATCCAGAGGCAAGAGAGACAATGTCTGTAATTCAACCCAAGTTAGGTGATTTTAAAATCGTGTGCAAATTTTGTGGGAAGACACTTTGCTATGGTGAGCAAAGTCTAAAACTTATCCTCTGTGCTGGTGATAACCACAAGTGCCCGGAAAACACCTAATTTTTTCCTGGTTTTTTTGTTTGCTCCAGTTGAGCCATTTACAATTCCCTGTTTTTTGTTTCTCCCCATCAAAAATACAAAAAAAAAATAAAACTGTTCAGAAAAGCCAAAAAAAGTAAAAAATGTTCAAAAAAAACAATAAAAAAATATAAACCAACAAAAAGAATAAAAAAACAGTTCTTTTTAGAACTACATTTAATTTATAAAAATAAACCTATATTTTTAAAGAATCTCTGTCAATCTTTTTTCCTTAGGGTACGTTCACCGGGGCGCGCACCTTAAAAAAATAAAAAAAAATAATGAAGGAGTTAGCATGAGGGAAGAACACAGAGAGAGTAATGTTAAGAGAAAGAGAGCTAGAGGGAGCAACACAGAGGAATTGTTTATTACATAGTAAAAAAAGAGAAGGTGTAATAGGGTGAAAGTGAGAAAAGTAAAATGAATAAGGGAGCGAAAGAAGGGAACAGAGAGGAAGAAGACTAAAGTAGAGGTAGTGGGAGAATGTGAGTGGGTGTTGAAAGAAAAAGAAAGGACAGTAAAAAATGGGGAATGAAGGGTAGTGACGGAACCGGGATAAATGAACAACGGTGAGGGAGGGTGAGAAAAGAGCAGTGAGTGTAAGTAAAGAGGGGTGAAAGAGGGTGAAAAAATTGAATTAGGATAAGACATGGGGAGTGACAGAGGGAAAGGACAGAGAGAGTAAAGGAAACAGTGCCTGAAAAGGTCTGAGAGAAACAACAAAGAAAGCTAAGTAAGGCAGTGTGGGTGACTTATAGGGAGTCAGTGGGTGTAGGTGGGGGTGTGGGTGTGTAAGGTGTGTGTGTGGGTGTGTGGGGTGTTTCGGTGTGGGTGGAGGTGTGGGTGTGTGAGATATGTGTGGGGGTGTGTGGGTGTGGGGGGTATGTGTGTGGGATGTGTGTGTGTGTGTGTGTGTGGGATGTGTGTGTGTGTGTGTGTGTGTGTGAGGAGTGTGTGGGTGTGTGTGTGTGTGTGTGAGGTGTGTGTGTGGTGTGTGTGTGAGGTGTATGTCAGAGGTATGTGTATGTGTTGGGGGGATGAGGTGTGTGTGTAGGAGTAAAGTAAATAATTAAGAAAAAGAGAATGAGTGAGGGAGCAAAGGAAGGGAACAGAGGGTAAGTGAACTAAAGAATGGGGACTGAAAGAAGTTGAATGTGAGAGGGGAAATAGGGAAAGGGGAGTAAACATGGAGAATAAGAATAAGTGACATAAGCAGAGTAAAGAAACAGGAGTGAGGTTGGTTGAGAAATTATTAGTGAGGTTAAAACAAAGGGTGATGACAAACTACATTTTTTTAGTCACACTTACCATATAATAAATGTAACTTTTATTACATTTTTTTACTACACTTTGTATCTGTGAAAGAGAGAAGAAAAAATAAGTTATAATTAGTAAAATATCTATTTTAAAATAAAAGATACAAATGAAGAGGTTAAAAAAAATAACAGTGTATTTAGAAATAAAGTAAGAGTGAAGGACACAGAAAGAGAAATAAAGTAAGGTAGAAGGACAAAAAGAGAGAAAAAGAAATAGAAGGAGAGCAAATTACTAAGAGTAAGGCATATAGATTCACTGACAGAGAGGAAGAGAAGAACAGAGAAATGAACTGAAGGTAAGAAAGATACTAAAAGAATGTGAGTTAGCAAAACTAAATCAGGAAACAGTAGTAAGCAAAAAGATAATGACTGAGACGGAAAAGAGTCTAATTAAGGATGCATTTGGAAGAATGAGGAATGGAAGATAACTGAGAGTAAGTGAAGAACAGTCATAGAGTGAAGGGATGAAGGGAGAGAGGATAATATAGAAGGATTGAGGGAAAAGGAGTGAGGAAGTTAGTAGACAGACAGACTAAGAGAAAAACTGAGTGAAGTGGAGTACAATGAGTGAGGAAAGGAAATGAGTAAGGGAGCAAAAAAAGGAAAGAGAGGAGAAGAGGACTAAAAAGTGGTACTGAGAGAAAATGATTCGGTGATGAAAGTAAAGAGAAGGACACTGAAAGATAGGAAATGAGGGATAGTAATGGACCCAGAGTAAAAGAAATGGGATGAAGAACGATGAGAGAGGAGCAGTGAAGTTGTTGTAAGAGAAATAATAGAAGGTAGATAAACACAAGTGAACATAACACAAGGAGAGTGAGGGACTGAGGACATTGAGGTAGTGAACGGAAAATAGAGAGAAGAGGTCAAAAGAAAGGAGCAAACAAAGATAAGCGAGGGAGAGTGCGACAATACTGCTGAGTGAGTAAAGAGGAATTACTAAAAGAGCAAAGGAGGAAAAGACGGAAAAGGGAAGTAAAGCAGAGAGACTGGAAGCTGAATAGTTATGCAAGGGAGAGAGGGGATGCAGACAGTTGAAATGAGAATGAGGGGTTGTGAAAGAAGTGGAGTAAAGGAACGGGGGTGAAAAAGAGTGAGAGAAAGACATTATAAGTGAGTAAAAAGAGCTGAAAGAGGGTGGAAAAAGGAAAGTGAGTGTGAGACAATGGGAATACAATTTAAATTACAGAATACAAACTATAGAATAACTTGTACAACATGTTACATAGTTTATTTTTGCTGTTCTCAGAATATATTGAATTTCACTTAAAACAGTGAGTTCAAACTACTCATCACTTAGAGATTGTGTTTTAAAAAAAAACTTAGAAACTTAAAAATCACAAATGTACACTAATCCTTCATTCACTTACTTTTCCTTTAGGCCAAATTGTATATCAGGAAGGTCCTTTTCGTTGGAAAGTACTCTGCTGTTCATTAAAAAATCCATTTAATCGACTTTCTAGAAGAAAAGCTCCAAAAACATCTGAAATATTTTCATTATTTTCATATACTCCTTTTTTTCAGTCATGACTCTTTGCTCATTCCTTTACTTTTCCTTAAGGCCAAATAGTGTCAGATGTATGAGTATATTTTCAAATTAATTAAAAGAAACTGTGAATTTACCGTTTTTCTGATGTTCTGAAAGAAAGGCTCATACAACATATTCACAATATTTAAATATTCATAAAACCATCTCTGACTCACTCATGTTCATCATTTTGTATAATACTGATATCACTTACTATGAGATCCACTTACAGTACCTATATGACAAGTCAATTTTTTATATTATCTTGATCACTTTTACTCAGAATATAATTTTAAACAGCAAACTAACCTTTATTAACTGCTCCCGTCTTCATAGGCCAATTACCTTTACTTAAATTTTGGTTCTAAAAACACTAGGTATGAATTTTTTAAGTCAAAAGGCAAACGTTGTTTGAACGTCAAATGAGTATCATTACAGTGGGTCCAACCTTTACGACTTTTTAAATAGCATGTGTAATGCCCTGATGTTGTTGAAGGACCGTCATGATAAATAATAGCTAGAGTTGCAAAGGTTCTTCCTGAAATTGATAACTGAGAAGCCACTAAATTTTTAATAGAAGTTGACAATTTACTTCCATCAGGTATACATCGCTGGAACATTAAAATCACATATTTACCATAAGTTTGTAAAAATAATGTGGACAGCATTGCAGACTTACATTGGGTACACACCATATTGTGATCAGCTGCTTTAACTAGATTATTAAAAGACACTGATTTGCAGTCTGGTAAAGTCAAATATATAAATCTTTCAATGTCTATTGTAGTACTACTTGATAAACTACAGTTGTCGCAGTCATGCTGCCATTGATAAGAAAGGCTCAAACGATTTTTTATATCTACACCTTCATCTTCCAAAACATCAAACATATACATTAAAAATTCCTGACAATCCTGCTGAATATTCTGTGAAAATTGATTTTGACCAGAACATATGTCTAGAAGATTTCGAATTTCTGAAACACTTTCTATTTTTGCTCTATCACTGCTACATTTCTCAAACACAGAATTAAATAAACAGCAGAATGTTTGATCCCGATTTTCAACAATCTGTTCTTGTAAATTTTGAAGAAAAAAAACAACATTAACCACTACATTAGCATAGCAGTTGACACCAGAACTGTTTTCAAACTCAAATCCAACAACATCTTCAACAGAATCCTTTTTCTTTCTGCTTACAATTACAGTTTCATCTACTTTTTGTCTTTTTGCTACTACCTCACTGCAATTATTCTCATTTCTTCTTTTTCGGCTTACCACACGTTTTTCAAACAGAGGATATTGAGGCAAATGTGGAGCATACTCTCTTCTTAACCTATTGTATTCTTTAACACAATCTAGATCAGCACAAATCTTTGTTTCATCACACTCAATCAAGTACAATCCTGATAAAGTTCTGACTCGTGATAATGCCACATATGCCATACTCTCTTTAAACAAGGAACTTCCAATGGTCACCAAAGCGCTATCTACACTTAAACCTTGAGATTTATGGATTGTCACCGCATATGCCAAACAAACAGGAAACTGTTTTCGGCGAACATATAAGTCTTTCACAAGCAAAAATCTAGCTGAACAACGACAAATTTGTTCTATTTCGTCAATGCCATCAAATTTAACTTTTAAAATTTCAATTCCATCTCTATTTTTGTAATTCACAAAACCAACAACATGACCCATTGCTCCATTTACCGGACCTCTTTCAACATTTAAATTCCTTCTCAAAATGATACGACAATTTAAACACACAGTCAGAGTTTTTTAAAACCAGCAGTTTTAGATATAGTCTTCTCTAATGAATCCAATTTTGATTTCAAATTTTCAGACAAAATAATTGTTGCTCCCATATGCTCTATTTTATCTATAGCTTCCAGTTTCACTATCTCTTCATTTTCTAACTTTAACATTTTGTTGTTGAACAAGGAATATTCTTTCAGAGTTGGCATCAAACATATCCCAGATTTCTTCTCGTTAATTTTCTTAAAAATATTTTCTGGAAGGATGTTTTCATTTGGGTACAAATTTGAAATTAATCGTCCATGTAAAGCTTCTTTCCCATGCTGACTTACTTTTCCGATTCTTACAGCGTGTAGAATATTTTTATAATCTTCATCCTTTGCCTGCCGCATATTTTGGAGTAGTTCTGCATATTTGAAATTTAACCATATATTAACGTTTCCAATGCTTCCTAGGCACTTCCTGGTATCTTCATGCGTGACCGTTTTAAACACTGGTTGTCCTTTCACTGGAGTCAACTGCAGTAGATCTCCAAAAACAATAATGTGTTTCCCTCCAAATAACACATCATACTCTGTTCTAAGAATTTCTTGCATTCTCAAATGCCCAAAAGCAGGCATTAGATTTGAGACCATGCTTACTTCATCAATGATAAGAAGTTTCATTTTCTTCAGGACTCTGGAAACTTCGGAACACGCATCTCCAGATAGCTTGTGGTATTGCAATTTGTTATCATGCTCCACTGGCAGCATCAGTAAACGATGTAAAGTAATCCCTTTAATATTATGTGCTACCAGCCCAGTTGGAGCGGTAACAACACAAGACAGCGGTGATTCAGTCCTTTTCTGCAGATAAGTTGCAATTGCTTTAATCAGAAAACGTTTTCCAGTTCCCGCTTCTCCACTCACGTACAGTTGAACAGGCTTAAATGATATACATGAGCACTCTTTTTTCTCATGACTGAATCCATGTTCAACCTGTTCTGAGACTTCGTCATATATCTGTTTCTGCTCAAGGTTTAGTTGTTTCACCAAATCTTCTAAGTTAACTACATCATCTTGAGCTTGTTCCATAGCTCTTTCCACCTCATCCATGGCAGTGGCAGCTTCATTTTGGATAATTGGTCCTACTAGTGGATCCTGACTCAATGAAGCAGAACTCTGACTGTTTTGAGAACTGTCTCTAGCAATCTCTACAGCAATTGTGGCTTCTTGCTCTATTTCTTCGTTCAACATTTGCAGATAATTTGGAAAAACAGGATATTCTATGGTATCCTTGGTTGCATTAAAAGAATCTTCGTAACAGAGAAAATCTCCAAGTAGTTCCTCTTCTGTACGCCATGGCTTAAAGAGTTGCAAAAGAGCTAAATAGTAAAATTCCCTTTTCTCTGGATTTTCGCAACTCATTTTTCGATGATTAATCAAATTGCCTTTTCTCTGCTTCACTAGACATCCTTCACACCCAATGATAGCATATATTCCATTGTTGATATCTTCTCTAATGGTCCTCTTATAAATATAGTTTTGCAGAACTTCATACAAACAACTGTTCTCAAGATGACTACTTCTATTTGGATAGTATGTATCCAACATGTTTGTCTTCAAAATATCTGTACTGTTTGGGTCTTTCTCCGCCAAATACTCAATTTCTTGTACAGATTTCAAAACTCGGTTTCGTGTTGCAGCAAGACCTAGACTCACCCAAATAATTGTTCTAGACTTGGCGTAGAGACTTGCTGATGATAACCGATCAGAACATTCATATGCTCCAATTTCTCGATGCGACAACATCTTCAAACTGAAACTGTATAATTTCTTGCTTATACTCCTTTCATGTGAAATGTCCTCCCTCATTTCCTTCAGTTCTGTCTTTTCTTTTTTTGTGAAGAAAGAAGTCACATATCGAGCCACAGCAATAGAGTTGTCAGCAACG
This sequence comes from Lissotriton helveticus, assembly GCF_964261635.1. Classification (NCBI taxonomy): domain Eukaryota; kingdom Metazoa; phylum Chordata; class Amphibia; order Caudata; family Salamandridae; genus Lissotriton; species Lissotriton helveticus. The sequence continues at coordinate 308,799,227 of NC_136071.1, forward strand.
AACTGAATATCCATGTTAGCATTCCACATGGACAAAATCACTGGGTTGTAGTCGTTGATGTACTTGGACTCTTCGTTTCTTTTTAAATTGTATGTATTTTTTGGTGATTTCCTCGTCACAGTATGTCGCAGAGAAGACATCAAATTATTTACTCTTCCTTTAGAAATCACTGGTCGTGGAAACCTGAAACAACATTTGTTTCTGAATTTTTGACGACAGTACTTTCCACAACGATGGGATTGAAGCGTAAAACTTGTTGCCTTAAACTGTTTTCTTCGGTAGTTTTCGGGACAGCACATGTTGAATACTCTTCAATGAACCTCATCACTGTCTCATCCGAATCTGTTCCAAATTTGGGTGCATCTTTAATCCACAACAACATATGTATGTGAGGAGCACCTCTCGCTTGATACTCCTTTCTCCAAAAGAAATCGAAAACCTCTCCAAGGGGAGGATTTTTTTGTTGGTAATAAAAGACATCATAGCTTCAAATCTATGATTGAAATATCTGCAAACATTCACTGGATCCAAAGAACACAGTACTCTAGCAGTTTTGAATTCTATATTTTGTATATTTGCATTTGCCTCTCGTAGAAATTGAAGTAAGTCATCCCATGCATACTCGGCACAACTAAGAGTGAGGAACCATGTAGGAGTTCCTAGGTTTCTCAGCATACATTTCAATTCCCCATGACGACGGTACCAATACTCATTTGTACCACTCTGACATGCCATGAGATTGATTAAATGAGATTCCAAAATATTATTATCTTGCAGATTCACTTTCTCCATAAAGTCCCTTGCCGAAACATTTTGCAGATGTGCTCCACTTTTCAGTATATGGTTTACTGCATAAGAAAGCCCAGACAAGTCACTTTCATACAGTAGATGAAACAAATAGGGAATGCATTGACGAAACCTTGGATCTTCAGCATATAATCTTACAGTTCAATATTCAGATACAGGAATTTGAAGTGGTCGATCGTCATATCGTCCACCTCGACCTGTTGGAAATAAATGTGGAAAACAACGAGCTTCCAAACTTTTTTCCCATACACTAATGGGATTTCTTTTTGCTGCTTTCATTTGAAACAAGTCAATTGCATTCCCCATCACTTCTTTGGAATGCAAAGGATGAACAGTATAATGTTCATATATTTCTTCACTTCTAGACACATCAACTTTTTCAATTTGGCCAGCTGAACAATCACTGTCTTCATCTGCAGCTGTTTCCTCTGCTTCAACACATACATGTTTGTAGTACTCATTGTTTTTGACCAAATACAACGTTGCCTTTTTGACTTTCCTAACATCCACTAAATCCTGCCAGATTTTCTTACTCTTTGTCGGAACCCCATTAACTAGAATAACCAGAGGTTCCTCTTCCACTTTCTCTACACCAATGGTATCAAAATTTTTCTTGAAATCTAGAGGCAAATAAACAACTCTTCCCTTTAATCCTATCTGTAAATCTGAAGGAGGCAATTTCCCTATCTTAGGCTCCATGCGAACAATAGCCTGAAAAGGATGGACACATTGAATCAAAATAGACTCATATGTATTTAAATCCATCAATTCAGGAGGAATGTCTACTAACTCCAGATTATTATGAACAGCTCTAGCAGGCATTCTGTTTTGATTTAATTTATCATAACAATATTTACAAATACGCTGATCAGAACTCAAATCAAAACAATTCTCCACCCACAAATAAGTTGCAAAATCCTTCCACTCATAATTATTTATCTTTTCACTTTTTACGTATAAATCAACTAATCTAGTTTGATGCTTATAATGAGTTCGTCGACAACACACACAAGTAAAATTCGGCCTTTCACTTGATTTCACCTTAAACCTGGTAATTTCCTGGTCAAACTTTTCTGTACTTGAAATCTGTACATTGTCTTTCACATTACCTTGAGTTTCTGTGTCAATTTCTACACTGTCCTCTTTTTCACCAAAATAACAAATCTCAATTTCTTCACAAATCTTCTTCACATCTAATTCAGTTCCATGCAAAAGAGCACTGTTTAATTGTTTAAGCTTAAGTGCTGGACTTTTTGCATAATACAACATTCTCACTAATTTCCTCATTTTGGTATGATGCACTGCTAACATCCTAAAATGATGAAAAACACTCTGACAGACTTTTCTAGAAAGACAAGCCAGTGAATGCCCTTGCAAACCTGTGTTTTCTCTCACTCTGCAAGGATCTAAGACTTGCAACAACTTCATTTTCTGTTTTAGACTTTTCTTACTATATGTACGTAAGAAATTACAAAACAAATCAATTGATTCCTGTCGCACAATACAAATACGACTACACTTCCAAGTGTACACTGGACCCTTAGTACATCTCCCTAAAACGTCATCAGTTAACACCTCTTCTGGTTCTCTAGGCACAAGTTTCTCTTTTTCAATCGGACAACCGTCTTTCACCTCATATGCTCGACCACTGGTGTCAACTGCATGCACTAAATCATTCTCCTGGAAGTAACTCTCCTCATTAAAAAATGGCTCACAACTTGAACTGTGCATCCATTCTCCTGAAAAAACTTTACAAAAATTAGTCCGATTAATTACTCTTTTCCATCTACTGTTTGATTACAAAACATCAATTGTCTTGTTAAGTGTCCTAATTCTATTGATTATTAAAATAAATAATTTTTTCTTAACTTCAAAAGCCTGATCAACAATCTTCTCTACACTTTTCTTTTTCTTATAAAAAGCAGCTCTCTGTTTACCTTTCCTAATGTTTTTTTTATCACATTTAAAACCACCCTATTGCAAAACATTCGTTTACGAATGTCTCTAAACTGATTCTGCCTTCTATTCCTATACATATTATTCTCTCCTGCTCCAGTATCCAGTTGTAAGATTTTTTGAGGGCCTCTCCTTCCTTTTCAAATTTGCTCTCTCCTTTTTTTCTACATTCTGTCCAACATTTTTTTTTATCTACATATGTTCCGTAAGAAAGACTTAGTTGTCTTACCAGGAGCTTTTTTCCTGTTTTTTGAAGTATTTGTTGTAGAGGAGTGCTGTAATTCCGTTGCTGTTTTTGATTTTTTCCGCTTATCATCTTTCCTTTTCCTTTGCCCTGAGGGCATATTTCCTTACTCTTGAAATCTTGATTTCAATCTGTGTTAAAGAAAAAATAGCACATTATAGACCACTATTACCAAACAACAAAGCAATGACAAAAAGAAAACGGTCTATTTAGGGTTGCAGATCAGGTGAGGATTCTCCAGGGGTGCAGAAGAGGTGAGACCTGTATTGAAGAGTGTAGTGGAAGAGAGGTCTGTCCACAGGTACAAAGAAGGTGAGACCTGTGTCTAAGAGTGCAGTAGGGGATAGGCTTCATGAAGTCTAGTCAACTGCACTCTTACACACAGGCTTCACCACCTATGCTTCCCAGGAAAGGCCTCTCTCCCACTACAGTATTGAACATAGGCCTCACCTCCTCTGTACCTCTGGACATGCCTCACCTCATCTGCACAATCTACTTCCTAATCTGACATAACACAGGTGACATCATTGTTAAAAGTTGAAATATATTTATGTAATCATGCACACACTATTTATTCCTTCTCAAAAATCTAAAAGTCATTGATTTGCCCCAAAATCGTTTTTTAAATAACATTTTAGACACACAGTGCAGGTCCTATGTAGAAGCATTCAGTGTCCATGAGTACAATGAAGAGGACTGACCTCCTCTGACCCTTGGACAAGCCTAACCTCATCTGTGTCCTCTGGACAGGCCTCAATGTATTGAGTATAATTGATGGTAACTGGGTGCAGATGAGGTGACGCATGTCCAAGGGTGTAAATAAGCTTAGGCCTGTCTAAGCATGCAGATTAGTTGAAGTCTTTTCAGGGTTGCAGATGAGGTGAGGATTGTCTAGGGGTGCAGAAGAGGTATGGCCTGTATTGAAGAGTGTAGTGGAAGAGAGGTCTGTCCACGGGTACAAAGAAGGTGGGACCTGTGTCTAAGAGTGCAGTGGGGGATAGGCTTCATAAACTCTAGTCCACTGCACTCTTAGACACAGGCCTCACCACCTACGCTCTCCAGGAAAAGCCTCTCTCCCACTACAGTCTTGAACACAGGCCTCACCTCCTCTGTCCCTCAGGACATGCCTCACCTCATCTGCACAATCTACTTCCTAATCTGAGGTAACACAGGTGACATTATTGTGAAAGGATGAAATATATGTATTTAATCATGCAGACACTATTTATTCCTTCTCAAAAATCTAAAGGTCATTGATTTGCACCAAAATCATTTTTTAAATAACATTTTAGACACACAGTGCAGGTGCTATGTACAAGAATTCAGTGTCCATGAGTACAGTGGAGAGGACTGACCTCCTCTCACCCTTGGACAAGCCTTACCTCATCTCTGTCCTCTGGACAGGCCTCAATGTATTGAGTATAATTGATGGTAACTGGGTGCAGATGAGGTGACGCATGTCCAAGGGTGTAAATAAGCTGAGGCCTGTCTAAGGATGCAGATTAGTTGAAGTCTATTCAGGGTTGCAGATGAGGTGAGGATTGTCTAGGGGTGCAGAAGAGGTGAGGCCTGTATTGAAGAGTGTAGTGGAAGAGAGGTCTGTCCACGGGTACAAAGAAGGTGAGACCTGTGTCTAAGAGTGCAGAGGGGGATAGGCTTCATGAAGCCTAGTCCACTGCACTCTTAGACACAGGCCTCACCACCACGCTCCCCAGGAAAGACCTCTCTCCCACTACAGTCTTGAACACAGGCCTCACCTCTTCTGTCCCTCTGGACATGCCTCACCTCATCTGCACAATCTACTTCCTAATCTAAGGTAACACAGGTGACATTATTGTGAAAGGTTGAAATATATTTCTTTTATCATGCAGAAACTATTTATTCCTTCTCAAAAATCTAAAAGTCATTTATTTTCCCCAAAATCGTTTTTCACATCACATTTGAGAAACACAGCACAGGTCCTATGTACAAGCATTCCATGTCACTACTGAAATTCAACCATTCTAAAAAAACATGACACAAACCAACAGCAAAGAAACTCAATGTGCTTCCTACTCTGAGTTAACACAAGTAACATCATTGTGAATGGGTCAAATTTATTTCTTTAAGCATGCAGACACTATTTATTCCTTCTCAAAAATGTAAAACCAATTCATTTTCCTCAAAATCGTTTTTGACATCACATTTAAGAAACACAGCACAGGTCCTATGTACAAGCATTCCATGTCACTACTAAAACTTCACAATTTTACAAAATACAATTCCTCTATGCAAAGAAACTCAATGTGCTTCCTACACTGAGTTAACACAGGTAACATCATTGTGAAAGGGTCAAATTTATTTCTTTAAGCATGCACACATTATTTATTCCTTCTAAAAAAATGTAAAAGCCATTCATTTTCCCCAAAATAGTTTTTGACATCATATTTAAGAAACACAGCACAGGTCCTATGTACAAGCATTCCATGTCACTACTGAAAATTCACAATTTTACAAAATACAATTCCTCTATGCAAAGAAACTCAATGTGCTTCCTACACTGAGTTAACACAGGTAACATCATTGTGAAAGGGTCAAATGTATTTCTTTAAGCATGCACACATTTTTTATTCCTTCTAAAAAATGTAAAAGCCATTCATTTTCCCCAAAATCGTTTTTGACATCACATTTAAGAAACACAGCACAGGTCCTATGTACAAGCATTCCATGTCACTACTGAAACTTCACAATTTTACAAAATACAATTCCTCTATGCAGTACAAACTTTTTACCAAGCATTATCAAAAAGCATGACACAAAGCAACATTTAAAAACCACAATATCCTTCCAAATATTCTCCATACAGTATACAACTCTCTATCTATATTACATGAATAATTACTCACCTTTACAAATGCTTTAGGAGATTGAGAACAGTGTCAGACACACACACCAATATTTCTTTAGCAGAGCAAAAGGTATGTACTCCAGCCACTGCAACCATGAATGGCACAGAGAACCTCTAAATCTACACACATATTCCTCATGGTAACCAATCAAAACTCTTCCCTCTCTATTTTCAAATCAACACCCTTCCCCCCCTCAGCCCTTTCTACCTGTTACCATAGCAACTCCCTCCTCACTCAGCTCTCAGGTTTAAAAGTTTATTCTACAATGTTGCAATTGAACTTAGCAAGGATCTTTGACCTCTCAATACCCCAGCTTATCCAGTGCAATGTTTTTTTTTAAATGACTTTTTCTTAACCATTCAAATTGCTTCTTTCACAAAACAGAACCATGCACCCTAACTTTCAGTTTTCAACTATCTGAATCCACCAATCATTGCTTGTGATTCAACAGCACTGAAACTCCACTTTTTTTTTTGCAAACTCCTACTGTTCCAACTGCCATTTCATTCCCACACTTCATCTGACTGCACCAGAACCTCCTCTTACCATGTATTCTGTCTTGATTATTGGACATAGCTACATTCACTGGGCTCAAAGGTATGCAGCTATCAGAAATTTTCACAACCTTGATTTACCAAATGTGCACATAAAGTGGATTGGCCAAAGAGGATTGAGATGTCATCAATTGATACCATTGGTGAAAACATTTCACCATCTGCCACACCCTGACCTTATAATTTTGCACTGTGGTGGAAATGACCTAGGCACTTTGACTGGGGTAGGTCTGGAAATGGCTTTAAAGGACACCTTTGGGCAATTGATGACACTTTTTCCACAAACTGCCTTGGTATATTCCAATATATGCCAAAGACAGAAATGGAAGTGGTCCAACCAATTTTGTCCACAATTTGAGAAAGCACGGAAACATGTGAATAAATCTGTTTCTGCTTACATGAGAGACTATGGAATGGGTTCAATATACAACAACAACTTGCGTTACAACATGCAAGATATCTACAGAGGAGATGGTGTGCACTTCTCAGATGAGGGGAATAGAATATTCCTCCTGAATTTAAGACTGTGCATTGGAACCTACTTGTAGGTACCTAAATCAGCCACACAACTCAAAAGCTCTTTTCAGGGCTATCCTACCTCTGATCACTCCAAATGATTATCTTTTTATAATTTTTTTCACTATTTTTCACCAAAGTACGCTCCCCGGTACGCTTCCCGGTGCGCGTACCGGGTGCTCACCCCGCAAAAAATTATTATTTTTTTTTTTGGCCTTTATGGGCCTCCTAAGCCCCCCTCAGAAAACCTAGGGGGTCAGGGGATGTCTACCGTGCCCCCTTTTACCCATTCCCAACGTTGTTTGTCCTCCATCTTCTGTCTCAATTCTTCCGAAACACAAGATGGAGGACTTCCGTAGCGCTGCCGGTGCGCGTACCGGGGCGTTCACCGGTAAGTGCTCCCAAAAAATTTAAAAGTTAATTTACATAAAAACCTCTCTAGAGAAGTTCACCAAATATAGAATAGGCAATACTACATACCAGTCCCTACCATTTTCCCAAATTTGGTGGATTTCATTGAGCCATTTGGCCTGTAGCCCTGTCTAAATATCCTGAGATAAATTACATGACAAAAACACATCTGAAGTGTTAGAATCTACAACCAATTAAAATGTTACTTTCATTTTCCACTATTATTTCCTGACATTTGATTGGTTATGTACATGAATATATATAAAAAAAGAGAGGGAAACACAGCCATTTTGACTACTACTTCCTGAAGTACGTTTGAAAAGGATTTTCACTGACAACTTCAACTGCTTTCACAAAGGTAAGTTGTTATTTTGGAAAGTGAAGTATGTTGTGCACTTTAAGTTAATTTGGGAAAACATTTTCTGATAGTTATATACTATTCTTCTGTAATAGTTATAGATTGAGATAGGCTTCTCTGTTATAGTTATGGATTGAGTTAGACTTCTCTTGTATAATTATGAATTTACTTAGGCTTTATCACATACACTTTTTTATATTTCTACTTCCAGCCTGATACCATACACTGCCCAAAGATAACTTCACTGTTAAAAAATCAAAACTACCTGTCTGAACTTAAACCCAACAGTGCCCTATCTCTACAGATATATTTATTTTTTATGCAATTTACAGCAAGTAAATGGAAGGAGAAGCAAATATTTCTTTCGAAATAGTTATGGAAAACAACCCTGAAGAAAATATTGCTGAGAATGATGACTTTGACTTTATGGATGACTCTCTGGACCATGAATTACTTGAGTGTGTGGAAGCAATAGAATCACAGAATGAAAATGAGGACATTCCAGACAATATATTGTTAGAAGTTTTATTACATTTTGAAAAAGAATCAGAAAAATAAATGTGTATTTAATAATCAAAAATTGTTCAAGACATTATTCATTTTTATATGTAATTCATGAAGTAGTACCAAAATGATTATAATATAAAGTGAGACTTATAGTATACTGTGCAACTTTTTTGTGTTACATAGTAATTTTGCTCATAGTTACTTACTTTCTCCCACTTTATTATCTCCAATGTGTATTTGACATCTCTTTTTCATCTCCTGCCTCCATGTTGTTTCTGCTTTCCTGACAGACTATAGTATAGATTCCATATACCACAATAACTTCTGTAACAACATGCATATTATCTACAGAGGAGACAGTCTACATTGAATTTAAAACTCTGCATTGGTACCTACATGCTGGTACTTATATCACCCACACAACACAACAACTCTATGCACAGCTACCCTACCTCTAAGCACTTTCAATTATTATTTTCCTGTTTCACTTGGTTTCCCCCGTGGTACGCTCCCTGGTACGCTCCCCGGTGCGCGTACCTGGCGCTCCCCCCGCGAAAATCAAAAAAATGTTTTAAAAAATGTTTCTCCCGCAGAGCCCTTTTATGGCCCCCACATCAAACCTAAGGGGTCAAGGGGAGTCTACTCTGCCCCCTTATGGTCATTTCCCCCTTTGTTTTTGCCACCTCTTGTGTCTCGATCCTACCGAGACACAAGATGGCGGCCGCTCCGGACTGTTTGGAATGTTGACAGACACCCAAGCTTTCCGCGCGCGAACTCGCTTTACGCGCTGGTACGCTCCCCGGTGCGCGTACCGGGGCACGCTTATAGATATATATATTTTGTTGAACCTAAATTAGTCAAAATCCTCTGGAGCACATATCTTGAGACATAGCAAAGGCACATCGGGCTACCAGTCCCTACAATTTTGCCAAGTTTGGTGAAAATCCATTCAGCCGTTCGCGCTAAAAGTGAGTCCAACCGCCCTATGGAAATTAACATGGGGAAAAACACGTTTTGGGACCCCCTTTTATCGCAGACCCCGATTGACGAATCCCCCCCAAACTTTCAGGGAAGATTCCTCAACCGGCGCCAAAGTTATTCCCAATAGAATGTTGCGATTTCCCTATGGAAAACAATCCTAACTATAACTACCCACTGGCGACCGCCAGTAGGTAATATATATATATATATTTTTTATATATATATATATTTTTATATATATATATATATTTTTATATATATATATATATATATATACCACAAAGAATCCAGTCAAAGTGGAGGCTGTCTTTAAGGGAGGTCCGTATTCAGGGTACCGGAGACCCTGTAATATTATAAGCAATACCTTCTTAGTCCTGATGAAGGCCAGACCGGCCGAAATGCATTCGCCTTCTTTTGGAAATAAAGAGTGTTGTCCTCGTATCCCCGCTGTGGCTTCTGCTTCTTTCTTTGAGAAGAGTTGCTTGTTCTATATATATATATATATATATATATATATATATATATATATTACCTACTGGCGGTCGCCAGTAGGTATATATAGTTAGGATTTTTTCTCTATGGGATTTTTGAAAATTCTATGTCTAATAACTTTGGCGTTTGTGGACGGAATTGGCTGAAATTTTCAGGAAAATGGCACATTTTGTTTCTGAGCAGCCCCTAAAAATTGGGGGGGGTTCGTCCAGGGGGGGTCGAGAAAAAAGGGGGGTCCCAAAACGTGTTTTTAACATTGAGTTTTCCATAGGGCGGTTGGCCTCACTTTTAGCCCGAACGGCTGAATGGATTTGCACGAAACTTGGCAAAATTGTAGGGACTGGTAGCCCGATGTGCCTTTTGTAGGTCTCAATATATGTGCTCCAGTGGATTTTGAGAAATTAACGTTTAAAAAAAGATATATATCTGTAACAGCGGACCGGGCAGCGCCCCGGTTCGCGGACCTTACGCGTAACGGAACTTCGCGTAGCGAAGCTGATTGGCCCTCCGGTGTCTGTCAACATTCTAAACAGTCCGGAGCGGCCGCCATCTTGTCTCTCGGTAGGATTGAGAGACAAGAGGAGGCCAAAACAAAGGGGGAAATAACCATAAGGGGGCATAGTAGATCCTCCTTGACCTCTTAGGTTTGATGTGGAGGTTTTAAAAGGGCCTTACTTACTCTATTTTAAAAAAAAAAAAAAATTCTGGTTAGCTCCCGGTCCGCGTACCGGGAAGCTAACCGGGAAGCGAACCAAAAGAAATAGAGCTTGCCAGAGTGCTAAACATTCTAGCAATTTTTTAATAACGGGGAGGTAGTTCTGAAAAGAACTTTTTTTTTTTATATTTTTGTTGTTTTATATTTTTTTTTCTTTTTTGAACATTATTTGTTTTTTTTGTATTTTTTGAACACTTATTTGTTTTTTTGTTTTTTTTCAAAGGGAAAGAACAGAAAGAGGCATTGAAAAAGGCTCAACAGGAGCAAAAAAAAAATTTAAAACTTGCTGCGTTTGGAGCATCGGTGTTTCTCGAAAGCCAAATTAATTAATTTCAGACTCATGTTTGCGCATGAAATTAAAGTGCCACAATATAAGCATGTCAGCTTCATATGGACAAATTTTTTTTGAATATTTGGCACTGTTTCGTTGGCCTCTCCAAATGTGAGAGAGATATCAGTAGATGTTCTTGTCACCGAAGTTGGGGGGTTCTGTTGTAGTTCACGCATCTCTGCACGACTATAGTTGTTTGGATGCCACCTCTGCATATGTCGGTGCATCGTGTGATTTCCATAACTGTATTTTTTATTAGTGCCCCGGGATAACTTTTCTTGGCAGATAAGGCACGTAGCATAGCGTGCATTGACTTTTTTCTCTCCTGGTGGAATGGAAAAAAATTGCCAGATAAAGCTAACTTTGCGATGAGATACCCGGGGTAACTCTTTGACAAATCGTGGTCCCTCTTCTTCCTCTCCGTCTTGTTCTTCCTCTTCCTCCTCTGTGTCTCCAATAAACTGTGCAGATGGTCCTCTCTTCCTATGAGGAGATGGTGGTGGTGGTGGTGGGGGTGCAGAAGCTGAAGCTACTATTGAAGCCATTTTTTAATCAGAGCAAATGATCAGGTCTTCCTTTCTCAAAGTTGAAAGTCAGAGTGAGAAAAAAGGTGGGGGCTTTCATCATTTGGGAAAAAAAATAGTTCTAAACCAATGAAAAGTGTTATTTTTAGGTCACCTGACCTAGCCTTACATCATTATGAAACCAAAAGTGAAATGAACCAATGAAAAGTTTTATTAACAAGTCACATGACCTCTCACGCTCATGTTACGCGCTGCGGAACGCGCCCCGGTTAGCTTCCGGGTCGCTGCGCTTCGCGCCTCGGTCCGCGCCCCGGGGCACTTCCGGGTGCGCTAACGCGGTACGTCACAAGACGCATTACGCGGCAACGCGATACGTCGCGCTTTCGCGACGCGCCGCGGATCGCTTCCGGGGAGCTGCGTTTCGCGCCTCGGTCCGCGCCCCGGGGCACTTCCGGGTGCGCTAACGCGGTACGTCACAAGACGCAATACGCGGCAACGCGATACCGTCACGATGTTGATTTCTTACCGGTTCGCGGACCGGGTCGCGGCATTAATTTGAGCTAACGGAAAGCTTTCCGGTTCGCGGACCGGGAGCGAAACAAAAAAAATATTAAAAAAAAATTATTAAGAAACATATAAAATATATTTTTGGATTTAAAGAAGAATACATTTTACAGCTATAGATATTAGCTTTTAAAAAACCAATGAAATTCACTGAAAAAAACATAGGTTATAGACCATATATAGTTAGGAATTAGCATTTACAAAACCATGAAAATTCACTGAAAAAACCATAGGTTATACACCATATATAGTTAGGAATTAGCATTTAAAAAACCTTATTTTACTCACACAAAACCAATGAAATTCCATATATAGTTAGTTGTACTAACTATATATCGCGCACCCGCAATCCACTGCTGATCATGTCACATATTACATCATTCATGACATGGTCAGTGACATCACTGATGACATCACTGATGACATCTCAAATGACATCACTGATGACATCTCAAATGACATCACTGATGACATCACTGATGACATCTCATTTGACATTACTGATCACATCACTGATGACATCATTCATGTGATAATACGATGAACCTCTTCAGACTCTAATATAACCTTAGATACACTCAGTGTAAACAGACACTCACAGACTGTCACTCATCCATGGAGTTACTTACACACCTAGTCAGTCATGCAAAGAATCAATCACACCTCCATTTTCACAACTATACATTTATACACACCTTACTTATTCAAACATATACTAAAACATATTTACTCACTTATACAATCCTGGATACAAGTTCACAATGATCCATACAGCCACTCACACATTCACTGGCTCTTATGCACAGTTATTTATATATGTCAACTCTCACATGTACTGTATTTTACATATGTACTTACTTTGACATGTAGCACTGAGACATCTATTCACTCACCAATACAGTCATGCACACAGTCAACCGCCCATACAGCTGTTTCCACATGCACTTTTGAACCCATACATCTATGCAGAGAGTCATACACCTCCCAGCCACCCATACACACTCTCAGTCTCCCATACAAATACTTGGGCAACCAATCAATAACCCATATAGTTAATCATATAGCTACTGATCAACACATGCAGCAGTTTACAGAACAACAGACATAATGATGCACAAATTAAGACAGTTTAGTCACTAACCCATGCACTCAGTGAGACACATTTAATCACTCACTCATACAGTCAGTCATGCACCTACTAAATCCTTTGTTCAGACACTTCTACATCCACTCATTCTTCAATATGTAAGACATATTTTAACTTTACAGAAACATACAGTCACTGGATGTTGTCATCAGTGATGTCATCAGTGATGTCATTTGAGATGTCATCAGTGATGTCATCAGTGATGTCATTTGAGATCACTGCAGTGATGTCATCAGTGATGTCACTGACCATGTCATGAATGATGTAATATGTGACATGATCAGCAGTGGATTGCGGGTGCGCGATATATAGTTAGTACAACTAACTATATATGGAATTTCATTGGTTTTGTGTGAGTAAAATAAGGTTTTTTAAATGCTAATTCCTAACTATATATGGTGTATAACCTATGGTTTTTTCAGTGAATTTTCATGGTTTTGTAAATGCTAATTCCTAACTATATATGGTCTATAACCTATGGTTTTTTCAGTGAATATATATATATATATATATATATATATATATTTATATATATTTATATATATATATATATTATATCCTAGAAGGTTTGCGGACAACACGTGGGTTTCGTTGCAGCAAGAGTTTATTTAGCCACACAGCAACGTGTTTCAGCTTACTCCTTGTTCACGCTAGGTGACAGGCATTCTTTGCACGCTTTTTATATTTTAAAATGCATTTTTACACTGCATTTTAAAATATAAAAAGTGTGCATAAAACGCCTGTCACCTAGCGTGAACAAGGCGTAAGCTGAAACGCGTTGCTGTGTGGTTAAATAAACTCTTGCTGCAACGAAACCCATGTGTTGTCCGCAAAACTTCTAGGACTAAGAAGGTATTGCTTATATATATATATATATATATATATATATATATATATATATATATATATATATATATATAGAACAAGCAAGTCCTCTCAAAGAAAGAAGCAGAAGCCACAGCAGGGATACGAGGACAACACTCTTTATTTCCAAAAGATGGCGAATGCATTTCGGCCGGTCTGGCCTTCATCAGCGCCTGCGGTAGATATGTTATGTTTTTATGTTATGTTATGTTTTTGAGCTTGTAAAGCACACTGCTACCCGTCCATAGGTCTCCTGGCGCTGTATAACTCTGGGGTACCCGTCCTGGCTTTCCCTGTGAGATGGTCCCTTGCTGGGAGTCCCCAAGGTGGAGCCAGGCATCCCCGGAATTGGTGGGGCCGTTGTGGAGATTAGGCAAGCTAATGCCCAGAGTTGCCGAGTGGAACCCCTGATTAGAGTAAGCACTGAAGCGAGAATTATCGAGTCCGCTGACCAAGGTCCACGACCCTGCCGCGTCGGGAATTGAACCCTGGTCGCGGGCCGACTTCTGCTCTCGGGCCTGCCACCTTTAACCAGTGAGCCACACTACTCCACAGATAGAAAGGAAGTCCTGGAAAGCTGCAGTTCTAGTGCACCCCAGCCGCACTATGATAGGTGCGAGTGTCTGCACCGCCCCTCAACACTAATTAGCTCAGATGATGATTCGTCAGGTCCGCGGGCTGCGGACTCAGAACCCCAGAATGCAACAGTGGCTCCCAGGTGAGAAATGTTCAGGGTCGGAAAGATAGCGGAAGGTAGGGTGTAACTGCATAAGTTCTTGAACCCCGCATTGTGAAAACAAAATTTGCTGCCTCGAGTCCCCATGACCCCATCAGCCATAAGTCCGAGTTGCAATAGTCGTGAGCAGGAGGACAGTGCATCCCGCCCTGGCTGAGGCAATGCCTCGCTTACCGCTTCAATTCGCTCGGACTGCCGGCGAGCCAGGAGATGTTCAAACCTTGAAGAAAGAATGATGCCGAAGCAGTAACCAGATTCTCCGGGCCATTTGTGATGGGGGGCTTCTGAAACGCGCTTCTGGGACACGCGTGACAATGTAGAACAAGCAACTCCTCTCAAAGAAAGAAGCAGAAGCCACAGCAGGGATACGAGGACAACACTCTTTATTTCCAAAAGATGGCGAATGCATTTCGGCCGGTCTGGCCTTCATCAGCGCCTGCGGTAGATAGAAAGGAAGTCCTGGAAAGCTGCAGTTCTAGTGCACCCCAGCCGCACTATGATAGGTGCGAGTGTCCGCTCCGCCCCTCAACACTAATTAGCTCAGATGATGATTCGTCAGGTCCGCGGGCTGCGGACTCAGAACCCCAGAATGCAACAGTGGCTCCCAGGTGAGAAAAGTTCGATTTGAGATGTCATCAGTGATGTCATGAGTGATGTCACTGACCATGTCATGAGTGATGTAATATGTGACGTCATCAGCAGTGCATTGCGGGCACGCAAGTTATACTTAGCTGAGCTAACTATAACGGAGGAATTTCAAAGGTTTTGTATGAGAGAAATGTTCAGCTAACTATAACGTGTGAAACCTATGTTTTTTTTCAATTAATTTGCATGTTTTTTTAAATGCTAATTCCTAACTATAACGTGTGTGAAACCTATGTTTTTTTTTAGTGAATTTCAAAGGTTTTGTAAATGATAATTTATAAATGTATTAATTATCATGTCTTTCTTTTTATACTAATTTCTTATATTTTTAACATCAATATTTATATTTATTTTATTTTTTAGATTATATTTCATATTCCTATTATAAAATAATAACAAAACTAAGTTGCAAAGTAATTTTTGGATGAATTATTGCTTGACGTCGGTTGCAAGTATAACACAGCTCCAGCAATTCGGACCGCTACGGTGGAGTTCCACGCCCCCACGTAGCACCTGTGCATCCCGCTCTCACTCCCTCGCTCCTCCAACCATGAGAATGATGGCGATTACCGGCTGGCGGCTGTAACCTCGCTGCAAAGGTTGGTTCCCTGAGGTGCCTGCTGGGTTTCTTCTTCCAAAGTGACCGAGGAGGTTTTGCAGAGACGCGGTTCTTCCGGACCACTGCGTCTTGAGATGCGAAGGCTCCGACGGATGCGGAGGCTCTGACAAATACGAGGAATTGTGGAGGCTTGGCGGCAGTGCTCTCCCCTCTGGTGTAGTCTGCTGTGGTGGCGTCTCGTTTTCCGTGTTTCAACGGACGGTTTGGCTTTGCAGCGATATCTCGAGCAGATGCGCCAGCTGGCTTAGCTCTTGAAGACACCAGCTTTTTAGTGAATTCAAGTTTTTTCCCGCGATTCAAAAGTTGTTCCGCTGTGGCTGCAGTGTGGAGAGGACTACGTGTCCCATTTTTCCTAGCGGCAAAGTTCTATCTCCGCCCTCCTGTGTAAAAAGGAAAAAAAAAATGGAAGATTGCCGGTGAGTGGTCTCTGCGGATTGGTCATCTCTAGTGGCAGGCTCTCACCTCATCTATTCCCACCTATTTTCTAACTTCAGTCTTTAATGGGCAAACTCACAGGAGTATGTGCTAAGGCGAGAGCCCGATGTCTTCAAGCTAAAGAAGAAGCTGTGGCGGCAAAATTAGTGGGTCAGGAAGATAAAGAGGAGGTTTCTTCTGTGAGTTCTGAGGAAGAGACGGAGGTGACATCTGGCAACATTTGTATTATAGAGTCACTAGCAGAGACTTTGGATAGTAATCCAGTATCTGAAATAATGCAGACAGGAGTTTCTAGACAAGACTCTGTGCAAGCTGGCATACAGCTGAAGGCGCCGGCTACTAATAAACCTCTAAAACAGTTTCCCTTGTTTGAGGCCAAAACTAATTCTTCCGCAATTAGTAGCCCCACTCTGCTCACTCCTGGTTCAGACCCCGGTCTAGCTTCAGCAATAGTTGCTACAGGTATTGCATCTTCGCAGGCTGGTGGGTTAATATCAAATACGATTGATGGTGGGTTAATACCAATATCGTCTTGCCCCTCGACGACTGTGGTCTCAAAGGTAGTGGCTGCTCCAGTAGCTACAGTTACAGTTTCAAACAACGAAGTAGGTAACTTTGGTGAATTCGGCCACTGCTTATAAGGCGTCTGGTGTAATGGAGGAAATGGATATACTTAGTCCTCTCTTATCTATGGATACTGAGACTACTCAGACTACTGGAACACTGAAGTTGTCCGTTAAAGACATGTTAAATTTGATATTAGACGAAATTCGTGAAGTCAAACAGTTCCAGAGGGCAGAGCTGGCCGGGATTCAAAATCGCCTGAACAAAATTGAGGACCTTGTATCCACACTTCCTCCTCGTCTCCAGGAAGCTGAAGGCAGAATCTCAGGTTTAGAAGACGAGATGTCCGAGGTTAAGAAGGACGTCAAAAATGTCTCTAAAACGTCCGAGGCTTTGGAAGTTAAGCTTGATGAACTGGAAAATTTCATTCGCAGATCGAACCTCAGAATAGTAGGGGTCCCGGAGAAAATTGAGGGGTCTAATATGGTCCAATGGGTCACTTCTTTTTTGCTGCATGAAGTTATTCCGGAGTTTAAAGGGGATTTGACGATCACCCGAGCCCATCGGGTGCCTGCTCAGCCATTTCCTAATTCCACTCTTCCCCGCACTATTCAGTTAAATTTTGCAGACATTCATATTAAAGAAACAATTTTGTCCAGGGCCATTAAACAAGGTCAATTCGCAGCAAACGCCACTACTAAATGTCAGATATTTTCCGACATGTCTGCGGCCGCAGCTCGCCGTAGAAAAGAGTTTGTAAAAATTCTACACCTGTTTAAAGCTAAGGGGGCCCAAGCCTCAATTGCGCAACAGTCAAAACTAAAGGTGCTGTTTAAAGGCAAATTTTACTTGTTGACAGACGTAGAGGAGGCTCAAGATCTGCTCAGCAAAATGTCGCCTGGTTAGATATTTAATACATCTCGGTGCTCTTTTTTTTATTTTCTCTCTTTTTTTTAAAATTTATCAGATCAGAGGATGGCGTCATAATGAATATGGAGGAGGGGTGGAGGGGTAGAGGGGGGTGCTCTGGAGGTTATGGGGCATTATATCAAGACACCTCTATGGTAGGGGTTAAGACTCAATGGCAGGTGTGGGTGAGGGCAGCAGGAGGATGGCCACGGGTGAAGTCTGGGGTGGGGACACGGGTGGTTGGGAGAAAAAAGGTGAAAATATGGAAGTTTTTTGCAGTAGGATTGTGTTTGGTGAAAGAGTACTTTGTAAGGATTTTTGCAGTCTATGGAAAAGTAGGCACTGTGCTATTTTCGATGTCGCAATGTTTGATACATATAAGTTGTAATATGTATTATGTCTACTAATGGGGGGCTGAAATTAATTTTGTTTAATGTGAATGGCCTCAATAATAGGAAAAAACGGCGAGCCATAGAGTCATGGATTAGGACTGAGAATCCTGCTGTTATAATGTTGCAGGAGATTCATCTTTCCGCTTCTAAAAAGGAGGATTTTCCGATGTTCAAAGCATGGGCTTTGTTTTTCGGGGTTTTTCATGCGCCATTAGTTCACAACGAGGAGTCGCTCTTTTTCTGAATAAAAACTTGGAGGCTGAAATTACTCAGACGGAACAGGACGGTCTAGGTCGCTGGTGTTGGGCTTCATGCAGTTTCAAAAATCGACAAAGGCCTATTACCATTGTCAGCTTTTACGCTCCTATAGAGGATAATTCTCAGATCTATGACGCTATGTTTCAGTCTTTGTTATTGGTGGGAGGGGATATTGTTATTGGCGGCGATTTTAATGTACTCATGAACCCTAATTTAGATTCTACCTCATCCTCCAAGAGACAGTCTAAACCCAAATCCCTTCGGACTATGTTAAATAATATGTCAATACTAGATTTATGTGATCCATGGCGCTTGAAAAATCCACGGAAAACTGATTTTACTTGCTGGTCGGGTAGGTTTAAATCATCCTCCCGTATTGATTTTTTTTGGCCTCCAGACAGCTTAATTTTTCTTCTCAGAAAATTTGTCATAATGGTTTCTCAGATCATGCGATGGTTGTTATTAATTTTGCTGTGGGAGACAATACTAAAATTCCTAAATGATGGATCTTTAATAAAGCTTATTTACAAGAGATAAACTGAGTTACGGCACTCAAATCAGAGATTACGGTTTTTATTGTTCGAAACACAGGCTCAGCTCCCATACATATTATTTGTAACCCTGAGCGAAGCACTACGCTACGCTCGCGGAGTTTGCGAAGTTTTCGTAACTTCGCACTACGCGAGCTGCACGTACCACAGTGCGATCATACGTAGTGCAGCGTAGCGTAGTGCAGCGGTCATTTTTTGCTTGTTCGCGGTCCTGAACGTCATGTTCGCGACCGCGAGCAAGCAAAATGACATCCCGGCGAGATTCTCAATGCGAGGAGGTCAGGTTTCTCATTGTGAGTGGTTGCGCATGCTCGCGACCGCTCTCAATGAGAAACTACCTGTTTGCGTTGAGAAAGCTGCCGCTCGAGTAATAATCTACCCGAGCAGCAGAAAAGTACAGCTCGCACTGTGCAAGATGCCGTTTTCAATGCTTGCACTGTGCCGGATGCTTGTTCGCACTGTGCAATCATTGAAAACGCATCTTGCACAGTGCGAACATGCTACTACGCAACTCGCGTAGTGCTACGTGAAGTTCGCGTAGTGCGAAGTGCACTTCGCGTAGGTTAGCGTAGCGCTACTTCGCGAACTACGCTAACCCTTAATTATTTGGGACTCCCTGAAGGCTTTCATTTGGGGTATTGTCATAAGCAAAGATGCGGCTGAGTGGCTTGTCGTAAAAAATATTAGGAATTCTCTGTTTCAAAAAATTCAGGATTTAACAACACAACAACACTACAATCCAACTTGCAATGCTCAGAAACAACTTAGTGAAGCTAAGCTGAAACTTAGCGCCCATTATTTTTCACACAGCGAAGAGTTTTTTGTAGACAATCTCAAAAAGTCTATGAAGAAAATAACTTTACGGGGAAATTTTTAGCCTGGCAGGTGAAAGAACAAGCTGCTACGAATATGATACATTCTTTAAAAAATCCAGCTACTCATATTGAGACATCTGATCAGGCAGAAATAAGTTCAATAATGTTCTCCCACTATCACAAAATCTATAGTACACAGTATTCCATTGACCATCACAATTTGTCTGATTTTCTGGGGAGACATGTACTTCCCAGTCTATCTTTAGACGATCAACTAATTATGTGAAGCCCATTTTCTAGGGCGGAAGTTGATTTGGTTGTAAAGGATCTTCCATTGGGTAAGGCCTGCGGCCCGATGGTTTTCCTGCAGAGTTTTTCAAGTTTTTTTTTAGTTCTTTTCATGATCTGTTTTTGTTATTATTAAACTCTATGCTCGATGGTGGGCAAGTTCCCGCATGTTTTCATGAAGGGACGGTTGTTAGTTTTTTGAAAAAGGGGAAAGATCCTAAGGACCCTAATTCATACAGACCGATCACACTATTAAATTCGGATTATAAAATCGCCACCAAATTACTGTCACTTCGTTTTAATAATATCACGGCGGATTTAATTCACCCCGATCAAAACGGGTTTATTATAGGAAGGCAATTATTCACAAATACACATTTTTTGATTAAGGCACTAGATTACTTTGAGTCACGGGGTTTTCAGGCTTTGGTTCTACTACTATATGCAGAAAAAGCTTTTGATTTGGTGGTTTGGGACACACTTTTTATTATTTTGAAATACTTTGGGATCCCACAACAAATCATTAATTTAATACAGAATCTGTACACTGGTGCCACAGCTAATATAATCATTAATAAACTTTTAGCGGGTTCAATTTTAGTTCAACGGGGAACTAGGCAAGGGTGCCCCGTGTCTCCTGTTCTTTTTGCCTACTTTATTGAACCACTTGCTGTAGCTATTCAGAATTGCGTACAGATTGTTCCCCCAGTCATTTCTATGGCCAAGATAAACTATACGCGGATGACATTATGTTATTAATTAAACCGGATCTTCGATCACAGACACAGGCTCTTCAGATTTTTGAAGAATTCGAGGCTTTGGGGGGCTATCGAATTAATAAAAAAAAGACAGAAATTCTGGTTTGTGGGGGTGTAGACCCAGTATTACATCCAGACCTGTATGGTTGTATTAACTCAAAACCTAAAAGATATTTGGGGATCCTATTTTCTCCTACAATTCAGGATTTATATACACTTAATTTTGTCCCGTTGCTTCGGAAGGTCCGCTTAATGATTGCGCGCCGGGATCCACTACCGTTATCTATTCTCGGCCGAATTGCCCTGATTAAAATGTCAATACTTCCCCTTTTCAACTTTTTATTTTCTACTATCTCAATTTTTCTGCCTGGCTCTTTTTTATCTATAGTAGAATCTATGGGCCCGATTCACAGAACTAACTTTAGACAAAATCCTAAACTTACTACTTTTGGTATTCACAGAAGTTAGGATTTTGTCTTAAGTTTGTCTTAAGACAGATTTAAGACAGACTTAAGACAGACTTAAGTTAGTATTTTGTCTTAAGTCTGTCTTAAGTCTGTCTTAAGACAAACTTAAGACAAAATCCTAACTTCTGTGAATACCGAAGGTAGTAAGTTTAGGATTTTGTCTTAAGTTAGTTCTGTGAATCGGGCCCTTTATTTTCCTCAATTGTCTGGGGAAAAAAAACCACCTAGAATCGACAAAAGGACTTTATATGAAGAAACTGAATATGGAGGCCTCTCATTACCAAATTTAAAAGAATATTATAACGCATACTTTGCGCAGTACTTAGATAGATTTAAGAATACAACTCCTGGTGTGAGCTTATTTGTAAAAATTTTCTTTGAGTTAATATGCCTACAAATTCAGATTCCATCCCTCCTTCTTGTGCTTAAATCACCTAAATTTGTTCGATACAAGACCAGGAATTGGTTTTTCAAACGACGGGATGCCATGCTTAAGAGATATTCCCTCCCCCTCTTTAATTTAACAACTTCCCTAATTGGTGTTTTTGCTTTTTTAAGGATCAAAATTGAACCCATAATTATTGTAAACTGGCGGAGCGCTGGGTTTAAAACGTTAGCCGATTTTATGGGGAATGGGTCCTGGTTAGCTGTTGATGCAATGAAACGTTTCATTCCTGGCAACTTTTTGTTAATCGGGTCCTATATTGATATCTATAAAACTCTGGCTCAACTTGACCTTAGTCATATTAGTACCCCTTCTCCGTTGGCAGAAGATCTCTTTATAAAAGCCTCAATAAAGAAACCTGGGGAATGGAAACATTGTTTGGCACAGAGTCGGGAGGAAGATTTGAGCTCTAAAGCTATACGAAAATGGCATACACTGGAAAATTTAGTGTTATCTATTGATATATGGAAAACTATTAATAATTTCAACTTTGGTTCACTACGTGGTGCCAACTGGCGTAGAATGTTATTTTTTAGCAAATGGCTTTTGTACCACACTCCTGCTATTATCGCCAAAATGTATGATAATACGTCTGCTAATTGTTTTAGATGATTTCAACATGACCCAGCCAATTGGTCTCACATTATGGCTTACTGTCCTAAAATTAAGCCTTTCTGGGATGAAGTTGTTGACTTTCTTAAAACTTATTACTGTTTGGTTTTGATCCTGATTGCAAACATTCAGATTATTTGGCAAAATTGGTTTATATTGTAATAGCTGTTGCTAGATCACTGTTATTGCAGAACTGGCGGTCATCACAGGTCCCGGTGTTTCAGGAGTGGTTTGACAAAACGAAAAGGGTCAGGAAATGCGAACAAATGTATGCAAAACGGGTTGGGGATAAAAATGTTTGAAAAGATTTGGGGACAGTATTTCGAGTAATTTCTTGCATAATATGTTATACTGGAAAGAATGAGAATGTACATCTGTGAGACTTATATTTTTTGTATCTGATTTAAGAGACTGCAAATAACTTCAATAAAAATCTTTAAAAAAAAAAAAAACAGCTCCAGCAATTCTCTTGCGGCCCTATTCTCACAATGCTGTATCAATCCTTACACCTGCTTCAAGCATGTGCAAGGTTTTGACACAGCATAAGCTCAAAAGTCACTGAATAAAATGTTATACATTTCACTCAGTCATTTTTAGGAGGCCTTGCTGCACCCCCTTCTGCACAAGAAACGCTCTTCTGGCGCAGCGCTTTACAATGTACTACACCCTCCAGATGCGCCACATTGTTAATACCACACACCATGGCACATCTTTTGCACCACCGCTGTATCACAAAAGTGACACAACGGCTGTGTAAAAGAGGCACAAGGGGATTGTAAATCCACCCCTAACACATACAAATTCACCCAGGCACTTTCATCAGCAGCGCAAATTGAAACATAGACTTGTAACAGATTTATGTACATATGATACATTCAAGTGCTTCGGACATACTACAGTATACTATAGATAAACACCTTATAGATTTATGCTGTAGCAGTTCCTAATAGTTCTGCACTTTCACATTCTCCATACACTAGTAACATATTCATTCATTCATTTATGAACTACACATTCATTCTGACAAACTTTTACACACTAACATAGAAATATAGGGGTCGATTAGGATGGCGGACGGAAACGGGTACTGTCTGCCATGGTCGCGGAAAATTTACTCCCGGCAGCGCCGCGGAGACTCCACGGTTGCGATTAGGATATTCATGTCAAGAAACTCCGACCGCGGCGGACGGATCACATCAAACTCCGTCTGCGGTGGACGGAACACATCTAACACCGTCCGCGGCGGACAGACCAAAATGAACACCCACCGCCGCGGACGGACATGACCGCGGAAACAGACACATTTACCGCAATACCTGTGAAAACTCCGTGTCCGCAATTAGGATAATGCCGCCAGTACCACGGTACGCACAGCCATCCACGTCCGCGGCGGAAATAATGCAACGAGAAACAGTGCATCACTGCGGAAGGCCAACACGAATAACATCCCTAACGTCAAACCAATGTCAAAAAGTGTGCCGCCAGTAAATAGCAAACACACGAAAAAGGACAACCCCCCCACCTGAAACACTAACACCAATCACAAGCCACCATGACACCCCCCCAAGTACCCAATAATGCACACTAGTCAACACACCCACCTACCACCTGACTGCCAACAACCATTGAGACACGACTATAAAATGACACCCACCCACTACCACAATCCTTTGCATCACAGCATTGCT
Organism: Lissotriton helveticus; assembly: GCF_964261635.1. Classification (NCBI taxonomy): domain Eukaryota; kingdom Metazoa; phylum Chordata; class Amphibia; order Caudata; family Salamandridae; genus Lissotriton; species Lissotriton helveticus. The sequence continues at coordinate 308,823,268 of NC_136071.1, forward strand.
GCTAGCAAGAGGCCCTATACGATCTACAGCACAGTCAAATTGAAGACACACAACCACCACCCTACCACACCCACCACACAAACACCCACCACACCATTCCTACACACCACACACCACACACCTGCACTCCCCAACTCACTCAACCCACACACTGAGCACCACACACCATGGCACCCAAAAAAAAACCTAAATTCACGGAGACCGAGTTGAAGGTAATGGTTGATGAAATTCTCCGTGTTGAGCCCCACATATTCGGGGCCCAAGTCCAGCAGACCACCGTGGCGCAAAAGAATCACATGTGGGACAGAATCGTCAGTCGGGTGAATGCCTCAGGGACCGTGCCAAGGACAAAGCACGAAATACAGAGGCGGTGGAATGACCTGAAAACCAGGGTGAAGGGCATCCGCGTCAAAAACCATGCGAGAGCCAATCTCACTGGCGGCGGGACACCCCCGGAGCAAATACCCTACACCGATTGGGAGGAGAAGGTGCTGCTTATACTTCACCCAGAGAGCCTAGACGGACTTGAGGAAGGAGAAGAGGCTGGTAAGTACAAACCAAGCACCACGATGAGTACAACATGGTCAGCCTCACACAACTGAGCAGACACATCTCCCAGGCCCCAACCCATGCACGTCGTACACATACTCACCAAAATGTAAATGGCTACCAACATGCCCCCATGTCCACAGGGAGGGTGATGGTGGTGGGTGGGGTGTGTGAGAGACCAGCACTACAACTCCCACCAGGCCCCCATGTCCACAGGGAGGGTGGTGGTGGTGGGTGGGGTGTGTGAGAGACCAGCACAACAACTCCCACCAGGCCCCCATGTCCACAGGGAGGGTGGTGGGTGTGAGAGGTCACAACTACAACTCCGAACAGGCCCCCATGTCCACAGGGAGGGTGGTGGTGGTGGGTGGGGTGTGTGAGAGACCAGCACAACAACTCCCACCAGGCCCCCATGTCCACAGGGAGGGTTGTGGTGGTGGGTGGGGTGTGTGATAGCTCACAACTACAACTCCGAACAGGCCCCCATGTCCACAGGGAGGGTGGTGGTGGTGGGTGGGGTGTGTGAGAGACCAGCACAACAACTCCCACCAGGCCCCCATGTCCACAGGGAGGGTGGTGGTGGTGGGTGGGGTGTGTGAGAGGTCACAACTACAACTCCGAACAGGCCCCCATGTCCACAGGGAGGGTGGTGGTGGTGGGTGGGGTGTGTGAGAGGTCACAACTACAACTCCCACCAGGCCCCCATGTCCACAGGGAGGGTGGTGGTGGTGGGTGGGGTGTGTGAGAGGTCACAACTACAACTCCGAACAGGCCCCCATGTCCACAGGGAGGGTGGTGGTGGTGGGTGGGGTGTGTGAGAGGTCACAACTACAACTCCCAACAGGCCCCCATGTCCACAGGGAGGGTGGTGGTGGTGGGTGGGGTGTGTGAGAGGTCACAACTACAACTCCCAACAGGCCCCCATGTCCACAGGGAGGGTGGTGGTGGTGGGTGGGGTGTGTGAGAGACCAGCACTACAACTCCCGCCAGGCCCCCATGTCCACAGGGAGGGTGGTGGTGGTGGGTGGGGTGTGTGAGAGACCAGCACTACAACTCCCACCAGGTCCCCATGTCCACAGGGAGGGTGGTGGTGGTGGGTGGGGTGTGTGAGAGGTCACAACTACAACTCCCAACAGGCCCCCATGTCCACAGGGAGGGTGGTGGTGGTGGGTGGGGTGTGTGAGAGGTCACAACTACAACTCCGAACAGGCCCCCATGTCCACAGGGAGGGTGGTGGTGGTGGGTGGGGTGTGTGAGAGGTCACAACTACAACTCCCAACAGGCCCCCATGTCCACAGGGAGGGTGGTGGTGGTGGGTGGGGTGTGTGAGAGGTCACAACTACAACTCCCAACAGGCCCTCATGTCCACAGGGAGGGTGGTGGTGGTGGGTGGGGTGTGTGAGAGACCAGCACTACAACTCCCACCAGGCCCCCATGTCCACAGGGAGGGTGGTGGTGGTGGGTGGGGTGTGTGAGAGACCAGCACTACAACTCCCACCAGGCCCCCATGTCCACAGGGAGGGTGGTGGTGGTGGGTGGGGTGTGTGAGAGGTCACAACTCCAACTCCGAAAAGGCCCCCATGTCCACAGGGAGGGTGGTGGTGGTGGGTGGGGTGTGTGAGAGGTCACAACTACAACTCCCAACAGGCCCCCATGTCCACAGGGGGGGTGGTGGTGGTGGGTGGGGTGTGTGAGAGGTCACAACTACAACTCCCAACAGGCCCCCATGTCCACAGGGAGGGTGGTGGTGGTGGGTGGGGTGTGTGAGAGACCAGCACTACAACTCCCACCAGGCCCCCATGTCCACAGGGAGGGTGGTGGTGGTGGGTGGGGTGTGTGAGAGACCAGCACTACAACTCCCACCAGGCCCCCATGTCCACAGGGAGGGTGGTGGTGGATGGGGTGTGTGCGACAGGACACAGAAATGTATACAAATTGATATGAACATGTAATGTCCACGTTACTGACCTGCACAATCTTGTCCCTCAGGTGATCGTAATCTGACTGGGGAAACCAGCACCCGGCCGCCAGACTCGCCTCACACCCATACCGGACTCTCTGGGGACGATGACACAGGCAGCTCCGGTGGTGAGGATGGTGCGGGCCCAAGCAGACAGCCAGGGCCATCTGGCTCACAGGGAATCCCGGCCCGACAACCGTCGCATGTGTAACACCAGCGACACCGGCCTCAGTAATCTGCAGAGTCACCACCACCAGCACCACCACCACCACCAGTACCACCACTCCTGCCTGTGCCACCCTGCCTAACCCACCGCATGACGCAGGTCCATCGGCCCCCCACCCAAGCAGGGAGATTGGGCCACAAAGGAGAGAGGCGGGGCCACATCAGGCAATCAGGAGGTCCACACTCCGCCGCACAGAGGAAGGACACCCACCCCATCCTGTGGCAGAGTCCCTTGAAGCCCTAGCCAGGTGCCAGGCTTCATACGACCGTTCCAAGGAACAGGCAGATCATGCCCACCAGGACTCGGTGGACGACACGAACATGTTGCGTGAAATTTCGGGCTTCCTTGGCCAGATAGTGGACATCATGGGCCAGCAGACAACAATGTGGAGGGAATGGATAGCCCGGAACAACACCACCCCCATCAACCAATTGTCCTGGCGCCACGGCCAGCAACACCACCGCCACTGCCACCCCCACCGCCACCACCACCACCACCTGTGCCCCTGCCGACGGATGTGGCCCCTGAACAACCTGCACCCCCAGCTGACTCTGTTCCACCTCAAAGACGGAGGGGCCGTCCGAGGCTGGAAGTGGGTGAGAGCAGTGTGGGTGTGCCATCCACACGCTCCAAGATGGGCCGCCAATGACTCTGACACTGCCTGAGCCAGACATTCACCCTGCCAACTATCCTGTCCCACATAGACTATCATTGCCACAGGTCTGCTGGACTAGCCTGACACCACCCCATGTGGTGTCAGCACGGACATTTCATCTGCCATTACCTTCAACTCCCACTCCCCCACCCCACACTTACTTGTAAATATTCACCTGCACAAATGCACAACATGTAAATAAATGCCACTTACACACTCAATGATGTGTTGCCTCCATGTTTAATCACATGATTGCCTCAGAAACAGACGTAACCAGGTGCAGGGATCCAAGTCGTACATATTCATGGCGCTGCGGGAGTGACCTAGGGAAAATCAGAGACAGCAAACAGACGTTAGGAAACAGATTCACACACATCACAACACACTGCACAGCAACATTCCACAAACTACACTCATCACAAAAGCATTGGATGAGAGGACACACATCATGGAGACTTGCATGTCCAAATAAATGGACACACACATATGCAACCATCACATACCAGAACACACAGCTGATGCACCCCACATCCACACAACACCAGCAAACATACATAAGGCATTGTCAACCGGCACAAGAGGTAGTTACTCACATTCAAGGGAAGTAGCGATCAATGAGCTGGCGCCTCTGGTCCACACCTTCCTCCTAACCACTATCCTCATCAGTCGACATGGGTGGGATGGGAGGCCGAGGAACTTGTTCGTCTTCAGGGTCCAAGAGCAGTTCAATGTCTTTGCGCACGGCCAGGTTGTGGAGCATGCAGCAGGCAACCACGATCCTGCATACTTTGCCTGGTGAGTAAGGCAGGGCCCCTCCGGTCTTATCCAGGCACCGAAACCTTGACTTTAGCAGTCCAAAGGTACGTTCAACCACTCTACGTGTCCTTCCATGTGCATCATTGTAGTGCATTTCACCCGCTGTTGTAGGATTACGTATGGGACTCAGGAGCCAGGGCCGGTTTGGGTACGCCGAGTCGCCTATGTAGGGGGATGACAGACACAAATATCACAACCAGATATGGTGGGTACCCCATGCCACACGGAGATCACAAAAGTCCCCACGCCAGACTCACCAACAAGCCACGCTTGACCGGGACGCAGATTTGCCATCAGTTGGGGGACAATGCTGCTTCGCATGATGTGGGCGTCATGTGCGGAGCCTGGAAATCTTGCACACACATGGGAGATGATGTTGTCGGCCAGGCACACCACCTGCACGTTCAGCGAATGGAAGTGCTTCCGATTCCTAAAAACCTGCTCACATGCCTGTGGTGGAATGATAGCGATATGTGTGCCATCAATGGAACCCACTACGTGTGGTATCTGGCCCAGTGCATAGAAGTCTGCTTTTACTGCTGGCAACTCTTCCGGGCGTGGGAAATGGATATAGTCATCCTTGTACAGCATCATAGCTGTTAAAACATCCCGAAGTACCATGCTGAACATGGACTGTGACATCCCCCCGGCATGTCCAACTGTGTACTGAAAGGTGCCAGTAGCAAAAAAGTGTAGTGCCGCCATAACCTTTGCTGTGGGTGTAATAGAACCAGGATACGTCCTTTGTGGCTGCAGATGAGGAGACAATTGGGCAACAAGCTCCATCAACCAACGTCGATCCAGCCGGAATTTCCTAATCACCTCCTCGTCAACCATATCCTCAAGCACAGTGTATGGCCGATGCACATTTGGAGCCCTCCTGTGTGGGAGAGAGATGTAACTTGAGTCAACTTCCAAACAACGCATACGTGTGCAACTCCATCACATGTAAGCCAACATTAGAAAGAAGAAAAATGTTTAGGAGAATGGTCATATGTGTGACATCTCTGATAGTTAATACAATACGGAGTGGCCCTTTAACAATGTGCAGCCACTTGCAACAGGAAGTGTGTCAACACGTACAATGCAACTTAGTCACATGTGAACATTACTGACAATACGTGTGTCTTGACCCTAATGTTTAGAAGCCACATCACAGACACACATGCAAGTGCATGCACACAAACGATAATGATACACACACACCATGTCATCATGCACCAATGCCAACAACAATAATGTTGAGCATACGGTCATTACATGCATGGTGACACAACAGCCAACACACATACACTGAATGCATGTGTACCACCACCATTGTAGTCACCTCGCCTGAACCACACACTGACAACAGATTCAGTATGTGGCCATACAGCCGTGATGTACTGTGTAGATGTGAAGATGTAATAACGTCTGTAGGGTCACACCCGACGTCAACACGTCGACATGCACATCTGTTGCATATTGTGTACACACCGATGGGCATAGTATGGACACACATGGAATAGTGCATGACATATGAAGTTTCCCTATCACGCTCACAACCCTCATGACGCAACTGCAGACAACACATCACGGTGCAGCGTCTGACAAGATAAAATCATTGGCGCCGCCATGGCGGTGCACAGCTTCCGCTACTTTCCAATGGCCATATGCGGCCAGCGTCCCTCTTCCCATTGGCTGCATGTGCACGGACCGTCACGGTCACACATCGGCAACTGCACGTGCAAGCTTCCGGCACGGATGCTTCAGTTGCAACAATGTTCTATCACTGGTGCCACCATGGCGGTGCACGTACTCTGCGGGGGAGGTGGAGGCCTACACACCCTTTAGATGTACTCAATGGACATGGCAGTTCATGTCCCCTCTTACAGTCACATTGCATCATCCACCGTACACCGGCCGGACCGGCCGGGCCTAGGACGGCCGTGCCGGCCATGTCCACAACCGCCGTGCCAGGCCGGGCCTAGGACGGCCGTGCCGGCCATGTCCACAACCGCCGTGCCAGGCTGAGCCTAGGACGGCCGTGCCGGCCATGTCCACAACCGCCGTGCCAGGCCGGGCTTGGACGGCCATGCCGGCCATGTCCACAACCGCCATGCCAGGCCGAGCCGGCCATGTCCACAGCCGCCATGCCAGGCCGGGCCTAGGACGGCCGTGCCGGCCATGTCCACAACCGCCGTGTCAGGCCAGGCCTAGGACGGCCGTGCCGGCCATGTCCACAACCGCCTTGCCTGGCCGGGCCTAGGACGGCCGTGCCGGCCATGTCCACAACCGCCGTGCCGGCCATGTCCACAACCGCCGTCCTAGGCCCCGCCTGGCACGGCGGTTGTGGACATGGCCGGCACGGCCGTCCTAGGCCCGGCCGGTCCGGCCGGTGTACGGTGGATGATGCAATGTGACTGTAAGAGGGGACATGAACTGCCATGTCCATTGAGTACATCTAAAGGGTGTGTAGGCCTCCACCTCCCCCGCAGAGTACGTGCACCGCCATGGTGGCGCCAGTGATAGAACATTGTTGCAACTGAAGCATCCGTGCTGGAAGCTTGCACGTGCGGTTGCCGATGTGTGACCGTGACGGTCCGTGCACATGCAGCCAATGGGAAGAGGGCCGCTGGCCGCGTATGGCCAATCGAAAGTAGCGGAAGCAGTGCACTGCAACACCAGGGCCAGTCATTGGCCCTTTTACGAACACGCTTCCAGGGCTGACCAATTGCTGGCGACGTATGCCACTGACACGTGCTGAGGGCCCTATATATGTGTGTTGTCAAAAAGCACACATCCTACCCTGGGAACCAGTGCTGCCTGTTCACCTCGACCTGCTGCTGCTGAGCTGACCACCGACTGCTGCCTGTGACCATCACCTCGACCTGCTGCTGCTGCTGAGCTGAGCACCGACTGCTGCCTGTGACCATCACCTCGACCTGCTGCTGAGCTGACCACCGACTGCTGCCTGTGACCATCACCTCGACCTGCTGCTGCTGCTGAGCTGACCACCGACTGCTGCCTGTGACCATCACCTCGAGCTGCTGCTGCTGCTGAACTGACCACCGACTGCTGCCTGTGACCATCACCTCGACCTGCTGCTGCTGCTGAGCTGACCACCGACTGCTGCTCTAGTGCCATACTCCGTGATCTTGCCATGTCGAGAGACAAAGAGATCCGGTCTCGTCCCTTCACCGCCGGCGAGCTTGATGTCCTCGTGGACGGTGTGCTCCGCAACTATGGACGGCTCTACGGCGCACCCGGACAGGTGGTAAGTGCAGTGTGGGACATGTTGGTGTGCATGAGGTGGCCAATGACTCCTGGCTACTGCAATCTTAGCTTTGTAGTGTGGGCTCGACATATTTTTCGGTTTTGTGCATGGGGGATGACAGATACGTGTTGCCCCTATCTGTGTGACAGGCCAACTGTCCACTGACTTGCACACTTTTGTCTCCCATCATTGTAGGTCAAGCTGCACCTTCGCAAGGACGTGTGGAGGAGCATTGCACGTGATGTACGGGCATTGGGGGTGTGCAACAGACGACATACACACTGCCACAAACGCTGGGACGACATTTCCAGGCTGAGCAAGAATGTAGCGGAAGTGACACTGGGGATGATTCCAAAGTTGCCACGTCTGGCCCGACGCTCCATGACCCCTCTCATGCACCGTATCATTGCTGTGATGTATCCTGACCTGTCCGAACGGCTGAGTGTCGATCAACAGCAAACTAGCGGTGAGCATACTGTCTGTGTAGGATACTTGGGAGTGCAATGCATGTATTGGTGCACAGACACAGTATTGAGTTCCGTGGTGCCTATGTATCTCTGCGATGCCATGTTGGTCCCATTGGGTGGGTGTAATTTGACATCCAGGTCTGGCATGTTGACACACCACTTGCTTAGTAGTTGAGTGTTGAAGCACATGCCGTAGTGGTCCGTGGCCCCATGGCAAGACATGTGTGCAGATGTACGTGCTCCTGCCCTGTCCGCATGCTGTACATGTGTCACGGCCACCAACGCTTATGTAATGAGAGGATGACTGGTAGAGGCGGGCCGTGTGCAGGATGGGGGCTACAAGAACTTTGTCAGCTATGGAATTAGGGAATCCTTGGCCTTCTGTACGTGAGTGTGCCCATGACTTACACCTCTTTTATGTGCATTTCAGCTATGACAGAGGACACTCAGCCACAGACGGAGGAGATTAGTGGAGGCAATGCGTCCGGGTCAGACTTCGCGCACACGCAGACTGACACAGAGGAGGGCAGCGCCGGAGAGGGGGACAGTACCGTCCCTGAGGACTCGCATGTGGAGACACCATCGTCCTCATCTTCGGAAAATCTTGGTGAGCCAGCACTGTTGTCACAGACTGGGAGTGGGCAATCAACACCTTCTGTCGGAACACAGCACACAGGGCCCACACTTCCGCCAACTGCACCATGTACTGTTCGTGCACGCAGGAGTAGGGGGAGCAGAGTGGCGTTCGGTGCAGGCACTGTGTGCTGAGGCCGTTGATCTGCTGCGACAGCTGTGTGTGGGGCAGACCAATATGACAATGCTTTCCAAGACCATGATAGGAAGTTGGGGCAGGTGGTGGCATTCATGGAAGGGATGCATGGCGATCTTGCTGGTCTACACAGGACAGTGCAGTCATTGGCAAGCAGTGTGTCGTCTGCCATAGTACAGTCGCATGGACAGGGTGCTACTTCTGTTTCCCCATCTACACCACTGGATGTCTCAGGGGGTAGTGAATATTCTGACCAGGACTCTAATACAGGTTATTGCACTAGAAGCAGCGTCAGACAGCACGTCAGGGCACGGAGGTCACAGACACCATCCCCTAGGTCAGCAAAATCTGTTCACGAAGACAACGTCAGATACACTGGAGTACACACACAGGATCCACAAGTGTTGTTGGGGGACATGCCTTCACATGCTACACAGGCATTCAACACAAAAGGTACTTCCAAGGCAAGGGATACTCCCAAGTCCATGGAGAGTCCCTTGGACAAGGCCACTCAAAAGACAAAGGCACCTCAAAAGAGCTGGGAGAGTCCCAAGGGCAGGCCCACAACAGAGGAAAGGGCCACTCCCAAGGACAGGGCCAAGGACAGTCAAAAGACAAAGTCACCTCCTAAGAGCAGGGAGAGTCCCAAGGGCAGGCCCACAACAGAGGAAAGGGCCACTCCCAAGGACAGGGACAACGACAGTCAAAAGACAAAGGCACCTCCTAAGAGCAGGGAGACTCCCAAGGACAGGCACACAACAGAGCAAGGTCCATCTCCCAAGGGCAGGGACACACACAGAGAGCAGGTGTCTTCTGGAGACAGGTACACCACAGACGACAAGTCTGATGGCAGGAACAGGGCACCGACCAGGGCACAGGCAAAATCCAGAGACAACACTCCACCTACGGATAAGGCACATCCTACGGACAAGGCTTCTACCATGGACAATGGCGCACTCAAGGACAGGCATACATCACCCCTGGCTGCACTGCGGCTGATGTTTTCGAATGAACGCCAAACAGATGTCTCCGCGGCGGAGTCCCCCCATACCTCCACTCCCATCCAGGCCAGTCAGAAGCAGAGGAGGGAGTCCCCTGTTGTTGCATCCCCCATTACACATGATTCTGAGTCCAGGCGGCAGGCACACAGCAAACGACAAGCAGGCTCCAGCACGTCCCCAGAAACCCGATCCCCGGCTGCAGATGCTCCACCTATGGTGGGTGATATTTGTTTAGAGTCACCACCACTTGCCAGTCCTGTCCTGTCCACGGTGCACTCACATATCCCTAAGAAACGCAGACACACACCATTGACACCTGCCCACCCCGATGTCGCTCAAGGTCAGCTATCCCCAGCTCCCAGGGCCACCCTGCCTCCTGGCCCATACAGCCCTGTGGCTCATCATTTCAGTGGTCCCAGTGGCGCAGGTGCAGTTGACTCTCATGTATCAGATAGTGGGACTTTGTCTGTTGTTTGCTGTCATGCATCATGTAGTAGCACAGTCTCAGTTGTGCCCTCTCCTGTTTCAGGTGGTGGCAGTGTATCTGGGTCTATGGCTCATGTGTCAGTGAGTAGATCTGTGGCTGTGTCTCACACTCCTGTTTCTGGTGCTGGCAGTCTGTCTGGGTCTGTGGCTCACGTGTCAGTCACTACATCTGTGGCTGTGTCTCACATTCCTGTTTCTGGTGCTGGCAGTGTGTCTGGGTCTGTGGCCCATGTGTCTGTCACTCGGGCTGTGGCTGTGTCTCACATTCCTGTTTCTGGTGCTGGCAGTGTGTCTGGGTCTGTGGCCCATGTGTCTGTCACTCGGGCTGTGGCTGTGTCTCACATTCCTGTTTCTGGTGCTGGCAGTGTGTCTGGGTCTGTGGCCCATGTGTCTGTCACTCGGGCTGTGGCTGTGTCTCACACTCCTGTTTCTGGTGCTGGCAGTGTGTCCGAGGCAGGTAGTTCACGCAGTCCACCTGATTCTGTGATGTGAGGTGCTGTTCACTTCACTCACATGTTATTTCACAGGGTGTGTCCATTGTCCATTGAGAACAGCCTTGCACTGTTGTGGTCCCTGGGACGGGTTGGTTGGGACACATACTTGTGCTGCCTCTGATGTACCTGCTCTGTTGTCCACAATGCCCTGTTGATGCTGTGATACTGCATTCCTCCCTCTCATGTGCTGCCTCTGATGTACCTGCTCTGTTGTCCACAATGCCCTGTTGATGCTATGATACTGCATTCTGCCCTCTGATGTGCTGCCTCTGATGTACCTGCTCTGTTGTCCACAATGCCCTGTTGCTGTTCTGATACTGCATTCTTCCCTCTGATGTGCTGCCTCTGATGGACATGTTCAGTGCTATGGACTGTTGATGCACTTAGCCCCTCTCACGTGCTGCCTCTGATGGACATGTTCAGTGCTATGGACTGTTGATGCACTTAGCCCCTCTCACGTGCTGCCTCTGATGGACATGTTCAGTGCTATGGACTGTTGATGCACTTAGCCCCTCTCACGTGCTGCCTCTGATGTACCTGCTCTGTTGTCCACAATGCCCTGTTGATGCTGTGATACTGCATTCCTCCCTCTCATGTGCTGCCTCTGATGTACTTGCTCTGTTGTCCACAATGCCCTGTTGCTGTTCTGATACTGCATTCTGCCCTCTCACGTGCTGCCTCTGATGTACCTGCTCTGTTGTCCACAATGCCCTGTTGATGCTATGATACTGCATTCTGCCCTCTGATGTGCTGCCTCTGATGTACCTGCTCTGTTGTCCATAATGCCCTGTTGATGCTGTGATACTGCATTCCTCCCTCTCACGTGCTGCCTCTGATGTACCTGCTCTGTTGGGCACAATGCCCTGTTGCTGTTCTGATACTGCATTCTGCCCTCTGATGTGCTGCCTCTGATGGACATGTTCAGTGCTATGGACTGTTGATGCACTTAGCCCCTCTCACGTGCTGCCTCTGATGGACATGTTCAGTGCTATGGACTGTTGATGCACTTAGCCCCTCTCATGTGCTGCCTCTGATGGACATGTTCAGTGCTATGGACTGTTGATGCACTTAGCCCCTCTCACGTGCTGCCTCTGATGGACATGTTCAGTGCTATGGACTGTTGATGCACTTAGCCCCTCTCACGTGCTGCCTCTGATGGACATGTTCAGTGCTATGGACTGTTGATGCACTTAGCCCCTCTCACGTGCTGCCTCTGATGTACCTGCTCTGTTGTCCACCATGCCCTGTTGATGCTATGATACTGCATTCTGCCCTCTGATGTGCTGCCTCTGATATACCTGCTCTGTTGTCCACAATGCCCTGTTGCTGTTCTGATACTGCATTCTGCCCTCTCACGTGCTGCCTCTGATGTACCTGCTCTGTTGTCCACAATGCCCTGTTGATGCTATGATACTGCATTCTGCCCTCTGATGTGCTGCCTCTGATGTACCTGCTCTGTTGTCCACAATGCCCTGTTGATGCTGTGATACTGCATTCCTCCCTCTCACGTGCTGCCTCTGATGTACCTGCTCTGTTGGGCACAATGCCCTGTTGCTGTTCTGATACTGCATTCTGCCCTCTGATGTGCTGCCTCTGATGTACCTGCTCTGTTGTCCACAATGCCCTGTTGCTGTTCTGATACTGCATTTTGCCCTCTCACGTGCTGCCTCTGATGTACCTGCTCTGTTGTCCACAATGCCCTGTTGATGCTATGATACTGCATTCTGCCCTCTGATGTACCTGCTCTGTTGTCCACAATGCCCTGCTGATGCTATGATACTGCATTCTGCCCTCTGATGTGCTGCCTCTGATGTACCTGCTCTGTTGTCCACAATGCCCTGTTGCTGTTCTGATACTGCATTCTGCCCTCTTATGTGCTGCCTCTGATGGACATGTTCAGTGCTATGGACTGTTGATGCACTTAGCCCCTCTCACGTGCTGCCTCTGATGGACATGTTCAGTGCTATGGACTGTTGATGCACTTAGCCCCTCTCACGTGCTGCCTCTGATGTACCTGCTCTGTTGTCCACAATGCCCTGTTGATGCTGTGATACTGCATTCCTCCCTCTCACGTGCTGCCTCTGATGTACCTGCTCTGTTGGGCACAATGCCCTGTTGCTGTTCTGATACTGCATTCTGCCCTCTCACGTGCTGCCTCTGATGTACCTGCTCTGTTGTCCACAATGCCCTGTTGATGCTATGATACTGCATTCTGCCCTCTGATGTGCTGCCTCTGATGTACCTGCTCTGTTGTCCACAATGCCCTGTTGATGCTATGATACTGCATTCTGCCCTCTGATGTGCTGCCTCTGATGTTCATGCTCTGGTGCCCACTTTGCCCATGCTCACGCATACACTGTGATTATACCCCTATTATGTGCAATAAAGGTAGTCAATCATGTCTCGTGGTTTGTCGTTGTCATTCATGCTTGCGTACTACAAATGTGTATTTCTATTTGCTTCTCATCAGTGGTTTCGGTAACATGACACTCCCCCTCCCTACGTCACGACCCTTGCAGGTATTCCCCTCCATGCAGCCAATGGTTTGTGCCTGACCTGCGTCGGCGTCGATGGTGGGCCAAGACTAGGACGTGGTGGATCGCGAAGAGCATCGGGAAAGCGTGTAGCGCTGGCTCCATGGTGGCGAGCATCTTGTGGTGGGTATCTCTGCTATGTATCTTTTCTTCGCTGTGGGGAATCCGCCGTGTTCAGACAGGTTGTTTTTCCGCTGCGGTTTTATGTGTATTTTCCGCCATCTTGATTTGGGGGACGGTCTTAGACGTCAGTACGTACGGCGGAGTCTCAGGATTTGTTCCGTCCACCGCGTGGTCGGGTGTAGTTGGGCGGCGGTGCGTGCTTTTCCGTCGCGGACGGAATTTTGACACTATTTCCTATCCTGATATGGCGGACGGAGTGTCCGCGGCTGGCGGACACGGAAAAGGCATTTTCCGCGTACTCCAGGGCTGCGGTCGCTCTTCCTTCTGCCATCCTAATGAGCCCCATAGTTCTTTCTTTAACCAGTGAAGGTAGTTCTAAAAATAACTGTTTTTTTTGTTTTTAATTTTTAATGTGTTTTCTCAACAAATTCCAAGCGGAACGAAAGAATGAAAAAAAGATCAACTAATGTCGAGGACAGCAATGATCCTGCATCCTGCGTTTCATCAAGTCTATAGACTGTTCCCCATAACACAAAAGTTTATCGCAATAAATGCATAGAATATTAACTTTAGCAAAGTCAGAATCAATATGTGGGTGTGGACTGCTTGCTGAAAATCCTGCTGCCGCAGTTGATGTGCTTGGTGTAGCAGCAGGTGGGTTCTTGTGCAACCTCCGTCTTGCAGCTCGAGCAAAGTTCTTGGGGTGCAAATTTTTCACGTGTCGCACCATATTTGCCAAGGGAGTATTTTTTACATGGATCACCCTTTGAAAGAGTTGTTTGGCAAATTTTACAGGCTACTTTTGGAGCATTAACCTTTTTTTGACCTTCTGGAAAAGTGAAAAACTTCCAAATTAGAGCTTCTTTCCTATTCTTTGGACGTTCTTCACGAATGAAATCTCCCTCTGAAGAACTGCTGGAAGATGACTCCATTGCTCTTATTATTGTGATCTTCCTTCTATTTGAGAAGATTCTCAGAACAAATGCTTCTTCTTAGAAAGTCAAAGTTGAATAATTATAATGGGACGGAACTTTCAACAGTCGCAATAGGAAAAGTTATGAACCAATCAAATCTCTACTTTTAAAGTCACATGGCTTTGCGTACGCTTATGATGCGCTTGCGCAGCTCTATCAATACGAGTACGCATGATGTTCTACCGCGATTTGTGTAATTCTTTTTACAAGTAATATATGATTATTACAAGTATTAAAAAAATTCTAAGTTATCCCAAATGTCTGCCCTTAGTATGTACATTAAATACATACATGTTTTAAACCAAGTAGAAACATTGCCCCCTTTCGCTGTACATGACGTCACACCGAAGCTTTAATGCGCCGCGTAACGTCAAAGCATATTCGTACCGTATGCGCGGGTACAGGCTGAGTATGATAAGCAGTACAAACTATAGTGCGATCACCCTCTCAGTGACAAATCAGAGCGCCCTGCATGCAATATAACACCGCCCCCAACTCTCTCTGTTGTTAATTGTTGGTGCACACACTCATACTTGCACATGCGCGGTGCACGGCCACCCACACTACCCACATGCCACCACCAAGCATGCTTGCTATCCTTTAGCCTGGAAACCAATACATTAGCCAATGTGTTGTCCCCCAGGGCCATCATTCTTATAGACAGCAAAAACGCTACCAATGACGGCCCTGGGCTTGGTTTGGTCAGCCCCCGTGGTTCCCATATAATGAGGGCACTGACCTGAGCACGCTCTCTTTTGCCTGCCTCTGCTGCGATGACACACAGACTGTCGAAAACACCCCAGACTCAGCGAAACCACAGCCTTTCAAGACACAGCAAAAGACGACAGAAACAAAGGTAAGAGAAGACGTCACAACATCAGCCTCCACTGTAAATTGCATATGCATAATACTATTTTTTTATCCTTCATATGGCTTTCCTACCCCTTAATGGTTTTAAATTATACTTACATAATTGAAATATTTCTTTATAAGTCACGAGGTCCTATACACCTCTAATCTTAAAAATTGTACGTGCATACATTTCTGTGTCGTATTTCTGTACTACGCCACGTGCTTAGGCCTCTATTATTATTAATTGTGCGTCCATGATAGTATTTTCTTTTCTGCGTCACGAGGCCGTCCCAGGCCTTTATTAACTTATTGATCTTCCTTTGTTTGCTGGAGCTGCAACAGTCTTAACTACGGAATATTAAGAACCCACATTAAAATTTACTTTTGATAGTAGTTATGCAACTCAGTTTCAATGACTAATCAAAATGTCCTTTTGTTTCCTTCACCAAACATCGTTCAGAAGCAACCACGGCCTATCGAGCAACAGCAATGGAATTCTCTGCAACTGATTGAATATACTTTGACGTAAAGAAGCAGAGTTGAAGTTGAGTGGTGAACTCCGGTGGCCGTACTCTTTATAAAAGGTAAGCACAGCAGCCTAGATCTACAAAGCCTTCATAGCAATGCATTAGAAATAAGTCGCCATAACGGGCGTCAGTAACGCAGTAGGCACTACCATATAGACACCATTTGAACGCAGCACTATAACAAGTAAAATGTACAAGGTACACTGCACTCGTAAAACTGTAGTGTAACTTTTATTTATGAAAGGAGAGAGGGCCATATTATCAAACATTGGCAACAGAATTATCGCCACTTTATCGGCAGGAAAGTGGCGATAATGGGTTTGATAATATAATCTATGGAATTCCAATCGAAGCTCATGTTAGATGTGAAGGACATCTAACATGAGCTTAAATTGGAATTCCATAGAGCATATTATCAAACCCATTATCACCACTTTAGCGACACTTTCCTGTCGATAAAGTGGCGATAATTTTGTCACCCAGGCTTGATATTATGGCCCAGAGTTTTAATGTTTTCTCTCTCTCTCACTCTCTGTGACATCATTTCTCTTTCTCTCTTAAACTTAGACACTGCTGTCTGCTTGGACGTGTAGAAGAATTGTTGAAATTAGGTTGTGAAGTCTACTTCCTTATGTGTTTGGCCGCAAGGTTTATACAACGGTAGGCACAGAGGCCTAGATCTACAAATCCTTCATCGTAATGCATTAGAAATAATTCGGCATAACAGGCGTTAGTAACGCAGTAGGCACTTCCATATAGACACCACTTGAACGCGGCACTATACCAAGAAAAATTTACCAGGTACACTGCACTCGTAAAACTGTAGTGTTAGCTTTATTTGTGAAACGAGAGAGGACCGTATTATCAAGCCTTGGCGACAAAATTATCCCCACTTTATCTGCAGAAAACTGCCGCTAAAGTGGCCATAATAGGTTTGATAATATACTCTATTGAATTCCAATCGAAGCTCTTGTTAGTTGTGAAGGACATCTAACATGAGCTGTGATTGGAATTCCATAGAGCATATTATCAAACCCATTATCGCCACGTTAGCAACACTTTCCTGCTGATAAACTGGCGATAATTTTGTCGCCCAGGCTTGATATTATGGCCCAGAGTGCGTAGTGTACAGCAGGTTCTCTCTAAAATCTATATTTACCTCCAAGCAGTGACAACAGATATGTTACAACAGTCTGACAAACAGATCCACAACCTTATTACGCCACTTTTGAGTCACTTTTAATATGAGTAAAGTGACGCAAGGAAAAAATCTCAACTCCAGACTCCGCAACACAGTTTTAATGTTGTTTTCTCTCTCTTTCTCTCTCTCACTCTCTGTGACATCATTTCTCTTTCTCTCTTAAACTTAGACACTGCTGTCTTGGACGTGTAGACGTGTAGAAGAATTGTTCAGAATAAGTTGTGACACCAACGGCCTGGAATGTTTACCCGCAAGGTTTATACAACGATAAGCACAGAGGCCTAGATCTACAAAGCCTTCACAGGAATGCATTAGAAATAAGTCGCCATAACGGGTGTCAGTAACGCAGTAGGCACTTCCATATAGACACCACTTGAACGCAGCACTATAACAGAACTGGAATGTACGAGTCAAACTGCACACGTAAAACCGTAGAGTTACCAAAACTTGTAGGGGCATAGTATCAAGAATGGCGATAAAATTACCGCCGTTTCAGCGGCAAGAAACTGCAGCTAAAGTGGCGATGATGAGCTTGATAATATGCCCATAGTAGCCCAGGTTAACACCAGAATCTGGACTGCTAAGGGAATTCACAGCAGCATATTATCAAGCCCATTATCGCCGCTTTAGCTGCAGATTTCTGCCGCTGAAACGGCGATAATTTTATTGCCGTTCTTGATAATATGCCCCGTATTGCTTCAGCTCATTTACTCACATCTACATAATTCTAAACTCTAATTTTCTTTTTTCTTTTGCAGATTACCAATCGGACACCTTTTGGAATCCATTTTACAATTTGTTTATAACATTGTTTAAGTTATTTTTCCTGTTCTAATATAGTTATAATTGAGTTTCGTTTATATTTATTGTTTAATAAAAGTTAATTAAAAAAAACGACATACTACTTTTATTTTGTGGAGGAGGGGTATGACGGCTCACAATAAAAATAATGTTGAAATACTATAGTAAGATAGTCAAGACTAGGATTGAAAACTACTGAGTTCTAACTAACAGATATAATAAAAAACATCTGTGAGAAACTACTAAAATGGCGGTGGACGGAGTACGTAATCAACGTTTGGCTCCTCGGCACTACCTTTCAAATAAATATATAAAAAATATGACTTAATACTGTACAAAAACACAGCAGCGGATGACACACAAACCGGGAAAAGAAAGCGACAGATTTACTAACTGATATAAATAAAGGTTTCCTTGTTGAACTTGAAGAAAAAGTAAACGTGGGCTACGAAACGACGCTGAGCATGCGAAGAGAGTACAACTGCTACACCAAAAAAAAGGAAAGCTTTACATAATATCATAGAAATGAAGGAGCATATTATGAACAAAAGGCGATACAGTATCACCGCTTTTATCGACAGGAAACTGCTGATAAAGCGGCGATAAAGCGCTTGATAATAGGCCCTTGTAACTCCCATAGCAGCCCAGTTTCTGGTGTTAACCTAGGCTCCTATGGTTATTAACAAGGGCATATTATCAAGCCCATTATCGCCGTTTTATTGGCAGTTTCCTGACTGGAAACTGCCGATAAAAGTGACGATAATGTATCGCCTTTTGTTAATCATATGGCTCATTGCTCTTTTTTTGACCAGTAAACTTAGGTGCATATTATCAAGGACCGGTGTTACAATTATCGCCGTTTTATTGGCAAGAAACTGCCGATAAAACAGCGATAATGACCATGATAATACGGCCTTGTTATTTCCCATAGAAGCCCATGTTAACACCAGAACATAGGCTTCTATGGCAATTAACAAGGCTGTATTATCAAGCCCACCCTACCAACATTAATCAAAAACCATAGACAAATGTAAATTCCCATAGCAGCCCAAATTCTGATGTTAACCTGGGCTTCTATGGTTATTCACAAGGGCATATTATCAAGCCCATTATCGCCGCTTTATCGTCAGTTTCCTGCCAATAAAAGCGATGATAATGTATCGCCTTTATTTGATAATATGGCCCATTGCTCTTTTTTTGACCAGTAAACTTAGGTGCATATTATCAAGGACCGGTGTTAAAACTATCGCCGTTTTATTGGCAGGAAACTGCCGATAAAAAGGCGATAATGAGCTTCATAATACGCCCTTGTTTTTTCCCATAGAATATGACTATTAATACTGTACAAAAGTATAGCAGCGAGCGGATAACACACACAAACTGGGAAAAGAAAGCGACAGATTTACTAACTGATATAAAGAAAGGTTTGATTGTTGAACTTGAAGAAAAAGAAAACGTGGGCTTCGAAACAACGCTGAGCATGCAAAGAGAGTACAACTGCTACACCAAAAAAAAGTAAAGCTTTACATACTATCATAGAAATGAAGGAGCATATTATCAACAAAAGGCGATACATTATCGCCGCTTTTATCGACAGGAATCTGCCGATAAAGCAGCTATAATGTGCTTGATAATAGGCCCTTGTAACTTCCCATAGCAGCCCAGGTTCTGGTGTTAACCTGGGCTCCTATGGTTATTCACAAGGGCATATAATCAAGCCCATTATCGCCGCTTTATCGGCAGTTTCCTGCCTGTAAAAGTGACGATAATATATCGCATTTTGTTGATAATATGGCTAATTGCTCTTTTTTTGACCAGTAATCTTAGGTGCATATTATCAAGGACCGGTATTACAATTGTCGCCGTTTTACTGGCAAGAAACTGCCGATAAAACGGCAATAATGACCATGATAATACGGCCTTGTTATTTCCCATAGAAGCCCATGTTAACACCAGAACATAGGCTCCTATGGCAAATAACAAGGACGTATTATCAAGCCCACCGTCCCAACATTAATAAAAAACTCCAGACAATGCAGGTACCTGGAGCTGAAAGGTCATTTTACATATCACTGCCCCAGAAATGTGGCGTTCCCAGCGACGTGTATGGGGGGAGAGAGAGAGAGAGCTAAAAACATCTATTTTTTTTTAAAAGACCCGAGGGGTGCCGCTCACCGAGACTGCCGGGAGTAGGACCGTAACCCCCATACTTCAAAATAAAACCAGAGGAGTTCCGTTCCCCAGTGCTCAAGGCACCTTACAAGCCCCCATTATGCAGAAAAATTGCCCCCCTAATTTGCCCCCCCGGGACCTAATGAATAAAACGGACTTCTACTTTTCTTTCACCTTTTCCACCGCGTACAAGTACTGCACAAGTACCCCACCATTTATTTATTTTAAAAAAAATTGAGCCTAAACATCCACGTACCACCCCCTGACCAAGACTATAGTCTCAGAATGTTTCTACCCTGCCCTGTTTCCCTATTTCTCAACTTTGTTTTACTGTTTTCTTGTGACTCTGCTTTCCTGACAAACAATATGGCTGCCAACACTTCCTGGTTTTGAGTATTAACAGCCAATTAGTATGCAGATCCTGCTCCTAATTGTACGTATTTCCATATCCGTACGCCGCGATTTTTCTTTAAAAAATAAAACAAAAAAATAGAGCCTAAACATCCATGTATGACCCCCTGAGCAAGCCTAGAGGGTCAGAATGTCTCTACCCTACCCCCTTCCCTTATTTCTCAACTTTGTTTTACTGTTTTCTTGAGACTCGGTTCTAGCGAGGCACAAGATGGCCGCCAACCCTTCCTGGTTTCGAGTGTTGACAGACAGTTCACAGCCATTCAGCATGTAGCTTGCGCTCGTAATTGAACAGATTTCCATACGCGTGCTGAACTCCGTCTCTAGATATCGCTATGATTTTACTTGCAATTTTCGCAGAAACTACTGAACGGATTTACACCATTTAACAAAAAGCACAATCTGCGAACAGAGCTCTACCTCGCTGCCAAATGTTGTGTAATTCCGCTCAGCCGTTCGGGCTGTAGCCCTGGCTAAATGTCCCTATGACAAATTGCATGGGGAAAACACATTTTGGGACCCCCTTTTTTCTCTGCCCCCACTTGACAAATCACCCCCAATCTTTCAGGGAAGGAGCGGGACCGAGCAGGCCATTTTCTTGGAGACATTCAAGAAGATTCGTCCACCAGCGCCAAAGTTATTCTAAATAGAATGTTGTGGATTTCCTATGGAAACTAGGTCCTAACTATAACTACCTACTGGCGACCGCCAGTAGGTAATATATATATATATATATATATATTCACTGAAAAAACCATAGGTTATAAACCATATATAGTTAGGAATTAGCATTTAAAAAACCTTACTTTACTCACACAAAACCATTGAAATTCCATATATAGTTAGTTGTACTAACTATATATCGCGCACCCGCAATCCACTGCTGATCATGTCACATATTACATCATTCATGACATGGTCAGTGACATCACTGATGACATCACTGATGACATCTCAAATGACATCACTGATGACATCACTGATGACATCTCAAATGACATCACTGATGACATCACTGATGACATCTCATTTGACATTACTGATCACATCACTGATGACATCATTCATGTGATAATACGATGAACCTCTTCAGACTCTAATATAACCTTAGATACACTCAGTGTAAACACAGACTCACAGATTGTCACTCATCCATGAAGTTACACACACACCTAGTCAGTCATGCAAACAATCAATCACACCTCCATTTCCTTAACTATACAGTTAAACACACCTTACTTATTCAAACATATACTAAAACACATTTACTCACTTATACAATCCTGGATACAAGTTCACAATGATCCATACAGCCACTCACACATTCACTGGCTCTTATGCACAGTTATTTATATATGTCAACTCTCACATGTACTGTATTTTACATATGTACTTACTTTGACATGTAGCACTGAGATATCTATTGACTCACCAATACAGTCATGCACACAGTCAACCGCCCATACAGCTGTTTCCACATGCACTTTTGAACCCATACATCTATGCAGAGAGTCATACACCTCCCAGCCACCCATACACACTCTCAGTCTCCCATACAAATACTTGGGCAACCAATCAATAACCCATATAGTTAATCATATAGCTACTGATCAACACATGCAGCAGTTTACAGAACAACAGACATAATGATGCACAAATTAAGACAGTTTAGTCACTAACCCATGCACTCAGTGAGACACATTTAATCACTCACTCATACAGTCAGTCATGCACCTACTAAATCCTTCGTTCAGACACTTCTACATCCACTCATTCTTCAATATGTAAGACATATTTTAACTTTACAGAAACATACAGTCACTGGATGTTGTCATCAGTGATGTCATCAGTGATGTCATTTGAGATGTCATCAGTGATGTCATCAGTGATGTCATTTGGGATGTCATCAGTGATGTCATCAGTGATGTCACTGACCATGTCATGAATGATGTAATATGTGACATGATCAGCAGTGGATTGCGGGTGCGCGATATATAGTTAGTACAACTAACTATATATGGAATTTCAATGGTTTTGTGTGAGTAAAGTAAGGTGTTTTAAATGCTAATTCCTAACTATATATGGTTTATAACCTATGGTTTTTTCAGTGAATTTTCAAGGTTTTGTAAATGCTAATTCCTAACTATATATGGTCTATAACCTATGGTTTTTTCAGTGAATATATATATATATATTACCTACTGGCGGTCGCCAGTAGGTATATATAGTTAGGATTTTTTCCCTATGGGATTTTTGAAAATTCTATGTCTAATAACTTTGGCGTTTGTGGACGGAATTGGCTGAAATTTTCTGGAAAATGGAACATTTTGTTTCTGAGGAGCCCCTGAAAATTTGGGGGGGTTTGTCAAGGGGGGGCCGAGAAAAAAGGGGGGTCCCAAAACGTGTTTTTAACATTGAGTTTTCCATAGGGCGGTTAGCCTCACTTTTAGCCCGAATGGCTGAATGGATTTGCACGAAACTTGGCAAAATTGTAGGGACTGGTAGCCCGATGTGCCTTTTGTAGGTCTCATTATATGTGCTGCAGTGGATTTTGAGAAATTAACGTTCAAAAAAAGATATATATCTGTAAGCGCGGACCAGGCAGCGCCCCGGTTCGCGTACCTTACGCGTATCGGAACTTCGCGTAGCGAAGCTGATTGGCTCTCCGGTGTCTGTCAACATTCTAAACAGTCCGGAGCGGCCGCCATCTTGTCTCTCGGTAGGATCGAGAGACAAGAGGAGGCCAAAAAAAAAAGGGGAAATAACTATAAAGGGGCATAGTAGATCCTCGCTGACCCCCTAGGTTTAATGTGGAGGTTTTAAAGGGGCCCCGCAGGGCAAAAAAAAAAAATATTTTTTTTTGTTTTTTTTCGTGGTTAGCGCCCGGTCCGCGAACCGGGAAGCGTTCTGGGGAGCGTACTACAATGAAAAATGAATGATAGTCTTTTCAAATGCTGTATGTTAATTGATTGTTGGATTTTTTAATTATTTTTTATTTCCTTTATCTTCCCAGGGAGTGACCAGGTACGCGAACCGTTGAGCGCCTCGGTTCGCGGACCTTAAGCGTTCCGGGAGTCCACCATTTTGTGTTTCGGTCGAATTAAGATACAAGATGGAGGGCAATTAATGTTCGGAATGGGTAGAAGGGGGCACGGTAGAGTTATCTTGACCCCCTAGGTTTTCTGAGGGTGGCTGAGGAGGTTTATATGTGCGAAAAAAAACCATTTTTTTAAAAAAATTTCGCGAGGTTAGCTCCCGGTACGCGTACCGGGTAGCGCCCCAGGGAGCGTACTTTGTTGAAAATTAGTGAAAAAAGTTAGAGTAAAATAATAATTGTGAGTGATTAGATGTAGGGTAGCTCTGAGAAGAGCTTTTGGGTTTATGGTACATTTAGGTACTTATAAGTAGGTACCAATGCACATTCTTAAATTCAGAGTGAAAACTCTGTTGCCCTCATCTGAGAAGTGAACTCCATCTCCTCTGTAGATATCTTGCATGTAGTAACGCAAGTTATTGTTGTACAGGGAGCCCATTCCATGGTCTCTCATGTAAGCTGAAACAGATTTGTTTACATGCTTCCTCGACTTCTCAATTTGTGGACAAAATTGGTTTGACCACCTCCATTTCTGTCTTTGGCATATATTTGAATATACCAAGGCAGTCTGAGGAAAAAGTGCCATTAATTGCTCAAAGGTGTCCTTTAAAAGCATTTCCAGACCTACACCAGTCAAAGTGCCCAAGTCATTACCTCCACAGTGCACAATTAACAGGTCAGGTTTTGGCAAATGCATAAAGGTTTTCACCAATGGTATCAATTGGTGACATTTTAATCTTCTGTGGCCAAACCACTTAATTTCCACATCTTGTAAATTGAGGTTAGGTAAATTCCTGCTTTCAACGTACCTTTGAGCCCAGTGAATATAACTATGACCAACAATCCAGACAGAAAACATGGTGAGAGAAGGTTCTCCTGCAGTCAGATGAAGTGTGGCAATGAAATGGCAGTTGAAAAAATGAGAGTGTAAAATGAAAAAAAAACTGTGGAGTTTCTGTGTTCATGAAGCAGTAACAGTGATTGGTGGATTTTGATTGATGAAAACAGAAAGTTAGGGTGCAGAGATGTGTTCTTTGAAAGATGTATTTTGAGTGGTCAATAAAAAATCATTAAATGAAAGAATGCACTGGATATGCAGGTGCACTGAGAGTTCAGAGTTCAATTGCAACATTGTTGTGTGAACTTGCAAACACCAGAGTTTTTCCAAGAGGTGGTTGCTATGGAAAATAGGCAGAAAGGGCAGAGGGGGAAGGGTTTTCATTTGAAAAAAAGTGAGGGAAGAGTTTTGATTGGGTGACATGAGAAATATGTGTGAAGAATTACAGCATTTCTGTGCTTTTGATAGCTGCAGACTCTGGAGTGCATACCTTTTGCTCTGCTGAAGACAAATTGGTGTGTTTCTTAGACTGTTTTCAAACTCAAAGTATTTGCTAAGGTGAGAAAATATTTCTTTACTTTAGATAGAGAATAGTGTGCTTTAAGGAGAAAATTATGATTTATGTGGCGCAAATTGCTTGTAAATATGCTCTCACATGTGTATGGAAAATTTTGATTTTGAATGTTTGTGTTACATAGCCATGTTAAAAGTGACCCAACCATGCTGGAAAGCCAATCAAAAAATGATTTCATGTGTTTTAATGACATTTTAAGTCATTTTCCCATGTGCAGTGTTTAGAACTTATGATTTGAAAATCGTTTTTGGGGAAAAGGAATTGTTTTTAAATGCATGACAAGGACATAATGGTGTATGGTTCTTTATAAGGCAATTGACTGTCCCTGATGTTATTTTTCTCATTTTAGTGTAAGACCTTTCTCTGTGGCGCAAATTGCTTGTAAATATGCTCTCACATGTGCATGGAAAATTTAGATTTTGAATGTTTGTGTTACATAGCCATGTTAAAAGTGACCCAACCATGCTGGAAAGGCAATCAAAAAACGCTTTCATGTGTTTTAATGACATTTTAAGTCATTTTCTCATGTGCAGTGTTTTGAAATTATGATTTGAAAATCGTTTTTGGGGAAAAGGAATTGTTTTTAAATTCATGACAAGGACATAATGGTGTATGGTTCTTTATAAGGCAATTGACTGTCCCTGATGTTATTTTTCCCATTTAAATATAAGAACTTTCTCTGTGGCGCAAATTGCTTGTAAATATGCTCCCACCTGTGCATGGAAAATTTTGATTTTGAATGTTTGTGTTACATAGCCATGTTAAAAGTGACCCTACCATGCAGGAAAGCCAATCAAAAAACGCTTTTATGTGTCTTAAGGACAATTTAAGTAATTTTCCCATGTGTAGTGTTTTGAAGTTATGATTTGAAAATCGTTGTTGAGGTAAAGGAATGTTGTTAAAATTTATGTGCGCCATATGCCCCCAAATTTCTTTTTTAGGGTTGCAGCAGGGTGTTCTTGAGACACCCCTGCACCTTTGGAATAAATTCCTAATTTGTGATGAGCAAATTGTTAATCGCAAATTGCACCTTCATTTATATGAGCCTCCTAGCCCATGGAAATGAATGGGTAAAATAGCAATTAGCAATTTGCTCATTGCAAATTAGGAATGGTAAAGAATTGCTATTTATTCCTTAAAATTCGCTATTTAGGAAATGCAAAGTAGTTTGATGATACATATGGCGGTTGATCTCTAACAAGATAAGAAGCTTATGGATTCATTTATGGTGACTGGCGCAATGAAGTAGACATCACTTACTTCATTGGTAGAGCTTTACATATATTATCTCCTCTGTATTCTTCATCAAGCGTAAATTTAATCTGCAATCCTGAGTAGGCCTCACTTTAAACAAACCTCTGGATAGGCTACATCTTATTGTTATCCTGTATTAATCATTTAAAATGCTAGGGACAGATTTATGATAGGTGTATACGTCTTTTGTGCCACTTAGAAAACATTGTCCATGGGGAAATGACTTAAAATGTCCTTAAGACACATGAATGTGTTATTTTAAAACGTTTGCAATTTTTTTGGGTCACTTTCAACATGGCTATGTGACTGAAACAGTCAAAATCTAAATTCGCAATGCACAGGTGGGAGCATATTTACAAGGAATGTGCTTCATGGGGAAAGGTCTTATAATGTAATATGGGAAAAATGACATCAGAGACACTGAAATGCCTTATAGAGAAGCATACACCATTATGTCCTTGTCATAAATTTGCAAACCATTACTTTTCCCCAAAAACGATTTTCAAATTATATTTTGAAAACACTGCACATGTGGAAATGACTTAAAATGTCAATAATTCAAAATTTGCGATTCCTTAAATGCAATGTATCAAAAAAAAAATATGTAAAAAATGATATTAAGGATTTGGAAACTACCACCAACTTCTAGTTTGTGGTAATTTGCGAATTCTTTTCAAAAAGCATTTTTTTCAACAAAAAAAAAAGGTCCCATATGACGCCCATACATGCCATTAGGGCATGTAGGTTTGCCATATGCTCCCAAATTTCTTTTTCAGGGGTGCAGCAGGGTGTTCTTGAGATACCCCTGCACGCTTGAAAAAAATCCTATTTTGTGATGAGCTAATTGCTAATCACAAATTGCAACCTTCATTCCTATGAGCCTCCTAGCCCATGGAAATGAATGGGTAATTTGCAATTAGCAATTTGCTCATTGCAAATTAGGAATAGTAAAGAATTGCTATTTATTCCTTAAAATTTGCTATTTAGGAAATGCAAAATAGTTTGATGGTACATATGGTGGTTCATCTGTAACAAGATAAGAAGCTTAGGGATACATTTATGATGACTGGCGCAATAAAGTGCACATTACTTACTTCATTGGTAGTCCTTTATATGTATTATCTCCTCTGTATTCTTCATCAAGCGTAACTTTAATCTGCAATCCTGAGTAGGCCTCACCTTAAACAAACCTCTGGATACGACACACTTTATTGTCATCCTGGATTAATCATTTAAAATGCTAGGGACAGATTTATGATAGGTGTATGCCTTTTTTGTGCCACTGTGCGTCACTTTTATGATGCAGCGGTGGTGCAAAAGATTTGCTATGAGGTGACAACATTAAAAATTGATGCATTTAGGCAGATATGTCATGTTGTAAAAAAAAACGTACCACATAAAACCCAAGCAGCAGTGATGCAAAAGATGCACCATGTCGCAAGACAGGCCTCACTTGGGGCCATATGTATCAAGCTAATTAGCATTTGCAAAGATCAAAATTCTATGAATTTCGGCCTTTGCGAATGTTAATTAGACAAATGGTATGTATCAAACAACTTTGATGCAAAATAAGGAGTAGCAAAATTTGCTATTTCTTATTTTGCGATTGCACTGAAGCATTTGCAAATTTTGTGACTACTTAAATGCAATGTATCAAACAAAAACTATGTAAAAAATGACATTAAGGATTTGGAAACTATTGTGGTAAATTAGTGGTAATTTGTGAATTCTTTTCAAAAAGCTTTTTTTCAAAAAAACAAAAGGTGCCATATGACGCCAACACATGCCCTTAGGGCATGTATGTGTGCCATATGCCCCCAAATTTGTTTTTCAGGGGTGCAGCAGGTGTTCTTGAGACACCCCTGCACCCTTGGAAAAATTCCTACTTTGTGATGAGCAAATTGCTAATCGCAAATTAAACCTTCATTCATATTAGCCTCCTAGGCCATGGAAATGAATGGGTAACTTGCAATTAGCAATTTGCTCATCGCAAATTAGGAATGGTAAAGAATCGCTATTTATTCCTTAAAATTCGCTATTTAGAAAATGTAAAATATTTTGATGATACATATGGCAGTTCATCTGTAACAAGATAAGAAGCTTAGGGATAGATTTATGATGACTGGCGCATCACCAGGGATGTGACAGTCATCCTGCGCCACTGTTCCGCCACCCATGTTGTGCTGCATTTACAATGTGGCGCAGCATGGGGCAAAAACGGCACAGATGCGTGACGCATCTGTGCCGTAAAGGTGGTGCATTGCTGGAGTTGTATCGCAAGTGCGATGCAGCTCCAGCAAGGCTCAGGGGTGCCCCATCTCCACAATGCTGCGTCAAGACCTATGCCAGCTTCAATCAGGCGCAGGGTTTTGACGCAGCTTTCTCCTATCTGATTGTAAATGCGGCACACCATGGGTGGTAAAGCAGTGGTGCACATTAACTGGTGCATGCCTGGGGATGTGCCATTTAATATAAATCTGCCCTTTAACATTTAAGTATGTGCAGGGGACACAGAGTCGTTGAGGCTTATCCAAGGTTAAGAAGAGATGAGTCCTGTTCAGTGAAAAATTAGACATAGGCTTCACCTGCTCAGCATTGCTGGACATGGCTAAATAATAGCTGCAAAATGTTAATCTTGTTAAACAATTTTACTATTATAATCTCTGAGATTTGTTTCTTACTCTGCAACATTTCATTGTTGTTATCTTTCTTTAAAGATAAAGACAACCTCAACATGAGCGACAATCTGCAATCAGTTGATTTTGACCTCATCATTGAACTTGTAATTGAAACATCAGTGGATGTTGATCCTTTGGATGATTTAAATCCTGAGGATGAAGAAGAGCGTGATGAGGATGCAGATTTGTCCGAATTATATGATATAGGATGGGAAGCTGACCTGCTTGAGCCTTTGGAATTATAAACATTTATTTTTAAAATTTATAATCAATAAAAAGTAAAAAGGTAAACCGTTTAATTTAAAAATAAAGACACCTTCAAAAACAGGTTATGTGTAGTGTCTTCAATAAAATATTAAAATATGCTCATAAAATTAGATCAGATTCACATATAAAATAGCATAGGTAACATAAATATAAATGTCATTTCTTTTCTGGTATTTCTGTATTGTAAAATTGCCAATGACTAAAAAATCTTCAAATTAAAATGTCAAGTAGTGTGTTATGTTTTTGATCACTATTACTGATTTACTGTTTGATAATAATGTTTATTAACATTTTTTATTATATTTTTCCTCAGATTCAACTGCAGATCATTTCAAGATTTTAATATGCCTACAATACAAAGACAGATAAAGGCTGCAAAACGTCAAAGACAGCAGGAGAAAAAAAAAACGCAGCAGTCCTCTAACAAAAAGATTTCTCAAGCCACGAAGAAAGCACCGGGTAAGAGCTCTAAATATTTCATAAGAAATATTTGTAATAAAAAAAATATTACTACAGAAAATGTTTCAGTCCATAACACGAGAAGGAAATCAAATGGAAAGAAAAGGACAATGAAAAATGTTACTGCTAGAGCAAGAGATAAATCTGTGCATGATAGTAGAAGGAAACAACAGTTTAGGGAGATTCGTAAACGAATGTTCCGCAACAGGATAATTGGCAATTTGTTAAAAAATATTAAGAAAGGTCAACAGAAACTAGTTTTTTATAAGAGAAAAAAAAAGTTGAGAAAGTTATTGATCAGGCATTTGAAATTAAACGTAAGTTATTTATTTTGATAATCAATAGAATTAGGAAGCTAAACAAGGCAATTTTTGATTTCAAAAGAAATAGTAGATGGAAGAGAATAGTTAATCGTAGTAATTTTTGTGAATTTTTTTCTGGAGAATGGATGCATAGTTCAAGCTGTGAGGCATTTTTTAATGAAGAGAGTTATTTCCAGGATAATGATTTGGTGCATGCAGTTGACACCAGTGGTCATGCTTATGAAGTGAAAGATGGTTGTCCAGTTGAAAAAGAAAAACTTGTGACAACAGAGGCAGAAGAGTTGTTAGGTAATGAGGTTTTAGGAAGACGTGCTAAGGGTCCTGTGTACACCTGGAAGTGTAGTAGTATTTGCAGTGTGCGACAGGATTCCATCAATTTGCTTTGTGATTTTGTACGGTCATTTAACAAAAAAAGTTTGAAGCAGAAAATGAGGTTCTTGCAAGAATTAGATCCTTGCAGAGTAAGAGAAGTGACAGGTTTGCATGTTCATTCACTGGCTTGTCTTTCCAGGAGAGTATGCCAGAGTGTTTTTCATCATTTCAGGATGCTAGCAGTGCATCATAACAAAGTGAGGAAATTAGTTAGAATGTTGTATTATGCTAAGAGTCCAGCAATTATGCTGAAACAATTATGCGCTGCTCTTTTGCATGGTTCTGAAATAGATGTGAAGAATATATGTGAAGAAATTGAGTTTTGTTACTTTGGAAGTAAAGAGGAGAATGTTGAAATTGAGCAAGAAGTAGAGGGTCATTTGGAAGATAGTGTACATGTTTCCAGTACAGATAATTTCCAGAGGGAAATTGCGACGTTTGACGTGAAATCAAGTGAGAGGCCTAATTTCACTTGTGTGTGTTGTAGACGCACTTATTATAAGAATCAGACTAAGTTAGTGGATTTATATGCAAAAAGTGAAAGGGAAAATAATAGTGAATGGAAGGATTTTGCAACATACTTGATGGTAGAAAATTGTTTTGATTTGGGATTGGATCAACGTGTGTGTACTTATTGTTGTAACAAATTAAAACAAAACCAGATGCCTGCTAGAGCAGTTCATAATAATCTGGAATTGGTTGAGATTCCTTCTGAATTGAAGGACTTAAATACTTATGAATCTATTTTGATTCAAAGTATCCATCCCTTTCAGGCTATTGTAAGAATGGAGCCAAAGACAGGGAAATTGCCTCCATCAGATTTACAGAGAGGATTAAAGGGAAGAGTTGTTTATTTGCCTCTAGATTTGAAGAAAAACATTAACACAATTGGAGTAGAAAAAGTGGACGAGGAACCTCTGGTTATCTTAGTTAATGGGGTTCCGACAAAGAATAAGAAAATATGGCAAGATTTAGTAGATGTTAGGAAAGTTAAAAAGGCAACATTGTATTTGAAAAAAAATAATAAATACTATAAGAATGTATATGTTGCAGAAGAGGAAGTAAGTGAGGAAGAGGATAGCGATTTGTGTGCTGGTCAAATTGAGAAAGTAGAACCCTCTACTAGCGAAGAAATATATGAACATTATAGTGTTCATCCTTTGCATTCCAAGGAAGTTGTGGGGAATGCTATTGAGTTGTTTCAAATGAAACAAGCCAAAGGGAGTCCCATTAGTGTTTGGGAGGAAAGTTTGGAAGCTCGGTGTTTCCCACAGCTTTTTCCAACAGGTCAAGGAGGAAGATATGATGAGCGACCTCATCAAATTCCTGCTTCTGAATACCGGACTTTGCGATTGTATGCAGGAGATGCTAGGTTTCGACAATGCATTCCTTATTTGTTTCATCTCCTGTTTGAAAGCGATCTGTCTGGACTGTCATATGCAGTGAACCACATCTTGAAAAGTGGTATACACATGCAAAACATCTCGGCAAGTGATTTTATGGATAAAGTGAATGTCCAAGATAGTATTTTGGATTCTCACCTGATTAATCTCATGGCGTGTCAGCGTGGTACTAATGAGTACTGGTACCGTCGTCATGGTGATTTAAAATGTATGCTGAGGAACTTAGGTACTCCCACATGGTTCCTCACTCTGAGTTGTGCCGAGTATGGCTGGGAAGACTTACTTCAATTTCTACGAGAGGCAAATGCTAACGTAGATAACATCGAATTCAAGACACCCGGAGAACTGTGCTCTTTGGATCCAGTCAATGTATGTAGGTACTTCAATCATAGATTTGAAGCTATGATGTCTTTCATCATGAATAAGAAGAATCCACCTCTTGGAGAGGTGTTGGATTTCTTCTGGAGAAAGGAGTACCAAGCAAGAGGTGCTCCTCATATACATATGTTGCTGTGGATCAAGGATGCACCTAAATTTGGAACGGATCCAGAAGACTCAGTGATGAGTTTCATCCAACAGTATTCTACGTGTGCTGTTCCAAACGCAAAGGAGAAGAAAAGCCTAAGAGAAAAAGTTCTGCGTTTCCAAAGCCATCGATGTGGAAAGTACTGCCGTCGTAAATTCCGAAACAAAGACAAGTTCTACACCAAATGTCGTTTCGGCTTTCCACGACCGGTGATTTCTAAAGGAAGAGTAAACAGTTTGATGTCTTCGCTGCGACATAATGTGATGAAGAAATCACCTAAAAACACATACAATTTGAAGAGGAACGAAGAGTCCAAGTACATCAACGACTACAACCCGGTGATTTTGTCCATGTGGAATGCTAACATGGATATACAGTTTGTGGCTGATAACTGTATGGCTGTGGCTCGGTATGTGACGTCTTACATCACCAAAAAAGAGAAGACAGAATTGAAGGATATGTGGGAGGACATTTCCCATGAAAAGAGCCTCAGCAAGAAGTTGTACAGTTTCAGTCTGAAGATGTTGTCGCATCGAGAAATCGGAGCGTACGAATGTTCTGACCGGTTGTCTTCAGCAAGTCTCTATGCCAAGTCCAGGAGTATCGTTTGGGCGAGTCTTGGTCTTGCTGCAACGCGTAATCGAGTTCTCAAACCTGTGCGGGAAATTGAGTATTTGGCGGAAAAGGAGCCAAACAGTACCGACATTTTGAAGACAAACATGTTGGATACATATTATCCAAATCGAAGCAGTCACCTCGAGAATGTTTGTCTGTATGAGGTTCTGCAAAATTACATATTCAAGAGGAACATCAAAGAAGATACTGAGAAAGGAGTGTATGCTGTAATAGGAAGTGAGGGATGTCTGGTCAAGCAAAGAAAATGCCACTTGATAAACCATCGAAAATTGAGTGGCGAATCTCCTGAAAAAAATGAGTTTTTCTATTTAGCACTTTTGCAACTTTTCAAGCCTTGGCGTGCAGAAGAGGAACTGCTTGGAGATTTCCTCTGTTACGAAGACTCTTTCAATGCCGCCAAGGAGACCATAGAATCTCCTGCTTTTCCCAAATATGTAGAAATGTTGAATGCGGAAATTGAGCAGGAAGCAACGATTGCAGCCGAGATTGCCAGAGACAGTTCTCAGGACAGTCAGAGTTCTGCTTCATTGAGTCAGGATCCACTAGGAGGACCTCTTATTGAAAATGAAGCTGCCACTGCTATGAATGAAGTGGAAAGAGCCATGGCACATGCTCAAGAGGATGCGGTTAACTTAGAAGAGTTGGAAAGGCAACTCAACGTTGAGCAGAGGAAAATATATGACGAAGTTACCATGCAAATTGATCATGGATTAAGTCATGATAAGAAAGAGTGCTCATGTACGTCGTTGAAGCCTGTCCGACTGTACGTGAGTGGAGAAGCGGGAACTGGAAAAAGTTTCCTCATTAAAGCAATTTCATGCTATTTGCAGGAAAGGACAGAGTCATCGCTGTCTTGTGTTGTCACTGCTCCAACTGGACTGGCAGCACATAATATTAAAGGGATTACTTTACATCGTTTACTGATGCTGCCAGTGGAGCATGACAACAAATTAGAATATCACAAGCTATCTGGAGATGCTTGTTTTGAAGTTTCAAGAATCTTGAGGAAAATGAAACTTCTTATCATTGACGAAGTAAGCATGGTTTCCAATGTCATGCTTGCCTTTGTGCATTTGAGGATGCAAGAAGTTCTCAAAACAGAGTATGATGTGTTATTTGGTGGCAAACACATCATTGTTTTCGGAGATCTTCTGCAGCTGACACCAGTGAAAGGGCAACCTGTGTTCAAAATGCTCACGCATGAAGATACCAGGAAGTGCCTAGGCAGCATTGGCAACGTCAATATATGGTTAAACTTCAATTATGCTGAACTGCATGAAAATATGCGTCAGGCGAAGGATGAAGTTTACAAGACTATTCTACAAGATGTTAGAATTGGAAAAGTGACTGAGCATGGGAAAGAAGTTTTAAATGCACGATTACTGTCAA
This sequence comes from Lissotriton helveticus, assembly GCF_964261635.1. Classification (NCBI taxonomy): domain Eukaryota; kingdom Metazoa; phylum Chordata; class Amphibia; order Caudata; family Salamandridae; genus Lissotriton; species Lissotriton helveticus. Next base: position 308,857,355 of record NC_136071.1, read on the forward strand.
ATTTATATCCAGAACAAGATGTTGTGCCTGAGAATATTTTTCTGAAAATTACTGAAAAGAAATCTGGAATATGTTTGATGCCAACTCTTGCAGAATGTGCCAAATTTAACAACAAAATGTTGCATTTAGAAAAGCAAGAGATTGTGAAACTGGAAGCTATTGATAGAGTAGAGCATATGGGATCAACAATTATTTTGTCTGAGAATCTGAAAACTAAATTGGATTCATTAGAGAAGAGTATATCTAAAACTGCAGGTTTTGAAAAGACTCTGAATGTGTGCTTGAACTGCCGTATAATTTTAAGAAGGAATTTACATGTTGAAAGAGGTCTGGTAAATGGATCAATGGGTAATGTTGTTGATTTTGTGAAATACAGAAATAGAGATGGAATTGAATTTTTAAAAATTAAATTTGATGGCATTGAGGAAGTACAGCTAATTGCTCGTTGTTCTGCTAGATTTTTGCTTGTAAAAGACTTATATGTTCGCCGTAAGCAGTTCCCTGTTTGCTTGGCATATGCGGTGACAATCCATAAATCGCAAGGTTTAAGTGTAGACAGTGCATTGGTGAATATTGGCAGTTCTGTGTTCAAGGAGGGTATGGCATATGTGGCATTGTCACGAGTTAGAACTTTATCGGGATTGTACTTGATTGAGTGTGATGTCACAAACATTTGTGCAGATCTAGAATGTGTTAAGGAATACAATAGGTTAAGAAGAGAGTATGCGCCACATTTGCCTCAGTTTCCTTTGTTTGAGAAACGTCTGGTAGGCCGGAAACGAAGAAATGAGAACAATACTGGGGAGGTTGTAGCAAAAAGACAAAAAGTGAATGAACCTAAAATTACAAGCAGAAACAAAAAGGATTCTGTTGAAGATGTTGTTGGTTTTCAGTTTGAAAACAGTTCTGGTGTCAACTGCTATGCTAATGTAGTAATTAATGTTTTGTTTTCTCTAAAAAATGTAAAAGAAGAGATTGTGGTCAATTCTGATCAAAGATTTTGCAGTTTGTTAAATTCTGTGTTAGAGAAATGTACCACTGATAGAAGAAACATAGAAAGTGTGTCTGAAATTCGAAATCTGTTAGATAGATGTTCAGGCCAAACACAATTCTCTCAAAATATTCAGCAAGATTGTCAGGAGTTTTTAATGTATATGCTTGATGTATTACATGCTGAAGGTGTAGATGTAGATCAGCTGTTTGGGCTTTCTTATCAATGGCAGCATGACTGCGAGAACTGTATGGTATCAAGTACTACTAGTGTAGACTCAGAAAGATTTATATATTTAACTTTGCCAGACAGTAAATCAGTCTCCTTTAATAAGCTAGTAAAAGCTGCTAATCACAACATGGAGTGTAGCCAATGTAAATCTGAAATGATGTCCACATTATTTATACGAACATATGGCCAGTACGTCATTTTAATGTTCCAACGATGTAGGACTGATGGAACAAAATTGACAACTTTAATAAAAAAATTTGTAGCTTCGCAGTTGTCAATATCAGGAAGGACTTTTGTAACTACAGCAATTATATATCATGACGGCCCTTCAATAACATCAGGACATTACACAGCTTATTTAAAGTCTAGAAATGGCTGGTCATTCTGCAATGATTCTGTTTTAGTTTTCAAAAAAAAATTGCCGTATGACCTTAAAAACTCTTACCTGGTGTTTTTAAAACCAAAATTTTAGGGAAATAATCTCGGGATGTGCTCTGTGGAATTTCAAGAAGTTCTAATGGCTCCTACACAATTTGGCCTTGAGGATAAGTGTAGTTCAGAGACATAACTTCTAATCATAGGACTGGACATCATGGAGATATATGTGCACTTTGAATGAGTTCAGAAAAACTGTTTCTTTTTATAAGCTAATTGAAGCAGCCAATCAAAACATGGAGTAGAGGGAATGTAAGTCTGCAATGCTGTCTACTGTTTTACATTGCTTTGTGATTAAAAGTGATGTAGAGAATTAAATAATTGTAGTAGTCATAGAGGTAGTGTAAGTCTGCTTCATATTAAGCAGTATCAGTGTCATAGGAAATGACTGAGCAAGAAGGGGAAGATATTACTATTCCAGGATTGTGAAAATGATCTTCAACATTTTAATTGTGAAAGTTGCGGAAATGCCAAATGATGGGATTGGCTTACAAGAAATCCAAGAGTTATAAATAGCTCTGACTAGATTTGGCCTTGTGGAAAATAGTGGTAGAGAGCAAGAAGTCATTTATTGCATGTAACGTGTTTTTAAAAACGATGGAGGTTTTCTTTCAGAAAGTGGCGGGCTGAAAGTAATAACAGCACAAAAGAGTGTAAGCTGTTCATAGGACATCCTTGGACGTCATGGAAAGTAAGTTAACTTTAAGGAGTTCTGAATTTTGATTTCTGATGTTGTTTGGGTTTTTTAAACACAATCATTTTGATTGTGTTTTTTTTCCCCCGCTGTTACATGATGAATACCTTCAAGTCACTGTTTTTAGTGAATTTTGATACATTCTGAGAACAGCAAAAATAAACCATTTAACATGTATATTTAATTCTGTACTGTTTGCATTTATGATGTATATGTAGAACTGTGTAGGAGGCATGGAGAAGGTGAGTTTTCTGTAAGTGTTAAATTTATTGCATGCAGTGCTGCACTTCTACGTATTCTTTCATATGCTGGACTACATCTGCACAATGAGATACCTAAGCAAAGGAAACACAAGTGATGTGATTGTGAAATGAGCAAAATAAATTGCACATATTTCAATTACATCACCTGTGTTTCCTATCATTATGAATCACATTGTGCAGATCAAGTTTAGGTCTGTCCAGGGAAACATAGGAGGTTTCTACTTTGTTGAAGAGTGCAGTGGACATGACTGACTTCGTTGGTAGACTTTCACAGATATTATCTCCTCTGTGCACTTCAACAAGTGTAAATCTCATCTTGAACTCTGAGTAGGCCTCACCTCAAACAAATCTCTGGATAGGAGACATGTTATTGGCATCCTGAAGCGACACTTTTCTGAAACAAGAGCAATGCAAAAGATGCACCATGTTTTAAGATAGGCCTCACTTCATCTGCATCAAGATACTGTTAGTTTAAAATGTATATCTTTAGGATTGTGTAGGGGACCTGGAGAAGCAGAAGCTTCTGTCAGTGTCAAAGTTGTTGAAAAACTATTTGTCCTTCAATCTTTTCCCTTGTCTTTTGTAATTTTTAAATACATGTTTTAATATTTTTCAAATGTTGGTTCTCTCTTTCACAGATTGAAAATATAAAAATAAAAAGTGATTAATTTAACGGCAATTATAAGGTAAATAGTTGTACTCTTTTCGTTACATTTCTATCACATTCACCTACTATTAGATCCACTGCTTCACTTCTTTAACCCTCAGTTTCCTGCCTTTGCTACTTTCCTCATTCCTTTCTCTATTACCTACTTACTCAACTCCTTCCACTCTTTTTCTCAGTCCCTCTGTTCTCATAGTTCCTCAGTCTTGTTCACTCACTCCATCTCTATTACTCTTAGTGTCTGTGAATTACTTTCCCACCTTTTTTTTTGGACCGCTTCCCGGGAAGTGGCCCGGTTCGCAAACCAGCAGCGTTATGGGAGTCCACCATTTTGTGTTTCGGTCGAATCAAGATACAAGATGGAGGGCAAATAATGTTCAGAATGGGTAGAAGGGGGCACGGTAGATGTATCTTGACCCCCTTGGTTTTCTGAGGGTGGCTGAGGAGGACCATAGTTCTTCACTCTTGTTCACTCTCTCTGTTTCTATTAATGTCACTGTTTATGACTGATCAAAAAAATGTTTTAAAAAAAAGAACAGTAACTATAAGGGAAGGAAACAGACAGTTATGTTAAAAGAAAGACAGCTATAGGGAGTAAACTAAGGATACTGTTACCTACAATCCACTGCTGTTGATGTTACTGACCATGTCATGAATGATGTAATATGTGACATCATCAGCAGTGGATTGTAGGTAACAGTATCTCTTGTTTACTCCCTAGCGCTGTCTTTCTTTTCACATAACTGTCTGTTTGCTTACCTTATACTTACTGTTCTTTTTTTTTAAAAATATTTTTTTTGGTTAGCTTCCGGTACGCGTACCGGGTAGCGCTCCGGGGAGCGAACTAAGAGAAATAGAGGTTGGCAGAGTTCTAAATATTCTACCAATTTTTTTATAATGGGGAGATAGTTCTGAAAAGAACTTTTTTTTTATGTTTTTGTTGTTTTATATTTTTTTAGTATTTTTTGAACATTTTTTTACTTTTTTTGTATTTTCTGAACGTTTTTAAAAATTTTTTGGTTTTTTTGGGGGGGGGGGAAACAAAAACGATCCATTGTAAAGGGCTCAACAGGAGCAACAAAAAAAAAAGAATTTATTTTTTGGGGCGTTTCGTACAAACATTAACATGATTTTGAATAGCTCGCAAAATCAAAGTGATGCTACTTTCCCTGTAGCAGATGAAATCGCCACATTCCACGCACACTTGCTTTACGTGCCCAAACAACATTTGGATGTTTGCGATCATCTCCCTCGCCTCTGGTCCCGACACCTCTGGAACAACTGATCTTCTTGCCATTGGGAGGGGATTTTGTTGCTCATCACGTAGCTGGGCAGCACTATAATTATTTGGGTGCCACCTACTCATATGCCGATGCATAGTGTGATTGCCGTAACTGTATTTTTTATCAGTTCCCCTTGACAATCTATCACCGCATATACGGCAAAACACGTAGCGTGCATTCACTTTTTTTTGCCCCTCAGGAATTCTATAGAATTGCCAAATGTAATTCTCCTTTCGATTGTACCTCCTGGGCTCCTCTGGCAAAAACCTTGGCTCTTCCTCCTCTTCCTCCTCTTCCTGTTCTTCCTCTTCTTGCAAAATTACTTCTGCAGGTGGTCCTCTCTTTCTTGGATTTGGTGGAGGTGGTGGGTTAGCACCAGCTGAAGCTACTAATGAAGCCATGTCAAAGTGTAAATAAAGGGTCTTTCTCTCACCAAGATGAAAGTCAGAGTGAGGAAAGAAGGAGGGGTTTTCATCATTTGGGAAAAGCAAAAGTTCTAAACCAATGAAAAGTGTTCATTTTAGATCACATGACCTAGTATTACATCATTAGGAAACCAAAAGTGAAATGAACCAATGAAAAGTGTTATTACCGAGTCACATGACCTGCTGTGTTTACGTTACGCGGTCGGCGCCGCGCCGCGGATCGCTTCCGGTTCGCGTACCGCTACGCTTCCGGGTACGCGAACGTAGCACGTAATATGACGTATTACGCGAGAACGCGAAACGTCATGCTGACGCGAAGCGTCACGATGTTGTTTTCTAACGCGAGAGGTGCGCAAAAGGAACGTTTACCGGTTCGCGGACCGGGTCGCGCCTCCGGATTGAGCTAACGGGAAGCTAACCGGTTCGCGTACCGGGAGCGTAACAAAAAAAATAATTAAAAAAAATTGTATTAAAAATATGTAAAAAATATTTTTCTATTTAAAGAATAATACATTGTAAAGGTTTTGATATTAGCTATTAAAAAACCAATGAAATTCACTGGAAAAACCATAGGTTATAGACCATATATAGTTAGGAATTAGCATTTACAAAACCTTGAAAATTCACTGAAAAAACCATAGGTTATAGACCATATATAGTTAGGAATTAGCATTTAAAAAACCTTATTTTACTCACACAAAACCATTGAAATTCCATATATAGTTAGTTGCACTAACTATATATCGCGCACCCGCAATCCACTACTTGAGATCATGTCACATATTACATCATTCATGACATGGTCACTGACATCACTGATGACATCACTGATGACATCTCAAATGACATCACTGATGACATCACTGATGACATCTCAAATGACATCACTGATGACATCACTGATGACATCTCAAATGACATCACTGATGACTACATCCAGTGACTGTATAATTCTGTAAAGTTAAAATATGTCTTACATATTGAAGAATGAGTGGATGTATAAGTGTCTTGATGAAGGATTTAGTAGGGGCATGGCTGACTGTATGAGTGACTGATTAAATGTGTCTCACTGAGTGCATGGGTTAGTGACTAAACTGTCTTAATTTGTGCATCATTATGTCTGTTGTTCTGTAAACTGCTGCATGTGTTGATCATTAGCTATATGATTAACTGTATGGGTTATTGATTGGTTGCCCAAGCATTTGTATGGGAGACTGAGTGTGTGTCTGGGTGGCTGGGAGGTGTATGACTCTCTGCATAGATGTGTGAGCAGTTGATTGACTAGATGTATGGGTTCAAAAGTGCATGTGGAAACAGCTGTATGGGCGGTTGACTGTGTGCATGAGTGTATTGGTGAGTGAATGGATATCTCAGTGCTACATGTCAAAGTAAGTACATATGTAAAACACAGTACATGTGAGAGTTGACATATATAAATAACTGTGCATAAGAGCCAGTGAATGTGTGAGTGGCTGTATGGATCATTGTGAACTTGTATCCAGGATTGTATAAGTGAGTAAATATGTTTTAGTATATGTTTGAATAAGTAAGGTGTGTATAACTGTATAGTTGAGGAAATGGAGGTGTGATTGATTCTTTGCATGACTGACTAAGTGTCTGAGTAACTCCATGGATGAGTGACAGTCTATGAGTGTCTGTTTACACTGAGTGTATCTAAGGTTATATTAGAGTCTGTAGAGGTTCATCGTATTATCACATGAATGATGTCATCAGTGATGTGATCAGTAATGTCAAATGAGATGTCATCAGTGATGTCATTTGAGATGTCATCAGTGATGTCATCAGTGATGTCATTTGAGATGTCATCAGTGATGTCATCAGTGATGTCATTTGAGATGTCATCAGTGATGTCATCAGTGATGTCATTTGAGATGTCATCAGTGATGTCATCAGTGATGTCAGTGACCATGTCATGAATGATGTAATATGTGACATGATCAGCAGTGGATTGCGGGTGCGCGATATATAGTTAGTGCAACTAACTATATATGGAATTTCAATGGTTTTGTGTGAGTAAAATAAGGTTTTTTAAATGCTAATTCCTAACTATATATGGTCTATAACCTATGGTTTTTTCAGTGAATTTTTATATATATATATATATATATATATATATATATATATATATAACATTTCTATGGCAAAATGAAACCCCTTATTTTGTTCCTTTTCAAATTAAATGTATTAAGTGTTACCACTTTATTCCAATCAAGATGACTTCAGGTGTGCCATACTTTTGTGATAAGTAAGACTGTTAGCGTTCTAGTTGTTCTTTAAAACACTCTGGGACATTCTGTCACTGGGCTATAGTTGGGCTACATCTGGCTGATATTTGGGCTACATTTGTTTTTTTCTGTCTCTGGCGGCCATCTTTGGGCTACATTGGGCTTCATTGGGCTTCATTGGGCTACATTGGGCTACATTTGGGCTCCAACATATATATAGCCCAATGTAGCCCAATATATATTTTTCGAAGTTAATTTTCGTAAAAACCACTGGAGCATATATCTTGAGACATAGCAAAGGCACATCGGGCTACCAGTCCCTACAATTTTGCCAAGTTTCGTGGAAATCCATTCAGCCGATCGAGCTAAAAATGAGTCCAACCGCCCTATGGAAAACTCAATGTTAAAAACACGTTTTGGGACCCCCCTTTTTTCTCGGCCCCCGCTTGACGAAACCCCCCCAAATTTTCAGGGGCTGCTCAGAAACAAAATTTCAGCCAATTCCGTCCTCAAACGCCAAAGTTATTCAACATAGAATTTTCAAAAATCCCATAGGAAAAAAATCCTAACTATATATACCTACTGGCGACCGCCAGTAGGTAATATATATATTCACTGAAAAAACCATAGGTTATAGACCATATATAGTTAGGAGTTAGCATTTAAAAAACCTTATTTTACTCACACAAAACCATTGAAATTCCATATATAGTTAGTTGCACTAACTATATATCGCGCACCCGCAATCCACTGCTGATGATGTCACATATTACATCATTCATGACATGGTCAGTGACATCACTGATGACATCACTGATGACATCTCAAATGACATCACTGATGACATCACTGATGACAACATCCAGTGACTGTATGTTTCTGTAAAGTTAAAATATGTCTTACATATTGAAGAATGAGTGGATGTATAAGTGTCTGGATGAAGGATTTAGTAGGTGCATGACTGACTGTATGAGTGAGTGATTAAATGTGTCTCACTGAGTGCATGGGTTAGTGACTAAACTGTTTTAATTTGTGCATCATTGTGTCTGTTGTTCTGTAATCTGCTGCATGTGTTGATCATTAGCTATATGACTAACTATATGGGTTATTGATTGGTTGCCCAAGTATTTGTATGGGAGACTGAGTGTGTGTGTGGGTGGCTGGGAGGTGTATGACTCTGTGCATAGATGTGTGAGCAGTTGATTCACTAGATGTATGGGTTCAAAAGTGCACGTGGAAACAGATGTATGGGCGGTTGACTGTGTGCATGAGTGTATTGGTGAGTGAATGGATATCTCAGTGCTACATGTCAAAGTAAGTACATATGTAAAACACAGTACATGTGAGAGTTGACATATATAAATAACTGTGCATAAGAGCCAGTGAATGTGTGAGTGGCTGTATGGATCATTGTGAACTTGTATCAGGGATTGTATAAGAGAGTAAATATGTGTTAGTATATGTTTCAATAAGTAAGGTGAGTATAACTATATAGTTGAGGAAATGGAGGTGTGATTGATTCTTTGCAAGACTGACTAGGTGTGTGAGTAACTCCATGGATGAGTGACAGTCTGTGAGTGTCTGTTTACACTGAGTGTATCTAAGGTTATATTAGAGTCTGAAGAGGTTCATCGTATCATCACATGAATGATGTCATCAGTGATGTGATCAGTAATGTCAAATGAGATGTCATCAGTGATGTCATTTGAGATGTCATCAGTGATGTCATCAGTGATGTCATTTGAGATGTCATCAGTGATGTCATCAGTGATGTCACTGACCATGTCATGAATGATGTAATATGTGACATCATCAGCAGTGGATTGCGGGTGCGCGATATATAGTTAGTGCAACTAACTATATATGGAATTTCAATGGTTTTGTGTGAGTAAAATAAGGTTTTTTAAATGCTAATTCCTAACTATATATGGTCTATAACCTATGGTTTTTTCAGTGAATTTTCAAGGTTTTGTAAATGCTAATTCCTAACTATATATGGTCTATAACCTATGGTTTTTTCAGGGAATTTCAATGGTTTTTTAATAGCAAATATCATAAGCTGTCGAATGTCAAGTACGTGGTAAGTGAAAACATTTTCGTGTTTATGCACACTGATCTGCTTTGAATGGTGCCCCCCCCCTCATTTCTATTAGGAGTACTCTCTCTTTGCAGATAGTGAAAGGTAGTTAACGCAGGCCTTTGCCCCCCGTTGTAATACGTCGTGCCTGCTTCTCTCTCCATTTGATTGATTGTTATCCAAGCATTTACTGTTTTAGAATTGGTTCTCTTTGGTTCATTCTCTATTTACAAACAAACACAGAGTCGCAATACTCTGTTTAGTCTTTGCAGATAACGAAAAATCGTGTAAAAAAAAAAGAAAAGGAATCGAGCAAAATCAGTAGGCCACTAATGGGATCTCTTTTTGACCTCGCTAAAATAGAAACATTAGGAACAACCCCTCATGACAAATACAAAACTAGTGAGATGAACTGAACTCCACACAATGATGGCTGCAAAACAGCTCGGCTCCGCCACCCACCCCGCCCAAAATAACGATAAAGAGCGGCTGCCATGATTGGTTGCGGAATGGCCACGACGGAGCTACGAAATGGTGGTGCTCTCATGCTAACCCCAGCTTCAGTCTGAAACATCCAGAAACACTGTAGACTACCAATTCGATCAGTTCCGGTAGCGCCCCAATGTAAACCGGTAGAGAAGAACTAGCCCTCCCCTCTTTGACTGATGGTTCTTGTTGCCTGTCCCTTCTGTTGTCATTTAACAGAACTATTTAGCCTGCTGAAAGGGGTTGTGTTCCGACCGCTGGTTGGTGGAGACATTTTGACTATATTCTGGACCTGCGTTGTCGCGTAATGCGTCATATGACGCGCCGCGTTAGCGCATCCGGAAGTCATCCGGGGCGCGACGCGCAGCGCGTAACGTAAGCATAACAAGTCATGTGACTTGTTAATAAAACTTTTCATTGGTTCATTTTACTTTTCTTATTCTAATGATGAAAGGCTTGGTCATATGACCTAAAAATTACGCTTTTTATTACTTCCGAAAATTATTTTTTCTTAAATATATGTTATAATGTTCCAGGCTAATGTACTTTCCCGGAAAATTTACAACTGTCCTGCAAGTAAAATATATTCTTTTTTCGAGAAAAAGAGCGTTTCTTCGTCCCATGACGGAGCCGTTGAGCAAAAGAGGGTCGACCTGCTGTCTTAGTCACCGATACGCCTGAATATGAGATTCTTATCTATCACTTTATGTTGCAGGAGTAGAAAACACAACAGCCCTTGACCATTTATCTTTACTGCGTTCCTGCGTATTATACCTTTTACCCTTCATGTATTTGGTCTGCTTTATTTCACTTGCCTTTTAATGATTCTAAAACAGTGACTATTATTAAAAACTTTACCAATGTATATACTACTACCATGTTTTCTTTTAAAAACCTTTATTGTGAAAATTTCATTATACAAATACGAGCCTATAACCACGTGGGCCGGCCACGGAGCAAACTGTAATCGTATATGATGAGTAGACATTTACACTGTAGAGGAACGTAACGGGCGGGCCATTAGGTTGCAAGAACTAAGGTGTCTAACAGTTGCGGAATCGGTGGACGTACATTTTATAATTAAAATACGACAGGGCCAGTTACAATAAAATTATCTAGATATACATTTGCGGGCAAGTACCATGGGTGACGTTAATTCGAACTTTCAATAGTACAGTAATCAATAACACATCAGAACTTAATATCAATAGGGATGTCGAAATATTCAATCAATTCTCGTCCCCGCCCGCCATATGCTTCAAAACTGCATACGTATCTCGTGATTTCAAGGTTCTGCAACCAGTACACAACAAGGAGTTACGAGTCCCATTTATTCCGGCGCCATTTTGGGCGAGGACGGGCAGGTCCAGGATATAGTCAAAATGTCTCTACCAACCATCGACTATGATGATGTTCATATGCTGTATTTATTAGAGTAACACTCATCTGTCCACATGAAATTAATTTGCCACAATCTAAACATGTCATTTTAATCTTTCCAAAGTTCTAAATATTTGGGACCATTTCCCTTGCCTCTGATGCTGTCAGTGCCACTTCTTTGATGAATGTACTGGCAGGTCGGGGGTTCTCCTCCAAATCTCTCTTTCATGCAGCACTATAATTAATTGGTGCCACCTCTCCATATGATGATGCATGGTATAGTTACCATAACTATATTTTTTTTCGGTTCCTCTGGAGAGTACATCGTGGCAGATGAAGCGTGTAACGTACCGGGAATTTACCTTTTTTTGCATGTACAGGAAAGGGAAAAAAAAAACGAGCGTCCGAGTTCTAAAGTGTCCCAGGGCCATTTTAGTACACCAGGCCCAAATCCAAAGAACAGGCCGCCATTTTGAGAGTCCTGTTGTAGCCGCCTGTCGCTATAGCATCAAGAGCGGCCGAAACTCAGCTGAATGGCAACTGAAACGGTAAAGGGGTGCCCCACTACAGCAGACGAGCCTCCACCTAGGAAGGCCGTTCACGCCGCCTCCCCCCCCTCCCCCTTCGGGCACCCCACGCCGTTATTCGGAGCAGTATTGTAGGATGGCCACACCAGTGCGGCAACTTGCTAGACATCACCTCGGTGGTAACCGAATCTCAGCGCCTTCTGGTGTCTTCTCTTCAGAAAATATTCTTGCGCTACCTTTGCCCCATTCGCACATCGGTCCGCTACTGACGCCATCTCACAGGCTAATGGGGCGCCCCACGCCGAGTTTCAGCATTGTAGGATGACCACACCAGTACAGCAACTTGCTAGACATCACCTCGGTGCCATCCGGATCTCGGCGCCCCACTGCAGATGAAGTGCCTCTCAACTATGAAACCACCACGGTGCCATCCGGATCTTGGCGCCTTGTGCTGGTTCCGGCCTATTCACACATCGGTCCGCTACTGACGCCATCTCACAGGCCAACGGGGCGCCCCACGCCGACTTTCAGCATTGTAGGATGGCCACACCAGTGCGGCAACTTGCTAGACATCACCTCGGTGCCATCCGGATCTTGGCATCTCAACGCCTAGTGGTATCTTCCATACAGAAAATATTGTTGCGCTGCCTTTGGCCCCATTCGCACATCGGTCCGCTACTGACGCCATCTCACAGGCCAACAGGGCGCCCCACGCCGACTTTTACCATTGTAGGATGGCCACACCAGTGCCACAACTTGCTAGACACCACCTCGGTGCCATCCGGATCTTGGCATCTCAGCGCCTTGTGGTGTCTTCTATTCAGAAAACATTGTTGCGCTGCCTTTGGCCCCATTCGCACATCGGTCCACTACTTACGCCATCTCACAGGCCAACAGGGCGCCCCACGCCGACTTTCAACATTGTAGGATGGCCACACCAGTGCACCTTACTAGGCACCACCTCGGTGCCATCCGGATCTTGGCGCGTTGTGCTGCCTTCGGCCTATTCGCACATCGGTCCGCTACTGACGCGAACTCACAGGCCAACAGGGCGCCCCACGCCGACTTTCAGCATTGTAGGATGGCCACACCAGTGCTGCAACTTGCTGGACACCACCTCGGTGCCATCCGGATCTTGGCGCGTTGTGTTGCCTTCGGCCTATTCGCACATCGGTCCGCTACTGACGCCGCCTCACGTGCCAACGTATTTTCTCCGCATTTTATACCCTATGCCGCATAACAGGTCATGTGACTTGTTTATAAAACTTTTCATTGGTTCATTTTACTTTTGGTTTCCTAATGATGGAAGGCTTGATCATATGACCTAAAAACAACACTTTTCATTGGATGAAAACTTTTTTTTTTCCCCAAACGATGAAAGCCCCACCTTGTTTCTGGATGTTTCAGACTGAAGCTGGCGTCACCATGAAAGCACCACCATCTCGTGGCTCCGTCGTAGTCATTCCGCGAGCAATCATGGCAGCCGCTCCCCACCAGAAGCCTGCAGGAGTCGGGGGCCCCCAAAACTTTTGATGAATCCTCAAGGCGGAGGGAACGCTTTCGAGAATGGGGTCCAAGACCTAGCAGACAAGCGTCCGATTTCCAAGGTGTCCCAGGGCCATTTCAGTGGACCAGGCCCAAAAAGGAAACAGCCTGCCACCATTTTGAGAGTCCTGTGACAGCCGCCTATCGCTGCACCGCAAGAGTGGGCGCAACTCAGCTGAATTGCGGCTTTTGACACAGTGGACCAAAAGCGGACGGAATGGCAACTGAAACGGTAAAGGGGCGCCCCACTACAACAGACGAGACTCCACCTGGAGAGGCCCGTTCACGCCGCCTCCCCCGGGGCGCCCCACGCCGTTATTCGGAGCAGCATTGTAGGATACCAAAACCAGTGCGGCAACTTACTGGACATCACCTTGGTGCCATCGTTCTGCTGCCTTGGAACTATTCGCAAAACAGTTTGCTACTGATGACCCACCCCCCGCGACGCCCCACGCCGGATTCCGAAATCAGTGAAATCTGGACGTTGTGCTGCGTTGGGACTATTCGCACAGCCGACCGCTACTTCGTTGTTTTTCCCTAAAAATGTTTATATGTTATTACTGTTTTTGTTTTCTTGTATATATTTATAAGTTATTAAAGTTTTATAATCTTACTACTTTGTTGGAGTGCTATATATTTTTAATGTGACACATAATTGTAAAAACTTTGATGTACAAAGAGTCATCCCTGGAATCTTCCGCTTCAGGCTCGGTCCCCTCCCCAATCACAATACAGGATGGTTTTCAGATAATAGGAACGCGTCTGCTGTGACGGATCTCATCGAGTGTGGGCCTTGATCTACTATAACTCCTTTGAAGAGGGGTGATTCTTTACAGCTGGGGCCATAAACTACATCTGCAGGGCTAGCTGATAGCCTAGGACCGGCCTGGACAATCGGACACAGAGGAAAAGGAGTGTCAGAGGGTGCGGTAGTGAATAGGGCGAAAGGGAGGTGTCGAGCGGGCACAAGGTGTGATTCTCAGGGAAGAGCAGCGCAGATGGGGGGAGGTTTATTACCCATGCATAAGACAGAGAGCGGGGGTGACCACTGCCTGGGGGAGATGCTTGCAAGGGTGGGGAGCCATGCTAAGGATCGACAGCGTGCAGAGAGTGGGTCTGATCAAGGCATCTAAAATGACTGCCGTGCACGACAAAAGTGTGGCATTTGAAAAAAGGCAAGATGGCGCAGACAATGTTTTTCAACACTTCCTGATTTCCTTCCACTCGAACGTTAACAGACGTTGGGGCATATTACCAAAGTTACGCAATATTTATCCCTAACGATGCTTAGCAACAAATTTTTTACCGCTAAGCATCTTCAGAAATTATCGCAGATAAACCTTGCTATTATCAAGGTTTATCGCAAATACGATAAAAAACTACCGCAATGCATTAATATCGCTGAAAACTCAGCGATATTCATGCATTACCGAGCTAATGCTCTTAGCCATGTTATCCACCTCCCATTGGATAACATGGCTAAGAACTGCTCAGGGCAGGTGGTAGCTTTTGGAGATATTCGCGCTTATCGCGAATATTTCCAAAAGTTGGTAATAGGAGATAGCGATGTTAGCGACTGTTTCCAGTCGCTAACATCTTGGCATGCCCACTTTGCATGTCATTAGTGATAAATATCACTCACATGCAAAGTGGGGCCCAAGATGGTCGCTATCTCCTACTAGCCGTCGCTAACTGGTGTTAGCAACAGCTAGGTAATACAGAGATAATTTTATCTCCGCGAAGCGGAGCGCTGTTACAGATATATATCTTGTTTTTGAACGTTAATTTCTCAAAATCCACTGAAGCACATATATTGAGACCTAGCAAAGGCACATCGAGCTACCAGTCCCTACAATTTTGCCAAGTTTCGTGCAAATCCATTCAGCCGTTCGATTATTATTATTATTTTTTTTTTGCCCCGCGGGGCCCTTTTAAAACCTCCACATCAAACCTAAGAGGTCAAGGAGGATCTACTATGCCCCCTTATGGTCATTTGCCCCTTCGCTTTGGTCTCCTCTTGTCTCTCGATCCTACCGAGAGACAAGATGGCGGCCGCTACGGACTGTTTGCAATGTTTACAGACGCCGGAGAACCACTCAGCTTCGCAAACCTCCGTTACGCGAAGCGGAGCGCTGTTACAGATATATATCTTTTTTTGAACGTTAATTTCTCAAAATCCACTGGAGCACATATATTGAGACCTAGCAAAGGCACATCGGGCTACCAGTCCCTAATATTTTACCAAGTTTTGTGCAAATCCATTCAGCCGTTCGATTATTATTATTATTTTTTTTTTTTGCCCCGCGGGGCCCTTTTAAAACCTCCACATCAAACCTAGAGGGTCAGGGAGGATCTACTATGCCCCCTTATGGTCATTTGCCCCCTCGCTTTGGCCTCCGCTTGTCTCTCGATCCTACCGAGAGACAAGATGGCGGCCGCTACGGACTGTTTGGAATGTTCACAGACGCCAGAGAACCAATCAGCTTCGCTTCACAAAGCTCCGTAACGCGTAAAGTCCGCGAACCGGAGCGCTGCCCGGTCCGCTGTTACAGATATATATCTTTTTTTGAACGTTAATTTCTCAAAATCCACTGAAGCACATATATTGAGACCTAGCAAAGGCACATCGGGCTACCAGTCCCTACAATTTTGCCAAGTTTCGTGCAAATCCATTCA
The DNA here is from genome assembly GCF_964261635.1 of Lissotriton helveticus. NCBI lineage: Eukaryota > Metazoa > Chordata > Amphibia > Caudata > Salamandridae > Lissotriton > Lissotriton helveticus. The sequence goes on from NC_136071.1 coordinate 308,873,278, forward strand.
GCCATTCGGGCTAAAAGTGAGGCCAACCGCCCTATGGAAAACTCAATGTTAAAAACACGTTTTGGGACCCCCCTTTTTTCTCGGCCCCCCCTTGACGAACCCCCCCCCAAATTTTCAAGGGCTGCTCAGAAACAAAATGTGCCATTTTCCTGAAAATTTCAGCCAATTCCGTCCACAAACGCCAAAGTTATTAGACATAGAATTTTCAAAAATCCCATAGAGAAAAAATCCTAACTATATATACCTACTGGCGACCGCCAGTAGGTAATATATATATATATATATATTTACCACCAACTTTAGTTATACTCGCACTCCACCAGGATGATTTAAAGCAGGTTTATTTTAACCAACGCGTTTCAATCTTGCGATCTTGCTCACGGTTACAAAACATTTGTCCCTTGTTAATTTTTACAATTTATACCAGCTAATCATGCTTGCACTGTTAGGATGCATTATGGTACTGGTAGTTACATAAGCACATTTCCTTTACCCGTCTGCTCATATTCGCATTATTAAGGTGCATTATGGTGCTGGTAGTTACATTATACAATTATTTCATTTGTTTCACATTAACGGCAAAAAATATATATACACATATGTGGTTTCTGAGTGTCAGTTAGTGCAAGGAAAACTGGTTGGGGTCACTTTATGCAAAAGTACATATATTTACATGAAAACATTGCGTCTGTTCTACATGCAATTCCGTGTTCTCTAAGTGAGGAACATTAAATTCACACTTGGTACGTGTTAGCGCAATGTTGATATTATTATTATTATTATTATTATTAGGGACTAGTCCCTAAATAATATCAACATTGCGCTAACACGTACCAACGTGATAGCATAAAAACCTTTGAGTATATGAGTACTTATCTCATTATAACCTGCTATTATATTAAATAAGGCAAGTGTGAATTTAATGTTCCTCACTTAGAGAACACGGAATTGCATGTAGAACAGACGCAATGTTTTCATGTAAATATATGTACTTTTGCATAAAGTGACCCCAACCAGTTTTCCTTGCACTAACTGACACTCAGAAACCACATATGTGTATATATATTTTTTGCCGTTAATGTGAAACAAATGAAATAATTGTATAATGTAACTACCAGCACCATAATGCACCTTAATAATGCGAATATGAGCAGACTGGTAAAGGAAATGTGCTTATGTAACTACCAGTACCATAATGCATCCTAACAGTGCAAGCATGATTAGCTGGTATAAATTGTAAAAATTAACAAGGGACAAATGTTTTGTAACCGTGAGCAAGATCGCAAGATTGAAACGCGTTGGTTAAAATAAACCTGCTTTAAATCATCCTGGTGGAGTGCGAGTATAACTAAAGTTGGTGGTGAATTAATTACAGGGAACACCCATCCCTGATACTCGCACCTGTTGTGTAAAGTGTGCCCTCTGGAACGGGTTTACTTTGGTGGCAATATATATATATATATATATATATATATATATATATATATATATATATATATATATATATATATATATATATATCTTACTGGAACTTCACTTTTCTTTGATGCTTGGCGCAGAAGAACGAAACGGACCCAGGCAGGTAGATTTGCTATATTTATTAAATTATGTGCACCACTCCGTCCGCCATGACGCGTTTCGGGCCCTGAAGCCCTTGATCACATGACAAGGTCAGCCAATCATTGTGTTTTTAACATGTGTACAGGCATCATCTGACCACTGGGCCTGTAGAGATAAACAACAGACTTCAGCCTAATCTTCTGAACATCGACAGCATAACATTTTACAATGTGCATAGTTTAAAATACAGATGTACATCGTTATATTACTCTCCTGTTCCTTTTTTCCACCTTATCACAATATGATATTAAAAATTTGCATTTATAATTTGCAGTTTTGTAATTCATTGTGAAACCATTTACATATGTGTATAAAAATATCTCTCCCAATGTGCAAATCTCGCAATTACATAAATAAATAAGTATATGTTAAAAATAAAGCCAGTATTTTTTCATCATACATTGATTGTATAAAATTCATGTTCTGGTGATATTTATAAAATACATATAATACTCATTTGTGCAAATAAGCAAACAATGTGCAAATTTCGCTTCAAGATTTGTGCAAACTAGCAATATTTTTGTTGGAAGATATATTAATCAGATGGTGGATGGGGGAGATATATATATATATATATATATAAACTAATGTATGTCTGTCTGTCTGTCTGTTTTTCTTTATGCATTACTACACCATTCATCCGATCGCCATGAAACTTTGAGAAGTTGTTGAGTACACTCCCGCGAAGGTTTCTGGCATATGCATTACTACACCATTCATCTGATCGCCATGAACTTTGGTAAGTTGTTGAGTACACTCCCGCAAAGGTTTTTGGCATATGCATTACTATATATATATATTCGCCAGCACAGCAAGTCACAAAATAAGCACACTCTCAGGCATGAAAACACAGCACCCGATTAAGTGTCAAGGTGAGCATTAAACATCCTTGACACTTTTCATGCCTGAGAGTGTGCTTATTTTGTGACTTGCTGTGCTGGCGAACATTGACTTGCCGGTTTTCTCCGCCGCCATGCACACCACTTTCTAAGGGTCCAGGAGGTCCAGAAGGAGTGACTTTGGTTTTTTCATTCATATATTATATATATACACACACACCAATAACATATAATATTTAAAAAACAAACCATCTTAAAAACATTAAAAAAGCAACATACATTCTTTACAATTTTATAAAATATTTTACAGATCAAACACTCTAATTATAAATATAATAATTGTAAACAAGCAAAACAAGCAAAAACATAATACAAATTGTAACAAAATAAATTACATAATCTTACCTTTAATACATATACTATTCAAACTATAATTTGTACTAAGGTAGACAAATTGTTGCACTAAAGATGTACAACATTTACTAGTTACACATCACAATACAACAGTAGGAAAACTGTTACATCAAACAGAGGTCAAATTTACTATTCCCATTCCAGTCAATACAGCAGTAGGAAAAATGTTAGATTGAGTAGGGGTAAAATTGACTATTCTCATTCCGGTCAGTGCAACACTAGAGAAAATGTTGGATCGTGGAGGGGTAGAATTTAATATTCCCACTCCAGTCAGTGCAACAGTAGAGAAAGTGTTGGATTGTGGAGGGGTAAAATTCACTTCAATGAGTGCAGCAGTAGGAAAAGTGTTGTATTGCATTGGGGAAAATGGACTATTCCCTCTTCACTCTGTGTAACAGTAGAAAAAGTGTCTGATTGAGAAGGGGTCAAATGTACTATTCCAACTCCAATAAGTGCAACAGTAGGGCAAGTATTGGATTGAGGACAGGTAAAATTTACTTTTCCCCATCCAATGAGTGCACTCAGACCCCCCAGGATATATGTTATGTTATGTTATGTTAACTATTATTTATATAGCGCACGGCTACTCAACAAGAGTGTCCCGGCGCTTTCAGAAGGCGGCTCAGCAATTAAAAAACATAACAGTAAACAAACAAGAAAAGAAAAATGAAATAAAGAAAAAAAAAGCAACCTAAAGATTAGGTTGGATTAGCAAATTTAGCGGCACAAATATGGAAATTTAGCAGCACAAATATGGGAATTTTGCTGCATTTTTCCGGCACTTTATTGTACTCCTAATCATTCATTTTCAGCCTTATATCAATGAAAACTGTTTTAGCAGAGTATTCCGCTTTGAAATAGGCAACCTGGGATATGGAACAGAGGAAACAGCCCACAGGTGAAGGCTGTTATCCCTTGGAAATGCAATCCTCGATTTGCTTTAGTATAGGTTCTGAGAAGCCCATCAAAGATGGCCTGGTAGCATCCCATAGGAAATGGCATTGTGTTGCAGAGTTTAAAAGTAAGCAAGATAATGGTATAATGCATCATCAACTCATTTTCCATGTATGAAACCTGCCACTAGTTCACAACTTTATTCACCCTATTTTCAAAATAATCTTTCATCTTCAAAATATACCTGATATTTGCCATTCTTTTGTGCATGTTGTATAACAAATTGAAATATACATTCTTTTAAAGTGAAAATGGAGTCCCTTCGTGCAATTTCATTAAAAATGTTCACCTCTGTGTGGTAAAGGTGCTTAAATAGTTATGGTACATGGGTTCGCACTTTTTGGTGGAGACAATGGTAAAAGCACTAATATAATATATTAAAATTAAAAGCAAATGTTGCTTGTGAATGAGTATTATTTAAGAGACTATGCTCAGCCAGTCTACCCACATGCACTTATATTCCCTCAAGGCAATGAGGACCATTTCTTGCTGCTGCAAACGGCTGCTATAATTGCTTTTCCTTTTTCTAACTCTGCTAACTTTGAACTTTGTGCAACTCGCAAACTTTAAAAATGTTGATGAAGTTGCAAGTCGGTCAACTTTGCACATCTCTAATATTAAATAGTACTGCACTTCGGGTAAAAGAGTTGGGTTTTAGGGGGTTTCCAATTTCATATTTGGTTTAATAAAGTGAATGAGAAGAAATCTGTTCACTCCGGACGTGTGTAAGTGTGCACAAAGTATTAAGGAACTATGTATTCATATGGATTGGGTGAAAGTTCTTTTGGTATGGGTGCTTATATTCTAATGGAAATATGAAAATTACCACAGCAAGGTTTTTGTACATATTTTAAAATATTTCAACAATCATGACTATTAGCTTCAAAAGATTTGGGATACATTGACCTTGATCTTTCAACAAAATTGCCACCAATATTAAATTTCACCAAAATGTTGTAGCATTTTATACATCCCCATTCAGCTCCACTTCAGCGCATTACTAACTATTTTCATCAATCACTGATCTCAACTTCAGCAGCTTTCCGAAAACATTTACTTTCAGCAACTATCAGAAATATACTCAGCAATAACAGCCCTCAACAGCCCACCAGCACCTTTGTAAAAATCGCTGACTTTTTACAAAAGTGCCGAATTCGCGGGCACTTTTGTAAAAATCGCGGCATTTTTAGAAAAGTGCCGATTTCGCTGTTTGCTGCGAAATCGCGAAATCCTGAAGGGTCTAAACAGTAGGGAAAATATTGAATTGTGGAGGGATAAAATGTACTTTTCCGACTTCCGTCAGTGCAACATTAGAAACAAACAAATTCTCTTCAACACAATAAAATAATTGCAAAAACATAGTAAACAAAGAAAAATATATGTATAAAAGAAATATATTTGCCAATGTTAAATACCTATCATAAATAACAACAAATATTTGTATAATTACAATAATAAATGCATTTAACTAAAGATTTTTTTAGAAAAATTATGTAACAATTAATCTTTATTAAATAATTTTATTCTACTACCTTTCCACCCTCTACCCCTACAAAACTCACAACCTACACATAAAACTTAACTTTAAAAAAAAATATTTACACTATTAACATAAATATTTATCAAGAAACAATTATTAAGTCAAAATTAATTATGACTTAATTATAATTAATTTAGTTCCCACAATATACCCCCACAAAACACACAATACATTCCAAAAATGTACCTTAACAAAATTATAACCTAAATACAATTAATTTATGTCCCACCTTATACCCCAACAACACCCACAACCCACAACTAAAATTTAAGGAAAAAATATTTATTGCACAATTAACATAATTATGAGTTAAATATTAATTAACAACTAATTATGAATTATTTCGAATTTACTTCCCACCCTGTACCCCTATAAACCCACAACCTGCACCAAAAATTCAAAAAGAATTATATATTTACAATATGTATTTACATTATATTAACAACTAATTATTAATCACATTTAAATCACAAAACGTTATTAAATTACATTTTATAACTATTAAAAATGTAACAACTATGGGGCTTGCGTCTGTCTGACACAGTTTCGGTCTGGAATCCGCTAGACCTTAGGTTGATCATAGAGCCGTTGCAAACATCAATTTTTCAATGGAAGCTGGTGCGGCGGGCTGAAAAGCACTGCAACACAAGCTTCCATTGAAAAATGCTTGTTTGTGAACATCCATGCACGGTGTGGCAGGCACCATGTGGTGCCTGCCACACCTTGCAGGTATGATTAGGGGGGCATAATAGGTGCCCCCAAAGTCCAATAGTGGAGGGACAGGGGGACGGGGGCACTGCTAGTGGCCCCAATTAAACTTTCCAACAGCCTTTCAATGTCAGAAAGGCCGACATGAAAAGGCTGTCGGAATGTGCCATCATAATCCTGACAGCTGAGCTGAGCCGAGCCTGGCTCCGCCACCATTAGGGAATTATGGTGTTTTGACGCTCCGAGGGGCTCACCTGTCAGAAGCACCACAGGCAGTCCCTCCTCCCAATGCCTCCCGAAACACAAGGGCAGATGTCAGAGGAACATCATAATCAGCCCCTAAATTGAAAAACAAACAATGATTATCTAAAGAATTCACATCATATACATTTAAAATATATTAAAACACGTAACCCATGAAGTTGAGTCCTAGCTTGAACATGGCTCTATGTGTGATGGGTTGCTATATATATATATATGCGGCACTACTGTCACAAATGTCTACTGCTCGAATCACAAGTGAAGGCAGGGTCTGACAAGTAACAAGACACATGAGAGAGCTACTCTATGAAGGCTCAACTTGTTGATGTGGCTTGATTGATTAGGGTCTGAGGCACCTCATTGTCTCTAGTTTGGGCATGGGGTCAGGAAAGGAATGGTGGTGCTGCAGAGGGACCTTGTTACCCAACTTTAGCTGACTAAAATGGGGCATTACCAACTAAAGAGTCATTACAAAGATTGCAAATAACACCAAAGTCTGTGGTTTGCGACAGGATCACTGGTGTCATCACAACAACATGAGACTGTGAGGGACAGCCAAGGGCCCTGCAGGGGAACAATTTAAAATTGGACTGCTCCCTGGAATCTCCAGCTCGTACCTGCCTATAAAAAATTCACAATGGTGCAAGGACGTGAGAGTATGTGGGCAATGTGACCCAACTACAAAGACGTTTGAGGGAAGTTCCATTCTCAGTACCCCACCCAAGATATATTCCTTAAATGTAAGAAAAGATTGCAAATCATACAAAACTCACAGCTCACCAGCTACCTGTGCCAGCTGATCTGGTAGCTGGTGGGCACAGCAATTATCTCGACTCAGCAAGGCAGCTCAAAGGGCAAACTGCATCAGTGAGAGAATAAGGGAGTAGTGCTTTACATTAAAATGTATGATAGAATTTGTCTAAATAATACTGACCATACATATGAATGCCGGACCCAATAAATGAATACAAGGATGTCACATTGTCCCTGTACTATGTTCCAATAACAAAAAGTACAGTTTATTACATTTAAAAAATGCACACAACATTGAAATAGTGCAAATCAGACAGTTTACTCATAAGGAAAGGTGCATTTCCTTTCAGTATCCTATTGAATTAAATGGCCTTAGTATCACTATGTGCCAGGCCACATACAATTTATACTGGGACTCCTCCTCCACAGGTCTGCCTGTGTGCAAATGGAAGCAGGTATCTTGTTATTGTTTAGTATGCCCTTTATGAACGGTCGCTTGCAGTAAATCATTCTTTTATACTTTTGTAATTATAAACCTAATATATTTGATTATGCCACTCTTATAGTGTTTTTGTTTTTTAACAATACTAATATTTACACGTGGACGCTTATCTCAGATTTTAATTACATTTTCTACAATGCTACTAACCGTTAATATCAGACTTGAATTAAAGAAAAATGTTGGTGGTGTAGATTTTTTATTACTTAAAATATATTTTCACTTCGTGAACTTGACCAAGCTATTTTAGGATGGTTTCTTTGTACATAAACATACTCACAGCGGAGGCATTCCTAGAGCTGCAGAAATAATGGCAGAAAAGAGAAAAGAATGGAGGAAAAGAAATTAAGGAAACCTGAGCAAAGGGCGATTCTAGTGATGAAGAAGAACCTGCTAGAATCCGATAAAGAAATAGACAGTGCCGGGTGGTCTGTTCCTTAAATGATACCATATATTCCAGTAGCTGCTTGATACAGCAGGCCACTTCAATTTACTTTTATTTTCTATCACTGAGTTATATAATCTGAATAAACATGTGCTAAATGACAGAGATCATACAGAATGACACTTTGAAGCTGGGATGTGAAAATGGTCATAACTAGAAAGCTTACTTAATTATTACTTAATATTACTTAACTGACAATTAAAACCAAATGCTCTATTTAAAGCGATTAAAAAAAAAGTCTGCATAAAAACAGTTGAAAACAACCCTACAGTGCCATCTACTGGCCTCGCAAGGTAAATTAAAACTGTCTCCGCCCAATATACTTTACTAAAAAATAGTTTTCACTCAGTGATCTTTAAATTAATTACATTTTTTTTCGTGTTTAAAGGTCGGATTCGTTGTTAAGGCCACTCTTTGTTTAATAAAGTAGTTATTGAGGTGGTCGTGGTTCACTTCCAGGTCGTTGTTTATGAGTCATTGTTAAGGACACCCGTTGTTGAAAAATCGTTGTTCAGTCCGTTTCCCATTTCATTTATGAGGGAAAATATTTTTATCTGTATGAAACACCAACTATTAAAAACAGAATCTGAGGGTATCTTGTGAATCTTTGTCCATCCTCTTATTATGTTTACAAACATTTATGAATGATTCAGAAACATTTGTTGTATAAACAGGGACTCACTAGTAGACTTTTTTGGATGATAAGTACTTATTGACAGGAGGATATAAAGCATGACAAAAACATTTAGAAGATAAGAATTTACAATGGTTCTAGTGATGAAATTAAATATATACATTAAACAAATCTGTATTGGAGTTGATGTGCTTCAATGGGATACATGAGTTTCTATCTTTCTAATACAAAGGGTTATATGAAGGAAGAATGTATAGTTATGTTCATTACAGATATTGGGTTGAACACCAGAGGATTGGTTTTTATGGGTTACATACAGATGCGCAGCTTTAAACATTGATTTTAGCAAGAGTTAGTGTATTGAATTTAATTACAGCCCTGAAGAAATTCCCAGGCAAAGGGGATGAAGCATGTTAGCCAGTGAAATGTGATATGAAATCCAAAAATCTAACTTCTGGAATCTCTTTTCATAGATTACTAGACTCTAATATAATGCTGTGGTATTAAATGACCCATGAACGACAATGAGCTTTCTTGTGTATAGAATACGGTTGGATAATGTGCATCCAAATTGAGAATAGAATAGTGTTTTACATTTCATGTAATAGTGGGTAGCAGTGAGGCGGGACCTAGAACAAATCATTACTTGCAAGTAAAGATATGAGTGTGCTGTGTTGCATGTGCTCTAGCTAGTAGTTTTAAATTATTTGATGTACCAAATAGTTCTTGGGTATTTTGTTTTGTTTCACAAAGCATGAAATAGAAAATGCTTCACACATGCCTATTATTGTGGGCGTCTGCAGCCACAAAAAAACATGCAATTTTGTTGGTTAGTTGTATTTAAAGCTTTTTAATTGGCATTTAATCGGCAAGTGGTGGTCAAAATTCCACAAACATCACTGACAGTTTACAAAATTCATCTTAGCAGGACAATTGTAAGAAAAGTGTAAAATTTGGTGATTTCACGTTTTGATGAAATGGTTCGCCCAGATCTAATAGCAAGATAGTTGTGAAGCAAAAGCACATCTCAGGATTAAAGGTTGCTTTTTTATTTTATTTCTTTTTTATGTCCTCATATATGCCTTGAGGGACGCTCTTGAAGGGATCCCTCCAAACATTCCAATCAGGCCAATTCTGTCTTAACCCTTGTGTGATGCCTATGGAAAGAGGAAAGGAGTTTCCCCTCAAGATAAGACTGTTTCCTTATCCCGCTCCTGTTTACAGCACCTGGGAGACCGTATGTTACTAGGGAGGACAGGACCAACAGTACCCTGGCATAATCATAGGACCGACTTTACTTCTCCCTCCAGGCCACTAGGGCCGCCCAGATCTTACATATACTTGTTTCATCACAGGCCATGTCAGAATGACTAGTCAAAATAATATGCTTCAGGCAGTCCACAAAAGAAGGAGAGGTTTCGGATTTCCAAGCCCTGCAAATTTCCCTTCTGGCGAGGATTATTACATAAAACACAAATTTTGAAGCTGGAGCATTCATGCGATAATCCAACATAAGACCGAAAAAAATTAACCTTGGGCTAACTTCCACCTGCTGGAGCAGCACATCCTCTAAAAAAAAACCCACATACTCCAGTCCAAAAGAGCTTGATTCTTGGGCAATCCGCAAACATATGAAAATCGTCTGCTGCTGGATACTTACACCTGGGGAAGTTATAAACCTTCCCTGTCGCTTTGGATAGTTGCCTAGGATTCCAATAAACTCTGTAGGCAGTGTAAAGATGATTCCTCCTGAGTGTAGCTGGCTTCACTACTGCCTGCAACGTAGAAAGAGTCACACCAGAGTTTCTACATTCCGTCATCGTCACCTCCAAAAACACTGCCCCAGAGTTTCCCAACTTCCAGTTCCAACCCTTCCTTTGCTTCCAGAAGGCCCCAGTACCAAAATGAGTCTTCACGTTTCCAAGTACCCGTTCTAGAGACTAATTTGAATTTCAGACTTGCATCCTCGTTGCCCCAGGACTGCGTTGCCCACCATGCAGATAGCTGGTAAAACTTGAATCTTGTCAGTGTCCCGCAAGTCAAGCTGGAAATTGACTCCCAACTAATCAACTGCAAATTCTCTCGAAGGTCTTCCCAAAATCTAATACCAGCTAACTTAAGTGGTTGACAGAGTTGGTCCTTAAGGCATTCAGGGGTGCCGGGGGAATCCCAGATTGGGGCCTTTACTGTATAATATGGAATTTTTAGAACCCTTCTTATGTAAATCTAGTTATTTAGTGCAGCTCCCAAGATCTTGAGTCGGACCTTCTTGTAGAACTTGGGGTCTCCAAATTTATAAAGAAAAAACTCCTGTCCCAGCGGAACATTGTGTAGCATGGCATGAAATAATAAGCCTAAAGAGGAGGAATCCGTCTTATTGGCCAAAATTGCAAAATTCTTAAAATGGAATGCATGGCAATAAGTGAGTAAATCGGGCAAGGCAAGTCCGCCCACTTTTAGACCTCTCCTGAGCTTTTTCCAGGCAATTCTGGGGGTTTAAGTGGCCCATATAAAAGACCTGATTTTACCTTGAAGTTTAGCAATATCCTTTGTCCTGAAAGATAATGGAATCGAATTATACAAAAATGTTAATTTGGGCAAGATTATCATTTTAACGAGGTTGACCCTCCCATAGATATTCAGGGGGAGGTTTGCCCAGCGCGATAATAGGCTACCAACCTCGTTAGACACCTTCTTCCAACTGATCTTTGATATATCTGCCAGATTCTGGGCTAGATGAATCCCAAGATATCTCATTCGACACTTTGCCCCCTGTGTTATATTAGCACAGTTCCATTCCAATATTTCGGTCTTATCCTTGTTAATTTTATAGCCGAAAAATTCACCAAATTGCTCAGCAAACTCAAACAGCCTAGGTATTGCTTCTGCAGGATTTGACGTGTACATGAGGTGGTCGTCAGCATAAAGAGCAAACTTTAACTCTAGTTCTACAATTTTAAAATACTTAATGAGGGGATCCGCCCTGAGGGAACATACAAGAGGTTCGATATATAAATTAAATATTAGCGGTGACAGAGGGCACCCATGCCTAGTGCCTCTTGAGATACTAAACCATTCCGTCAGAGCACCATTAACTAAAACTTTAGCTTGGGGATTAAAGTAAAGGGATTTAACAGCCTGCTCAACATTTCTCGTAAAACCAAAACTTTGCAGAGTCTCCCAGAGATAAAACCAATTCACCTGTTTGAAAGCCTTAGCGCATCTTTTGCAACTATCGTGAGTGGAAACTTTTTATCCATTGCAACATCTATTGCCCCTATGACTTGAAAGGTAAGCTCATTTAGCTGTCTTCCAGGTATGAACACCCTCTGGTCTGGGTGCACAATTGCCTTAATGATCCTTGCCACCCTTGCTGCCAGTATCCATGCAAAGATCTTATGATCGGAATTTAGCAATGATATTGGTCTGTATGACTCAATTTTCTGCGGATCTTTATTCTGTTTTAGGATTAAGGTCACTGTCGCTTCAGACCATGATGTAGGGGTGCATTCTCCCTGCATGTATATTTTATTGAACAGGTTTTTTAAAACTGGCACCACCTTGTCCACTATCGCTAGATAACCCTCTATTGGAAGCCCATCCGGGCCGGCTGCTTTGCCCCTAGCTATTTTCTTAAGTTGTACTCTAACCTCACCCTCGGTGATACTTGTATGCAAAAACAACCTATCTGCTTTAGACAGCTGGGGAGATCCATTAAATGTAACCACTCCCTAGCTCTCTCTGGTCCGGGTTCAATATCTTCCTCATACAGATTATGCATAAATGATCTTGCCTCCTCTCAAATATTATCATTGTCATATAATAGAGCTCCTGACCCTCTTTGACTCAAGCTCTTTTTCTGGTTTCTAACCCTATCTGCCCTGGTCTTCCATGCCAGAAGAGAACCGCATTTTTCGCCATAGGTGAAATGTTGTAACTTATTGGCGTCCATTCTGTCCTTCAGGGTCCTATCTAAATTGGCCTGAAAGTCCACCTGAAGATCCGCTAGCTCTCTTTCCAGCTGCGGCACAAGACTCTGAGAAACCAGAGAGGCCCGCTGTAATTCAGCCTCTTTTTCCTTAATCCTTTTGAGCCTATCAGTTTCAGCCTTTTTCATAGATTTTCTTTTATTGATCATTTTGGAACTTAAGAGTCCTCTTAGATAGGCTTAGCGGAACCTATGTTAAACCTGAAAAATTCATCTGTTTTTACTTCCAGCTCAGACCTCACCCCCTCGTTCAGTAGTAAGGTCCTGTCGAGAGTCCACCTCCTCTGGCACTCTTTATGTTTGAAATTAAGTATCAGCTCAACAGCGGAATGATCTGATATAGTCGCAGGGATATGGGCTATAGACTGGAGATCCGAAAACATAATCTGATCCACCAAAAAATTATCAATTCTAGAATGGTGTTTATATTTTTTACTGTAAAAAGAAAAATCCCGTAAGTTTCCATTCTCAACTCTCCAAATGTCCAATAGATTGAACTCCTTCCTTAATGACATTTTTTAGCACAGAAAACGTTCTGGGTGGGATAGTATATTTTGCTTTAGAGGTCCGATCTAGCTGCTTATCCAGTACCAAATTAAAATCACTCCAACTATAACGGGTGCGGATGTTTTTAGCAAACTAACCTCTAGGTTTAAAAGAGCCCCCAAATTATCTTTGTTAGGCCGATAATAGACTGCACAGACTAAAGGGGACCCACAGATTTTCAAGGTAGCCACTAGCCATCTCCCTGACTGATCTGTATCAAAATTTTCCACCTTGATCCCCGCGTTGCCTTTAATAATCAGTGCTACTCCCCTCGCACAACTCCGTTGTGTAGAACAAAGCACAACCTGAACCCAACTAAGCTTACTGAACCCCTGCTTACGTTCATGGGCCTCTAGATGGGTTTCCTCTAACAAGCAGATATGAACCTCCCTATTATTCAAAAACTCACAAACCCGAGACAACTTCCTCCTATTTCTCAATCCATTCACATTTCAGGTAAGGAATTTAATTTTATTTGACCTACTCATACTCAAAGCTCCCAGAGGACTTCCCAACTTGAGCTAGCATGTGTTACTTTGACTTGTATGAGGGCAATTTTTTCTATTTTTCCCCCTTGCTCCCTACTCCCTGTGCACCCCCGCCCTCCTGTGAGAAACCCACCTTTCATCCCTTGGTGATAAATAACCACCTATATGGGACCCCCCCAGAGCAGCGAAGGCACCTCACCCATTAAGTGTAAAAGTATAACTAATACCCAGTAAGTCCTGGGCCCTCTGAACTTTATATGTGGTTTTTATTTTTTTTAATTATAATTTTTTCGTCATTCAATCCGTACCAGCATGGGAGCATATCAGACCCCTGATTAACTTTAACTACCCCTTCAATTGGGCCAAGAAAGAATCCACATCTTCTGGGGAGCTAAAGTTATACATCTTATTCTTCCACATTACTTTCAGTAATGCAGGAAATTTCATTTGGATGTGTTCCCCCAGACTCCTTAGCTCTGGCATTCTAGAACCAAGCACCCATTGCCTTTGCGCTGTTCTTTTTCCAAGATCAGAGCGGATATGGTAGTGCTCCAAATATAAATGAAGCGCCGTCTCAGTCAAAGCTCTCCCCAGAATCAGCTCCTTGATAGCATACGTTTGGAAATTAACTAAAATTTTCCTTGGAACTTTTTTATCAGGATGCAGCTTAAAGGGATCTCTATGTGCTCTCTGAATCTCTGACTCAAGATCAATATCTTCCCTATCCTTTAACACTCCCTCCCTGAGGAGTTTACAGACAAATGCCTTAATATCCCCCTTCTCTGATCTCTCTGGTATTTTAAGGATTCTCAGGTTGTTTCTCCTTGCTTGCATCTCAAGCCTCTCCATATCTGCCTGTAGAGATCTATTTTGAGTTTTTAAGGACTCTACGTCCTGCACAGTTTCTGCGAGAGATTTGACTTCAGATTCAAGTGTCTCAGTTTGTGTATAGATGTCATCCAATTGCGTCTCCAAGGCCTCACATTACTCATGGATCCCCTTCTGGTTTGCTTCTGATGTCTCAAATTTAGAGAGCAGATCGTCCCTTAAGGATTGAAGCATGGACTCAAGCTGCGAGTGATTTCCACCCACCCTCTCCACCCCCGAGACCTCGATTAGATTGCCTTCATTTTCTCCATTTCTTCCTGCTGAAGTCACCACTACTAGCGGCAATAGGCGAAGATGCTGATGGGACTAATGGGAAAGGCATAGTGGTGACAGCGGCAATACTGGTGGCAGGAGCGGTGGCTGAAACATAAGGCTGATCTAGCATTAAAGAGTTATCACCAGAAAGAGGTTTAGATTGATTAGCCTTAGTAACAGCACCGGCATCTTTCTCTAGTTCAGTGATCTTCATGAGAGGAGAGAAACGGTTCTCAAGCAAGATTGAAGAAGGACTGCAGGGGGGCAGGAATTGGATCCTTAGAGATGACTGCCTGCTCCATTATCTAAAAGTAGGATTTGAGTGAGGGGTAGTTTTAAAAGGGGGACGGATTGCTTTGGACACCCTTGATTTTTTGATATCCCCTGATTTGTTGTTCTTCCTTCTTCTTGGAGGCGTGGGAACCACTCCTCCGGTGTTCAACTCTGCAACCTCTTGGCCCCCTTTATTCTTAGGCTCTGACTGAGAACGCAACTGGTATTGATTTTTTGTAAGAGGAGCCACCACCCCTTGAACACCAGGCTCAAACACCCCCTCCCTACCGTGTGGCTTTCCAGAAGAGTCTATCTTGCTCTTGAAAGCCTGCATGCCCACTGTCCTGATGACCAAAGGGCCACAGGTAGGTGCCAAATCGGGGGCGACAAAGTCACAATCCATGTGCTGGCATTCACTCCCTTCTGACACCCATCTTACTGCATCACAGCAGGGACCAGGGCGATATTGTGCTGTAGTGCCGCTCAGTGCATAGACCGCCCGCTGGAATACACCGTAGCCTCTCCCTTCCGAAACTCGGAAGTTGATCCTTGCGGCTGCAGCCTGGATCCGCACCCACAACTTAGTGCGGTAGCCCCATACGTGCCTCGGCTGCGGGTGGGATAAGAAGAGGCGAGCTCCCGGCTCGAAAGGCAGCCGGTAAGAGACGAAAAGAGAAGGGATCAAATTAAAATAGAGTAACTCAAACTTTTCCTAACAGGGTGCCTTGATCTTACCGTCCATACTGCTTCAAAAACGCACTCAAATCAATGAGTTGTGATGTTATGCCTTGCCGCTCCCGGAGCTCCCACGACTGGTGTCAGCCCGCCGCCATGTTCCTCCTCATTGGATATCCTGATCACATACTGAGGATTAGTGGTTGCTTAAGCAGTTCCAATAACGGAATTTCTGAATCTGAATCTATATGTGATTATACATAAAATATATGGAATGTACATTTCTAAAAATGCATAAGGATTATTGGTTGCTTATGCTTTTTTAGAAATGTACATTCCATATATTTTATGTATATTCAAATATACATTCAGATTCAGAAATTCCTTTATTGGAACTGTATTTATACAGATCATAAAAGGTCATAACTATGTAATTCATCAATTTATAGAATGAAAATAAAATGTTCTGTTAAAAATAATTGGTAAAAACAATTAAAATAGGTATGATTCTTTCCAGATAATTGTGCAATCTCCTGGTCTTTAGAGAAAGGGATAAAAAGGATGCAACCACCATAACAAACATAATGGTCAGGCAGCATTTGTGAAAATGACATTCCTAGATTGCATTGTCTAGTTTTGTGTTCGAGCATAATTGACAATATGAACTTTTTATGATGTTCAAGATAAAACTTGCAAATGAAAAATATGTATGTTGGACTCTGAAGACACACCATCACATAGCCAAAGCGGTAAGACTTGCATAGAAAAAATACCTGCTGTGTGACCCAACGTACAGGCAATAAGATTTAGCCGTAACCTCAGTAATATAAATCTATGATGTTAATTTGTCACGATCGTCAAGTATGTAGCTTGCCCCTCATTAGGTGACGGCCCCTCTAGATAGGCTCGCACCATATATTTAGTACTACTGTCTTCATATCTTTTATCTGCCATGTAATTAAAAAGGCACGTTTTAATTGCGTTTTGTTTTTTAGATGTTCGGGCAGTTACTTGGAGTTTCAAATATAGTTACTAAACCTAAAGAAATCAGGGTATTTGTAATGTACATGATCCAATGGATCCTATGTACATGTTACAGTGCAAGACAATCTAGCATAAACTGCTGAATAAAATTAGCAAGATCCTTTCTCCATATGGAGTGCCATCGAAGAATTGGTGTCAAGCATATCTGATCTGATATGTAGGGAGCTTTCAGCTCAGGATGACAATTATAGTTAGAGCAACTTTTTGGGAGACCCACCAGTTTCTTCAAGAAAGCATCTTCTATTGATGGCAATGCTGCATTGTTGGTATGTCCCCACATGCCAGATTCACACATAGCTACTGAGGCAGACTTGGGCAGATATACTTTTTTTACAACATCTAAGGGTTTTGATCCTAGCTTTTTGGTAAAACAAAATAGCAATACTTTTTTCTAACATTAGGCCCCTACTTTTCACCATATGGGAAAATGATAATGTTCTATCAAATGTCACCCCTAAATGTCTGTGCCACTCTCCTTCCTGCTATAAAAAAGAGGGCACTTTCTTCCCCTTAGGACCACTCATTAGAATAAAATATTTTGCCTCATTGGTTGGTTAATCTAGCTGATGCATAAAATTCACGTATATATCTAAAAGCTTCTGAATTGCCAGGCCAGTGCGTGCAATTAGGACAGCATCATCTGCATAAAGGAGCATGGGATGCGGGCTTTATTCATCTTTGGGACATAGGAGGGGAGCGTCTACTCCGTTAGTGTACAATGAAAAAAAAAAGGGTGAGGACACATCCCTGTCAAACCCCTCCCTATTATTAGGGATCCACCTAGTACACTCTCCCTGCTTCCCGTAGCGGACACAGGCTGAAGCATTAGAATATAACTGTCTTCTAAAAAATTGCCTCATCAATTCCCATCTCCTTCATGATTCTCCACGGATGATGATGAGCAATGCAGTCAAAAGCTGCGGATAGGTCCATAAGCGCCAAGTAGAGCTAGCCTTGTTTAGCTTGTGTATATTTGGCAATAAGCAGGCTCAAATTTAGGCACTGATCCTGGGTACATTTTCCCCGTTTTATAACCATGCTGAGTTGGAATCAGAATTTTAGTGTTAGTGGTCAATTCCACTAATCTATTCAATAAAACCCATCCCATATGCTTAGCCTTGTTTTTCAGGAGTGAAATGGGCCTATGGTTGTTTGACTCCGATTTTTCACTCTTTTTAAATGTCGGTATTATAATAGATTGTGACTATGATTCCAGCGGGCTCACATTAGCTATCACGTTAACAACATTAGTCAAAACTTGCCCCAAAGGTTAGAGCTCAGATAAAAAGCCTATTGGGGTGCCATCTGGTCCATCTGGGCCCTGGACCTTGCTATTAGTGCACTGGGAGAGGGCATCTCTAATTTCTAAGGGATTAAAAGATAGAACTGAGTTTAAGTTAGGCCGTTATTGTTCATAGGCATGTGCCTTTAGTAATGTACATACCCAAAGGTTTTGGAAAAGTGAGCCACCCATTCTTCTTCATCCACATGACTATTCGGGTTAGGGTCTGAGGGTGCTTTTAAAAATGGGCGTTAATTACCTTTCAATATTCCCTGGAGTTATTTAAAGTGGAAGCCTGATGAAGATGTTCCCAGGCCTCCTCCTTTAAAGTTTTTAGTCTAGCCTTCCTTGATTCCTTATAGAGTATGCGGGAAAGCTTGACCTGTGCACCATCTATTGGTTCCAACCTATGTGCCTTATGTGGGTTTGCTAATGATCTCATTCAGTTTTGCTCAAACCACCTCTGATCTATTGGTTTGGGGGCTAGACCATTTTTAGTTCTGTGGTTTTTTAGATCAAACAAAATAGGCTCAAAGGCAGTCACTACCCTGGTTGGATCCTTATTCATTCCTAAACATGCCATAATTTCATTGTATCTGTTTGCAAACACCAAGGGAACAAGTTTCTCCTTTTTAAAACAATGCAGTTTTTCCTAGTTATATGAGATTTTATGTGTTTTATCTGTTGGAGATGTATCTCTTCCCATGCCAAATGGCACGATATAGCCATATGATCACTGAATCTAGAGAAGTTGGCTTTTATATTAGTAATGTACCTTTTGGTAAATACTGATGCAATTTAAAAAATCAATAGTCGATCCCTGGGGCGTAGAGCCAAACACCTTTTGCAACAGCCTGTACTCTCAATAATGGGATTCATTATTTCTAAGTCTTTTACAATAAGAAGTCTGTTAAGTGCATCACTGTACAAGTTGTGGGTGTGTAATGAATGTGCCATTTATATGCTTGAATGGCCCAATAACCGTTGCCCATCACCATCTCAGTATATCTTGATCTAATATAGTGATGTGTAGGCCTGCATAGTATAAATAAGCTACAAAGTAGGGCTCGATTATGCCTTTTCTGTTTCCAACTTTATCTTACTTCATGGCAGTGCTTGCCTATCGACTTTGGCATACTCTTATGCCATCTTGCATACTAATTTTGCTCACCTACGGGAGTAGTGGCCTATGCTTAAGCGACTCCATTTTCTAAGCTATCGCCATTTTCTGAGCCTTTCTAGGTGAGAAGCCGTGTTATGCTTTTCACTTGTTTTCTGCAATTTGTATGCTGGTAGAAACCGGTTCTTGTCAGAGGAATGTACTCGCTCAGTTCCGAAGTCATAACAGACGCCTGGCCAGCTGAAACTGTGGCCTTGGTACGGAGTGGTACAGAATATGATGGGAAAAGGGGGGAGGCTCACAGGAGCTTTGTCTTACGTCTCCACTGATACTAACGGGGATGTCTGAGTTCCGATCACCGGAAGTTCATCGCAGTGCAGACGTGCAGCTGTGACAGTGGAGCAAATAGTCCCAATTCAGCTGGAGAAACGGACTGCCCACTAGCAAAGGGGAAGCGGGAGGAATAGACAGTTGGGGAGGTGTTCCACTAATTCTTATATTCTTACTGTTCTTGCCTAACTATCTTCTTCTGTTTTCAGGTTCTATACATGTATATGGAAATAAGTTATATATATGTTTTACTGGTTGTGTTTAGCAATTGCCTAGGATACTTGCATATAGTACAATTTGGCCTACCGTGTATTACTAATAAAAATATCCCAAAGCATATAATTATTTGTCTGTTTCCCTGGGACGGGAGTGTGAATTCGTCTAAGCCAAATGGCACCGTATAGAAGGATGGGTAAGTTCCCTTCTTGCAGGTAATTGTGCATCAGAGCGTTGTCCCTTGCCTAATCAGGGAGTGTAAATTCTAATTCTTCCACCCCCAGCCTTGTTAGGAGAGGTATGCGTTAGATATTTATATATTTGTAGTCCTACCTGGGTGAGTATTCTGTGAACGGAGAGGAGTGGTAAGTAGCCTCCCGCACAGCGCCTGTCACCAGGAGGTTTGTCTGCGTTGTAGTACATTGTGGTACTTTGTGATGCTTTGTTATTATTGTGTGCGAGCTTCTCGACAAACGCTATAAAAAGTACATTTACTGTTGTTATTGTTCCTTTCTTGGGTAAGTATTGTGGAGTGTTGTATCTTTTGGGTCCCCAAGAAGGACAAGCTTGTATGTCCTGATCATTGGCAGAATTTTCAGGCCATTACATCTTGGCGTCGTGACTCACAGGATTGAAGGGGTGGATTCTAAGGGGAGAAAAGTGGATTATGTTTTCTAGGAAAACAAGGGTTGACTCTCAGTTGTCAATGGAAATTCCCGGATGGGAATCGACTCCGTATGGAGTGCTGGCCCATGAGTGGGCTAATAGTGCTGGTTTAAGTGAAAACCGGAATGCGTTTTTGTTAGAAGCCCAACCGGCTCAGGTGGTTGCATGTCTACTAAAAGTGCCTGTAAGAAGAGGAGAAGAGCTTCCTATATGAGGAAGGAGAGGATGGGTTTTATTAAATGCTTACAGAATAATACATGGGAAATATGTACAGTTGCAGCGTGAGAGTAAGGGATTTGAAGAGCAGTATCTTGAAGCAAAGAATGCCACTACGTTGTTAACATGTCAGAATAAATTATTGTTGGACAAGATAGAGACTTACCAGACCATACCAGAAAGGGCTGCGGTGCGCATTGCAAAGTGCAAATACAGGAACAAGCGAGGGAGAATTAATAGGAGGAAAGTGCAATCAGCTATTGCAAAGGCAGGACTTGACTGGGATCCCGGGGAGTGGGATGGAAATATTTGGGATTCTTCAGAGTTTTCAGGTTCGGGAGAGGAAGAAAGCAAAAAAGAGAAGCCTAATAAGTCTGGGAAGGAGAATAAATCAGAAGGGCGCAGGGAGGTCCATGTGCAGCCGATAAATCGAAGAAAGCTGCAGGGTGGCCCAGAATACCCACAGGGGGTAGCTTTAGATAGCTTGGAGGATTTTACACAACAAGAGATTAATGACATTTTGAACAGGTTTCGGCAGAAACCTGGTGAACAGCTACTTACATGGATGGTTCGCATCTATGATTTGGATGCCGCAGGCGTGATGTTAGACCAAGGAGATGCAGTTAAATTTTTTACGTTAAGCACAGACCCGACAGTTCAAGAATATTTCAGAAACTATACACTAAATGACCAGATTAGTTTATTACAATTAGCTGTAGCTGGATGTAGTAATAAATACCCGACTGAATCAGACTGGCCGATAAATGAGAAACCTTGGTATACTTTGAGAGATGCGACACAGAGACTGAAGGAAGAGGTGATGAAAACCTCTATTTTCCTAGATCAAGCACATAAATTAATGGAAGGACTGCTTAACACGTCTGTGAGTAATAAGATCATTCGTACTGCTCCTCCTGCTTATAAGCAGGAAATGATTACATTGTTAATAAATCAGACGGGAAACACTTTAGCACAAGTGATTAAGGCAGTTCGAGTTGAGCGAACTGGGAGAGTGGATGAAATTCGAAAGACCTTCTAGACCTGGAACTTGTACAGATAATAACAGACTGACTAGAAGAGATTTGTTTACAGCTCTAATGAAAGATTGGGTGAGGAAAGATGAAATAGATGGGGAACCTACTCCAAAGTTATGGAGCATGTTTCGAAAAAGGGGTTTAGACAGGAAAGAGGGGAGTAGGAGAGTTAACAAACAAAACCATGAACGGAGATATTCAGATAAGAGCGGTGATGAGTCATACCGAGGGAAAAGGGAAGAATCCCCAAAATATAGAACAAGACGTAAGAGGGAAGAATCTGTAGATCGCAGAGCCAGAAGTGAAAGAGGTAGATCCCAGAACAGAGAATGAGAAACGAACAAAGGAAATCCCCAGATCAGAGATCGCAGAGTGACAGAAATATGAGAAATTCCTATTATAAAGAGAGAGTGTACGAGGAAGATGTGCTTCCTACACGGTATGAAAGTCTTTACCCTGATTTGTCTTGGGCGCAGGACAAGAGCAAAAATAACTAGGAAATAGGTCAAGCTCCGACACAGAATTCGGCTCGCAAAGATAATAGACCCTATGTGGATATAGAGATTTTCTGGAAACATCGTAATGCACAATGGGCCCGAGCCCTAGTAGATATGGGAGTGGAGGCCACTTTAATCTATGGAAATCCCAGGAAATTTAGAGGACAGTGTTTTATAATCACAGGTTTGGGTGGTAAAGAGACCCCAGCAGTGCAAACTAAGGTTAAATAAAAAATTGGAAGAATACCAAAAAGAGAATATAGCGTATTAGTTGTGCCTCTTTCTGACTATAGCATCGGAATTGACATTTTAAAAGGAATGACTTTGTTTTTAGATGACGGGTACTATCAGTTTGGAACGAAACATTACATTTCAGCTAACGCAGTGAGAGTAGGTCATTTGAAAATTCCTCCTGTGAAGGTGCCTGAGGTGACTAAGATGTTTTCTATGAAACAGTACAGTATTCCTGGTGGCCATAATGAAATCAGTGCCACAATTCAAGACTTGATGGACGCAGGGGTAGTGGTTCCAATCACTACTGCGTGGAATAATCCTGTATGGCCGGTGCGCAAAAGTGACAATTTGTGGTGCATGACGTTGGATTATCGCGAACTGAATAAAAATACACCACCTTTGACTGTTGCCGTCCCTGACACTGTTACTTTGATAGAAAGAATTCAGAGACATACAGGGACTTGGTATGCGCTATTGATATTGCCATTGCTTTTTTTCTATTCCTATAGCTCCCGAATGTCAGGAATAATTCAGTTTTTCATGGTGTGGCAGACAAATGACATTTCGGAGTTTGCCCCAGGGCTATTTGCATAGTCCCACGATATGTCACCAGCTAGTGGCAGAGCATTTAAATGAGGTACCGATAATCTCTGGAGTACAAATTTCTCATTACATTGACGACATAATGATCCAAGGTGAGACGCAAGAACAAGTCCAAAATCAGTTAGATCGAATTGTAACCTATTTGCAAGGCAAAGTATGGGAAATCAATCCTGACAAATTACAAGGTCCAGCACAAAGTGTAAAATTTCTAGGCATTCAATGGCATCAGGAAAATCGAGAAGTGGTCCCTCAAGGGAGACAGAAAATTAAAGAATTTGCAGTACCCCGAAATAGAAAAGAGGCTCAGAGATTTATTGGTTTGTTTGGATTCTGGAGACAGCATATTCCTCATTTAAGTCAGATTTTGGCTCCTTTGTATAAAGTCTCTCGAAAAAAGAATGCGTTGGATTGGGGTGGGACACAGTAGAACGCGTTTGAGCTGGAATAAGAGGCCATTCAGCATGCTTTGAATTTGTGGCCGGTGCGAGATGGCGATGTTGATTTGAATGTGACTGTACAGGGTCCATATGCAAATTGGAGTTTATGGCAAAAACAAGGTAAGACAAAAGTACCTTTAGGATTCTGGACAAAAAATTTGCCCGATGCCAGTGAGCGGTATACACCTTTTGAAAAACAGTTGCTTGCATGTTACTGGGCTTTGGTAGAACCGGAACAATTGACTTTGGGACATGATGTTATTTTGAGACCTGAGATTCCAATAATGCAATGGGTTATGAGCTCTCCTAAAACTCACAGAATGGGACATGCACAGGAAGCCAGTGTGATCAAATGGAAATGGTACATACAGGATAGGGCTCGGTGGGTCCTAAAGGCACAGCGATGTTACATGAGCAGGTGGCGCAGGCGCCAACAGAAGAGACAGACGTGGATTACAACGTACCTATAGTACAGGAATCTCCTGTTAAATGGGGTAGACCATTTAGCGATCTTTCCGTGGAGCATAGAAAACATGTGTGGTTCACGGATGGTTCAGCCAGGTGTGTTGGAGCAAAGAGAGAGTGGAAAGCAGTGTTGTATAACCCTGTTACCCAGAAATTATTGAGCACGACTGGTGAAGGAAAAAGCAGTCAGTTAGCATAACTTTACGCTGTTTACCAAGCTTTAAAACAGGAGTTACCAGGAATTTGCCATATATACACCGATTCATGGTCAACTGCTAATGGGCTAGCTACATGGCTCCCCACATGGTACGCTCACAAATGGTTAAGGAGGTATGGGGAAAAGAACTGTGGAAAGAAGTGTGGGATATGCTTCCCCAAAGTACTGTGACAGTTTATCATGTTGACGCTCACTGTTCAATTGATTCACTTGATAGGTGGTTTAACCCCATTGCAGACGAAAATGCTAAAATCTCTGAGGCATAGGTGGAAACGCAGAATTCTGACCTGGTTGGATTGTCGAGGTGGGCACATCAGAAGTGTGGACATTTTGGAGAACAAATCACTAGCAGGTGGGCAGCAGATAGAGGGATACATCTTTCCCATGATGTGGTAAAAATTGTAATTTTGGAGTGTCCCATGTGCCAACATTTCAGACGACGAATGATACCACAGATAGTGAGAGGTCAGTTAAATAGAAGTAAGTCACCAGCACAGATTTGGCAGATAGGTTACATAGGTCCCTTACCCATGTGCAGGGGTTGTCAGTATGTATGCACTATTGTAGATACTTACTGCAGATATTTGATTGCACCCCCATACAAACATGCTACTCAGATGACTACACTTAAAACTCTGGATTTGCTGATTTTATACTATGTAATTCCTTGACAGATTCAGTCAGATAACGGTTCACATTTTAAAGGGAGGATGGTACAGGAGTATTGTGCACAACACAATATTGAATGGATTGTTCATATTCCTTATTACCCACAAGCCGCAGGCTTAAATGAACGCATGAATGGTCTTTTGAAAGATCAATTGAAAAAACTTTCTGATGGTTCTTTGAAAACTGGAAAGATAATTTATTTGATGCTTTACAAATTCTGAATAATCGTCCTTTGAACAATTCTGAAATGCTCCTAATGAGAATGTTAACTCCTTCTGTGAATGTTCAGCCCCATTCAGCTGTTGCTATGATCACCTATTGGGAAATGACTCCTGGAGCCTTGGCTCCACATAGAGCGACCCCTGAAGCTGCTGGTCTGGATTTGCATACTTTGAAGCAGCATACTTTGAAACCAAGTAACATTGTTCTTATTGAAACTGGAATTGGTGTCCAAATACCAGCAGGACACTTTGGCTTTATTGCCCCATGCTCTCGACTAGGGCTAAAAGGCATACAGGTGCGAGGTTGCGTAATTGATCCTGATTACCAAGGTGAAATCAAAATTATTCTGCTGAACAGTGGTGATCTGGATTTATTAATCCAGCTCAGAGATCGAGTTGCCCAGTTGGTTATAATGCCAGTTTTGGGGGGTGTGGTGAGAAAGGGGACTGCCCCAACACTCCTGACTGTACATGGAAAAGGAGGTTTTGGCTCAACTGATAAAAATCCAGGAGCCAGAGTGTGGGTTCAGTCACCCAATCAACCCCCCGAACCCGCTAATTGCCACGGGCAGTGATAATACAATATTGGTCATGAAACCTGGACAGGAAAATGGGACTGCATCCCAGCGGATAAATGTTATCTTCAAGAATGAGTAATACTTGTTTTTGACTCCTTTCTTTAGGTCACTGTATAGATTGCTGCTGCGGAATTTGTCGTTGCTGGACTCCTATCGGCATGGTACGCATGGGGCCGAGATGGGCCGGAGGGATCTCAAGGCGAGACGGTTGATCCCGAGCGCAGGATGAATTCGATTTTGACCAACAAAATGAATGTTTGGGAGAATCTTCCATGCGAGATGCTAAACCGTTCCTACTTTTGCATGACGAACATGAGGAGTGTTCTTGATATCGCATCAACTTGTTTGGTAACTGTTCCGACTCCTGCTGCTGTTTTTGATGAACGTCTTCAACATTACCAATATCGACAGGAATACTGACATTGATGATGTTCGACATCATCTATAGATTTATGAGTTTTGCAAGTTATGTTATGTTATGTTATTGGAACTTGTAAAGTGCGCAGCTGCCCCCGCGAAGGGGCATCCCGGCGCTAAATCCAGAAGAAGAAACCAAGAGTGGAATAATGGATAGGCACCACAAAAGAAATTTTTACGGGAATAAATATGTTTTTATGACTTTCCTAAAGACGGAC
This sequence comes from Lissotriton helveticus, assembly GCF_964261635.1. Taxonomy (NCBI): domain Eukaryota; kingdom Metazoa; phylum Chordata; class Amphibia; order Caudata; family Salamandridae; genus Lissotriton; species Lissotriton helveticus. The sequence goes on from NC_136071.1 coordinate 308,899,522, forward strand.
AGGCTTTCCATTTCTCTAATGTGAGTTGGTAAGGCATTCCATGATTTTCCTGCTAGGACGCGGAACGAGCATCCTGCTCTACTTCGTTTGAATCGGGGAACTTTGACCAGGTTTTGACCAGCCGAACTTAGTGCCTGCGAGGGGACATACAAGTTCAGAAGTGTACAGAGCATTTTTGGAGTAGTCAGTCTAAGGATTTTAAACGCGATACAGAGAGTCTTAAACTGTATCTGTTGGACTACTGGAAGCCAATGGAGCCTTCGGATGGTAGCAGAAATAGGGCTAAATCTGGGCAGGCCTACTAGTGCTCTGGCAGCCGCATTTTGAATGCGTTGCATTCGGATGATTTCTGCCTGATTAGCACCTAGCAGCAGGGAACAGGCATAGTCAAGTCTAGACAACACTGTAGACTGGACAATCAGCTGCCTGGTGGCAGAATCAAAACATTTCAGGACAGGTTTCAAGCTGGTAAGATGCCGAAACAAGTGGCGGCAACTTTTTTAGTATGCGTAGAGAAGCTTAATGTCGAGTCAAGCCAGACTCCCAGATTTTTCACTTCCGTCTTTGGCTCAGGGGCTTTCCCCAATGTTGAAGGCCACCAGTGATCTCCCCACAAATGAGTGTTCCTACCAACTAGCAACACATCAGTCTTAGCTGCGTTTAATTGCAGACAGTTAGCTGTCAACCACTCTGCCACCGCAGACAGCCCGGCCTTGAATCTGGCATGGCCCCCAGTCGACTCCTCTGTGAGGGCGACCACCAGCTGCGTATCGTGAGCATATGAGACGATGTTAAGGTCCCATAATTTGGCGATCGCAGCAAGTGGTTGCACGTAAAGATTGAGCAGGGTGGGGCTCAAGGCCAAGCTCTGAGGAACACCCTGCTCAACAGCACGTGCCTTGGAGAGAAAGGGGGGGATAGAGACCTGGAAATATCTCTCCGACAAAAAAGATCTAAACCACACAGGAGCCAGATCTATAACTCCTGCCTCTTCGAGCCGGTGGAGCAAGATCTGATGTGAAACGGTGTCAAAGGCGGCACTCAGATCCAATAGGATCAGTGCCGCCGTTTGACCACGATCAAGAGTGGAACGAAGATGCTCCCTCATAGTCAGTAGAGCCGTCTCTGTGCTATGACCGGCGCGTAACCCATGCTGAGTGTCATCCAGAATGTTATTGGTTTTCAATAAGTTGGAAAGAATTGAATTTGCATGGAACTCCGCAATCTTCGCAGCCCATGAAAGCAGGGATATTGGTCTAAAATTTTCTGGCTTCAGGGGGTCTAGGGTAGGTTTCTTCAATATGGGAGAGACCCATGCCTGTTTCCATTTAACTGGAACGATAGCCGATGAGAATGAAGCGTTAATAAGATTGTGCAGTGGAGCCAGACAGCACAAAGAGAAGTCCCTAAACTGGGCCGGCTTAAGGCGGTCAGCCGGAGAGCCTGATTTAATCTTCCTAGTTAGTTCGTCAAACTCCTCCCAAGTAATTTCAGGGATAGCCGACAATAGGGAGGCAGGCCTAGGTCTCATCAGAGAGAGAGAGCCCGGCTCCATCGCAGAGGTAAACGCTTCGTGTATGCACCGAATTTTCTTTACAAAAAAGGAGGCCAATTCCTCACAATGGGCAGCAGAGGTGGGTATATTTTTTACAGACATTTTGGTATTAAGCTCCTTAAGGATATTAAAAATAACTTTAGCGGCATCTGAACTAACTTTAATCTCGGAGGCATAGTAGTCTGCCCGGGCCCTGCATATAGCTCTGTGATAAGCTTTGAGTTCCTTTAAATAGCAGTTTTTTGTCTCTGAGGAGTATTCTTTCCTCCACTCCCGTTCCTGCCTCTTGCAGGACTTCTTTAAGGCTGCCAGGGTATCATTATACCAAGGATTAGCGTCCTGAGTACGACCTTGGACCCAAACAGCAGGTATAAGCTTATCAAGCGCCCGTGTGATCCAGGCGCAGAAAGAGTCATAACCTGACTCCACCTCGTCAAGAGGACCTAAAGGCTCGGCTCCCAGAAAAGCCTGGAGATCCTCCAAACGGAGCTTACGCCAGGGCCTCTTAAGCATGGCTCTTTGGGTATTACAGGAGTTGGAGGCAGGAATAGAAAACGTCATACCTACTAGAAAGTGGTCCGACCAGGCTATTGGAGTAGGAGTAACAGTGCTGGACACCTCAATGTTCGTAAAAATTGGGTCCAACACATGGCCTCCAATATGAGTGGAACTAGTTATGATCTGATGAAGTTGAAAGGCAGCTAGATCAGCAGTCAGGGTGCGTATAGTCGGATCGTGCTCCAATTCAAAGTGGAGATTAAGGTCACCCAAAATTCTGAAATTTGCTGTCCCCACAGCGAACGCCTCTACAAACTCCAAAAGGGAAGTACTGAATCCACCCACAGCTCCAGGGGGTCTGTAAATTAACAGCCCCGAAAAGGTGACGTTAGTATTAATAGCAATGCTAAAATGCGCACATTCCCCACCCTCCATACTGATTTTCTCAAAGCTGCAAGAATAGGCAGCTCTTGCCCAAGTCTTGCCCAGAGACGACTGACTCTAAAGATTTACAGACATTTGAGATAAACACTTACAACATCACTGAGGGTGATGTTTGTTATAATTTCACGTGCAATCCACAGTTGATTGGCAAATGTGCACAGACTAAATTAGAAAATGCTTCTAAACTTTCTCGACATGTACAGACTTTGTGCCACAATCTTAAGCCTGGCATGTGTTTCTCAGTCCATAATTCTGTGCTTTGTAAAACTATTGTTCATGCTATTAGTCATTATAGAAATGTTTTATTACCAACCGGATGGCTCTTTTCATGTGGAAATATTTCATGGTCCTTTATTCCAGCGAACAATTCCGACGGATGGTGTGGGTTAACAAGACTCATAGCCGGACTGTTCGTGAGGCTAATCTAATTTGCATTTGCTGTCTAAATCTGAATATATTAGTATAGCTGCCGCAATTGTGGGCATCCCTGGACTTTCAATTTACAATTCTAGAGCTATTAGTAGACTGGCTTGTCTTATGGTTAAGTCGATCAACCACACTTCAACTGCTTTATCAGAATTTGTACTTGATGCACAGGGTGAACAACGAGCTATTTTGCAAAATAGAGCTGCTATCGATTATCTTCTTTTGAAGCATAATCACGAATGCTCTGATTTTGACAGTTTATGCTGTTTTAATCTTTCTGACCACTCTAAATCTATCCAGTCCCATATTAATGCTTTACATATATTATCTTCAGAAGTTCGACAACATTTAGATCAAGGATGGTGGGATTGGCTCTTTGGGTCGTTACCTAATCTTGGTTTAATTTGTTTCTATTTTGGGCGGTGCACTATTGGTCCTTTGTTTTCTGATTGCAATATGTTGTTGCATTCAGTGTGTGCCTAGTCTTTTGAGCATGTTTTGTCCTGGTATTTTGACTAGATCTGTTAGTTATGTGTCCTATTATTCTAGCAATGATGTACGTACTGTTTGATGACGCTATGCATTCAACGGTGTTGGACAATGGTCATGGGTGGAATGTAATGAATGTGCCATTTATATGGTTGAATGGCCTAATTATGACCATTGCCCATCACCATCTCAGTATATCTTGATATAATGTAGTGATATGTAGGCCTGCATAGTATAAATAAGCTACAAAGTAGGGCTCGATTATGCCTTTTCTGTTTCCGACTTTATCTTGCTTCATGGCAATGCTTGCCTATCGGCTTTGGCATACTCTTATGCCGTCTTGCATACTAATTTTGCTCACTTACGGGAGTAGTGGACTATGCTTAAGCGACTCCATTTACTAAGCTATCACCATCTTCTGAGCCTTTCTAGGTGAGAAGCCATGTTATGCTTTTTACTTGTTTTCTGCACTTCGTACGCTGGTAGAAGCCGGTTCTTGTCAGAGGAATGTACTCGCTCTATTCCGAAGTCATAACAGACGCCGGGCCAGCTGAAGCTGTGGCCTTGGTACGGAGTGGTACAGAATCTGATGGGAAAAGGGGGCAAGGCTCACAGGAGCTTCGACTTACGTCTCCACTGGTACTAAAGGGGGTGTCTGAGTTCCGATTACCGGAAGTTCATCGCAGTGCAGACGTGCAGCTGTGACGGTGGAGCAAATAGTCCCAATTCGGCTGGAGAAACGGACTCCCCACTGGCAAAGTGGAAGTGGGATGTATAGACAGTTGGTGAGGTGTTCCACAAATTCTTATATTCTTACTGTTCTTGCTTAACTATCTTCTCTTGTTTTCAGGTTCAATACATTTATATACATATAAGTTCTATATATGATTTACTGATTGTATTTAACAATTGCCTAGGTGTTAGTTTGAGAATGGATACTTGCATATAGTACAATTTGGCCTACCATGTGTAACTAATAAAAATATCCCAGAGCATATAATTATTTATCTGTTTTCTCTGGGACAGGAGTGTGAATTCATCTCAGCCAAATGCCACCGTATAGAAGGATGGGTAAGTTTCCTTCTTGCAGGTAATTGTGCATCAGAGCGTTGTCCCACGCCTAATCAGGTAGTGTAAATTCTAATTCTTCCACCCCCAGCCTTGTTAGGAGAGGTATGCGTTCTATTTATGTATATTTGTAGTCCTACCTGGGTGACTAGTCTGTGAACGGAGAGGAGCGGTAAATAGCCTCCCACACAGAGCCTGTCACAAGGAGGTTTGTTTGCGTTCTAGTACATTATGGTACTTTGTGATGCGTTGTTATTATTGTGTGCGAGCTTCTAGACAAAGGCTATCAAAAGTACATTTACTGTTGTTATTGTTCCTTTCTTGGGTAAGTATTGTGGAGTGTTGTATCTTTTGGGTCCTCAAGAAGGATAAGCTTGTATGTCCTGATCATTGGCAGAATTTTCAGGCTATTACAGGGTGAAGTGAGCAATGACTTCCCCTTCCTCATCAGATAATCCGCATATCGGCTCGGTTGAAAAGTGACAGCTGTGTGCATTAAAGTCACCCACTCATTGAATACTAGATGTCTTCTTGCAGATGTACAGTAATGCATTTATGTTTATCTTGGAGTAGATCTACAACTTTTGCCATCTCCCCCATGAAGTTGTTGTAATAATTTATTAAAAGCATCGTATTAACCCCTGGACCAACTAATTGCAGTATATTATAATATGGACAATCATTGTGGAGGGACGGGACTTGGAATCTGAGGATATTTTTTGTCAGTGTCATAATACTAGTCTTCACTTGACCTGATTTTGACGAAAGAGTAGGGGTGTGGAAGGTGCGATAACCGTCTATGTAAATGGGGTCTATTTCCCACGTCTCTTATTGACAGATTACATCACAAGCGGGTATGTGCAGATTCCATAATTGATCAGACAATTTTGTACTTAACGCTTCAATGTTCCATATAATCATAGAGAACCTGTTGTTTCCCTCAGTGATTTGCAAAAGGTACTCTAACCCTTCTGTACTAAAACTTAATGGAATATTGGAAGAAGCCCCCTTTGTTATCTTCGTTATCTGTCAATCACATTCTTCCAGATCTGCCAATATAGAGAAATGGCTGCTAGTTTGTAAAGGGTCAGTAATTTGCTTCATGGCAGTTTGATGGGTCATTGGATGATGAAGACTGACAAAATTCCTAGCTCCCTTTGCCAAAGGGGTTTGAATTAATGGATTTTAAAGAAAGACTAACAGCAATACAAATATCTGTGACACCAATGATGAGGCCTTGGGTAATAAGCTTAGGAGATTGTGAGCCATAAAAGTTAACTTAAAGTTGATTACAATACAGCACCCCGATTGTTTGTCCCAGCCAACCCACCCTTCTCACCATTAAAATGCTAGTGAAGGCTTCTGACCACCTCTCCATATACTTATTGATCCAATGGCCTGCTTTTAAAATTATTTGCAATACAAAAGGGGATGATGGACGGAGCGTTTGAACAAATCAAACACTCACCCTCAGTCAACTGATCTGGGTTTAATCCATCACCATTCTTTAGTTCACACAGCCACCCCAGTTCAGACATGGCTATATGCAAATCAGTCTGACCCTGTGCCTCATGGGAACAGTCCAGCCCGAACTGCCAAGCCATGTCTTCCCTGGACCGGAAACAAGCATCCTGGGACCGGTTTCGGATTCATAATCCTCATCAGCCAGGCTATCTTGAATCCAGTGGCCAAGTGAACAAGGGACTCACGTCTGAGCATACTCTGCCACACTTAGGGCGAACAAAGCAATACAAAAGGGAATGATGGACGGAGCGTTTGAACAAATCAAACACTCACCCTCAGTCAACTGATCTGGGTTTAATCCATCACCATTCTTTAGTTCACTCAGCCACCCCAGTTCAGACATGGCTATATGCAAATCAGTCTGACCCTGTGCCTCATGGGAAAAGTCCAGCCCGAACTGCCAAGCCATGTCTTCCCTGGACCGGAAACAAGCATCCTGGGGCCGGTTTCGGATTCATAATCCTCATCAGCCAGGCTGTCTTGAATCCAGTGGCCAAGTGAACAAGGGACTCACTTCTGAGCATACCCTGCCACACTTAGGGCGAACAAAGCAATACAAAGGGGGATGATGGACAGGGCCAGACTGATTGCATATAGCCATGTCTGAACTGGGGTGGCCGAGTGAGCTAAAGAATGGTGATGGATAAAACCCAGATCAGTTGACTGGGGGTGAGTGTTTGATTTGCTCAAATGCTCCGTCCATCATCTCCTTTTGTATCGCTTTAAAATTATTTGGTCAGTTGATTCCTTTTTTGTAGTTTTTAACTCAGGAGTATTGGCCAGAATGATCATATAAGGACAAGCTGCTGGCGACAAGTCTAGTCTTGTGTGGAAATGACACCCGCTTGGTTCTACTTGGCCTTCCCATTCTGTGTTTTGAATGCCTATCGTCCTCGGTGGTTGGTTAGAGGAGCCCGGACCCCATGATGGTGTCTGTGTCACTACTTTCTCAAATGGGGTAATAACATGGAAAGAGGGTGAACAAGTGAAGCGCTTTGGTTGCAATTGGCACAGTCTCAGTAAATGTAAATGTAAATTGATACTTGTATAGCGCACTACTCACCCGCAAGGGTCTCAAGGCGCTTGTACGAATACCGCTGTGGAACCCATCCTGGCTTTCCCTGTGAGGTGTCCACTCCTGGGCACCCCCAAGGTGGAGGCCAGGCATCCTTAGCGTTGTGGGGGCCGTTGTGGAGATTAAGCAAGCTATTGCCCAGAGTTGCAGAGTGGGACTCCATGATTGGAATAGGCACCGAGGCGAGAATTATCAAGTCCATGGAATTTTGAGCCCAAGACCTGCCGAGGCGGGGAATTGAACCCTGGTCCTGGGCTAGACCTTTGCATCAGGGTCTGCCGCTCTAACCATTGAGCCACACTTCTCAGTGATTCCCTTACCAACAGGTATAAATTGGAACTCTTATAGGGACCCATATTCTTTAGCGTGCTCTCTGATCCATCTTTTTTGGATACCATAATGCAAGGATTAGTCAGAGGACCATGATCAGGCTCTGTCAAGCCAATTTCAGTGGGGAGATTAAAATTAGAACCAGACTATTAGTTTCTCTCGCTGATGATGATTCTGCTCGAGAAGTGAGCATGGCTAAAATCACCTCTATTCTAATTAGTGTTTACGCAAAAGCATTTCCTCCTGGTCTAATAAAGTGGCCAAGGGTCTATGTCTATGATTGTGTTTTTACTCAATCTCCCTCCCTTTTTCTTCTTGGAAGGTGTTTTAGTCGCGTTATGGTTGAGCGCCAAGAAAGTTTAGGCAAGCGTTTGGGACGAGTATTGATTGAATTAGCAGGAGTGGTATCAGTGATGGTCACAGATTGGATCCCAATAGTGGGTGTCATCAATGGAAGACCTTGATCCCCTGTGGAGAGCCTGCGTTCGGTGCTTTTTGTATCTCCAACTCCAGGGCTTCAGATGCCCTCAACAGAAAAGAATCCAAAGTATTAGTGTACTCACCTCCCCACTCTACCGAATTGATCTTTGGTTTTCCCATCTTCACTCGGTGAACCGCTATTCTTAGGCAATGGAGGGACGATGACGTTAGAAGGGTCTGACGGTCATGGACATCGCACTTTTAGGAGATTGAGGATCCTTGGGATTGATGGAAATTATGGTCCAAAAGCACTGCAGATCTCTCTTTGTGGTGGGCACCCAGCGGGAAACAAAAAGCAAGGAAACAGCCTGTGTGAAAACATATAACAGAGCGCTGTATATCTGGCACTACTTCAGTCTCCGGACAAAGTGTTAATAACACAGACATATAATATATTTAGAAGAACTTTCTAGATTGCCTCTGTGTTTTACTTGCCTCCAAATTTCTGTCCTTCAGAACTGGATACTATACTCTGGAGAATCATCTGCCCACATATGCTGTGATATTGTCTCCAGAAGGATTCTGGGAAGGAAGGTCAGTTCAAGTCAGGGCTAAATCATATGGCCCTCAAAAAGATGGAATAGAACTTCTCAAAGTACCCCAGTATGGTGGAGCTCCGTTTTGCTCAATCTTCACCATTTTGGTTGTGTTTGAAGCCCTCCAATAGGCTGACCTAGGGTCAGTAGCACAACAAGTAACCCAACAGTCCAAAAGCAAGCATACTGGGGTACAGAGGTCCCAATACTCTTGTGTTCCTTAGTGCCACCGCATCTTCTGCACCATGGATTGTTACTCAGGCTAGAGGAGTGCTGAATACATGTCAAGTGTGGTATAATGAAACACTTTGCTATAGAGCACAACTTGGTCAGAAGTAAGCATGGGCGTATAATCCGTTCCGCTCGCGGATTTTGCGGATTTTTGGCAAATTCGCAATCCGCGAACTCTCGCGAACTTGCCGAAAATTCGTAAATCCGTGCGAAGCGGATTTTTTGCTTGGTTGCACTTGCCAACTAGAATACTATACAATTTCGCGGGAGTAAACACTTGCGAACACGTAGATGCGGCGGGCAGCGACAATCTCGCAATTGCGAGATTGCAAAATTTGCAATTTCGCACAAGAAATCCACCAGCAGGCAGCATAAACCTTGAAAATTATGATTTTTATCAGAATAACTCCTCAGGTTGACATTTGCCTGCACTTTTTTTTTGCAAGGAGTCCATTTTGGGGGGGGGGGGTGGGAGGAAGGAAGTGCCCCACAGTCTCCAACTTCCTGTTCCTGTCCAGCAGGCTCCTCCCAGTGCTTTCTTCATGTGCTGGTCACTTTGATTTGAATCTTGACCTGGAAGGATTACTTTTTGTGGATGCTGCTGGATATTTGGATTTTTGCAAAACTGAAAGCACTCAGCAGGTGCAAAAGTTAAATCTTATCATTAGTAACCATTCCCTGTAGTGCCTTGAAGGATTACTTTTTGTGGATGCTGCTGGATATTTGTATTTTTGCAAATCTGAAAGCACTCAGCAGGTGCAAAAGTTCAATCTTATCATTAGTAACCATTCCCTGTAGTGCTTCCTGAGGGGCCCCTTCAGAGTTCAGTTGCCTACTTGCAACTATTCTATGACCTTGCTCTGACCCTCACAGCAGGCTCAGAGAATAGCTACAAGTATACAACAAAGGTCCTGTTAAAAAAATTACACTGCAACAGAAAGCAATTACAGATAAGGAAGCAGGTGCCAGCCTGGAAGTTCAAATTCAGTGACACATTAATCAGCCCCTAATTCATTCATGTCAGTTGAGGCAGGGGAGGTGTGCTTTCCCCCCATAATCTACAGTGATGAACTAGAGGGTGGCATGGGTGAGCCAGATGGTGGCATGGGTGAGCCAGAGGGTGGCAGTGGTGAAACAGAGGGTGGCAGTGGTGAAACAGAGGGTGCTGTGATGAACCAGATGTAGAAACAACATGGTCGCGACCGGTGCTACCCGACAAGTAAGTTCGCGTTTGCGAACTGGTAAAAAACCCTTGCGAAATGGCAGAAACACTTGCGAACACACAAAAAAAAGGAATCCGCAAAATTCGCGAGAGTTCGCGGATTTTGCGGATTGCGAATCCGTAAATACGCAATTTCGCGGATTACCAATTCGCAAAATCCGCCCATGCTTAGTCAGAAGATTAATGTTCCTGCAACCCACTTATGTAAACATGCAAGAGAAATGTGTATGTTCCATGATAAAGAAATAGAAAAGACCACAGCTCATTTGATATTTTTTCATGATTTGAAAAATAACAGCTAATCAAGTGAAGCAACATTGAATTTTAAGTAACAAGAAAACCACATAATATTTGCAATTGATGGAACCATGTCTGCGATTTATTTTGCTTGGGTACAAACGCAGATATCAACAGCATGTAAAATAGAGGATGCTTGCACTTCAGCCAAGGAATAACATTAAAACACATTTAACCATAGTCAGGCAGTGTCACTCTCTATTTGTACTGTTCTTCAGACATGATGAATAAAACCAGGCAGCTCAAAAAGCAGTTGCTATTATAGACCCAATAGGATATATTGCTCAGTGAAGTACAAGAGATAGAACACTATTCTGTTGTCTGTCTGTGATTGCTCCTAACCTTAAAAAGAACTACATCCAGCTACCAGTTGTGGGTGATGGGCAAGGGCACACATGTTTGGTACTGGGATTAACTTGTCACTTCCGCCTCAGATCAAGAGTGAAAGGGCAGATAAGGGAGAAAGGAGGTAGAAGAGAAAGATAGGAGAGCAGTGGCAAAGAGAGAATGCAGTGATGAAAAGGAAGCTGGAGGAGGGAGTTAAAGAAACAGAAGTGTAGGGTGGTGGGAGAAGGGACCTGAGGTTGGGTCAGGACTAGGCATCCTTGGAGCTCGGCAACAGAAACAGTGGGCAGAACCAGTGATTATAGGTCAATAGTTCCTGAGACGGTGATGCGAACAATAGTATATTTGCAATATTAGCAAGATTAGTGAATGAAATGTAAATATAAGACATTTAAAATGTAGATAGTTTATTATTCCACTCACCTCTTGATTAAGGGGTAAAGGATACAAAATACATCTACAGTGGTGAGTGTCAGTGAAAGTAAAGAATGCTATAACATACAAATACTCAATGCTGAACACAAGAAGTTAATTTCATAATGACAAACGTTTCATTTGACAATGACACTCCAATAATCAAGACAGCATTCGGAGTACAATATGGTATCAACCTTAACCATAAATAACCCTTACCTAGTCAGCTTCACACGTATCTCAAATATACCAATTCCTCTAAAATTAACTCTTTAACTAACCCTTATCATAGTCATAACTGTAAATCTCGCTCTTAACCTAACTCTAATGCTACTTTAATTGTAGTGCTACCATTCACTCTAAACCAAATGCAACCTCTGAACCTTACCCTAGTCCACTGGAATTATATGGAAAGACAACAACATTATGTGGCAGGAAAAAGAGAATTGTGTGCATTTTTAGAAAATTCTATGGCAGTATTATCTCACCATTTTGTTGTTGTAAGATCCTTATTATTAATGGATAGCAACAGTATGCACAATACTTAGTTTTCTAAGGAAAGGAATGTATAGACATTATTCAGATCATATTGGAATTGTTATTTACCAACAAATAGTTGTATTGTATTTCTTGAAAACATCAAAATGTAATTTTATTGAAACTGTCCATTTGTAATTCCCAGCGCAGTATACCTTGTTTTAAACTTAGAATGTGCCACCCAGCAGAAAGGAAGCCTACAACTAAAATTAAAAGAGTTCCTATTTTATTCCTTGTGTTCCATTTGCGCTTTTGAACTAGTCTTAAGTTTTGTGTTACTCTATGTCCTCAATAGGGCCTACCAGAATCAACTTTTATCATCAGGAAGCATGCGTCCGGAATTTGATTTTTATAATATAAGTATCAACCTAGAAGACATTGAGATTTAAGAAATCAGCTTTAGAATAGAGGGAGTAAAATGTGTATAGTATTTTTTTGTTTAGGACATGGTCTGTATTCGTAGTACAACATGAATCTAGACGAATAATGATACAAAACATTTTAAAAACCCGGAGAAAATCTTTATCACCTCTGTTAGGATTACATTTAAATATGTAAGGATGTTAGTCATGATGTAAACAAAAGTATTTCCCCAGTCAATCAATTGGGGACCTTAAATTTCACTTTGTTTCCCCCAGTTAATACCTGAATACCGCAATTAAATTCTGCAAAGTGCCTGCCACCTGTGTTGCAGAGTTTTTTTGTAACTTGTGATCTGTTAGAGGTAGAGATATTATTTTGTTGAAATCTGTCCTGCAGCAGATGGTGGAATATGTTTCAATTGCAGTAAATCCAAAAATGGATGGAAAACAGAAAGAGCACACATATCAGAAACATCCAGTGACCCTGTTTTTATGCATGATCAAAACCCTAACGTCAAAATAAACCCAAGAGTAACCCTAATGTAATCATTCAACCTTCTTTCATTACTGACCATTGTCCCTTTTGTTGTTCTACATTGTGTTCATGTGTACGTACGTTATTTAATGTGGTTTCTTTCTTTTAAGATAATGTCACCGAGGCGAGTCTGCTTTGAAAATTTCAACTCATTTCACCCTACCCTAGAGATTTGTTTGCTCATATTGTACTGCAAAGCTGTGGAGCACACTACCAGCCGAGCTGAGAGGAGCAGCCTCCCTCACCATTTTTAGGAAAAAGCGAAAAACTTTTCCAGAACTGAGTAACTAGGAGGAACTACTGCAGTCAATAGCGACAAGACACCCCCGGGTATTCGTGAGCTCAATTAGTCTCATTAACATTACCATTGTTTTTGCTCTTGCCATGACCTTCAAATTGCTACATTTAGCAAATTAATTTGTGAAAATCATTGAGATTCTACAAGTAATGCTGGAAAACAGTAGTGCTTTCCCCAGAAGTGAGTCTACACAACAAAATGGTTGTCGATATAGCAGACAGAAGTGAGTTACACGCATAGAGGAGGGGATCTCAACGGGACAATTATGCGGCTGGGTCCTTGCCGGGACGAGCAACAGCTGAACCGAAGCCAGGCCTGGGTCTGCATCTCAGTTTATTATTAACGAAGACACATTGCGTAGTTTGCCGTGGTGTTCTTATTGGAATCTACAGAAGGAAGAAACAAGATGTGCAGTCAGTCAGCGATTAAAGACTTCTTAATACAAATTAACACATGGGTTCTCAGCATCTGCTCAAAAGAAACTGATACTACCCATAAGGTGCATTTGTAGACCCAGCAAAATTGACAATCATTAGCGCCCCTTTAAAACAATTCTAATTTGACCTATAAAACTCTCCATACTGCATTAATATAAAGGAGTCGGGAAATTATTGTTCACGCCATTGCCCTGAATCTTCTCTGGTGGACTTTGAAACAAAGAAAGGGGAAGCATGCCGGTCTAGGTGAATGAATTGTTATCCTCTGGCTTTTACACGCTGTGATTTATTTGAGCCATTGGGTGAAAGTGTTCATGACGGCGCATATTTTGGGGCCTGGGACTTAATTCATATAATGCTTCATTTATGTTTAAAGTTCGAACAGCCTGCATTTCATTGAAGCCTTGTATAGCAGTAGTTATCTGAACGTGTGACCACGGGTCCCTGTCAGGACTGCCAACAGACATATATATCCCAAATACTGTTTTGCATCAACTTTGCACAGAGTAACATAAGCTGTGCTGCACTCTTTCCTGGGCCCAACCCATACCCTGTAAACCAGAATTGATTGCCCAACTCCGATAGGCTGATTTCTTCCATGGAAAGTGCCAAACTAGCAATCTCCATCTGTTTTGCACACAAAGCACATCTTGTCAGGGCTGGCTGGGGTGTTTGTGCAATGGTGCCTGAAGCAAGCCAATCCATGATCCATAGATCACCACAGAGATCTCCTTCCACAACAAGCAGCTACCTAATGACCTGGCTGAAGCTCTATCATGTAGTGTAGATTCACTGGCAATGATGCTTTCTCTTGGACCATCAGGGCTAGACTGACCGTAGCGGGCACCAGGCGTTTCCTTGGATGGAGGCAGGTTTGGGCCCCTTAAGGACCCATGTTTGTTTCCGGGGGCTGGCTCTGTAACAAAATCAAGCAAAACCAGCCATAGCAAACAGCTAGGCCGCACCTCTTCCACTCCCCGCCCCCCCGAACGGTTTGCCTGGGCCGGTTTCGGTTCCCAGTCCGGCCCTGTGGACCATGCTGCCCACCTATCCTTCTGCTGGATCACCCACATGCACAGTGTGCAGACTTCCCTTTACCACTGACAGAGCCTTTGACCACTGAGACTCATGTAAGAATGCCAAACAGCAGCATCCAAATCAACAGAGACAACTGCCTTGTTGTCATTAGTGCAAAGGTCTTCTACCTTTACTGGAATACAAGCTCTTATGTTTGATGAAAATCATCCCAAGCTGCTACTTATACTAGTGTTGCCATCATGCTGATATTAAACAAGATTACATTAGTGGCACCATATGCAAGATTGCCAGAAGGGGTTACGTAACTACATCAGGCAGGATTGCCAGCAGTAATGTAAACAAGGCTTTATCACTTTGGAATTCCTCCATAATGGTACATAACAGCCATAGCTCCAATGCCCCTTGCACCAAGGTAATAATATTAGTAATAATTCCCCAACGCTACATGTTTTAAGCACCCATATCATCAGTTTTACATATAGTTTAAAATTCAATCATTTGTCTCCAAGCATAAACTAATGAGCTTTGAAAAAAGACACATTATCGTCTTGAATACACACTTTTCAACATTGGCACACATTTATTAATTCATCTAAGTATAGTCTTTTAATTTAGTAGGCTTGTATGCACAGGAGAGCTACTTACAGGTAGTTGGAGAGCTTTGAGTAGCTAATTATCTACTCATTGGAGAAGTCTGGTTTAGGTGTATCCATACAGCTGCCATAACGAGGTGAGTTTTAAATGCTGTTTGGTCTGTGTTTTTGTGTAAGAATGCCTGCATTTGTTTCGGTATACGAGCATGCCTGAATGCACATCTGCTAAAGGTATCCACGTGGACCAATGATGGTTGTTGCATGTTGGTAGGAATTTATGGCATATTGAGGGCATCTATGATGTGCTGATGCCCAGCCCGACAAAATGCTAGCTCTGCTATATAGCTGATCTTTCTTGGCATTGTGAGGGTGGGACTTTACGGCTAGAGCAGCTGTCTCTGAAGCTGGGGAACCAGGTTAAAGTCTGGTGGGAGGTTCAAGCATCCTTTGATTCTGGGCAAATCACGTAATCCCCCTGTGCCTAAATTCTTTTTTTTGTTAAATGAATGTGTCCATCTGTAATGCAACTAGTGCTCATGTAAAGTGCTCTGCATTTCCCTGGTGTGATGGACGTTGACCACCTTCAGTATTGATGGCCATGCAATAATTGATGTACTGCTTGGTATAAGTTGGAAATCTATTGTATAATGATGCTCACACTTTATAGTGATTGTCATCGCATAATGATGACAAAGCTTGGCAAAGGGTGGACATCCATGGGAAAGGGATGTGATTGACACCAGGGCGTCTGAGAATTGAAGTGATACATGAGCATGTAAGGCAGAATGCACATCTACATGTACAGTTAGACATTTGAGTATCAGTTGCAAATATTACATTGATATATTTCATGAATGTACACCAAATATGTAGTTAATGAAAGTAAAAAGCTATTTTTGAAGGCATTGATGTCACTGACCATGTCATGAGTGATGTTATAACAGGCGAATTTCTCTGGTTTAATAAGAGTCAAATGTTCAACTAACTATAATGTCCCTAAAACCTATGATTTTTTTTATGAATTTCTAAGGTTTTTTAAATGCTAATTCCAAACTATAACGAGCCTGAAACCTATGTTTTTTTCAGTGAATTTCTAAGGATTTTAATTGTTAATTTCATATTTTAATGTTTCTGAAACCTATATCTTTTCAATTTTGTAAAAATATTTTGGAAGTCTATTATACTTCTTTTTTTTACTTAAAAAATTATGTAATGTTTTATATCTTCCCCAAAAAATATGTATATATATATATCTTATTTTTGGGGAGAAAACTGCACTCCCATACCGGTAGCGTACCAAGCTCCATCACCACGTGAATCCTATCTGCCATATTGCTTAACTCGTAAATGATGCGCATTTCCTTTCCGACGACTTCGTGGCACAGCATCCCGCGTAACATCATATATGCATGAAGTCACCCCAGCTGCTACTTTGGTATCCGACGGGTACACAGTACCAAGCCACACATTATGTCATGTACGTATGGGGTTGCGCCCGCTGCGAGTTGCGTATCCGACGAGTACACGCTGCATGGCCCTGTGTTACATCACAGACTTATAGTGTTCCCGGGTACGCCATTCCCTCATCTTTTTTTTTCTCAATAGTATATATAAATAACTTTAAACAGTATACAAGAGCAAGCGATAATCTAAAATATTTTAAACATTTATATATTTCTAACTGTAATAAACTTATATTATGATAAATATATTTTGTCAAAATTGCGTCAGGTGCAATGTGACATTAAAAAAAAACATTTGATTGCTTCATAACATTTCCCATTGTAACAGTTGGATGACCCCACCCATTTTACTTATTCTCTCTACAGCGTTTTATGAGAGACACCTCTTCTGCTTAGAAAGCTTTTTTGAAAAGTGTTTTGCTGTGTTCACATATCTTATACTACACACAACATGCAACGATCATCTTGATTCATGGTCTGTACAGTAGCCTTTCACGTGTGATTGCCATGCTTCTAAAACGTTCCATTAAAAAACAAATATATGTTACACGATGCCCCTGGTGTGTGTGTGTGTGCACATTATTGTGCTCCCTTATGGCCTGGGTATTCGTGACTCTAAGAAGTATCAAGAGCCACGGCAGAGTGTGCATTCTAGTTCACATGTGACAAACAGTAAAGAGCAATGTGTAGATTTATTTTGCTGTACTCTCTGTTGTGATTCTTTACCAATATAGCAGTGTGTTATATGTGAGACTTTCAGATTCACATTTGACATGCATTCCTTGACTGTAATGAGTGTTATCACTGTGTATGACGTAGCCTCACTGCTGATCCTCCCTCCATCTGAGCACATTCACATGTTTATGCTTCGCGATAGCAACACTTTCAATAATATTGCACACCATTGACATGCATGTCTGCGCATATCCACAACTTTGACAACGAAATGTGATGTTCACCATTCAATCTTTTCAAACACCATCTCATTAGCGATAGTTGCCACCCATCAGACACATGTTACACTAATATAAATTGCACACTCTGAGGTCAAAACTACAAAAGAAACACACATAAGTACACATCCTGGCCAGGCAGGAACTGAACAACACCCAGGTCCCCGGAATAAATATTCACATCCCTATGCTGGCCAGCCGTACGCCAGCCCAGCCCACTTTGTGTACGTTTATATAGGATAACCACAACGCCGCACGTCCCTCTTCTTCCACACTGCCTCAGGTGAAAAGGCCACATCCACCTCGCATATCACAATGCGCAATTAAAAAAAAAAAGGATCCATGAGGTGTACACCATCCTGGCAATCAACACTAGCTCTAAATTGTGAGCCCTACTGACCGTCATGTTCAAAAGGGATCCATGAGGTGTACACCATCCTGAAATCATCACTCCAGCTGAATTGTGAGCACTGCTGCCCATAGTGTTTGTCACACAACAATGACAGCAGGTAAGCAGAGCTGCCTGGGTCCACAGGACCTCCAATTGAGCGTGGGGCGGCGGGAGGGGTGGGGTGCATCACCCTGGTTGCGCAGGTGCAAACAAACGATGTTGCCTTGTGTAATGATGTGATCTCTGACCTGATTCAGTCTCATCTTTGTCTCATTTTGAAGACCTGCGGGACTGTACTGTAGGCTTGAGCCAGCGGGCAGCGCTGCCCTACAGACACCTGTTGAGTACGGTGCTGCGGGAGGGGTGGGGTGCATCACCCTGAGTGCGCACGTGCAAATAAGCGATATTGCTTTGCGTAATGATGTGATCTCTGACCTCATTCAGTCACATCTGTATCATTTTAAGGACTTGCTGGACCATACTGTAGGCCTGAGCCAGCGGGCATTGCTGCCCTACAGACATGTGGCGTTGGCTTTTAGGGAACTGTAGTGAGCTTGTTACTAAGTGTACATGCACACAGCCTTCCGCCACTGCATTACACACTCACATTATGCTTCTACCATGTGCTCTGTTCCTTTCTATATGAACCTTTGTATAACATATTATTATTTAACCTTGTGAACTCTCGGGCACTCCAACTCCTCTTCGAACCATGATTACCACTAACAGTTGGTAGATCGTACTTCAAAAACGAAGGATGCACTCAACTCCTGTTTTCTATCAAGCTTGAAAGAAACATAAATTTACCTCCGGACGTTTCCACCATTAGATAATTTCTCCCTTTTCAGAAATTGAATTGATTGGCTCAAGATGGGCGGAGCGGGAGCACACCCCACGATGATGCCCTTGGTATTCTGACGCTTTCCATCAGGGCTTCAAGACACCGTTCTCGACCGCAGACCTGCTCGCCTACCGTACAAACGTACCCCAAACTCACAGCTTGCACCAACACATCGTGTGACACACCGGTGGTGGCAGGTGAGCAGTGAAACCTCGGCGTGCAGGACCTACAATTGAGCACAGTGCGGGGGAAGGGACTGGGGTGCAGCACCCTGGGTGCACAGTTGCATGCAAGCGATTTTCCCGTAGCTAATAATATAGGACTATATTATCCAATGACGGCGATAATATTATCGCCGCTTTGGCGGCAGGAAACTGCAGCTAAAGCTGCGATAAGGGGCTTGATAATATGCCCTTGGGAATTCCCATAGAAGCCCAGCTTCACACCAGAACCTGGGCTTCTATGGGAATTCCCAAGTGCATATTATCAACCCCTTATCGCCGCTTTAGCGGCGGTGATTATGTTATCGCCGTTCCGTGATAATATGGCCCCTAATCTCTGGCCTCATGTGTTTCATTTGAAGGACTTGCTGGACCACACTCTTTCTCGCGGACCCCAGCGTCCTAGACAAACCGTTGACGGGAGGGTAAACACTAAGGGCTGGGTGCAGTAGGCCGACGCTCTGTCTCCTCCTCCCTCTCTGCTTTTGACTCTCCCTCCCCTTCTCCCTTCTACCCACTCCCCCTCCCTCCCATTCTCACTATCGTCTTTTCATTACGACTACCTTTCTTAACATCTTCCACATAGCAAACATATGTTTCATTTTTGTCCTGCAGGTTTTCTACGCTGCTCCCTCTCTGCTGTTGACTCTCCCTCCCCTTCTCCCTTCTGCTTCCACTGGAGTCCAACCCACGTTTTTTTATATTGTACTGTTTGTTCTATTAAACTTACGTTTTAATGTATTTGTGTTTTAATAAAGGTTTACTTTCACAAGTGTATAGGTCTTCTTTTTCTGACAACACTTGTCCATAGTTTATTGTGAAAATCATCTGTTTATAGGAGATTATGAGGGCAAACCTTTCTAATATTACAGTGCACCTACCAAACTTAATCTAACTGACTTTTACACATATGAAGCCTGGGTAATTCTACAACTGCAAGAGTTCTATGAGTATATCACCTTATAACACCATGAGTACTGCCCGTGTGATTACAGAAACAATAAGGCACAGCCTAGGACCACCGAGGCTTCAGGGACTGCCGAGGCCCACCCTGCATATATAAGTAAAGCCCCGGAGTGTGGCGATCCCCGGACTTCAGGTGGCCTCAAACCCCCCAAACAATTAGTAAACAATGCCTGGGAAGGTGGCGGTCCCCTAGGCTGCGAAACGTCTCTGTGCCCTTCCGCGCCTAATTTACATGTGACATTAAGATCCCAGTCCTACAGACACCCCACAATATAATAATAGGATTGGCCATGGAACATTACCCACCAGGGGCCACATTTAAATGAACGGGTGAGACTCCGCTTTTTTTTTTCTTCCATTTTTACCTTCCGCATCCCCCATGTTAAAATGATACAAGGTTTTCCTCCTCTTGCTTCAAATAGTCAAACAAGGATTTGCTATCACAGAGTGTAAGTCATGCACCAGCCCTCTAATAGCAAACACAAAGGTCCCGCAAATGAACACCCTGGGACATTGTATGAGCTGCGTCTGTGAGGTCCCCCTCCCTATTACCATGATGCATTTGTTAGTATAAACACATCCTAACACTACTTACACACGTGTAGTACAGCGACCAGAATGTAGTGAAGAAGCAGAGGAAGCGCAACATCTAAAAAAATAAATCCTACCAAAAGTCATATGACATAGTTCAATGAGCCAACAACCCTGGCATGAGTAGAAACAGCTACACGAAGAAAACAGGTCTCAGCACAAGCAGAAGAAGAGGCAGACCGCAGTGAATCCAATAAGTAAATTTATTACAGGAAAACAAGACACCTGAAACAGCCAACAACAGGAGCAGACAGCAAGGCAACCATCTTCTCCAGCACCATGTACAAACGCCGCAAGGTTCCCCTCATGACAGCCCTACATTCTAACATTACATACTTAGATTCTAGTAGAATTACATACTAACATTCTACTATAACTTACATTGGAATACTACACAGAGCACATGACTTTACAGCAATGAGCTCATCGTTTCATCCACGAGTCTTGACACCGGTAGGGGTAAGTAGTTCGCTTCCCACTCCCTATATTGTATAAACACAAACTAACACTACATCCACAGGTATGCTACAGTGCCCAGAGCACATCACTTTACGGCTATGAGTTCACAATTTAGGCTCACGGTTTAATCCCCGAGTCTTCACACCAGTAGGGGTGAGCAGTTCGCTTTCCACTCCCTATATACTATAAACGCATACTAACACTACTTACACACTTATAGACACAGCGGCTAGTATCCTACAGCACCCAGAACCCATCAATTTACACCAATCAGCTCTGTTTCATCCCCAACTCATCACACCGGTGGGCGCGAGTACTTTGCTTCCCACTACCAGTATAGTATTAACGCACAGTACCAGTCAGTAGTTTGCTTCCCACTCCGTGTATGGTATAAATGCCTACTAACACTACTTGCACATGTGTGCTACAAACACCAGACCACTTCACTTTACAGCAATGACCTCACGGTTTAGGCTCTCAGTTTCATACCCGAGTGTAGCACCATATCATATCAGCACCATGTCCCTCTGAACAACACCGCACTTTCAGACCGGTAACAGTGACTACTTCGCTTCGCACTCCCCCACAAAGCTTACAGTGCTCCTACCCTCCTTTCCTACTTTTCTGCCCTTTTTGCCCCCTTACTCGCTTCAACGGAATCCCAAAATGGTGCGCAAAACTTCCTAGTTGCATCCGCTCGCAGCCAAAAAGGAGCAAGCTCCTGCTCGTAATGCCTCAGCCAATCAGATGGCAGAACTCCCAAATATCGATATCTGTAAATTTAGATATTTCTCAAAAACTACTGAACGGATTTACACCAAATAAACAAAAGCGTGCTTTTTACACCAAAACCCTTCTCCCTGCCAAATTTGGGGTAATTCCATTCACCCGTTCGGCCTGTAGCCTTGTCTAAAGTTTCCTATGGAAATTAACATGGACATAACACGTTTTGGGACATCCATTTAATCTCGGCCCCCCCTTGACGAATCACCCCCAAACTGTCAACATAGGCGCTGATATGAGCAAAGAATTAGTTTTCAATATTTCATGAAGATTCATCAAACGACGCCAAAGTTATAAGCAAAACAAAAAATGTTCCTCATATTGAAACTCCGTCCTAACTCTATAACTACCTACTGTCAGTAGGTAATAAAGAACACATTAGAATAGTTCCTTGATTCTTTTAGCTTTCAAAACTAATCTCTCTTACTGTCTATCTAATTTTCCTCATAAACTGTTTTTTTAATATTCAAGTACACATAGAAGTCAGAAATGCAATGTATTCTATCAACACACTTTCTAGAACATTCTACAAAAAGTGGAGGTTAAAAGTTCATGCATTTTTTTAAACCCAACAATCATTTTTTGCAACATTTTCTCGAACATTTAACGGCACGTGCAGGTTAAAAGTTAATGATTGTTTTAAGTTTGAACACTGCATTCCAAATTCAAGTAGCAGGTGTGGTTGAGTTGATCAAATTTTATCCTATAATATGTACTCCACTTTCAAACTTCTTTTTCTTAACCAATCACAAAGATGCTTTTCCACAAAACAAATGTGCACCCTAATTTTCAAAAAAACAATGCCTTTCTTCTCCCAATCAGGTACCGTTTTGTATGTGAAAAGAACTAGTTCTCCATCTTTAAACATATTTCTTATTCTACGAAGGAACTGCATGAGCTACAGACATCTTTCCATAACTTCCAGCCATACCTTCAAAATGCTAGTGTGGATCGTAGGACATAGCTATGTTTTCTGGTGCAAGGGGTATGCAGAACAGAGACGTATTGGTTTAGACCTCAGTTTACAAAATGTGGACATTAAATAGTTTGGACAGAGAGGATTGAAGTGGCACCAATTGTTGCATTTGGTTAAAACCTGTTTGCATCTCCAACACCCTGACCTCGTGATTGTGCACTGTGGTGGAAACGGCCTAGGCACATTGACTGGGGCAGGTTCGGAAATGCTTATGAAGGACACCTTTGAACAATTGATGTTACTTTTGCCTCAAACTGTCTGTGTATATTCTAATATATGCCAAAGACAGAAGTGGAAATGGTGGAAACAATTTTGTCCTCTGATTGAAAAATCTATGAAGAAAGTCAAAAAAGCTATGTCTGCATACCTCAGAGACCACAAAATGGGCTCCGTCTACAACAACAACATACGTTTTGATATGGCAGATATCTACAGAAGTGATGGAGTACACTTCACAGATCAGGGAAACAGAGTTTCCCTGAATAACTCGGAGCTGTGCATCCGCACTTATATATAGCTCCAAATAATGAACACAACGGGTCTTTTTAGAGCCACCCTATAGTTCAGTTCAGTTCGGTTCAACTTTATTCGGGTACAATAGTAACCATAAAAGCACAAAAATATAAATACATCACAATAATTAATAGAAAGATGAAAATTCCATATACATATATCCAAAGTGGCTAGTGCAAGGACGACCATCATATTAATATATACAATTAATTAAAACAGTTGACAGATTGTATATATGATCAAGGAACCATCATAGACCTACGCGTCCTTATTGCAGTTTTAAGAAAAGTGCCAGTACGGAAAATCAATTCGACATTGTCTAAGTCTAATATACAACGATATGCTGCCTCCAAGGTAGTTGGTCTTCTCTTATTAAAATATGAATCAAATAACTGTTTAGAATATTTAAGGAAAATCAATTCGACATTGTCTAAGTCTAATATACAACGATATGCTGCCTCCAAGGTAGTTGGTCTTCTCTTATTAAAATATTAATAAAATAACTGTTTAGAATATTTCAGATGTATTTACAGAAGAATATAAAGTGGGTAGTGGTTTGCTCACTCCTCCCGTCAAGGGCACAAATTTTGATTAAAATTTGGGCTATAGCCCAGTGGGAAACCGAGTGCAAATCGGATTGTGCCTGCTCTTAGTCGTAACAAAAGGCACCTTTCCCAGCGGCTCATTGGTAGAGTCAAATACATGCGAAGCGGATAGCAATGCTGTTCCATGGCCACATAATTTCGCACAAATGTTTTCCTTGACTTCACCACTTCCCGCCCATTGTTATATAGGGATTAAAGAGCGTTCCACAGTTCCTTTTTAGGGACTGATTCTGCTGATATGGGATCCAGGAAGACACTTTCTTTGTTTATGCTACGCAAACTGGCGAGGGCACCGCTTAGCCATGCGATTTCTAAGCCTTTATCGCAAAGTAAACAATCCTTAATAATCTGCTGTGTCAAAAATGCCGCTTCATTCTTCCACACTGATACCCACATGAGTGCCGGTCATGCCCGAATAAAATCAGTTGTAAAATTGATATTGAGCTCCTTGTGACATATATATTGGGGGGTTGAGATTGGGGTGCTCAGTAGTTTCCTGCAGAATCTGTTTTCTTCTTGCTGGATTGTTGAGCAATTGGCAGTTCCCCAAATCTCAGCGGCGTATGTGGCCACCGGGGTGCATTGAAGTTTGTATATTTTCTGTGCTGCGAAAAGAGCACCCGTGGTCTTAGGGCGCGGTAAACTTAAAATTTAATTGGTGGCCTTTGAGAACTTGCTCCTAGTGTGAGTTAAATGCTCACTCCAGGAGCCGTTCGCAGCAAGGGCCATCCCTAAGTAGACATATGATCTAACCGAAGTCAGTTTTTTACCATATTTTATGATCGAACCTATTTTGCGCTTCCCTGGGCCACTGCTCATCAGGAAAAACTTTCTAAAATTTACCAGAAGGTCTAGCTCTTTCATATAATTATTAACATTTTGAACAAGAAGACGCAAAGAATTTGGAGTGCGGCCTATGAAAACTGCATCATCTGCATAAAGAA
Source organism: Lissotriton helveticus (assembly GCF_964261635.1). Taxonomy (NCBI): domain Eukaryota; kingdom Metazoa; phylum Chordata; class Amphibia; order Caudata; family Salamandridae; genus Lissotriton; species Lissotriton helveticus. The sequence goes on from NC_136071.1 coordinate 308,923,962, forward strand.
GTACGGGGATGGGCTCTTTATTAACATATGGGACATCTTGAGTAGCCATTTTCAGAGAGGTACTCAGCCCATTGATGTATATAATAAAAAGCAGGGGGGCCAACACGCATCCTTGTCTGACACCCCTGCCGATATCAATGGTCCCCGAAACCTCTCCTCCCATCCCAATCCTTACATGAGCCTGGAGGTCTCTATGTAGGTATGCTAAAAAATTAACCAATGTTTCATCCAACCCACCTGCCAAAAGGATGGCACACAGCTTTGACCTATTCACTAGATCACAAGCTGTGGACAAATCCATAAAAGCCATATAGATGGGGGTCCTCCTTGCAATGGTATATTTCCTGACAATTAAGTTTAAATTGAGGCATTGTTCGATAGTTCCCACCTTACCCCTAAACCCCAGCTGGCATGGGTCCAAAATAGCATTTTCTTCTGTCCATCCCACAATTTTGTTATACAGGACTCTTCCTAAAATTTTAAGGGTATTATCTATTAGGGTGATGGGTCTGTAATTGCACGGAAGATATCTATCTCCCTTCTTAAAAATCGGGACTATGATACTTCTAGCCCAGGTCTCAGGTATTTTTGTCAGAGTTAAATTATTAAAAACATTTAGAATAAAGGGGCCCAGAAAGCCGGGTTCCACTTAATTAAATCGATGGGGAGCCTGCCTGGCCCGGCGCCTTGTTGCCTAGATTCTAGTTAATGGCTTCCACAACTTCTGAAATACTTATATCTATGGGTACCCGGCTGCCTGGGGTGAAAGTTACCTCACATGGGGGTGGAGGGGTGTAGATACCCGAAAAATGTTCGACCCATGCATCACTAGCGATATTACAGCTAATAGGCGTCGAGGACTGGCCCATAGAACGGACCTCCCTGACTGATGCCCAAAAAATGTTGCCCTTTTTCTGGCTAGCAGCCTCAGACAATTTGTCCCAACGTTCAATAAGGAGATCCTTCTTCCTATCATTAATTACCTTAGTATAATTCTTTCTGGCCAGTTTGACTTCTGTTATACACCTCGGGATGGCTGAAAGAGCCCTACGTAAATCCCTATTTGCTTGTGAGCATTCATGGTTGAACCATCTTGGGCTAGGTGCCACTTCGGGACAGGGTTTGGAGAGGAGGATTTTAATCGTCTGACAAATCTTCCTAAAATCTCGAACTATCTGTGCCGGTGGTAGTTCTAAAGAAAGGCAAGCAACAAAAAGAGACATTTTGTCCCCTGCCAATTTCCTGAAAATGTCAGAGTTGTCAACCCCCCTCCAACACAATCTTAGCTTATCAATTCAGACTATTAGGTTTGTGGCCCCACATTCGGTCTGAAAAGGCAGTGTGTATCGAAACCCTAATGGGATTATGATCTCCGAAGTCAGAGGGTATGACCTCAGCGGATGCCAGCTGTTTTTCTATCAGAGGGCATACAAAAATGAAATCTATAATAGAACTGCGACCCCTTCCCCTATAGGTTGGATAATTATTCGTAGTTGACCCAGTGACCAGGTCCATAATATTGGACAAAATATAGGATCTTATGAACCGGTTCAATTCTCTGCCTCTGCTTATCGATTGACTATAATAGGCCGATCCTTTATCAGAATGTATATCGAGAATTTTAGCATTAAAATCCCCCCCCAGTAAAATACCCAAGAGATCCCCATTGTTGGACTGGTTATCCAAATCTAAGATAAAATCAAAGAGCTTTATGAAACTCTTATTTGGAACTGACTGAAAATCATTGTTATAAAAATGTATCAAATGGAAATGAATCCCTCTTTTGTACAATACTACTTGATAATCTAAGCTATCGATGGGATTACCTTAAAACTTCCACCGGCAGCCACATTAATTCCCATGAACAGTCCTCCTGATGGTCTACCCATCCTAGGTACTTGTGATAGCACACTGAAGCAATGAAACCCCTCGATGTATAATTCTTCTGTGGCCCAGGTTTCTCGGAACATGACAATGTCATATTTCCTGATCACATTTATCCAGTCTATGCTGTCGAGTTTTGTGCGTAGACCAGCCACATTCCAGCTCAATACACTCAGTCTAGCATCATTGCCACTTTTTAGTGAGTTTGACCTCTCTGTGGGGCAGTTAGATCTAATTGGGATATTTATGATTGGCCTATCATTCACTTCTACGTTAGATGCCATGTCTAATGGTCAATCTTGTGTATCCAGGCTGGACAGGGCGTGATAACCATTGGATAGGGGCATGACTGTTTCAATGCTTATATTTGGAAATAGGGATGGCTTGTAGAAGTAGCCCAAAAGGAGAGTACTGATATTGCTCGGGGGGTTAAGTGATTCATCTGTGATGGATAGATGACGACGGACCAATTGGGGCTTTCTAAAATTTAACACAATGCAGTCCCCTTCTACAGATTTATTTGATGGTCCGATCCACCCTACTCTCCTGGCCATGATTATTTCTTCCATCCTATATGGGTCAAACCTTTTATGTTTATGAAGCCAGTCTACCGACTTGTTTTGCAAATCAGACCAGGACTCTTTCTGTCCCTCCCTTAGCGCAGGAACGCCAGTTAGGACAAGCACATATGATGCAGAGGCTGGTGGGAGGTGTAATACATCCGAGTTAAAATTGGAACCGGGCTTACTAAGATCTCTATTCACAGTGTTGGTGTCATTAACTGGCCTTAGGCCCTGCTTAGGCGGCCTGCCCTGATTGTTGCCCCCCTTGTGAGTACCCATACCATCCTTCCTTATCGTCAGTCCGCTGCTTCTATTAATATGACCATCGCTTTTTGCTGGGGGAGCTCCCCTAATCCCACATAGTTCACAAAAGGTAGCTTGGGGGCGCGCCATAGGATCAACTGTGCGTCGAGATTGCGAGTCACCATTACAATTAGTTTGACCATTTGTTTAACCATTTGGTGCTGGTTGCAAAGCAATTTCCCCGCCCCCACCCCTGATTGTATTCGCCACCGAGGTATTTCATTTTCTCCCACAAGACATCAAGTTTCATAACAAAAATCTCCATTTAGTCATCCAGTCTGGACTCAAATCCTTCCATCAAAGTATCTAAAATGTCGAGGTCCATATCGGTTGTATTAGGGCCTTTAACTAAAGGATCTTCAGTCTTGGTGGAGATAGAGTTGGTCATCCGGGCTTCAACTATTCCATTGCCACTGCTACCATCGCTACTGCACGGGATGCCTGTGTTGGAGTCTATCATTTTTTGCCTGGGCTTTAACTGATTTAGTTTTACTACGTTTTTCTTTCCCCCGAGTGCTGTAGCAACCAATGTACGCTCTCTGGCTGTCTTGCTCAAAGTCCCTCATGTATTGTCAGCAGGGGCGCTTAGATCCTGGTTAATAGAAGAGGATGGAGACAGCATATTTGTAACTACTATATCAGGGCTTAGAGGCACAGAGGAAGATCTTAAACAACCCGAAGAAGTTAAGTCAAAAGTACCCCCAGGTGACAAACGTGGTTGGAGCGGGACAATGTCTAAAGACAATCGTCTCTCGGTTGCCTCTATCTCGTGTATGATCACCGATTCTGCCCTTGTAAAAAAGTCATCTAATGTTCCAACTCCCCCCTTCCGTTTACTAATTTTTAACAGTGGGGTCGGTTGGTTGCTTAATAGCAGTCAGTAGGACGATATTCTAACAGTAGTGTGTTTGGCAGCGAAACTTTGTAAGTTTGACACGTTACCTGGCTTCCGAGAGTCCATGTACCTTATTGCGGACGCCAAATAGGGTGGCCCAGCCCGGACCCTGATGGCCACAGACGGCCCGCCCTTTGCCCGGGCTTAGCCCGGCGCACGCCCACGTGCGTCCCGTGGGACGGGAGAGGCTTATTGGTTAAGTACCGCCGAGTGTCAAGGGGGCAGGGCTAGATGGCCGCTGTTGGCACTGCAGGCTCCTGGGGCGGTAAATCCTTCTTTCGCTTTGCCCCCGCTGGCTCCTGCCAGCAACACCACACACGAAGTGTCTCCAGCGAAGCCGGAGGCGCGAGAAGCTTTTGAAATCCCCCGGTGTCAGGGGGCGGGGCTAGATGGCCGCTGTTCGCCCTGCAGGCTCCTGGGGTGGTAAGTCCTTCTTTCGATTTGCCCCCGCTGGCTCCTGCCAGCAACACCTCACACAAAGCGTCTCCCACGAAGCGAGAGGCGCGAGAAGCTTTTAAAATCCCCCGGTGTCAGGGGGGGCGGGGCTAGATGGCCGCTGTTCGCCCTGCAGGCTCCTGGGGCGGTAAGTCCTTCATTCGCTTTGCCCCCGCTGGCTCCTGCCAGCAACACCACACACGAAGCGTCTCCCTATAACTGACAACTTAGGCCCGCTATTTTAGGGCCAGATAACGGCAACTCCCGGACCCTCACCAAAATGGATTCTCCGTACAGCTGTGGTGCAGTGGCAAGACCATCTCACTTTGCAGCACAGACCTCTCTCTTTGATCCCCCGCTCTACTCACCCATAGGGGTCAGTAGTTTGCGCTTTACAAATACTGTATTGATGTATCTTCGCACTCCCTATACAACGCCACCTAAGCACCATATACAACTTGAACAGGTGTGGCACAGCGCCCAGAGCACATGACTTCTCAGCATAGCACACACAGTTTAGGCTCACGGTTTCAGTGCAGCAGCAGCTCAATTTAACAGCACAACACTCTAGGCAATACCTTACTTAATTTCTGTACCCCGCACTTTCAGACCGGTAGGGGTCAGTAGTTCAACGGCTTTACCCCAAGTCCATCAGCATCTCAGCTTACGCCCCCAGCGCCATCAGACCCCTAGGAGTGAGTAGTTAGCACTTCACAAATACCGAATTGATTTGATATGAGCAAATTTACCTTTGCACTTCCTCTATAACACCCCCTAAGCGCTATACACAAGCTAAAATGTTCGAAACAAAAGTCCATCCAAGTAGCTAGAACTACATGCTCACACTACTTGGACAGGTATGGCACAGCGCCTAGAGCACATGACTTCACAGCATATGACACACAGTTTGGGCTCACACTTTCATCCCCGAGTCCGGCAGCAGCTCAGCTTAGCACCATGAGACTCTAGACAATACCTCACAAAGTGTCCGTACCCCAGGACTTTCAGACCAGAATGGGTCAGTAGTTCGCCCTAGTAGGTATAAACACACGCTGACACTACTTCCACAGTTGTAGTGCAGCGGCCACAGCACATGACTTCACAGCATAAGACACACAATTTGGGCTCACGCTTTAATCCCAGAGTCCTGCACCAGCTCACCTTAGCAGCATCAGACTCTATGCAACACCTCACTTAATTTCCGTAACCCACCACTTTCACACCGGTAGGGGGTGAATACTTCACTTCACACCCCCTCTATAGCACACCCTAAACACTCCACAGAGGTTACAGTGCTCCTACCCTCCTATTTCTCACTTTTTTCACCCTTTTTCCCCTTACTCGCTTCAACGGAATCACAAAATGGCGTCCAACACTTCCTAGTTGCAACCTCTCGCACCGCTTGCAGCCAATCAGCAGCAAGCTCGTGCTCGTAACGCCTCAGCCAATCAGATGGCAGAATTCCCAAATATCGATATCTGTAAAGTTCGATATTTCTCAAAAACTACTGAACGGATTTACACCAAATAAACAAAAGTGTGCTTTCTAGACCAAGACCCTTCTTCCTGCCAAATTTGGGGTAATTCCGTTCACCCATTTGACCTGTAGCCTTGTCTAAAGTTTCCTATGTGAATTTACATGGAGAAAACATGTTTGGGAACCCCCTTTTTTCTCAGCCCCCCTTGAAGAATCACCCCCAAACTTTCAACATAGGAGCTGAATTCAACAAAGAATTACTTTTGAAAATTTTCCGAGGATTCGTCAATCGGCGCCAAAGTTATTGGGAATAGAATCTTGCGATTTTCCTATGGTAACTAGGTCCTAATTATAACTACCTCCTGGCGACCGCCAGTAGGTAATATATATATATATGTATACATATCCAGGGGAAATAGCTTTTACAACGCTGTTGTTACCATGCAGGTAGGTAACAACGCGGTTGTTACAACGACCGCGGTTGCCATGCGAGGCTTTACATCGCAAGTCGTTTCTACGACTTGCACTAGGTGGCGTGCAACACCAGGTAATGTGTTGGATTTTAAATCCAACACATTTCCTGCTGTTGCGCTAACTTGAGTAAGAATAGTAATTTATACTATTCCTAAATCCAGCACGCCATCTAATGCAAGTTGTAGAAACGACTTGCAAAGCCACGCGTGGTAACAACCCGGTCATTGTCAATGACCGAGTTGTAACCTACTGCGTGGTAATAGCACGCGTAGTAAAGTGCTATATTCTATATCCAGTGGCGATCAGGCCGAGAAAAAAGGGGTGTTCGAAAAATCAAAATTCACATGAATTTTCCAAAGACTTCTTTGAGAAGCGTTATCACAAAAACTGATGAATGGAATTTCACCAAATTTGAAAACAATAAATTAACAATAAAGAAATGAAGATTGTGTGAAGAAATAAATACAATACAATTGTATATCATAAGATGGATTTTGAGTGGAACCATTTTGGATGAACATTAAGAATTTTTAGATCTTCAGCTCCCTGCAGCATTGCCTCTCAGCAATCCACTTGGCTTAGAGAGAAGAGGATATTCTTTTAAGTACAATTTACACCTGGGGACGAACAAGAGCTACCTTGAAAGCACACACATTTGATAAAAAATTATATGTATTTGATTAATTTGGTTATATATTTAGGAGTGCATGCACAAAACCCAGCATTTCCATATCTTAATATAAGAAATAAAATGCCCTCTCTCATACATTTTAAGAATACTGCAAGTCACCTCTGAGTTCCATGAGCTTCTAAAGGAACATTGCCTTTGGCCTTGTTCCTGTATTTGGTGATGTAACTCCTCAGTCACTTGCAATATTCATATAATGTAGGTCTTGGGGTACTTTATCCCATATATAGTAGGGCAGGCAGTATATCTGTCAGATTTGTGAAAGAGTAACCAATCAGTAAGCATGGGCGGATTTTGTGAATTGGCAATCCGCGAAATTGCGTATTTACGGATTGGCAATCCGCAAAATCCGGGAACTCTCGCGAATTTGCGGATTTTTTTTTTGTGTTTGAAAGGGTTTCTGCCAGTTCGCGAGGGTTTTGTACCAGTTCGCAATTGCGAACTTACTTGTCGGCTCGCAACGGCCGCGACTATGCTGTTTCTACGTCTGGTTCATCATCACAGGTTCACAGCACCCTCTGTTTCACCACTGCCACCCTCTGGTACACCCATGCCACCCTCTGGTACATCACTGCCACCCTCTGGTTGGTTTATCACTGTAGATTATGGGGGTGAAAAAAAGCAAGCACACCTGCCCTGCTTCAACTGACATGAATTAATTTGGGGTTGATTAATGTGTCACTGAATTTAAACTTCCAGTCTGGCTGGCACCTGCTTCCTTATCTCTAATTTGCTTTCTGTTGCAGTGCGCAGTTTCACAGGACCTTTGTGGCCTATAGTTGCAAGTAGGCAACTGATCTCTGAAGGGGCCCCTCAGGAAGCACTACAGGGAATGGTTACTAATGATAAGATTGAACTTTTGCACCTGCTGAGTGCTTTCAGTTTTGTCTGTAATTGCTTTCTGTTGCAGTGTAACTTTTTTAACAGGACCTTTGTTGTATACTTGTAGCTATTCTCTGAGCCTGCTGTGAGGGTCAGAGCAGGGTCATAGAATAGTTGCAAGTAGGCAAATGAACTCTGAAGGGACCCCTCAGGAAGCACTACAGGGAATGGTTACTAATGATAAGATTGAACTTTTGCACCTGCTGAGTGCTTTCAGTTTTGCAAAAATCCAAATATCCAGCAGCATCCACAAAAAGTAATCCTTCCAGGTCAAGATCCAAATCAAAGTGACCAGCACATGAAGAAAGCACTGGGAGGAGCCTGCTGGACAGGAACAGGAAGTTGGAGACTGTGGGGCACTTCCTTCCTCCTCCCCCCCCCCAAAATGGACTCCTTGCAGAGAAAAAGTGCAGGAAAATGTCAACCTGAGGAGTTATTCTGATAAAAATCATAATTTTCAAGGTTTATGCTGCCTGCTGGTGGATTTCTTGTGCGAAATTGCAAATTTTGCAATCTCGCAATTGCGAGATTGTCGCTGCCCGCCGCATCTACGTGTTCGCAAGTGTTTACTCCCGCGAAATTGTATAGTATTCTAGTTGGTAAGTGCAACCAAGCAAAAAATCCGCTTCGCACGGATTTTACGAATTTTCGGTAAGTTCGCTAGAGTTCGCGGATTGCGAATTTGCCAAAAATCCGCAAAATCCGCGAGCGGAACGGATTTTACGCCCATACTTACCAATCAGCCAAACTTAAATTCAGGCCCAGAGTTCTCTCTCCCTGGTTCCCTTCATGCATCTGTACCGAAGTCTCATAATACACTTGATTAAAAGTGATTTAAAATAACCTCGTGAGAGTCCTTTCTTGCCTATTTTAGTCCATATTAAATTTGGAACAGATCAATTGCAGATTTAACATCCCCAAACCACACTTCTAGAGTGCCTGTAAATACAATTTTGAATGAAATAATATAAAACGAATGTATGATGCACAGTGTAAGAACTAGCACAAAACCCTGATTGCTCAAATTGAATTAGCTGATTCTTTAATGCCTAATCCTCCAAGGCTTCCTCAACAACCTTGGAAAATAGTTTTGCTGAAACATCAATGAAAGAAATAAAAAAATAATGTATAAGTGTGTGGATGATTTAGGGAATCTTCCTTAAAAATCGATCTAATTGATCAAATTCATGACCCCTTCCAGTTCCTCAATATGCATCTTCAGTGGGCTATCTCATTGTAAAATGATACATAAACCCAGACCAAATTTTGGGATCCATTTTATAAACCTTTTTGTATGGTGAAAATGGAGAAAGATTGCATTGCACAGATGTATGAACACTAAACATGAAGGGTTTAACTCTTAAGCAAACTTTGAATTTAGAACAACATGCAAATGTGTAGGGCAAAACACACTTCATTGGATATTTAAAAAACAAGCCAGATAGTTATTTGTAAAAAAAATTAATGTCAGTCAGTCAGTCAAATTTCTTTATTCGATTAATAAAAATCAAAAAAGGGTGGACACATATTACATTTCATCATTACAAGCACAGTACATTAATTTATTAGTTACAAATGTAAAAAAGTAAAACATTCATACAGCCATATTTCGTGGGATTAATACATATAGAAAGTATCTAAAAGTTATAAAAAGTTATAAAAACATCATATATACTAAGAATGATCAGGTGTTAGTTGGTATAGACTTTGAGTTTAGGCGATTCTTATTAATGCGAACTCCTGCGACTAAAAAATTTGCTACCTGAAATGTTACTCTTGCACTGGGTAAGAGTTGCAAGAACATGAGTGCTGGCCTGACCTGTGCAAAGCCTGCCTCGCGCAAAATTGATAGCAAATATTTTTTCCTGATCTTGGTATAGTGATCACAGAACATAATAAAATGTAACGTGTCCTGAAGAGAAAAATGATCACAGTCACAGGGTTTTGCATTCTCCGGTGTATCCCAATTAAGATAATGACCAAGCATTAAATGAATAAGATTAAAACGAAATCTGGTTAAAAGAAATCGATGAAATGGTCTGGTTACTAAGATAAGATATGGTTCAATGCCCGGGGCAGTCTTTAGCGTATAATTCTTTCTGACAAGTGGCTTCTTTAGTTCAATTTCTTCCCTTTCTAATGTATACATATTAACCAAGGTACTTTTTACTGTGTTAAGATCCTCTTTTGTAATATGTTCTGGGGAGAGAAAAAGCTCAGGACGACCCGCTTGTGTAAGTTGTGACTTAACGTATCTCACCCACGGGATATTTAAGGCTCTATCCAGGGCTAAACAATCTTTAAGGATTATATGATTTAATGATATCTCCTTATTGAGCCAGGTGTTTAGCCAGCAAGTGACTGGGGCTAACTTTAATGCATCTGTTACGTATCCCAAACCCAGTTCTGCGTGTAGTGAGTATATAGGGGTAGAATGGGGAACAGAGAGCAACGATCTCAAAAAAGTATTTTCCACCTTTTGAATCTTGTCGTGGTTCACATGACCCCAGATGGCGGAGCCATAATAGGCTAAAGACAAACATTTGGCTTTATGTACTTTTATAATAGCCTCCATGGGGCGTGCTCTCCAGACTTTTTGTAAATCCAAGCAATGCTGCACCCGCTCTTGCTACAGCATTACTCTTGGAAAGTTGCTGGGGGCCCCAGGTTCCTCTGTCATCAAATAAGACCCCTAGGTATGGAAAGGATGGAACTCTCCTGCCCAGTACAGAAAAAAGTTTTAGTTTTCTTTTTCCTACCTGCAACTCCATTAATCATAATCTGCGATTTCTGAGTGTTCATTTTCAGGTCTAGGGAGGCCATAAAATTACCAAAAGAGGCCAATAGTCGGCTAAGGGCCACCCCAGAACGTGCCAAAAGAATGGCGTCATCCCCGTACAGGAGGACCGGGATCTTTGTCTCTCCTGCACGCGGGATATCCAAGGATGCATCCGCCAAAGCTGGCTCAAGGGCGTTGATATAGAGTGTGAAGAGGAGGGGGGCAAGGATACATTCTTGCCTAACCCCCCTCTCCGATTTGAAGTGACAGGTGCACCTCCCCTCCTTGGTGACTCTAACCGAGGCCGAAAGGTCGCTGTGAAGTTCGGCTATATAGCTAACCGATGGAGGATCAAAACCCATTCCAAAAGGACCCCCCACAGCCTCGCCCTGTTAACAAGGTTGAAGGCTGAGGAGAGGTCCATAAAGGCCATTTACAGAGACCCTCCTGGCAATCGAATACTTGTTTATAAGGAGTTCGAGGTTAAGACACTGGTCCAGTGTACTCCTGTTTGCCCTGAAGCCATATTGTGCATTTGACATAATCCCATCAAGCCATGTTGTCAGTCTCCCCAATAACACTCTGCCCAGGATTTTTACACTAGAATCTATTAGCGAGATCGGCCTATAACAGGCTGGATCTCCACTCAGACCTTTTTTAAAAATTGGGATAATTATAGATTTTGCCAAAGACTCGGGAAAGTTGTGGTCTCTTGTGGCGTTAAAAACGTTACTGAGGATTTTAGCCCAAAAAATCGGTGCACACTTGAAGAGATCAGCGGGTACCCCATCTGGGCCCGGGGCTTTATTCTTTAGTGTGTCATTTATGGCTTTCTCCACTTCCTCAGCCCTGAAAGCTGGGACCAATTCTACATTTCCGGGAGGCGTTATCTCGTGTGCGGTAGTGTAGGCTGGATGACTATATATGTTTCCAAAATGGGCCACCCACTGTTCATCCGGAATAATACATTCTACTCCATGGTTCTCTATACCCGAGAAGTAGGGATGGTTTATAATTGACCAAAATTTGGTGCTATCCCGCTGTGCCTCAACCGATAGTAAATCATTCCAGGCCTTATCTTTGATCTCTAATTTACGGGCCTGGATGGCCTGTTTATATTGTTTTCTAAGGGATTCAATAAGTGCTCTGTCCCTTTGTTTTTCCTTTAACGCTGTAAGGAGAACTGAGTGAGCTTTTGTGCAATTGGAGTCAAACCATTTTGGCCCCAAATTCAAACCTGGTTTTATTTTAACCGTTAACTCGGAATTAACTTGATGGCATATAAAATTAAAAGCCTCAATTAATATTGCATTCGAGTCGATATTATCCAGGCAAATGCCCACCTCTACCTCGACCTTAGCCAGGGTGTCTTGTAAAAAGGTCATTGGGATTACATTGTCCCATTTTAGCCTCTGATTCTGGTCTTTAGGGACCAGCTCAGTGGCGCAAGGATCCTGCATCTCAATACATCCCAGTGGTCCCCATCGGGCAACCTCCAGGATTATGGGATTGTGATCGCTAAAAACAGAATGTTCTACCCTGTAGTTTATGACCTGCGACAAAACATAAGTGGATAGAAAAATAAAATCAATAACCGTGCCTGTGTTATTTCCTACATGTGTTCAACCTAAGCCCAATCTCGCAGCATCCAGATTTGTAGACGTTCATTGATGCCAGGAGAAGCTCCAAAGCCTCCCCCTGTTTTGTATGTTCAAAATGCGTCCGGAGCGAGTGGGGAAAACCCTCGCTATCTTCCCGAAGGCACTCTAAACTACATGGGTGAATGTTAAAGTCTCCCATAAGTATGACCTCAAACTGATGTTTACTGGACTCCCTATACTTGTTCGAGAACTCCCCTAGAGAGTCTAGATTCTCATTTGGGGTGTGACTGACTGGAGAATTATAAAAGTTTATCAATAATAGGGTGGGGGAGTTAGTTATCTTTAGTTCAACAACTAAACAATTTCTAGAGCCACAATCAATCTGTTTTGCTGTACCTTTCATATTTAATGAAATGAATGTGGCTAAACCTCCCTTCGCTCTGCCAGCCGTACTAGGTTCGGCTGGAATACTAAAATGGATATAGCCATCCACAGCCAGGCTATTTCTCATGTCCCATGTTTCTTGCAATGCTAGAATTTCATGGGCTCTAATCATGCCCAGCCAATTTTGTAAAAAAAATTAATGATATTCTGGGGCTTATATTCAGAAATGACATTCAGGTCCTGTGAGTGCACAAGCTATATATTCTGGACCTCATTAGCAGTACCCAGATCAGGATGAGGGAATTGTTGGAGGTGCAAAAAAGAACTCTTGAATCACAGCAGGATTGGGTGAATACTTCACTTCACACCCCCTCTATAGCACACCCTAAACACTCCACAGAGGTTACAGTGCTCCTACCCTCCTATTTCTCACTTTTTTCACCCTTTTTCCCCTTACTCGCTTCAACGGAATCACAAAATGGCGTCCAACACTTCCTAGTTGCAACCTCTCGCACCGCTTGCAGCCAATCAGCAGCAAGCTCGTGCTCGTAACGCCTCAGCCAATCAGATGGCAGAATTCCCAAATATCGATATCTGTAAAGTTCGATATTTCTCAAAAACTACTGAACGGATTTACACCAAATAAACAAAAGTGTGCTTTCTAGACCAAGACCCTTCTTCCTGCCAAATTTGGGGTAATTCCGTTCACCCATTTGACCTGTAGCCTTGTCTAAAGTTTCCTATGGGAATTTACATGGAGAAAACATGTTTGGGACCCCCCTTTTTTCTCAGCCCCCCTTGAAGAATCACCCCCAAACTTTCAACATAGGAGCTGAATTCAACAAAGAATTACTTTTGAAAATTTTCCGAGGATTCGTCAATCGGCGCCAAAGTTATTGGGAATAGAATCTTGCGATTTTCCTATGGTAACTAGGTCCTAATTATAACTACCTCCTGGCGACCGCCAGTAGGTAATATATATATATATATATGTATACATATCCAGGGGAAATAGCTTTTACAACGCTGTTGTTACCATGCAGGTAGGTAACAACGCGGTTGTTACAACGACCGCGGTTGCCATGCGAGGCTTTACATCGCAAGTCGTTTCTACGACTTGCACTAGGTGGCGTGCAACACCAGGTAATGTGTTGGATTTTAAATCCAACACATTTCCTGCTGTTGCGCTAACTTGAGTAAGAATAGTAATTTATACTATTCCTAAATCCAGCACGCCATCTAATGCAAGTTGTAGAAACGACTTGCAAAGCAAAGCCACGCGTGGTAACAACGCTGTCATTGTCAATGACCGAGTTGTAACCTACTGCGTGATAATAGCACGCGTAGTAAAGTGCTATATTCTATATCCAGTGGCGATCAGGCCGAGAAAAAAGGGGTGTTTGAAAACTCAAAATTCACATGCATTTTCCAAAGACTTCTTTGAGAAGCGTTATCACAAAAACTGATGAATGGAATTTCACCAAATTTGAAAACAATAAATTAACAATAAAGAAATGAAGATTGTGTGAAGAAATAAATACAATACAATTGTATATCATAAGATGGATTTTGAGTGGAACCATTTTGGATGAACATTAAGAATTTTTAGATCTTCAGCTCCCTGCAGCATTGCCTCTCAGCAATCCACTTGGCTTAGAGAGAAGAGGATATTCTTTTAAGTACAATTTACACCTGGGGACGAACAAGAGCTACCTTGAAAGCACACACATTTGATAAAAAATTATATGTATTTGATTAATTTGGTTATATATTTAGGAGTGCATGCACAAAACCCAGCATTTCCATATCTTAATATAAGAAATAAAATGGCCTCTCTCATACATTTTAAGAATACTGCAAGTCACCTCTGAGTTCCATGAGCTTCTAAAGGAACATTGCCTTTGGCCTTGTTCCTGTATTTGGTGATGTAACTCCTCAGTCACTTGCAATATTCTTATAATGTAGGTCTTGGGGTACTTTATCCCATATATAGTAGGGCAGGCAGTATATCTGTCAGATTTGTGAAAGAGTAACCAATCAGTAAGCATGGGCGGATTTTGCGAATTGGCAATCCGCGAAATTGCGTATTTACGGATTGGCAATCCGCAAAATTCGCGAACTCTCGCGAATTTGCGGATTTTTTTTTTTTTGTGTTCGAAAGGGTTTCTGCCAGTTCGCGAGGGTTTTGTACCAGTTCGCAATTGCAAACTTACTTGTCGGCTCGCAACGGCCGCGACTATGCTGTTTCTACGTCTGGTTCATCATCACAGGTTCACAGCACCCTCTGTTTCACCACTGCCACCCTCTGGTACACCCATGCCACCCTCTGGTACATCACTGCCACCCTCTGTTTGGTTTATCACTGTAGATTATGGGGGTGAAAAAAAGCAAGCACACCTGCCCTGCTTCAACTGACATGAATTAATTTGGGGTTGATTAATGTGTCACTGAATTTAAACTTCCAGTCTGGCTGGCACCTGCTTCCTTATCTCTAATTTGCTTTCTGTTGCAGTGCGCAGTTTCACAGGACCTTTGTGGCCTATAGTTGCAAGTAGGCAACTGATGTCTGAAGGGGCCCCTCAGGAAGCACTACAGGGAATGGTTACTAATGATAAGATTGAACTTTTGCACCTGCTGAGTGCTTTCAGTTTTGTCTGTAATTGCTTTCTGTTGCAGTGTAACTTTTTAACAGGACCTTTGTTGTATACTTGTAGCTATTCTCTGAGCCTGCTGTGAGGGTCAGAGCAGGGTCATAGAATAGTTGCAAGTAGGCAAATGAACTCTGAAGGGACCCCTCAGGAAGCACTACAGGGAATGGTTACTAATGATAAGATTGAACTTTTGCACCTGCTGAGTGCTTTCAGTTTTGCAAAAATCCAAATATCCAGCAGCATCCACAAAAAGTAATCCTTCCAGGTCAAGATCCAAATCAAAGTGACCAGCACATGAAGAAAGCACTGGGAGGAGCCTGCTGGACAGGAACAGGAAGTTGGAGACTGTGGGGCACTTCCTTCCTCCTCCCCCCCCCAAAATGGACTCCTTGCAGAGAAAAAGTGCAGGCAAATGTCAAACTGAGGAGTTATTCTGATAAAAATCATAATTTTCAAGGTTTATGCTGCCTGCTGGTGGATTTCTTGTGCGAAATTGCAAATTTTGCAATCTCGCAATTGCGAGATTGTCGCTGCCCGCCGCATCTACGTGTTCGCAAGTGTTTACTCCCGCGAAATTGTATAGTATTCTAGTTGGTAAGTGCAACCAAGCAAAAAATCCGCTTCACACGGATTTTACGAATTTTCGGTAAGTTCGCTAGAGTTCGCGGATTGCGAATTTGCCAAAAATCCCCAAAATCCGCGAGCGGAACGGATTTTACGCCCATACTTACCAATCAGCCAAACTTAAATTCAGGCCCAGAGTTCTCTCTCCCTGGTTCCCTTCATGCAGCTGTACCGAAGTCTCATAATACACTTGATTAAAAGTGATTTAAAATAACCTGGTGAGAGTCCTTTCTTGCCTATTTTAGTCCATATTAAATTTGGAACAGATCAATTGCAGATTTAACATCCCCAAACCACACTTCTAGAGTGCCTGTAAATACATTTTTGAATGAAATAATATAAAACAAATGTATGATGCACAGTGTAAGAACTAGCACAAAACCCTGATTGCTCAAATTGAATTAGCTGATTCTTTAATGCCTAATCCTCCAAGGCTTCCTCAACAACCTTGGAAAATAGTTTTGCTGAAACATCAATGAAAGAAATAAAAAAATAATGTATAAGTGTGTGGATGATTTAGGTTACCTTCCTTAAAAATCGATCTAATTGATCAAATTCATGACCCCTTCCAGTTCCTCAATATGCATCTTCAGTGGGCTATCTCATTGTAAAATGATACATAAACCCAGACCAAATTTTGGGATCCATTTTATAAACCTTTTTGTATGGTGAAAATGGAGAAAGATTGCATTGCACAGATGTATGACCACTAAACATGAAGGGTTTAACTCTTAAGCAAACTTTGAAATTTAGAACAACATGCAAATGTGTAGGGCAAAACACACTTCATTGGATATTTAAAAAACAAGCCAGATAGTTATTTGTAAAAAAAATTAATGTCAGTCAGTCAGTCAAATTTCTTTATTCGATTAATAAAAATCAAAAAAGGGTGGACACATATTACATTTCATCATTACAAGCACAGTACATTAATTTATTAGTTACAAATGTAAAAAAGTAAAAAAATTCATACAGTCATATTTCGTGGGATTAATACATATAGAAAGTATCTAAAAGTTATAAAAAGTTATAAAAACATCATATATACTAAGAATGATCAGGTGTTAGTTGGTATAGACTTTGAGTTTAGGCGATTCTTATTAATGCGAACTCCTGCGACTAAAAAATTTGCTACGTGAAATGTTACTCTTGCACTGGGTAAGAGTTGCAAGAACATGAGTGCTGGCCTGACCTGTGCAAAGCCTGCCTCGCGCAAAATTGGTAGCAAATATTTTTTCCTGATCTTGGTATAGTGATCACAGAACATAATAAAATGTAACGTGTCCTGAAGAGAAAAATGATCACAGTCACAGGGTTTTGCATTCTCTGGTGTATCCCAATTAAGATAATGACCAAGCATTAAATGAATAAGATTAAAACGAAATCTGGTTAAAAGAAATCGATGAAATGGTCTGGTTACTAAGATAAGATATGGTTGAATGCCCGGGGCAGTCTTTAGCAAATAATTCTTTCTGACAAGTGGCTTCTTTAGTTCAATTTCTTCCCTTTCTAATGTATACATATTAACCAAGGTACTTTTTACTGTGTTAAGATCCTCTTTTGTAATACGTTCTGGGGAGAGAAAAAGCTCAGGACGACCCGCTTGTGTAAGTTGTGACTTATCGTATCTCACCCACGGGATATTTAAGGCTCTATCCAGGGCTAAACAATCTTTAAGGATTATATGATTTAATGATATCTCCTTATTGAGCCAGGTGTTTAGCCAGCAAGTGACTGGGGCTAACTTTAATGCATCTGTTACGTATCCCAAACCCAGTTCAGCGTGTAGTGAGTATATAGGGGTAGAATGGGGAACAGAGAGCAACGATCTCAAAAAAGTATTTTCCACCTTTTGAATCTTGTCGTGGTTCACATGACCCCAGATGGCGGAGCCATAATAGGCTAAAGACAAACATTTGGCTTTATGTACTTTTATAATAGCCTCCATGGGGCGTGCTCTCCAGACTTTTTGTAAATCCAAGCAATGCTGCACCCGCTCTTGCTACAGCATTACTCTTGGAAAGTTGCTGGGGGCCCCAGGTTCCTCTGTCATCAAATAAGACCCCTAGGTATGGAAAGGATGGAACTCTCCTGCCCAGTACAGAAAAAAGTTTTAGTTTTCTTTTTCCTACCTGCAACTCCATTAATCATAATCTGCGATTTCTGAGTGTTAATTTTCAGGTCTAGGGAGGCCATAAAATTACCAAAAGAGGCCAATAGTCGGCTAAGGGCCACCCCAGAACGTGCCAAAAGAATGGCGTCATCCCCGTACAGGAGGACCGGGATCTTTGTCTCTCCTGCACGCGGGATATCCAAGGATGCATCCGCCAAAGCTGGCTCAAGGGCGTTGATATAGAGTGTGCAGAGGAGGGGGGCAAGGATACATTCTTGCCTAACCCCCCTCTCCGATTTGAAGTGACAGGTGCACCTCCCCTCCTTGGTGACTCTAACCGAGGCCGAAAGGTCGCGGTGAAGTTCGGCTATATAGCTAACCGATGGAGGATCAAAACCCATGTCCAAAAGGACCCCCCACAGCCTCGCCCTGTTAACAAGGTCGAAGGCTGAGGAGAGGTCCATAAAGGCCATTTACAGAGACCCCCCTGGCAATCGAATACTTGTTTATAAGGAGTTCGAGGTTAAGACACTGGTCCAGTGTACTCCTGTTTGCCCTGAAGCCATATTGTGCATTTGACATAATCCCATCAAGCCATGTTGTCAGTCTCCCCAATAACACTCTGCCCAGGATTTTTACACTAGAATCTATTAGCGAGATCGGCCTATAACAGGCTGGATCTCCCCTCAGACCTTTTTTAAAAATTGGGATAATTATAGATTTTGCCCAAGACTCGGGAAAGTTGTGGTCCCTTGTGGCGTTACTGAGGATTTTAGCCCCAAAAAATCGGTGCACACTTGAAGAGATCAGCGGGTACCCCATCTGGGCCCGGGGCTTTATTCTTTAGTGTGTCATTTATGGCTTTCTCCACTTCCTCAGCCCTGAAAGCTGGGACCAATTCTACATTTCCGGGAGGCGTTATCTCGTGTGCGGTAGTGTAGGCTGGATAACTATATATGTTTCCAAAATGGGCCACCCACTGTTCATCCGGAATAATACATTCTACTCCATGGTTCTCTATACCCGAGAAGTAGGGACGGTTTATAGTTGACCAAAATTTGGTGCTATCCCGCTGTGCCTCAACCGATAGTAAATCATTCCAGGCCTTATCTTTGATCTCCAATTTACGGGCCTGGATGGCCTGTTTATATTGTTTTCTAAGGGATTCAATAAGTGCTCTGTCCCTTTGTTTTTCCTTTAACGCTGTAAGGAGAACTGAGTGAGCTTTTGTGCAATTGGAGTCAAACCATTTTGGCCCCAAATTCAAACCTGGTTTTATTTTAACCGTTAACTCGGAATTAACTTGATGGCATATAAAATTAAAAGCCTCAATTAATATTGCATTCGAGTCGATATTATCCAGGCAAATGCCCACCTCTACCTCGACCTTAGCCAGGGTGTCTTGTAAAAAGGTCATTGGGATTACATTGTCCCATTTTAGCCTCTGATTCTGGTCTTTAGGGACCAGCTCAGTGGCGCAAGGATCCTGCATCTCAATACATCCCAGTGGTCCCCATTGGGCAACCTCCAGGATTATGGGATTGTGATCGCTAAAAACAGAATGTTCTACCCTGTAGTTTATGACCTGCGACAAAACATAAGTGGATAGAAAAATAAAATCAATAACCGTGCCTGTGTTATTTCCTACATGTGTTCAACCTAAGCCCAATCTCGCAGCATCCAGATTTGTAGACGTTCATTGATGCCAGGAGAAGCTCCAAAGCCTCCCCCTGTTTTGTATGTTCAAAATGCGTCCGGAGCGAGTGGGGAAAACCCTTGCTATCTTCCCGAAGGCACTCTAAACTACATGGGTGAATGTTAAAGTCTCCCATAAGTATGACCTCAAACTGATGTTTACTGGACTCCCTATACTTGTTCGAGAACTCCCCTAGAGAGTCTAGATGCTCATTTGGGGTGTGACTGACTGGAGAATTATAAAAGTTTATCAATAATAGGGTGGGGGAGTTAGTGATCTTTAGTTCAACAACTAAACAATTTCTAGAGCCACAATCAATCTGTTTTGCTGTACCTTTCATATTTAATGAAATGAATGTGGCTAAACCTCCCTTCGCTCTGCCAGCCGTACTAGGTTCGGCTGGAATACTAAAATGGATATAGCCATCCACAGCCAGGCTATTTCTCATGTCCCATGTTTCTTGCAATGCTAGAATTTCATGGGCTCTAATCATGCCCAGCCAATTTTGTAAAAAAAATTAATGATATTCTGGGGCTTATATTCAGAAATGACATTCAGGTCCTGTGAGTGCACAAGCTATATATTCTGGACCTCATTAGCAGTACCCAGATCAGAATGAGGGAATTGTTGGAGGTGCAAAAAAGAACTCTTGAATCACAGCAGGATATCTTCCCCCAAGTACCCTGCCCATCTGAATGTGGAGCGGAGGGACAAAAAGTATGCATTTTCCTCAGATGAATGAAGTTGGACCCTTCTTATAAAACAATAGTTATGGTGAAAAAGTAAAGACGTAAGCTGAAAGCCTGTGATGGTACTCTTGTAATTGTATTCTGATCCTTTTAAAACCGAATTAATCAAGGTGGAGCAGAGAGTGCCATTTTAGAGGAGTTCTAGATTGGAAATGTATGATTCATTCTGTCTTTTCCCTCTCGCTTGCTGTATTGTCTGTTCCTCCACTTCCCTGAAGCCTTACTGTCAAACAGGGGTATTGATAAAGAGAAGGGTACCTATCCAACTAAAGAAAGACATTTTCATATGGCTAAAACAAAAAATTATTATCAAACGAATTTCGAAAAAGATAAAATAATTGAATAGGGTAAAATACACCAAAATGATCAGTATTGGATAATAGGAACCAGAGATTTAAATTTTTTATGTTTTAAGGAAAAACATGCCTAGAAAAAGTAAAGCACCAATGTAAAATCTGAGTCCGCAGTTAAACAAAACGTAGGGGTAATTTCAGACCATTAATGATGGAGCAGATGTCATGTACAATAAAGGGGTTATTCCAGACAAAGATTTTACAAAGGTCTTGGTCTATTTGCTGGAGTGCAAAGTTTTCCACCTAGATAGGGAGCAACGCTGAAGCCAGCAAAGTTCCATCAAAGTCCTATATGTTTTCAAGAGAGATCCCAGTGAAGCAACTGGTTTTAGTATGAAAGTTGTGAGCCGGGCAAAAGTCGATTTCGTAGCTGATGATGTCCTTTGGCTGATAGGATAAATTTGCCACCTTGCCCAGGTCTAAGTATCAACCTTCGGATTTAGTCGCTTCTTTTGTTTTCAACATCCACCAGTGGGACAATGATGTAGACTATAGCTGGGCAGGGTTCCATAAGGCCAGATACCTGCACTGCAGTATCCAGCTGAATTAGTTGTCAGTACAACTGATTTCTACAAGTAGGACAAACCTTGTATTTTTTGCCCACCAAGGACACCCACTCTCTGAGAAAGTCACAGTACCCGGTTCCGGTCCTTGGGAGGTGAAACAATTTGGAAGTTCCACTTTTCTAAACTGCTGGGAAAGTTCATCCTGGTTCCTCCTGTAGCCCAGAGGTGCTTAAGGCAGTCATTTAGTCACCAGATTGCTTTCTAGCCAGGGCTTCAGCGGGATCCAGTCGAAAGTGACATTTGGAACTTGTTGAAGCCCATCTGCATTTTGTGTCCCTGGATCGGGCAAACAGGATACTAACCACTTGACCCTTGAAGAGTAGTTCAAGTTCCGGGGCAACAACAAGAGTCCTTCCATCTTCTTCCTGCCATGCAGCAGAGTCTTCCTTCAAGATGTTTTCTTTCCATGTCCAATAATGTTCTAAACTGCTGAAGGTGAGGTACCTGTGTTATACTGTGCACAGGCAAGTGATTAGAGAATTTCCTTCATCCAATCTTGACAACACTTAAACACTAGCCTCATCTCCTTTTTCAGCGATTCCTCTCTTGGGTTACTGTGGACATTTCCATAAACCCTAAAAACCAAATTGTTGTCTCCATCCTCCACCTGTAGGAGCTTGAGCCTCCTTTAGCCACTCCCCAGTTCAGCTTAGGTACTCTTCCCTCTGCTAGAGTCCAAGCTAGTTTTCCCTCTTGCTGGGATGGAAGCCAGAAAACAAAGTATTACCCTTGAAATAAATGGATGCCGTTCTTGACAGCCCGTTTTGGCATCACTACATCAAAAGACGAAGTGCTAAGGTTGCCTGTTTTCCTGCCATTTGTTCATGTCCCCCTCTCATAAGGCTAATACCTATTACATTGGAAGTTGTTGACAACACTCCTGCCTTCCTGGACTAAGAAGTCATGCAATTTTACTCGGAGTAGCAGGGTCATTAACTCCCAACTAGTAATATGTAGTGAGTATCTGGAGTGAAACTGAGAGGCCACATTTTAAACCAGTTTTATCGCAGGCAGCACACAGTATGCATTCTTAAAGTTATTGGCAGTAAAGTTATCAAAACACTGCTTTCACCATTGAATTTGTGTAAACTACCTTTTGAATCTTTTCTTTAGTATTTTCCCAGCCAGAGATATAAAATAATGATTGTATTTATATCTATGTTTTTCTACTGACAAATACAGCTTCACCTGCACAACGGAAATAGATTCTTGACAATGTATCACTGTGATGGCATGCTATTCCTCTTATGTATTATGTCAGTCAGCTTATGAGGCACATTTTGAGTGCTGTATCTAATTCGTGAAGATAGGTGCACCTACATCACAAATAAACTTTTCTCTGCCATGTGTCACTGCAGTGCTTTTAAAGTGCAGCCCAGCCAGAGCTCTGGGTGGTGCAGATACACACTGAAGTCCACATATCACAACTGCCTTTCTACTGCTGCAATTTCTGCACCAGCTTCCAATGTACTCAATGGAAAGGTCAATGCACTAGTTTTGCAGTTCTATTTTAGGGGCAGAGCACACACACTGGGGCAGTAGATGGCAGTGTCACGCTGCATAGAGTCCTAATACCAGCAAAAATAGAATCCAAAGAAAGGTGAAACATCTGCAGTGACTGTGCAGAAAAGGTCACTTTGCTACACTAATAATTGTTCACTGACAAAATATTGCCCATGAAATTATCCCCATGCCAAAAAAATCAGGACCAAAATATCGATTTAAAAAATATCGTCATCCTATTCTTATAATGGTAAGTGAAACAATATAGGAAAAAAATATTGTTGTCATTAACAGAGTTCTATTAGATATTGTTTTTAAATAGAAACAAATTTAAATATAAAATGGCCTATTTTGATGGCGGTCAGAAAGCCTCCAAGCTTAGGTCAGAGGCTTTACGGCCGACATCGACGGTTTCAATTCTGACCACCTAATTATAATTTGGGCAGTTGGAATTGAACTGGCCAGTCATTCCGACTGGATTCTGACAGGCTCCAATGGACGGCTTTTCTGCTCTTGTGATTACGATGCTCGGTTTCTTACAGGATTTTCACTCTGGGCTTTCCACCATGGAAAGCCTGTCGGAAAGTGAGTTTGGGGGCCCATAGCAGGTCCCCTTCTCCTTGCGGCCTCCGTTTGGGACCCGAGGAGGCACGTTCATCACTGCACCATGTGGCAGGCACCATGAGGTGCCTGCCACGTGGTGCCTGGATGAACACAATCTCCCATTTCTCTATGAGAGCATGTGCTACGACCAGTTTACGACAGCAGCACAAGCTCCCATAGGGAAATGGGAGTCGGTCGCCTCATAATTATGCGATTGGGACTGCCAACTGGAGGTTGGTCGGTCCTGATTCCGCAATGATGTCGGCCAGTCAGAGACCAACATCATATTTGTCCCCTAAATATTAAATCGTAACATTAATTTAATAACTATAAACTAGATTGAATATATATTTCAGCAAATAAACTTTTTTTAAAGTAGTTAAAGGCACATAAATATATATATATATATATATATATATATATATACATATATCTAGTTAAAAACTTGTATTAAACTAATCATTTTAATTTAGATTATAATTTCAGAATGTTTATAATAATGTAATAATATAACAAATATATACACACCAATAACATAAAATACAAAAATAAAAACAAACTTTAAATAAAATAAAAAAGTAACCAACACATTTCTTATAATTTTATAAAATAGATTACACATTAAAAACATTAATAATTATAAATATTATAATTTTAAACAAGCAAAAACATAATACAAATTGTAACAATAAAAAATAAATTATACAATTTTAGATCTAATACATATACTATAATTTATACAAATGTAAGGAAAGTGTTCTACTAAAGATGTATAAATCATAATATTCACACTTCACACAACCCAAAAGTAGGAAAATTGTTACATCACACAGAGGTCAAATTTACTATTCCCACTCCAGTAAATACAGCAGTACGGAAAATGTTGAATGCGTAGGGGTTCAATTTACGATTTTCATTGCAGACACTGCAACACTAGAGAAAGTGTTGAATCACAGAGGTGTAGAATTTACCATTCCGACATCAGTCAGTGCAACAGTAAGGAAAGTGTTGGATTGTGGAGGGCTCACATTTACTATTCTCACTCCAGTCAGTGCAACAGTAGGGAAAGTGTTGGATTGCATGGGGGTAAAATGTACCATTTCCAATCAAATCAGCGTCACAGTAGGGAAAATGTTGGATTGTGGAGGGATAATATGTACTTTCCCGACTACAGTCAGGGTAACATTAGAAACAAACAAATTCACTTCAATGTAATAAAATAGTTTCCAAAATATAGTAAGCAAAGAAAAATATATAAATAAAATAAATGCATTTGCCAATGTTAAAAACAAACAATTAATAACAACAAATATTATAATAATTAAAAAAGAAATGCACTTAAACGAAGAATTTTATTTAAAAATTATTTAACAAAATAATACTTATTAAATACATTTATTGTATGTGTTTTCACCCTTCACCCCTACAAAATTCACAACCCACACCTAAAACTTGACTTAAAAAAACAAATTAGTGAAACGATCAACATAAATATTTATCAATAAACGAATTCTCATTAATTGCAAATTAATTATGACTTAATTATAATTTACTTCCCACAATATACTCCCACAAAACACACAATACACTCCTAAAATGTAACTTAACAAAACTGAATTTCACAATTAACAAAATAAATTATCAATTTAATAATTAATATAAATAAAGAAATAATTATAACAACTACAATTCATTTACTTTCCACCCTATACCCCTACAAAACCCACAACTCACACCTAAAATGTAAGTAAAACAATGTAATTGCACAATTAACATTATTAACTAATATTAATGAACAACTAATTATTAATAATTTAGAATTCATTTACTTCCCTCCCTGTACCCCTATAATCCCACAATCTGTACCAATGTTTATAAAAATGATATATACACAAACTTATTAGTAATTATCAATTAAATTACTAATATTAACTAACAGCTAATTATTGATTAATTAAATCTAAATCACAAAAATATTATAATTACATTTCATAACTACTAAAAATGTACAACTATGAGGCTGATTACGATGTCAGACAGACTTGCGTCCATGAGATACTGTATCAGTCTGGAACCGCTCAACCTTCGGTTGGCGGTGCTGAACTCAGGATTACGATGCGACTGCCCATAGGGTGGTTGCAAACATCAATTTTTCAATGGAAGCCTGTGCTGGGGGCAAAGAACACTGCCGTACAAGCTTCCATTGAAAAATGAATGCTTGTGTAGATCCCTGAACTTTGTGTGCCACATTGTGCAGAGAGTTTAGTGGGGCATCATAGGTCCCACCCAGGCCCCATTGTGGAGGGCCATGGGGGAAGGGAACACAACTAGGGGCCCCAAAAGATACTTTACAACAGCCTTTCTATGTCAGAAAGGCCGACATGAAAAGGCGGTCGGAAACTGTCATCATAATCCTGAAAGCAGAGCTAAACCTGGCTCCACCGCCATTGGGGGATTATGCATTGTTGCCGTACTGACACCGCAGATGTTCCCTCCGCTTGATGCTTCCTTGACCACAAGGGCAGATGTCAGAACGACTGCAACCGACGATCAGTTGGTTGCGGTCCTTCTGACATCATAATCAGACCCTAAATTGGAAAACAAACAATAATTCTACCAAAATTTCACCTCATAGACATTTAAACTATATTAAAACACGTAACCAATGAAGTTGAGTCCTGCCTCGAACATTGCTGTGTGATGGGTTGCTAAATGCTAGTCTGCGGCCCCACTGTAACTAATTCTACTACTTGAATCACAAGTGAAGGCAGGGTCTGACAAGTAACAAGACACGTGTGAGGGCTGCTCCAAGAAGGCTCAACTTGTTAACATGACTTGATGGATTACTGTCTGAGCCATTTCATCATCTCTTCTTTGGGCACAGGTGGGCAAGAAAGGAATGCTGGTGCTGGAGTGGACCCTTGTAACCCAAATTAGCTGAATAAAATGGGGCATCTACCAACCTAAGAGCCACTACAAAGAAGGCAAATAACTCCAAAGTCTACAGTTATGTGAACAGGATCCCTTGTGTCATCACAGCAACATGATACTGTGAGGGACAGCCAAGAGCCCTGCAGGGGAGCACTTTTGAATTGGACTACTCCCTGGCATCCGTGGCCCATACCTACCTATCAAAAAAAGGACTTTAGAGTAAGTGGGCAATGTGACCCAAATACAAAGATGTTTGAAGGATGTTACATCCTCAATACCCTCTCCATGATATATCCATTAAATGCAGGAAAATATTGCAAATCTTACAAACCTCAAAGCTCACCAGCTACCTGTGCCAGCTGAACTGGTAGCTGGTGGGCACAGCAATTATCTCAACTCAGCAAGGCAGCACGAAGGGCACATATCATCAGTTAGAGACTCAGGAGTTGTGCTTTATACACAAATGTATGATATAATTTGTCTAGCACAAAACTACTGTAAATATGAATTCAAGACCCACAAAATACATACAGGGATGTTACTCTGTCCCTTGTACTATGTGCCAATAAAACAATTACTGTTTATTATGTTTAAGAAATGCACACAACATTAAAAGCACTGCAGATCAAACAGTTTACCCAAAAGGAAAGGTGCATTTCCTCTCAGTATCCAAAGGAATTATATGGCCTTGGAATCACTATGTGCCAGATCACATACAATTTAGACTGGGTCTCCTCCTCCACAGGTCTGCCTGTGTGCTAATGCAGGCTGTGTGGGTAAACAATCGTTCTCTCTTAGTTTATATGTTTACACACATGTTAACATGTCTCACACCCAACCTGCCCAGAGCCCCTTGCCCAAAGCTGTTTGCAGCAGCTGACCTTACATTATAAGATGGGTACTGGATGTTGCAGCTGAAGACTAATTCACGTGGATCCACGGGGACCATTACACCACACCAGATGTCAATCATCAGAGGTCCAAATGCAAAAAAATAGGTTTTCACAAGTAGAAGCAATTTAGCAACACACACACACACCATTTCAGTGAAAGGAGATGTGGTTCAATCACACATGCTATTTGTAGCATATGTACTAATAATCAGACTCACAGTCAGGGTTTAGTACAATGCATAGGTCAAATTCACGTTTATTACCACAGCACGACTGAATAGACACAAGAACAATGCTGTTTACTTTACAGGAGGAAACAGTTCTGCCAATGGTCAGGAGGCCTCATCAATTTTCTCTCACTGGTTTTACTTCAATTACTGTTATAAATGCACATTAAAATGCTGCACCATAAACCATATATGCAGATATGTAGACTGTAATATGCTTTCTTATAACTATTATTGAGGGAGGGGCATAATCAATCAATCAATCAATCAATCAATCATAGCATTTGTAAAGCGCGCTACTCACCCGTGAGGGTCTCAAGGTGCTGGGGGGGTGCTGCTACTGCTCGAACAGACATGTCTTGAGGTGTCTCCTGAAGGTGAGGTGGTCCTGGGTCAGTCGAAGTTGGATGGGGAGGGAGTTCCAGGTCTTGGCGGCCAGGTAGGAGAGCGATCTTCTTCCGGTGGTGGTTCCGCGAATCCATGGGATGGTGGCGAGGGCGAGGCTGCTGTCTGAGCGGAGCTGGCAGAACAGAGTGTAGAAGGTGAGGCGTCTGTTGAGGTAGTCGGGGCCTATGTCGTGGAGAGCCTCGTGTGCGTGGGTCAGGAGCCTGAACGTGATTCTCTTGCTGACTGGAAGCCAGTGCAGGTCTCTCAGGTGGGCGGATATGTAGCTGTGGTGAGGGATGTTGAGGATGAGGCGAGCGGAGGCGTTCTGTATGCGCTGGAGTCTTCTCTGAAGTTTTGCTGTGGTTCCTGAGTAGAGGGCGTTCCCGTAGTCCAGCCGGCTGGTGACGAGGGCTTGAGTGACGGTTCTTCTTGTTTCGGTGGGGATCCATCTGAATATCTTTCGAAGCATGCGCAGGGTTTTGAAGCATGAGGATGAGAGGGCAATGACTTGTTTGGACAGCAATGACATAATGGCCCTCACATACTACAAATATGGAGGCGGAAATTGTCATCTTTATTGCATAATTATCTTTTACAATACATCTCAAACTTCACACCACCTCTTTCAATCCAGGCCTTGAACGGTGAATGCATCATATGCCTTGTAATTATGAAATACAATAAAAGGTGAGGCAAGACATTGTCTTTCATTTATAAAGACAAATATTTGTATCTGTATGAAACACCATCTATTAAAAACAGGAACTGATTATCTTTTGAATATTTGTTCATCCTCCTATTATGTTCGCAAACAATTATGAAAGATGCAGGTACATTTGATGTTTACTGTATGTAGGGTGGTAAGTACTTATTGACGGGATGATGTCCAACATGACTTGAACATTTTGAAGATAAGAATTTACAATGGCCTTAGTGATGAAATAAATAATATGAATTAAGAAAATCTATATTGTTGGTGTTGTGTTTCAATGGGCTAAAGGAGTGCCTAACTTTCTAATACAAAGGATTATATGAAGAAAGAAAGAAAAGTGATGTATTTTCATGTTTATTATAAAATTGTATAGGTATGTCCATTACACATATTGGGTCGAATACCAGCGGATTTGTTTATGAGGGTTACGTACAGATGAGCAGTTTTTACCATTGATTTTAGTACGAGTTTGCATATTTAAATCAAATCACTTTATTCAGCTATTGAAAAAAAAAATTAAAGTGAAATACACAATATATGTACCAGAAAACCTGTAGTTAAAAATCTCTACCAAATGACATTGAATGCTGTATAAAGAATTCGATATAATATTATAATATATGTGTATAATATCTGTTTAAAAAGCAATAAAAATAAATGCATAACACTAGGTACAGGATAACAATACTTTTAGGATCACATCACAACCAGCCCTAATATACCTCCAACTGTTAGCCACAGCTGGATCTGAGCCTAGAAGCAGATTTTAAAAACCTAAGAACATAAAAATAATGTTGCCAGATAACATTTGTAAAAAAATAAGGGCTGGGCTTACCTACCTGCACTTGAACGTTGAGAGTGGGAATGATATAAGTCTTCCAGGGTAACTTGTAATAAGTGCAGAACATTATGACATGGAACGGGTCCTGTGGAGACTTAAAGTCGCAACCACAGGGCATTAAGCTCTGACCCGTTAGACCCACGCGGCTGTACGAGGAGAAGATAAAGTATAAAACAGAACCTAGTCAATAAAAATAAGTTTAGAATCACTTAATAACTCTGTAAGATATGGTCCTTGCCCTGCACAGCTTTAAGACTAACACACCTGCAGACACCTGCAGACACTAGGTTTCCTTTACTCCTGATCTTCTTTAACTAGGATCCGCTGTCTCAAAGAGGACTCCTTTACGCAACACAAATCTTTCCTGTTCACCAGTGCGGGATTAGAAAATAAACCGGCTCTTCCTTGGCTCGAAAAAAAATCCTCAGTATAATTGAGCCACGGGATATGGTGAGCATGATCATGGGCCATAAAGTCCTTCAATATCAATTTGCTTAAAGTAGTCCCCTGACTAAGACAGATAATAATCGACAGAGATAGGGGCAAAAAGCCAAAAAGTCAGACAGATAAGCCATGCCCATCTCTTCATTTACCTCTACGGTTGAAGTCCCCTGGGGTATGCTTAAAAGCTGTCTCAAAAAGCTATTTTTGACTGCTTGTAATTCCTTGTTGACGATGTATCCCTAGATTTCACTGCCATTGGACACCTCAGCAGTACACCTGGCCATATATATCTGCAAAAGATCCCCAATCGATCTCTTTCCAAATCCGAATTTAGCAATGGCCCATATTAGTTCACCTTTCTTTCTGCTTTTTAAGGGCCCCAATTCCTATTATCATCTAACCGAACCCTTACTTAGGAAAAAATGTCTGGCCTTGGGACTTCGACAGATACGACCTGGAAAGGATGAGACTTTATTGAACAAGGTCCCACCTACATCACATAGGATTTCAAATTATTTAGCAGGAGGTCTTTTTCCTCCATGAATGAAGTAAAAGAATTACGCAGAGTTTGCATCCCCCTCGCAGTTCAAGTCACAAGGGCTGTATCATCTACATATAGAAGTACTGTCAGACCATGCCGGCCCACCTGGGGATAGTCCACCTTGGACTCCACTAATACATTGTCCAAGTTACTTATGTATAAATTAAACAAGAAAGGGGGCAAAATACAATCCTGCCGGTCTCCTCTCTGTATTGAAAACTGAGGGGTAACCTTAACATCTTGTGTATATTGAACCTCTGCCTTTGTGTCTCTATGAAGATCCGACAGGACGAAAACGATATCTCTATCCACCCGGATGAACAGGCAGATTTCCGTTCACCTGCTCCAATGGTTGCAGTCTCGTCAGGAGGGCACTGGAACATTTCCTCAAACTGGTGTACCCATTTATCCTCTGTAATATGAGCCCCAAGAAGATTATCAGTGTCTACTGCCAAGAAGGGGCTATTTATAATGCTACAAAACATGGAGCTTCTCTTTAAGGTACTCACCTCAATAAGCAGACTCCATGCGTCCTCCTTCGCCACAGCCTTATAATTTGCTAGTTTGGCTTTATAAATACTTTGACATGTCTTTATAAGGGCTGAATCCCTTGGTCTGTTCCATAGTGCCTTCCTCTGGCATATTGAATTTAATTACAGCCCTGAATAAATTCCTTGGCAAAGGGACTGAAGCATGTTGGCCTGTGAAATGTGATTTGGAATATGAAAAACAGGACAGAGCAATCCAAAATTCTGACTTCTGGAATTTCTTTTCATGGATTACTAGACTGAAATATGATGATGTGTTATTATATGATCCATGAACGACAATGAGCTTTCTTGTGCATAGAATAAGGCTGGATAATGTGCATCCAAAGTGAAAATAGAATAATGTTTTACAGTTCCTGTAATAGTGGGGAGCAGTGAGGGTGCACCTACAGCAAATCAATACTTGCAAGTCATTTATTTTAGTTTCACAAAGCATAAAGCAGAAAATGTTCTGCACCTGCCTGTTATTGGGGTTTTCTGCAGCCACAGAAAACATGCAATGTTGTCAATTAGTGGTATTTAAAGCTTTTTAATTGGCATTTGGTGGGCGAGTGGCGATGAAAACTCCACAAACATCACTAACAATTTACAAAATTCACCCTAGCAGGACAAATGTGAAAAAGATGAAAAATGTTGCTCACAAGGGAAAAAAAAGCACAGGCTGATTTCACGTTTCGATGAAATAGTTCACTGAGATCTAATAGTAAGAAACTTGTGAAGCAAAGGCACATCTAGGGATTAGTGGATGCTAAAGCTTTTCAGAATTTTAAATTCCATATATTTTATGTAAAATCACCAATATTTTTTGTGTGATAACATATAACGGAGCACTGTATATCTGGCACTACATCGGTCTCCGGACAAAGGGTTAATAACACAGACATGGAATATTTTTAGAAGATCTTTTTAGATTGCCTCAGTTTTTTACTTGCACTCCAGATTTCTGTTCTTCAGAACTGGTCACAATACTCTCAAGTATCGTCTGCCCAGTACGCTGTGATATTGTATCCTGGAGCATTCTGGGAAGGAGGTTCATTTCAAATCGGGGCGAAATCACTTGGCCCTCAAATAGATGTCAAAGTACTACAATACTGTGGAGCTCTGTTTTGCTCGATCATCACCGTTTTGGTTGTGTTTGAAGGCCTCTATCAGGATAGTGGCCCAGGGGCAGTAGAACAGCAAGGAACCCAACAGTCCAAAAGCAAGGAAACAGGGGGTGCACATATCCCCTTACCCCTGTGTTCCTTGGTGCCACTGTATCTTCTGCACCATGAATTGTTACCCAGGCTAGAGGAGTGCTGAGCACATGTCAAGAGTGACATAATGAAATACTTTTCTAGAGAGCAGAACTTGGTCAGAAGATTAATATTCCTGCCACCCTCCTATTCAAACATGCAAGAGAAAGGTGTATGTGCCATGATAAAGAAATAGAACAGACTCACAACTCATTTCATAGGTTTTTATGATTTGGAAAATAACAGCAAATCAAGTGAAGCAACATTGCTTTTTAAGTAATAAGAAAGCCATATAATATTTGCAATTGACTGAACCACATCTGTGATTTATTTGGTTTGGGTGCAAATGCAAATATAAAAAGCATGCAAAATAGAGGATGCGTGCACGTCAGCCAAGGAATAACATTAAAACACTTGTAACCATCATCAGGCAGTGTCACTCTTTATTTGTACTGTCCTCCAAACATGATGAGTAAGACCAGGCATCTCAAGAAGCACTGATAATTACCAATAGGTTTTATTGCTCAGTGAAGTACTAGAAATAGAATACTATTCTATTGTCTGTCTGTTTTTGCTCCTAACCTTAAAAAGAACCACATCCAGCTACTGGTTACGGCTGATGGGAAACAGCACACACTTTTGGTACTGGGATTAATTTGTCATCTTCAGCCTCAGATCAAGAGTGAAAGGGCAGCTAAGGGAGAAAGGAGGAAGAGAAAGATAGGAGAGCAGTGACAAAGAGAGAATGCAGTGATGAAAAGGAAGCTGGAGGAGGGAAATAAAGATACAGAAGTGTATGGTGGTGGGAAAAGGGGCCTGAGGTAGAGTCAAGAATAGCCACCCTTGGTACTCGGCAACCGAAACAGTTGGAAGCACCAGCGACAATAGGTTAATAATCCAACTGTACTGAAAAGAAGGTGATCAGAACAATAGTATATTTGCAATATCAGCAACATTAGTGAATGAAATTTAAATATTAGAAATTGAAAATATAGAGAGTGCAATATTCCACTCGCCTCTTGATTAAGGGTATAAAATACAAAACATATTTACAGTGGTGAAAGCCAATGACAGTAAAAAATGCTATAAAGTACAAATACACAATGCTGAACACAAGAAGTCAATTTCATAATGACAAATGTTTCATTTGACAATGACACTCCAATATTCAAGATTGCACTTCGAGTACAATATGGCATCAACCTTAACCATAGCCCTTACCCCGTCACCTTCACACGTATCTTAAATATAGCCACTCCTCTAAATTTAAATTCTTAAACCAACCCTTACCATAGTCATAACTGTAAATCTAGCTCTTACGCCAACTCTAATGCTATTTTAATTGTAGTGCTAGCATTCACTCTAAACCAAATACAACCTCTAAATCCACTGGAATTATATGGAAAGACGACATCATTCTGTGGCAGGAAAAAGAAAATTGCGTGCATTATACAGAACATTCTGTGGAAGTATTATCTCACCATTTTATTGTTGTAAGACTCATATTACTAATGTATACCACAAGTTAGTTTTCTAATGAAAGAAAAGTATACAGATTATCCAGATTACATTGGAATTGCCATTTACCAACGAATAATGATTTTTTTTATTGCTTGAAAAGGTAAGAATGCCATTTTATTTAAACTGCCCCTTTGTAATTTCCAGCATAGGATACCTTGCTTTAAATTTACAATGTGCCACCCAGTAGAAAAGAAGGCTATATCTCAAATTAATAGAGTTCCTCTTTTATTCTGTGTGTTACATTTATGCTTTCTTCTGTTTTGGGTTACTCTATGTCCTCGGTTGGGTGTACCAGAATCAACTTCAATCATTAGGAAGCATGCTCCCCGAATTAGATTTTTATAATAGAAGTATCACCCTAGAAGACATTAAGATTGAAGAAATGCGCTTTAAAAAAGAGGTAATCAAATGTATTTGTTTAGGACATGGTCTGTATTTGTAGTATAAGATTAATTTGGACGAAAAGTAAAACAAAACATTTTAACAACCCAGAGACAAATCTATATCTCCACTCTGTTAGAATCACAAATAAATATGTAAGGATGTTGTTCATGCTGTAAACAAAAGTATTTCCCCAGTCAATCAATTGGGGACCTTAAATGTCACTTCGCGTGTACCAGTTAATACTTGAATACCGCAATCAAGGATAGAAAGGTAGACAATTAAATTCTGCAAAGTAACTGCAACGAGCGTGGCAGGTTTTTTTTGTAACTTGTGATCCATTAGAGGCAGGGCCATTTTTTGTTGAACACTGTTGTGCAGCAGATGGTGGAATATGTGGCAATTGCAGTAAATCCATAATGAGATGTAAAACGCAAAGAGCACACATATAAGAAATCCGGTGACTCTGTTCTTATACATATTCAAAACCCCAACCTCAAGCCCAAACCTAAGATTAACCCTAATGTAATCATTCTGCCTTTTTTCAATTAATGAGCATTGCATCTTTTGTTGTTCTTCAATGTCTACATTTGTACATATGGTATTTAATGTGGTTTATTTATTTTCACTTCACCGAGGTGCAAGCCTCCTTTGCAAATGATCATTTGGAATATTCATCTCACTTCACCCTACTCATGTGTTTGCTCTTATTGTTTTTGCACTTGCCATCATCATAAAATTGTTACATTTAGCAAATTAATGTGTGAAAATCATTGAGATTCTACAAGTAATGCTGGAAAATCGTAGTGCTTTCCACAGGGGAAGTGAGTCTTCCCAAAAAAATGGTTTCCAATATAGCAGACAGAAGTGAGCCACATGCAGAGGGAAGGGGATCGCAATGGGAAAATTATGCGATCGTGTTCCTGTTAGTAAGACCAGCTATAGATGAACCGGTGCCAGGCCTGGGTCTGCATCTCCATTTATTATTAACGAAGACACATTGCGTAGCTTGCCTTGGTGTTCTTACTGGAATCTACAGGAGGAGGAAACAATATGTGCAGTCAGTCAGCAATTAAAGACCAGAGCTTAATCTGTAAAATAATAAGTGGAGGACCTTACAGGAGGCCACTGTAGCTTGCACCACCCATCGCCCCTGTCATCTCTCCAAAAACAACTACTTACCATGTCTCTCGCCTGCAAGCGCAAAAGTTCAGATTATTCCAGGTCCCCAAAGCTAAGAGAATGGCTGGGAGGCAGGTATTAGTAATTTTTAATTTATATTGTTTTCATAAACAACCGTTATTCTGTTTATCTCTAAATTAGATGAGCAGCGCCACCATATGGCAGAGTCCTAAGTGGGGTGTTGGCAATTAAGTGCAGGTGCTGAGCACCGGAAACCACTGGCTCAAATTAAGCACTGCTAAAGATTTCTTAATACAAATTAACATGTGGGTTCTCAGCATCTGCTCAAAAGAGACTGATCCTACCCATAAGGTGCATTTGCAGACCCCCCAAAATTGACAATCATTAGCGCCCTTTAAAACCTTTCTAATTTGACCTATAAAACTCTCCATACTGCATTAATATAAAGGAGTCGGGAGGGTATTGTTCACGCCATGGACCTGAATCTTCTCTGGTGATCTTTAACATTTTGAAATTCAATCATTTTTCTCCAAGCATCAACTCATGAGCTCTGATAAAAGACACATTATCGTCGTGAATCCACATTTTTCAACTTTGGTATACATAGATTAATTCAACCAAGTATAGTATTTTAATTTAGTAGGCTTGGCTGTACAGGACGCTACTTACAGGTAGTTGGAGAACCTTGAGTAGCTAGTGGTCTACTCCTTGAAGAAGTCTGGTTTAGGTGGATCCATACAGCTGCCATAGCAAGGGGAGTTAAAAAAAAAGTTTTCAATTTTGTTTAGTCTGTGTTTTTGTGTAAGAATGCCTGTGTTTGCTTACGCATATGAGCATGCTTGAAAAAGCATGTGCTAATGGTATCCACGTGGACCAATGCTGGTTGTTGCAAATTGGTAGGGATATGTGGTATATTGAGGGCATCTCTGATGTTATGATGCCCAGACCTGACATAATGATAGCTCTGCTATATTGCTGATCTTTCTTAGCATTGAGAGGATGTGGCCTAAAGGGTGGAACCGCTGACTCTGAAGCTGGGTAACAAGGTTCGAGTCTGGTGAGAGGTTCAAGCACCCTGTGATTCTGGGCAAATCACTTAATCTCCCTGTGCCTAAATTTTTTTTTAAATGAATGTGGCCATCTGTAATGCAGCTAGTGCTCATGTAAAGTGCTCTGATACCTTTGGGTATACAAATGCAAAAAAAAAAATATGTTTGGGCAACCCTGGTGTGATGGGTGGCAACCCCCTGCGGTATTGCTGGCCATGCAATAATGGTGCTCACACTTTATAGTGATGGCCATTGTATAATGATGACAAAGCTTGGCATAGGGTAGAAATCCATGGGCATAATATGTGATGTACACCAGGGCATCCAAGAATTAAAGTGATACAAGCGCATGTAAGGCATAATACGCATCTACATGTACAGTCATACACTGATGTGGGCAGGGAAGTAGAACAGATTGCTCCCACCCATATGGAGCAGCATAAATAGTGGGAGCAATTCTGGCAGGGACACCATGCAGGAAGCTGGCTGGGGCCACAGAGGCCCTGGGGCTCCTTCCACATCCCACAAAATGTACATGGTAGGTGACCTAGGTAGACACCCACCTATTAAAGAGACAAGCTCAGGGAGATGGGTTCCCTAGGAGCATATTAGACCGCAAGCACTCTTCCCTTTTTAATTGGCCTGTGTCCTGGAGGATGGGGTCCCCGTGACATATAAAGGCTTGGGGAGGAGTGCCTCGTGGCCCCCTTCCCTCTTTTATTGGTTTGGCCTGGGGGATGGGACCCTGGAGCCTAATAAGGCTCAGGGAGGGGGACACACAGCCCCTCCCCTGTTTTATTATCCCGAGCCATATTTGGTGTGTAGGCCCCGTGCCCTGAGGCCCAAAGTATTTTTTAAGGAGAGGGGGGCCATGTAGCTCACCTCCCCTAGCCTTCAAAACGCCCTGGAGACTTAATCCCCCATGTCTGTGACTTTAAAAAAAAAAAAGGAGGGGATGCTGCATGGCCCCCATCCCTGAGCATTTATTGGCCCCAGGGAACCCATCCACTGGGACACAGTGGTTTTGCTGCCCTTACCGTCACAGGCAAGGAAACATGCGTTTGTCCCCACGTGGCAGGAACATTTCAAATTCTATCACGACACAGGTGCACACACAAAATCTGCTTCCAATGGGCGGGAGCTTTAAAAATACCCCCGTTGGCTGGGAGCAGACTTGTGTTGTGTTTCCCTGCCCTCACTGATGTGAGCAGGGAAACAGAATAACAAATCGTTCTCACGTGTATGGAGCAGCACCAATTGCTGTTCCCTCCGGGCGGGAGTCATGCTGGCTCATGCACCATGTGGGGAGCCAGTTGCGGCTGCGGGGGCCCTGGGGTTCCTTACGCAGCCTTCATCATATGCTTGGTGGGTGCCTAGGTGTTCCCTGAGGCACCCTCAAAATATAAAGTCAGGTCCAGGGGGATGGGGTCCCTAGGGCTTAATAGGCTTAAGGTGAGGTGGCCACAATACCCTTTGTATGTACATATAAACCTGGGGGATGGGGTCCCGAGGACCTAATGAGGTTCAGGAAACGGAGCGGTATGCCCCCTTCCCTTTCAATATAAATATGGACCTGGGGATGGGGTCAACAGGGCTTAGTGAGGCTTAGAAAATGCGGT
Source organism: Lissotriton helveticus (assembly GCF_964261635.1). Lineage (NCBI taxonomy): Eukaryota > Metazoa > Chordata > Amphibia > Caudata > Salamandridae > Lissotriton > Lissotriton helveticus. The sequence goes on from NC_136071.1 coordinate 308,961,656, forward strand.
AACATGCCCCTCCTCCACATTAAAAGAACACAGGCCTAGTGGATCGGGTTCTCGTGGCCTGCGTGGGCCCCCTACCCCTTAACAGAAAAAACACATGGCCCCCAGGGGATGGGGTTTTTGGGGGCTATTAAGGTTTGGTGGGGGTGGGCCATGTGGCTCCTCCCCTTATTTCTTATAATTGGCCTCAGGGCACAGGCCTCCGGGGATATTACGGATTAAGAGGGTGGCTGCTTGCCCTCCTCCCCGGTTTAATTGCATTTGTCTCCAGTGGCTGGGGTTCCTGGGGCCAATTAAGGGTTGGATAAGGGGCTGCACCCCCCCTCACCTTTTCATATATGATTGGACCCAGGGTATGGGGTCCACTGGGCCCGAGGGCCAGCCTACATTGCTCACACCAAATGCTGTGCATGATGTGGAGTCGGCAGCCTGCTGGGGTTTTGTCCACAGGACCTGGTGGCAGGCCAAGCCCTGTGGCCAACACCCTGCTGCGCATGTCTAAATTCTGTGCACAGCATGGTCTTGACTTCCTGTGGGGAGTTGGAAGCAGAGTTTGGCTGCAACACAGGCCCTGCAGCTAACTCCATGAAGTAGTGTGGCTCACTGGTTAGAGGCGGCAGACCCGAGAACAGAGGACGGCCCGGGACCAGGGTTCGATTCCCGGCGCGGCAGGTTTCTGGACCAGGGTCAGCGGACTCGATAATTCTCTCGCCTCGGTGCCCACTCTGATCAGCGTTCACACTCGGCAACTCTGGGCATTAGCTTGCCTCATCTTCACTAACGGCCCCACCAGACCGCCGGGGATGCCTGGTCTCACCCTGGAGATACCCATTAAGGGACCATCTCTCAGGGAAGCCAGGAAGGGTTTCGCAGCGGTCGAAGCGCCTTGGGACCCTACGGGTAAGTAGTGCGCTATATAAATGCCTATACATTTACATTTACATACATTTACATGCCAAGCTCGAGAAAAAGCCATGCGCGGTTTGGCGTTGGCTTGCTCTGGGGAGCTGCCTGTGCAGAATGAGATGCAGGGTCTGGCTGCAAGCCAGGACGTCAGCTCATCAAATCTAGTGCACGTATGGATTGACTTAACACATGATAATGAAATTGCACTTTATGGTAAAAGACCCCTAGAAATTCACAGAAAAAGCAAAAAAAAAAGTTATAGTTAAGTATGATAAAAATAACATTTGTTAAAAAACAAAACCTTAAAAACTTACTGGAAAAATTGGAAGGTTAAAGAAACATTATAGTTAGGTGAAAAAGTCATGGACACCATTAACATTTTGGACTATAACTTGCACTGCTTATGACCTTACATATTATAATATCTCATGACATGCTCTATGACAACACTAGCGACATTGCGCATGGCATCATCCAAACTCTATAAACTAGTATACCATTAGAGGAGAGACCAGGAAGGAAGTACAAAATAGCTCAGAATAATATGAGGCATTATATATATATATATATATATATATATATATATATATTTATATATTCCAGTTTCAGTCGCCACTGGGTAGTTAGGTAGTTATAATTAGGTCAGCATTTTCATAGGAAATATATTTTTGTGATGCTAATAACTTTGCCACTGTTTGCGAAATGTCCACAAAACATTCCAATAAAGTGCTGTTTTCTGCATAATTTGTGTATGGGAAGTTTCAGGGTAATCCATCAAGCGGGGTTGAGAAAAAGGGGGGGTCCTAAAACACAAACTCCCATGCATTTTTCATAGACTTCTTCAGGCTGGGCTACAGCAAAAACTGCTAAATTGAATTACACCACATTTGGCAGGAAGCTAGATCTTGGTAAGCAGATAGTGATTTAGTGCAAATCAGTACAGTAGTTTGAGAAAATAAGGTACAAAACAAATTTGTTATCTGGACTGGTGGGGCAGCGAGAGGCTCTAGAGACTCTCGCTGGAGCTCCAATATAAAAGTGGAGAACTCTGGGAGCTTTTTTACCTGTGGGCTAATTTGCTTCCCCAGGAGTCTCAGATTGACAGCCAGCAAAATCAGAACATTTTTGCTGGCAGCCATTACAGGTCTTGGGGACTTGGTCCCCTGTCCGGAAGTAGCAATTTATTTTATTTTTTTGAAGGGGAAGGGTAGGGATAGCCTATCCTTCCGGGGGCACTTTTTGCTGCAATCTTGTGGGACTCCTGTGAGATCGGCGGAAAAAATGGCTGACCGGGGCCGGTTTAATGAATTAAGGGAGCCCACCTCCTCGGCTGCATTTAATAAAGGGGAGGTACAAATCCCTTTCCCAGAGCATAATAGTCCCTGGAGAGACCACCTGAGCCAAAATCCTTTTAAAAAGGGAAGGGGGCCACCCCTTCACTGAGCCTTGAAATGGCCCTGGGGACCCCATCCCCCAGGGGCCTAGCTTCACAAAAAGGGAACGTGGTAATGCAGCCCTCTCCCTGAGCCTCTATTAGTCCTGGGGACCCAATTCTCTAGTGTCTGCCCACTTACTGTGTCCCACACAGCCAATCCCTGGAACACAGCAGTTTCCCTGCCCACACCGGTACATCATCCCCTTATTAAATGCAGCCCCGGGGTCGACTCCCTAGCTCCAATAAAGGCCCTGGTAGGGGGCCATGTCGTCCCCTTCCTTTTTTTGTAAATTTCGGCCCGGGGGTGGGATCCCCAGGGCGTATAATGGGCTCCCTGGGGTCTATAATGGCTTGATAAGGGGGTTTGTGGCTGCCTTTTTTATTTAAACAGCAGCTCTGGGGGATGGACCCCCGGGACCTTTCCAAGGCTTGAGGGGGGCACACATCCCCTTCCCCCTTTAAAATATATAGGACCCCCAAGGTGGGCACCCTGGGACTGATATTGGCTCTGGGGGGCCTGCATGTTCATCTCCCTATATTAACTTAATTGGGCCCCAGGTGGGGGGCTCCAGGGTTGAATACAAATCAGAGAGGGGGCTATGTGCCGACTGACCGCAAGAATGCTTTCCCATATGTACAGAGTACAAATTGCGATTTGGAAACATGTTACCAAATTGCAATTTGTGGTTACTGATTGAGTATTTGGAAGGGGTGTGTTTAGGGCCGTCCTTTCCTACTTCCAAATTGCAATAGAATTTATGAATGTTTTGACCAAATATTGGTTGCAAACATTCATTCTTTACTACCACCAAGGGTGGTGGCTATCAATCCCAAATGGAAAGAGGTCCCCCTTGGGTGTCTTCCCTTTCTGAATGTTGAAAAAAATATTTTGTGAAAGCAGGCAGTGGTCCAAGGGATTACTGCCTACTGTTGAAAAGTGAAACTTCAAAGTTTCAGTTTTTCTTTTTTAAATGCATCCATGTATCCAGTTTTCCTTTAAGGAAAATTGGTTGCATTTAAAACAAAAGCTTGCTTTATTTCAAAGCAATCACAGTCATGCAAGTCTGCTGACCCCAGCAGGCCATCATCCCTGTAATGGTTGTGATTCCTAATGGGTCGCTAAATGAAACTCAATGGGTTTCCTACATTAGGAATTTAAATTTCCTAATTGCGATTAGCAAAGAATCGCAATTAGGAAATCGCAATCCTTAACATTTGCACATATGGTTGTAAATATTATCTATGATGCAAACTGCAGCCCCTGGATTCTGCTCGTTGTTGTGCTCCTGCAACAAAATATTTTTTACCCAAAAAGATGGAAAATAACATGACTTGGTGACATAATGAAAATTTCGCCAGGGCCTCAAGCAAATAATTGTTCTTTAGTTTCTTCTCTATAATGCTACTTTGTACAGTAGCAACATGACTTTGTGACATAACGAAAATTGCGCCAGGGCCTCAAGCAAGTAATGGTTCTATAGTTTCTGCTCTATAATGCTCCTTTGTACAGTAGCGACATGACTTTGTGACATAACAAAAATTGCGCCAGGGCCTCAAGCAAGTAATTGTTCTATAGTTTCTTCTCTAATGCTACTTTGTACAGTAGCACTTCCTGCACTGCTTTTCAATGACAGGGAAAGGTGACCATCTTTCAGGGTCAGGGTCCGAATGGTGCTGTATGCTGTGTGTACAACAAGTTGTAAAAAATTGAGAGGTTTCGAAAAATTGAGGAGCTTGGTTTTAGCACCATTTTAATCACTTAGGGCCTGATTTATATATTGGCGAAGTGGGTACTCCGTGTCTTGACACACAAATATCATGATGCACAAATATCAGTGAGAAGAATATTGTTTATGAGTTAAGCAATATTGTTTTAAATAATATCAATGTTTTTAAAATCGTATTTTCTAATGTAGTGGTTAAATATCTTTTTATAATTATTTTAATATGTTTTTGGTGATATAATAATTTTATGTGTTTCCATTTGTTGCGGTCTGAGTGCATTTTCTACCTTCCTTCCCTTCCTACCTTATCACGGGCGGGTGCGGGCGGGAATCTTGCAGATGGGTGCGGGCGGGTACGGCAGGAAGCTTGTGGGCGGGGTTGAGTCAGGGTATGTTGCAGGAGCCATTCCGGGCGGGACCTTGTGGGCAGTGATGCTGCGGGTGGATTCTAGTCAGCGGGACACATGCGGGCGGGATTAGGAGGCGGCCCCTCTTCTGGCGGGAATTCCCTCCTGACGCTGGGTAGGTGGGCAGGTATCTCCCTTTGCGTTCTGACTAGCGATTGGTGTGTGGGAAGAGCCTTGGTCACTATTCAAGGCCTCTGCTCCCTCCTTTACTTGCTTGGGTTCTCTTCCGGTTTTCGACCCCGGAAGAGCTTTGGCCTGTTCTATCCTGGTGTCCTTTCGTTTGGATCCTGTTTTCCCTATTCCATTGGTGATTTGCTACATTTGGACTCCTTTATTCCTTTTGGCCCATTGTTGAATTCTCCTTGCGGTATAGGATTGTTCTGTTATCCGGCTGGACCAGACTCTTCGTGGGACTTCATTTCCTCCACAATCTTAGCTTGGATTTTCCTGGAATCCTATTTGAGGGCCTTCAAACAATCAGTGGATATTTTGTGGACTCCAGGCAAGATATTGTCCATACTTTTCAGTTATTGATTCTGCGATCTCAGTGCACTGAGAAGGGATTTTGTTAACGGGTTTTTTGGAAACTTGTGTTTTGGGGGTGTTCCTTTTTTTCCCCGCAACCTGGAAGAACCTGGTGTTGTTTTGGAACTGTCTTTTGTGGACTCTCTTACCCGTACCCATTTATTTTTTTACTCCTGAAGACACCTGAAGATCATCATTAGAGCGATACCATATTTCATTTTGGGTATATGAAGGATCAGAGAGGAAGGGGCATACAGGGTATATCATGGTTTACTCCAGTGGGTCTATCCTGCACTTCTAAAACCTGCTATCTCTTTTGTTTTCTTCTTACCACAGTATGTTCCTGTTATGGAGATGTGGTATGCCTGTGGTGTAGAGGATGGCCAGATGAATCCCTGTATTACCCTGAATATTCAACGTTAACCGGTTCCTCCCCAGGTGCATTGCCCACTTGGGTGATTGTAATCTTGTCACTCAAGGGGTTTAGGCACATTGGGGGTGTTTTGGACTATCTTCGCTCCTGTAGTACCTGTGTTATCAGGTGAGTGGGGTCAGAACACTATCGTTTAAATGAATGTTATTGTTACATTATATTATTGCATAGCCGGTAATTTTAAGTGATTTAGAATCTTTCATTAATTTTAAATAGTAATTTATTGTGTTGTAGCAGGTTATTGGGTTAGGAGTGGGATAGGGAAGGAAGCTAATCAGGTAATAATTAATTTAAGAATTAGTTAGTACATTTTGTTTAACTATGATTGATATTTATTATACAATTTATGTAATAATGTATTTTTTTATGGTATTTGCAGTCTGTTATATTTGTAGGGCTATATGTTGGGCAGTTAATTAATAGCTAATTTATTTTTTAAATAATTAATTGATGTTTAACTATGTAAAATAAGGAATACTGGTTTATTTTACTTATATTTTAGTTGCAGGAGGCTTGATTTGTAGGGTTATAAGGTAGGAAGTTTATTAAGTAATAATTAATCAATAATACAATGAATAGTTAATTATTTAATTTATTTTAAATATGCAAGGTATGGAATAGGTATTTTTTAGTTATATTTTAGATGCAATCTGCAAGGTGGGTCTGGTTAATGAATAGGAAGTTAATTAATAATTGAATAACAATTAGTAATTGATAAAATGTAATTGAATGGTAATTATGTAAATTGATTGTTTTTTCATACAAACACACATATATTAGGTTCATTTTTTCTTTATTAGGAGTTTAATATTTTTTCTACATTCATGGGGTTACTTCTATATGTATTTTGTTGGAAAGGCTGACATGGAATGGCTATCAGAAACAGACATCATAATCCGGACAGCAGAGCCGCCGTCATTAAGGGATTATGTTTTGTTTCTGCCGTAACGTGGATGGTCACTACGCCCGACGCCTCCACCTGCTGTATCGAATTGTGGCAGGCAGACTGCAGGGGCAGAAATCGTGGGTCCGACACCAACGGGACGCTGGTGTCTGACCCACCGGCATCATAATTAGGCCCCTCTATTTAAATGTATATATATATATATACACACACAAATAATACAAATATTTATTTAGCATTACATTCATTTTATATTTTAAACTACTTACTATGAAAATGTATGTAATATAGTTAGTAAAATATTTGTGTATACTTTGTTTTAAATGTATTACTGTATACATACATATATATTCCATATTAATTCATTTAAAATAAAAAGGTGAACAAATATTATATGCATTTTATAGTAATTCGTTTTAGAGATAAAAGAATATAATGCTAAATGTAAAATTTTAGTAATTATGTTGCGCAATAGATGTGTATATATATATATATATATATATATATATATATATATATATATATATATACACACACACACACATACACTAACACATACATATATATACGTTTGTATGTAATGTTGTTATGTTATGTTAAATTTAATTTCTCTAGCGCACGGCTACTCGATTGGAGTGTCCCGGCGCTTTATTTTGGCAGCTCAGAGAAGAAACATAACACCATATAAAACATTCATGAACAGGAAAAAGTATGTGTATATTTTTATATATATGGCCTCATTACGATGTCGGGCAGACTCACTTCATCAGTATTTGTGCGGTCACACACTCCAATTTCTCCATGGGAGCTTGTGCTGTGGTCAGAAGCTGGCTGCAGAACAAGCTCCCATAGAGAATTTGGAGTTTTTGTTTACCCCTGCTCTGTGACATGTGGTGCAGGGATTGACAGGGCTGCACCATATGTACCATATGTACCCCCAACCGAAGGCTGCTGTTGCAAGTGGGTCCTGCCAGGGGCCCCCAAATTTGGTTCCTACAGGCTTTTCATGTCGGTTAGCCCAACGTGAAAAGCCTTCCAGAAACTAAAAATCGTAATCCTGATGGCAAAAATGCCATCTTTAAGGAATTAAGTGCTGGTTCAGACTGGCCTACGGGCCAGTCAAAAGCCAGCTGGAATGACCGGACGGTTTCAAATCTGACCATTGTATTCGTAATACGGCGGTCAAATTGAAACTGAAGATGCCGGTCGGAAAGCCCTGACCGACATCAAAATTAGGGCCATAGTAGTATTCAATATCAGTGAATATATCTAATTTACATTATATTAGATTTATACTTTAAAATATTTAATATTTACTACTTTGAACTGTCAACAAAAAAAATGTACTGCTATTTTTCTACTTAACATTATAAGAGCGCGAAATTATGGTAAACAATTTTTGACACAATACTTTGTCAATAGTATTGTTAGCACAATATTATGCCAGTGATCCGTCGCCAGTTCCCTCCCCGTCGATATAGTGGGCCACCTGTAAAATGTAATTGCAGGCACACCTTATGTTTGGCCACAGCAGATACTACTTTCTCCATTTAGATGGGCGGACATGTTGTCATTTTTTACTGTGTCTTACCGCCAGTAGCGAACAGTAAAAACATTATAATGCTCCCCCTGCCATGGAAGAAAACTCTAATTTTGCGATTTTCTTTTTTGTAAAGAAAAAAATATATTACTCTGGGCTGCAGGGCTGCATCGTGCTGAGATAGACCTATAGCACAAAGTAATATGCATTGCTGCTTTTATAAATGACGGCCTGCTTGGAGGTCATTTATTAATGAGGCGTGCAGTCTCTTCACGAAGGGGTCAGAGTAATTTATTCCATTACCATGGTGGAATGGCAGACATAAATCTGTCCCTTATTTGTTGTACTGGATTGCATTTCCCCGTCTTGTTTTACTATTATGGGCCCTATTCTGATCTGGGTCGGAAGGGCTCCGACCGACCGCATCGGAATGTGCCGTCCGAATTCCTTTCCGACCAAGCCATTCCGATGGGCTTGGTCGCGATGGAATCTGACTCAGATTTCCGGATAGCTTTCGATAGGCTCAGAGAGCCCGTCCGCCATCCGGAAATCCTTCAGTACTTCACCGGTCGCCTCTTTACCACCGAGGGAGAGCGATGGCAGTTTTTCACTGCCTTTTCGTGCCGGTGTTTCCGGCACGAAAAGGCTGTAGGAAACTGTCTCTGGTGGCCCCCAGCAGGGGCCCCATGGGTGCGAGGCCGCAGAATGGTGTCCCCTCTGTTGATCCCTGCACCCTGTGGCAGGCACCTTGGGGTGCCGGCCACAGGGTGCAGGGATGAACTGCACCCCTGCTTCTCACAATGCAGGCATAAATTCCGCTCTGAATGCATGCTCCCATTGTGAGGTATACGAGTGCGACCGAACAGATTTCGGTCGCATCGTACTTGCAGGGCCGGAACCGACGACAGCAGGTCGGCCGGTTACGGCTCCAGACCAATGTCGGACGGACCTGAGTCCGTCCGACATCGGAATCGGCCCCTATGTGTGTTTACTTTATATGGTAAATATTTTTCATTTTTGTTACTCCAAGTTTTTAGTTTGGTATAACAACATTGAATATATAAATTCAAGTGGATGAGCTCCTGCTTTTTGTGGGGCTAAACTTACCTACCCAGATAGTGAGAACATCAGATCATCTGAGTGTTTTCATGATGACTTAGAGAAGAGAATAAACCAGGTCTGGAGGGGTTAGTCTTTTCTTTGCACACACGTTTGTTATTCTTCCAGACACATTGTCTTGTTTGCCTTGTTCTTCTTACTGGAGTCTAAAGGGACAAGATGTTCATTGAGCCGGGACCACAGATAGGTAACAAAGTTTCAATTCTATATATGGATTCTATATTCATGTACAACCGATCCATCAGAAGCTACAGTTGATTTCCTATTTTTTTTACTCTTTGTGGAGTATTGGCATGCACTAATATAACACCAGTGCATAGCTTGGAATACAGGGAATGTTAAAACGCTCTTTTGATTTTATGTTTGGCTAGAAGGAGCTTTACCATTTTCAGTCAGCCTAATGGGAGCATTCTAAGAAATCTTGGCCACATAGAGGAAACCATGATAGGGAGAATCTCACTGAAAAGAGTTCACACGTGTGGTCCTTCAAATTGTATGTGTGCCTGTTTATTCAAATTAGCATTTTCCCACACTGTGGCCGTCATTACAAGTGAGTACTTAATTCCATTGGGTCGGCTGAAACCAGTTACCAGCCCTAGCAGAATTATGAGAGCCACTGGATCACTGCAGGTGTGTTTATTTTCACCAGAAGATTTCGGCTTGTTGAAAGAAGCCGAAATCTGCAGATGAAAGTCTAGGAGAAATTAGGTATTTCAAGGGGAATTGGACTTGTAATTATTGATTTTGGTAATGTCCAATTTCTTAAAATGCCCTTGGGTTCCATTTCATTATGGGACACATGTTCTCCATTACATAAGTTACCAGCCCTAGTTGTGTCAGTAACTCTGGGGGTGAAAAAAGACCAGTCCACGAAAGATAGGAAATCAGTGACAAAGAGCCCATGGTGAAATTAGAACCTGTAAAATGAAGACAACGAGATAGGAAAGGTGATGTGGTGGAATAAATTGGCATGAGGTGGAATTATGACTAAGCAGCTTACAGATTCAGCAATCACAGCACTGCTTGTGAGCTCCTAAGAACATTTTTGATTCCCTGTACTTATATTTGGTACAAATTAAGCACTACTCCAAAATCAAAACATCTTGAATCTCAAATACATGTATACAGCCACAAAACACAAGTTATGGAATTTATGGAAGAATTTGGTTTAACAAAATGAAAAGTTTAGGATGCACAACCCAAACTGGAGTAATGATATTCACACAGCCCTGAAATAGTTATCTTTTCTATGAGAAAGGGACCGGCAAATCAGGATTGTAACTTCCCATTACTCCCAGGAATGCAATGTTTGTTGGTACTGAATAACACTCAAACACCACTTTAAATAAGCGGGATTTTGAAGTTTAAATTCCGCAGTTGAAATTGTGAACTCTTCACAGCTTCGTCAGTGGGCAAAAGTTCTGTTAACAGAAGGTAGATTTCGCATTTTTCTTTCATTGCAGTTCTTTCAGGAAGATCACCCATAATAATTCTTACTTCATCAACCTTTGTTTTATCACCATGGCTCCTCTAAAAAATGATTACCTTCTCTGCTCCTATACATTGAGATTATTTAGCTATCTTTATCATATTGTCACGCACTGTGTTTTTACCACTGAGGAGTACCAATGATTCTCTCAAATCTGCACTTTAACTTTTATATTGAATGTATGCCCAGGAGGTGTTTAAATGTCTGTATCACAACTCCCCAGTGCCACTTCCATTTTATTTACATAGTTGCCATATTTAAATGCCTCTTTCATGAACGCTGATTGACCAAGATGCCAGAGATAGTGGAAATGACCTCACATGCCCATTAAACCTATGATGACATCACATGATCTATCACTCTGTTAGCATTCCATGAAGTGAAGTCACTGGATCTTTGCACCTGATAACATAACTGTCTTTGATAAATAGCACTTGAACAGTTGCATTTCCTTCCACCAACCACTCAGACGCCTCTGCTCCACAGGACTCCTATTCGCATACATCCCACGCATACAGAGAACCCGAACAAAGATACTCTTACATCACTCTTAAGCTGTGGAATGGCCTCCCACTCCACATCAGAGCCTCGTCCTCTTTTAGAGTTGAAGACTTGGCTTTTCAATTAATCACCTTACCATAAATAAGGTTAGGAACACACACCTGCTTAGCACCAGGATACCCTCGTGGGAGTGCACTTTACAAATGCACTTAACATGTGTCATAGCAATTCTAATACTTAATCTGCTGCTACATACTTCCCTGAGATGTGCAAAGCAGATAACAGACTCACTGAGCCATCTGGAACAGGTTTAACATATGTTCTTGAAGGTTTACATAAACAGGGAAACAAAAATAAGGCTGCTCCGTAGTGCAAAAACAACCACTGTGAAATAAAGAGTTAATTCAACCTCCAGACAATGCCATCTCTTGATGATTATTCTATGAAATGTCACAGTAACTACTGACACTCCCTCTGTAGTCCTCATCCTTTTTTCTATCAGTCTCTCTAAATCACTCTCCACTTTACCCCTGTTCAGTTTGCTCACCTTTGTTAGTATGATTACGTTTCTCCTGGCTACTCTCATGTACGTGTACACTTGATCTACCTTAAGAAAGGTAGAATGTGAGCACTGCTCTTAAAAAGCAGTATTAGCTTATTTTCCTAGGATGCCCCTAGGACCAATATGCTGGGGTTGTAAGAGCAGTGCCAGGGTTAGCAAGGGGTGAAGATGCTATCACTGGCTAACCCTAAATGACATTTCTGGACGTATCAGTTCTCATACTCCCTCTTACAAGGTATTTATAAGACTGGTGCCTTTAAATATTTCCATTTTCCATCCCTTCCTCCTTGTGTTCTTCAGACTATAATAAAGTCGTAGTGAAGTCTCCCTACATATGAAGAGTTTGTTGTATCTTCGAATCTTAAACACTTGCACTGCAGACTTTAGGTCATCATGTGTACATTTGTCTTGTGAATGCCTCATTAGAAAATCCAGAGGATGCATCGGGAATCTGGGATTTAACTACTTGAAGCATCTTTCCATTAACAGAACAAATAAATTCGAAATATGAACTAACCTAGGACCAATCTGATGATTGAGTGTATCTAGAAAGCTCATTAAAAAGACCATATTCATATGCAAATTTGGGACACCCACCTGTCTCTGGACCACTTAAGGAATGCTGTCAAATCTGGGGGACAGAGTGGACCGACATGCCATGAGGAGCACTTTCCACAGAACATCTTGTCTGCCAAGGGGTTCCTTGCCCTGTGTCCAGAGTCAGAGAAGGTCAGATCCTGTGGTGAGGCATGCAGGACTGGCTGCTGGCGAGGGGGGTACCTACGGAGCAAGGACCACCACTCAGTGGGGAGAGGTGTGACAGAGTGAGCTGGCACTTCCCTGTACTCCCAGATGGGCTATGTGGATGAGCGCTGAGGAGCAGCACATAAGCTCCTTCCATTGTGGTTGGGGCCTCGCTAGGGATTTTGGGGAGGCACTCCCCCTGCCATTGCAGCAGAGAGACTTGTAGGCAGGCGACGTTATAGAGGAGAGGCAGAGACAGACCTTGTCCCTGGCCTAGGGGCATACTGGTCAGCTGGCTACTAGCCTGCCCGGATGGGAGATCATTGGGTGAATTGTGTGGTTGGCACCTCTTGCTTGGTGCTTTGAGTGTGCAGCAGCTTACACACGCCCACTTGGATCGGAGGCTACAGATGCGGATGGAGGGTTCCACCTGATACATATTGGTGGCTCGTGCATGGGACTTGGTGTAATGACACTGATCCTTGCCCGGTGGGGTGTAATCCCTGGTCCCCCTCAGCACACACGCTACACAGGAGCACTGGACAGAAGAGAATTCCCTAAAGTACTTTCCCTGGTGAGTGTGGCCGCTCTTTTCGTCATGTTGGTCCATGGCTGCTGGATTGTATTGTACACTGTAGAACTAACCTACTCACACTGTTAACGGCCATGGAGTCCGCCGCCTTGCTGCCCCCCACTCTGCACATGATACTGCCATGGGAGACATGCTCCCTGGCCCTTCTTGCCTCTTGTTCTACTGACTAGTGTGCATGGATCCTATGAGACCTTGGAGTGGTCAGAGACCCCATGGTCCTGGGAGACCACATAGACACTGACATTACGGGAGTCCCTGGTGGAAGCACTCGCACCTGGTTGGCAGCATCTCAGACACCTGCTGCATCCTGTGGCTTGAGGAACTCATGGACCAGCGCATATTTTACTTCCTTCTGTTGTCTGGACCTAGGGAGTGCTACTTTGCCTCTTGTGCTCCTCCTCTGCAACACACTAGACTTTATCACCCCTGCAGGGACAACTGTGCTACTTTTCCTTCATGGGTTCACTTGCTCTGAACTACTCTCTACCTACTGTGAGCAGCCCCGCATCTACCTCTGATGACTATGGGGCAGTTACTACTTGCAGAGGAAGATTCCCTGCTTCTGGTTGTGTTTGAGGGCATACCCACCTTCCGCATTCCTCCAATTCCCCACTATAGGTGACCCATGCTCCGGATGATAAATTGGATGTGATACTAGCACTTATTAGCTCTACAATGGAAACCCTAGACTCAAAAACTGATTCTTTAGTTGTGGACAATCATCGTAAAATGGCTGAATGGGTCCACTCCATTGAGACCACAGTCCAGGAGATAATGCCCATCACAATGGCCCATGCATCATGACTCAGTGACATGGCTCATGATTCTCAGATTTAAGATCAAGAAGGCTGAGCCAAATTTAACAATATCCGAGTGATTGGACACCTGAAAAAATTGAGGGGACATAGATTCTTGCCTTTCTTGAGGGATGACTCTAGGCAGCAGCTGCTCCAGAGGGTCTATCAAAATTGTATGCAATTGAAAGTGCTAACAAGGTGCCTACTTGCCGTCTGTCTCCCCAGCACCCCCCGCAATCTGTGTTGGCCCACCGCACTCATTTCCAGGACCGTGACTATTTGCTACAACAGACCTGCATGATGGGGAGCGTTCAGGTGAAGAACGCAGACGTCTTCAAATTCCCAGATTTCATAGCCACCATACAAAGACAAAGTGCCTCCTTTATGACCTGTTATGTTATGGTTCTTCAAGTTATTGTATGGGACTCATTTTTCCACAGGACTTGATTGTTTGATAACTGACTTACTATTTATCACTGTGACTATCTGCAGAATATGGAAAATGTTAAAAAGAAATGCAGCCCAAAATGGTTTTTTTTTTAAGTCCCAATGTTTCCTGTTGAATTGCGTTATCTTGGTAAGTAATGAAATAAAAAATAGGCTAAGAGCTCAAAATCTGAAAGTATTTTTAGCACCGCCATATTTGTAACAGCACTGCAAGACACTGCCCCTCTACCCAATCGATATTCATTCAGTCCATCAATAAAAAATCCTCTTACAATGTATGGCCTTGCCTGGAAATGTGGAGGTGGAATCACTTCACTCATAAATAGCCTGGCAATGAAGCTGTATTATTTTTAACTTCAAGGGATGTTTTTTTAACAAGGTGTTTGTGGAGTCGGGGTACTTGGACACAGAGTAATGTACCGAACCAGTTAGCCATGCGGCAGCCTGCAACTTCCAGTCATGCATACCCACAGGATGTTGTTTCCGCCAAAGGTGAACCCTGAACCACGACCTACCTTGGCTCTTACTGTATCACAAATCACCGTGATTATGTCATCTCCGAGCACAGAGGAAACAGTTGCTCTGCAGTCTTTCACTGTCTGCAAGGGGGAAAGCAAAAATGTTACAACACTAAATCATGAGCAGAGAAGACAGTTTACATTCATTTGAAAGCACTAATGTGAATAAGAGTAATGAAGCCTTTCCTCCCCCTCCTCCTGGGAGGGCATTGGTACCATTCCTCCATTTTCAACAAAATGGCATTCAGATCTATGGAGTTTCACATAACAGGTGTACCATAATATTCATGAAAATATGCAAGAATATGCTTGTGTAATGGAAATTTCACCAAGGCTTAATGTGAAGTCATAATTTCTGAATGAGATGCCCTGCTGTTGACCTGCCCTTAGCCTCCAGATATCCACATACCCATATTGCTTCATTGCATTTAACAAAAAGGATCTTGACTTCGAAGGGACTCTGGATCTGTTATTGTAGTTCTTATCCAAAATAGGGTCTAAAACGATATTAAAGTCCCCAGCAAATATTACAGGCTCTGAGTAGGACAAGAGGTGGGAAAAGATGGTCCTCAAGATAGATGGATCGTCTTGATTAGGGCCATAATACCCCACAATTGTTAATTGAAAGCCCAAAATATAAAGAGAAGCAATAGCCCATCTACCATCTGGGTCCACTTTTGAGTCTAGGAGCTTAGCTTTAAGATGTTTCTTGAAAATAAGCGATACACCTCTAGAGGACAGGGACTGAGAAGTGGAGATCGCAAAGTCAATCCATTTATTGACCTTAACCAATGCATCGATTTCAACCTGAACCAGATGTGTCTCTTGGAGGATGATAACCTGAGCGTCTGAGTCACGAAGATACTGCAAAAGAGTTCTAGCTCTGGGTTTGGTTCGTAAACCGTTAACTTTCCATGAAATTATCTTTAATTTAGTCATCATAGTCGCTCCAAACTCTGGCCAACCTCAGCTCGAAATAAAGATCAATGATATGGTAAGCACCCCCGTTAAAAATTAGCAGCGCAGCACAAAAATATATATAACTGATTAAGTGCAATAAAGCATCATATTGGCAAATGAGGAATTTTCTATTGAATTTTAACCCCTCCTTAACCCTGTGCCCCCTCCACCCTCCACCCTCCCTCCCATGGAGAACCTGTGCTGTAACTAACCGGATCGAGTCCAGTAGATGGCACCCCTCCCTCAGGTTACCGCTACCCCCCCACCTCTAACTTAAAACCCTGAAAGTAGACCCTTTCTTAAAGTGATTGGTGCACAAAATAAATAAATAAATGAAAAGAAAGATTACATGTAGAACATCACAATGATTTTCCTTCTTTCCTCCTTCTTTCCTTTCCTTCCCCTTCTCCCTCTCCTTTATGTTTTTTTTTCTTTCTTTCTTTCCTTTTTTCCTTCCCTTCCCTTCAACTATCCTTTTTTTATTTATTTATTTTCTTTATTTTCCCTTTAGTATTTAATTTTGAATTTTTTTTCTCTTAATTATAAATTCATTTGTTTGGTATTGTATCTGTTCGAGGTAAGTATATACATACATGGTGTTCATTTTCACTAAATTAGAATGTCACTGGGATACAAAGATCTCATTTATCTGATCCCTTGTTACCTAGATCTAAAAGGAACTCATCAGCGGCTTGGACAGTCCTGATAATCGTCATCCTGTTATTATACATGACCCTTAATGAGGCCAGGAATATAAGCTGAGCTGTAGCACCTAGCTTTTTAAAGGAGTCTAATCGCTTACCAAACTCCCATTGCTTTTCCAGCGTGATCCTACATAGGTCTGACCTTATAAGAAAGGTAAAGCCCTTGCCAGGTAATGACTTCTGCTTGAACGCTAGGTTTAGAATCTGCTCTTTAAGAGCATAAGTGTGAAATTTGACCAGAATTTTAGGAGGTTTCGAAATTATAAGTATCACCACCAATCGAGAATAGACTACATACTAATTAATCAGAGTTTGGTAGACGCTGTCAAGACCATTAAATACCTTCCCCAACATTTATCAGACCACTCGGCTGTGGTACTTGAACTTACGATCCCCTTAACAGCGCCGGTAAGGATCTGGTCTTTTGACCGTTCACTACTCTCTCGCTCTGAAGATGTACTATTCTTAAAAATTGAGGTAGCGCATTACTTGAAGATAAATGTAGGCTCTGCTAGTATTGGAGTTGTCTGGGACTCTCTTAAGGCGTTTTTGAGAGGTCTAATTACAGCTAAAGTAGCCTATAGAAGAAAAAAGTACAGAGAAGCCGTCGCCTCGGTGGAGGCGAATATAGCCATGGTCCAGCTCGAGATTGACTCCAAAACTTTGTTCTACGGATGATTTTTTGATACCTCTGCGCGAAAGACTACTCTCCTTAAAGGGTCAACTAGCATCAACTCTCAACCAGAGATTACAAGAAAGTTGGGAGGCCAGTAAGATTGCGCATTTCCAGTATGGGGAGGGGGCTGGGAAGTTATTAGCAGGGAAGGCCAAAACGGATCAGGTCCATAACAACATTGAGCTGATCAAAGTTAATGAGGTCCCTCTATCTGCGGATGTTGATATCAGAATAGCCTTCAAAGAATATTTTCAATCCATTTACCGGGAAGATAAAATATTAGATCCTGTTACCATCAAAGTTTGGCTTGGTAAAATCTCCCTCCCATGTCTTTCTGTTGACCAGAGTGAGAGGCTAGAGAGTGAAATCTCTGAAGACAAAGTGAGGAGAGCCATTCAGAGTGCCAAGAAAGGGAAAGCATCTGGGCCAGATGGCCTACCTGCAGAAATTTATAAATCATTGGAGCAAGAGCTTGTCCCTTTTTTGACAATTCTATGTAACCAGACTCTTTTGGACGGTGTGCCTCCTCCAGTGTCATGGGATAACACTTCCATTACTGTAATATTAAAACCTGGGAAGCCATCAACGTCATGTGGTTCTTACAGACCAATCTCGATTCTAAATGGGGATTACAAGATATTCTCATCCATTCTTGCAAATAGACTAGCCTTGGTTGCACCCTTCATTTTGCATCCAGATCAAAAGGGGTTCGTCAAGGGGCGACAGCTCTTCAAATTGACTTAATGGGAGCTATGGATCTGGCAGTTTTGGAGTCTCTCCCACTGGCGGTTCTTACGTTGGATGCCACTAAGGCTTCGACAGGGTCAACTGGTTGTACCTGTCGGAGGCCTTGGCTAAGTTCAACGTGGAAGGAGGATTCCGTCGAGCAATCAATCTTCTCCACTGGAATCCCAAGGCCTCTGTTCTGGCCAATGGGATTATGCCAGACCCCATTGACATCTCGAGGGGAACTCGGCAGGGCTGCCCACTCTCTCCACTTCTTTTCGATCTTTATGCAGAACCATTTGCCCAGAATTTGAGGGACAGTATTGACATCAAAGGGTTCGCATGTAGGGGTTGGGAGAGAAAGGTGGCCCTATATGCGGACGACATTCTCATCTTCACGTCCGCACCCCATTTGGCCCTTCCAGTAATATTCAAACTGGTATCGGAGTTTGGGGAGGTGTCAGGTTACGAGATTAATACATCAAAAACTGAGATGATGACCTGGAACATAGACCAGAGTTCTTTTAGTTCCGGCATTCTGCCGGGAAAGGAGATGAGGTATCTAGGCATTGATATTGTTGGGGATATAGATCAGATCGCCACTAACAACTTCTTGAAAGTTGCTAAGGAATGCCGTAAGTTGCTCCAAAATTGGGCGCATCTCCCGTTGTCTTTACTGGGTAGGATTAATCTTGTTAAGATGTCTATTTTACCCAAGATTACCTTTTTATTTAATACTATCCCTTTACACTTTGATCCTCTTTTCATTAGAAAACTACAGGCCGATATTAATACCTTCATCTGGAACAACCACCTTCCAAGAATTTCTTGGACGAAAATTAGGAGACGTAGGGATAAGGGTGGGCTTGCAGCCCCTGACCTGCAGATCTACGCCTGGGCCTTCCAGCTATCTCATGCTAGGATGTTATTAAAAAATCCATCTGACCATGGAGTTGGTTCCATCTTTTCTACATTGTTGATGGCAGAAGGGGTGAGCCAGTCAAGCTTCCTTTTTAAATTTGGAGATCCCAAGTTTTTAGAAAAAAGTAAAACTGAAAATCTTACGGGGTATGGCAAGAATTTGGGCCCAGTTAACAAAAGTTATTAAAATAGGGTACTATGGAAGTAAAGCGCCTCTGTGGGGCCTTCCCGATAGTCCGACTTGGCTGGGAGATGTACTGGCTCTTCCTATTAGAGATGCTGGACTTCTGGTGTGGGGAGAACTATTCGTTGATGGTGTTTTGTTACCCTGGGACTGCTTAAGAAACAAAATTGGTCCGAATTTTTCCAGACTTAAATACTTGCAAATATCCAGTTGGTCTAGATCAAATAGAGTTTTACCATCTCGAGGAACTAAATTTCTATTAGGTGCACACAGTAACCTCATCACCCTTCTAGTTGATAAGCCTCCCACTAAGAAGGAGATATCATGTTGGTATAACCGAATTCTAGAAGAACAGGATGGTGAATTTCTGCTACCGGATCAGCTTTGGTCACCACATCTAAATAACCCCAACCTGCAAGATCTTTGGATTACATCATGTGGTATGATGTGGGATACCGTCAAGCCGGCATGGTTACGCAAAAACCACATCTTTACTATTCACCGAGCTTACTATTTGCCCTCACGACTTTCTAAATTTAATCAGGGAAATACGGTGGCTTGTGCGAGATGTGGGCTTTTGGCCGCAGCTGACACACACATGTTTTTTGAGTGCCCTCATCTTTCCCCATTTTGGGAAGCTATAAGTCAGACCCTTTCAACATCAATCGGTACCAATATTGTTCTAGACCTCACCTCGGTAATTTTTGGCATAGTGGAAAGGGTTCCCACATCGGCAAGGAAGTTGATTTTCTATTCTATCCTGCTTGCTAGGAGGGAGATATGTAAGAAATGGAAAGACTATACCTCCTTCAATTAATGACTGGTACATTTCGGCCCTACATGTCTCCAGGTTAGATTTGGCCAGAGCTGGGAACAGTGACAAAAGATCTTTCTGGCAGCTCCTGAGGTGGGATCTCATTGAGAACCTGTTTTTTTTTTTGTTCCCCCAACAACAAAAAACAGGTTCTCAATGAGATCCCACCTCAGGAGCTGCCAGAAAGATCTTTTGTCACTGTTCCCAGCTCTGGCCAAATCTAACCTGGAGACATGTAGGGCCGAAATGTACCAGTCATTAATTGAAGGAGGTATAGTCTTTCCATTTCTTACATATCTCCCTCCTAGCAAGCAGGATAGAATAGAAAATCAACTTCCTTGCCGATGTGGGAACCCTTTCCACTATGCCAAAAATTACCGAGGTGAGGTCTAGAACAATATTGGTACCGATTGATGTTGAAAGGGTCTGACTTATAGCTTCCCAAAATGGGTAAAGATGAGGGCACTCAAAAAACATGTGTGTGTCAGCTGCGGCCAAAAGCCCACATCTCGCACAAGCGCCGTTCCACTACCACTCCCCCAGTCGAAAGAACTGAGGCAGCATGGTGCTTGTTTACCAGTGGGTTGCACAATCAGAACCTAGGTGGCATATGAGGACAAAAAAAAAAGGCTTAATGTTAAGTCACTCTCTCCCTTTCTTTCAAACTAAGGGTCATATTTATAAAAAATTCACGTAACACCACAAGAATTGACGCTACGCATTTACCATTGTACGGCACATTCCTGTCCTTTTCTAGAGCTGGAACATTTTTCACTGCCTAATGCCACCGAAGGCAGGATTATTTTTGTGCAGAAAGGGACACCTTCCTACACAAAATCAGTCCTCAGAGGCATTTCCCTCTTTCTAAGTATGCTGTAGAATGCAGCATATGAAGAAAGAAGGAACAATGATAAATATACTCTTCCTCGTTGTGCCTCTGATGGGGAGGCGTACAATTCTAAACCATTCCCAAGGTCTAATAATGTTGATAAATCTGAGAATGTGTCAGAATCCAAGCTACACCCAAGCTTCACTGCCGCTGGTTAAAGCAAGGCAGCGATTTGCACTGCCTTGCATTACTCCAGATTTATCATGCTCCTCAGGGCCATGCATGGTGCCCTTACGAGGCTTGATAAAGCTCATTTAGGTTTTGCATGCCCCCGAGTCCTCTGCATGATGCAAGGTCGACCCCAAACTTTAATAAGTTTGCCCCTGAGCTTGGCCAGCTCTTGAGTTGCACCTTGTCATCCTTGCCCCACTGGTTATACACTTTTTTTTGTATTGTGCTTGCTTTTAGTTAAGATGAAATTAAGGCATATGTAATTGGCTAACTTGTATTTGTTTTAATGTTTAGTTTTGTCTATGGACATGTGCTCTTGATTGCATTACCTATTTTTCTTTGTTCTGTTTTATGAAAAGTTCAACAAATTATTTTCATTGTAAAAACTAAGAAGCCAATTTATAGGAGATCAGAAACAGAAAATCCACAGAGTAAGGGGGTGGTACCACTCCACCAGGAGCAAACTAAATAGCACTTTACAGCTTTATTTAGAGTTTGACGGCCACTTCGTCAGTCTACCAGAGCAGTGAAGTAATTTCATCTGCTGCTCTTACAGAATACTTATCATATTTAGAAATCTTTGCAGTGGCTGCGGATGATCTTTGAAAGTTGGTGGGGCATTGTATATGCACTGAATTCCAGCCATCTACCCCAAATTATTCTTGGCTATTATGCTCACTCACACTTAGGGGCACATTAGGATGGCGGGTGGACTTTGTCCGCCCACCATCCCGTCATACAAAGGGACCGCCCGCCATAAGTGCGGGGGTCCCGTGGGTGCCATTAGGATGCGCCCGCCACAGTGGCGGGCGCATCCTGCATTCCTAACATTGTGGCGAGCGGTGCACTCAACACCGTCTGCCACAATGCCAGGAAGGCATGTTGTGCACTTCCATGCACAACATGGCAGGCACCGCTCGGTGCCTGCCATGTTGTGCATGGAACTGCAGGTGCACCCCCCACCCCCCTCCGGAGTCCCTGGGGCCCGCAACAGGCCCCCCAAGCAGACTCCGCATGCCTTTCTCTGGCACGAAAAGGCATTTAAAAACCCACATTCTAATATGGATGGTGGTGATTTTCAGACACCACCGCCATATAGAACCCTTTTCCGCCTGGTCGACAGGTCGACCGGGCGGAAAAGTGGCGGACGGTCTTTCCGTCCGCCGCAGACGGTCTTTTCGTCTGCTGCGGACCCCCCAGCCATTGTAATATGGCGGGGGTTCATTTCTGCAGGGATGGCGGGTGGATCGCCCCCGCTGGGCCAGCAATGACTACCGCCGGTCTGGCGGGGGCGATCTGCCCGCCATCCTAATGGGGCCCCAAGTCTCACTTCCCATCACTCGACACACTAATTCTTTGTTAGAAATTGGGTTCTAGGTTGGCTACGGTATAAGCCAAGTCCGGCAGCAACCACAATCCTAGTTAGGGTAAGAAGCAGGCAAACTCTAAATGAACCTATGCTCACCCTCTGGTAGATTGGCACATACCAGTCAGACTTAACTTAGAGGCAACGTGTAAAGTATTTGTTGCAACACTTCACCAGTAAAAAACATGACGCAAAAAGATTCCTAACTAAGTATAAACAATATAACTTAATTTAATAAATAAAACAAGACCAAAAAGCGACAAAAATCCAAAAAGTAGAAGTTGAGCTATGAATTTTTAAAGATTAATGTGAAAATAATATTTAGAAGCAATGAGTGCCTATTTGGAATTGGTTGCGTGGGACCGGGACAAAGTCAAAAGTTCAGGCCAAATGCAATAGAGCATGAGCCAGATACAGGGACACCGCAAGGCTCACTGAAAAAAAGTACCTTGATCGTGGTTGCAATAGGGAAGATGCGTGGTGCAGCCGAGCATTGGTTGATTCTGAAGTGAAGGTGATACGTCGATTTTCTCATTGCAATGCTGGGGATGCACCAGTTACAAAGAAGAAGCACGGTTTTTGAGATGCAATGGTTCCAAAGTCACCGAGCCGGATTCCTCAATGCAGTTCAGCAGATGAGTCGATCGTCTCTCTACAGTGGTGGCAATAAGGTGGTTCTGATGTGGTGGTTCCGATGAAAATGCACTCGATCCAATGTGATGTGTTGTTTCTGTTCCTGCAACAGCAGCTTTGTATCGATTCTGCAGTAAGAGCAGATATGTGGGTTCCACTGGAGCAAGCACCTGGGTCCACTTCCAATGGGCCAGACACAGGATCAGGGTGGCAGTCTGTTATGTCCCTGAGACTTCAGATCAGGGGGCTAGTCAGCTAGCCTTTGGAGTCAATCCGGGCTCAGGTGATGGGGACCCAGTCAGAGGGAGCAGGGGGCAGTAGTTCAACACAGTAAGGCAGCAGTCTTCCAGAGAATTCGTCTAGTAGAGTGGCGGTCCTTAAGCACAGCAGTTTTTCTCCTGAGTAGTGTGGTTTCAGGTTCAGATGTGTACTGATTTTGTGGTATCATAGGTTCAGGACTTATACCCAGCTACTCTTTTGAAGTGGGGGAAACTACAAAAAAGGGCCTTTGAAGTGCAGAGAGGTCCTCCCTCCCTGCCCTGGCACGCACTCACTACAAGGGGGTATGCAGCCCTTTGTGTGTGCACAGGACACCACCTAATCAGGTGTGAATGTGAAGCTGTGTGCAGCTCCTCCCTCCCATCCTCCCAGGATGATCCATCAAGTCACACCCAGGCTTCCTTTGTGTGTGTTACTTTCTAGAGGAAATACACAAAGACCAGCTGTCCCCCCACTCAGCCAGTGATCAGAGACATGCAGCAGGTGCCAAAGGGCTAATAGCAGGAAAATGCCTACTTTACCAAATGTGGCATTTTCAAAATAGTAACAATAAATCCAACTTTGCCATTGAAGAAGATTTATCATTACCATTCCATCGGTACGAAACATGACATATCCACCTTCTATTAGGGATTAAAGCTTATTTAATGTAACAAGGAATTCCTAATGCTATCCCATGAGAGGGGTAGGCCTCCCAGTAGTGATAAATGAGTTGGGGAGATTTTTACTACCAGGACATGTAAAACTTAAAATCACATGTGCTTCCTTTTAATTACATAGCACCCTGCCCTATGTTCTATCTAGGACCTACCTTAGGGTGACTTATATGTAATAAAGGGAAGTTGAAAGCTTGACAAGGGGTTTTAAATGGCAAGTTGACATGGCAATGTAAACTGCTCACACAGGCTATGCAATGGCAGGCCTGAGACATGTTTAAAGGGCTACTTGAGCTGGTAGCACAGTCAGTGCTGCAGACCCAATAGCAATATTTAATTTACAGGCCTGGGCACATGTAGTGTGCTGTACTAGGAACTTATTAGTAAATTAAATATACCAATTGTGGATACATCAATCAAACCATGTTTAGGGAGAGAGCACATGCACTTTAGCATGGGCTGGCAGTGGTTAAGTGCTCAATGTCCTACAGTCAACAAAAAGAAATAAGCAAAGTATGAAGCAAACAGGCAAAACGTTTTGGGGAAGACAACCCAAAGGCTTTATGGTCTTACATCTGGTCGCGCTGGACTGGGACAAAGCCAAAAGTAAAGGCCGACCATGACACGGACCCAGTGAGGCACACTAAACAAAAGTCCCTTGAGCCCGACAGTGTGATGTCGAAAATGCGGCATGCAGCCAAAGCGATGTGTCAGTGTCAATCCACGCAGTGGTGATGACGTCAACACGGATTTGATGACCTTTAGCTGGGAAGCCTGTCGCACTGTGGTAGTTCCAAAGGTGATGGGTCAATGCTGATCCATGCAGTAGAGGTGGTGCACTGGTTCTGGTCCATGCAACAGCGACAATGCTCTGTTCCAATAGAAGATTTGTGGGTTTGCTAGAGCATGCATCTTAGGCCCACTTCCAAAGGCCCAGGACTGTAGTGGCACCACTTGGCAGCGCAGACTCACAGATGGCAGAGTCCAGGTGCCGAAGCAGGTACGTTGGAAGTCTTTTATTTCCCTGAGACTTCAGATCAGGTGGCCAGCCAGCTAGCCCTTTGAGTCACTCTTGGTTCAAATGATGCAAGTCCAGTCCTTCTCACCCAGGCAGGGGAGCAGCAGACAGCACAGAAGCATTGCAATGCAGGAGTCTAGCAAAGCAGCAGTCAAGCCAACTGGCTGTCCTTCAGCAGCATAGCAGTCATTCTTCTTGGCAGAGTTTTCAGAGGTCCAAAGTATACTCAAGTGGTGGTGTAAGAAGTCCAGTACTTATAGGCAGTTGTTCAAAGACATGCCTTTGAAGCATGCAATGGTCTTCCCTTCCTGCCTTGGCTCCAGACTCAATACAGGGGGAAATCAGCCCTTTGTGTGGGGACTGGACACATACCTACTCAGGTGTAAGTGAGCCTGGGTTAAGCTCCTTCCTCCTATCTTGCCAGGATTGCCTGTGATCAGGTCACACCTAAGCTCCCATTTTGTGTGGCGTCTAGGGGGAATAGACAAAGCCCAGCTATCACACCTCCCAGACATGTCGTCAGAGACAGACAGCAGATATCAAATGGCTAAAGTAAGAAAATGCTACTTTCTAAAAGTGATCTTTTTGGAATTGCAATTTAATTTTAAATCTGGATTCACCATAGGTTTGGATTTTCAAATTGGAACTCCAGGGACACAAAACTTGAAAAGCCTCTCACATCACTATTGGCAATTACACTTACAAATGTGATAAGGTAATCCCAATGTTATCCTAGGGGCGAAATAGGACTTGCAGTAGTGAAAAATGAATTTGAGAGTTTTTTACTGCCAGGACACGTAAAACTTAAGAGTACATGGCCTGCCTTTTAAATACATTGCAAAAAACACAGTTGATGGACAGAATGTAGAACAATGTCATACATTCACCCCGGTACAAGGATCTGGGCCTAAATCCATCGTTTTTTTTCACTCCACACCACCCTGGGTTAGACACTGGCTATATGCAAATCAGCTCTGACCCTGTGCCTCATGGGAACAGTCCAGTCCGAACTACCAAGCCATGTCTTTCCCAGACCGGAATCAAGCATCCAAGGACCGGTTTCTGGCTATCAGCCTTCATCAGCCTGGATAGCTTGACTCCAGTGGTGTGGAGAGCTTGGGACTCACGTCTGAGCATCCCCAGCCCACTCGGGGTGAAATTGCAAAAAACACAGTTGATGGACAGAATGTAGAACAATGTCATACATTCACCCCAGTACAAGGATCTGGGCCTAAATCCATTGTTTTATTTGCACTCCACACCACCCTGGGTTAGACACTGGCTATATGCAAATCAGCTCTGACCCTGTGCCTCATGGGAACACAATTCATGGTTATGGTCACTCACTCCCCATTACTCATTTTCACTCACTTGCGCTTTCATGTATGCCCCCTCTCTCCTCACCTGCGAACACAGCATTTTTTATTTCCTTGTGGCTGTCAATATTGTAACTGCTGTGAATACCACTTTTACACTTTCAAATAAAATGGTAATTTCTATGGGCATGTAAGTGACCATAGACCTCTGCTCATCAGAGAGTCTATGGTTTACTCACCTTTGTGACCCACTGACAGGCACTGCGAGAATCTCGATTTGTCTTTAGCCTCAGTTCTAGAGTTCTCAGTTGTGCCCCATCATGAACATCTACCAACAACCTGAACTCACTCACACAACTAGGGGCAACTCAGTTCACAGTAAGTATCATATAAGAGCCATTTGTTGCATGAAAACCACTACAGAAGGAAAACATCTAGAAAATGAAAAAAACTCTTAGTCAATGCAAGAAGTAAAAAATGAGAAACAAAAATGGGGACTTCATTGTTCACAAGAATTTCCTTTTGGAGGTATAGTTGTAAAATTCGAAGCCCATTGCTAAGTCACTTCTTGATTCCATAGCATATAAAGCCATTTAAACCCTGGTGATGGATAAGAGGATTATTTGTTAGGCTTAGATTCATGAAAAATAAAGTATGCCATTAAACCATTCCTTCCTATCAACATTGACCTTGCTGATCTCATAGCTTGGCTTGGGCACACAAGGGACTGAGGTGTTGAGGTGGGCATACCAAAATATTAACAAGGAAGGATGAGCTAGAACTGAGCTAAGGGTCGGATTGGCTCCAAGAGCCGGTGCAGGAGCGAAGCATTGAAAACAGTTGGCCTGTAAATCATGCAACAAACATCATGTAGAAATATGACAAGTAGGTTGTATCCTGTCCCAAAATTTAAAAGAGTGTATTTAACACAAAGAAGTGTTTCACCTTAGTGCATCATATTATATCACTACATTTAGAGATATTTATTGAAAAGTGAGAGTTTTTAAACCTGAAATTAGAAACATTTCTTCTCTTCTGCCTCAACGACAATGCCATTAGTGAACTTTAAGGCAAGTCAGTTGTCATATATACCTAACATGTGACCTAGATTCTCATTATAGATGGAGCAACATTATATTAAAGCCAGCAAAACGTTTTTGTACAGTGCACGTCATGAACTCATGCGTCTTAAGGTGCTCTTTCATTTGATCATGAAGAAAAAGAAGCGTCTGTGAGATAAAAAATTTGCTTAGAGATGAAAGATTTTGCCAGGTGTGTAGGTGGGACTGATTATAGGTTTTTACTAGACACTTACTTTTCTTTTTCCTGTATTACTTCAAGGAATAATGTGAGGTCTGCAAAGCTTACAGTGGCTCAACCACCTCTACGGAGGTGTGGCGTCCGCAGCAGGTAGCAGAGAGCATGGAGGAGGCTGGAGGAAGACAAGACAGCTCACTTGACTGTGAAAGGAAGCACAGTCATCCTCCTGGAGATTCAGTTCTCAGATGAAGGAGAAAGTGAAAGTAGATTCTCCTGTAAATAAATACACTTTGTGTGCTCAGGTAAAGCATGCCCAGTGTATCACTTTACTGAATGAGACCTGGCATCAGAGTTCACAGGCAGCCTCCTCGACCTGAGCCCTCAGAGAATGTCAGGTAGCCCCAGGAAGTACGAGGCTGAAACTCACAGCACCCGGTGCTACCTTAGAAAGTGATGCTTGCAGCGCAACCTTAGTGGCTGAATGTTGACAGGCCAGGGCTGAACCAAGGTAAGCCCTTCATTGGCTCAGAAATGCTGTGAAGGTTGGCACATGTGCACTGCTCGAAACCTAATGTCTCAAGTAAATTCACAGATGGCCCAATACTAGTGAGCTCATCATCCAAAGTTTCCAATGATAGAGACAGTGGATGCTCAGCCAGTGGAACTATTGTGGTTTACCCAACTCTAAACAAAACCAAACCCTTTCCACAGGTTTAGTGGAAAGGGCACCTTGTCCACCAAAGATCTCTTGACTATCCTACTGGGTCCACCAGGTTGAGCCGAGGAAAAGACATCTGCTGGCTTTGCTTCAAACTTTTCTTACTTGAAAGTGTGACAGGAAAAACAATTAAAATTGGATTTTTTTCCCATGCCCCATATGTACCTGTAAACAATTTCTAAGAATTGACCGTATTACACTGGGTAGATATAATTAGGCCTGAGTTTTCATAGGAAATGCGTTTTATGTGCTGCTAATAACTTTGGCACTATTTGACAAATCTCCATGAAACTTTCCAAATAAGTGCTCTTTCTAGCCTAATTTGTGCATGGAAAGTTTGAAAGTGATCCGTCATTGGGAGCTGAGAAAAACGGAGGGTCTCAAAGGGCAAAATTCCCATGCCTTTTCCATGGACTTCTTAAGAAAGTGCTGCTGCAAAAAGTGCTGAACAGAATTACACTAAATTCGTCAGGAACCTAGATCTTGTTCGCAGTTTATGCATTTTGTAATTTTCGTAAATCCATTGAGTTGTTTTTGAGAAATGTAGGTTTACAAATATGTGTATATCAGGGTAGTTGGGTCCGTGAGAAACTCAAGAGTCTTACAGAAGCACCAATTTAAAAATAGAGCATTCTGGTTGACCTTGGGAGCTTTATTTCCCTTGATCCATCTCGTTCCATAGGAGTCAGACTTCCAGGGGAGCGAGCTCTCTGACTGGCTGCAGGCAATATGAGAAAAATGTTCCTGACAGTCATTACAGGGTGTGGGGATATAGTCCCCTGTCCTGAACCTTAAAAATGTAAATGTAAATGTAAATGTACAGGAATTTATATAGCGCAAATCACCGAGCGGTTTCTAAGCGCTTGCTTAGGGAACCCGTCCTGGTATTCCCCTGTGAGCTAACACCGGCAGGGTATCCGCAAGGTGAAAGCCAGGCATCCCGCCGCGAGGGGCCGTTGTGGAGATTAAGCAAGCTATTGCCCAGAGTCGCAGAGTGTGAACCCGTGAATCGAGTAGGCACCGGAGCGAGAATTGTCAAGTCCATGGACATTTTAGGACTCAAGACCCCGGCGAGCCGGGAATTGAACCCTGGTCCCGGGCTGACCTCTGCTTCCAGGTCTGCCTCCTCTAACCAGTGAGCCACACTTCTCTAAAAAAGTATATATATATAATATAAGTTGGCTGGGTAGGCTACCTTGCCCCCTAAGCCAAATGTGGTAGACCCAGAGGGACCACCAGGGGTAAAAATAAAAAATACAACTGCTAATTTTACCTTGAGCCAACGGGACAGCCACAAGATTGCGAAAATAAATGGGTGGCTGCCATTATTTACATATATATGGGGAGGGGAACATCAGTAGTAGCCCTCTCCCCAGCCCATTTAGGGCCCCAGGATGGGTATATTTAAGGGGAGGGGATATACTTAAGGGGATGGAGTCCCCAGAGCCTAATGAGGCTTGGGGAGAGACAACATGGTCCCCTTCTCCTTTAAAATAAATACGTCCCTGGGGGATTGAGTCCCAAGGGCCTAATGAGGCTTGGGGATTTAGGCCACATTGCTACTCTCCACTATAAAATAAATATAGTCTTGTAGTATGGGGTCCACAGTCCTAATGAGGTTTGAGGAGGGGGGAATATGGCCCTGCTCTTCTTTAAAAGAAATGGATGGCCCCGGGAAGGGGGCCCCTCGGGCCTAGTAAGACTTTGAGGGAACTATGCAGCTCCCTCCCCATTTAAATAAGGCATGGCCCCAGGGGACGGGGTACCCAGGGCCTAATTAGGCTCCGGGAGGGGGACCACATGCCACCCTCCCTTCATTAATTAGTCGGTCCTAGGGGGAATCGGGCCCCCAGGGCCTTATAGGGCTATGCAGCCCCCTCCCCTTTAAAGTAAAAAACAGTCCAGGAGATGGGGTACCTGGGGCCTAGGAAGACTTGAATAGGGAGCTCACACTGCCCCTCCCCTTTCTATTGGTTTGGCCCTAGGGGATGGGATTGCTGGGGCCCAATAAGGCTTGTGGAGGGGTAGTGCATGCCCTTCTCCCCTTATGTTTTTTCCCTCGGACCCAGGAGTGTCCCTGAGGCCCAAGAAGGCATGGCCCCCTCCTATTTCGTATTGTG
Source organism: Lissotriton helveticus (assembly GCF_964261635.1). NCBI lineage: Eukaryota > Metazoa > Chordata > Amphibia > Caudata > Salamandridae > Lissotriton > Lissotriton helveticus. Next base: position 308,991,707 of record NC_136071.1, read on the forward strand.
TTTGGCACCAGGGAAATGAAGTCCTTGGGGCTTATCAAGACTAGGGAAGAGGGACCGCACCCCTCCTCCCCTTTTTAATGGCATTTAGCCTCAGGGGATGGGGTCCCCAGAGCCAATTATGGGTTGGGATGGGCTTGCGAACCCCCTCTCTTAATTGATTTGTTTTGTCCCCAGGGTATGGGGTCCCCGGGGTCCAAAGGCCTACCCTACGCTGTGCACACCAAAGGCTGTGCACGGTGTGCAGTTGGCAGCTTTCTGTGGGTTTGGCTACAGGGCTTGGTGGCAGGCCAAGGCTTGTGACCAACCCCCCCTCTACACACACCCAAAGGCTGTTCTCAGCGTGTGGTTGACAGCCTGTGAAGAGTTGAAAGCAAGACCTGGCTACAACACAGGGCCTGTGGCTAACTTCATGCCATGCATAAGCAAAGGATGTGCACAGCGTGGGGTTGGCTTCCTCTAGGCGGTGCCTTTGAAGAGTTGAATACACGGTCAGGCTGCAAGGCAGGCCATGTGCAACACAAGTCTGTGTGCAGCATGAGGCTGGCTGTCTGAGGGGATGTTGGCGGTCTTTAGGTGGGTTGGCCAAAGGACCTGGCTGTAGTTTGCTGCCTGTGGGGGGTTTGCCCAAGGCCTGGCAGAGGGTTGGCTTTACATATGGTAATAAAATATTACTTTAAATAAAAAAATCTTAGAAATTCACAGAAACAACAAAGGATGAAAGTAACTTTATAGTTAGGTGTGATGGGGCAGAGCTTACCGCAATGCCATATGCAGCACCATGGAGGAGCTCCCCGATGTCTTGTGACTCCACCACTCATGGCCCCTATACGCTCCCACCCCTTACCAAGGGGACCCTGAACGCAGTAGCACTGGGGGCACATGGCAAGCTGCAGGAAATAAGCAGGGTGACCGCCGAAGACCGCGCTGCACCGAGTGCAATTGGCCCCGAGTGCAGGAGCAAGATGGCAGCCCTGAGGTAATACTACATCACCCACAGCGCTTGTCACTTTTTGGCCGAATAAACTGGACCCAGGGCTGTTTCTACCATTAGGCAAGACTAGGGGGTGCCTAGGTAGGCAAAAGGGGGAGGGCGGCAAAAACCATGAGTTTGGGAATCCCCAGTACATTCAACAAGTGGATTTAATCTACAGTTCAAGAAAAAAAAACGTGCAATCTTGTGACTAATACTTTGCTAATTAGCAGAGATATGCTGGCAACAGAATACCTTCACAGATTAAACATGACCTATCTGTTCCTGCAGGAATTAACGTTTTCCTACTTCAGCACGCGCTAATTGCTCTCAAGCCGGCAGATTGCACAACTGTTTTACTTGAAATCATCATATGCTGAAAACTGGCATTTATAAGAGCCAACATAGAAAAAACCATGCAACCATGTAACTGGCTGTAGTTAATCAATGCAGTTCTCTTGTTTTGTCTGCTGCCTGAGCCCTTTGATTGCCTATTTTATGTACATAGGATAAAGTGATATCTGTTAAATATTTCTAGAAAAAACACAGCCAGCTGTTAATTATACAGATATATTTACGAGGTTAAATATAGATGAAAATTCCATGTCCTGCAGGTTTTGGTAAATTTGTGGATACAGTCAGCGTGGGTATGTGTATAAATGGAGAGTCAGGGCTGCATGTTGAAATAAGAAGGACTTGATTGACACCATCAAATCACCAAGTACTCCATAATATATGCGCACTGATTAAAAAACACGTTTATCTTTACATACAATACAATAAAGCAAGCTCTCAATCTAATTCATGATGGCGGTGTTAAAAGGGCAGCAATATTGTCTAAAAAAGTACAGGTCTTAAAACTGTTGTGAGGGACCAACAGCCCTTTGAACATGCAGAACTTGCTGTTTATGAGTTTACGTCAGTCATTGAGGAAAATATGGACTATTTAGCACGTAATATACAGAAGCTCGTGGAAGCTGGAGATGGGCTGGACATAGTAATAACTTTCAAACAAATTATTTCAAGTCTCCTTCCCCCTGAACTTTCCCTGTCACCTTCTTGTACCCTGAGCCTTAACAGCTAGCTGAGTCAGGGGTACCTTCAGGCCCCCCTGACTCGGCTAATAGCCAACTAATCCTGAGGCACAGAGGACCTCCCAGTGGACATGGCAGTAACAGAATTGCAAGCCCTTTTCTAATGAACACTCATAATGCTGCACCAAGAATCTTTACTTTCTATAGTTTCCAACCATTGCACTTAGCCCCTCTGTAGCCAATAGAAAGCTGCTGAAGGGTGAAGGGTTGGACAAAAGATCAACCCTGTGATGCTATTGGGGTCCCAGGGAGTGTGATGTTCTCCTGGTCTTTTGTTGAATCTAGATAGGTAAACGTGGAATTTTCTGTTGACAATGCTTCCCTAATTCACATTCTAAAAAATATATAATATCAATCTAAAAATGAAAACGAAAGTAAACAACGGCGAGTATATTAAATGCACACACCTGTGAAACCATTGCAGACTTGGGCATAATTCTGAGTCCAAATTTGCTTTTTGACTGTAATGCAGGCCTCGAGTACCCAGTTACACTACGGATCTTCAGAGCTAGGGCGCAGCTTTCGAGCCCTTTGCGAATAATCTACATTTTCCGTGTTACAGATGCCTGCCAATGCCCAGACTGCGCTCTCAAAATGTAGTCAATGTTTGCCTACCCTTATAACATGCTCCCCGTATTTAATGAAAACAGGGCTTCTAAGGTGCCTGAGCCATGCTCGCGGCAAACCCATCCTTGAACATTCCGGTCCCAGTGCGCGGGCCGCGTCCTGAGAGGCGGCGTGCAACCTGTGACGTAGAAGCCATTCTGCCTGTACCCGCTCTTGTGCTGCCTGGTGTCTGTACATCAGCAGCAAGCCCTCCGGGGGCTCTGCTGTCTGACCTTCTCTGGGAATTGTGAATGAACACAAGCCACGCATGCACCACGGCGCAAGACGCTATAGTACAGGGCGGTGAAATGCCTTAAAACAAATATCAGGTTTGGGAATAATTTGCAGATAACCGAATTAAAGGCTACACAGGCGTGGGGATTGTTCACGAGCATCATTTTACAGTCGATAATATGATAGTAATAAAATACAGTTATTATTATTATCATTGTGCTCTGTCAACAGGAGATGATGAAAACCTAATAAAAATAGGACTTTACTATAACCCTTTCTTTACCTCGCACACACACCAAGATTGGCATATAACGAAAGGGGGAGCCCGCTCTGTTTGGCTCTGAACCGATGACCTGAAGTTACATACGCATGGCACAGGAACCCAACCAACTGAGCTGACCTATGCACGTGAATGCCAGATCTACCCTTTCAGCATTGCCATGGGAAGAAAGTATGTAGCATATGTATGATTTCTACTCTCCTGGTTTCTGTCAACACATCCCAGCAAACAACAAACTGTGCGTTTACCTGTGAAAGAAATGTGGTAGTAAAAAAGACAACAAACAAAATCAAGCGCGCGCCGCAGCTGGGGGAGGGGAGAGAGGAGGAGGCCAGCACGATTCCCTTGCGGGAGCGAGCAGCAAGGTGCGATAATTGATAACATATGGCACCGCTGCTCGCTCCTGCAAGGGAAATCGCCAAACGTACATGCGTTGCCATTGAAATCAATGCAACGCATGCACGTTTTTGCCTGCAGAAGTGAAGCCAGGGCTAAAGGTCTTTTTCCTATGCAGCACGCTGCATAGGCAAGACCTAAAAAGACACCGGTGGGATCTTTTTATTAAATTCAGCAACTGGTAACTAATTGGTGAATCATCCATATTCATCCTTTTTTCACCTACTAAGCCACTCCAGCCATTTGCAATTCAGTCTTGGGTGAGCGGGATCAGCAAATTAATGAGGAGAGGCAACGCAGAGTCTGGTTGAGAGTCAAAGCACAAGCTGTGCCATCCATCAGCCTGTCCAGTTTGCAGTGTTTATTTTGTTGTGAATTTCAGTGGTATTTAATGTTTGATGTGCTTTTCTTCTAGGCTGGATGACAGGGGGAGAGCGTGATGGTAGTAAAATGGGAGGGGGTGGCATTTTTCAATTCTCGCCTAGGGTGGCAAAACACCTAGAAACTGCCCTGCCTAGACCAGTGCATGCGAGGGGACTTACACTGTGGGGGCCGGTAGTAAGTTTCCCCCTCTGGCTGGTTTGCTGATATTGCAGAGCCTGGTGGCCTCACCCTCTCTCCTGGAAACAGCCTGTAGAGGTGGGCTGGGGAGCAGGGACGGGTGGTGCAACATAGCAGCAGACTGCCTCATTGCCACCCCTCTCCTGGGGCATCATACAGTGTGCTGGGGATGGCCAGTGGAAGGATAGTGGCTCCAGCATACAGAACTGCTAGAATTTTATGGCAGACTGCGTGGGGGCCTGTGATGCTAGCATAATGCTGTTACATAGGAGGTCCCGGACTTATTCACCATCCCTTTCCACTCTGTCTAATTTTACCATATGGCACTTGTGGCCTTCACTGATGCAAAACGGCAGTACCCTTGACTGACTGGTGTGTGTGAGGAGCCTGCTGGGGCTGTGGGCAAGTGTCCCATTCAGATGTTGCTGTCTTTCTAGCTGTTTTGCCTAGGGGAGGTAGTGCCTGGCCTGTGGTCACCTAGTTTGTCCTATATTGTGCAGATGTGTGGACAGCTTCTGGATTGTGGACAGGTGGCAGAGGTGTGATCTGAGATGGTTCTGGAGAAGGGCATGGAGGAATTCTCCTGCCCGCAACTATTGGTAATCACCCCCTCCCCCTCTGGAGGCCGCAGTGGTCACTGCCAGGTTAACTCAATCAATCAGGGTTTTTTAAAGCGCGCTACTCACCCGTGAGGTTCTCAAGGCGCTGTGGGGCGCAGTCCGGGTCAGTTGAAGAGCCAGGTCTTGTGGTCCTTCCTGAAAGTGTGCAGGGTCGGAGAGCATCTGATGTTTACTGGGAGCTCGTTCCAGGTCTTGGCCGTGAGGTAGGAGAAAGCTCTCCTGTCTGTTCTCTGCAAGGGCAAGGTCGGCCGATTGGATGTTTCTCTTTGGTTCGTGGAAGGCGACTCTCTCATTTAGGTATTTGGGTTCAACGTTGTGGAGGGATTTGTAGGTGTGAGTGAGGAGTTTGAAGGTGACCCTCTTCTCGATGGGGAGCCAGTCAAGGTCTCATAGGTGTCAGGTCATGTGCTTGTGATGCGGAGTTCCAAGGACGGGTCTTGCCGTGGCGTTCTGGATGGTTAAGAGTCTGTGTAGAAGTGTTCTGTTGATGCCGGCATATAGGGCGTTAACGTAGTCGAGTCTGCTGGTTATGAGTGCTTGGGTGACAGTCTTCCTGCAGTCGTTGGGATGCATTTGAAGGTCTTATGGTGGAAGGGCAGGCAGTTGAAACTGGTGGAGGCGAAAGAGTTTATCGGGTGCTTCATGGAGAGGGCAGAGTCGAAGATGATGCCGAAGTTTCGAGCGAGGTCTGTAGGGCTGGGAGGGTTCCCAAGGGTAATGGGCCACCAGGTGTTGTCCCATGCGGAGATGCAGGGCCGGAGGATGAGGACCTCGATCTTCTCCGAGTTAAGCTTCAGGCAGTTGGCAATCATCCAGTCTGCCACGTTCTTCATTCTGTCCTGGAAGTTGAGTCTGGTGTCTTTGGGGTTCTTAGTGAGTGACAGGATGAGCTGGGTGCCGTCTGCGTAGTATACGATGCTGAGCCCATGCTGTCTGATGGTGGCAGCGAGGGAGGCCATGTAGATGTTGAAGAGCGTGGGGCTAAGTGATGATCCTTGAGGTATTCCGCAGATGATAGCAGTAGGCTCGGAGAGGAAGGGAGGGAGTCTGATCCTCTGGGTGCATCCAGAGAGGAAGGATTGGATCCATTTGATGGTGGTGCCCCGTATTCCCGCGTGGTGTGTAGGAGAGTAGGAGAGTAGGATCTGCTTCCTATGGTCACCCCCACTTTTTGCTGTGATTCCCTGGTTTTTCGACTTTAGTGTGGCTGTGGGCCTGCTAATCAGACCCACAGCCCAGCTGTATTCTCTCTAAATTTATACCATGTACTTTAGGTACATACCTTTTTTTTTTTAAACTTTGTTTATTGGTGGTTTTGTAACAAAAGAGAACAAGACAGAACACACATTACGACATTACAGTGGCTGGGGTACAAGGTTTGTGGGTTATCATCCAATTGGGAATAGGAATTATAGCATAGCTAAGTACATTGGTTCGTTCAGAGCATCAACAGTGCGGCAACAGGTAGGTTCCATACCATGAATAAGGGTAGTACAGTGGCATCAATACATAGGGGGTAAGCGAGAGGGTAAGGTACATTTCACTACGGGGTCGGCATAGACATGTAAATATGCAAGGGCAATATAACAAGAGTCAATAGCGAAGCGGTAAGGAAGCATAGGAATACAGGCATTCGTAATGTAGTGCGTTAGCAATAATAGCGTAGGCAGTACAGGATCATTAGATGACTGAAGTAAACTATATCAGATTATCATTACCATCCCCATTGGTGTCCCTCCCCGGCTCGTCATCACTAGCCATCTGGGCTTGAAGATAGGTAACCAGAGGTCCCCAAATGTCTCTCGGCCTGCTAGACAGTGGGAGCAGGTCAGTAAAAGTTGTGTGTTGGTCTTGACTATGTGTCATATCAGCAAGCCATTCTTTGAATTTTGGGGCCCTGCCACGACCCCATCTGCATGCTACGCGCCTTTTTGCCAGAAGGAGTGCAATATCTACAAATTTTCTGTATTGCGAGGGAATTTGCGGCGTGTGTCCCAACAGCATTAGTAGTGGGTCTGGTGGTATGGATGATCCGATCATGGACACTAGGGCTGTGTGTACTTGTTGCCAGTAGGTCCGTATAGAGGGGCATTCCCATGCAAGATGCAAGAAGTCAGCATGTTCTGCACGGGAACGGTCTGTGTCAGATAAGTGAAACCTATATTTTTTCATGGGGGTATAATACAAGCGCTGTAGGTATTTATAATGAATTATTTTGAGCCTTCAGCTCGCCGATATACGAGCCGTAAGAGTACAGCAGTATAACCATTGGTCATCAGTGATATCAATAGCTAGTTCGGCAGCCCAACGCGTCCTCGCTGAGGCCGCCGGCGACGGGCAACATGCTCTTATGTGACGGTACATTCCCGAGACCAAATGAGAGCCATCTTGTGAGCTCAGCAGAAAGTGAAGCGGGGGCGTAGTGTCAGGTTCTGTAGGGAAGTCAGGAAGGATAGCGCGCATGCCTTGGCGGAGTCGCAGGTAGTAGAACACCTCAAGAGGGGTAAGGGCATGTGCTTTGAAGAACGCATCAGCATTCTTAAAGCGACCTGCAGAGAAAAGGTCACCCCAGCAAGTAATCTTCAGGGCCGCACAAAGTTTTTGAAATCCTTTCTCCTGTAGGAGTTCAAGCTCAGGATGATATGTCAGTGGTAGTAGGGGGGAGTAAAATAGTTCGCAGTTCAGACTTTTAGCCAGTCGACGCCACGCGTCCACAGTACATGTGACCGATGTATGAGATGTCGTTATGGCCGAGGGCTGGCAGTGAAGGAGGCCATTCAAGGGCAGGGGATGAGCAATCCAGTCCTCCACTGCCAACTGAGGCATAAAGGGAGTAGGGTGAAGCCAGTGATACGCATAGTGTGCCTGCACGCATAGATAATAGGCTTCGAAATCTGGGAGGTCAAACCCCCCTTTATCATATGGTAGTATCAACAATGACCATTTAAGCCGCGGGCCTTTACCTCCCCAGAAAAGGCGGCAAAGCTCCGACTTCAGTGTCTTGAAGAAATAGGCTCCCGGGTAAAAGGGGATATTGAGAAAAAAATAAAGAAAGCGCGGGAGCACCACCATTTTGACAAGAGACGCTCTTCCTGCCATGGAAATAGGAAGGGAGATCCAGCGGTCCACCTGGGCAGTAAGTTTGGTCACAGCAACGCCATAATTTGAGCGAAGAATCTCATCTTTGTCGCGTGAGACCTGTATGCCCAGGTACCGAAGGTCAGACCTGCACCGCTCCAGAGGGTAATCCAGGGGAAAGTCGGGCACGGCATCTGTGAGAGGAAAAAACTGGGATTTCGTCCAGTTGATCGGCACCCCCGACATTCTTCCAAAGACTACAAATTCTCTGAGCAGGGGATTCAGGTTGTGCACTGGGTCTTTGACGAATAAAGTTATATCATCTGCATATAATGATACATCAATCTGGCGCTGGAGGCAGCGAATCGCACCCTCGCCATGAAGCTGACGGAGCCGGCATGCAAGGGGTTCAATGGCAATCGCGAATAACAGGGGGGACAGTGGGCATCCCTGTCGGGTGCCCCTGGAGATGTTAAGCGGCGTGGAGAGACGTCTGTTGATCAGGACTCTCGCAGTGGGTTGAGTATATAGTAATTGGACCCAGGAAATGAATATGGTGGGGAACCCCATACGGGTCAAGACGGTGAACAAATAGGGCCACTCGACAGAGTCAAACACTTTTGTGGCGTCTTTAAAGATCGCCGCGACAGGGAGGTCAGGGTGGACTGTATGAAGCAGGGAAAATAGAGTGCGCAGATTATGTGAAGTGGAGCGGCTTGGGACAAAGCCAGATTGGTCAGGCAAAACTATCCGGGTCATAAGGAGAGACAACCTGGTGGCCAGGACTTTGGCCAAGATTTTTACATCACAATTTAAGAGCGATAGGGGACGATATGAGTCACAGGATGTGGGATTTTTGCCGAGTTTCAATAAGGAGGTGATGACGACTTCGCGCATGGAGCATGGGAGGATGCCATCCGCGAAGGATTCCTCGAACATCTCTCGGAGGACCGGGGCCATGACGTCTATATAGGTCTTGTAGAATTCTGCGGGAAGACCGTCCAGTCCAGGCGCCTTCCTGTTTTGAAGCGACATAATTGCATCTCTAACTTCATCCAATTCGAAAGGAGCGGCAAGGAATCGCCTGTCTACATCGCTAAGCCAGCACAAGGCCAGATCACTTAGAAAGTCATCATATTGGATATTAGGAGTAGTAACTGTGGTATATAGTGTGCGATAGTGGGAAACAAAGGCGTCTAACAAGTCATCAGAATCCCTGATAGTGTGACCCTGGTGATTAACCACTTCAATGATAGTACTGTCAACGCGCGGCGTCCCTGTCAGTATAGCTAGCGCTTTGCCAGGCCTATCTCCCTCACAGTATTTCCTCGCTTGCCAGTGTTTACTCCGAAACCTAGTCTCCCTGTTTGCTTCTTCTTCATATTGTGTAAGCTTATCCCTGACTGCAGCGTGTGCGGCAGTGGTATCGCCCTCCACTATCCGCGCCTCCAACTCCCTCAACTCGCCCTCGAGCTTCCGGATCGTGCGTTGTACGTCATGCAATACCCCAAAACTCTTAGATATGCAGTGACCCCTAATAGTGACTTTAAATGCCTCCCAAATAGTTTCAATAGACTCAACAGATCCCTTGTTCTTAGGGAAGAAAGCAGTGATCTCATCCTCTAGCTCAACACGGAAGACCTCGTCTAGCAAGGCCGCCGGTTGCAGGCGCCAACGTGGTCTAGGGCTATCCCAGCCGGGGACCAAGAAGGTCAGCAGAACCGGGCTATGGTCCGAGTACGATCTCGGGAGGTGAGTTACATTAGTCACTCCAGTAAGCGTTTCTCTGGTCAGAAAAAAATAATCTAGGCGCGCCCATGTACCAGTCTGTGATGTGAAGTGGGTACCCTCCATACGGCCAGGGTGTAGCTGTCGCCAGGCGTCCAACAGGTTACCTTCCGAGAGCACACCTTCTAACGCTTCTCTCGATCTGGGTTTGTAAGTTGTCGCTCTATCAGCTCAATCCAATTGAGGCACTAACGCTATATTGAAATCTCCCCCCCAAATGATATGGCGGGACCCTACGTCTAAAATGTTACCCCATAGTGTGGTAAAGAAACAAGGTACATCAAGATTAGGGCCATAGCAGTTAACCAAGGTGACAGTATCGCGGCCTAGCCGCCCCCAGAGTAACACATAGCGGCCTTCCACATCCGCTAGCTCACCACATACCTGAAAGGGAACCGTGCGTTTAATCAGGATAACAACTCCTCTTGCATACGAGGAATATGAGGAGAATGACCGGGTAGTTGCCCATTTACAGCCAAAAGTAGGGCGCCCCTGTGGAGCCACGTGTGTTTCCTGTAGCATAGCAATTTGTACCGGATGGCGATCTAAATATGCTATAACATTTCTGCATTTTTTAGCATCGTTGAGCCCTCGGTCGTTCCAAGACAAGCATTTCAATTGTGCAGCAGATCCAAAATTAGCCATAACCCAGATACAATTGGAGAGAAAAGTTTTGCCGCTGCGGGTTCCAGAGTTGCAGCAGCTTATGCAGTAGATCACGGAACACTTCTACCATCCAGCCAAATGCCGTCTTCAACAAAACAACCTTCCCCATAACAGGTCCCACCCCCCCACCCACTACTGCATCCCAATCATGCAAGCAGCCATTCAGTCCCTCACCTACCCACCTCCCACTCCCCAGAACTCCCACAACTGGACTTTAATAGCGGAGTATTCCCGTAGGGGGATCATCAGCAAAAGCGCACAGCCACCCCCCTTCCCGATACCCTCACATTCGGTACCGTCCACGGTAGAGGCAGGGATAGAGGGGGCGGTTCCTACATATAGCGCACCGCTAGGGGACTCAGTCAGGTTCAACTCCCAGTAGGTAGATCAACGCCATCTGAGGCAGCAGGTGTAAGTCAAGTATAGTAAGGCAGTCCCTATGTGGTAAATAAATAAATAATACCCTATTTTTGAATGAATAAATGAATAACAGATAGCTCAATAAATAAGAGTCAAGATTCGAGGTAGTAGGAGTTTGCAGGTTTATTACAGCATAAAGGACAGGGACAGGACCACCTGCACAGGAATAGGATGGCAGGGCCCAGCAGCTGCTGGGGCTGGATCTGGGATGAGCGCGCTAGGAAGGATGGATGGATGGATGGATGGATGGATGGATGGATAACTTTTTAATAACAGTGCATGAGCATATATACATAACGCAAACACATAGCATTACATTGCAATAGGCGTAGCAGTGGGAGGAGCAATAGGCGTGACGCGTAGCAGTCGCGAAAGATAAGGGTGAAAAGAGGTGTAACAGGGCGTATACATAGACATGTGATGCAAACGTAACAGAATATGTCATGAATGGGGCGGAAACCATGGAGGGGGCTACCTGAGGAGCCGGGACCTCTAACCTGATGGTGCGCGCAAACTGGCAATGACGTGTTACTAGGAGAAGCTGGGGGCTATGAACTCTGTGCTAGGAGCAGAGACTGAAGTCTGGAGAGTCAGGGCGACATGTACCTAAACAGTATCTAGTATCTGATGTTTAGAGAACATGTTGATATAAACTAGAAGTCAGGAGGGGAAAGGCTAACAGACACTAAGACTGGACCATGCATTATTCTACATGTAGTGCGTGATGAAGAATATTAAATGACCTTTAAATGCAGTATTTCTCTTACATGGAGACGTAAAGGCTAGACAATGACGGAAACTATTGATGCAATTCAGTAGCTTTAGGAATGCAGAGAAGGAGGACTAAACTGATAACTGGAATCATAACATATTCTTGGCAGACTCAGAGGCAGAGCCAGGCTGAACCGGGCACTGCGAGGCAGGAAGTAAGTGAAGGGTCGAGGATACAGGTGGGGACTGTATCGCTCCTCAGCGAGGCTTCAGGAGACAGGAGCTGAATCTGGTGTCCAGGCCCTTTTGAGGCCTAGAAACGGGAACTTTACAATGAAATAACGTGCACACTGAGAAACGTGGCAACGTAACTTTACATAGGCCTGATATTCGTAGTATTCACGAGAACTGGAAACTGACATACTAAAGGTGGACACAACTGTAATTGCGTCATTAATCGAACATGGGGAATGCATATGCATATTTAATCATGCACACATAACATATGATGGATGACACGTAGGGACACAGAACATGACAAAATGTACTTTTCCACATTCCCTCCTTGTCACTACGTTTCCATCAGGAAACATCAATATTCATGATACCATCTATCATTTCATACAGTATCATTTGCTCGTCTCGAATTATCCTGGAACGGGATTTAGAACGGGGCTTGGGACTAGCAATACATGATGTAGCACAAATGCCGCAAATCGCAGGGCCACATTGTATACAGAGGCAGCAGCTGAATATGATCGCTACTGCAATACCTAGAAAGGACAATACTTTCCATCCCCAGGCGGAAATTATATTCCAGAACCAACCGGACCATGTCCAGGTGCCTGGATCTTGGTGTAACAGATGGGCAATTTTATGGAGTCTGGTTATAGCTGAATAAACAGACGGCGCGTTATTTGGAATGAAAATGCAGCAACTAGATCCGATGACTCTACAGGCCCCGCCCCTATCGGCCAGTATGACGTCAAGGACGAGACGATTCTGTAAAACGACAAATCTCATAGCAGATTGCTCTTCAGTTAAGTTACCTAGAGCAGAGGCAGTCTCATTGACTACTGCTTCAAGGGTTCTGGTTAACCTACGGATCAGTTTACTATTCTGGATAGGTCCTATAAAGAAAAAGAAACCTCTGTTGAAATCTGTATACTGTTCTAGAGCAGTTTCAGTATAATCGACAATTGGGGACTCCCTTCTATGTCTAATGTGTACTAGATATGTGTTTCTATGATAATCAGATGGGGCTAGAAAAACTGGTGGCAGTAGGAAGGCAATGTAACAGGTTCCCTCCCAATCGAGGGGCAGACGAATATATGCAGTTTGACCACAAATAAAATAAGAATGACGTGAGGCTTTGAAAATAGACTTCCCACTGTCACTATACTTGACAATAGTAGTACAATCACTATGTCCTACGTGTACGGAACCATTATTTCGGACACATAATTCGCCTTTGACTGGTAGTACTGAAATAGCGGGTAAGTCTGGAGTAGTATCAGACTGAACATTCAGGACCATGAAATTCGAAGAATAATTACCTAAATTATACACTTCATTTTCTAGATCTAACCCGGTTCTGTGGGGGAGACCTTGCTTGTCTGGAAAACATGCACTGTTAAGAAAAGACATATCTGTTGAGGATGACGTTAACGTGGACCATGCTCCACACGAACCATTATGTGAAAAAGGATAAGGAAAGAGTGGCAGAACTCCCTTCGGCGTCTGGAAAGGGGGGAGTCGACCACATACCCAACAATTAGTGGCATTGCTGGTCTGGTGTGAATAATGTAACATGCGGATGAAAGAATTATTTCGCATAGCGAGGCGGTAAGAGAGTTCATGAGGAGGCAGATCACTAAACATATGCTCTACTGTAGCATTAGCAGACTTATTTACATGAAGAACTGGGAAACACAGGTAAAATGCATAACTGGTGCAGGAAATCATAATGCTGAGAAATAATATGAAACATAGAAAAATGATACATCGGATTGAGTTTTGACTAACTCTCTCACTATGGGGGTCTATTTTATACATGTCAGAAACAGTCTAACCGTTTCACCTAGGGGAGGACTTAGACAATCAAACTGGCTGACTTATTTTACTAGACCGGAGTTTCAACTTATACTCCTGTTGCGGAGTTTTCTCTAACAGGGGAGGGTTTGTAGCAATGTCTTTTGCGGGACAGTCCTTGAGAATAGTATTTTGGCAATCCTTCAAATCCTGGGAAATGTTCTTTGAGACGGGTTTCAGTCCATAAAACTTCTTTATATGTGAAAGGTGCACCCAGCCTTTGCGACCCTCCAACTTCACGGCTGTACGGGTGGCGAGAAGGACCTGTCGGGGCTCCTTCCAGCGAGGCTCTAGCGGACTTGAGCGGTCAAAATTGCGAACCAAGACCATGGATCCTGGAACGATTTCATGCGGTGCCACCTCGGTATTGTCTGGAAATGCGGCGGCAACCTGTGAACGACAAGAGTTGAGGGCAGACATCAAGGAAGCTAGGTAATCTGTCAGCATATTACTTGAAACATCGGTAATACTTCGGGGTCTAGGAGTACCCCACATGTTAGGGGGGCGGCCGAAAACGACCTCATACGGGGACAGACCTGATCTGGAATGTGCGACCATGCGCATATAGAACAAAGCGACTGGCAGAGCTACTAGCCAGTCCACACCTTTCTCTTGACAAACTTTGGCGATGCGAATTTTCAGGGTCTGGTTATGTCTCTCTACGAGACCTGCTGCTTCAGGGTGGCGTACACAATGGAACTTCCACTGGTACCCTAACAAAAGGGAAACATGCTTCATAAGTTCAGATGAGAATGGATGGCCGATGTCAGAATATACGACTCTAGGGAGTCCATAACGGGGGAAGAACTCACGAACCAACTGCTTGGCAGTGGTCGCGGCTGTGTAGTCTGGGACTGGATATGCTTCTGTCCACCTGGACAAAGCGCATACAACTACAAGGACATACTTGAAACCTCGACATCGCTCCATCTGAATATAATCCATCTGGAGGACTTCAAAAGGGTGGTCAGGGGGCTGGAATCCACCTTGTTCCACCGGGACACTTTTACCTGGATTAAACTGACAACATATCATACAGGTACGGACTTTCTGCTTGGCTGCAGCTCGTAAATGCTTGTTGAACCAAATGTTCTGGATACTGTCTAACATAGCTTTTTCTCCTAAATGTGCTGGACTATGTGCGGTATTGATAATGACTTGAACCATAGAGTCGGGGAGAAACCATGTGGCTCTACCCTTCGTTAACCATCCTTGATCTGTCTGGACCCCTCCTTGTTCGGACCATTTCTTGAATTCTTCGGGAGTAGCATGTAACTGTATGTCTATGACATCTTGAGTAGGGTTTTTAACTGTCATGCATGTAGTCGGATCTGGAGTGTGTGTCTGTGTCGGATTAACTGGAATGTCTGGAGTCTGTGCTGTAAGCTTGGCTGTGCGATCTGCTAGATCATTACCTTGGGAAATGGTGTCAGTAACTTTCGTATGTGCTTTGCACTTCATGATAGCAATAGATGTCGGTAAATGTATGGCATCTAACAGAGCTTGAATAAGGAGACCATGCTGAATCTTGGTTCCATGAGAAGTCATGAAACCTCTCTCTTGCCAGAGCACTCCAAAGTCGTGTACAACTCCAAATGAGTAACGTGAATCTGTGTAAATATTAACTTTCAAGTTCTTGGCGTGTATACAGGCTTGTGTCAGAGCAACTAGCTCTGCTGCTTGAGCGGACAGGGTGTCAATACGGTGTGTCTCAATAACTTCGGTGTCGGTAGTCAATGCATACGCGGCGACTAGTTCTCCTGTACTTGTTCTCATACATGAACCATCCACATAAAGTGTCAGGTCGGGATCTGGTAACGGAATATCTGTCAGATCTTGTCTTGGCTTTGTCGTAATGTTAACTACTTCCACACAGTCATGTGTGGCAGAATTCGTAGTAACTGATGGTAACAATGTAGCAGGATTTAAAACGTTGCAGCGTCTGATTTCTATGTGTGGCTGGAACAGTGTCAATTCATAACCTGTTAAACGTGCAATTGTCAAGTGCTGAGTCTGTGTTCGGTTTAAAAGAACTTCCACGGAGTGTGGAACTTGTACTGTCAGGGAATGTCCTAAGACTATGGAATCACTTTGTCTGATAGCTAGGGCTGTGGCTGCAACTGACTTGAGGCACGCAGGCAGAGCCTGGGCTACAGGATCTAATGTGCTCGAAAAATAAGCACAAGGCTTGTATTGTCCTGCTTGATCTTGTGTGAGAACAGATAATGCTGTACCTTCGCGTTCAGTGACGAAAAGTGTAAAAGGCTTACTGTAGTTCGGCGTTGCTAGAACTGGAGCTTGGCATAAAGCTTTCTTTAACTCATTGAAACTAAGTGTATGTTCAGATGTCCAAGGGAGGACAGTCGATACGGCTGCCTCCTGTGTCGTTAACTGTATCAGTGGTTTGGCTAGAAATGCATACTGAGGAATCCATTGTCTGCAATAAGAAGTGAGGCCGATAAAAGCACGTACCTCCTTCTGGGTCTTGGGCTGAGGAAGACTCGCTATTAACTGGATACGGTCTGGTGTCAACTGCCTACCCCTCTTGGACAGTAAGTGTCCTAAGTAGACCACTTGCTGGACACAGAATTGAAGCTTAGAAGGGGACACCTTGTGCCCCATCTCGGCTAGGAAATACAAGACTGTAAGGGATGCTCGCTCGCAAACACGTTCAGAACGGGCTGTGATCAGTAGATCGTCGACATACTGGAGCAGGGCAGTGTCAGTTGGCATGTGAATGTTGTCTAGTTGTCTCTTAAGTGCTTGACTATAAATACTAGGACTTTCTGTGAAACCTTGAGGAGCTCGTGTGAACATATAGCTCCTTCCATTTAAACAAAATCCGAAAAGGAACTGGCTGTCTGGATGAATAGGGACACTGAAAAACGCGTTCTTGAGATCGATTACAGTAAAGAACGTGGCTTCGGAATCAATGGCTGTCAATAGGGAAGAGATATCTGGGACCACTGGGTACTGAGGAATAATACATTTATTAAGCTCTCGTAGGTCAATCACTAATCGATATACTGGGGGTGCATTTGGATCAGTACGTTTCATGACTGGAATGATCGGAGAATTGCATACATTGGAGTCCGTTTCTACAACCACTCCTTGAGCCATGAGCTCGTCAATAATTTTGGATAAGGCTGCTACAGCCTCAGGTGGCAATCTGTACTGTCTGATTCGTGGTAACACCACACCTGGCTTGAGAGTCACACGATGGGGTGTGATTTGCATATAACCAACATCAGTTGGACCTTGCGCCCATAGATGCTGCGGAACATTAGACAATCTGGGATCAAAATCTCGTAATACATAGTGACCCTTGAAGTCACGCAGGAACAATCGTATTCCCTCTGGGGAACAGCATATAACTGCACCTAACTCTTTCAGTGTTTTAATGCCTAATAGGTTTTCTGGACATGACTTAGTAAGTAACAGATCAGTAGTGCGGGACAATGGACCTACTTCTAGAGTAACTGGCTTTGATATTTCATTTACAATGGGTTTTCCTGAAAATCCAAGGGAAACATTTCTTGAGCCTGAGAGCGGAGCCCCTGGAACTTCGGCGTGACTAATGGTGGTCCTACTTGCCCCTGTATCAATCAAAAACTTTCTGTCTTTCCCTAATACTTGACTGTGAACATAGGGACCTTCTTGATCTACAGGTATCTCGATGAGAGGCAAGCCTACCTCCCTCTCTAGTCTGTTTCATGAATATGGCTGGTACTCTGGATACTCAGACTGTGCATACTGGTACATTTGCTGTGTAACGTGCTGTGTTGCAGCGATGGGCTGCGGTGCTGTAACTGTCTGTGGTGTATTCTGTGTCTGAGGAATCTGTGAAACTTGTTCTTGTCTAGACGGACGTGGTCTTTCTTTAGTCTTACCAGTAGCTATGTTGTGTTTCAGAACTGCACACTCGTTTATAAAATGACCAGGCTGTTTACAATAATTGCAGTTCCCTTTAACGGGAGCTGCAGGATGACTGGCTTGATTCGGACCCCTCTTCTGACTGTCTTGAGGAACAGATTGTGCAACTAGTACTTTCATTTTCGTGTCTTTCATACGTTTTCTCTCGTGTTCTTGTTCTTCCCTGATCCTATTCTGGTGGTATTGGAGCATCTGCAACATCTGGGACGGGGTATTAGCTTGCCAGGTGCTTTCGACTTTCAAAACTCGATTTTTAATTTGTGGGCTTGAATTCTCGACTAATTTAGTAACAAAAAGATGAGGGTATGACTCACTACTTGTCTTGAGGCCACTGTTGATGCTAAAACATTTCTCAAATCTAGAATAAAAATCACTAATGTCTTCGTCTTGTTTCTGTTTACAGGCTGAGATTGCATCCCAGTCTTCCTTTTTCGTTGTTAACAATCTGGGTAAAACTTGTATTAATAATTCTGGCAATTCCTTACATTTTGCTCCAAGACCGGTACCTGGTACTCGTGCCTTGTCTTCAGCTTCTAGAACTGCCCAATCGATCTTTTTCTCTCCCACCTCCCATTCTTTTTCCTTGAGCTTTTCATACACCCCTGCGGGCAACAGAACTTTCAACATTTTAATTATATCTGGATACGTGTATTCTCCCATACGGAGCATGTCTTTTAATTCTCGGTGGAACCCTGCTGGATCTTTATCATGACAGGGAATTAATTTCTTCATCTCTAGGAGTTCCATCTTTGTAATCGGAGTGTAAACAAACACTCGTTCTAGTTCGCCACCCGTTCCTCTAACTGGGTGGACTTCTCGTAACGGATTCTGTCTCTCTATGTAAAATGGTTTACTTTCTGGGGGTGAGACATGAACAAAATGCGGATTCAAAAACGTTCTATATTTGTGACGCTGTTCTAGAATGACACTAATTAAATCGGTACCTAAACCTTTCCATCTATACTGGAGTAACTCGTTCAGGATATCATGTAACGGGCCTGGATCAGAGTGCTGACCCTCATACAATGTAATGAGGTGCTGAATCATATACATACCCGCCAGTCGTTGCTTGGCTGGGGGCATTTTCAGAAACATTTGTGCCACTATTTCGTCTGGAAAAGTGGTAGAATCAGTAATCCATCGGACTGCTGATCGGACTAGTTCTTGTTCATGCATGGTACTTAACTCACTGTAACCGATTCGTGATTTCAGAATGTGATCGGTAGCTTGAAACACTTGTTCTAGAGAACCTTGTTCTGGTGCTGGATGATGAAAAATAGACTTGTGTTCTAGGCGTAAATGGCGATCTGGAAATCTAGATTTTCCTACATACGCTATTCTGTCGGGATTCTCGTCCTCAACCTCTTCCGGATCAGAGTTACTTTCTTTCTCGCTTACTTGTGCTGCTTTACGTTGCTCGTGTATTCTTATTATTTCTTTACGAATTTTCTTGTACATACTCTCCATAGCACCGACGGTCTTGTGCTTACCCTCGGCTATATTATCACTCCACCTTGTCAGGGTTTTCATTTCAGCCGGATCTTTAGACGGGTAATCTTGTTCTCTTATTAGACAATTGATCAGAAACTTTAATATCATGAGCTGGGTCTCAGCTTTCCTTTGAGACATGGCCTCGCCAATGCTTTCTGGATCATCCCCTGTACGGATGAAACGATATATTCTGTCTAGATCTTCTTTCATATTCGGTAAGGTGACTAGATACTCAGTCACCTTTCTTACGCGGAATGAATATAAAACCATATTATCCTCGCCTGGGACTGGATCATAGCCGCATTCAGCAAGGGATTTTCTTATTTCTGCTACAGACTGATGTCTTGGCGTACGCTGTGACGCTTGTATATGTAATTCGGCTGTCGTTAAACGCTTGTGTGGCGGCGGGGTTTGAGGAGTACCTCCCCCTGCGGCCCCTAAACTAGAGTCGTCGACTGATCCTCTTCGTACTAGTGTGGCAGGAAATTGAAATGCGGGCTGAACTGGTATGGCGGGCTGGACCTGGGGGACCGTAGCAGGTACTGCAAGGGGTACCCCGGTGTCTGGAGGAGCAGGAAGTGCCTGATTTACAGGGACTGGCGGAGCGCGAACAGGATTTGCATATTCTGGGACTGTGTCGTCCAAATAGGATGAAATAAAAATATCAGCTGCGGTCTGTTTGTGACGTAGCTTGGTCGGAACTAATGGTGGCGGAAAGTTACTGGCTGCCTCCGGGGTCGCTTTTGGCAAGCCCTCGGCACGGAGAGGATACATACCCTTAATAAGGGCATGCCTCTGTCTGTCTGACTGTTCGGCTTTAACTTGTTCACCAATCTCGATTAATTCCCTTTCTTGGGCTCGTTCCAAGGATTCTCTACTTAATTCTGACTTTCTGATTTCTTTTTCGGTTCTTTTATGAGCTTCTTTGCGCCATAACTCGATGGCATCTTTCTGTGACTGTCTGGCTTTCTTTTTCCATAATGCTTCTTCTACTCGCATGATGCACTCGGCATCCCATGTACCCGATACGGGCCATCTATACTTTTCTTCTAACTGTTTTGTATACTCTACCCATAAATCTAGATATAATATGGCACTTATGCCATGTTTCTGATACATAAAATGACCTGGACTGTCCCTAGGCGGGACAGGAACTGCTGCTTCCAGCAGACCCTTTCTAGTTTTTAACTGTCGTAACTTAGAAAACAAGGGCATGACTGGACTGTAATCTAGACACAATACAATACACAATGAACACGATACTTATTCCCCATTCATACCACAACATTAAAATACATGAAGAACATTTAAAATAACAGTTCGAACAGAATACTACCTGGAATACGGAACACAGAATACATGAATTTTCTCGAGAACAGAACTGACTAGAACAGGAACTAGATGCACTGCTGACACAGTACGAGACTTACCGGTCTCATACAGAGACACGTCAGGACCCGTATCCACCGGAGTGGACACTTCGTTTGTGGGACTGTGTACCACCAACCCACGGACCAGAGTCAATCAGATTGACCCTGTCTAGATACTACCCCAGTAACGGTACTCACCGGGCAGCAAGAACGGAAGGCCTCAGACTGGACTGGACTGCCTCGACGCCGGACGGACGACGAACTTCGGACTTCAGTTACGGGTGGACCTCCGGATACCTCGGACCTTGGACTCTCGGCTTGGGCTCTGGTCGGGACTCGCCGCGTTCCTCCACCGTCTCGTCTGGATGCTGGACCGCCTCCTCCGTCTCCTCCGTGGGCCTGAGGGATACTTGAAGCAGAAATATCTGCCGGTGCGCAGAAGAGTTCCGTCACGACTGCAGAGGGTCAGGGGGTCGGCGTGGCTTCACCGACGCGTGGGGAAAGGGCAAGTCCCTATTCGGGCGCCATTATGTGGTAAATAAATAAATAATACCCTATTTTTGAATGAATAAATGAATAACAGATAGCTCAATAAATAAGAGTCAAGATTCGAGGTAGTAGGAGTTTGCAGGTTTATTACAGCATAAAGGACAGGGACAGGACCACCTGCACAGGAATAGGATGGCAGGGCCCAGCAGCTGCTGGGGCTGGATCTGGGATGAGCGCGCTAGGAAGGATGGATGGATGGATGGATGGATAACTTTTTAATAACAGTGCATGAGCATATATACATAACGCAAACACATAGCATTACATTGCAATAGGCGTAGCAGTGGGAGGAGCAATAGGCGTGACGCGTAGCAGTCGCGAAAGATAAGGGTGAAAAGAGGTGTAACAGGGCGTATACATAGACATGTGATGCAAACGTAACAGAATATGTCATGAATGGGGCGGAAACCATGGAGGGGGCTACCTGAGGAGCCGGGACCTCTAACCTGATGGTGCGCGCAAACTGGCAATGACGTGTTACTAGGAGAAGCTGGGGGCTATGAACTCTGTGCTAGGAGCAGAGACTGAAGTCTGGAGAGTCAGGGCGACATGTACCTAAACAGTATCTAGTATCTGATGTTTAGAGAACATGTTGATATAAACTAGAAGTCAGGAGGGGAAAGGCTAACAGACACTAAGACTGGACCATGCATTATTCTACATGTAGTGCGTGATGAAGAATATTAAATGACCTTTAAATGCAGTATTTCTCTTACATGGAGACGTAAAGGCTAGACAATGACGGAAACTATTGATGCAATTCAGTAGCTTTAGGAATGCAGAGAAGGAGGACTAAACTGATAACTGGAATCATAACATACTCTTGGCAGACTCAGAGGCAGAGCCAGGCTGAACCGGGCACTGCGAGGCAGGAAATAAGTGAAGGGTCGAGGATACAGGTGGGGGCTGTATCGCTCCTCAGCGAGGCTTCAGGAGACAGGAGCTGAATCTGGTGTCCAGGCCCTTTTGAGGCCTAGAAACGGGAACTTTACAATGAAATAACGTGCACACTGAGAAACGTGGCAACGTAACTTTACATAGGCCTGATATTCGTAGTATTCACGAGAACTGGAAACTGACATACTAAAGGTGGACACAACTGTAATTGCGTCATTAATCGAACATGGGGAATGCATATGCATATTTAATCATGCACACATAACATATGATGGATGACACGTAGGGACACAGAACATGACAAAATTTACTTTTCCACACCTAGACAAAATCGTCCGGGGTAGGCAGGGTACATCAATCTTCATTGTTCAATGTGGGCAAGTCCTCATCGGGGTCCACACGATCATCTCGCCTGCCTCTCTGCGCCCTGCGTTGCGGTTTCAAATAATCCTCAACTTTACTCGGGTCCGTGAAAAATCGTTGCTTACCCTGGTGTGTCACCCTCAGCCTCGCTGGGTATAACAGAGCATAATCCATCTGAGCCTCCCTCAGCTTCCTCTTGACGGGCAAGAACTTCCGCCTTTCCTCCTGCACGAGGGGAGTGAAATCGGGATAGAGAGAAAAAGCAACGCCATTATAGTGCAGTGTACGTTTGGCTCTGGCAGCTCTTAAGGCAATATCACGGTCACGGTAATTCAATAGTCGGGCAATAATTGGCCTGGGTGGCAACCCAGGCTTTGGAACAGGAGCCAGGGATCTGTGTGCTCTCTCCACAATGAACTGAGGTGAGAAGGCATCCTCCCCTATGGACGCCCGGAGGAGTGACTCAACGTAGATTTCCATTCTACCAGTGTCTGTGGACTCCGGAATACCCGTGACGCGGATGTTATTGCGTCGGCTGCGGGCTTCCAAGTCCTCGTTCTTGGCAGCTATGACTCTAAGAAGGTTGTCCATACGAGCGAGTTGGGAGGTGTGAGCAGCAGTGAGGTCATCGTTGTCCGAGATACGCTGCTCCGTCGCGGTTATTCTCTCCTCGTGTTGGTCGACTTTGTGCACTAGTGCGTCCAGTCTGGTGGATAGCCTGTCCACCTTCTCCACCACAGTAGCAAAGCCCTGGCGCATTTCTTGAAACAGGCCGTGCAGATCCAACGTAGTCGAGGGGGGAGGTGCAGCAGCAGGATCCGCACCACTAGGCCCAGGCTCCACCACGCCCGGCTTTGTTCCCTTCTTGGCGCTCTCAAAGCTGAGCTTCGCTTGTCGGTGCTCCAGGCGCACCATCGTGCCCCTGCGCCGCTCGTGAGCCACCGTTACAGGATCTGACAAGGTAGAGAAGGTCCGCTATGTGATCAGGCAGGATGGCAGGTCCCACTCCCCGTAGACCCCGCACAACACAGAGCAATGTAGAGGTTTCTGAAATGCCAGGCCCTAATAACTAGATGTGCCCGTGACTGGCCGGCCAGGCTAGGGCCGCTGGCTGGACGATAGAAAGGAGAGGCAGGAATTAGGAGTACCAGTAGCGCCTGCGTGCTACTCACAGGCCGGACCACCCCAGACCAGTCAATGTGCCCCTCAGGACTTACAGCAGCATATTGTGGGCACAGAGCAGCAAGCCCCCAGTTTGATCTGAGCAATGCAGATGGGCAGGCCAGTCCGAGGTGAATGCCGGACTCCGGCGAACCGCAGCGGGAGTGGAACAGCGCGCCTCCCGGGGAGCACAGGCACCGCCACCCCAGGTATGTCTGCGAGTGACAGCATGATCCGATATTAATGGTCGTCGTTAGCGGGATAGTGCCACGAGCGTTGCCAATTACTCACTGCGCAGGGTTGAAGTCCATTCAAACGGTTGTAGCACGGCAGGGGCAGATCACCCCGCACTCGCTGTGTTCGGCGGCCGCCATTGAAGGGTGGTCAAGCTTGCCGTGTGTCACCGCTGCAGCGTCGCTCCCAGCCAGGTCTCACAGTTATACAGCGTGCAGGAAGGCAGGTACACGCAGCCCCGCGTAGGCGTCTGCTGTCGCTGAAGGCAGGATCCGAGGCTGAATCGCGGTGGGCTCCAGCTGCAAGGCTCCCGCCCGGGGTCCTCCGCCTCGTGGTCGGCACCGGCCTCGCGTGAGCGCCTGTGGCCGAGTCCCTCACCTCCGCGGGTCCAGGGAGTGTGCCGGTGAAATTGTCGGTGCTGATATCTGGACGGAGGAGGCCACCAGCGATCTGCAATTTGGACCGAGTGTTGTCAAGGCTGTTTCACTTCGATTCCGCTGAGTTAGGGAGAGCCAGCCCTCCAGACGGTGAGGATTAGTGCAGGATCAGGGTTGTAGGAAACGGGAGCCGTTCAGTTAAGCGGCCATTCCGTTTGCGCGCCAAGCCACGCCCCCTCTTTAGGTACATACCTGATTGGGTATTGGGTAACCTTTGTGAGCCCCTGTATAGTGTACCATAGGTACCCAGGGCATAGGTGCATCCAAGGCCTACCAGGGGCTGCAGAATATATTATGCCACCCCTGGCTGGCCATCCAAACTGACATCACAGGTTGATCACTCAGCTTGGGTAAGGTGGTGTAATCACCCCTTACTTAGATATAGTATATCTATATCTACCTTATATATAGACACATAGTAACCTATAAGTCACTCCTATGGCAGGCCTTAACAATCCTGGATGCAGATTGCTTGGTGATATGTGAGAGGGTGCCCTAGAAAGAGCTGAGCCCCTCTGCAGCTTTCGGAACCATCTCCTTATAGCTGTTCTATGATATAGCCATACCATATGCTCTTCAGTGCATTATAAACCTCGCGGTTAATGCTAACTTTGGTTTGGCTTTATCAAAACATGTCGTGTAAGGTGTCAAACACTTTGGAATACTACCCTCCCCGCGCCAGTTCTGGCGGCGGGGGTAGCATTCCACCCTTCTAGAGGGAAAAGACATGTAGTTACTGCTTTACCCGGTTAAAGTTAAACAAAGCCTCAGCATCACAAAATGGATGCTGCTGCCACAGACACGAGCCTGACCTCCTGCTGCTGGGGGAAACTCCGGCAAGGGAGGCCTGGACAATAGGTTTCCTGTCCAGGGAGGTGCTAGCACCTCCCCAGACAGCCTGTAGTGTATTGGGACAGGGTGGGTTGAATGGAAAGATGCTTTTCCAGACACTGCCTGGGGCACACAAGGTGCTCCATGCATAGCCCGGTTCAAACCAGTTTCTGGGGCACTCCAGCCCCGCTCTGGCACGAAACTGGACAAAGGGAAAGGGGTGTAACCACCCCCTTCCCAGGTCCACCCATAGGAGGGACCTAGCAGGTAATCCAGCCCCTAAAATCAGTATAAAGATAGGAGCTGTGTCTACAGACTTTAGATTATCCTGGAATGAAACTCTGATACAAAACTCTTGGACCTACGACGTTCTATATCGAGTAGAAGGCTGAAGACATCTCCCTTGTAGTCAAGGAGTGACCACCCTGTGCAAACAGGCACCACCAGTAACTTGTCAGTTTGCTTTGTCTATGCTCCTGCCGGAACCCGAAGACTCAGCTACTCAGGAACTGGACTTCCAGATTTCTCTGACTCCGATCCATATCCACAGCAAAGCTGAGACCCGTGGCAGACACGAGAAACGTGGGACCGGACATCCTGGACTTCCTGCATTTTGCTAACTGCTTGACTCCCGAGGTACCCTTGCAGTGGTGCATTGGAGTATGAGAAGCCCCAGACCTGAGTGCCATTTGCACCAAAGCTCAGCCCTCCACACTCCACGAGTGCCGCGTGGGACCTGCTCCTACATTTCAGCTTGACGCGACTTCCCGGTTGCTAGCCCACTGGCTAGTTAGCCCTCTGAAGAACTTTTTGAATTTACACTGCTGGCCTGGTTGCTCCAGGCTTGCTCCAGCTTCCCTTCAAAGGAGAAGCTCCCCAGACCTTGCTGGTCTGACTCAAAGCCAATCTTCACTTCCTGCATTGGTTGCGGTTGCCAAAGCTTGTTGGGTCCGAACCGGATACCAACACTGCAGTCAACTAGATCCTTCATGGGACAGCTCAAATCCAGCTCCTGGTCATCGTCGATGCCTCCTGGTCCTTGTGGCTGCAGAGACAAGCTTCACATCTTCACCTGAAATCTCCTTGACATCGCCTGGTTCCTTCCTGGTCACTGGCTAGTGACACAGACTCTGTCCCCTCTGCTTTCAGGTTCTTCAGTTCCTCAATCCGCCCTTGGATCCACCCGGACACTTTTCCCCTGGTCGCCTGCAGTACTTCTTCGCAGATCTCCATAGGAAACATCGACGTAACCCGACACCAAAAGACACCTATGCACCCGGCTTCCCTGGGTGAGGTAACTCGAGTACTCCGGTGCTCCTGTGGGTATTGACTATCCAAGTGTCCTAGACTAAAGTGGTTTTGTCGTAGTCCATCCGGAAGTGCCCTAAATCTATAACTTTGTAACTTTTACGTTCTCCATTCTAAGTCAATGGTAACTCGCGACTGTGTTTAGACACTGCACGCATCTCACGTGGGTCTCCTACTTCCTAACCTTTGGTTGTCTAGTGTAGGCCCAGCGATTCCCTAGGCCCTAGGCCTATTCACTATTTCTGAAGTGGTTCTTATACCACTTACTTAGTATATGGTTTGTGCGGCCCCTAGGGCAAAACTGTATTTGTGCAACTTAACGTATGCTATTTAAGTAACTTGTGATGTAATTCGATCTCTGACCTCATAAAGAGTTCAGAGGGTTGTGTTAGAGATAAATACATACATATTTGATATATACCTTGTGCTGTGTCCTTTCATTTGGTATTCAAGGGATTATAATTGGTAAAACTAACAGCTTCACATGCTCTTTGGAGTTTAGCTTAAGACTGCTGGTCCATGCTACCACTAGGATAGCTTGTCTATAAGGTTGACTTTACAACCAGCATCAATAAGGGTGGTTTAGACTGGTGCAAGGTGCCCACTAGAATAGTGGACATCATATACCAGGCTAACTTCTCCCATTGGTGGCAGCTGTGGGATAAGAGCTTGAATTTGTTTTACCACATAATCTTGTAATATCATTTGAAAGATCACATTAAGGTACCAGTAGGTACATATAAATCAAGTCTTATAATACTTAAGTTCTACTGAACTTAGTTGTTGTAGAGCAAAGGGCTTAGCACATCCTGACTACAACTATAGAGAGGTTCTAGTAAATAACATTTAGTGTAGGTAGGTGCACACACCACACCTCACTAGAAAATGTCCTTAGGAGGAGAGCCTAGTGTGCCTCTCCCCACAGAAGTTGACCCTCCCAGGGTACCTTCTAAGTATGACACATTTACTTTTCATGAGTTGAGAAGTTTATGTACAGTCAGAAAACTGAGACAAGGACAAAGCCCCACCTCTAAGCACCTGATTGATATATTAGTGGAGTATGATGAAGAAGAGGCATCTAACCCAGGTCCAGCAGGCAGTACAGAGGAACACCATCCCTCAGCAGATGATCCCACTGGTAACAACCAGGGAGACCCTGATGCTGTAGTGGATGACAACCAGGTGCAAGTCAGAGAACTGAACCAGGTTAACCTAGGACTACTGGGGACTGAGAATGGAAGAATCCAAACCAGACCCCCAGGTATGCCTAACAATGGGCACAGAAGGAGAAGGCCTATTTCCAGTGATTCCAACCATTCTGCTGACTCAATAGGGTCCCATGCCTCAGTCTAGGGAGAATGACTTCCCCTGAGAGAAGAGAGCCATAGGCTAGGATGAGGGAATCCAAGCTTAGAATCAAGAGGGAAGAAATTGCCCTTGCAAAAGAGACCCTGGCTCTTGAGAGAGAGAGAAAATTGTGTGGACCTGAGTCCACTGGTGACAGTATAATTCCTAAAGATAAGAAAAGGTCTCATGACCATAGAAACTTGAGGGGTGCCCTAGGCCACACATTTTGTTTGTCTACGTTGGAAGGCAAGCAAGGTCATCATGGCACACTGTTGTTGTTAAACCACACATTTGTATGATCATGGCTTGTTCAACTGTGTCTACTTTATAAATGTTTTGCTATGTTATAAAAACTTGCATGAGAAAAATGCAAAAAAAGATATTCAAACAATGACCATAGAAACTTGAGTAAAATTGTGCCCCCCTATCAGGTAGAGGATGACATCCACAAGTGGATTACTGTTATGGAGAGGGCCTATAAAGTACAACAGGTATTCCAGAGTTAGTGGGCAGCAATTTTATGGCTTTCCCTTTCAGACAAAGGTAGAGATAAGCTCCTAACAGTTAATGAACAGGATGCTGACAACTACACTGTCCTGAAGAGTGCTCTGATAGATGGGTTTGGCTTAACCACTGAGCAGTACAGGTGCTGTTCAGAGATACCCAGAAGGCACAGACTCAGGACTGGACTGACTTTGTAGATTGCGCCACTAAGGCTCTGGAAGGCTGGTTACTGGGCAGTAAGGTCAATGACTATACAGGATTGTATATAACTTGATTATGAGAGAACAGATTCTTAATAATTGTCAGAACCAGTTATTGCATCAACACCTGATTGACTCTGATTTGACCTCCCCCAAGAATTGGGTAAGAAGGCAGACAAATGGGTCAGAACAAGGGTGAAGCATAAGGTACAAAACCAAGGTGGTGATCAGAAGAAACAAGTCCAAAAGGGTGGGGAGAAAGCAAAAGACCAGAAGTCTTCTCAAGGTCCACAAAAAGCTTCTACTGGTGGGGGTCCCCAACAACCTCAAAAGAAATAAGGTCCAAAGAAACCATGGTGTAATTTTTGTAAAACTAATACTCACTGGACCAGTGATTGCACCAAAAAGGAGACAGCTCCAGCCACCATTGCCCCCAAGGCAACTATTCCCCCTAGTACAGCTAATAGTGTTGGTTCTTAACAAAAGGGTGTAGTAGGGTTGACCTGCGAACTGAGGTGGATTCTGGCCTAGTCAGAATACCAACTCATGCTGTTCTTGTCTGTGATGTGGACATGGCTATGTACTATACTGTGAGCCCCAGTAACCTGGGCAAGTACAGACATACACCTTTAATTAATAACAAAGTGTCTCAGGCCTACAGGGACACATGTGCAAGTGTCACTATGGTGACACCCAACTTTTTGAACCCTGGACAGATCATACTAGGTGACAATTACCTAGTGACCAATGCAAGCAATGTCACTACCACCCATAGTATGGCAATTGTTAATTTCTCCTTGGGAGGGGTAACTGGCCTCATAAGAGTTGTTGTTAGTTTAGACCTCCCTGCAGAATCTTTGCTTGGCAATGACCTAGAATCTTCAGTCTGGGCTGAAGTGGAGTATAGGACTCATGCAGAGATGTTAGGTATATCAGCACATGTCCTTGCTGTGACCAGGTCACAGGCCAAAAAGTGAAACACTGAACAGGCTCTGGATCCTGAAATTATGGACCAGTTGCCCACCAGGAGGAGAAACAGTAGGGTTAAGGCAGTGCCTTCTCCCTTGCCTCAGAGTGAGGACCAACCTTCTGAGGAAGCTGATTGTGAGACCCAAGAAGGAACTGTCCTAGAAGAACTTGAGCCTGATCAGGGTGAGTTTCTTGGGACAGGGGGACCTTCAAGGGCAGATCTGAGGCAGGCGCAGTTGGACCGCTCTTCTTTTGAACCGCTCAGACAGCAAGCTTCTGCTGAGGCTGCTGGGAATGCTACAGGTACCCACAAAGTGTATGGGGATTCAACAAGACCTTAAAGGGCATGATCAAGGGTTTACCTGAAAAGCTTAGGTGAAGATAGGACATCCTTCTGCCCTGCCTTTTGTTTGCTTACAGAGAGGTCCCACAGAAGGGGGTTGGCTACAGCCCTTTTGAACTTCTGTTTGGGCACCCTGTAAGAGGACCCCTTTGTCTGGTGAAGGATGGATGGGAGTTACCTCTCAAAGCTCCAAAGCAAGACATAGTGGATTATGTACTTGGTCGCTGCACCAGGATGGCTGAATATATGAACAAGGCATCCAAAAACCTTGAGGCTAGCCAGGAACTTCAAAAAGCCTGGCATGACCAAAAGGCTGTACTGACTGTTGGAGCTAGTGGCCCCAGCAGCACTCCAAGACAAATGGTCTGGACCCCACAAGTGCTTCATGTCAACAGACGGATACCATATGTTGACAGGGCTGACATGGACTTGCTCATGGTTACTGATGAAGGACAGGAGGAAGAGAGTGACCCTCTCCCAGACCTGCTCTCTCAGAACCCTGATGATGGATCAGTTGATGGTGTAGTCTTGGCAGACAGCCTCACTGATCAGCAGCAGAGGTACTGCAGACAAGTTCTGCAGGGCTACAGACATACGTTTTAACTGACTCCAAGTCAGACTACCTGGTGCACTCATGAAGTGGACACTGGGGACAGTCTGCCTGTCAAAAGTAAAATCTACAGGCAACCTGATCATGTCAGGGACTGTATCAGGACAGAGGTCCAAAAGATGTTGGAGTTGGGAGTCATTGAGCCCTCAGAGAGCCCTTGGGCAAGTCCTGTAGTCCTAGTGCCTAAACCTCACAACCAAGATGTTAAGAGAGAGATGAGGTTTTGTGTGGACTACAGAGGTCTCAATGCTGTCACTAGGACAGATGCCCTCCCAATACCAAGAGCAGATGAGCTCATTGACAGATTGGCTTCTGCCACGTTTTTGAGTACATTTGACTTGACAGCTGGCTACTGGCAGATCAGACTAGCTGATGATGCAAAAGCCAAAACAGCATTTTCAACCCCAGGAGGTCATTATCAATTTGTGGTAATGCCCTTTGGTCTGAAGAATGCACCTGCCACATTCCAAAGGTTGGTGAACCAAGTCCTCTCAGGTCTGGATGACTACTGTGCAGCTTATCTTGGTGATATTGCTGTTTTTAGCTCCACTAGGGAAGATCACCTGATCCACCTAAAGAATGTTTTGGAGGCCCTGCAAAAGGCAGGCCTAACTAGCAAGGCTACCAGGTGCCAGATAGGGCAGAGCAAGGTTGTATACCTGGGCCACCTTGTAGGTGGAGGTCAGGTTCAACCATTGGAGAGCAAGATCCAGACCATATAGGACTGGACTCCTACCACCACCCAGACACAGGTCAGAGTTTTCTTGGGCCTGTCTGGGTACTACAGGAAGTTTGTTAAGAACTATGGGCCCATTGTGACTCCTCTTAATGACTTAACCTCAAAGAAAATGCCAAGAAAGTTCAGTGACAGTAAGCTGTCAAAAGGCATTTGATGACCTGAAGCAGGCCATGTGCACTGCACCTATTCTGCAAAGTCCAGAATACTCCAAGGAATTCATTGTTCAAACATATGCTTCTGAATTGGGTGTGGGTGCTGTTCTTTCACAACTGAATAAAGATGGTCTAGACCAGCCAACAGCTTTTATTAGCAGAAGGCTGACCCCTAGAGAGAAACATTGGTCAGCTATTGAGAGGGAGGGCTTTGCTGTGGTTTGGGCCCTGAAGAAGCTGAGGCCATACTTGTTTGGTACTCACTTAAAGATTCAGACAGACCATAAGCCCCTCTTGTGGCTAAATCAGATGAAGGGTGAAAATCCCAAACTGCTTAGGTGGTCCATTTCCCTACAGGGGATGGACTTTACAGTGGAACATAGACCTGGGACTGACCATGCCAATGCTGATGGACTCTCCAGATATTTCCACTTAGAACATGAAGACTCAACTGGTCAAGGTTAGTTAATGTCCCTATGTTTGGGGGGGGGTTGTGTAGGAGAGTAGGGTCTGCTTCCTATGGTCACCCCCACTTTGTCCTGTGATTCTCTGGTTTTTCGACTTTAGTGTGGCTGTGGGCCTGCTAATCAGACCCACAGCCCAGCTGTTCTCTCTCTAAATTGATACCTTGTACTTTAGGCAGATACCTGATTGGGTATTGGGTCACCTTTGTGAGCCCCTGTATAGTGTACCATAGGTACCCAGGTTCAGGGTAAAGAAACAATTAAAGCAATAATTACTCTCAACAATTCAAGGAAGACTCAAGAAGAAAGGAATGGAAAGAGTGGTTAAAAAGGTCCTTTAAAACAGAATACTGGTATAAAAATCACAAATGTATTACATCATATATCAACAAAACTTAAAAAGATTAACACACAGATATGCTCAAGATAAAAATGCTGGTATACAACATAGAAACATACAAACCAGACAAGTGGCAAACAAAAACCTTACATGTTGGGATGAAGGAACAACATAGACATGAATATTGTGTCCTTGATTCAATTTGGGCCACAGGGAAGTGTCAACGGCGTTTCGACCGATATGTTATTGTACAGTCATCTTCAGGACTTCAAATTTTTCTTGAGCAGTAAAATATCTATTCAGTAAGAGATTACAATTAAATCCATCCCTCAATTGTACAATCATATCATAGTAGGCTTCTTCGGAAAAAAGGGGCTTGTAAAAAACCACGTGAACATTTATAAAAGAAGAAAGAAATAAAGAAATAGTAACCCGTTACCAAACACCAAAGTGCCTGAAAGAGATCACATGCCAAAATAAGGGGGGGGGGAGGCAACATTACCTTCAATTTAAAATGAGGAAGACCAATATATATTTAAGGTCATCCAAGGATACTTTTGGCAACTAAAAAAACAAAGACAAAAAAAGGCAAAGGTTACAACTTGAACCATAGCCATATGGGGACTCTAAATGAACCTCCAGGCTGTTCCATTTACCACGTATAGCGGATACATACACCAATTATTAAGTTGGCTTCTAAATGTCAATGCAGTGGTTTCAAAATTTCAACCAACTGCTCGCCACATTATTTGGCTGTTGAAAGAAAAAAGGAAAGGAAATATATTTTCCAAAGCCAAACCACATTGTCAAATTAGACAAGTGTGAAAGACTAATGCTGTTAGTTGTGAAACATGTAAATACTATAGAGAAGTGTTCAATCATTGAACCACAACACAGTTCAAATGCCACACTAGCCTACACAACTATATGCATGTATTAAATCCTTAAACACACTTTGTGAAAGAAAAGTATGTGCATTAAAACCGCATGTTAGTGCACAAAGTGCATTGTGGTGTCAAAACACCACTTCTAGTATATTTGCGCATTGCTCATCATAAAACCCATATGTTAAAAACCTCGTCTATTTGGTGTCTGCATATTAGCACTCAGAAGGAGAAGCGCTATCAGTGATGCTGTTCTGAAAAATAATCAAAAATCAACAAGCCGTCGTCGTGCTGAAATGCGGTGAAAAAATGCCAGATGTTAAAGGTTATCATCGCAAAAGAAACAAGCCCTAAACCAATTTATTTTCATATTCTCGTGATGGCCGAAACTCGATGTAGCCCCCAGGCGCATTGTATCAATATTAATACTATCGTTACCCCTAGACCATGTCGTAGGCTGGCCTTACAAAAGTTAAGAAGTGAAAAAGTGGCGGCAGTTTAAACTCACCGATCCCGGAATTTTGAAAGCAAAGAATCGTGCCGCGTTCGTGACCAGCTGCAGTGACGGAGGAGACACCGGCAATGCTAAGCATACTGCATCCGGTGTAATAAAAAACGGACTGTGGACTGCTCCAGAGAATCAGAGAAAACAGCCGGCATCTTGAGATGGTCAAACCGTTATGTTATGCTAAGTAATAAAGA
The DNA here is from genome assembly GCF_964261635.1 of Lissotriton helveticus. Taxonomy (NCBI): domain Eukaryota; kingdom Metazoa; phylum Chordata; class Amphibia; order Caudata; family Salamandridae; genus Lissotriton; species Lissotriton helveticus. The sequence continues at coordinate 309,025,050 of NC_136071.1, forward strand.
CAACTCTCACCCAAAATTAGCGGTCAATAATTAAGAAAGGACCGAGTAAACGGCACCATCAGGCGGAGTAAATAGCCAGATGTCATCGGCTTAAAATAGGGGAAGGGAAAAAAATAGCCAACATCATAGTACTCATTGGAATGAAAAGCGGGCGCCATTTTAAATTGGTAAGGAGTTATAAAACCTACAAAGGTCTCCCGTAAAGGTTGGAAATTATAAAAAAGCATGCAGGAAATGAAGATCAGAATATCAACACATGAGATCTCATAAAAAAATGTTTTTTAAGCAAAGTCATTTTCTTCAAAAGAGGCCTAGTTAACATTTATCAAATACAGTCACAATCATCATCATTTCATATAGTCGGTATAACATTGCCAATACAGATATTTAAAGATTTACACAGAGAAATCGCATTTGAAAAAAGTGTACTATAGGCCTAATGTACTGGACTAGTTTAACATTACTTCATGGTACAGGCATTTTTAATGAGCAAGGGAACATGTAGTTGTTATAAATCTTGTATGTACATTCCATTAGTTGACAATAACCGAATGACATTCCTCAATGGAATTAAGTCCCCTGTTGACACTGTCACACTGGAGTATCCATCGACACTCGCTCTTGTTCAGGACATTAGTGATACTACCACCCCTTGCAGGAATGTGTATGACCTAAATTACTTGCCAATGCAACTCACTTGGTGCATGGTTCCTTTCCAAGTAATGCGCCACTAAGGGCGCATTTTCAGTTTGGCAACGGATCCTGCTCTTATGTTGTGCCAATCTTGTTTTAATTTTTTGAGTCGTCTGCCCAATATATATCAACTCGCAGGGGCACCAAATTGCATACACAACATTTGTTGTGTTGCAATTGGAAAAATCTCTCAGCTCATAGGTGATATTCCCGTGAATGAACTGCTTGGTATCCATACTGGTGCCACACAGGAGACAACCACCACATTTAAAGTGTCCAACAATTTTTGCGAGACCCCACAAAGATGTAAGGGTGGCAGTCTCGGCACGTGGTAATGCTGCTCAGACCAAATGGTCCCGGAGGTTTCTCCCTCTATTGTAGGAAAACAAGGGTTGTTCCTGTGTGATGCCAGTAGAAATATACAACTGCCAATGTCTTTTGATTATTGCAGAAATGTGGTTACTGCGCGTTCCAAAAGTGGTAACACATGGTATACGCCTCATCTGTTTTTTAGCTTTCGGCGTGAGTAGAAATTCACACTGGTTGAACCACGCGCGTTTCATTGATCGTTTGATCAATTTCCGAGGGTATCCCCGTTGTTGGAGTTTTTTAGATAGAATCTCGGCTTCACAAAACTAATCTTCTTTAAAACGACAGTTTCTGCGTATTCGCAAAAACTGCCCAAAGGGCAAACCGTCCCTAAGACTGATTGCTGGAATATTCCAGTAAAGCATTACGAGCCATAGGCTTAGTAAATAATTTAGTGGAAAGGCCTCCATTGTGCGGGAAAATTGTCAAATCCAAACAATCTATTTGGGTTTTGCTGGAATCCGAAGTAAACCTTAAGTCAGGCGAACAAGAATTAAGCCACCTAATAAACACATCCAAGTCATCAGTCGTCCCAGTCCAAATAAAGAAAGTGTCGTCAGAAACCTCCGGGACCATTTGGCCCGAGCAGCATTACCACGTGCCGAGACTGCCACCCTCACATCTTTGTGGGGTCTCGCAAAAATTGTTTGACACTTTAAATGTGGTGGTTGTCTCATGTGTGGCACCAGTATGAATACCAAGCAGTTCATTCACAGGAATATCACCTATGAGCTGAGAGATTTTTCCAATTTCAACACAACGAATGTTGTGTATGCAATTTGGTGGCCCTGCGAGTTGATATATATTGGGCAGACGACTCAAAAAATGAAAACAAGATTGGCACAACATAAGAGCAGGATCGGTTGCCAAACTGAAAATGCGCCCTTAGTGGCGCATTATTTGGAAAGGAACCATGCACCAAGTGAGATGCGTTGGCAAGTAATTGAGGTCATACACATTCCTGCAAGGGGTGGTAGTATCACTAATATCCTGAACAAGAGCGAGTGTCGATGGATACTCCGGTGTGACAGTGTCAACAGGGGACTTAATTCCATTGAGGAATGTCATTCGGTTATTGTCAACTAATGGAATGTACATATAAGATTTATAACAACTACGTGTTCCCTTGCTCATTAAAAATGTCTGTACCATGAAGTAATGTTAAGCTAGTCAAGTACATTAGGCCTATAGTACACTTTTTTCAAATGCGATTTCTCTGTGTAAATCTTTAAATATCTGTATTGGCAATGTTATATTGACTATATGAAATGATGATGATTGTGACTGTATTTGATAAATTGTAACTAGGCCTCTTTTGAAGAAAAGGACTTTGCTTAAAAAACATTTTTTTATGAGATATCATGTGTTGATATTCTGATCTTCATTTCCATCATGCTTTTTTATAATTTCCAACCTTTACGGGAGAACTTTGTAGGTTTTATAACTCCTTTCCAATTTAAAATGGCAGCCGCTTTTCATTCCAATGAGTACTATGATGTTGGCTATTTTTTTCCCTTCGCCTATTTTAAGCCGATGACATCTGGCTATTTACTCTGCCTGATAGTGCCGTTTACTCGGTCCTTTCTTAATTATTGACCGCTAATTTTGGATGAGAGTTGTCTTTAATACTTAGCATAACATAATGGTTTGACCATCTCAAGATGGCGGCCGTTTTCTCTGATTCTCTGGAGCAGTCCACAGTCCGTTTTTTGTTAAACCGCATGCAGTATGCTTAGCATTGCCGGTGTCTCCTCCGTCACTGCAGCTGGTCACAAACGCAGCACGATTCTTTGCCTTTAAAATTCTGGGATCGGTGAGTTTAAACTGCCGCCACTTTTTCACTTCTTAATTTTTGTAAGGCCAGCCTACGACATTGTCTGGGGTAACGATAGTATTAATATTGATGCAATGCGCCTGGGGCTACATCGAGTTTCGGCCATCACGAGAATACGAAAATAAATTGGTGTAGGGCTTGTTTCTTTTGCGGTGATAACCTTTAACATCTGGCAATTTTTCACCGCATTTCAGCACGACGACGGCTTGTTGATTTTTGATTATTTTTCAGAACAGCATCACTGATAGCGCTTCTCCTTCTGAGTGCTAATATGCAGACACCAAACAGACGAGGTTTTTAACTTATGAGATTCATGATGAGCAATGCGCAAATATATTAGAAGTGGAGTTTTGACACCACAATGCACTTTGTGCACTAACATGCGGTTTGAATGCACATACTTTTCTTTCACAAAGTGTGTTTAAGGATTTAATACATGCATATGGTTGTGTAGGCTAGTGTGGCATTTGAACTGTGTTGTGGTTCAATGATTGAACACTTCCCTATAGTATTTACATGTTTCACAACTGACAGCATTAGTCTTTCGCAACTTGTCTAATTTGACAATGTGGTTTGGCTTTGGAAACTTTATTTCCTTTCCTTTTTTCTTTCAACAGCCAAATAATGTGGCGAGCAGTTGGTTGAAATTTTGAAACCACTGCATTGACATTTAGAAGCCAACTTAATAATTGGTGTCTGTATCCGCTATGCGTGGTAAGTGGAACAGCCTGGAGATTCATTTAGAGTCCCCATATGGCTATGGTTCAAGTTGTAACCTTTGCCTTTTTTGTCTTTGTTTTTTTAGTTGCCAAAAGTATCCTTGGAGGACCTTAAATATATATTGGTTTTCCTCATTTTAAATTGAAGGTAATGTTGCCTCCCCGCTTATTTTGGCATGTGATCTCTTTCAGGCACTTTAGTGTTTGGTAACGGGTTACTATTTCTTTATTTCTTTCTTCTTTTATAAATTTTCACGTGGTTTTTTACAAGCCCCTTTTTTCCGAAGAAGCCTACTATGATATGATTGTACAATTGAGGGATGGATTTAATTGTAATCTCTTATTGAATAGATATTTTACTGCTCAAGAAAAATTTGAAGTCCTGAAGATGACCGTACAATAACATATTGGTCGAAACGCCGTCGACGCTTCTCTGTGGCCCAAATTGAATCAAGGACACAATATTCATGTCTATGTTGTTCCTTTATCCCAACATGTAATGTTTTTGTTTGCCACTTGTCTGGTTTGTATGTTTCTTTGTTGTATACCAGCATTTTTATCTTGAGCATATCTGTGTGTTAATCTTTTTAAGTATTGTTGATATATGATGTAATAAATTTGTGATTTTGATACCAGTATTCTGTTTTAAAGGGCCCTTTTAACCACTCTTTCCATTCCTTTCTTTTTGAGTCTTCCTTGAATTGTTGAGAGTAATTATTGCTTTCATTGTTTCTTTTCCCTGAACCTTTTGTTACATGTATTGATTGCTTGTCCCGGGTTTTTTGGACAGCCCCTGTGGTTGCTAACCATAGGTACCCAGGGCATAGGTGCATCCAAGGTCTACCAGGGGCTGCAGCATTTACTATGCTACCCCTGGCTGGCCATCCAAACTGACACCACAGGCTGATCACTCAGCTTGGGTAAGGTGGTGTAATCACCCCTTACTTAGATATAGTATATCTATATCCACCTTATATATAGACACATAGTAACCTATAGTCACTCCTATGGCAGGCCTTAACAATCCTGGAGGCAGAGTGCTTGGTTTTATGTGAGAGGGTGCCCTAGCATGAGCTGAGCCCCACTGCAGCTTTCGGAACCATCTCCTTATAGCTGTTCCATGATATAGCCATACCATATACTCTTAAGTGCATTATAAACCTCGTGATTAATGCTAACTTTGGTTTGGCTTTATCAAAACATGTTGTGTAAGGTGTCAAACACATTGGAATACTACCCCCCCCCCGCCAGTTCTGGGGGCGGGGGTAGCATTCCACCCTTCTAGAGGGAAAAGACATGTAGTTACTGCTTTATCCGGTTAAAGTTAAACAGAGCCTCAGCGTAACAAAATGGATGCTGCTGCCACAGACACGAGTCTGACCTCCTGATGCTGGGGGAAACTCCGGCAAGGGAGGCCTGGACAATAGGTTTCCTGTCGAGGGAGGTGATAGCACCTCCCCAGACAGCCCGTAGTGTATTGGGGTAGGTTGGGTTGAATGGAAAGATGCTTTTCCAGACACTGCCTGGGGCACACAAGGTGCTCCATGCATAGTCCGGTTCAAACCAGTTTCTGGGGCACTCCAGCCCCGCTCTGGCACAATACTGGACAAAGGGAAAGGGGTGTAACCACCCCCTTCCCAGGTCCACCTATAGGAGGTACCTAGCAGGTAGTCTAGCCCCTAAAATCAGTATAAAGATAGGAGCTGTGGCTACAGACTTTAGATTATCCTGGAATGAAACTATGACACAAAACTCATGGACCTTTGACGTTCTATATTGACTAGAAGAATGAAGACATCTCCCTTGTGGTCAAGGAGTGACCATCCTGTGCAAACAGGCATCACCAGTAACTTGCCAGTTTGCTTTGTCGACGCTCCTGCCAGAACCCAAAGACTCAGCGACTCAGTAACTAGACTTCCCGACTTCTCCGTCTCCATTCCACATCCACTGCAAAGCTGAGACCAGTGGTGGATATGAGAGACATGGGACCGGACACCCTGGACTTCCTGCATTGTGCTAACTGCTCGACTCCCGAGGTACCCTCGCAGTTGTGCATTGGGGTATGAGAAGCCCCAGGACCTGAGCGCCACTTGCACCAAAGCTCAGCCGTCCACACTCCACGAGTACCGCGTGGGACCTGCTCCTGCATTTCAGCTTGACACGTCTTCCCAGTTGCTAGCCGGTGGCTAGTTAGCCCTCTGAAAACTTATTATTGAAATTACCCCACTGGCCTAGTTGATCCAGGCTTGCTCCAGCTTCCCTCCAAAGGAGAAGCTCCCCAGACCATGCTGGTCTGACTCGAAGCCAGTCTTCACTTCCTGCATGGGTTGCGGTTGCCAAGGCTTGTTGAGTCCAATCCGGATACCAAAACCACAGTCAACTAGATCCTTTGTGGTACAGCTCGAATCCAGCTCCTGGTTGTCGTCGACGCCTCCTGGTCCTCGTGGCTGCAGAGACAAGCTTCACCTCTTTACCTGAAATCTCCTCAACATCACCTGGTTCCTTCCTGGTCACTGGCTAGTGACCCAGACTCTGTCCCCTCTGCTTTCAGGTTCTTCAGTTCCTCAATCCGCCCTTGGATCCACCCGGACACTTTTCCCCTAGTCGCCTGCAGCACTTCTTCGCAGATCTCCACAGGAAACATCGACGAAACCCGACACCTATGCACCCGGCTTCCCTGGGTGAGGTAACTCGATTGCTCCAGTGCTCCCGTGGGTATGGACTATCCAAGTGTCCTAGTCTAAAGTGGTTTTGTCGTAGTCCATCCAGAAGTGCCCTAAATCTATAACTTTGTAACTTTTATGTTCTCCATTCTAAGTCAATGGTAACTCGCGACTGTGTTTAGACACTGCACGCGTCTCCCGTGGGTCTCCTACTTCCTAACCTTTGGTTGTCTAGTGTAGCCCCAGTGATTCCCTAGGCCCTAGGCCTATTCACTATTCCTGAAGTGGTTCTTATACCACTTACTTAGTATATGGTTTGTGAGGCCCCAGGGCAAAACTGTATTTGTGCAACTTAACGTAGGCTATTTAAGTAACTTGTGATGTACTTCGATCTCTGACCTCATAAAGAGTTCAGAGGGGTTATGTTAGAGATAAATACATATATATTTGATATATACCTTGTGTGGTGTCCTTTCATTTGGTATTCAAGGGATTATAATTGGTAAAACAAACAGCTACACATGCTGTTTGGAGTTTAGTCTAAGACAGCTGGTCCATGCTACCACTAGGATAGCTTGTATATAAGTTTGACTTTACAACCACCATCAATAAGGGTCGTTTAGACTGGTGCCCACTATAATAGTGGACATCATATACCAGGCTAACTTCTCACAGTGGAGTCTGGCTGTGAGTGTGTGTGATGTGAGACGGTGTCAAATGCCATGGAAAGGTCCAGTAGGATGAAGTCTGCGGTGTGTCCCTGGTCAAGTAGCACACAGATGTCGTTGGTTGCAGCGAGGAGGGTGGTCTCCGTGCTGTGGTTGCTGCAGAATCCTGACTGGGAGGCGTCCAGGATGGAGTTCTCTTCTATGAATGTGGTCAGCTGAGTGTTTACAAGTCTCTCGGTGACTTTGGCCAAGAAGGGGAGGAGACAGATAAGTCGGTAGTTCTTCAAGTCTGTGGGGTCGGCCGTGGGCTTCTTGAGGAGGGGTTTAACTTCAGCCCGCTTCCAGTCGTCTGGGACGACGCCAGCCACTTAGGGGGAGTGTATGGTTTGGTTGAGTTCGGGGGCGATGGCGGCGGCTGCCCTGTGGAACATGTGAGGCGGGCAGGGGTCTGTAGGGGCTCCTGAGTGGGTCTTCTTCATGGTCGGAAAGATTTGTTCATTGGAGGCGAATGGTGGGTAAATCAGCAGAGCGGAGGGGGTGGTGTCCGGTGGCTGTTCGCTGAAGTTGCCGTAGAGGGTCTTGATCTTCAGGGAAGAAGGTGCTGAGCTTGTCAAAGAGCTCTTGGGATGGAGTGATGTCAGTGGCCTCGCAGGGGGTCTTGTGAACTGCTGCATGACGTTGAACAGCTCTTTGGTGTTTGAGGCGTTAGTCTAGACTTTGTCTCTTATCAAGGTCCGTTTGGTGTCTCTTATCTGTTGGTGGTAACTTTTCAAGGCATCCCTGTGGTTGTTCCGTGCTTCCGTGGTCTTGAGGTGGTGCCAGATCTTCGAGGCATCTGCAGGAGCATCTGGCTTCTTGTAGTTTTGTGGTGAACCATGCAGCCTTCAGCGGGCGACATTTTCGCGGGTTGGAGGAGGGGTGCGAGCATGTCAGCGCAGCCGGAGATCTAGCGGTGTAAATCTTTGGCTGAGGTGCTGGTGTCGGTAGGGGCCCAGGGGGGTCCAGAAGGATCACTGATGCTGAGGAGGCACTATATGTGGTTGTGCCATGGTTGCTGATACTTGTGATGTGCTGACTCCCTGTATTCCCCTACACTATGGGCTGTTCCCTGAGACTAAAGGACAAATCCTCAACAGGTGTATCCCAAAAGGGGGATCAAGCAGGGGGGCAAAATGGCTTCTGAATTCTCTGACAAGTTTGATAAGCTACTGGCGGCAAACAATGCCACTGGGTTGGAGGGCAAGATCAACCCCCATAGCGGTGGAGCTGGGCCTTATCCGGGAGGACTCGAAGAAGAGGTAGGCACGTTTTCTGCCCTTGAGACCCTGCTGTCAGAGACAGTGAGCCTGGATTGCTGCCTCACAGACCGAGAGACTCACAGTCGTCATCTAGAGACCAGGATTGATAACCAGGAGGGAGGGGGCTTGTCGCAATAATATAAGGATTGTCTGCCTGCAGGTAAAAGTGGCATTCTGGAGGACTGGCTGCAGGAGGTTGTGGCACTGGAAGGCCTATCCTGGTTCGCAGAGTCCCTGCCTGGCCGCTCATGCTGGGGGCCCCACCCAGTCCAGTGATAGCATGGCTGCTGCATTTCCAGGACAGGGACTTCTACAGAAGGTGCACAGCCATGGTCCCTTTGCCATGGAGAACGCTAGAGTCTTCCTTTCCAGACTTCACCATACAGGTCCAGAATCGGAGGGCCGCCTTTGCGGACATGAGGAACAGGCTCCTGGAGCTGGGTTTGCTTATGCCCTGCTGTTCCCGACTAGCTTGAGGGTGCAGGCAGAGGGCAAGACCCACTTAGTATTGGACATTAGCAGTACAGGATTGGCTGGAACTCTTTGCAAGATGACTGTGTGACTTACCCCTCCAGAGCGGCCTGAACCACAGCGACTGAGGAGACAGAGATCCTGCAAGTGAGGGGCGTCCGGCCCACTAAACAGCAGCCATCTGAGGAGTAGATGAGGGTGGTGGAGTTGGCAGCCGCATTGGGATCATGGAGTGGTTCATCGCCCGCTGGGTTGCCCTTACATATGGGGTCTACCTCGAGCTCGTCGAACTCCGTGATATTGGGCCTGGAACACACCATATCAGTATACCAGGCACGGCAGATACCTAATCTGAATCTTGCTGGCAGAACTAAGCTGCATTTTGTGCACTGGATTATACCTGAGGAATTGGATTCATAGGGCTGTTTCAAATTTTTTTTTCCACTTTATTCATGGTGGGGCTGGGGAAGAGTTGAGTGTGGCAGGGAGCCAGCATGTTTAGAGGATTCTTTATTGAATATTCCTTAGGTGGACATTGTTAGGTTGGCAAGTTTCTTTCCCCTACAAAACTTTCTGTAACATAACTTGCTGGTAACCAGGATTTAGTTTGTGCTTATTGCCAATTTTTGTTTAGACAGGATGGGGACGGGTTTTGAGTACTTAGATGGTTAGTTATGCTTTTTATACTATGCTTCTTTCTTTATGGGTGTGCGTGCGGTGAATGAGGCTGTGTGGAGTGATCAGATGGAGGTCCTGCAGGTGAGCAAATGGCAGAAGAGGCCCTGGTGCGTGGACCCACATGCCTTCATACAGCAATGGTTGACCGCATTACATTGATTGGCTGGAACTTGAGGGGACTGATTACACCAAAGCATTATAATGTTCTTGCATACATAAAATGCAGAGGGCCGCAGATAAAATTCTTACAAGAGACCCACTTGATGGACAGCGAAGGTAGGGCTCTCTGGAAGAGGTGGAGGGCGCAACTTTATTGTACTGCCTACTCTGCATTTGTACGGGGACTCTTGATTTGGATTAGGCCCAGAGTGATTTTCCAATTGCATAATGTAATGGTGGACCCTGAGGGATGCAAAATTTTAGTAATGGGCTGACTGGGTGCTAGGGATGTTGCACCGCTATATATATATATATATATATATATATATATATATATATATATATATATATATATATATATATATATATATATATATATATTCACGCTCTCTCCTCCTGTAGAAAACTGTGTGTTGCGAGCAAAATAATAAAGCTTTTTGGAGAAATATCCGGCGTGCATAGTTTCTATTGAAAGGATAATGGAAACTTGAGCAGAATATATATATTCTCGGAGCCTACCGACGATGTAGGAAAGAGGAGCCGACCCAAAATTGCTAGTGAGCAATTAGTAATTTATTTGTGAAGCTCACCCTGCCAGCATAACGTTTCGGCCTGCCCAGAGGCCTTGGTCACATGACGCCAGTCTAGGAGGGGTTACTATTTAAAGTGCAAATAATGATTTAACATGGTTTACAATTGGTTGAAAAAGTTGAGGTCAAATACCACTGACAACAGACTATGTACACACAAAAAGATCGCAATTTAGGATTTAAAAAGGTTTTTGCGTAGAATTCATCTCACAATATGCAGTGACCAATGATAAAATCATTTCATTATTGTTAGTACAAAAACACTCTAAAAAAATTGTAATAAAAGCATGAACATATCATAAATATAAGAGACTCAGGTCATGTGCAAATGTGCAAATGCATATCATAATATGTTACAACCTTCAATCATGTGTATGACGGGCATAACTTACTGCATAGTGCAAACATAAAGCATCAGAAAGATGCGTTTTCAGCCACTACCCCTGTCATAAATCCTTGCGATCTACTGTTTTGTGTAATTAGCCTGTATTGACTAAACTGAAATTAGCCAGATACTGCCCCAGTGGGCGTTTTGTTCAAGTGGACATATCAGCTGTTAAGGACCTATATGTGAACCATGTTGGTGCAGCAAGTGAAATATGTGACTGTGAGAATAAAAACAACAAAAAAAAGATTTTTTTTTTCTATTTATGTGATGTTAAACTAGTAACTGTGGTCGAGTAACAAGCAATGGTTGGTACCTTGAATGGTTCATCAGACACCAGCCTTAAATGTAAAAGATAGTACCACCTGACTTGACTGCCTTTCAGACAGGCTCAGACGTGTTACTTACATATAGTCAAGTCAAGTTAAAGCTAAAAGATATTGCCAACAGTTTACAAACACGTGTAAAAATCCTCTGAAGCAGTAAGCCCTGTTGGAGTCTTGCTATCCAGTTCAAGACTATATCTAGTTTCTGTCGCTCGCAGGATAGCCTCTCTATTGCCCCCTCTTCTAAGTGGGCCAATCGCATCAATCACGTAATATTGCAATAATTTGCTTCTATTATCGTGATGCTTTTTAAAATGCCGTGCGACCGGGTATGCAGCGTCGCTGGTGTTGATGGCTCTAATATGCTGGAGTATCCGTTTGTGGACCTGCAGCTTAATGCTACCAACGTAGCGCAGGCCACATGGACACTCCAGCACATATATTGCAAACTCGGTCTTGCATGTGAGCTGCTTAGTTATTTTTAGAGGGGTCTCAGAAAAGGGGGTAGCGACTTCGGTCTTATTGACTCCATGCTTGCATGCTTTACAGCTTGCACACTTGCGGAAGCCTCTGCTAGTGTGCAGCCAGGTTGGACTTCACCAGAGCATCACTCATTGAGCGTGCTTTCCTGAAGGTGATCAACGGTCTAGGTGACATGTGCTCTCCGATTACTGGATCATTGCGAATAAGACTCCAATGTCTATTTACAATTCTCCTAAGAGCTCCATGTTGTTTATTGAATGTCCAAATTAGCCTGGTAGGCTGTTTGGAATCACTTTAGACTTTTTTCCTGCCTTTTTTATGTTTCAGAACCTCCTGTCTAGGGAATGCATTACTGATGTCTGTCTCCTTGTAGCCTCTAGCTAAAAACCTGATTTTGCTGGCCTGCTGGGCTGCGAGGCATTCCTGTTCTGTGCTGCATATACGCCTGATACGTAACATCTCCCCGTAGGGAACGCAGCGTTTTAGGTGGGCTGGGTGGTGGCTAGTAGCTTGCAAGACGGTGTTGCCGGCCGTTGGTTTTCTGAAAAGCTTGGTTTCCATTTTACCATTCACAATCATGATTTCTACATCCAAGAAATGTGCTACAGTTTGGCTGATGTTGGAGGTAAACGCCAAGTTGAAATCATTAGAATTATTGCGATCTACAAAGGCCTCTGCTTGTAACAAGGTACCACGCCATATTAAAAATATATCATCGATATATCTAACCCACTGTATAATGTGATTACTACAGATCTTGTGGTAGTCACCATGGAGTACCTGCCTCTCCCAGTAGCCCATATGGAGACAGGCATAACTGGGAGAGAAGCAGGCACCCATGGCGACGCCCCTGATCTGTTGATAGTATTGGTTATTGAACATGAAATAATTATTGTTCAAACAGTGGTTAATCATGGCCACTAGCATTCTGTTGTGATTTAACATTGCAGCTGGTCTGAAATCCAGATAATACCGAATTGCCCTGACACCATCCTGATGGTAAATACTAGTGTACAGTGATGTAACATCTAATGTTATAAGCCAACAATCAGCATCCCAAGTCATGTTGTTAATTTTTCTCAGGAAATATCCAGAGTCTTGAATATAGGAAGGTAGTTCACTCACAAATATATATATATATATATAATATATTCACTGAAAAAACCATAGGTTTCACACCAGTTATAGTTAGCTGAACATTTTACTCATACAAAACCATTGAAATTCCCACGTTATATTTAGTTGGACTCACTATAATTCGCGCGCCCGCAATCCACTGCTGATGATGTTACATATTACATCATTCATGACATGGTCAGTGACATCACTGATGACATCACTGATGACATCTCAAATGACATCACTGATGACATTATCCATGTGATAATACGATGCACCTCCTCACACTCTAATCTAACCTTTTATACATCCAGTGTTCAATACAGACTACCATTCCTGAAACCATTGACACAGCAATACCACTTACTACATACACACTCACTGATTCATAAGTCTACACACACATCCACTCATTCACCCCTACAATCACTCATACATACAGTCACTCATCAATACAACGCTATTTTATGCACTCATACACCTATACATACATTCACACAGTGCCACTCATCCATGGAGTTACTCTCTAATCTACTCAGTAATGAAAAGAATCAATCACACTCCCATTTCCTCATCTATACAGTTATACACACATAACCTTACTTATTCAAACATATACTAACGCATACTTACTCTCTTTTACAATCACTGATACAAGTACACATTGATCCATACAGTCACTTACGCAATCACAGGCTCTCATGTATAGTCATTGATATATGCCAACTGTCACATGCACTGTTTTTTACATATGTACTTACTTGGACATGTAGCACTGAGAAATCCATTCACTCACCAACACACCCATGCACACAGTCAACCGCACATAGAGCTGTTTCCACATGTACTCTTGAACCCAAACACCAAGTGAATCAACTGCTCACACATCTATGCACAGAGTCACACACCTCCCAGCCACTACCACACACACTCACCCTCACATACAAATACTTGGGCAACCAATCAATAACCCATATAGCCAGTCATATAGCTACTAATCAACACAAGCAGCAGCTTAAACAACAGACATAATGATGCACACATTCAGACAGTTTAGTCACTAACCTATGCATTCAGTAAGACACATTTAATCATTCACTCATACAGTCAGTTACGCACCTACTAAATCCTTCATGCAGACACTCATGCATACACTCATTCTTCAATATGTAAAACATATTTTAACTTTATAGGAACACACATTCACTGGATGATGTCATCAGTGATGTCATCAGTGATGTCACTGACCATGTCATGAATGATGTAATATGTGACATCATCAGCAGTGGATTGCGGGCGCGCGAGTTATACTGAGTCCAACTAACTATAACGTGGGAATTTCAATGGTTTTGTATGAGTAAAATGTTCAGCTAACTATAACTGGTGTGAAACCTATGGTTTTTTCAGTGAATTGCAAAGGTTTTTTAAATGCTAATTCCTAACTATAACGATTGTGAAACCTATGTTTTTTTTAGTGAATTTCAAAGGTTTTTTAAATGCTAATTCCTAACTATAACGATTGTGAAACCTATGGTGTTTTCAGTGAATTTCAAAGGTTTTTTAAATGCTAATTCCTAAATATAACGTTTGTGAAACCTATGGTTTTTTCAGTGAATTTCATAGTTTTTTAAAAGTTAATTCATTTGTATATCGACTTTGTTACCTACGATTTTTTTTATTAGCTGTTTTTATAACTATTAATTATAATTATTTTTAAAAAAAATATTTGTTCACTGAATTTTTCTTTTTTTTAAATCATTTTCTCCTCGTGCGCTCAGGGTGAGCGCACCGGTAATCTCTCCCGAGGCAGCGAGAGCGCTATTTCTGCGTTCGTAAAAAAAAACATGTATGAAAACTAAATAATAATGCAAGACATTCAGTACCATGCTTATGAATGTAGTATTTTTGATTTTCCGAATGAAAATGATTTTGCATTTCCGTAAAGCTACCAAAACGTCACTCAGGCGCGCCGCTTAAGCGCCCCCGGAAGCACCTACGTTCGCGCCGCGTAAGCGCCCCCGGAAGCGCTCCAGTGCGTGCAGCGTAAGCGTGTCAAGTCATGTGACCTTAAAATAACTCTTTTCATTGGTTGTTAACAGTTTTTTTTACAACTAATGAAAATCCCACCCTTTTCCTTCACTTCTTCTTTCACTTTGGTGAGAGCAAGACCTCTTTTTTTCTGTGCTAACAATTTGTGGATAGAATGGCTGCCAGACCATCCAGCAGCAGTGAGGATTCAGATGGTTTCATTGATGAAGAGCCTCCTCAGCCGAAGGTGAAAGAACATTTTATTTGGAGATTTTTTTTCTATACCTGAGGGACATAAAAAAGTAAACGCACCAAAAGTTGAATGCAAAATCTGCCAAACTGTACTTTCCCGAGGAGACCCCACAAGGAAGTACAGTTTCAGAAATTCAACTATGATTTGCCATGTGAAACGCCGGCATCCCCAGAACTATGCCCGGGAGAGTGTCAGGGCTCTGGCACGAGAGGCTCCAAGGGATGGTGCTTCTACTTCAACTGGAGGAGCAACTGTATCGGTGAGGGGGCGACCAGAACAGCTGATCCCAAATATTCAGCCTGTTTTTAATGAAGCCACAATCAAATGCAAACATTGTGATCAACTATTTTGTTATGGGGAACAAAGTGTTATGAACATTGTTCGAGCAATAGAGAACCACTGCTGCCATCCCCAGCCCTAATTTTGATTATTTTTTTTGCTCCTGTTGAGCAGTTTGCCATTCCCTGTTTGTTTTTGTTGAAAAAAACGAAAAAAGAAGAAAAAAAAAAGTTCTTTTTAGAACCCCCTCCAATTCTCAAAAAAGAGCTGTATTCTTAAAAAAATGAAAAAGAGTAACTGAAGTGGGGTGCAGTGAGAGAGGAGAGGAAAATGAGTGAGAAAGCAAAGAAAGGGATGAGAGGGGAAGGGAAGTGAAGTAGGGGGACTGAAAGAGGGGGAGTGTGGGGAAGGAGAGTGAGGAGAAGGAGAGTGAACATGGGGAATGAGGATAAGTGAAGAAAATGTAGGAAAGGAACGGGGTGTGGAAAGGGTAAGAAAAGAGCAGTGATGTTTAGGAAAGAGTGGAGATGCAGACTGGATAAAGACAATTGAGTGTGAGACAAAGTGAGTAAGGGAGTGAAGAGACAGAGAAAGTGAAAGAAAAAGTGAGAGTAGAAGACTGAAGGCCTCTTTTATCAGGCCATGCGTCACTTTTACGCCGCTGGTGCGTCACTTTTTGTGACGCACCAGTGCTGTAAAAAATGCACCTTGTTGAGTCATATTTACAAAGTGACGCATCTAGGTAGATGCGTCACTTTGTACACCCCTGCGCCACAATATACATGCGCCAGGTGTAATATATGCAAAGGCGGCGTATTGACGTAAGGAAGGGTCGTAGAAGTGACGCAGTGAAATCTATGAGATTTCACTGCGTCACTTTTAGGACACCGTTGCGTCAAAATCTTGCGCCTGTCTCACAGCAGGCGTAAGACTGACGCAGGCCCTTTCACATGGGGCTGGCCCCATGTGAAAGGATGCATTGCTAGAGTTGCGTCACTTTTGTGACACACTCCAGCAATGCATCACTTTTGCGCATACAGATACGTCAGAAAAACTGACGTACCTGTAACTCCTTGCGACACTGCCTTGGTATTTTCTAATATATGCCAAAGGCAAAAATGGAACTGGTCCAACCAATTTTGTCCACAGATTGAGAAAGCAAGGAAACATGTGAATAAATCTGTTTCTACTTTCCTCAGAGACTATGGTATGGGTTCCATTTACTACAACAACTTGCGTTACAACATGCAAGGCATGTATAGGAGAGATGGTGTGCATTTTACAGATGAGGGGAATAGAGTTTTCCTCTTGAATATAAGACTCTGCATTGGTACCTACTTGTAGGTACAAAAACACACCAACATAACACAACAGCTCTTTTCAGAGCTAACTTACCTCTAAACACTCTACTTTATTTTTTTACTCAATTTTTTTACACTGTTTTTCCCCGTGGTGCGCTCAGGGTGCACGTACCGGAGAGCGCACCTGGGAACGCACCCAGCGCTTACCCCGCGAAAATTACAAAAAAAATAAAAACATTTTTTTGCCCTTCAGCGTCCTTCTAGGCCCCCCTCTGAAAACCTAGGGGGTCAGGGGGTATCTACCCTGGCCCCTTTTAATTATTTCCCCCTTTCTTTTTCACCTCTTGTGTCTCAATTCTACCGAGACACAAGATGGCGGACTATCCGGACTGTTAAGAATGTTGACAGACACCCGAGAGCCAAACAACTTTCCGCTCGCGCAGTCCCGTAGCGTGCCGGGTGCACTCCCCGGTACGCGCAACTCTGAGCGCTCGGAGAGCGCCTATAGATATATATGTGTTTTTGAAGTTAATTTTTAAAAAAAACACTGGAGCAATTTTCACCAAATATAGCAAAGGCACATCTGCGTACCAGTCCCTACAATTTTGCCAAGTTTGGCGTAATTCCGTTCAGCGGTTCGGGCTGTAGACTTGTCAGACCGTCCTATGGAAATTAACATGGGAAAAACACGTTTTGGGACCCCCCTTTTTTCTCAGCCCCCACTTCACGAATCGCCCCGAAACTTACGGGGAAGGAGCGGAGCGGAGCTGGACAAAATTTTGGAAAATTACACACAAATTCCTCAACCGGCGTTAGAGTTATTCCCAATAGAATGTTGCAGATTTCCTATGGTAGCCATTCCTAACTATAACGACCTACTGGCGACCGCCAGTAGGTAATATATATATATATATATATATATATATATATATATCCGAATGCCGACCAACACGCTTTTGTGACAGCGGCACTGCAATACCAAATATAATTGGGGGTATTTTAATTGTGTGTGGACTTCCACCTAGACAAGTTTTAGCCCCATCACCTATGTCCCATGCGCATAAAATAGCAAGCTCCTTACGCACCTGGAATGAGCACTGGGGGCTCACAGATTGCTGGCAGGCACACAATCTGGGGGCACAGGCCTACACCTTCCAATCTGGCTTGCACAGTATTAGACGATCACTTGGATGCAATCTTTTATCGGTTGAGCGAGTGGTGGATGGGGAGTATTTAGCAAGGACATATTCAGATCATAACCCCTTGCATGTCACTTACCTTTGGTCACCAAGCACGGCTAGGATCCCAGCCTAGTGCTTGGATCCCACCCTCATGGAGAACCCAGCATTCCGGGAATCACTCAGAGAAGTGATTCATAATTACTGGTTGGGGACTGTAGGGACGGCGTTATCGCTTGTGGTGTGGGGGCATTGTATTTCCAATAAATTGGGTGTATGCACCCACCTGCACGCTGACATTAAGCAGCAAGAGGGGGTACTGAATGATGTGCCCCCAGACTTGGGAGAGACAGTTGAAGGCACTGCTTGGTTGCTGAAGGAAAAGGAGAAGCTATTTGGGATGTATGACATTACAACGCATGCTTTTACCACGTATGCTTTTACATCGCAGTTTTTACAACGCATACCATTACAACGCATAGCGCTTTGGGGTGCTGGATAGTGAATAGTTTAATTTACTATTCCAACTCCAGTCCCCGTGGATAGTAGGGAAGGTGTTGGATAGTAAATTAAATCTATTCCCTATCCTAGAGCGCCCCCCAGCGCAATGCGTTGTAATGCTTTGCGTTGTAAAAGTTGCGATGTAAAAGCACTGCGTGGTAAAAGTTGCGTTGTAAAGGATGTTTCCCAGCTATTTGCTTTGGTGGAACACATAAATGAGTATGATTACAGAGCCTAGATTGCGCGGGCTCATGCCTACAGAGATAATTCAGAGAGCATGATGGCCTGGCTCCTCTGAGAGGAGACAAGGGGATACACAATACTCCAGATTCAGGACCCCTCGGGCCAGGATGTGTTTTTACAGGTAGAGATGAATGGGGTGTCCATTCAGTATTATTGCAAATTGTATACAGTGGGTGAGGGGGTTGCGGAGGTGGTCCTATTGCCATATATTGCAGACTCCTCCCCACTGCTGTGAACCCAGAGACCATGGAGCAAATAGGTGACGCCATTACTGTCCAGGAGGTGAGGGGTGCTATAAAGGAGTTGGTGAGAGCAATGTTCCTGGTCTGGATGGGCTCCCCATTACATTCTATGTAACCTATGTGGCAGCATTAGCCCTTAAGTTCATAGATATCTATAATTGGGTGCAGGTGCAGAGTTTGCTCCCATCTTCCCTGCATGATGCTGCAATAGTGTCCTTGCCCAAGAAAGACATGGGTCCAGGACTGGTAGAATCCTATCTCACCCTCTCTGTGCAGATTACAAATACCTGAGCCAGATTCTGGTGAACCGGATTTGACTCCACATGGCTATGCTGGTACATCAGGACCAGGCAAGGTTTGTCCCTACTTGTAGCACTATGCCCATTATAGGCCACTGATCCAAATTTTGGACATGCATGAGCCCTGACCCCAGGACGCTCTAGTGAGGTCAGTAGACATCCAAAGGGTATTTGATTCCCTCTGCTGGGACTTCCTTTATGCCACCATGATTGGGATGGGCTTTTGGCTCTATTTTGTTAACTGGACATGACTGTTGTATACCAAACAAGCAGCAAGGGCCCAGACGGGGTCAGTGATTTCGGATTCCTACCCGGTTGAACAGGGCACTAGGCAGGGCTGCCTAATCTGTGCTTCTGTTTGCTCTAGCTGTGGAGCCCTTTGCGCTGATGGTACAGCATGGAAGGCATTATAGGGGGCTGCAGTTCGAAGCTAATAATCTGTCTATCTCGCTGTATATGGATCACATGCTCTTGTATATGCATGTATAGGAGTCCGAACTTTAGGGGGCAATTGTGGTCCTCTCCATGTTCCAGGCAATAGCGGGATTCACGGTCAACTGGCATAAGTCTAATGTCTACCCGATGCATCCTGAGACCGAGGAGCAGGGGGTTACCTGGGCCGCACCAGTGCGTCAATAGGAGCCGACTACTATTAGATACCGGAGTGTGGCGATATATAGAACAGCGGACCTGTGCTTTGAGAGCAATTATGGTAGGACTCTAACTGCACTGTGAGGCTTGGTTCCCTTTTGGAGTACCTTCCCCCCTTTTTGTGAGTGGCCAGATAACAGTCTCGAAGATGGTGATACTGCCACTCTTTCTTTGCTTGTTTGCCGTTCTGCTGGAGGGTTATTTTGGTAGCTGGATGGCATCCTCCTTACTCAGTATTGTAGTTCATCCAGATGACGTGTGACCCTTTGGAAGCTGTAACTTTCTGTAGATGAGAGGAGAATTGCTTGCCTAGACTTTGAACTCTACCACTTGGCTGCGCAGTTACAGTGGGTGGAAAGGTGGTACTCCCGGTTATGGGACGCCCTACGTCACGGAGTATGTGGCGGGCCCTCTTGGGATCTTTTGACCCAGATATTGTCTAACCCTGCATTGATTGTGAGAGGTGATAATATACTGGTTAGAAGTAGAACAACAAGACACGTTTCAGCCAGGGCACAGCAGAGGAAACATGCAAGAGCTCCCCATACCTCAGACCTCCCCTTGCTGATTGTGAAATGTTGGCCAACATCGTAGAACTGGGTGGGTCTGCATATGTGGACCAAAGCAGATTTTAATATACCGGTTGACCTGTATACAAGGTGTGAAGTCCCCACCCCTTCTTGAAATTTTGAGAATCTTAAGAGCTTCTGGCTGGGCAGTTCCTTCTATATGGGGCCTTGACGGGTAAAAAGCGTACTTGTTAGGGATCGGGGCTGCCTCCATTACGCATTCCTCATAATGGGGAAGATGAGGGCAGTTTCCCTCCTTTACAGGGCCCTTTGAAAGGAGCTCGGTGGACCGGACTCCACTACACCAGCGATGGGTGGCAGACACTGGCTTTCACCACTGAAGTATTGCACAATGCTCGGGTTAAATTGATTCAGTTTTACTTTCTTCACAGAGTATACCTAACTCCGCGGCAAAATCAAACTGAGTTTCCTGGAGTATCATCTGCTATCCTGTAGGAGATGCTGAGTTTTACCACATGGTGTGGAGCGGTTCTGTGCTTACCCACTATTTAGACATTGTGTCACTGGTTGTCCATAAAGCTACAGACATATATTTTCAGTGCACTCCACAGCTGTGCCCTCTGGGTCTCCACAAACACAGCACTGCTCACAAGGTCACTGGCAGGTTCACAGAACTGGCACTCAGTGCTTATGTGGACTGTGAGAGAGAGGCGATCCGAAGGGAGGAGGACCGGGGACGCACGCAGAATTTCAATCCTGCCAATCTGGGATGCGGTGTTACTGACTTGGCCTAGACTAGACCGCAGAGGAGGAATGTGATGGAGAAAGGATCGTTTGGGGAGTCCCAAATGCCAGGGCCATGCTCGTAGGGCAGATTAATGATACAGTGATTCCCTGAATAGGGAGGTCCCATGCTGTGGGACACTGAGGGCTACTGATGGCCTGTCTGATTATTTGGGCATATGGGCCATGGCTGGCCTCATACCAGTGCTATTGAACAATCATGCATTCTCACTGCTTGTGGTAGTCAACACAATACTATCTACCCACTGTATGTTATTTTATTGTGAATGTGTTTCTTTTCTGGACTGCTGTGATTACCATACCCCAAAAAAAACCAAAGGGCCTTGACTCTACTCAGTAAGGCTGAACCAATATAACAAAAACCAAAACGAATGTCAATACTGAACACAACTTACCCTACTACTTCATAATAGAACCAATTAAACTAAATCAAAGGTTCCACAATAATCAAATTCAAATCCTTCATTTTATTTGCAAAATACACTAAAGATTTCCACAGTGAACAAACAATTATTTACATTTACATAATCCTTGGGGACATGACACGTCAGACGCTTTGATCTCCTATGCGCTGGCAAGTAAACAGAGGAGGAACGGCTGAGGAATTTCCAAGTAAACAGATAGACGTTTGTACCACTCTGATACGCGTTGCTGAAAAGACTAACCGAGACCAACGAGGTTGAAGTTCCTTCGTAGACAAACATTTTGAATTGCTCAAGCATATGGAGCTTCAATAACACCGGCCTCGAATATGGGACCTTGAATTGTATGGATGACAGACTCTTAAAGCCGCCCATCGAGACACCACAGTACTCACTGGTAATTGGCAGAGCAGAGTAGACTCTTTCGATTCAGGATTAAGATTTTGTGGTCCTGAAGAGAACCCTGCTAATAATTGGGTTTGAAACGCGTTTACCTTTCGTTGCTTACTTCAAACAAACGGATTTAAAATTAATTTATTTTTGGTGCACTGTAAATAATTGTTTGTTCACTATGGAAACCTTTAGTGCATTTCTTTTGTGTGCCTTTTTGAGATTGTAGTATAAACTTCTCGCTGTTTGGCTTATTGCGCAGTTTTCCCTTCCTGGTTTTGCCTCCCCAGAAAAATGAGACATTATGGCTTAACCGGTTGGTGAACGTTTTGTTGGTTGGATTGGTGAATGAGGTATGAATGAGTGTGGAGTGATTGTAGAAGAGTATTGAGTGAGTGTGGTGTCTCTATGGTGATTATTTGTAGTTGTATTAAGTGTTCGTCTTAATTTCGAATTTAAGTAAAACAGTCAAAGTTTTTGTATTATCCGAAAGTAATTCAAAGGATTTTGCAAATGAAATGAAGGACCGCATCAACCAAACAGGAGGAGGCATCGCCATTGTCCACAAGAAACCCATCCGCATCACGACCAGCTCCGACGACACCCTCACAGCCGGCGAACACCTCCACTTCCAAATACACACCGACCCCAAAAACCACACTTAGAGGCACCCTCATCTACAGAACACCAGGACCCCGCACACAATTCTGCGAAGACATCACTGACTTCATCAGCCCACACGCCCTCCCCTCCGAGGACTACATTCTCCTAGGGGACCTCAACTTCCACCTGGAAAAGAACAACGACAGCAATACCATCACCCTTCTGGACAACCTTTCCAATCTCTGACTCAAACAACTGGTGAATACCCCCACCCACTACGCCGGACACACGCTCGACCCGATCTTCTCCTCCAACAAGCACATCTCCTTCATTCAAGCCACAGGACTCCACTGGACGGACCACAGCTGCGTACATTTCAACTTCAGAAAGACCACGACCCACCACCACCTACAACAAGTCCCCCGCAGAAACTGGAACAAACTTACCACCGACCAGCTCATCACTTCGCTAAACCAAAACCCTCTCGCTAAATCATCGGACCCTAATCAAGCAGCCATCAATCTCACACAATGGATCACCCACTGCGCCGACGAATTAGCTCCCCTGAAAAAGCAACATAACAAGCCAGGTAGCAAAAAAGCCTCTTGGTTCAATGACAACCTCAAGAACTCCAAAAAGAACTGCCGCACCCTCGAGAAAGCCTGGCGAAAAAACCCAACCACAGACAACATGACCGCCCTCAAGGAGGCCACCCGCAAACACCACCAGCTGATCCGATCCACCAAGAAATCAGCATTCAAGGAGCGACTCGACAACAACGCCCACAACAGCAAGGAACTCTTCAGCATCGTGAAAGAGCTTACCAACCCCAACGCCGACACCAACGACATCACTCCCTCTCAAGGCCTCTGCGACTCTCTAGCCTCGTTCTTCCACAGTAAAATCGCTGTCATACATAACAGCTTCGGCGACCAGTCCACCTCCCTTACCACCGAACTGAAGCCCCCCACCACCACCCTTGACACCTGGAACCCAATCAGCACCGAAGACACCATCCGCTTGATGAACTCCATTCACTCCGGATCACCAACCGACCCATGCTCCCACCACATCTTCAACAAGGCCGACTCCATCATCTCACCCCACCTCCGGAATATCATCAACTGCTCCATCAACACTGCTACCTTCCCGGAAAGCTGGAAACATGCCGAACTCAGTGCCCTCCTGAAGAAACCTACAGCAGACCCCACTGAACTTAAGAACTACCGCCCCATCTCACTCCTCCCTTTCCCCACCAAGGTCATAGAGAAGGCCGTCAACAATCAGCTCGCCGCCTTCCTCGAATCTAACGGCTCCATCGACTCCTCACAGTCCGGTTTCCGAGCAAAACACAGCACCGAGACCGCCCTCATCGCAGCCACAGACGACATCCGATCACTACTCGACAACGGGGAAACAGCTGCCCTCATCCTCCTGGACCTCTCCGCAGCGTTTGACACGGTCTGTCATAGCACCCTTGTACAACGCTTCAACAACATCGGAATACAAGGAAAAGCATTGGATTGGCTCATATCGTTCCTCACCGGAAGAACCCAGAGAGTCTGCCTCCCCCCTTTCAAATCAGAGGCCACCGAAATAATCTGCGGCGTTCCCCAAGGCTCCTCGCTCAGTCCCACTCTCTTTAACGTCTACATGAGCCCCCTTGCATCCATCGCACGCCAACACAACCTCAACATCATCTCCTACGCTGACGACACACAGCTGATCCTCTCCCTTACCAAAGACCCAAACACCGCCAAAACCAACCTACACGAAGGGATGAAAGACGTAGCCGAATGGGTGAAGAACAGCCGCCTAAAACTAAATTCAGACAAGACGGAAGTCCTCCTCCTAGGATCATCACCCTCCGCTTGGGACGACTCATGGTGGCCACCAGCCCTGGGCAGCGCGCCCAAACCTACTGACCATGCTCGCAACCTGGGATTCATTCTAGACTCCTCCCTCTCAATGACCAGACAAGTCAACACCATCTCATCATCATGCTTCAACATCCTACGCATGCTCAAATAGATCTTCCGTTGGATCCCCACCGAAACAAGAAAGACGGTCACTCAAGCACTTGTCACAAGCCGACTGGACTACGGAAATACCCTATACACTGGAACCACAGCCAAATTACAGAAAAAACTCCAACGCATTCAGAACGCCTCCGCCAGACTCATCCTAGACATACCCCGCCACGACCACATTTCCGGCCACCTGAGAGACCTTCATTGGCTCCCCGTCAACAAGAGAATAACGTTCTGTCTTCTCACCCACGCACACAAAGCCCTCTATGACCTAGGACCCAAATACCTCAACACGCGCCTGACCTTTTACACCCCCACCCGCCAACTACGGTCATCCAATAGAGCCCTTGCCTCAATTCCACGTATCCGTAAAACAACCATGGGAGGAAGATCCTTCTCCTACCTGGCGGCCAAAACCTGGAACTCTCTCCCCACCCACCTCCGCCTTACACAGAACCACCTCTCCTTCAGAAAACAACTCAAAACTTGGCTATTTGATAAGTAACAACCCCCCCCCAAGCGCCTTGAGACCCTCCGGGTGAGTAGTGCGCTATACAAATCTTGACTTGACTAATTTATTTTATAGTTTACATACTGGTGGGTAACTATCATATTACTTTTCTATCTAATTTTGTACACCCTGTTCACAGCTCATAGGTGTGCAGAGGTAGTGGACACATTATAAATCTTTGTAGTGAAGAGTAACTGTGTGCAGCTGACAGTTTACAGCTTGTGTCCAGTATGTTCCACAGAGGATTTTTGGTTCTACACACACACACATATGTACACATGCTTTTTTTTTAACCCAGTCTAATGCAGGTACACCCTCTGGTGCTCAATCTTAATTTCATTTTTAAAACATAATGGTAAACTAATTTCATTTAAAATCTATTGTGATGACTATAATATCGGGAGACATAACACAGGAGAGAATTTTGTTTTTTAACTTCATTAAAAAGAGTGAAGTATTTAATATCATTATATATAACATTGCAGTATATAAAACCTGTTGATTTTTTTAATGTTTCCTTAGTTTTAGTGTTGTAAGCTACTATTATTCTAATGTTATTATGTACGTATTTTGTCTCAAGCAAAGTTTATTTTTTGAGGGTTTGGTTATATATTACATGCAGATAAATAACATAAATACACGAGGAAATTCTGTGGAGCATTAATAAAGGTTATATATTTAATGAGTTATATTTAACCACATTAGTGCTAAGGCAGTTCCCCCTCTGTGCTGCAACCCCTTGATTACCATTGTTCATGACAAGCTCAGCTCGTCATCAGCACAGGAGCAGTGTACTGCATGACGAGCTGAGCTCGTCATGAGCATGGAAGGGGTTAAGATTATGTTTTATATTTATTTGAGAGTTGTTGGGTTTGTAGTGGAATAGAGTGGGGGAGTGTTTTAACATATTCATATTAAAATAGTTTAAAAACTGTTAACTAGTTTATTAAATGCTAATTTGTTATTTGATTTTTTTAAATTTTAATTAATTCTTTTTATATGCATCTTTTGTATATTTTTAGTACATTGTAAGTGCTAGAAATTCGGGGTTTCCAATTGGTGGAGGTATGTACAGGGTAAGTCATTACACAACTTAAATTATCCTGTGCTCATCCTGTAGCTTGGCACAGAGCAGTCAGGCTTAACTTAAGAGGCAATGTGTAAAGTATTTGTGCAGGATTTCATAGTGTAAAACAGTGATAACACCACATAAAATGATTCCACACCAGGATAGAAAAAATAGAACTTAATTTCATAAATAAAATAAGACCAAAACGACAAAAATCCAAAAGGTAGAACTTGAGTTATGATTTTTTTTTTTTTTTATAAAATAGTGCTTAGAAGCAGTAAGCGACTAAAGGGTTAATTGGTCAAGTCAGACCAGGAAAAAGTCAAGAGTACAGACTGACCACTATTGAGTGTGGGCTGGATATAGGGACCCACTTTGACCCGCTGAACAAAAGTACCTTGATCCTTTGTTTGTATCAGCAAAGTTGTAGGTTGCAGCGTAGTGATGCATTGGTGACCCCCACACAGTTGGGGTGATGTGCTGGATTTCTCCATGCAACAGCGGAGATGCAACGGTTCAGTGAGGGATGAGCCAGTTTGGAGGTGCGGCGGTTCCAAATGGGTTGCACCGGCTTTCTCTACACCGGAGAGTAGATGTGTCGATCTTCTCCATGCAGTGGTGGTGATGAGTTGGTTCCAAAGTGGTGGTTCCAAAGGCGATGCTGTGGTTCCCAAAGTGCTCCTGCGGTTCCCAAAGCGATGCACCAATTCTGTTTCCACAAGAGCAGCTATGCGTGGATTCTGTTTTTGGAGTAGAGGATGCATCAGTTCCGCAAGAGCAAACACCTAGGTCCACTTCCATGGCTCCAGGACTGGGGAGGCATGACCTGGTAGGACAGATTTACAAGCAGTATATTCCAAGTGGTGCAGCAGGAGGGTTGTCAATCTTTTGTGTCCCTGAGACTTCCTGAGTTCTTCCTAGCAGAGTGGCCATCTGTTAAGGAGTGTTCTGAAGTCATAGTGTAAGAGGTTCAGTACTTTTACCAAGTTGTGCCTTTGAAGCGGGGGGGAGACTTCAAATAAAGCATTGAAGTACACAGAGGTCCACCCTTCCAGCCCTAGCTACTGCCTCGCTACAGGGGGGTTTGCAGCCATTTGTGTGTGGACAGGACATAGCCTATTCAGGTTTAAATGTGAGGCAATGACTAGCCCCTCCCTCCCATCTCCCAGGAGGGCCCATCAATATACACCCATCTGTCTAGAGGGAATACACAATGCCCAACGTTCACCTAACCAAGACTCAACAGAGACAGGCAGCAGGCAACAAATGGCTAAAGTAAATGCCTAATTTAAAAAAAACACTGAAAAAAGTGACGCTGATTGCGACCCTAGCAGTGCAACAGCTAGGGTCGCAATCAACGTCACTTTTTTAAGTGTCTTTGACATGCTGTGAGGGGTTTCACAGCGCTGCTTCCACGCATTCATTTGGCAGTTACAGCTACAAAATTAAAATATCTACAGGAAGGAGTGCATACACCATACTTGCATCTTGCTTAGCAAATTTCTGAAAGAGGCATTTGCTTAACCGTAATCTAAAATTCAACTTCAAAATGAGTTATGATTTTAGATTGTGAGTCCAGTGACACCAAACTTGAAAAGTCTACCTCTTCACATTTGAGAACTACACATAAAAGATGTAAAATGGTAGACTCAATGTTATCCTATGGGAAAGAGGGGCCTTGCAGTAATGAAAAAGGAAATTTGGACTATTTCACTACAAAGACATGCCAAACTTTAAAGTGCATGTCCTGCCTTTTAAATAAATTGCACCCTGCCCTATGGGTCATACAGGGGAAGGCCACCCTAAGGCTGTCAAGTCTAACAATAGGTAACAGTGTTTGTTAATAATTATTGTCAGTGTAACGTCATTGGCTATTTTATACATCATAAATCTTTAGAATTGCTATTAATAGGATTTTGAATTTTTGAGTGGGTTGTAGGAGAGTCGGTGGATATCATTTTGAGGTTTTAAATTAATATATTAATTTCTAATTTATTGATTTGTTTATTAATTATGCTAATTATTTAAAATAATTTAGGTAACATTTGAGAAGTATTTACGTGCCAGTAATCGCTGGCGATTTATCAAGGGTTTCATTAACAGGGCTATTCCCACTTTGTAGCGAAGCAGAAATGTTTACTTTACGAGTGTTGTAATAGGCACAGTTCGATGTGTAGCTCCAGTGCCATTCAGTCATCATCAGCATATCTACAATATGAGCTGTTTGAAGTAACTGGCTGTTGAACGTGTCTTGGTTAGCAATGGTCGTTCATGCTAGGGCCATCAGCTGCTGCTGGAAGGAGCTCCACTCAATATAAGAGGACTATGTTATGATTCTGCCGGTGGAAGTACACAGATTGGGAGGCTGAGGACAGGTAATAATTGCAAAAGTTATGTGCCTAGTGCAGCACTTGGGCCTCACATGAGAATGAATGTGTATTTTTTTTCATATGACAGATATATGGGTGCCGGCAACAGGCATGATGTGGTCCTCAGTCAATATTGCTTGATGAAATTATGATGCAAGGTTTGAATTCCAAACGCAGTCTCTTGCTAATAACAAAAGGTCCGCTCCAGTCTGGGCAGTTCACCTCTTGGATTCCCTCTGTGGCTGCAGCAAGCTTTCTTCTTCAGTCCTGGAGTCTAGCACTTACCCTTAAATGAGTGACAGCCAAGAATGTTGCCTCTGATCTTTGACTGCTTCTACAAAGGTGTAGTGAGATCCCATAGTAAAAAGTCAACTTAAGATATGCTGCAGGTAGCAGCATAGATTAAAGTCCCATGACAGTAGATCTAAATTAAACTTTACTGCCAAAATCAATCACAATCCCAGACACCATGGTAGAGGTGATAGCAATCGGCTTGAAGTGTATTTTGCTTTCAGCGTATCACATCCCCATGGCATTGGTCTCAAGAGATACTTTCGATTTTATTTTCTACATTCCATTTAGGCAATTATTCTCAAGGAACAAACAGCATAGGAAGTTGTGATGAGCAAGCAACCCAACTGCTGAATAGAAAGTGAACAGTCTTGGCTATGCTTTTGTTCTATTACTTTGGGTAGTGTTGCTGTAGCAAAAGAACATCTTGACCTATTTGAACGGTCTTGATCCATGTTAAATGAAAAAAGAAAGCCTCTCCTTCCCATTCTTTTACGATGATGATTCAAACATAACAGTTTCACTTGACTTTATAAAAGATTCCAGAGGGAGGGAGGAATCTACGGAGCAACACCAGGGGCCATGCAGGGAGAAGTGAAGACGGCAATCCAGAATACCCCTAATTCCTGAGTAGCACTAGAAGCTTGGGAGTGCGATACGTCCACGAGGGCCCCAACCTGGGTACTCCACCTTCTATGTACCCAAGCACTCTCATGGACACTTCACTTACAATAAGCTGAAGAGATGAGGCACAGTTAGGATATACTACACAGGTTTAAAGGTAGCTGGTAGGCGGTCTACCTACCAAGCTTCAGGTATAAAAAGCCTGCACTCCACTATAGGATCAACTTCACACATTTTTAGTAGAGTCGTAACCTGCTCAAGTGCAGGATTGCTTCCTATGTCAAAAGATGTATAATTTTCGTGGAACCAAACAACCCATTTGTTGTTGTCGAACAAAGTGCAAACATCACATGAAGTATTTTACAGGAGGTTTGTGGCATGAGTAAGCAGCATCATCAACTTACAACCCGACAATTAGGAACATCAGCTCCGAGTATTCAAACTGAATAATGCCTCACTACTAGGTACTTGTGCAACCATACCCAGACTTTATAGGTGAGTAATTTTCTTCTGAATAGTTGTGGACTTGAATTTATTGGAGTTGTGATTGGAACACTCGTTAGTACATCACTGAACTTTTATGTTGTTGATTTTAAGCGGCACTTCCTGCAAGCACTGGAAATAAATCTACATTCAGTACTATTCTTAGTTGCACTCTCAGCTATTAAAATTGGATTCATATCATGGCTATGGTGTGGCTGTATGTGGGTCAGGTGCTATTTCTGTTATGTAGGTGTCAATCCCAGGTTCAGTTTCACCCCTCTGGCTGCTCACCTCAGGACATTCAAAGAAGATGAGGCATTCCAACCTCTCTTGCGAGGTATGCCAACCTGCATTGCCACACACAGATCTCCAGTGAAGGAACATAGATCTCAAACTCAATTACTCATAGTTGAATTCAGGGTACCACCCAGCACATCCACCTCAGCACCACAGAGAGCTAATGATTCACTACATGCATATTTGTAAAAAGCTGAAATAATGTAATACCCTAATTTTATACTCAGTGTAATTTCAACTACAGCTACAAGACAGGCACAGACATAAATATTAAGCAATCAGATCAACACATGGAAGCCAGATAACATAATGTGAAAATGTGAGTTTTGGTCTGACTAAAGCAATATCAAAAGATCTATGTAGCAACAAACAAATATGTTTGTGAGGGTTACAGACTGATCTATCAAACAAATCAACAAACTATTGTTTACATTTGTCAAGTATGATGATAACCCTTTGGACAATCTAGCCAGTCCCACAGCTTCTATGGAAGTAGTCTCCAAACCAACCACTTAAACAGACTTGAACCCACCAAGCACCTGAATGATCTGATTTGCAGCTGGGGTTCTCAAGACTCACTACAGTCTTTTTAACCAGTCCAAAAAACCATTGTCCTCTTGACTTTCTTGAACTTTAAGCCTAGTGCCACAGTATTCACAATCTCTATGAGCGGTTTGAACTCCACCATTGCTTTTACCAAATCGTTGTGGCACATTTGCAATAAAAATGCGAACACAATATGTTATCATTGTTTTAGATAAAAATGTGTTTTTGGGATGTTTTAAGTTGAGTATTTTATTTGCTTTTTAAGGGGGAAATTTTGAATGTTCTTCTCCTCTTCTTCTCTCTCTTTCTCATTCCCCATTTTGTTTGTGAGCACTAGGTCTGATTCGCTGCTCATACATACTCTTCAACTTTATTACACATCCAGCACTTTTACTATGTAACTTTCTGCTCCTGCAGCCAATGTTGGCTTGGGCAATATTATTATTAAACCATTTTATAGCGCGCTCTGCTACTGAGGAGTATCCTGGCGCGGGGGAAAGAACAGCAAAACCACGTGTTTTAAGAAAAGGAATCTCAAGTGGCGCTGTTAAACAGATGAGTTTTTAGGTGTTTTTTGAAGACGGCTACATTGGGTGTGGAGCGCAGTTGAAGAGGAAGGGCATTCCAAGCGCGCGCCACGACCACCGCAATCGACTGGCCGCCAAGCCTGGCACGCTTGAAACGGGGAAGGGATAGTCGAAACTGAGTGGAAGATCTCAGAGTACGCGTGGGAATGTAGCTAACAAATCTTTTCCTCAGGTACTGGGGGCCTTGTTGGTGGATAGCACGAAATGCCAAAACTAACGACTTAAACCGGATGCGCTGAGCAACCGGAAGCCAGTGTAGTAAGCGCAGCTCCGCGCGGACACTCATCCATCTAGGAATGTTGAATAAAAGGCGGACTGTCGCATTCTGGATGACTTGCAGGCGTTTTACCAGATAAGAAGGGATTCCGCTGAACAGAGCATTGGCATAGTCCAGCCTGGATAGTATAAGCGCACGCGCAACAGACTCCCTTGCCTCTCTAGGAAGCAGGGGAAAGAATTTGCGAAGCATTTTTAAGGTCGCAAAACAGGTGCCGGTAAGTGTTTTGATATGGTGTTCAAATCTCAAGTCCTCTCCAAACCAGATGCCCAAATTCTTGGCAGGCCTCCCCATCTCTTTAGGGCCTGGAATGTCGGGCGGCCATAGTGTTCTCATGAACGAGGGGGGAAAAGAGCCATAAAAGAGAACCTCAGATTTGTCCTCGTTGCACTTCAGCTGGGCCCTCGTCAGCCAACGAAATACAGCGGACAGACAAAGATGAACTGTAGAGGTATCGAGGTTGTCATCTGGCCAGGTAAACAGCAATTGGGTATCATCTGCATACCCTATGATCTTAGCCCCGAACTGCTCAGCTAGATAGACCAGAGGTGTAATATAGGCGTTGAACAGTAAGGGGCTAAGGGTGGAACCTTGCGGGACACCTGTAAGCAGAGGCTCGGACTTAGAAGCGTAAGGGGGCAGCCAGACCTGCTGGGTCCTGTCAGACAAGAAGGAGGACAGCCAGTCTAACACAACCCCACCAATGCCTATATCCGCCAGCCGGCCGAGAAGAAGCTCATGGGGGACGGTATCGAACGCGGCAGAGAGGTCCAAAAGGATAAGGACCGCTCTGCCGCCTCCGTCTAGGCAGTCCCGTATGGCCTCGCTCATCTCCAGGAGGGCTGTCTCGGTGCTGTAAGCAGCCCTGAAGCCCGACTGTGCCGGGTGGAGGGCATTGGAAGTTTCGACAAATCTCTCTAGTTGTCGAAATGCCACCTTCTCACAAATCTTTGTGAGGGCCGGTAAGAGGGAGATTGGTCGGTAATTCCCGGGGACCGACCAGTCTAGACTAGGTTTCTTTAGGAGAGGCAGAAGCTTGGCCTGCTTCCACACAGTAGGGACCACGCCCGTCCTCAGGGAGAGGTTCACCATCTGCGTGATCTCAAAACAGACCAGATCCGCCACCTCCGAAAGTACCCGGGCAGGGCACGGGTCCGCAGGGGAACCAGATTTCAGGGACTGGATTAACGGGAGAGTAGTATCCTCCGAAATTTGCTCAAAGACCGTGAACTGCTGTTCCGGGCTAGGGCAAAAAGAGGGATAGGGT
Source organism: Lissotriton helveticus (assembly GCF_964261635.1). NCBI lineage: Eukaryota > Metazoa > Chordata > Amphibia > Caudata > Salamandridae > Lissotriton > Lissotriton helveticus. Next base: position 309,057,580 of record NC_136071.1, read on the forward strand.
CCATCTGTTGAGTGATCGGTGGAGAGGGCAGCTGCAAGGTCTTGCTGAATCCTCTTTATTTTGTTGGTAAAAAAGGAAGACAGATCCTCACACCATTGCAACGAAGATGGATGAAAAACGGCCTCAGCGACAGGTGCCACAAAGCTTTTTACAATGGCAAAGATCTCTTTGCTACTGTTGTCTGCCTTGGCAATGCGCCCAGCATAATATTTTCCCTTCGCACCCTTAATGGCAATGTAGTATTCTTTTTGAGCCAGCCGTAGAGTGGATTTAGCCTCAGGGCTATAGTCCCGTCTCCACGCTCGTTCAAGCTTTTTACACCCCAATTTTAGTTCCCTTAGTTCTGGGGAAAACCAGGGTTGGGAGGGGGTGCGTCTAGATCTCGTAAGCGTAGTCTGCCTAGTGGAGGCGGTAGCCGCCTGCTGTAGCCACTCATTAAATTCGCAAACCGCCTCGTCCAGAGGCAGTTCTGATTTAAGGCGAGTGTTATCCAGAGCCAATCTGAATGCGGGTATATTAATCTTTTGGGAGTGGCGAATGAAAGGTGGGGAACAAGGTTCCACAGTCTCCCAGTTGAATCTGACCAAATCATGGTCTGACCAGGTTGTTTTCTCAACAGCTACATCCTGAATTGGGAAGTTGGAACATACCAGGTCAAGCAGATGGCCCCCCCTGTGCGTCGGGGCAGACACCCATTGCTTGAGTTGGGCAAGCTCCAAGATATCACCGAGCCTATGGGCATCAGGTGAATCAGGGACATCCATATGAATATTCAGGTCCCCGACCAGTAGGAATCTAGGAAAACCCAGGGCCCGTGGGACCAGATACTCTTCCAGGGAGTCCAAAAAACGAGTAGCCAGACCCGGAGGTCTGTATATAAGAGAGCCTCCTAGGGTGAAGTGGGGAGAAGTTGTGATTGAAAAGTGGAGAACCTCACCCCCTATGTCCGAAACCGGCGGCTCAGAGGCGAAGCTCCACTCCTCCTTAAACACAACCGCTAGTCCACCGCCTCTACCCAGGGGACGGTCCGCTCTAGCGATCTTAAACCCTCTAGGGATCGCGAGCTCTACACTCGGCGCGGAGGTGCTGGTCAGCCATGTCTCCGTAAGGAACAGCACCTCCAGTTTATCATCCACCAATAAATCAAAGATTTCGGCGGCATGCCTAACTGCAGATCTGGCATTAATCAATCCCGCCCGAATGTTCGTGGCAGGAGCGTCACTAGCTAAGCGTGGAGGGGGGGAGGGTTGGAAGAAAAAACCACAAGAGGGGCATATAGGCATAAGACAGTTCATGTCAGCACGTGTGCAGTGCCCGCTGTTGGCTGGGGGGGCAAGCCTCCACAGATCGTGGTGGGAATACCTGTGGATTGTAGATTTGCCCAAGCCCAAGGGTCGCCGAATAGAATGGCTGGCCCTGGGCCCGTCCGAGGCACGGACGGGCACAGACGGGCCCTCCTTTGGCGCTCCTTCGGCGCGCAGACGGCGCGCCAGCTGCGCGCGACCGCTGCGCGCTCTATGGTGTACCATTATTTATCGCCCAAGCCCCTCCCCGAGCTGGACCGCTAACTTCCGACCAGCCGGGTACCGGGCCTCACCAAAGATGGCGCCGCCCGACCTGACCCTCCACAACAAACGGCACAGATGAGCCGCGGTGGACCGGGGTTCAGGGGAACCGGGAAACAGTGCACAAGGTATTTAATCACACAACAAAGTTAAAATGAGCAAACAACACAATTCGTGATCAATTGAGTGTTAGAGTAAAAATATTGGTTTTTAAAAATGCGCTAGTGAATCAGTGCTGCGGAGAGTAAGTAGGCAGAAGAGGAACCCTCGCAGTCTGCCCGTCTTTCCCCAGCGAGGTCTCTGAGTGCTGCCACCACCTAGATCAGTCGCGAGGAGGCCGAGCAATCAGGGTCTATTTAGCGCCCAAGCCCCTCCCCGAGCTGGACCGCTAACTTCCGACCAGCCGGGTACCGGGCCTCACCAAAGATGGCGCCGCCCGACCTGACCCTCCACAACAAACGGCACAGATGAGCCGCGGTGGACCGGGGTTCAGGGGAACCGGGAAACAGTGCACAAGGTATTTAATCACACAACAAAGTTAAAATGAGCAAACAACACAATTCGTGATCAATTGAGTGTTAGAGTAAAAATATTGGTTTTTTAAAAATGCGCTAGTGAATCAGTGCTGCGGAGAGTAAGTAGGCAGAAGAGGAACCCTCGCAGTCTGCCCGTCTTTCCCCAGCGAGGTCTCTGAGTGCTGCCACCACCTAGATCAGTCGCGAGGAGGCCGAGCAATCAGGGTCTATTTAGCGCCCAAGCCCCTCCCCGAGCTGGACCGCTAACTTCCGACCAGCCGGGTACCGGGCCTCACCAAAGATGGCGCCGCCCGACCTGACCCTCCACAACAAACGGCACAGATGAGCCGCGGTGGACCGGGGTTCAGGGGAACCGGGAAACAGTGCACAAGGTATTTAATCACACAACAAAGTTAAAATGAGCAAACAACACAATTCGTGATCAATTGAGTGTTAGAGTAAAAATATTGGTTTTTAAAAATGCGCTAGTGAATCAGTGCTGCGGAGAGTAAGTAGGCAGAAGAGGAACCCTCGCAGTCTGCCCGTCTTTCCCCAGCGAGGTCTCTGAGTGCTGCCACCACCTAGATCAGTCGCCATACCATTAGACCTTCCATTTTCTTTGGTACCCTGACAAGAACCGATATGAGCAGTAAAAATTAAATAAACTGGTTCATCTGCAGTCCAGGAACAACATTCAATATCAACTATGCCCTTTATTGCAGCGGTTGTGACATCTCCATTTGACTGCCACCAGTGGCATATATCACATAGCTGTGTAGCATACACCCTGAAACGCTGAGAGCCATTGTATGTTCTTGTTTTAACTGCTGTTTTTTTTACCTGTGATTTTTATATTCTGGGAGCACTGTGGTAAATAAATAAATTATTACCTGATCTATTTTTGACTATAATCAATAAACGGTTAGCTCAATAAATAAGAGTCAAGATACGAGGTAGCTAGAGTTGACAGGCTTTAATTAAGCATAAAGGACAACAGGACAGCCTGTACGGGATCTGGGAATGATGCGCATCTGGGAATGGGCTAACTTTTTAATAACAGTACATTAGTATATATAGTTAAACAAAATACATTGCATTCAATACAGTAGGCGTAGCAGTAGGCGGAGTTCGTAGCAGTCGCGAAAGATAAGGGCAAAATGATGTAACAAGAAGGCGTGTACAGGGCGTATACATAGACATGTGATGCAAACGTAACAGAATATGTCATAAACGGGGCGGAAACATGGAGGGGGCTACCTGAGCAGCTGGGACCTGACAATGACGTGTTACTAGGGAGAACTGGGGGCTATGACTTCTGCGCTAGAAGAGGAGACTAAAGTCTGGAGTGTCAGAGCGACATGTACCTAAAGCCTATCTAGTATCTAGTGTTTAGAGAACATGTTGATAGAATCCAAAAGTTATCAGAGTAAAGGCTAACAGACATTAAGACTGGTGCATACATAATTCTACATGTAGTGCGTGTGCGGGGAATATTCTATGAATATTAATACAGTATTTCTCTTACATGGAGACATAAAGGCTAGACCATGACGGAAACTGTTGATGCGATTCAGTAGCTTAGGAATGCAGAGAAGGAGGGCTGGACTGATAACTAGAAACATAACATACTCTTGGCAGACTGGAGGCAGAGCCAGGCCGAGCCGGGCACTGCGAGGCATGAAAGTAAGCTAAGGGTCAGGGATACAGGTGGGGGCTGTATCGCTCCTCGGAGAGGGTTCAGGAAACAGGAGCTGAATCTGAGTCCGGGCCCTTTTGAGGCCTAGAAACGGGGATAATTCAATGGATTAACGTGCACACTGTAAAACGTGGCAACGTAACTTTACATAGGCCTGATATTCGTTGTATTCACGAAGACTGGAAACTGACATACTAGAGATGGACACAACTGTAATTGCGTCTTTAATCGATCATAGGGGAATACATGCATATTGATCTTGCACATATGACATAACATGGGGAACACGTAGGCACATATAACATGGCAAAATTTACTTTTCCACATTCCCTCCTTGTGCCCTACGTTTCCATCAGGAAACATCTATATTCATGATACCATCTATCATTTCATACAGCATCATTTGCTCGTCTCGAATTGTCTTGGAACGGGACTTAGGACTAGGAATACAAGAGGTAGCGCACATGCCGCAAATCGCAGGGCCACATTGTATACAGAGGCAGCAACTGAATATGATCATTACTGCAATACCTAGGAATGACAATACTTTCCATCCCCAGGCAGATATAATACTCCAGAGCCAACCGGACCATGTCCAGGTGCCTGGATTCTGGTGCAACTGATGGGCAATTTTATGAAGTCTGGTTATAGCTGAATAAACAGACGGCGCGTTATTAGGAATGAAAATGCAGCAACTAGATCCGATGACTCTACATGCTCCTCCTCTATCGACCAGTATGACGTCAAGAACGAGACGATTTTGGAGCACGACAAATCTCATAGCAGGTTGCTCTTCGGTTAAGTTACCTAGAGCAGAAGTAGTCTCATTCACTACTGCTTCAAGGGTTCTGGTTAACCTACGGATTAGCTTACTATTCTGGATAGGTCCTATAAAGAAAAAGAAACCTCTATTGAAGTCTGTATACTGTTCTAGAGCAGTTTCAGTTTGATCGACAATTGGGGACTCAATCTCCCGTCTATGTCTGACGTGTACTAGATGTGTGTTTCTGTGATAATCAGATGGGGCTAGAAAAACTGGTGGCAGTAGGAAGGCAATATAACATGTTCCATCCCAATCGAGGGGCAGACGAACATATGCGGTCTGACCACAAACAAAATAAGAATGACGTGAGGCTTTGAAAATAGATTTCCCACTGTCACTATACTTGACAGTAGTAGTACAATCACTATGTCCTACATGTGCGGAACCATTCTTTCTGACACATAATTCGCCTTTGACTGGTAGTACTGAAATAGCAGGTAAGTCTGGAGTAGTATCAGACTGAACATTCAGGACCATAAAATTCGAAGAATAATTACCTAAATTATATACTTCATTTTTCTAGATCTAACCCTGTTCTATGGGAGAGACCTTGCTTGTCTGGAAAACATGTTCTATTCAGAAGGGACATATCATTGGAAGATGACGTTAACATGGACCATGCTCCACACGAACCATTATGTGAAAACGGATAAGGAAAGAGTGGCAGAACTCCCTTCGGTGTCTGGAAAGGGGGGAGTCGACCACACACCCAACAATTAGTAGCATTGCTGGTCTGGTGTGAATAGTGTAACATTCTTATGAATGTATTATTTCTCATAGCAAGACGATAGGATAACTCGTGAGGAGGCAGATCACTAAATGTGTGCTCTACTGTAACATTAGAAAACTTATTTACATGAGAAATTGGAAAACATAAATGCAATGCATAACTCGTGCAGGTAACCATCAAACTTAAGAATAATAAGAAACTTAGAAAAACGATACATCGGATAGAGTTTTGACTAACTCTCTCACTATGGGGGTCTATCTCATACATGTCAGATACCTGTCTAACCGTTTCACCCGAGGGGGACTTAGACAATTAAACTGGCTGACTTATTTTACTAGACCGGAGCTTCAATTTATACTCCTGCTGCGGAGTTTTCTCTAACAGAGGAACTTTCAGTTCAGGATTTAGATCAATGTCTGGTTTCAGGCAGTCTTTAGAAATGGAACAGTCTTTAGAAGTGTCCTTTTTCCGGACTCCATGGAATTTCTTGATATGCGACAGATGGACCCAACCCTTGCGGCCTTCCAACTTCACGGCCGTACGGGTGGTCAGGAGGACAAGTCGTGGCTCCTTCCAACGAGGTTCCAGCGGACTTGAACGATCAAAGTTCCTTACGAGAACAAGGTCTCCTGGAATGACCTCGTGCGGTTTCACTTCAGTATTGTCTGGGAATGCAGCGGCAACCTGTGAACGACAAGAGTGTAGGGCAGACATCAAGGAAGCTAGGTAATCTGTCAACATATTACTGGAAACATCTGTAATACTGCGGGGTCTAGGTGTACCCCATATATTTGGGGGGCGGCCGAATACGACCTCATAAGGGGACAGACCTGATCTGGAATGTGCGACCATTCGCATAAAGAATAAAGCAACTGGCAGGGCAACTAGCCAGTCTACACCTTTCTCTTGACATATCTTGGCAATACGGATTTTCAGGGTTTGATTATGTCTCTCTACGAGACCGGCTGCTTCGGGATGGCGCACACAATGGAACTTCCAATGGTACCCTAACAAGAGGGAAACATGTTTCATTAACTCAGATGAGAATGGCTGGCCGTTATCAGAATACACGACCCTAGGGAGTCCATAACGAGGGAAGAATTCACGAACCAACTGCTTGGCAGTTGTCGCTGCTGTGTAATCTGGAACTGGATATGCTTCTGTCCACCTGGACAAAGCGCATACAACTACAAGGACATACTTGAAACCTCGACATCGCTCCATCTGAATATAATCCATCTGGAGGACTTCAAAAGGGTGGTCAGGGGGTTGGAATCCACCTTGTTCCACCGGGACACTTTTACCTGGATTGAATTGACAACATATCATACAAGTACGGACTTTCTGCTTGGCTGCAGCTCGTAAGTGCTTATTAAACCAAAGGTTCTGAATACTGTCTAACATGGCTTTTTCTCCTAGATGTGCTGGACTATGTGCGGTATTGATAATGACTTGAACCATAGAGTCGGGGAGAAACCATGTGGCTTTTCCCTTCGTCAACCATCCCTGATCTGTCTGGACCCCTCCTTGTTCGGACCATTTCTTTATTTCTTCAGGAGTAGCATGTAACTGTATGTCTATGACATCTTGTGTAGGGTCCTTAACTGTCATACATGTAGTCTGTTCTGGAGTGGATGTCTGTGTCTTGTTAACTGGAATGTCTGGTGTCTGAGCTGTAAGCTTGGCTGTTCGATCTGCTAGATCATTACCTTGGGAAATAATGTCTGTAACTTTCGTATGTGCCTTGCACTTCATGATAGCGATAGCTGTCGGTAAATGTATTGCATCTAACAGAGCTTGAATGAGGAGACCATGCTGAATCTTGGTTCCATGAGAAGTCATGAAACCTCTCTCCTGCCAGAGCACTCCGAAGTCGTGTACAACTCCGAATGCGTAACGTGAATCTGTATATATGTTTACTTTCAGGTTCTTGGCACGCATGCAGGCTTGTGTCAGAGCAACTAGCTCTGCTGCTTGAGCAGACAGGGTGTCAATACGGTGTGTCTCAATAACTTCTGTGTCAGTAGTCACTGCATACGCGGCTACTAGTTCTCCTGTACTAGTTCTCATACCTGAACCATCCACATAAAGTGTCAGGTCGGGATTAGGTAATGCAATGTCTGTCAGGTCTTGTCTTGGCTTGGTCATCGTGTTAATAACTTCCACGCAGTCATGTGTGGCAGGATTTTAAGTAACTGACGGTAACAGAGTAGCTGGGTTTAGAACGTTGCAGCGTCTGATTTCTATGTGTGGCTGGAATAGTGTCAGTTCATAACCTGTTAAACGTGCAATGGTCAAGTGCTGAGTCTGTGTTCGGTTTAAAAGAACTTCCACGGAGTGTGGAACTTGTACTGTCAGGGAGTGTCCTAATACTATGGAATCACTTTGTCTGATTGCTAGAGCTGTGGCTGCAACTGACTTGAGGCACGCAGGCAAAGCCTGGGCGACTGGATCTAATGTGCTCGAAAAATAAGCACAAGGCTTGTACTGTCCGGCTTGATCTTGTGTTAGAACAGATAATGCAGTACCATCACGTTCTGTGACAAAAAGTGTAAAAGACTTACTGTAGTTCGGTGTAGCTAGAACAGGTGCTTGACATAAGGCTTTCTTTAATTCATTAAAACTAAGTGTATGTTCAGATGTCCAAGGGAGAACAGTCGATACGGCTGCCTCCTGTGTCGTTAACTGTATCAGTGGCTTTGCTAGAAATGCATACTGAGGAATCCATTGTCTGCAGTAAGAAGTAAGGCCAATAAAAGCTCGTACCTCCTTCTGTGTCTTGGGCTGTGGAAGACTCGCTATTAACTGGATACGGTCTGGTGTCAACTGCCTACCCCACTTGGACAGTAAGTGGCCTAAGTAGATCACTTGCTGGACACAGAACTGGAGCTTCGAAAGGGACACCTTGTGCCCCATCTCGGCTAGGAAATACAGAACTGTAAGTGACGCTCGCTCGCAGTCACGTTCAGAACGGGCTGTGATCAGTAGATCATCTACATACTGGAGCAGGGCAGTGTCAGTTGGCATGTGAATATTGTCTAGTTGTCTTTTAAGTGCTTGACTGTAAATGCTAGGACTTTCTGTGAAACCTTGAGGAGCTCGTGTGAATTTATAGCTCCTTCCATTTAAACAAAAACCGAAAAGGTACTGGCTGTCTGGATGAATCGGAACACTGAAAAATGCATTCTTGAGGTCTATAACAGTAAAAAATGTAGATTCAGAATCAATAGCTGTCAATAGGGATGAAATATCTGGGACTACTGGATACTGGGGTATGATACATTTATTAAGTTCTCGAAGGTCAATCACTAATCGATATACTGGAGGTGCATTTGGATCAGTACGTTTCATGACTGGAATGATAGGAGAATTGCATACATTGGAGTCAGTTTCTACAACCACTCCTTGAGCAATAAGCGCGTCAATAATTTTGGATAAGGCTGCTACAGCCTCAGGTGGCAATCTGTACTGTCTGATTCGTGGCAAGACTATACCTTGCTTGAGAGTCACACGATGGGGTGTGATTCGCATAAAACCTACATCAGTTGGACCTTGCGCCCATAAATGCTGTGGTACATTTGACAATCTTGGATCAAAATCTCGTAATACATAGTGACCTTTAAAGTCTCTTAAAAACAAACGTATTCCTTCTGGGGAGCAGCAAATAACTGCACCTAATTCTTTCAATGTTTTAATGCCTAACAGATTTTCTGGACATGACTTCGTAAGTAACAAATCAGTAGTTCAGGACAATGGACCAACTTCTAGAGTAACTGGCTTTGATATCTCGTTTACAATAGGTTTTCCTGAAAATCCAAGGGAAACATTTCTAGAGCCTGAGAGCGGAGCCCCTGGAACCTCGTCATGACTGATAGTAGTCCTACTTGCCCCTGTATCAATCAAAAACTTTCTGTCTTTCCCTAATACTTGACTGTGTACATAGGGACCCTCTTGATCTACAGGTATCTCGATGAGAGGCAAGCCTACCTCCCTCTCTAGGCTGTTTCATGAATACGGTTGATACTCTGGATACTCTGTCTGGGCATACTGGTACATCTGCTGTGTAACATGCTGTGTTGCAGCAATAGGCTGCGGTGCTGGAACTGTCTGTTGTGCATTCTGTGATGGCTGAGAAGTCTGTGAAACTTGTTCTTGTCTAGGCGGACGTGGTCTTTCTTTAGTCTTACCAGTGGCTATGTTGTGTTTCAGAACTGCACACTCGTTTATAAAATGACCTGGCTGTTTACAATAATTGCATGTCCCTTTAACGGGAGCTGCAGGATGACTGGCTTGACTCGGACCCCTCTTCTGACTGTCTTGTGGAACAGATTGTGCAACTAGTACTTTCATTTTCGTGTCTTTCATACGTCTCCTTTCGTGTTCTTGCTCTTCCCTGATTCTATTCTGGTGATACTGGAGCATCTGTAACATTTGTGACGGGGTACTAGCTTGCCAGGTACTTTCGACTTTCAGAACTCGATTTTTAACTTGTGGGCTTGAATTCTCGACTAGTTTAGTAACAAAAAGATGAGGGTATGACTCGCTACTCGTCTTCAAACCACTGTTAATAATGAAACATTTTTCGAATCTAGAATAAAAATCACTAGTGTCTTCATCCTGTTTCTGTTTGCATGCTGAGATTGCATCCCAATCTTCCTTTTTCGTGGCTAGTAACCTTGGCAAAACTTGAATCAATAACTCGGGCAATTCTTTACATTTCTCTCCAAGACCGGTACCTGGTACTCGTATTTTATCTTCAGCTTCTAGAGCTGTCCAATCTATCTTTTCTCTCCCACCTCCCATTCTTTTTCCTTGAGTTTTTCATATACCCCTGCGGGCAACAGGACCTTTAACATTTTAATGATATCTGGATACGTGTAGTCTCCCATACGGAGCATGTCTTTTAATTCTCGATGGAACCCTGCTGGATCTTTGTCGTGACAGGGAATTAATTTCTTCATCTCCAAGAGTTCCATCTTTGTAATAGGGGTGTAAACAAATACTCGTTGCATTTCACCATCCGGTGTCCTAACTGGGTGTACTTCTCGTAACGGATGCTGTCTATCTATGTAAAATGGTTTACTTTCTGGAGGTGAGACGTGAACAAAATGCGGGTTCAGAAACGTTCTATATTTGTGGCGCTGTTCTAGAATGACACTAATTAAATCTGTACCTAAACCTTTCCACTTATACTGGAGTAACTCGTTCAGAACATCATGTAACGGACCTGGATCAGAATGTTGTCCCTCATACAGTGTAATGAGGTGCTGGATCATATACATACCCACCAGTCGCTGCTCGGCTGGGGGCAGTTTCAGAAACATTTGTGCCACTATTTCGTCTGGAAAAGTGGTAGAATCAGTAATCCATCGGACTGCTGATCGGGCTAGTTCTTGTTCATGCATGGTACTAAGTTCACTATAACCGATTCGTGATTTCAGAATGTGATCGGTAGCTTGAAATACTTGTTCTAGAGAATCTTGCTCTGGTGCTGGAAGATGAAAAACTTTCTTGTGTTCTAGGCGTGAATGTCGGTCTGGGAATCTAGATTTACCTACATACGCTATTCTGGCGGTATTCTCGTCTTCTACTTCTTCAGTATCAGTGTTATCTTCTTTCTCGCTTACTTGTGCTGCTATGCGTTTCTCGTGTAACCTTATTATTTCCTTACGAATTTTCTTGTACATACTGTCTATACTACTGAGTGTCTTGTGTCTTCCCTCGGCTATATGATCACTCCACTTTGTCAGAACTTTCATTTCGATCGGATCTTTATCTGGATAATCTTGTTCCCTTATTAAACAATTGATTAGAAACTTTAATAGCATGAGCTGGGTCTCAGCTTTCCTTAGAGACATGATTTCGCCAATACTTTCTGGATCGTCTCCTGTACGGATGAAACGATATATTCTGTCTAGATCTTCTTTCATATTCGGTAGGGTGTCCAAATATTCGGTCACCCGTCTTACACGCAATGAATATATAACCATATTATCATCGCCTGGGACTGGATCATAACGGCATTCGGTAAGAGCTCGTCTGATATCTGCAACGGACTGGTATTTGGGCGTACGCTGTAACGCACGTTCATGTAACTCGACTAACGTTACACGTTTGTGTGGCGGCGGGGTACCAGGAGGACCTCCTCCCGCGGCCCCTAAACTGGAATCGTCGACTGATACTCTTCGTGCTGGCAGAGTGACTGATGTAGCGGGTACTTGTACTATAGGCTGGACCGGGGGTACCGTAACAGGTGCTGTAACAGGTGCCCCGGTGGCTGTAGGAACAGGAAGTACATTATTTACAGGAGCTGGCGGAGCAGGATTTGCATATTCTGGGACTGTGTCGTCCAAATAGGACGAGAGAAAAATATCAGCTGCGGTCGGTTTGTGACGTAACTTAATCGGAAGTAATGGCGGCGGAAAATTACATGGTGCTTCCGGGGTCGCCTTTGGCAAGCCCTCGGCAAGAAGAGGATACATACCCTTAATGAGGGCATTTCTCTGTCTGTCTGACTGTTCGGCTTTAACTCGTTCACCTACTTCGATTAATTCCTTTTCTTGGGCTCTTTCTGAGGATTCTCTACTTAATTCAGACTTTCTGATTTCTTTTTCGGTTCTTTTATGAGATTCTTTGCGCCATAACTCGATGGCATCTTTCTGGGACTGTCTGGCTTTCTTTTTCCATAATGCTTCTTCTACTCGCATGATGCACTCGGCATCCCACGTAGCTGATACGGGCCATCTATACTTTTCCTCTAATTGTTTGGTGTACTCCACCCATAAATCTAGATATAATATGGCACTTATGCCATGCTTTTGATACATAAAATGACCTGGACTGTCCCTAGGCGGGACAGGAACTGCTTCCTCGAGCAGACCTTTTCTAGTTTTTAACTGACGTAACTTCGTGAACAGAGGCATAACTAGGCTGAAGTCTGGACACAATACAATACACAATAAACACAATAATGACTTTAAGAAAACAAATCACTCATACCACGACATTGAGAACACATGGAATAACATTTAAAATGACAGTTCGGACAGAATACTACCTGAAATACTGAAAGCAGAATACATGAATTTCTCGAGAACAGAACTGACTAGAATGACTAGATGCACTGCTTTAACAGTACGAAACTTACCGGTCTCATAAAGAGACACGTCAGGACCCGCATCCACCTAAGTGGACACTTCGTGTTGGATCTGTGTACCCAAACCCACGGACCAGAGACAAATCAATTGACCCTGTCTAGATACTACCCCAGCAACGGTACTCACCGGGCAGCAAGAACGGAATGCCTCGGACTGGACTGGACTGCTACGACGACGGACGGACGAACTTCGGACTTCAGTTACAGGTGGGCCTCCGGATACCTCGGACCTTGGACTCTCGGCTTGGGCTCTGGTCGGGACTCGCCGCGTTCCTCCACCGCCTCGTCTGGACGCTGGACCGCAACCTCCGTCTCCTCCGTGGGCCTGAGGGATACTTGAAGCAGAAATATCTGCACGTGCACGGTATGGTTCCGTCACGGCTGCAGAGGATCAGGGGGCCCGCGTGGCTTCTCCGGCGCGTGGGGAAAGGGCAAGTCCCTATTCGGGCGCCATTATGTGGTAAATAAATAAATTATTACCTGATCTATTTTTGACTATAATCAATAAACGGTTAGCTCAATAAATAAGAGTCAAGATACGAGGTAGCTAGAGTTGACAGGCTTTAATTAAGCATAAAGGACAAGAACAGGACAGCCTGTACGGGATCTGGGAATGATGCGCATCTGGGAATGGGCTAACTTTTTAATAACAGTACATTAGTATATATAGTTAAACAAAATACATTGCATTCAATACAGTAGGCGGAGTTCGTAGCAGTCGCGAAAGATAAGGGCAAAATGATGTAACAAGAAGGCGTGTACAGGGCGTATACATAGACATGTGATGCAAACGTAACAGAATATGTCATAAACGGGGCGGAAACATGGAGGGGGCTACCTGAGCAGCTGGGACCTCTAACCTAGTGGTGCGCGCAAACTGACAATGACGTGTTACTAGGGAGAACTGGGGGCTATGACTTCTGCGCTAGAAGAGGAGACTAAAGTCTGGAGTGTCAGAGCGACATGTACCTAAAGCCTATCTAGTATCTAGTGTTTAGAGAACATGTTGATAGAATCCAAAAGTTATCAGAGTAAAGGCTAACAGACATTAAGACTGGTGCATACATAATTCTACATGTAGTGTGTGTGCGGGGAATATTCTATGAATATTAATACAGTATTTCTCTTACATGGAGACATAAAGGCTAGACCATGACGGAAACTATTGATGCGATTCAGTAGCTTAGGAATGCAGAGAAGGAGGGCTGGACTGATAACTAGAAACATAACATACTCTTGGCAGACTGGAGGCAGAGCCAGGCCGAGCCGGGCACTGCGAGGCATGAAAGTAAGCTAAGGGTCAGGGATACAGGTGGGGGCTGTATCGCTCCTCTGAGAGGGTTCAGGAAACAGGAGCTGAATCTGAGTCCGGGCCCTTTTGAGGCCTAGAAACGGGGATAATTCAATGGATTAACGTGCACACTGTAAAACGTGGCAACGTAACTTTACATAGGCCTGATATTCGTTGTATTCACGAAGACTGGAAACTGACATACTAGAGATGGACACAACTGTAATTGCGTCTTTAATCGATCATAGGGGAATACATGCATATTGATCATGCACATATGACATAACATGGGGAACACGTAGGCACATATAACATGTCAAAATTTACTTTTCCCCAGCACGGTGGGCAACAACATTGGAGATTTTTAATTCAGTATGGCAATTCTCCGGTCCACCGCGGTCGTGTCTGACGACCGATTGAGTGGATAGAGGTAGCCTCACCAGGACCAGGCGAGATGTCTTTGGGTGCCATTTTGAGCGGGTAGCACTCTAGGGGTTGACTCTTGGGCATAAATTCACCGCGTGCGTGGATGCGTCGCTGGCGCGCTGATAGAGTGCCTAAGGCAAGCCCGTCTGCACCCGTCTGCACCAGTCTGCGTCCGTCCTTGCCTGGACGCTGCAAGCTGCCAGGAAACTCTGCCAGTGTCTATACAGGTATCTAAAAATGCCTCTGCTAACATACTCTAAGGACCTGCTGTTGGAACTAAGGGTCAAGACTCTTGGCATGGGGTGTGAGGGGAATATATCAGTAGAAAGTGGTTTTCACTGTGGTAAATGTTCACAATGTGAGTGGTTTGCGACTCATATTCAGCAAACAATAGACCCCTTCACCATTATCCCACAAGCCATCGAGAATTAAAAGAGCAGAGGATTAGGGAGAGTAAGCAGAAAAAAGTGCAACTAGCTGTCCCCTTTCAGGGCCTGTACATCAATGCTACATCTATCCCTAAGCATGCCGCGGAAATCTGGGGCATGCTGGGTGACTTGAAACCAGATATCTGTCTCTTCACCGAGAAGTGGCTGCAAAACCATTCCACACCTACCCTGGCGATTGCCTTTCCTGCAGACTACACAGTAGCAAGATTAGACAGGATAGGCAAAAGGGGGGGAGATCTAGCCATAGCCATGAGCTCTCCCCAGTATATCAATATTAGGGACACGGTTTCCACCTCTAGCATTGAGCTAATGGTATTTCGGCTATAGCCTTTTCAGGGTACTAGGTGGATGGGAGCAGTAGTCTATCACCCCCCGGGCGAAAGTTAAAAACTGTTCTGTACATCACTAATGGAAATTCTCGCTCCTTATACCCTGCAAGCAGACAATTTTCTACTTGTAGGAGATTTTAATCATCATTTAGAGGACTTTTCCAATGTAGAGTCCGCGTGCTTATTGTCGGCCATGGAGTTGCTAGGCCTTTCTTCCAGAGTACTCAACCCTACATATGTGGCAGGACATACGCTGGATATCATTTTTATGAATATTCATGATTTAACAGTAGAACCTCCCCTGGCATTAAACTGGACTGACCATCTGGCATTAAGATTCTCTTTTAAAAAGCCAGAATTAGGAAGCCAGTCCCAATGCCGCGAAAATCTTTGCAGAGCATGGAGAAAAGTCACACTAACAGCGTTCAGTCGGGCTTATATTACTCCTTCATTTAAGAACTGCGCTGAGAGTGACACAGCCTTCGAAAGATCGGAAGCTTCGGTAAGCTAACCCTTAGATACCATTGCTCCGCTTAGAGTAGTGAAAACCCAGGAAAGGGCTGCTCCAGCCCCTTGGTACTCGGAAAGCCTCAAGAAAGAAAAAGCCATGTATAGAGGTAGCAAGAGAAAATGGAGGAAAACAAAACTGGAGGGTGATAAACTTGCCTATAAAACAGCACACAGAGCCTATTTAAATAGCTGCAACACAGCAAGAATATAACATTTAGGCACCCGAATTTCGTAAGCGAAGATCTCCTCTAAGGAGCTCTTTAAGATCCTCAAGGAGTTCACGAACCCCAGAGCCAACAATCCTTCTCTCCCACCTAGGCAAAGGCTTTGCGAGGAGCTAGCTAATTATTTTAAGCAGAAGATCGACAAAATGTACAGCTCCTTTGGTGCGGTAGAGGTAGCGAAGGGGGTAATCCCACCCTGGGTAGACACCTTACTACCTAGTCTTGACTCTTTTGCAGCTATTACCACAGAGCAAGTAGTGTCCTTACTAGCTCACACAAAATCAGGTTCTCCGTTAGACCTGGCACGACTTTTATTATTTTAGAACTTGCCCCGTTCTTGTCTTCTTCGCTCTCGGAAGACTGTATTATAATCACTGGCAACAGCCACGTTTCCTTTTAAATGGAAGGTGCAAATTAAACCTCTGCTGAAGAAAGCACTGGCTGACCCAGCAGACTTGCAAAACTATAGACCGATATATCTTCTCCCATGCTGCTCTAAAATCATGGAGGCATTGATCAATAAACAACTTGCGGGTTATTTGGAGCACAATAATCTACTTGATCCTCCCAGTTGGGCTTCCGGGCATGTCATAGCACCAAATCTGCTTTGTCTGAAGTAACTGATACAATAAGGATGTCATTGGATAAGGGGACTCCCTCGATGTTAGTACTTCTTGATCTGTCGGCGGCCTTTGACACAATCTCTCATAGAATCCTTTTGGATAGGCTAGGAGAGATTGGTGTCAGAGAAATGGTCTTAAACTGGCTACAAAGCTTTTTGACCGACAGAACACAATGTGTCCAATTGGACACATTTGTGTTGCAGACCACGCTAGTGGACAAGGGAGTCCCTCAAGGGTCCATCTTAAGTCCTACCTTGTTCAAAATCTATGTGGCTCCTCTGGCCACCATTATTAGATCATGCGGTTTTGAGACTATCTCGTATGCAGATGACACCCAGGTGTAGTCCCTAATGAGACGGATCCCGCGGTGACCAGAGCAAAGTTTAAGACCTGTATGGTAAAAATAGCCACATGCATGAGTAAGAACTTTCTTCAGCTTAACTCCAACAAAACGGAGATCCTGTTGTTTGGGAAAGTTGAGGAACCGTAGCCTGCTGACTGGAAGCCTATAGAACTTGGGGATGCTCCTAGACCAAAAAAGTAGGCGAGGAACCTGGGCATTATAAATCGATGACAAACTCTCCATGGAGAAGCATGTGAAGACGGTCGCAGTAACCTGCTTTGGTATAATGCGGATGCTGAGAAAGATATTTCTGTGGATTCCCCTTGCGGCCAGAAAGGCCCTCATACAGGCACTTCTAATCAGCAGACTAGATTATGGAAATTCACTATTAGCACGAACAAGGGAAGATTTATTATCATGGTTGCAAGTAGTTCAAAATACAGCAGCGCGTCTTGCTCTTAACAAACCGGTATGCACCCCGTCACTACCTCTCTTGCGACAACTGCACTGGCTTCCTATCAGGAAGAGAGCAGTCTTTAAGCTCCTGTGTATAGTGTTTAAAGTACTTCAGGGGACTGGCCCTGCCTACCTAACGAAGAAACTAAAACCTTATATCTCTGTGCGTCAATTGAGATCGAGTAATCGGAAACTGCTCTGCACATGGAAAATTAGTAAAGCTAAAATGGGTGGTCGTGCCTTTTTCCATCCAGCCCCCACCCACTGGAACAGACTGCCAGATGAGATACGAGCCTGTTCAAATCTAGCACAGTTTAAGAAAGAGCTGAAAACCTGGATGTTTTAATGATCACTTTCAATCTGCAGTTTACTACCCAGGCGCCGAGAGATCCCCTTGGGATGATTAGTTGCACCATACAAGTGCTAATAATAATCTAACATATGCCTTATTGAAGCTCAAGATGATTCAATAGGCATCACCAGACATCATTTTCTTACTTTTTGTACTTCTCTTCCACTCCATCTACCTTTTGAATTTGCAGACAATTTCATACACAGGCTCGATGTGTGGTTAAAGAAGAATACTACAGTTTAGTTATAGCCTCAATTTTTTAATTCAAAACTCCAATTTCACTGCCATAGCCAGGTGTTGCATTCCTCTAATGCTCCATTGCTAATGTTTACAATGTTCAAGAAACAGTTGAGTTTCCACCTCCCAATGTCAGGGAATGTTTATCTCCACTAAGGTAACAGTGGAGATAAACCAAGGTTCGCTTCAGAAACTGCTTGACCCATATTGACAATTGGATGTGTTCCAATCACTTTGAACTAAACGGCAACAAGACAGAGGTCATCATCTTTGGGAAGGCAGACGAACACTGGTCTAGTGACTGGTGGCCACAAAAGCTGAGCTCGTATCCATCACCCAAATCTGTGGTACGAACTCTCGGAGTGATCATTGACAATCAGTTGTCAATGAAAAGCCGGGGACTAATCATGAGCTGCATTGATTATGGTAATGCCCTGTTAGCCTCCATAAACGAGGATCTCTACTCTAAGCTTCAAGTCTTGCAAAACATTGCAGCAATACTAGTATTAAATCTCCCAGCAAGAGCTCCATCATTGCCCAGTCTGAAGACCCTTCACTGGCTCTCGCTCAAGAAGCCATGTCGCGTCAAAATCCTCTGCCTTGTGCACAGGAGTATATATATGGAACTGGACCACATTTGGCTAAGAAACTCAGCTGGTATCAACCTAGCAGGATGCTTAGGTCCAGCACTAAATTTCTTCTTACCCCTCACAGAATTCGCACTATCAGAAATGCTGGGCAATCTTTCTCCTTTCTCGCACCTGCCTTCTGGAACAAACTCCCATCCCATCTTTCTTCCATCATCGACCATAAGCTTTTCTGCAAAAAATGAAAAATCTGCTTGTTTGAACACCCATAACTGCTACTTACCTGGCTGCGGGTCCGCACGGAGTCTCCCAGGAGTTCTCGGTAGCGCTAAGCGACCTTATGGTGATATGTGCGTGCAATAAGTTCCTTAGATTTGATTTGATTTGGAAAATCTGCCATAGTTTGAGTGTTCTCCATGGAAGACAAAAGTTATCTCCATGAAAATAGATGTATTCTCTGTGAGAGGAACATATTTGGGAAAAAGTCCACCCTAACACGGTTTCTGAAATCGCTGTGACAAAATATGAGGACTGCAATTGCACCACCAAAGTGGGGTATGTTGTCAGTGCCCACACATTCCATTTCCCTTCCATGCTGAGAGTTTTCCCTAACAGTCAGGGGTTGTCATACTCTCCTTTCCATGAATAACCACCACAGCTTACATGACTGCCTTTCACAAAGTTAACTGTATCAGACATTATAGTCTGTTAGTCAGTACAACTCAGGTAGCTAATCATTATCTTATGTCAAAGGAAAGTTCAAACCTTTACAAGGATAGAGGAATCCATAGTTTGGACTACTCTTTGTAGTACTGTTACTTTGCTGGTGATGTTGATGGGAAATTTGGCATTTTTTTAAAACATGATTCCCTATTGCATATGATTTCTATGCTCACATCTTTAGAATAATCTGCCACAGGAAATTAACAAAACCATTTTGTTTAAGCAGTAAGACATTTTATATGCATATGTGCATAACATTTACGGTCTCAAAACCAAGAGGAAACACTTTGGTGAAGCTTGCCCTTAAAAAAACAAAATAATGTACAAAACAATTACAATGCCTCCCACACAACACCATTTTGTACATCAGTTTTCAAGAGCTGTTACTTACTCCTGAGTCCTTGAAGTCACATTTGTCCTTGCCTTGGTTGTCCATCTGATTGACACACACCGTCTCTTTAATGGTGAACCGCAGCTGCTCAGGACTAACAAGCATTTCCTGCAATAACATAGAATGTGAGAACTTGACTAAGTGACATAACATTTTCACTTTTACAAAAGAGACCTTATTTACAATTCATCAAATTAATTTTACACCCATTGTTATGGAGAGTTCAACTTATTTGCCAAAGTTGGAAGATTTCCCATATTAAGTCCTCCACTCCACTCCAGTGCCATGAAACCGTTTGGTGTACGTGCGCTTTACAAGTTTTTTAAAGAAAACATAACATAACACTATAGAAGCAGAGATTTTTCCACACAAGTGTCTATATCCTACTTGGGAAAGTCCACTTTCCCTGGGAATCATTAGGTGGAAAATCAACTAGTGGCATGCAATAATAGCTAAATATCCTGAAAATATATCCCCATTTAAGGATTCACAGTCAGTGCTACATTTCGTCTGCCAAATGTACCCTGGGGGAGCGCTTCCTGCATGATTGGGACACCATATTTCTCTTTCCATCAATGCCTATCACCATTTCTATGGCAGCCTTTCACAAAGGTACAAGCAACGACTCCTCCATTAGGGCGGAGGAGCATTGCCCCACTGCTGAGAGCCAGCAAATTCAAGCATGAAAACTAAAATGATGAACCAATGTTATTATCATTTTATTTTTCATCTTGGAGGCTGCCAGCTGGGCCTACTGAGCGTCTGAGCCTGGTAGGGGATGTGGCCTTCCTGACAGACAGAAGCTGCAGCAAATGTATGCATGCCGGTTTGGCTGGCTGTCTAAAATGACATGCGCACCTAGAACTCTCCAACCCTAACTGTGCTGCACAGCCAGGCGGAGAACAGGCACTGGCTCCCAGTCCCTGTGTGAGGGCAAAACAAGCATCCTCAGACCAATCCTGGCAGTTCTCTCATCCTGGATAATAATATTACCAGCATAAGAGCAGCTTCTGGATTGGCTTAGGGGAGTCTGGGAGTCTGTGGACCCCATTGGACTGCCTCGACAGAAGCAGAAGAGCACTGAGGTGGCGGCTGGCAGCAGGTAGGTAATGTTTCATTTTTATACTCACCTGTGCTGCCCCATAATCGTAATCATATGTTCTAATTGCAAGTTTTAAATTCCTGGTCATCTTGTCTCTTGAACATTGCACATAGGGAGTGCACCCAAATCCCCACTGCAATTCATGCTGCAAGCGCGACCTCATCCCAGTTGCCGGGGCCATTTTGTTATACAGGGACATGGTTTCTTTCTTCCATACTATTTTTAAAGCCTCCAGTAATGAGAGTTCACCTTTACTCGGGTCATAGGGACGATCTCCTTTCCACTGGCCTCCAGCCGAGACTATTTGGGAACATGGACTGTTCCCCACCGTATTGTTCCTCAACTCAGCTTCACCACACAGATACTTTTATGCCACAGCACGCTTTTAGGACTAGAAAGGATTCTTTCATGAGGGGCTGAATATTTCATGCACTGGGAGGGCAAATCTGGAATCATTGACAGAGCATGTGGTTCATCCCAGTTTCTTTTTTCTCTTTTTATTGTAAGGATTTCTGCAAAGCAGGCAACATATAAATATATTAAATTGGAAATTACGTCTCCTCGCGGGTTCCTGCTTTTCATTTTTTACAGTGCTCATAATGGCTTGCAAAGCAGAGGAATTTGACTTCGATGCGTCCCAGGGCCGTGGGCCTATTTTACAATAATGCATAATTTAGAAGATTTAATAGGCATCCATGTATGGCTGCAAGTTTGGATGTTTTGGTTATTTTTGTTGCATTTGCTGAGTGTTCCATTTCTAGAAAACACAATTAAAGAACCGATAAGATAGCACAGCGGGTTGGGTGCACACTGCACCAAACTCGTTGTAATCTGCAGATCACGGGTGCAGCTGCTCAACACTTTATCATGTCTGCTGTCAAGATCCATGAGTAAAATGCAGATTACAAGTTTCAATTTCCAAAGATGTTTTAGGGTTGTAAATAAACTGCGCTGACATCTGACTGTATGTCTTAGAATCCAAGTGTGGCTATTTAAGTAACTTTTCCTCCTCCCAAAGACATTGAAGTGGTCCTATCGAGACGGGTAATAATTTTAATAAAAGCTGAGCCACCCAGTCCCTTAAACACTTCAACAAAATCAGTAATATTTACAGGGTTAGGCCTAATTGGACTCCAAATGGTTGGTATTAGCATAGGTCTGAACAACTTCCATTTTGCAGTTAGGCAGCCTAAGTAAATCTAACTTAAAAATTGTTCCCATGACAACATTTTGGGCCTGATTTCGAATTTGCAGTGCCGGAGCGAGACAGACATGCCTCTGCCCCGCTCCCGAAACCAGCCAGAAACCGGTCCCCGGAAGCTTGTTTCCTTCCCAGTATAAGAATTGGCTTGGTAGTTTGGTTTGCCCTGGATTGTTCTAAACAAACGTGTTTGATAGATTCCCTTAGATCATGTAGGATGTTGAGCCTCAATAACTCATGATTTCAACATACCTCGTGTTCTACGTATGTCAGTGAGGATGTATGACATTACAACGCATGCTTTTACATCGCATGCCTTTACAACGCTGTTTTTACAAGGCATGCCTTTACAACGCATAGTGCTTTGGGGCGCTGGATAGTGAATAGTTTAATTTACTATTCCAACTCAAGTCCCCGTGGATAGTAGGGAAGGTGTTGGATAGTAAATTAAACCTATTCCCTATCCTAGAGCGCCCCCCAGTGCAATGCGTTGTAATGGTTTGCGTTGTAAAAGTTGCGTCGTAAAGGCACTGCGTGGTAAAAGTTGCGTTGTAAGGGATGTTTCCCGTCAGGGAGGTAGCAATAACAGATCCACTTTAAAAATCGTAGCTTTTAAGAATACCATGTTGGCCTAATGCACTCCTTCTTCCAGAAGTAGTAAAAGTTGTGCCTGTCACCTAGTTCCTGTAGACCACGGCACCTGTTGCCCTATCCACCAGGTTCCAGCGTCTCCTCCCATCATGTCCACATTTGCCACATCATGCCAGTAAATTGCTCTACCGGCTGCCCTATTCTGATTTTTACTCTCTCTCCACCGTAATTTCCACCATGTCTTTGTGTCATCCCTTCCTCACAAGGCTCCTCATCATCTCTTATTTATTTCCTTTGACATCCCTGCTGAATTCTGTAACAACTATCTGTTCTCCTTTGTTCCCAGCCAATTTTCCCACCCCTTTTTTTTTTATCTTCGGCAAATACCATTGTGGTGCGGAAATGGTGTGAAGAATCACAAAGCCCATGGTGAATACCAAATCTTGCCCCATAAATATCTAAAAAAAGAAAGTATTGTTGAGCCATTTGCAGTAAGTTTGCAAGACCTTTATGTTGCTATTTAGCCTCCACTGTCTACTCTTTGAAGATATAATCAACTTCAATATGGCTTGTGCATTCGCAAAGCCATCCATATGTGTCAAGGGCAAACTACACCTTAGGTTTGTGTTTTGTTTAGTATTTTGCAGAGTACTTTTCTAAGACAGTGAATCAGCTCTTCTCTGGCCTGGCACCAAGACTCTGGAACCAGTTTCCAGAGATCTCAGACTCAAGCAAAACTTTGCCCTTTAGGAAACTCTTGGTCTGGTTTTGAGTTTGAAATAAAGGGTACTCTGCCCCCAAAACCCTGAATCCTCCTGCCTCTTTTAGAGATGGGTGGGCCATAAGTATTCTGTTGATGTAGCCTTTGTACTTCCTCCGATGGCCCAATGGAACAGAGAAGTTGTAAGGATATTAGGATATTACACATTCTGCCCTATTTAGGTTGGATAATGTGATACCTTTTTTTTCCTGTTCATCACTGGCGGGAAAAACCTAGCAGTGAGGGACAGAAAAAAAGATGAAATTACCCCCACACCATGGCAACACACAAAAAAACTCCTAGGGTGTGGGGAGAGGGGGGCATTAGTCCCAATTTAGGAGTTTGCTTTTCAAAAACAAACACAACTTTAGAAAGATTTGACGGTCAAGTCGATGGTACTAAGCAGGAGCGCAAAATCCGCTCCGATCGCGGATTTTGCGGATTTTCGGTAAATCCGCGATCCGCGAACTCTCGCGAATTTACCGAAAATTCGCAATTCGCGAGCGGCGGATTCCTCGGTCAAAAGTTCACGCCTTGCTGGTCTAACTAATTTACGATGGCGCCGGCAAGCTGCCAGCGCCATCCTAAAGTTACTTAATTAGCTTCAGCAGGAAGCTCTAATAGATAAGATAAAGCAGGGGCCCGAGCGCCTGCTTTATTTTACCAATTAGAGCTTCCTGTTGAAGCTAATTTAGTAACTATTTTAGGATGGCGCTGGCAGCTTGCCCGCGCCATCGTAAATTAGTTACAACAGGCACAAAACGGTGGTGTCTTCTTGAATAAACATGAAGCTTAAATTCAGTGACGCATTCATCGGCCCCAAAAACAATCGTGAGCGTTGTCAAGGCTGGGCAGATATGCCTTCTTCCCAGATATACCATCGAAAATGCACCCTTTGAGACAGCCCCTTAGTATAATCTTGTTGTATATTTTTCTTTTTCTGTTTTGTCAGTGAAACACACAGTGCCAAAGTTAGTTTCAAAAGCAGCTGTTAGAGAAGAGCTTCTTTTTAGCAGACACCCAGTTGCAGTCAGAGCTCAGCGTTAACCACAAACTATGCGTGCTCGCGGGCCCTGGAATCTGCAGCTTGCAGAGCATCTTTCTCTTCCTCACAACTTGTGAATAAACAGCTGTATTTTGCAAAATATGGGCCACCGGATTGCATTTGGGAGTTACTGAGGTCTCTGGCTATAAAAACATCTGTATATTTATTTAAAAGTGGGTGCCAAGCGACTGCAACAGAGCCGTGCGCCATGGTGAAGGATTCTGGGAGAGCCAAGTTTTTCAGAATGCACTTGGACGATATTAATATGAGTGATCCCATTACTAATGCCCATTCGTAAAGCGTGTGTAAGATGTTAATTTTAATATACTACACCAGCATAAGATTACACTGAAGCCTGCTAATCGGTATAGCTATCCCCAGAGTCAACAGACAGCCCAAGCACAGCGATGCATAACCGCTCCCCCAGCAGAACAGAACGAATGCCAAAGCTCTGCGGCAAATGCATCCACGCAGTTCCATAAGGGGACGTAACTGGCACCTCCACCTTCAAACCTGTTACTACGCAATGCATTGATGGGTCCCAACCTTGCCCATCATTCGCTAATATAGGTCTTCACTAAAATAGACCTTTGTTAGACCTAATTGTGCCAGCAGGTTATGAATATATACTCGCCATTTTGGGCAGTAAGAATATCTGATCTCCAGAAAGCAGCCAAGATCCTTAAACATAATGGCACACAACTTAAAAACAAAAAAAAAGGGTACACACTGAATTGAAACTTGTAGCTTTCGCCTTGATCTTTGAACTCGCCCTGTTTTCCGCTGCGCTGTACACTGAACAAGACATGTTGCATGTGCACTCGCATGGAAGCCCCGTCCGTTTGGCCCCGCCCACACACTCGAGGTGTGCACCGTCTTCCCGCCATTTACCCACTATGATAGGTCACTCAAAGGGACCCCTGCGCCCTTCGGCGCGATTGCATAGTAACACACACCTGGTCGCTGTTGACAACTCTCTGGCACTTTAGGTAGCTGTAGTGTAGTAAAAGCACTATACATTTACCCAACGAGGTAGCACTTACTGATTATCCAGTAGAAAGTACTCCAGTTGAGTAGAGGTATGGCACAAAACGGTGGCGTCTTCTTGAATAAATACGAAGGGCAGGGTTCAATCTGGCACGATGGTCCTGGCATGGAAGCCCCGCCCCCAAATCCGCCGATCCGCTAAATCCACGGATTTTGCGGATCCACGATCCGTGAATACGCAAATTCGTGAATCGTGGATCCGCAAAATCCGCCCATGCTTAGATGGTACCATTTACCAAACTTTTCCTACATTGACAGTAGGCACCATGACGGTTGTTCATGTCTCAGTGTAGAGAGTGGTCTGCCTGACTGTCTGACAACTTTAAATATGACAAGAGGTGATCCCTCAGGATAGCTGGGGTATTGCACTCTGCTATCCAGATGGAGTAAACTTTATCCACCAACCTGTAAAGCAGGCCTTCTGGTTCTTCCACCCCTACAATTTGCTTAAGGTTGCTTTCTTGATGCACTGTTCAACATTCTTATGAGCCAATCCATTGCCTTGGTGCTTT
The DNA here is from genome assembly GCF_964261635.1 of Lissotriton helveticus. NCBI lineage: Eukaryota > Metazoa > Chordata > Amphibia > Caudata > Salamandridae > Lissotriton > Lissotriton helveticus. The sequence continues at coordinate 309,083,264 of NC_136071.1, forward strand.
AAAAATACAATAGATAAATATGCATACAAATGAATAAATAAATAATTAAAATAATGTATTTATGTGCTAGAAGTAATGAAACTGATTGCTCCAGATGTTATCACAGATAATGCAAGTTTCACCCAGGTTTAGTTTAGAGTCTTTATTTTGTATGCCTGCTGTCTCTTGGCTCCTAGTGCTATTTTATATTCTAGCTTATACGTTAGGTGTCCTATGGATCCATTTTGTATATATTGCTGTCAAAGAGCCACAATAAACCCAATACGAGAAAGCAGTAGCAAAATGCTGTGACAAGACCCCGGGATTGTTCAATTGTTTCCGCTGTTCTGGAGAAAAACGGTTTGCCTGTTAAAGAAATTACACATGTTCCAGTTGTCCAAGGAAACGTCAGTACTCTTCATTCTGTTTAATCTCTGTAACTGGTACTCTGGCTAAATAAATGCTGCAGTCAGCCAGGGATCTCCAGCTGCAGCTGTGAGAAGAGCTCCCTAAGACCAGTGTAAGTTTCAACATACTACGTGGCAGTTCTTAGGAATTAGATCATGAGAAACAGTGGAACTCCCAAGAATCATCGTTCAATTGCACCTAGACAGGGACCCCAGCACTATGGACGGAATTTTAATTATGCTGGAGAAATTTCAGTAATTACACAAATAATTACTTTGTAGAAATAATGTAAAATATTGAATATTACATGTTATTCTGCAACTGACCATGTGTGCCTGTAACTTTGCCACCGCGCCAAAAGGCGCAGAGGTCCCCTGAGTGAGCAGTCCATCATAGTTGGGAAAGGGCGGGAAGACGTTTGATACCGCTTGTGTGTGGTGTGCGGGGCCAAACGGGCGGGGCTGCTATGCGTGTTCACATACCTCTTGTGTATAAAGGGTCAGAGAGCGAGCAGGCCAGCAGATGAGGAGAAAGAAGCCTCCTGGTCACAGGAACTACACGGGGTTGTGCTTGTTAAACTCATGGATGCAAAGACCTCCCTCAATTCTTACAGCTAATTTTCGACAGCAGATATGGGGTTAAAGCACACTTGCCCAGCCTCGACCGTGCTCACTAATGGTTTGGGCTGATTAAAACGTTACTGAATTTGAGCTTCAACTTGGGCACCTGCTATATCTGTAAATGCTTCCTGTTGAGGTTTAATTTCTGTGACAGGAGCCTCGTGCCAGAATGAATCCTGCCCTGCATAGTTATCCACGGAGATGCCACCGTTTTGTGCAATACCTCTACTCAACTGGAGTACTTCTACTGGCTAATCAGTAAGTGAAAGCAGTATACATTTACCCAACAAACTAGCACTTACTGATTAGCCAGTAGAAACAGTAGTCTAGTATATTTGGGCAAATCCGCGAGTTCGCAAATTTTTTCACCAACTCGCGGATTTTTTTTCAATTTCGCGGACCGTAAATCTGCAAAATTCGCCCATACTTACCTTGGAGATCATTACAATTTGATGAAAGTACACAAAGTCCCTTTCTCCTTTCTTTGGTAGTCAGGCAACCACTGCACGCCAATCCCCCAAGCAGCACTTCAGCTTAGGGATAGTCTCTCCTCAGTTTCTTCTGGTTCCTCACATCAGCACATGTTTCTTCTTGTTGTCCAAAAGTAATCTAAATTCTTGGGATCAGGGTCCCAATACTTATACCCCAAAATCCTTTGTTCTTTGAGGGCAGAGGGGCCTTTGCCTAGTCCATACCAGTTCTGGTCAGTCCAGGAACACTATGCTGACATGACTCCTTCTTTCCTTTCACAGTGCAGGGCAGAGACATCAGACGCACCACAGAAGGTGGAGCCAGCTTTGTGGAGGGAAGGCACAGTCCTATTCAGGTCCCAGGTGCACCTCCTCCATCCCATCTAGATGCAGATCTCTTTCACCACTGGGCTGACTCACCCTGTCTCCTGAAATTCCCCAGCCCCTGTCACAAACTCCAGACAAGTAATACACAACCAAGCAGAGGCAGGATTGGATAGTTAGACAAGAGAATACCTATGTTCTAAAAGTGGTATTTTAAAACACAGAATGCTAAAAGCAACTTCACTAAAAGATGTATTTTATCATTCTGAGTACATGCATACTAAACTCGAATTTCTACCATGTTCCCTGAGTCAGTTAGGATTATAAAATGTAATAATCTAACTGCCCATTCTGGCCTATGGAGAACAGGTAGCCTTGCAATAGTGAAAAACAAAAATGGCTGTAATTCACTATTAGGACATGCCACACACACCAGGGCTTGTCCCACCTTACTTACAATGCACCCTGCCCTTGGGCCTACCATAGGGGTGTCTGATATGAAGAAAAGGGAAGGTTTAGGGACTGGCAAGTGGGTGCATGTGCTCAGTCAACATGCAGTACCGGACTGCACACAGGACCTGCAATGGCAGGCCTTAGACACACTTTTACGGGCTACTTCCGTGGGTGGCACCACCAGTGCTGCAAGCCCACCAGCAGCATTTGATTTACAAGCCCTGGGCACTCCTGGTGCACTGTACTAGGGTCTGACATATAAGCCAAACCAGCCAATCATGGAATCACTAATTCATACAGTAATTTACAATAGGGCGCACTTGCACTGGGGCACTGGACAGCAGTGGCAAGGTGCCTAAAGCATCTAAACATCAGCAAAAACATATGAGGCAACAGCAAAAATGGAAGGGGGAGACCCAAGCCAAGGTGCCAGGTCTAACAGTGCCAGTGTTTTGAAAAGTGTAGCCCACAAAGCATCTTGCTCAGTATTACGGGCTTATATGCGGCCCAGGAGAACCTTGGATCCGTCAAGATGGCCGGTCTTGCATTTGTCTCCTATTATGGAAAATTAATTACTGCATGAGAAACTTTCCGACTACACTAAAGGGTAATAAGCTACTTGAAAATATAAATATTACTTAATATGCTATTGTGCTCAGATGCCAAGGCACAGGAATGTTTTATTTTACATTTCCTTCAGTCCATCTATGTGCATAGTTGGCAAGCAGCCGATAACATGTGAGACCTCTTTAATACGTTCTCCTCTTTCAGCCACATACCTTTGCATTCTGGAATTTGGAGCTTTGTTCGTACTATTTTAAGTATAGGTTTAAAATACTAGTAGAACAAATGCTGCTGTACAAAAAAACAGGACTGGGTAGAGGTGTCATGCAGGACATAGGCACTCGTGCTGCAACTTATACGTGTGTGGACTTATATATGAGCTGTCCGTGTATGCCTGTCCAATGTAAACCGCCTACGGGTACCCACGAAAAAAGACAAAACTACATCTACCCACAATAGATTGTGACCCGCAAAACATATCTTGGAAGCTTTTGGAAAGGTTGCTGAAAATATCCTAATTTGTATTCCAAAACATTAGATATGAAAAGTTGATCTGGCCTTGCTGCTGCTAAAAACACACTTGTTCCTCATATCACCCTGTGTTCACCCCAGGGCTTTAAGTGGGATGAAAAAACTGGGGGGTCTCTCAAAGGGGCATGGCCTGTGTAATTAGGGGCGTGGCTTTAAAACACTTACGCTAAAAATCAGGGTTTAGCATAGTGTGCCACCGGACTTGTATTTTGCTGTTTCTGTCATTGCATACAGATATGTGATACAACAAGTATCATAACTAAAACAAGTAAGGACTATTGGCTTTGTCAATGGTTATTAGTTGCATAAGATTAAAAAAAACTGCAACTATGGCTTGTTACATAGAATATTGAAAAAGCTTCCAATTAAATCCCTGGTGACACCACCACAATGTGGCTGCTCTTGTGTTTCAGAAAGAGAAGGGAAATCTAGAGAGAAATTGACTCTTTGAAGGATTTCCCTTCCCCTACAACGCTCACCTGGCATGACGTCATGCCGTAACTTCTCCACTAGTGAGAAGTGAGCAGTGTGGGCAGCGCACATCGATGTGCCTGCTGTCTCGAAATGGGTCTGTATCGGGCTGTTTTGCACCCTGGCAATTTTTTTCTGGACTGCAGTGACAGCAAACTGCTGTTACTGCAGTCCGAGAAAAAAACAGACCGCCTGTGCCAGGGCTCAAAACAGAGCCCAATAGAGACTCGTTTTGAGGCACCCTTTAAAAAACTGCCGGTGCTCAGACCCCTTGAGACCCGGCCCACTAAAAGACCTGGTTCACCCACTAAACATCGGTGTGCGCACCTTGTTGTCCATCGCCATACAGGGTTGGATTAGGATTGATAATCGGCCCGGGCACGCAAAAAAAAAATCTGCACACATTTGCATAAACCCTTTCCTCAAATGACTGCTTCGGCTCATTAAAAAAAAAAACGGGGGGGGGGGGCAAGGGTGGTAAAAAAAATGTACACGTTAGTTTACACTGCTGAAATACACCTGGAAACAAGTGAGGCCACTTCTACTCAGGCCCTCTGCCCCGCTCAGTATGTGCTCACATTAATGGGCCTGCCAGCGAGACAAAGGGTGTGATACCTCTGCCTGTTGCAAAACAGGAGGTAACGAGCGCCCATCTGCCTATAGAAAGGACACCCACTGGGCCGCTGGCTTTTTTAACAATAGAGACAGCGCCCATATCGGTCCCCAGACTGCTAAAAAAGCAGCCCACAGCAGGTACTCGGACACCAACCCCTCGGGCATTGCCCAAATGCCCGTGTTACCAATCCGACGCTGGCCATGTACACCATAGAACATGACCCTGTGAGCCCTGATGCTTTGCGTCTTGTTCCCTAATAATGCATATAATCTTGTTCTCCTGAACTGGACATCGCTCATTTCTCTTCAGATGCACAGTGTACGTCTCACCCAATGCATCCCTAAGTGTAATACACCGTTCTTCTCGGAGGAGCATTACTGATGCAATCCAACGAAGTTATCCAGGTCCATGAGGAATGTTCTGCTCCATTCCAGGTTTTTCTTTGAGTTCTGGGAGTTTTAATCTTATGTATTCCATTATAAAACCGGACTACAAGTCCCAGAATGCAAAGAAAACCTCTGGACTGAAGCAGCATTTCATGATAGTTCTGCTAGTACTACTGTGGTGAACATACACCGATAATACACCCTGTGCCTGCTTCACTGTTTTAACTGTGGCTGCTTGGCTGTGTCCATTGATGCCTGCATGTTTGTTCAATAAGCGTGCTTGACTGTGTGTCTGCTAGAGACTGTGAAATTGAGTGCCCCTAGGCGTGTTGCTGCTCTGTGTGCATAATCTATGCATGCCTGTGTCAGACCTGCCAATTAATGAACGATTTTCACCGTTTGAGGGGAGGGCGGGGTCTTGAACGAGCAGGGCTTGGGGACGCAGTGCAAATCACACGGGCTCAGCCATTCTAAACTCACCGCCTCCCTCCAACAACAAACAAAACAAAGAATTCTGAGGCCACTGTCGCTGATTTGCTTCGGAAGTTTCTCACCCCCTAACGGAAAGGCTGTGTAGTTGATTGTGTGTTCACCCTGTGGTATATAGTCTCTTTTACACTTTTGCTGTTTTTTTCTGTTTGTATCTCTTATGTAACTCATGTTATTCAAAGTCCATATGTAACGCAACTGATTCTTTTGTAAAGCGCTGACACCTTCGGGGAATGTTCGCGCTATATAAAATCGCATTAAATAAAATACAAATAAAATATAGGGTGACGGTGTGTGATGAGAGCCGACATCGTCTGGCACACGGTGGCAACGCGCGAGTTGTAAAGTCTGCTGTTTATATTGAAACAACTGTTTTCAGCATGCACTTGGAACTACGTCACAACCTGCTTTAACCCTGCGAGCTAATTTACTGACACACCACTGCGTGCGCTCTTGTTTCGATCCGCGTTTACTTCGAGCCAATTTCTGAGCTTCAGGCGAGTGCATGAAATAATCACAAAACAAAGCGTTCGTTTGCTTATTTTTAATAAATATGAATTGGCTTGGGATTCGTATTTGAACATAATCGATCCCTCTTCTGCTGTTAGGCAACCAGAGAATACAAGCCACCAGTTGACCGCCCCTATGATTTAGTAGCCAATGCACCAGTAGTTAATAGCCTTTATTGAATTTAGTAAATAGTACTTACCAGACTGCCGTCCGGTTCAGACTCGAAGAGTTTGAAATAAGCCACGCCGGGCTCTCGGTTGTAGATTTCGATAGCCTTGGCTATGATTAAGGCATCTCGGCTATTTGCCGGATTCTCCTGGAGAGACGCCGAGATGGCTACTGGAAGGGCGAGATTTTGATCGATACCTCATCACTATTGATCCAAACCTCGATCTGGTCGACTGAACCTTTGTTGCCTGTCTTGGAGGAAGAAAGTGCCCCTGTTACCAAACCAGTTCACCCAATAAAGGACTCTGCTCCCAAAGATCACAAACAACTTCTAGCTTTCAAAAGTTTATTGTAAGGATATGATAAGCTGCAAATACAGGCATCTCAGAATGAGATTCACGAGATACACAGGTCCAATTACATACATGTGCTCTCGGAAAGCCCTCAGACGAGCAACGGAAATCACTAACACAAGTTCTAAGAATAATAAAGCTATCAGCATTGACGCATATCTCTCCTTCATTTAAGTTGGAGGAAAACGCACAGGTTAGGCTGTCCCTACCCTGCTCTAGATGGTATCCCTACTTAACCAAGTCCCAACCTAACAAAGGTGTCAGCAGTGAATAACCCCCAAGGGAAGTCACTCACTCTAAGTCTCTTGGTGAAAACCTATAGTTCTCCAGTCATGACCCCTCTCTGCCTACCCATCCGCTCTCTAAAGGGTCCTCAGGTATCTGCTCTAACCCCACCCAGGGGTGCTGTCCCTAATACAAAACAGTCAACAACATTTGAGACGCCCCTTGCGAGACGCCCCTCACGTGGTGTAGCTTCTGGCTTTTTCCATGATGCTTTGTATTGGGCCTCATACGTTAGAGTTGACCTTGCTTCTCAGACTCTTCTCCGGCCCGCTGATACCCCTTAAACATTCCGGAACCCTCCTCCATGTCTGGGCCGTCTACTGAACAGACCTCTATTCATTCATTTATAATTGGATCCCCCCTTTCCTTGCAGACAGACATCTGCAGCCAAGAACCCAACTCTCATAGACTTCCAAAAAGGCTTGCAACATTTCTTGGCCCAGACATGTACGTGTAAATCAATGTTAAAACATTTCAGGCCTACAATATTTCTCATCATGATTATAGCATTCAACTTCTTCATTAATTAAAGCATGTTAATACTCTTATTCTATTATTCAGTAAACATCTCTAAAAATCATGGCCCATTTAATGCAATGACCAAACATTAATACAATCTATGTCGTGAAAAAAAACACCTTCCCTTTTAGCTCTGGCCCTGAGGCCTACCACATTCTGCGTTTAACCACATACCATCTTACATTTTAACAGCTACACGACATGAATTCAGAAATAATCACATCTACTAAAATCATATAGTGTCACACATTTCTGTATTAGTTCCACTTCTACTTAAATCTCTACATTAGCTATACATTCAGAATATAATTACAGATACTATTAGCACTCATGGCATTTCTCCTCATGATTTGTGCTTACTACAGGTAAGTGTGATGTACTCATACATTTAGGTCAGTTTGCGCTCTCTCAGTTCCCCCCTTTGATGACCTCTCGGGGTCATCACTAACATTTAAACTGCAGTTATTGCTGGCATGATTTGTCTCTGCGCTTCCAGAGCCCTCAGGCTCCTGTACTGATTATCTTGTATGGCAGCCAATCTCTGCAGCTGTTCTCTTTGGGCCCTTTCTGACCTTCTTGCTCTGTACCATTTGAATACCCTCACCAATCCCCACAATATAATCCCACAGATCAATATTATGATGATAGGTTTTAGTATATACCACACAAAGCTTTTGCCTAAGGTGGAAATCCACCCTCCAACTGCACTCATTCCGTGGCCCACCTTTTCCCAGACATTTTCTCTACTCAAGTCTTCGATCTCCTTGTGAATATTAGTTATGTTCCTAATAACTTTCTCAAGGGGCTTCGAATTGTCTGGAATGTAAGTACAACATTCCTGGACCTTCAAAGCCTTACAGACTCCGCCCTCTTTTGCTAGTAGGACATCTAACGCAAGACGGTTCTGAAGAACCATAGCCCTTATCGATTGCATCTCTCCTTCTACCAGCATTAAGGACTGAGCAGTGCTGGCAGACAACCTGTCGACAACTGTTGCCAGTCGTCTAATTTTAACATCATTAAGGATTACTCCCAAAAGAGGGAACATAGCTCCAAAGACATCTCCAACCATTTCTGCATCTCCTACATCTCTCCTTCCCCTCGAAGATGTCTTGCCCTCAATGATCACTAAGTCTTGTGCATGATATATTTTGGGGAAGACAATTGCTAAGTAACATGATCCATACCAGTTGTCAGGTAGTCTCACGTAGGCATTTCTTCCACATACAAAATACACATTTGGAATCACTTGCATTCCCTTCAGGAAATCTTTAGTATAGTACTCTATATTGAAAGCATGTTCACAGTCGACTTCTCCCACGTATACATTTTCATAATACGTTTTGGCTCGGTGAAGACATAGCTTTCCTCTCTGCGTTTTATCTAAAGCTATTGGACCACTACTACCCTTTCTCTTGTGTGCCTTCTCTTCCTCGGTCCAATCTGTTTTCCATTGTCCTGATTTTTTCAAAATCTTTTGTCTCCTGTAACGATCATCCACCTGCCCTATGAACTTCTTCTCGACTTCTGACACCTTGCATGTCAGGTTATTTCTACGGGCATGTGAAGTATCTAAGGTAATCCAAGGAATGAAGAACTTGGCCAATCTGTCTTCACTCTTCCAGTAGTCCCATTTGTTCATCTGCTTATAATTTGGGACTTCTGGCAACACTGAATCATAATTGGAGAAATAGTATTCGAAACTATCTCTCTCATAAAATATACTAAGCAATAAGCTACATGTAATGCCATATGTCAGCGGGAGGTGATGGTATCTAATGCCTTCATCTACAGACGCCGGCAGCTGCATGCAGACGTAACAATCCTTAACCTCCATGGCATCCACGTATTCATATAAAAGTTTAGCATAAGCATTTGACCTAAAGTCTCCTTGGGACTCATCTACGTGTAACCTGCGGGCTTCTGCAGCTAATAACGCTTTCTCTTTAGTGTTTTCCCTTTTCTCACCAGCAACAGTAGGTGTAAGCGTTTCTACAGAATTCACATCAGTTACCTTTGCCTCTTCCTCATGTCCCTCTACATAAGAAATTGTTACCACTAAAGCTATTAATATTATCACTCCTACTATTAGTGTACCTATTATACATTTAGCTCTGCGGTTCTGGGTGCCGGCCTCCATTTCGTCAGACAATATGGCTCTCTCTTATTTTAGCAAAAAGTTCTTTTCCTCTCGTTCCTTTACAGTCTCTTTTTAATCCTTTTGTCTTTAGAATCCACACAACTGGAAGCTGACAACCTTCTTCGCAAAAGTCCTTTAACAGTTCAATAAAGACAACCCTAGCCCTTCTCCATCAACTCAAGGGACGTTCCCTAAAATTCTCTGCTTCCTGGGCGCTAGGTAATCTTCTTTTTCTGTTCACTTTATTTACAAAGTCCTTTAACAGTCTACTATCAAGCCTGTTCCTGCAGCTTCGATAGCAAAGTTCAGTATTTCCAAACGAAGATTGTGCTCTTCATGTGCTGTTATCGTTGTACCAAAGTCGGGGAATTGCAATTCTGAAAGAAACATGTGTTTTAACTTGCTGAGGCGGGGAGGTCTGGGGAGCATGAATGTTAGTGACCCTTCTTGTTCGACTCCGGGTACCAACAGTCGTATTTCCACGGTGACAATGGGCTCAGAACTGGACACCACCACCGCTCGGATCCTCCCTGTCTCCGGTTTCACAGACATTTGTCGCCAGATATGTCCACTCAGGTGTGGAGTATCTTCTGTTAGGCACACGCACTCTTCTTGACCTTCTTCGGTCGGGTGCTTCAGCGCCCTGAGCACCTTCTTCCGGGTCTGAGTCTTCTGATATCGGAGGAAGGGTTACCTCTGGAGTTGACCTCAGGCTAGAGCTCCTTCTTTGCGGCCAATTAGCTTCTCCACGTGCCCTTCTACTCCTTCTCCTTCTTGTCTGTTCTCGCTCTCTGTCAGACCTGTCAGTGTCTGACTCGTACTCCCAGCTACTTTCTCCTTCTGTAGCGTCTTCCGTTTCGCTGTTGTACTGACCGTCCTCAGCTTGGTCAGACTCGTTCCCTGCTTCCGCTGGCACCTCTACAGCTTGGCTAGCCCCCTCTATGGCTTCTCGGTCCTCTTCTGGACGTCTATCCGAGAGAGGAGCTGTTTCTTCCCGAGGTGCTGGAACCCTTCGCGTATGTGACGCGTGGATCCAATTGGGCAGGCCTCCCACCTTCACAGCTGTGTTCGTGATCAGGATGATCTGGAAGGGCCCACGCCAACGAATATCCAAGCAGCTTCTTCTCACATGTTTTTTCACCAGGACCCAGTCCCCAGGGTACAGGTCATGGCACGGGCCCTGGCACGATGGAACCTCGGCAGCCTGCACCTGAAGGGACACAGAACGAATGGCGTCAGACAGCCCCTTACAATAGTCCAGGATCATATCATCTGTGATATTTAACAGTGCAGTAGTTGGGACAGATGGCAGCCTCATTGCTCTCCCCATTAACACCTCATGTGGTGATAACCCCGTTCTTCTGTCTGGGGTACTACGAAGGCTCATGAGAACCAATGGCAGGGCGTCAGGCCAACTCAGGGTCGTTGAGGAACAAACTTTGGCTATTCTGGCCTTGATCGTGCCATTGATCTGCTCCACAATTCCTGAGGCTTCTGGTCGGTAACTGCAATGCAACTTCTGATCGATATTCAGAGCTGCACAAATCATTTTCACAAGCTCGCTGTTAAAATGTGTTCCCCTATCTGATTCCAAAAAGGCCGGCACCCCGAAGCGCGGAATGAGTTCCCTAAGCAGTAACTTGGCCACTGTGAGGGTGTCGCACCTACGTGTAGGGTATGCCTCAACCCATCTGGAGAACACACAAACAACCACCAGGACATAGCGGAGGCGGTTGCACCTTGGCATTTCAATGAAATCTATCTGCATTCTATTGAATGGACCTCCAGACCTTCCTATGTGGCTCAGTGCAACTAGTGTTCTTTTTCCTACGTTCAGCTGCTGGCAGGTCACACAACGCTGGCACACTGCTTCTGCTGCTATTCTAAACTTAGGATTGTACCAAGTCTGTCTAAACACTCTCAGCATAGCATCTCTCCCTAAGTGTACGGGACCATGTATGAGTCTAGCCATTGGACTCACCATCTCATTGGGCAACACTGCTCTGCCGTCTGCTGAGACCCAAAAATGGGACTCACCCATTACACATCCTGCCTTTTCCCATGTTTCTTTTTCAATATCAGGAGCATTTTCTTGCATGTTTGACAGTTCATCCCAAGTATCAACAGTTTCCAGTATCATGGCTAATTCAGTCCTTACATTTATTCCACCCACTTCCACCCCTGTGAAAGAGTACCCTTGTTCCGCGCAATACCGCGCAACTTCATCAGCATATCTATTGCCTTTCGAAACGAAGTCCTCATTTCTGGTATGTGCGGTGCACTTTACAACTGCGATACCTGCTGGGCATTGCAACGCCTCTAACAACAGGCGCACAAACTCTCCATTGCGAATGGGAGAGCCTGAAGAGGTCATGAAGCCTCTTTGAGACCATAACTGCCCATAATCATGAACTACCCCATAACCATATTGGCTGTCGGTGTATATGGTGACTCGAATTTGATTGCTTGCCAAGCAAGCACGTGTCAAGGCAACAATCTCGGCTACCTGAGCGGAGTGTACTCCTTCCAGGCACCCAGCTTCCACAACTCCAGCAATTGTACAAACAGCATAAGCTGCTCTCAACTGCCCAACTTCGTCTCTTACACATGAGCCATCGACAAAGAAAATTTCGTCTGGGTCGGTCAGTGGCTCATCTACGATGTCGGGTCTGGGTTTGGTGCATAGTTCAGTCACATCGAGGCAGTCATGGTCTGTACATTCATCATCATCCTCGATATCATTTGGGAGTGGCATCAAGGTAGCAGGGTTCAAAACAGAGCATCTCTTGAGGGTCACATTCTCTGCAGCAAGAATAACTTGCTCATATCGCGTGAGCCTGCTGTTGGTCAGATGCTGTGTTTTGGTCCTGGTCATCAACAGTTCAACAGAATGGGGCACGCACACCTCTAACGGGTGCCCCATGACGATATTTTCACATCTCTCAATGCTGACACCCGTTGCAGCAACGGATTTGAGACATCCGGGCAACGCTGCGGCTACTGGGTCTAAAGTAGCCGAGAAATAAGCAACTGGTCTACGGGCATTCCCATGGATTTGGACTAACACAGACAACGCGCAACCTTCTCTCTCACAACAGTAAAGAAAAAATGGTTTATTGTAATCAGGCATTCCCAATGCCGGAGCACGACACAGGTCCTCTCGCAGCTGTAGGAATGCCATCAAACAGTCTTTGTCCCATGGTACCGGATCGCTCACCTCCTTGTGCGTCAGTTTTTGCAAGGGCTTTGCTTTCAGTGAAAAGTTCACGATCCACTGTCGGCAATAACCCACCATCCCTAGGAACATCCTGACCTCTCTCTGTGTCTTAGGCGCATTCATTTTCATGATCGCCTCTATCCTGTCTGGTGACACCTTTCGTTTGCCTTTCTCTATTCTGTGTCCCAAGTACTGCACCTCTGTCAGGCAGTACTGCAATTTTCCCGGGGACACCTTGTGCCCATTGGCAGCTAGGTGATTTAACAAAGCAATGGAGTCCTCCCTGCAAGCTTCTTCTGTTTCTGACGCCACGAGGAGGTCGTCTATGTATTGGACCAGAACTGACTTCTGGGGCAGCACTAGACTTTCAAGATTTTTCTTCAAAAGCTGGTTAAAGATCGATGGGCTCTCTGTATACCCCTGAGGGATACGACACCATGTTAGGACGCGATTTTCCAGCTTAAATGCGAAAAGAAAATGGCTTTCTTCGTCCAGAGGGATCGAAAAGAAAGCCTGACAAAGATCGATCACAGTGAACCACTCAGCTTGGAATGGAATCTGAAACAGTATCACTGATGGATTCGGTACCACTGGACAACACGAAACGACTATGTTATTAATCTTTCGAAGGTCCTGTACTATCCGAAATTTCCCATTTGGTTTCTGCAGACCCATAATCGGGGAGTTGCATGGACTACCCACGATTTCTTTCAGTATTCCCTGTTTAATCATGGACTCGATCACGGGTTTTATGCCTGCAATCGTTTCTGGAGTCAATTTATATTGGGGTGTTCTTGGGAACTCAGCATGCGGTTTCACTACAATTTTCACTGGGTCCACCCCTTTGACCAATCCTATCTCTTCCCCAGTGAAATCCCATACTTCTGGTGCCACTGTCTCTCTCAAGTCCCAGGGGAGCTCATCTACTGTTAAAGTAGGATACAGCTCCACGCATATTCTTGAGTTTGCAACTTTGAAGTCTGCATCATCATCATTGGTCAATACCTCCACTCCCTGAGGTGTACAATATATAGTACAATTCAATTTACACAACAGGTCTCTTCCTAGCAGACACACAGGACTTGAATCGCAAACCACAAACTGGTGCTCATCGCTGTACTTCCCTATTTTCACCTGTACCGGTTCTGTCAATTGGCTGGTTATTCTCCTGTTTGCGACCCCCACCACCTGTATGGTCTCTCCAGACATGGGCAGGTCTGGAACTGCAGCTGATCTGATCGTGGATCTAGTGGCTCCTGTGTCCACCAGAAACGTCGTAGGGCACCCTGCTACTTCTGCTTCCACATAGGGTCCCCTCTGGTCCACCTCCAAGGCTGCCCCGAGGGTGCAGTCTTCTCTTTCCACTCTCTGTCCGGTTAATGGGTCCACATAATAGCACTCTTCCCCTTCTACAAACAGGGGCATTTGTCTATAGGTCTTACCCATAGTCCCTACTCGAGGAGGTTGCGGGAACTGGGCTCGGGGAGGAGCCCCCCCCCCTTTGAGCACCTTTCCTTGGTATGGCGTCACCCCTCTTGTAGGCGCGCTCTGGACCTCTTCCTCCTCTATCTCTTGCTCTCCTATCTCTACATTGTAGGGGCACTCGCGTTTCCAATGCCCCACCTCGTTACACTGGTGGCACCTAGTCGTTTTCTTCAAGGCAGCTATGTCTGTTCTGGGTCTAAAGGTGGAACTCTCCTCATTACCCTTGTTCTGACTGTACTGCTTCTTTCCTCCTGTACCTGTCCCTTGCTGCTGTTGCTGCTGTCCCCCCTTTCCTGCTGCCTGCATCTGTACCACCATCAACTTTTCTTTTAGTTTCTTAGCCTTGGAGTCTATCTCATCACAGCAGTACCTGGCATATCTCAGTATTTCGTCTAGGGGTTTACTTTGCCAACAAATCGAGTGTTGCTGAATCATTAAACTAATATCCGGTCTCAGTCCCAGGACGAACTTGGACACGAATTGCCCTATGTCTTTTGGATCCATTACATCCAAGCCGCTATACTGTTTAAACGCCTTCAGCAATCTCTCGTAATATTCGTGGACTGTCTCTTTGGGTTCCTGTCTTGTTCGGTCTATTCTGACCCAATCTATGTCTTGCATTGGCACTTTCTCTTTCAGCCAAGTCATCACTCTCTCGAATTTTGCCATCACAATCTCGGACGGCCCATTAGTCTTAGCATCTCTCTCTGGCTCCGTTGTGGGCCACTCAGCGCTAACCTTGCATGCTGTCCACAGATCTCCTGGTACTACAATGTCAAACAGCGTGTTCAGATCTATCCATAGGACCTTTGAGATTTTTACAAATCTCTCCACTTGCTTGTACCACTCCACTGGGTTTTCCCGTAATTTGGGGAAGGAGGTGGTAAAAGCAGCTAAATCTCCCCTACTCCAAGGGACATGTACATAGTTCCCATTTGCGACTTCACGCAAAGGGTAAGCTTCTATTCCCTGCTGTCCTCCTGGTGTCATACCAAGCGTGCTTCTCCTGCCGGTCCCTTTCTTGGACCACCTCTCTTCCCACTTATCTAGTGCCCTCCATGTCCTTATTCCAGCGATCAGTTCCCTTATGTGCGTTTTCAGCCCAATCGTTCTCCTCTCATCTAGGTCTCGATCTGTATAATGTAGCCTGTGGTTACCCTGTAATGCTTTGGTTCTTGACAAGTCCACCATATATTTGCCTGCTAGTTCGACTAACTTCTCATGGACTGCTCTCGCTTTTCGAGTAATGTCCTTTGCCATATACAGTATTTCATCCTGTTCATACATTTCCATTCTTTCTAAAGGCAGGGTACCATCTACCATGTCATCCAGGTCTGACCTTAAACTGGCGACATCGAGTCTCTTGGCTTTTATCTCAGCTCGCAATATGTCTTTCGAAGGGGGCTCACTGGTCTCCCTACCATCCCAACTTCGAGCTCTACGTTTGGGCTCGGGAGAGTTAATGGGTGCCCTCCCTTGCTCCCATCTCTCCAGGTCCCATGCTCGGCCATCCGATCTTGGAAGGTGATGGAACACGGGCCTGTTACCCCTACTCTTGCTCTGCCCACTCTCTTCTTCTTCTCTCCTCTCACCGCACACCTCTCTGTTATTTTCCCTCTGGTCTCTACTCTCTCTTTGCCTAGTATCGCTCAGTATCTGATACGATCCTTCCTGGTTCCCCATATTCCCTGGGCTGCGCTCATTTCCGTCATCACAGGGACTATGGTGCGACCTCTCACAACTCCCATTCAGTTCTCTGGTGCCGGGCACACAGTGTGGACACTTAAAGCTGTTTCTGTACTCTTGCGCTCTCCTCTCCCCTTCACTGAGTATTGGGCACGCCACCCCTCCACTCCCGGGGCCCCCGTTTTCCAAATCTATTCTATTCCCACTCCGGGCCCAATGGGTGACTCCCCTACTATCTCTCTCTCTACAGTCCCACTCCGGGCTGCTCTCCCCAGCCCCGCAGTGAGTCCGAGCTCGGCTGTCCTGACTTTCCCTTTCAGCTTCCGCAGCTATGATGCTCTTTTGAGCCTTCACTGCCTCATCCCACTGCTTCATGTACTCATTTAGCTCTTGAAAGGATTTTCGTCCAGATCCCCTCAGATCCACTGGCCATCTAGGGCCCCCAGGATCTCCTCCTGGGTCCCCTGCTGTGTGCATCGGGGTGCTCCACTCTCTCGGTATCGGCATCTGACTTGGGGAATTGATCGTATCGTTCCTTCTTGCCTTCTCTGCTCTTTCTCTGTCCTTCCGTACCCGTTCTTCCCCTCTTGCTCTCTCTTGGTCATATATCGATATTATAGGACCTATGGTAACAGGTACCTGTAGTGCATCTGGTAATGCGTAGGATGTGGCGCTTTCCGTTTCCGGCGCTCTTTGTACCACAAACCTCCCGACTACCTGTTGCACCTGACTAGGCTGGGACAGCTCTTTCTTTGCCTCAGGATCCCACTCTGAACTGGGAAGCGGTCTATGCTCTCCTGCATTGCCCCCCTTTTCTCCTTCTGTATGCTCGACCTCTCCCCCTGCTCTATTATACGGGGGTGGCCTGTCTGTCAATAATCTGTTTATCAGGCTGTCCTCTGTTTCGCTCTCATCATCTTCTTCTAGGGGGCTTTTATTTACGGGCACCTCTAACACTGGATACAGTTTATTTACTTCCATGTTATGCACTCTCCATCTTTTAGCATCCGCATCCCACCTGGCATCCTGTACTGCCCTTACCGATCGTTTCACCCTTTCTTGTCGTCTGTTCATATTCTTTTCATGCGCTGCCCTAATCCATGCATCAAGAGCTTCAAACTGGGTCGGTCTAGGCAAGGGTCTCATTGAGGTCATGACTGATTTTAATCGATGTAACACCTCTAATCTGAACGTCCCGTACTTCGGGAACGTCAGTTCCTCATTTCCTTCAGTAATCTTACTCCACTCTGATATCCAAAGGATCGTATGCAGCCCAACATTCACTGCCATGTAACGAGCTGGCGTACCCTCCGGCGGGGCTTCTTCCCCTTCATACGATCCCCGCTTCTCTTTTTTAAACACCGCTCTCAGCCATTTAAAACACTTCATAATTATGCGCACAATATCCAGCCTCGCTACTCTGTTTACTTCCTGATGACAATCCACCAATCCTGTCGCGGCTTTGCTAGCTTGGCCTATCGCAGCGCGGTCTTTCTCCGGTCGGCCAATCACGTCGCGACACTTTCTGACGTCACTTTTCTCCGCTTCGCAGCAGCACCCCTCCTTTCTCAACTCGTCTCCCGGTTATGCATGTGTCCCATTCATACACCGAAAAATGACTACTTCCGACCAAGCGGTCACTTCTCTCGACTGTACGTCCACAGTCTATATGTAATTGTCAACACAACTGACGAAATGTCTATCGTCACTCTGATAGGTTGCTTACACACACAGTAACTTCCGACCAGCGTCCGTTACTCACGCACTCACTCTTACGGTCCCCCTATCTCGGTCTTTCGGGTGATCAATGGTACCTCATGACCCCCTTCACACTAGTTAACAATTACTCTGGGTGTCCGATACACCCGAACCACTTAAGCTCTCCTTGAACTTAAGATTTCCACCGGTTGCGCGCGCTCACAACCTGTTCCACAGTCACTCTACAGACATTCAACTCCGCCAGACATTACAACATAGATACAATACAAAACACCGCAATCTAACACGCATAACCCTTTATACTCACTCTCGACCGATACTGCTGCCTTTTCTGTCTCACGTCATCCGGATCTTCTTCAGCGGGCTGTTCTTCCGATCATCGATCTCTAGGGGCCTTGGGGTAAGCTAACCTGGCCTAGGTCACCGTCCTCAAGAAGGCAACCATCCTCTATAGCTACCAACTGGAAGGGCGAGATTTTGATCGATACCTCATCACTATTGATCCAAACCTCGATCTGGTCGACTGAACCTTTGTTGCCTGTCTTGGAGGAAGAAAGTGCCCCTGTTACCAAACCAGTTCACCCAATAAAGGACTCTGCTCCCAAAGATCACAAACAACTTCTAGCTTTCAAAAGTTTATTGTAAGGATATGATAAGCTGCAAATACAGGCATCTCAGAATGAGATTCACGAGATACACAGGTCCAATTACATACATGTGCTCTCGGAAAGCCCTCAGACGAGCAACGGAAATCACTAACACAAGTTCTAAGAATAATAAAGCTATCAGCATTGACGCATATCTCTCCTTCATTTAAGTTGGAGGAAAACGCACAGGTTAGGCTGTCCCTACCCTGCTCTAGATGGTATCCCTACTTAACCAAGTCCCAACCTAACAAAGGTGTCAGCAGTGAATAACCCCCAAGGGAAGTCACTCACTCTAAGTCTCTTGGTGAAAACCTATAGTTCTCCAGTCATGACCCCTCTCTGCCTACCCATCCGCTCTCTAAAGGGTCCTCAGGTATCTGCTCTAACCCCACCCAGGGGTGCTGTCCCTAATACAAAACAGTCAACAACATTTGAGACGCCCCTTGCGAGACGCCCCTCACGTGGTGTAGCTTCTGGCTTTTTCCATGATGCTTTGTATTGGGCCTCATACGTTAGAGTTGACCTTGCTTCTCAGACTCTTCTCCGGCCCGCTGATACCCCTTAAACATTCCGGAACCCTCCTCCATGTCTGGGCCGTCTACTGAACAGACCTCTATTCATTCATTTATAATTGGATCCCCCCTTTCCTTGCAGACAGACATCTGCAGCCAAGAACCCAACTCTCATAGACTTCCAAAAAGGCTTGCAACATTTCTTGGCCCAGACATGTACGTGTAAATCAATGTTAAAACATTTCAGGCCTACAATATTTCTCATCATGATTATAGCATTCAACTTCTTCATTAATTAAAGCATGTTAATACTCTTATTCTATTATTCAGTAAACATCTCTAAAAATCATGGCCCATTTAATGCAATGACCAAACATTAATACAATCTATGTCGTGAAAAGAAACACCTTCCCTTTTAGCTCTGGCCCTGAGGCCTACCACATTCTGCGTTTAACCACATACCATCTTACATTTTAACAGCTACACGACATGAATTCAGAAATAATCACATCTACTAAAATCATATAGTGTCACACATTTCTGTATTAGTTCCACTTCTACTTAAATCTCTACATTAGCTATACATTCAGAATATAATTACAGATACTATTAGCACTCATGGCATTTCTCCTCATGATTTGTGCTTACTACAGGTAAGTGTGATGTACTCATACATTTAGGTCAGTTTGCGCTCTCTCACTACCGAAGTCCCGCCAAGGACCAGGGCGAGTATGAGGCACAGCTCCATGCTGGTGACTGCAGCGAGATACGCAGCTGGACTTGATAAAGCTGATATGCTCCTCTAGTGTGCAGAAAGCCCCTTATATAGCCAGCTGTTTCAGCTCCCCTTGGAATGTTCCCTGGAAGGCTCTCACGTCAAAGACCACGTGCCATTCAGAAAACTGCGAGTTAACGTGTTTTAAATACTTCGAATTAAGACATGGGCAAGAGAGAGCATGTCAAGCACGGTGCCCTGCGGGGAACGCACAGGTTTGTTTTTCTTGATATAAAATTTGATTTTTTTTTTTGCGAAGTAGGTTGGATGTTTTGGAAAAAAGAAGCAGTTACGTAGTGTTGGAACAGTTTCACCCAGTGTACTTGTAGCCAGCTGTTTGTTGAAGAAAAATACGTTTTGCGAGGCCTGCAGTCTATTTTCTTGTTCACCCGGGGTGAAGAAACAGATCTGTTGTGCAGGACACTTTCCTCCACAGAGTGGACGGTGGTGCTTCTCGCGTCTTTTCCTGCTGAGTGTAGCTAACTTTAAGGTTTGTTACAGTTGAACACCCATGTCATTATACTGTGATAGGTGTCTAGTGTATTTAGTCATTAATATGTGCGTACTTGAAGAAAGTGGTCACCGGCATTCATTTTCTATCTTCAGTCTGTGACCTAGAGGAATAGATAGGAAGGCAAAAAGGGAAAAAGGAGAAATAGAAAGATAAGAAAACAGAAAGAAAAGGAGAAAGCTGACAGGAGAAATACATTCGCGCAAGAAAACATTGTCCACACCTTCTTTTAGGAGCAAGAAAGGCCACTTTTATTTTAGGACAGGTGCATCATCAATATCATAAACATATTCATTATTTATTTATTATTTACATAATTCAACTCTACAGTGAGCCTACGAAACCTAAATCCCAAAACCCCGAACAAACTCCTGCCTACTAACCCTAGCCTACCCAACGCTACCCTTCAGGATGGCCAACCCGCTCCAGGCTGCCCACCCCCACTAACAAAAACCCGCCTACAAAAGAACAAAGGCACCCATCCTAACAGTGGCAAACCTACCTAAACTAAACAGTGCCTAGAGCACCGCAAAATAACAAGCCCAGAAATAAATAAAGAAAAAGAAAAAAGAGGGAGGGTGGGTGGGGCAAAACAACCTCCCTTCACGCCTCCCGCCACGCAGTTACTAATCCCCGCCTGACTTCCCCTTTTCCCTCTCTGCTAATCAGCCCCCCACCTGTTGAATGTTCCTCGCGCGAACCTGCCCAGGGAGAGACCGGCTCGCGCCTGGCTCTCCCTGGGTCCCCCCTCGCGCAAGAAAACATTGTCCACACCTTCTTTTAGGAGCAAGAAAGGCCACTTTTATTTTAGGACAGGTGCATCATCAATATCATAAACATATTCATTATTTATTTATTATTTACATAATTCAACTCTACAGTGAGCCTACGAAACCTAAATCCCAAAACCCCGAACAAACTCCTGCCTACTAACCCTAGCCTACCCAACGCTACCCTTCAGGATGGCCAACCCGCTCCAGGCTGCCCACCCCCACTAACAAAAACCCGCCACCCAGGAAAACCTTTAGCGTTTTCCTGCCCCACCTAAAGGAAAGGAAGGAGCACACCACAACTGTACTTGAAGAACCTTGCTAATCAAGTCCCTGAGTTCAAGGAGGTAAAAAGAGAGGCCCAAAGCTGAGAGATGCACACCGTCCTCACAAAATAAATGATGTTCAGATACTTGTAAATGATAATGGTTCAAACTGTATATCCCCCAATGTTGACAAAAAAGGCGCATTGTCCTGTTCACTTTCCGTCTAGCCTTTTCCAGGGCAGAATGGGTCCGTGCCCCACGCCAGTGCAAACGGGGCACAAACTCAGTCCATATGAGCATGGTGCTCTCCCATGTGGTTCGGATGATTTCCAGGTCCTGCTTCATTAATTTTAACAAGGTCAGCCCAGAGAGAGAAACCAAGTCATTCTCTCCCAAATGTAGCACCAGGAGATCCGGAGGGCCCCCCAAACACTGCGAAACCAAAGCAGCCAAGGCGGGAAAAAGCCCACCCCAGCGCATTCCCCCTGTTCCATGCCATGAGACTTCATGTGTCATACTGTTCAGACCAAGCGATCTCCCACAAAGCTGGCTGGCAGCGGCTAAAGCTGCTCTTTTAATGAAAGAGTGCCCCAGTATCCACACCCTCCTTTTGCATCCGGCGACTGATAGCCAGGGACCTAGGAGAGAAAGAAATGTTAGACCAGCCAAAAATGCACTATTTCCTCACATACTTTTCACAACACTTGGAACGCCAACGACCAATGCGTCTGATCTGGGACCAGTCCCACCCCAGGCGGGCGGCCTCCGTCGCCGCACCAATTCTGAAGGAATGGGTACCAAACTGAACAGGGTCCTTCCCCAAACGCAGCAAGACCTTGCGTAATACAGCCAACAATTGAGATGCAACTATGGGACTACCATCCGCATGACAAAATATGGACCCCTGGAGAAAATGCGGAGAGGACACAAACACTTCCCATTCCCCAACCGGGCAACATGCAGAGACCCCACTCCTACCAAGGAACACCCACTTACCCCTCCCCATCTGGTCGGTTTTGGATGCCCGCAGCCAAAGTCGCACTCTGTCACTTTCCAACACCACCTCACCGCTGGTCATACCTACCCTGCCCCGCAACCCCAGCAACTCTGATGCCCGAAATGCCCCAAAGAAAAACCACACAAAACACAAACGAAATTTGGCACACTCAAAAGCATCATGACAACACACCTCCAGTTCCAGCAACATCAACTGGAGCAATTCAAACGTCACAGGCTGCCGGAGCTGCTGACCCCCAGCCCGGAGCCTGGCCAAACCTTTCAACAATTTACGAACCAACACCCCCCCAACCGGATCCCTCCCCCACCAAAGCTGTCCATAAAAAGAAACCCCAGCCAATTTACCCGAAATGGTAGTGGGCGACAGGCCTTTGTCCGCCAGATGTAAAACAAACTGCAAGATGCATTGTTCATCAGACCAACCAGCCCTGAACGGCCCCATCGAAACCTTACAAAACTGCAGAAACTCAGACCAGGCTTTCACATAACCCCGCCTGGTGGATTCAGCCACAGAATTTTCCACCAAGTGGTGAACCCTCAATCCCCCAGGTCCCATACGTACTGTGGGATCGCTGTTGGTGCCAGGTCCGCCCCAGGAGCTAACTTGCGGAACTCGGACCACTGAAAGCGAGACAAAGAGTCAGCGATGCAATTAGAAGTACCAGGAACATGCCGCGCTTTAAAGACAATATTCAGTTGCAGACACCGCAGCATGAATGCGCGCAGGAGCCGCAAAACCCGCAAATCGCGAGCCTTTTGGTGATTGACAAGGTGTACTACAGCCAAATTGTCCACGTGAAACAAGACGGAACGATTCTGAAACTCATCCCCCCATAGGTGCAAAGCAACCAGCAGCGGGAAGAGCTCCAGAAACGCAATGCTGCGACCCTGATCCTTCCAGTGCGCCGGCCAGCCGGCCGCGCACCATCGACCTTCCCAAAATATTCCGAATCCGTGAGCCCCTGACGCATCAGTGAACAACTGTACTTGCCACACCATGTCCTCATCCGCAAAAAACAAGGACACGCCATTAAAGTCTTGCAGAAAACGAAGCCAGACAGTCAAATCGGCACGCACAGCGGTGGTAATGCGCACCCTATGATGGGGAAGGCTTGCTCCGGACATGGACAGACCCAGACGTCTGCAGAACGTCCTGCCCGCCCGAACAACCCGGCAAGCAAAATTGAGATAACCCAACAACTTCTGAACAGTTTTCAAAACCACTTTCCGCTCCCCCAACACCAGATGTATGAAAGCAGACATTTCCTTCACTTTAGCCACAGGCAGTCTCGCCATCATAGACAGAGTATCAATTTCGATCCCCAAAAAAGTCAGGGACGTACAGGGACCCTCTGTCTTGTCCGGCGCCAAGGGGACACCCAATTCCTCCGCTAGAGCCTGAAAGATGTTCAAAGCCGACTGACACTGCCCAGAGCAACCCTCCCCAATGAAAAGAAAATCATCAAGGTAATGACAGACCAACGCGTGGCCACTAACAAAAGTGAATCGCCACTGTAGGAAGGTACTGAAAGTTTCAAACAGGGAGCATGACACTGAACAGCCCATGGGCAACACCCGATCCACGTAGAAACTACCATCAAAATGCATTCCTAACAGACTGAAATCCCAAGGATGAATGGGCAATAGCCGGAAAGCCGACTGAATGTCGCTCTTCGCCAGCAAAGCCCCAACACCAGCCGTGCGCACGAGCCGCAAGGCATCGTCCACCGAAGCATAATTGACAGTTGAGTCAGCTGGATCAATAAAGTCATTGATTGATGAACCCTCGGGCCAGGACAGGTGATGGATAAGACGAAACTCCCCTTCCGCCTTCTTGGGCACCACACCCAGGGGTGATACAATCAAGTCAGGCAGGGGACAATCCACAAAAGGACCAGCAATCCTACCAGCCGCAAGCTCTGCATCCAGTTTCTTCCGCACCACATGTGGACTCTCCTTCGCAGACTTCAAATTGTCCGACCACCTGCCCACCCTGGGTCCCTGATACCCAATCCGAAACCCAATTTTGAAACCCCAAGACAAAATCTTAGCGGCCTCAAAATCCGGATAATCCACCAGCCAGAGATCGAGAACCTCCTGCCTAATAGGAGTAGGGGCCCTTGTAAACAGACTGATGTTGCTGCCCCCTGCCCCCAGAACCCCGTCCCTGATCACCCCATCTCTGGCCGGGAAAACACTGGGTGAGGGCATGCTTCCCTCCACACTGCGAACACTCATGTTTATACCTGCAAGCGGGTCTGTTACAGGAACCCCTGTTAAAATGCCAGCAAGTGCCGGAAGCGGCTGATTGACCTCTGCCCCAAACCCCCGCCCCAGATTGAGCGGGGCGAGCTGAAAAGGGCCGATAAAACACAGGCTGCCCGCTAGCTGTGTGGGTCGTAGCAGGAGGGTTTGCCGATGCCATCCATTGCAACCATAACTCAGAGTCAACCGCACCCCACGAACGCTCAGGGAAAGCGGCCATGCGCGCCCTAAATTCGTCATCGTAGGACAACCAAGCAAAGCCGCCAAAATAACTGTGAGCCTTGCGGATGACATCTGCATATTTAAACATGTCTATTGCTTTCTCAGGATGACGTTGACAATAAACGCTGGCATAAATGAGAAAGGCCGAAGTCCAGTTCTCTATAGACCTCGGAACACGAGGCCTCCGAGCCAATTCTAATTCCTCCTCTTTCGACCCTTCTTTTGCCTGGACATCCCTGTGGAGAAGTCGAAAAACATCCACAAAAGCCCCAGACCAGATCAGAGTCTTCGTTTTTTCGGACAAATGGGACCCCAAGGGCATCCCCACCCCAGAATAAGGCAACTTTTTCGGTAGGATACTATCCTCCGCTACCCGAGTGGCAGCCACCCCGCCATCCCCCGATATAGAAACTTCTTTTGCCACTTGTACAGTAGAAACATTCGAAATTACGGGCCGCTCAAGCCTCGGTGCCAGAGCGACTCGCTCAACCACAACCCCATCACCCGTACCACAAGATCTCGTACTCTTAACAGGGAGACTCTCCCTAGGTTGCACATTTGAAATTACGGGCCGCTCAAGCCTCGGTGCCAGAGCGACTCGCTCAACCACAACCCCATCACCCGTACCAACAGATCTTGTACTCTTAACCGGGAGACTCTCCCTAGGTTGCCACACTGACCACCACCCATTCTTACCTCTCGGTAACTGCTCCGACTGCTGGGCGACGGCCCCACGATCCCGCTGAGAAGGTCCAGACCACACTGCCCCTCGTACACCCGCAAGGTCCGCTCGAGACTCCTGCAAAACACGAGAAACAGCGGGTTGCCCTAACCCACCCCCCTGGGCCCGTGCTGCCAAAAACCCAACATCTGTCTCTCTCAATTCCCCTTCTTCCAAATCATCATCACGAAAACTCCCACAGAAAGCTTCATCAGAAAATGCAACCTGTTCACTCCCACTGGGCATAGCCCCATCACCAATACCCCCATCATAAAATTGCCAGTCGATGTTTTGAAAGCTATGTGCACTGAAAGCTGTAGAAGAGCCGTCCGCTCCAGACAGCCCCCCTGTAAGCCCACCACTGGAAACAGCCGTGTGGACAGTTCCCGGGCCCGTAGAAACAGCCAACAGCCGCCCAGCCGAAGGCGCAGAGTGAAAACTGCGGCCGCTCGAGCCAGACGAGGAAACAGCCCCTAAAACATCACCCCCAACATGAGAACCGCACTCACCCCCCGACGCCAGCCCAAATCCACCCACCGACCCAGCCTCAGGACCACCCAGAAGCCCACCCGGGCAGCCCCTGGGGACCGGGAACAGAGACTGACCAGTGGCCGGGGGCGCCCCTTTGCGCAGCATGCCCTTACCCCCCAAGGTCATGGACTTAGGGGTGGGGGGGGCCGGGGGCAAGGAGCACCAGTTACAACAGCCTCGGGGGCCGTGGGATGCGGCGTGGCATGTGTAGCACCCACCTGGACCACAGCAGGAGCCGGGGGCGGGGCCTCAGGGGGGGGGCGCAAAGGCATCGCAACCCGGGAGTGCCCAGCATCAATGAGAACCGAGTGAGGGGGGCCAACAACGTGGGGGGGGGCAGAGACAGGCCCCGACACGGCCGGTGAGAGCAGGTAACACTGCCCATTGATCCATAAACATGGAGGGCCCCCCGCCGGCAAAGGCGGCACAGAGGACAGGGGGGCAAGAGACACCACAGCAGTGGGGGGGGCGTGCGCGCGCCCATGCGGCTCTGCGCTGCGCCCTCGCTTGGGCCTGGGCCCCGCCTGCTGCTTCCCCGACGACCCAGCAGCGAGACCGCCTGGACGCGGTGTCAAGCGGCCCGCAGAACGCCCCCGCCTCCCCCCGGGCGCCCCTCGTGAACAAGCAGGTAAAAAAGGGGCTTCACATACCTGCTGGAGGGCGCCCGGGTCACACGGCGGGGGTCCTGCCTCCTCGGCATGCAGAACAAGCCCAGGCCCATCGACCGGCATGGCCGCCTCGCCGTCGTCGTCGTCCTCAGGGCCCGGCGACAGACACGCCTCCACCGCCCTGGCGACGCCCTCCGCAGCTTTGCGAGGGGGGCGGGACAAGCCGACCCACGCCTCCTCCGGGACGCCGGGCATCAACAAATCCTCCCGCCCTGCTGCACAGAGGAGTTGAACCGCCCGCCTGACCTCCGCCGCTTCTTCCATGACCCAGGTACCGCGCAAAACAACCTCCCTTCACGCCTCCCGCCACGCAGTTACTAATCCCCGCCTGACTTCCCCTTTTCCCTCTCTGCTAATCAGCCCCCCACCTGTTGAATGTTCCTCGCGCGAACCTGCCCAGGGAGAGACCGGCTCGCGCCTGGCTCTCCCTGGGTCCCCCCTTGAGAATGAAATGAAGAATGAGATAAAAAGAAAGTAAGTGTGGGCTGGTGGGAGAAAAAGTCATGAAGTGAAATCAAGATTAGGCAGCCTTGGGATTTGGTAACCTCTGTATATTGTTGCACCATTGGAGGTTCCTAAGAAAAAACTTTGAACTTTCAGTGCTTTTTTGCAGGTGTCTACTAGGTGGTTCTCAAAATGTAGGGCGTCCTGCAAATGTTAGTGTGGTGTGTTATGTTTAAGAAAAACACACATTAATTAATTTCTTCCATCCTTTTTCCTTCCTCTCTTCCCTATTCGTTACCAGATATATTTCCTCTGCCCCCTTCTCCATCCCAACAGTTTCACCCAGTGTACTTGTAGCCAGCTGTTTGTTGAAGAAAAATACGTTTTGCGAGGCCTGCAGTCTATTTTCTTGTTCACCCGGGGTGAAGAAACAGATCTGTTGTGCAGGACACTTTCCTCCACAGAGTGGACAGTGGTGCTTCTCGCGTCTTTTCCTGCTGAGTGTAGCTAACTTTAAGGTTTGTTACAGTTGAACACCCATGTCATTATACTGTGATAGGTGTCTAGTGTATTTAGTCATTAATATGTGCGTACTTGAAGAAAGTGGTCACCGGCATTCATTTTCTATCTTCAGTCTGTGACCTAGAGGAATAGATAGGAAGGCAAAAAGGGAAAAAGGAGAAATAGAAAGATAAGAAAACAGAAAGAAAAGGAGAAAGCTGACAGGAGAAATACATTTGAGAATGAAATGAAGAATGAGATAAAAAGAAAGTAAGTGTGGGCTGGTGGGAGAAAAAGTCATGAAGTGAAATCAAGATTAGGCAGCCTTGGGATTTGGTAACCTCTGTATATTGTTGCACCATTGGAGGTTCCTAAGAAAAAACTTTGAACTTTCAGTGCTTTTTTGCAGGTGTCTACTAGGTGGTTCTCAAAATGTAGGGCGTCCTGCAAATGTTAGTGTGGTGTGTTATGTTTAAGAAAAACACACATTAATTAATTTCTTCCATCCTTTTTCCTTCCTCTCTTCCCTATTCGTTACCAGATATATTTCCTCTGCCCCCTTCTCCCTCCCATTGCTCCTTCCGCCCCTCCATCCTTCCTCTTTCACTCCATACATTCTTTTCTTTCACCCATCACTGCAGACCATGACTTGTTAACACCCCCTGAACAACGCTTAAGCACCAAAGTTGATGTCTTGGGATAGTTTTCTTCTTTTTTTAAGGACTGTAGCCAATAATTGACTCTCCACCCCCCCACCACGCCCCGTGTTTGTTATGATATTCTGCAAGTGGAAGTCCTTGCTCCCTCACCTTTTAATCTATGTTCAGAACCTCTAAGTTTCAAAATGGATGACCTTAGCATTGAGTTCCCACAACTCACATTGACCGTGACTTCAAACTCCCATCATGCTGGAAAGAAAAGAGTTATTGATAGCTCAACTCTTCCTCAGTCGGAATCCTCGGAAGACACAGATCATTCTGATTGTCTCATAATTCAAAACCGTCTGACCTCAAATACCACACTGGCCATCTCACTGAGGCGTGTAAAGTGTGTTCTGTCTCTCTGCTTCACCCCAAGTAGTGAGTTCATTTTGGATCTTTGCATCTCTGTCCAGGCCAAGGCGTAATACCATTTCAGGCTAATTAAAAATAATAAATCGTTGAACCCTGTTGCTGCTGGTAAAGTGGCCTCTTCTGGCTCAAATAAGGAAACCTTTTAACTTGGAATGCCTGAGATAAGCCAGACACCCACGAAAAAATTTAACTGCACTTCACAGAGCGGCAAGAGCAGTTCTGACTGTTTCCTGTTTTTGGTGGTGGAGGCGGAGTTTGTACGAGCGGCAGCAGCGGCAGCGGCGGCGTGGTGTGCGGTGTGTGAGTTCTCGCTGCAGGGAACTCGGGTTGCTCCGTGCCCCCCCCCGTGTCCCGCGGTGCGCTGCCTGTGCGTTGCCTGTGCCTGCGCCTGTGCCCAGTCCTGTCTTGGCCCGGCGACGGAGGTTGGGGCTCGGCGTACTGACCCGGTCCAGTGCGGTGCGGGTCAGGGCGAACTCGTGGAGCCTCGCCGGGAGGAGAGGAGGGGCCGGCTGCGTGGCCCTGTGCCCTGTGTCATTTTTTAGTCAGGGCTGGCGTGTGGCTCCCAAACCGACAGCTGTGCAAAAAAGTGAGAGGCAGCGTTGGAGGCGTTGGAGGTGGGCGGCCACGGTGACATCAGTGGGGGAGCAACAGTGGAGCAGTGGAGTAGCGGCGATACCGTCTGGAGGGCGTGGGAGTGACGTGAGCAAGGCAAGCTAGCGAGGTGGTAAAGGAGCTTTTGGCGTTCACCCCTCCCTCACCCCCTCCGCACCCCTTGACTGCCGCTGTTCTTCGGAGCTTGGACCTCAGGGATATTCTCCGTGGTTCCACCGTGGGGGTTTCCATGGGGGTATCCCATCAACTTGGGGGGTCCTGGTCCTGGGCCCGTGGATTTGTGGATTTTGTGTGGACCTATGCCGTATCCTGTCTCATCTTAAGGACACCAGAGTCTGTCGCAGAGCCTATTACGGTTACCACGCCATCGCCATCCCATCCCCAGAGCCATACGGGGGTCGGTGTGTGGTTCTGACTGGACTTGATTGGGCCACTGCTGAATCGCCCAGTCTTTGGGCAAGGTGGTATGTGAATAGCAGTGGGGTATCTGCGAGGTAATTGAGGCGTATCTGAGGCAGTGCTATGTTTGCCAACCCCTTCAGGGTTGTGTTTTTTATTCTCTCTTTCAACCTCATATGTTTTGTTAGCTGCTTCCAACATTTCCCATTAACAGCTGGAGGAGCAACAAGGCTAAGTGGCGTTATATTACTGGGGCAATGGTAATGTCTGTTAGGCTACTGCATTCACAGTCAAAAGCAAAACTAGCAGAAACCCTAGTAACCAGCAACCAGAGTGCCGAGAGCCCCCTGAGTCCCCTAAAACCTAAGAAAACTATTCGTCGTCGCAGAAGCGGAGCACATTTGACATTATTGAAATCCTATCCATCGGTAAGGTCAATGTTTACCAAAAAGGGAAGTAGCTCTAGGTATGGAACTAATCTAAAAAAAGGAGATGAAGGAAAGGAGGGGAATTCAACAGAGGTCTCAATGGACTTCGATACAATAGCCAAGAATGGTGTGGAGAGTCATTCAATAGGTCCAGAGGTGCTTTTCCCCGTTGTAAATATACTAAAGATAAATGGGGACGAACGTAATGCAATACCCCTTTTATCAGTAAAAAGTGCAGATCTGCAGCAAGAAGAAGGAGTGGATAATATCTCGGAAATCGAGATGGAGATGGCCCCTTCTAAGCTTGAGGTAGTTGGTCCTCCTCAAGGCAAGGGCAGTGAAAGAAAGGAAACCACCCCAATCTCTCCATTAGCAGATCTGATATCCCTTTTTGAAAAGTCAAATGACAATGTTAGTGCTCAGAGGCTAATGCTCATTAGTAAAAGTAAGTGATTTCACTCCTAAACTGGAACAGGAGATAGATTACAACTTACTTACTGGGCAGGCGAAAATAGAGGACTTAACTCTTCCGGACATTGCCATCCCATTAGAAAAGAATGCTGATCGAGTGAAGCTGCTAGAAATATTGGATGCTCAAGGTTTGGTCTCAGAGTCTCATACTAACAAAGAAGTATTGACATCTCGAGAAGGAGCTCACACACACACACACATGCCTATCATGTATAGTAGTTCTCCTACTGAATTATCTTTGGTTTCGGACTCACATAATTTTCCAGGTGAAGAACTAACAATGTTAAGCGGTAAAAGGATAAGGAATACCCTGTATTCATTGCTCGCATGAGAATGCAGGGGAAGAGGGGATAATAAACACGTTTCTCAAATTGGAAAAAATCCTTTCCGCAATTTTGTCCCCGCTGGAGAAAAGTACTTCTAATTCCGATCATATTCTCAAAGTCCTCACGCCCATTCTTGGTGCGGTTTTAGATCTTAAACATCAAAGTCAAGCATGCGTGAAATGTACTTCCTCTAGGTCTAGTAAAGTATGTCAAACGTATAATGTGATAAATAATAGGGGAGTCAAAAAAATTGCTGGTAGACTTTGAAAGTTCGACACCTGTAAGAAATTCAATCCTAAGTTTGTCCCAAGTTAACCTTAATGATTCCGTTAAGGTCCCCAATCCGGGGTAAAGGTTAAATGTAAGTGTTTCACCTGTAATAGATACAGTGCGTGTTTTTCCAATCTTTAATATTTGTAAGTCAAAAAAACCTAAACCTCAACAACCAGATGAAATAATTTATATCTTAGAGAGTTCCGCTGAGGAGGGAGTCTCAACAGTAAGTAAGGGAATCACTAAAAATGGTCTTGGGAGGAAAAAGAAGATGAAAAATCGCAGGTTCCCAAAACGCAAGCAGAGAAAGCTGTGGTTCCAATTAGTAAACGAAAAGGAAAACACTTACATAGCCCCTGTGGAGGAAAAGAATACAATGTCTGTGGGGCAACTGAATATGAGCTCGAGTTTGAATCATGAGCAGGATCCTGCCCTTCAGCAGAATAGTTCGTTTGTTAGGCCGAACACTAATCAGTATAATGAAGGGGTAGAAGAAGGCAGGTCAAGTAGGGGCCCTATCTTGCATAGTAGCTCAGGAATTAAAGAGGCTAATTTAAAAAGTGCCGTTACACTCCTGAGTGTAGAACTAAGTGATGCAGCACAGGAGTCAACTGGACCTGCATCTTCACCAACAAATCCAGTATTAAGTAATAGTGTGGGAGTCAGTCGGAGAATGATTACAGCGGGTACTAAAAATAAGGGGTGGAATTTAAGTGATGATTTCCCCAGAAGCCTGCAAGATACTAATTTAATTAGACTTCTCGAAATATTTACATGGCAAGCGAATAAGACTTTCATTTTTATCCCCCTTTTTGATGCTGAGTTAATGACACTGAATAGAAGCGCCCTTCTTAGAATTATATCAGAAATAGATGATACAAAGTCAATTTCCAGTAATGATATTGAACTGGTTCATTTAGATTGGAAGAACAAACCTTATGTAACTAGAGCTATTTTTACATCTGGGGTAGTGTATTCGCTCGTTTTAGCAAATGTAGATGGTTTCAGGAAAAGAGGAATAGATGTTCTTACTAGTACGGTATCACCTGGGGCCCCGCCCAAGAACCTCGAAATACCTTATCATCAACAAGGGAAAAGATTCATTGCACATGAGAGTGAGAATACACCTATAAAATTTGAGGATTTGGAAATTACAGTAGGTAGGATATCGGGTGCAAGGGAAATTAAGTTTTCAGCACCCGAGGTCCAAGAGGTCCTTAGTATAGATGAAGGAGACGAGGGGTCTAAATGGAGTTGGATCGCATAGAGCGGGGGTAGCCTTCTGGGGACAATTGTGTCATGGAACATGGCAGGGCTAGGTAAAGAAAAACAGAAGCTTAAATCTTTAGAACATCTAGCCCCCAAGATAATTTTCCTACAGGAAACGTGGGCAAGGGAAGAGTTTCAATTAGAGAGCTACTATGTGTACTGTAGTGAAGCAAAACAATCTGTAAAGGGACATGCAAGTGGGGGTTTAGCCATTTTGTTAAGCTGTGAGTTGGCATGGGACCCTGTGATATACATACATCCATCACATTTTTGTATCTGCGCTAAGTTAAAAATGGAAAAAGATAATTTTGGATTTGCAACTTTTTTACTTTTGGTAAACGTATATATTCCTCCTGGGAAAGCGTTTACTCCATTGGTTGATTCCATTGGCTCTTTTGTGCAAAACGTATGTAGTAATGGAGAAAGAGTACGCATAATGATGGTAGGGGACTTTAATGCAAAAGTAAGTAACAGCTTTATCTCGTCTTTTTCCGATGTGGACTTGGAGAAGGTATGGTTTATACCAGAGTCAATATTCCCTGCCAATTTAAAATCTGACAAACGTGGCCTTTCGCTCTTACAAAATCTTAGGAATCTTGACCTTGTAATATTAAATGGTAGATTCCCAGAGGATTCACCTGCAGCACTTACCTTTCATGGGATATTTGGCCACTCCCTACTTGATTATATGGCAGTGTCTTTTCAACTGTTTGGGGCATGCTCACAGTTTAAAGTGCTTCCCACTAAACTGAGCGACCACAACATTTTGGTGGTAAATTTAGCATTAAATTTCGAGAAAACTGAACTCTGGAACCAGAGCAATGACAACGTAACTTATTCTCGAAATAATGGTCGCACATGCTGGTCACATAAGACCCTTCCGAATTTCCAGTGGGTATTTAAAAATATTGCGCATAGTTTAATCTGGGAGACCCCGATCGTGAGATATGAAAGAGTAATGGCTGCTGTAAGAAATCCGGGAAAAAAGAAGCAAGTTGAAAGAGCTGCCCCTAAAGCATTATTCTCCATTGAAACTAAAAAGCTTAACATTAAGATAAATGGGCTGATTAGAGCCCAATTTAGACATCCTAGCCCATTAAGACAAAAAGAGATATACAGATTAAAACAGGTCCGGAAAAGAAAAGTAGCAGCTAACCGTAGGGCCTCCGAAGACAAAATATGGGTTAACCTTCGGGAAGTTGTACTTACTGGTGATTCTAGAGAATACTGGGCCTTAATAGCCAAATTCTGTGACAGTAGAGAAAAATCTCAACCCATGTTAATCCCAGAAACAGAGTGGTCAATTTATATATCCTTATTGTATGCCCCTAATTTATTAGATGACGAGGGTGAGGGGTCCCTTAATACCATAGCACTGGCAGGTGACGTAGAAGCGCCATCAGAGAGGGAAATTGAAGGATACATTAAGAGGGCAAGATTCTCGGGCGCAATGGGTCCGGATGATGTCCCAGTAGCTATAATAAAAAAGGACTGTGGCGAGTGGGCAAAAGTATTACAACCTTTATGCGCCCATTGCTACAATTTCGGGGACATCCCTTATTCCTGGAAGGGAAGCATAATAGTTCCACTATATAAGAAGGGCCCTAAAAACTCCCCGGCTGGTTTTAGGCAAATTCCCCTTCTAGACGCAACAGGAAAATTGTTTGCAAAAAGTATCCTGGTTCATTTACAAGAGTGGGTATTTGGAAATAATTTAATTCCCCTTGAACAATCTGGGTTTCGGAAGAACAGTGGCACTCTAGATAACATCTCTGTTCTGCAAACCCTAATTGATAAATATCCCGTTGGTCGGAGGACCCCATTGTACACATCATTTATTGATTTCTCCACAGCGTTCGATAGGGTAGATCGGGGGACGCTGTGGAGGAAATTGATTACTATGGGTATCCCAGGAAATCTGCTAAGAGTGATAATTGCTCTTCACTCCTCTACATGGACCCAAGTTTTGTTAGGGGGGACTCAAGGGCTTTCAAAGAAAATTTCTACTAATAACGGGTTAAAGCAGGGGTGCCTATTGGCCCCTTTACTCTTCTCAATCTACATAAATTACCTGCCGAGTCGGATAGGGGAGAGAAAAGGGGATCCTCCACAAGTGGGTAACCTAAAAATAAGTTGTTTGCTTTACGCCGATGACGCTATAATAATGGACTTAACCCCAATTGGGCTGCAGAGATGACTGTCGGAATTGGTTAGGTCCACTAAGGAATACTTTTTAAAAATAAATGTTTCAAAGAGTAAAGGGAGGATTTTTAGTTATAAGGGCTGTAAGGTTAGATCAAACTTAAAATGGTTTTTAGAAGATGAAATGATGGAAATAGTAAAATTTTACCCTTATCTAGGAACATTTTTCACAAATAGGTGTTCTGTTAAAAAACACATGGACCATTGCAAAAGTAATGCTATTTCACAAGACTCTGCAATTAATCGCTTGTACTTGCAATGTGGGAAAAGACACTTTTCTCACACCATTGCCGTATATAAAATAAAGATTCCCCCAACCTTGAATTACGGCAATAAAATGATAGATGAATGTGATTGGGCAAAGTACGAGAAAGTGGAAGGTAAAATCTGGCGACAATTATGCAATCTGAGTCATGCTGCGTCAATTGGGGCCCTTAGGCTCGAATTTGGCCTTCTTTCAACATATGTCTTAACAATGGCACCTTTTTTAAGATGGGGAAACGCATTGATAAATTGTCAGGAGAACCTATTAAGGATGGCATTGCATAAGGAAATTTTCGTTAATATGCTATCAAAAAGTGTAATTTTTAGGAATTATTTAAAGGCTTTAAGCAGTTTTGGTTTAGATTTCGAAGGGGCAGCAGGATTGGATAAAATAACGTTAAAACATATAATTAAAAGAACTATATATGTGATTTCACGGGAAAGAGATTTGAAAATAGGCCGTGCGCATGAAAGGTTGGACTGTATTGCGGAGAGCTCTACAGTTAAAAATCCTCAGCCGTACATTCTTTGGAACTTGAATCATGGAGTTCGAAGAGTGATTTTATTATTAAGAATGAGGATTGTAACAGGTGCCTGTGAGGGTATACCCAAAAACTAAAGATACTGTGATTTATGCAATGGCGGCATACAAGACCTTAACCATGTTTTGATTGTATGCCCAGCACTTCTTTCAATATGCCGTAAATATTTAAGGCATGTTTTTTTACAGAATAAAACAGCAGAACAGGCCCGTAATTTTCTTCTGCTCCCACCATCTGAACTGATTTGTTTTAAAATGTTTCGCTTTTTTAAAGAATTTTTAGAATGTATATAAAAATTTTTAGCAGACGTAGGTGTTCCTTAGGCCTTTATAGTACAGTGTGATGTGTTCTTATGCATTAGCACTTTGTTATGCACTTTAAGCACTTTAATTAGTCATTACATATGAAAATCAATGCTAAATTCTTCTGTGTACTAGCAATTCTGTAAGATAGTTAATTAACAAAGTGCATTTGCTTAGAGGATTACGTGTCTAGTCGGTTCCCCAAGAAATATATGAAATCAAAGTGGACTAGGACTTGTAACTACGTTGTGCTAAGTAGTATAGAAAACCCTCATAAACGTTATGTTTGTTCGTAAGGATGCGGTGTATTATGTTCTCCGCCCCACATAAACGTTTGTGGCATGTATCATCGGGTGATCTATAGTGTGTTATGCCAGCCTCAAGCCTGAGGACTACTCTGGAACAACGTGGCAGTGTCCAGAGAAGAGGTATAAATATCATCACACTGAAGGTTAATTGTTAAAAAACAGATCTCACCTACATTTATTTTTATTCTGAAAAGGTGCGATATGTTATTGAAAAAACACCAATTGGGTATACTCTTTGATCACGTAACTTGATCGTAGTATATCGCTTAAAACATACAAACAGTCAACATGTTTCAGCCCCCTATGGCCCAGCCGGGTCTGTGGGGCTTTCGTCAGGACAGAACAATTTAAAATATACTCACACCTCTTGTGTAGTATTTGGTAGTGGTATTTCTTAGTCACCACTTTATTAATTTGAGGTTTAAATTACCTGCAAAAAAAATCACAGATTAGTATTCAAAATTATACCTCGGCATTTATATTCAATCAATATCGCATTATTTTGCATCATAAACATACCATCCAAAGAATTTTTGGGTTACGCAACAATGGAAAAGCGGTGGGAGGCCAATTACTCTTATGGAGTCAATACAGTGTGTGAAATGGAGGCAAGTTAAAAAACGATTTTATACTATTCACGGTATCCTTTTACATTTGTAATCGGTGTTTGTCACATGGAGTAGTCAAAAAAGTAACATCAGCGTTACAAACATACTGCCAGTTAATGGTAAAAAGATCTTCGTGTTTACCTTGGTCTAAAACGAAGGGTTGCCGCTTCGGGGGTAGAAAGACTATTTGTCTCAGGCTGGTATGGGAAGGGAAAACAAATGGTTTCAAGTCACTTTAACTATCTGTAACACACGGGGACTCAAAGTTTTACGAGCAAGCAGTCAAAGTTTCAGGAAACTCGTAACGGATTCTTACCCGCTGGGATACACGTGTTCCGCGTCTGGTGCTGGCGCTGCCCCCGGACGCGGAAACACATTCGAATCCCGTTTTTTGTATTCTCCGTGCACTTCCTGAATAGAAATCAATGAGGGACCAAGAAATTAACCCACAGACTTCGTAATAGCGGATAGACACACACTCGTTTGGATGATAAGATGTCTATTGAATACCCAGTAACCTCCCAAAGTGTGATTTTTAACATTCATCACCACAGTTTTTACTTAATTCTATTTTATCTCCTATTAAGATCGGAGATAAAAAATTCAAAGAGAAAAGGAAAACAGACTATGGAGGGGAGATACTGATAGTTAGACTATTGTCTCATTGGATAATGATATTCGATGTTTCTAAGTATTTAAAACATCTTTTACTGTTATTGTTCTATTCTAGAAAGGTGTTATGAATGCTGATATGTTCTACAATTCTCAGGGCAACACATTGTGATTATATACATAGCAATTACCTGAGAGTTACAGACTTCTTGGTTAGAACATCAAGCAAACTGATGCCAGGGGACAACATCGTTCAGCCCGGTAATGTGGGTTTTCAAGCGATCGACCCACCTCTGTTCTCGTTCATATAGAACATGCTCCGCATTACCAGTTTTGTCCGTCAACATTTCTAAAACAGTCCATTTAAGTTCTTCTGCCGTATGGCCTTGTTTCCACAAAATGAGTACACTGTTTAGTATTATTCTTCTTTAGTCGTATGTTACTTTTGTGTTCTCCAATTCTTACTTTTATTTTTCTGCAACTTTGAGTCCCCGTGTGTTACAGATAGTTGAAGTGGCTTGAAACCATTTGTTTTCCCTTCCCATACCAGCCTGAGACTAATAGTCTTTCTACCCCCGAAGCGGCAACCCTTCGTTTTAGACCAAGGTAAACACGAAGATCTTTTTACCATTAACTGGCAGTATGTTTGCAACGCTGATGTTACTTTTTTGACTACTCCATGTGACAAACACCGATTACAAATGTAAAAGGATACCGTAAATAGTATAAAATCGTTTTTTAACTTGCCTCCATTTCACACACTGTATTGACTCCATAAGAGTAATTCGCCTCCCACCGCTTTTCCATTGTTGCGTAACCCAAAAATTCTTTGGATGGTATGTTTATGATGCAAAATAATGCGATATTGATTGAATATAAATGCCGAGGTATAATTTTCAATACTAATCTGTGATTTTTTGCAGGTAATTTAAACCTCAAATTAATAAAGTGGTGACTAAGAATACCACTACCAAATACTACACAAGAGGTGTGAGTATATTTTAAATTGTTCTGTCCTGACGAAAGCCCCACAGACCCGGCTGGGCCATAGGGGGCTGAAACATGTTGACTGTTTGTATGTTTTAAGCGATATACTGCGATCAAGTTACGTGATCAAAGAGTATACCCAATTGGTGTTTTTTCAATAACATATCGCACCTTTTCAGAATAAAAATAAATTTAGGTGAGATCTGTTTTTTAACAATTAACCTTCAGTGTGGTGATATTTATACCTCTTCTCTGGACACTGCCACGTTGTTCCAGAGTAGTCCTCAGGCTTGAGGCTGGCATAACACACTATAGATCACCCGATGATACATGCCACAAACGTTTATGTGGGGCGGAGAACATAATACACCGCATCCTTACGAACAAACATAACGTTTATGAGGGTTTTCTATACTATTTCCATTCCATGATCACCTCCCTAAAAAAGTTTTTAATTATGTATGTAAATTGTTATGTGTATATTTGATGGTAATGGTATGTTTATCTTAACCAAGTGCCATCCAAATGTAGATTATTTTATAAAAAAACAAACCAGGGTGAGAGCCAAAAGTTTTACCCACCGGATAATGATCTACATTGGCCGTAAATATATTTTACTAGAATGTTGTAGCCCATCGTAGTGATGAACTTAATGAAGAAAAGAGAATTCGACTACTTGAGAATTATGCAATTAAGGAAAATTGAATATGTAACTCTTTGTGGTTTAGAGACTGTCCTCTGTCGTCCTCCAGAGTATAGAGTTTATTGAAGATCAGTGAATATGTATTCTTGGGTGTAACCTAGAAACATTTATGTTGTATTTTTTTCTGTTTTTTTTACTATTGTGATTTGAATGAAATGTTGTTTTATCCGTATTTTATGTGGAATTCCTCGGAATTCCAAATCATAATAAAATAATTGAATCACATAGTGGCATGCTAGGTTACTTGCTTCTTTCAACTGAACTATCAGTCCAATTTTGAAGTTCCTCAATAGGCTCCAATTCCAACATGCTTGGCTGAGTTCCATTGAACTAAATAAGAAGATGCAGACCTCAGGGATAGAGGAAGTTAGCCATTCCACTAAACAATACCATGTTTAAAACCCACTCCCTGAGATTTCAGCCTATCTCCAAACGTTTCAAAAAGGAGCTAAACCATTCTGTTCAGATTTAACCTTGTTTAGCTCCAATTTAGTAATCTCTCCTGAGCTTCACAAAGTTAGAATGAAACAACAATTCTTTACATCACTTTTCTTATTGCTCTCATTTCTATATTATTCAACTTCACAGTCCCTCTATCCTTCTAGTTTCATACTCCTATACCATAGTTAATTCCACTCTATTTCTCTATGTTCAAATCTGTCTGCCGTCCTCTTCTACATTCTCTTTCCTTTAGTTCTGTTTGCTCTAAGAAGAATCATCCTCTATAACTACAGTGATTGATACTATTTGCCTATGCTATTAAATTGTGGAGTGAGTATGCTCAAATAAATATGGGTCTGATGTAGAAAATCTAAATATTTGTAATTTGGAAATAGCGATATATTTAAAAAATCAAACTGCTATTTCTGAATCACAAAATAGTATATACTATTATCATGACCAAATAGGGATTCTTTAAGGTCCACGATTATTTAGTAGCAATTTGCGATTTGGTAAGCATCAGAATGGATTTGGCCCTCTCTGCAGGGTCACCCTCAAACATTTTGTGGTCACCCCTCCTGTTCTCTGAACCTGTTATTTTGGATTTTAGGATTCTGTGCATGTCTCTACTGCTAACCAGTGGTAAAAAGCATGTCTTCACTCTTTCACACATGGTAAAACTGGCTTACATCCAATTGGCATTTAAAAAAAAAATTTACTTGTATGTTCCTAGTAAGGTGATACTACATGTAAATGTACGAGTACTACTCGCATCCATAGGCACAGGGTTAAAGGGAGCAATTGGATCAGGAAATAAAACAAGATCGCTTGAAAATGTAACCATCCCCAGGAGTAGTCTGGGACACCTTTAAGGCAGGGGTGAGAGGGGAGACAATGAGCTATGTCTTTTCGAAACAAAGGAGGGAAAAGTTGAAGGTAGAAGAGATGTATAGAAACATCTCGAGAGTCGAGGATGAGCTAGAATTGGCCATTAGACAACGTTCCCCGCTAGATCAGATACTGCTTAAAGGGATAGCACTTAGGGCAGAGGCAGTAGAAGGGATTGCCAAGAAAACAATAGAAAAGTACCTGGCTAGGAAGGAGAGTGTTTACAAGCTTAGTGAACGTGTGGGCCACATTTTAGCTGTTCGGATTAGACATAAAGGAGCGGCAGCAGATATTAGGGAGATCATAGATGCACAAGGAAATATGGTTCAAGAACCGGATCAGATAAGGGAAGTATTTAGGCAATACTATTCAGATCTATATGATGCGGGTATGGAGGTTGTAGAAAGCTATCCGGGTGAAGTACTCCCTTCAAAGCTAATATTGGAGGATAAGGCTCAATTAGAAACAACATTCCAGCTAGAGGAGTTTGTTGCGGCAGTAGGTAATCTACCCTCAGGGAAGGCTGCAGGCCCAGACCAGATACCGTTGGAGTTTTATAAAACATTCCAAACAATTCTACTGGGGGATATGTTTAATATAATGCTACTGGCACAGAAGGGAGAGTCAATACCGGAATCCTGGGGAGGAGCTGACATTATAGTAATTGCAAAGAAAGGGAAACCAATGACCGCCCCTGGTTCATACCGACCAATTACATTGATGAACTCAGACGTAAAAATGTATTTCAAGATAATGGCTAAAAAACTATCAAGGGTTGTAGAAAGTCTGGTCTGCCCCTCCCAACATGGTTTCATCCCGGGAAAAGGAACAACACAGCATATAAGACAGGTAATAACAATTTTTGATGCAGCAAATAACTTAGGAGACCCTATGGCAGCGCTATTTTTGGATGCTGAAAAGGCGTTTGATAGGGTCTCCTGGGGGTTTTTATGGTCAGTTATGAGGTGGAGCGGAGTAGGTGAAGGCTTTATAAAAGCAATACAAACTCTTTATACAAATCCAATGGCTAAGATCAGAGTTAATAGAGGACATTCGGAAGCTGTTAGAATTAGTAGAGGGACAAGGCAGGGTTGCCCTTCATCTCCCCTACTATTTGCGTTATATCTGGATCCCTATCTGCGCAGGTTGGAGAGAAATCCAGGTATACCGGCAATGAGTATAAATAGCTGTAGGGTAAAAACGTTGGCATACGCGAATGACGTACCTATATTGACACCCAATCTCAGAGATGCAATCAGGGTGACGGAAGAGGAGGCTCAGCATTTTGGACAGGTTTCCGGATATAGTCTGAATAGATGTAAAACACAGATTGTTGAGAATAGCTACGTGAATTGTAATGATGATAGAGTTGTTAACTCAGCAATATATTTGGGGGTGGCAATATCAGCAAATTTAGATCAGGTTGTGGGTAATAATATGACCCCGTTAATGACACAAGTAAAAGGGGATTTGGAGAGAATGAAACATTTACATTTGTCACTGGTGGGGTGTACCAATGTAATAAAGATGATAATCCTTCCCAACTTTCTTTACTTTTTTAGATCAATCCCTTTATTCTTTGAGGTTAGCTGGTTTAACACTCTGGAGGCCATTTGTAATAGGTTTATTTGGGCACAGGGCAAAACGTGCAGAGCTTATAGGTTTATATCCCTACCTAGAGAGAGGGGTGGGTGGGCTGCTCCGGACTTCAGACTTTACTATATGGCAGCTGCCCTGCAATATATGCAGAGATTGATAGGTGGAAATGACTGTGATCCAAGGGTTAATAGTTTTTCTACGAAAATATACACAGCGGTAGTAGGGGTGGATGTGGGAAATTGTTTTTTAAATTGTGTAGATTATGGATACTTTAAAAGAACGAAGTTTAAGACAATTCTGGCTGCAGTTAAAATGTGGAATGCATTTCTGAAAAAGTTTAAATTGGGGAGATACAATCGGTATGTAAGATTGTATAAAAATAAGTCATTCCCTTTGGAAATATTTGTTGAACTGGGCAGAAAGAGGGATTGTACAAATTGGAGATATACTGAAACCGGAGGGGTTGGTGCAGTTTATGGATCTTAGAAATAAACATGATTTGAGTAATAGAGATTTTTTTAAGTACCTCCAGATTAGGAGTTATCTAGTTAACAAACAAGGAGGACCAGGGGGGTTTAACAAGAATGAAATTTTGGAGAAAATAAGAATAGCAGGAGATCGTTCGATACGCTCTCTTTATGCGAGTCTGGTAAAAGAGAAAACTGATGATCTAGAAAAATACAGTAATAAATGGGCGGCGAAAATAAGTGGAGAAATAGGTTGGTTTCCGGAGTCATTAGATTTAGGCCAATCGATACTGTGTGCATCCTCCCTTCAATCTCAGCATTATAAAACTTTATATTTACTATATTTTACTCCAGCCAGGATAGCACAATGGGGAGGCACTACGGGAACTACCTGTTCGAGATGCAATGCCACCGAGGCTGACAATATACACATATTTGCCACCTGCCCGCAACTCCATACGCTGCTCAGAGATATTGAGGGGTTTCTGCGTAGTACGCTAGGGATCTGAATTAAGCTCACTCCGTCTTGGATCCTATTAGGGGTTGGCAGGGATAATGATGGTCTGCAGCGGGAATTTATATTCGTGGCAATGGCGGTATATAGGCTAATAA
The DNA here is from genome assembly GCF_964261635.1 of Lissotriton helveticus. Classification (NCBI taxonomy): domain Eukaryota; kingdom Metazoa; phylum Chordata; class Amphibia; order Caudata; family Salamandridae; genus Lissotriton; species Lissotriton helveticus. Next base: position 309,125,893 of record NC_136071.1, read on the forward strand.
TAGCTAGGGCCTGGTTGGATAAGAATCCACCGACAATGCAGTTTTGGCTGGCTAATTTACTAGCATCATATAATACAGAGAAGAATATATATGCCCGAAAAGAGAAGAGAGGGAGATCGATGGGTCTGAGAATATGGGACCCTATAAGGAGATGGAAGGAGGGATTAGGATGAGTGGTTATTTTGTTTTATATAATTGTGTTTTATATAATTTTGTATAAAATAGTGAAATGTATTGAATAATATATATCTGTATATCTGTATATCTTTGGTTGATAGGAATTAATGGAAACCTAATTAATGATGAATAATGTATAATGTATAAAGTGTGACTAATTTGAAAAATAAAAATATATAAAAAAAAAAAGAAAATGTAACCATTGTGAAGCCTTTGAATAAAAGGTCCTGAGACATCATGTAACATAGACAGAAAGCCCATATGCCTATCCATAGCCAGAGGAGGGAAAGGCAAAACATAGATAGATTAGTCGGTCCTGACAATAAAGTTCGAAGACTCGAATTACAACTACCCCATTTGAATATTTGTTTATGAAATGTACATAGTTTGAGTAACACCTTAACAAGAGGAGGATACAAGATCTTTTTTGCAGAATTATGATCTCATTCTGCTGCAGAAAAAAATGGTGTCTAGAGGCACTGCACATATTGGGGTATCTAGGGTTTCATTGCCCAGCGGAAAAATCTTAGATACTATGGTCACCCAAAAGGAGGTCTCACTACCTATTGCTCAATTAAATATAATTGGGTTATGGAGCAATTGGATATGGGTCTTAATTGGCTTCAAATCCTCAAAGTTATCACCAAGGTGACAAATAAGTCTCCTAGGGTTCTGTTGCTCTTGAATGTTTATTTACATCTGAACAAAGTGAAGAAAGACGGTCAGATGGAAATATTGATTAAAACATTAAAAATATTTCAGAAGCAATATGATTCGGCAATAATATTGATAAGTGGGGATTTTACTACAGATCTTAGCAAAACTGGCACAAAGGGGAACAATCGGATCAGGGCTATGTTCAGGAGCAAATTGGAGAAACTAGGATTCGGAATTCTAAATGGAAATTCAATGGGGGATTCCCCGGCATCGATTATTTATCTAAGTGGCACAAAAAGTTCAAAAATTGAGTATACTGCAATTAATAGGACAGCATTATCCGAGGTAAAATATTTTCACATCCAACCTCGTTCAGAGAGAGATCATTTTCCACAATTAATTGGGATCCATTACAATAACACACAGATTACAATCACACATAATTTAATGTCTCCACCGATAACATTTGGTTTAAAATGGCGAGGTGGGAGGAATACGGAAATAATGGCAGAAGTCAATCATATTGCTGGATCTATTGAGTGTATAGAAAGCAACGCAATGCAAGAGGCAGTAGATCCTGAATTCAACAATAGAGTAATGGCGTGGCAATATTTGAGAGATTTGCTATTAGCTACATTTCCACTAAAAATCTAACGGTTAAAATATATTGATGGAAGGCGTGGTATAAAGAATCCCTGGAACAACAAGAAATTATGCAGGCAAAAATCTCAAATAACAAGAGAAACTAGACTAGTGGCAGAGGCTCAAAGACAAGGAATGAGACCCACTGCCACTTCGCTTCAGAATTTACAAAAATTAAACAGTAAATTCTAGAAAAGTTGTTGGGAAGAGAAAAGAAGATATTCCGAAGATCTATGGATTAAACTTCTTGACTCCGATAAACAACAAAATAGTAAAAAATTCTGGCAAATAGTAAATGGTCTTGTAATAGGAAAGGAGAGACAAGTCAATGCAGGAATAGATGCAGTAACTTGGGAAGCCCACATCTTTATAATGTACTCATTTGCGGGAACAAACAACATTAATGATATATCAGTGTCTCAGGAGATTTGTAAATCAGTGCCAGGAACAGTGGACAATAATGATGTATTGGTGTATCAGATCATTTTTAAATTTACTCAAGGGACAAAATAAAGTAAAGAAGAATTAAGCTCCCATATAAAGGAAAATCAAATGACCCTATTGGGCAATACAGATGAACTTAAAGAAATATTAGAAAGATTAACATTTAAGGGAGCACCAGGTCCAAACTGTATCCCAAATGCTTTATTTAAAACAGATGTAGACTATTGGGCCCAATACTTAACTCTAATGTTCAACAAACTTTTCTACACAAATCAGATACTGGAGTCCTGGAAAGATAACATCGTTCAGCCCATATTAAAAAATGGTAATCCACGTATACCCCGCAATTATAGGCTTATAGTTTTACATGATGTTGACTCTAAACTCTACGCATCCTGTTTAATGGAACACCTAAAAATGTAGATGGAAGAAAAACAACTAATACCAAAATTCCAGACAGGATTCAGAGCAGGAATGGGGACATTGACCAATCTTGTAGCCTTAACCCTGCTAATAGAGAAGGCAAAACGGAAAAAAACTGGCTTGTTTGCATGTTTTATTGATGTCAAATCTGCCTTCGACTGTGTACCTAGAGGGTAATTATGGCAACAATTGGAGGAATGGGGAATACCGTAAGAGTTATTAAGGGCAATTGTGGAACTATACGCGCACACATGGGCCCAATTTAAAATAGGGGATTGAAGTCGTGTAACCCCCAAAATTCGTATATACATAGGTCTCAAACAAGGATATTTTCTGGCCCCAAGCCTGTTTAATTTATACCTATCAGATCTTGCAGACGCTTTGGATTTAAAAAATAATTACCAACCATTGCTTGCGGAGGAGAAGTTGGGCTGCTTACAATATGCGGATGATATAGGTCTACTAAGTAAAACACCAATAGGTTTACAATTGAGTATGAATACCCTAAATAAATATATGGAAAAACAGGGGCTTGATCTGAATTTAAATAAAACCAAAGTGATCTGGTTGGTTGATTTTTAGTAAAAAAATCATGCGTGGTGGTTGGAAGGAAGTAAATTGGAGGACGTGCGCTCCTGTAAATATTTGGGGTTTATTACGGATAAGCAAATAACCGGTAAAACCCACTTGTTATCAATTCAGGCCTAGGCACAATCTTTAACATATGGCTTAACAATACTAAAACAATAACTGAATTGTCAATCGTTAACCCACTTACTTAAGGTTATGGAGGCCCGGTTATTACCTTCACTAAGGTACAGAAATTATGTGCTGTTTTGAAAAAGATATGTTCAATAGAAGCCAAATAAAAGTCTACAGAGCCGTATTTAATATTCCAAAATCAGTCTCACCCGCACAAATAGGGTTAGAGTTCGGATAAAAAAATCAAAAACATTAGTCTGAAAGTGCTTTCATAAGATTGTGTGGGAGATTGCGAGCAGCAGAAAAAGGGTCTATCAGCTATTTATACTGGAAGGAAATAGAGGGTTAATTGACTAGTACTACAAAGGGACCCTGGGGAAGTCATTTAATCTTATCGATTAAGGATTTAGGCATACAAGAAGCCTGTGGAGCACCATTGGGAAAGGCATTCTCCAAACAAGCACTAAGATCTGCAGTGAGAATTTCATAAAATGTAACAGATAAAAATGATTTTGCATTAAGGGGACATGTCTGGACAGTAATACATTTGTATTCCAGCATAGGTCCTCAATGGTATCTGGCAGAACATTTCTCATTAAGACTGAAACATCAATTTATGCTATTCCGGTTTGCCATTATGGAAACTAAAGACCTCATTCCATCCTGGAAAAAACATCCAGAAAACCTTTCTGGTAGACTATGTTGATATAAGAGAAAATCATTAATTCATATATTTTGCGTTTGTCTTGTTCCCTTACTGCAGAGGAAAACACTACCGTAATCACTAATCGGAAATATGGGAATTGGCACATGCTGACAAGCCATTATCACCTGGCTAAGCGGTCATTCAGCAGTTCTTGCGTGTAGGGGAGTAAAGTTTATAAGCCCTTTATTTAAGGATATTTCAAATATACAGGACTAAGAATACTGGCTATACTTTGTTTCATAACAATATGGCTCAGGAGTAATGAATTATTCTTGGTATTTGTGATAATCAATATGTATTGTTGTAATGGTTTTAAATAACTAAATACAATAAAGATTCTGAATCTTTGGGTTACATGTATCCAGACCCTAAAAATTAAATGATAAGTGTGGGCTTGCAGCACTTATTATGCTACTCACTTAAGTGACATTTTAAACATGTCTCAGGCCTGCCATTGCACCCTGTGTGGAATTTTAATCTGCCATTTCCCAACCTGGAAAAATAACCATTTTTTCCAGGCCTAAGTCTTCTTTTTTAATACAGATGTCACCCCTACAGTAAGCCCTAAACAGCACTTAGATCTGCGAACAGTGCATTTAGTAAGCGGACATGTACTTTTAAATTTTACATGTCATAATAATGAACCACTCTTAATTTTTTTTCACTACTGCTAGGCCTACCTCTTTCACAGGATAAGATTGGGTTTCCTTATTACATTTAGTAAATGATAACGGTTCTTAGGAACAGGTAGAAATGTCATATTTGGTCTCTAAAGAATTGTAACGTCAAATGCTCTTTAATGGTAAAGTCAAATTTGAAGTCACAATTCCAAAAATGGCATTTAAAAAAAGTTACATTTTCTAGTCCTAACCATTTGGTGCCTGCAGCCAGTCTCCTGAGTCACATGACTAGGTGTAGCTGGCCTTTGTGTACACTGTCACAAAGGGGGACTGGATGTTGGTAGGATGGGCTATCCTGACAAGATGGATTGGGCAGAACTGTCACCTACCACGCTTCCACTAAAATTGAGGCTGCCTCCTGCTCTCACAAAGAACTTCATAATAGCCTTTTGCCACCCCAGATTTCTTGGGGCATGGGAAGGAAGAAAATTCCAGAACCAAGTGGGTGCGGAAGTCTAGATGTTTCTCCCACTTCAAACTGGAACCAGGTTTAAATACTGGACCCTGAGATGCACTCTGCAGTACACACCTTGATACAACAGAAGAAGTGTTGCTTTGCTGCTGAATACATGTCTTGATCTCTGAGAAGTAAGACTGGACTTGCTCCCTTCATCCAAGCTAGAGTGACTGCAAGGGTCAGCTGACTTACCTCCAATTCTGTGCCACAGTGACATAACACGCTTCAGAGGCCTCCCTGCCATTGCCTAGCTGACCTGTTGCAACTGGGCCTGCCTTGACATCCAATTGGACCTGGCTGAGCCCTTGCTAGTCTCTGCTAGCGTGAGACCCTGATCCCCAAAAGAGACCTCGCCATGTCATGGGTTCTGGGCCCTTAGATGGAATCAGAGTGCACTCCACTGAAGAAAAGGGAGAAATCCTGAAGTTTTGGACTCTTTCTGACCTCGAACTGGCTTGTTACCACTGAGTTCTTGCCACCCACAATGACCCCCAACCTGAAGTTTCCGTGGACCCAACTTTTCAAGCTTTATGGACTGCCAATGATGATCACCGTAACACAAAATCTGCATTTCGCGCTACCGCAAAGTCAGCCAGCAAAGACCATTAACGCAAAGCTCTAGCAACGACCACCTATGATGCTTGACAAGATCTGTGCATTGTAGGGATGACCATCCCTAATGCCTGGTTCCTTCACGGTACAACAATGACTATTTGTGAAGCTCTACTCGCTGCCTCCTCCATCGCAAACTAGACTCTTCATATTGGACGTTAAGAAGGTTACTTTTTCAACAGGACCAACATGAGCCCTATGTCTGGTACACTCTTCATTGTGGTTGGCTTGAACTTGTGTGTTTCCCCTGGTCGAGCATGACCAGATAACCGCGAGTGGTGCTTTGTACTTTTGGCACTATATTCACCTAAATCTTTGATATTGCCTATCTTTTGCTCTACTGATTGGATTTGTGTTGTTTTGTTGTCAAATAATTTATTAACAGTGAACCCAATTTTCTAAATTGTGTGGCATTTTTCTTGTGTTGTTTTTTCACCTTTTTGCTTTCTGTTTGATGTATAAATACTTTACACATTTTTATTTAATTTAAGCCTGACTGCTTGGTACCAAGCTACCAGAGGGTTAAGCACAGGTTAATTTGATGACTTTTTGTGGTCCATCCTGACAAGGACTGTGGTTTTTGCTTAAGTAGGATTCACAACCCCTCAACTAATAACATATTGAGCCACCCACTTAAGTAGCCTTTTAAGTCTCAGGCCTGCCATTGCATCCTGTATGCAGTTTTAAACCATATTTTCAACCTGGCAAAATAACTCTTTGCCAGGATTCAATCTTCATTTTTAATACATATAAGTCACCACTAGAGTAAGCCCTAAAGAGCCCTTATGGCTACGTGTAGTGTATTTAAAAAAGTTGGACATGTACTTTTAAACATTTTTACATGTCCTTATAGTGAAGCAGTCGTAAATTAGTTTTTTACTACTTTCACAATCACACATTGCTAATTATTAGTGGCAAATTGTGAACATCACAGTGCCAGTGACTGTTGAGCTCTGAGATCCAGGAAGAGATCCAGAAGCATTATAATCGATCCTTGGAGTGAGCACACTTATCAGACACTGCTTAAATCAAATGATTGTGTATAATGTCACGCCGGAGCAACAAGAAGAGGTGTAAAGAAAATAAAACTAGGAATAGGAGATACCGGTTGAAGAATGTGTCACTGAAAATGGGCACTCTTTTGAAGGCCTAACTCAGCATTCCAGTGCCTACCATGAACAAATATGATGGCAGATTTAAGGCTGAACTAATGTTGTAGGAGTAACCACCTAGAATGTGGAGGGTATTTGCAAATGTTGGTATGACCCATGGACAATGATCATGGCACAATGTTGAACTCCCCCTGTTACGATCAGTGGAAAATCATTTGTCCCTCATGTCTGGCATAAGGTTCAAGACTCAGAGTTGAGTGCTCTTCTCCCTAGTTCAGTGCCAGGAGAAACCAAGGACATTGATCAAAAGTCGGAAAGTTACTAGGTCTGGCTGAAAGATGCAGTTAATGAATTAGGCCCTGCAAACATTAAAGTATCCAGAAAAAGCAAGCCTTGGGACTGTGGTTTAATGACAATTAGAGAAGAGCTTATGACCCGATAGGGAAAGTAAAATATATGCAAAGTGTAGCTGTGGTACTTTAGAGATTGGGCCAGAGGTAAAGGCGAGAAGGCTTATCTTCATTTTTCAGATATGTTTGCGATTTTTATAGGCAAGCATGTCAAACAAATCCGAATATCTGCAAATTATGTTTTTTTCCTTTCTTTTCTTCTTCTCCTAGTATTTGGGTGTGGCTGGATTTCCCCGGAGCACTCTCGGTGTAAAGAGAAACAAGAAGTAAGTAACAGAAGCAACAGTTGAGAGTGTATCTCACCAAGACATTTCAGGGTTTATGAGGGAAAATAAAGAGTAACTACTTGAAAATACCCTCAGGGTTACAGGTTTAGCTCTCACTCTAATTAACAAGAAAAAATATGTGCCCGGTCACTTTAGGTGCATCTTGATTTCCTCATGCCGGTACAAAAGAGAATGGCGTAAGAAAAGGAAATGTAAAAATATATGTGAGGTCAAATCTTAACTGTTTGTTTGCAGGATCTCTTCTCTGATACGGGTCTTCCTCCCTTCTTGTGAGACCCACAAATAAGGGTTTCAATCTCCCTTGTCTTTTAATTAAGCGGTCTGCAGCATTATTGGACTTCTAGTCCTCAATTGTATGGCTAGGACAGAAAACAGTGAAGGCTTTCTCTTTTACCCTTCACCAGCACTTCCCGTGTCCGTCTGCCTCCTACACCCTCCTTCCTCTCTGCCCTCTCCCTCGTATCCCAATCTAGCCCCGGCTACTCACTCACTTGATGAGATGGCTACTCAGCATCCTCCAGGGTCATCCACCACTCGTCTGGTCCTGACTTGACCTCCTCCGCCTCCTGGTAGGGTCTTTCCAGCTTCTCCCAGATGGGTGCTTCCACATCAGTTTCCCTTCCAGGTGAAAACGTCTTCCTCTCGACTGGATACTTCCAAGCAATCCGTCCTTCTTTTTCTGATTCCGTTCAGTCCTCTCGAGGCTTTGCAACCTCGTTCCTTCTCTTCTCCTCCGGGGTCTGAGCTTCCCTTTTCTCCTTGTAGGTGTCTTCCCATTGGTCAACATCATGTACCTGTTTAAAGAGACAGTCCCTTTTTGTTGAATTGTGTGTTTAATCAACCTCTTTTATTTTTTTGTTTCCAGGCCCTGCTGCATCAAGGGACACCATCGGGAGGACAACCAGGAGGAGGATCGACAGGGGAGGATCCCCATGTAAGTAAATCCTCAAAATAACAAGATAAAAAAGTTGCATTGTTTAAAAAAGCTGCATTTTTCTCTAAGCAAATTAAATCTGTCAGTAATTCAAGTAAGGCACTGTTAAAAACTATTTCAAAACTTTCTTCGCCGCAACTAGGAAATCAGCAGTTAGTAGCCATCAAGTTTTTTTCAACAGAAAGTGGAGGTAATCTTCAATAAATTTTCTCCGGTAGACCAGAACAGTAATGATATCGGGCTGACGGTCCTGGTAAAATTTCCTTTAGGGAATTTGCTCATCTGACTGAGAACCAAGTTAAGTTGGTCATTTCTAGTTCAAAACCGAGATATACTTTGGACCTTTTGTCTGCCCAAGATCATGCACCTAGTACCTGACTCAGTAGCCCCCTACCTAGCCAAGATCGTTAGTGCCATTTTCAGTTCTAGAGTGTTTCATGAAGAGAACTCTAGTTGAGGGCTTTGGACTTACAACTGAGGAATACAGATTTAGATACAGGGGGGCTCACAAAACCCAAAACAATCCTGGAATGACTTTGTTGACTACTCAGTTAAAACACTAGATGGTTGGTTAACTTGACACAATGTGCATGATTTCAATGGATTTTACAATTTGTTTATGAAAGAACGTATTTTAAGTAATTGCACTAAAGAAAAGTTACATCACCATTAGATAGACCTAGGTCTAATTTCTCCCTAAGAATTGGGAAAGAAGGCAGACCACTAGGTCAAGACAAGGGTGACAAAAACAACCACTGGGGGTGACCAAAGCAAAGGGGTTACAAAACCTTCCCAGGCGAAAGGTGGTGAGAATCCCCAAGATAAAAAGCCTGAGTCTTCAAAAGGGCCCCAAAAACCTGCACCGGGGTGTGACCCAAAACTCTTCCCTGTCCAATAATAGGTACAGGGGAAAGAACTTTGATCCCTCAAAGGCCTGGTGTAACAACTGTTGGGTCGCTTTAACTGGAGATGCAAAATGTCCCAACACGAAGCCCCCTAGTCCTCCTACAGCTACTTCTGGTGTAGCCTGTCTCCAGAAGGGATCAGCAGTGTGCCAAGAGCAAATCAGGTAGCACACTGAACCAGTTCTAATCACAGAAGGGTAAGTTGAGTTTGACACTTTAGATGTGTGGTCCCCCAACTTAAAGAAGTACTTGCAATACCCTTGGATCAATGGAACTAGACTAGAAACCCTGAGGGATACAGTTGCCAGTGTCACTATGGTGAGAGATACACTGGTTTCCCCAGAGCAATACTTGATTGGGAAAACCTACACAGTCACCAGTGCTGACAGTATTACTACTAACCATGATATGGCTATTGTGGTACTAGACTGGGGTTACTGGCCTGAAACAGGTTGTGGTCTCTCCAAAGCTTCCAACTGCATGTCTGCTTGGTAATGACCTGGAAACCTCAGCATGTGCTGAGGTAGAATTAAACACCCATGCAGTAATGCTGGACATCCCTGTAATTGTGTGTGTGAAAACAAGAGCACAGAGCTGAAAGTAGGGCAAAAAAGAAGTGCTGGAGCCTGAAAGTGTGGCCCAACCTTCGAAGAGGAAAAGTAAGAAGAGTAGGAAACCAGCTTCTGCAGAGCAAAAGGATCAGGCCCCTCTCCTCGTGGAGAGTAGTTGGACACCCGAGAGGGAACTTGGTCCATGGAGCTTGACCCTTACCAGGTGAATTCTTAGGCCAGGGGGGCCCTCTAGGGAAGAGCTGTGCCTTGAACAGCAGGACTGTCCAACTCTTGAAAGCCAGAGGCAGCAAGCTGCTCAGCTGGAAAAGGACGATGTCATTGGTACCCACGGAGTCTTTTGGGAAGAGGGACTACTGTACACTGAGGCCACAGACCCCAACCTTGGAGCCACAAGAAGAGTGGTATTCCCTCAGAAATACAGGGAGTTCCTACTAAATTTAGCTCATGACACCTGCCTAGCTGGACATCTGGGCCAAACCAAAAAACTGGCCTGAGATGTCTCAGAAAGTAAAGGAGATTGTCAGCTGCTTTGTCACCTATCAGGCCAGTGGCAAAACAGGTGGACACCCAAAGACTCCCTTAATTCCACTACCAGTGGTTGGGGTTCCCTGTGAAATGGTAGGTGTGAACATAGGTCCACTTGAACCTCCCACAGCATCAGGAAACAAATTCATACTAGTGGTAGTGGATCATGTCATTAGGTATCCTGAGGCAATTCCCCTTAGGACTACAGTGGAAAAACACATAGGGTTTCTTCAGCCGTGGAAGAACCAAACTAAAATGCATAGGACCTGAATAGTAATCTGCCCATCTCCAGGCTACCCTTTCCAGCTAAGCTAGTAGAACAGACCATGAATGCACAGCTGGCCCGGTTTTGGAAGATAATCATTTGCTGGAAGATACACAGTTTAATATCCGAAGTGTCCACAGCACGGAGTTGGTGTTCATTTTGCCCACCGAGGAAATCAGGTATTCAGTGGATGGGGGCGGCAATGCTGCACTCATCCTGCTCGACCCATCTGCAGCATTTGATACTGTTATTCATGAACTATGGGTTGAGAGCAGAGCTCTGGCCCTGCTGCGTTCTCCTCTTAAAGCTAACAATAAATCTGTGTCTTTAGAATTCTACTCATCTGAACTCTTTTCGTTACCTTGTGGGATCCCCCAGGAATCCTCTTTAACCCGACTTTGTTTAATTTGTATGCTATACCACTGGCAATTGTGATCAAGTCCTTTGGGTTGTCGTTAGTCTCTTATGCTGACGACACAAAGATTGTGGTAGCGCTTTCTAAAAAGGGCCCAGACATGAGTAGCACCTTTCGGAACTGTATGAGCACAGTCAGCGAATGAATGGACAAAAACTGTCTCAAATTAAACTCTTCTAAGACAGAAGTCATCCTATATGGCAACAGTACCTCCTTCTGGACACCTTCGTGGTGGCCAGAAGAGTGCAGCCCCCTTCCGATACCAGCCAAGAAGGTCAAAAAGCTCGGGTGTTCTGATCAATGAAAATTAATATTTAAAGAATAAATAAACAGTGTCATCTCCGCATCCTTTTATACTCTACACAATATAAAGAAAATTGCACAATGTTTGCTGTTTGACCTGTTAAAGACAGTTGTAATTGCATTGGTCTTGCCCAGAATAGACTACTGCAATGGTCTTTATTCAGAAAAAGTAGGTGAACAAACTGCAAATTCTTCAAAAGTCAGCAGTTTGGAGTTTGATGAAGGTCCCTAGATTCCATTCAGCCTCGCAAGCCATTAGAAGGCTACATTGTCTTCCTGTAAAGAAGCAGATCATTTTTGAGGACCTTTGCATTGTTTTCGAGGCTCTCCATGGTCACGGGCCAACATATTTGAAGGAAAGGTTCAGACGGTACCAGCCTGGCAGGACTCTTCGTTCACGCCTGTCAAGAAATCTGGTAGACCCCCTTCCCCTTCAGGAGGCTGTCCTCATGGGGAGGCAAAGTTTTGTTTTTTGCACTGCTTATAACTGGAACAATCTCTGGCTGAACCTTAAAACAGCCACCTCTCTATCAAGTTTCTGGAAATCTCTGAAAATTTGGTTGTTTAGTCATGATTAGTTAATTGGTTTTAGTCACTAGTCAATGGTAAGCAGCATCACACCGCCAGGCATAAGTTACATTCTCTAAGTGTAAAAATCAATCAATCAATGGTGTGCCAACTGGAGGCATAATGCAGTAGCAACAGTCGGAGTACCCAGCCTGGATCCACCACCTTAACCATGTAGGAATTGATAAAATTATCTTTTAAGTCAGAGGCACTGACTGGAGTATCATTTATCGATACATCAGTTTTAAGACAACACATACAAGGTCTGTTTAAAATCAAAATGTTATTTCAAAAGTTTGCCCATCCACTTTGTGCACTAATGTATATTAAATACACTTAGCGCACAATCAAAAGTTAGGTACACTTTGCATTTTAGATATTATGTATGTCACAAAAATGCATGATGAATAGCGTAGTCCTTGTTGAATGAGGCTTCCCATTAACCAAAATTCAAGCCCATAATATCACCCTCAAAGAGATAAAATAAACCTAAACAATTTTAATTAGAACAAATATTATCTTAAAAAGTTTGCTATCAACTTTGACAATATTAACACACAAATTGAAGAAAATATTAATGTATTCAAATTGTTTTTTTTTTAATCTATACACAAACAAACATAGCAAGTAGCAAGAGAAGCCAGGCATAGACTAAGAGAGAGAACCACCGTAGCAGGAAGGCATAATTCCAGGTATAACAATTGCTTATTAAAATGCTGGTGCATTACAACCACAACAGACCACACAGAAATCTCCTAAGCCAACCACCATTCAGTCAAAACAACAAATGAATGGAGACAGGTAGAGACATTGGTATTTACCAGACGGGGCATGCCTTCTAGGCAAAGTTAATGCCAAGTGTTATCGAAAGTGCCTATTGGAACTCTTACTGCCCCACATTTCCATACCTTACAAAAATACATGCCAGTCCTTCAGCGTAAGCAAAATAGGTCCACATGTGAACTTAGTAGAAGGGTTGAGGATGTTAAAAACCCCATGTGTGAGGTAAACTCTATCACTAGATCTGGTATGTTTGAATTAATACAAGCAGTGTAGGACATGTGGCAAGTTATTGCTATTTACTTGAGGCTCACAAGCGTAGACAAAGGCACACAGAAAACGTTCAGCCTTTAGGCCACTGTGGTCAAAGACTGGCACCTTCTAAAGCAACTAGGTGCAGACATACTGCAAATATGCAAGGATAGATGGATCATTACAGAAGCAAAGTAGTCAGAAGCTTTGCACAAATACATTTGAGAAATTTCTGCTAACATGGTAAACAGATCTCCTACAACACCAGTGGAAAGTGAAGAGACTTCACGTGTATTTGTAGTAGTGTTTCTGTGAACTCAGAGACATCAATTACAATGAGTAGAAGAGCCCAGTGTTAAGGGAGATAGTAATGGATTTCACCTTCCTGCAAAGGAGCAAGTATTAGTAAACATTATGGAAAATAAATTCAGAAACATTTTAAATCATTGCTGATTAAAAAATGTCTGAAACTTTTTTCTTATTATGTCATAGATGTAAAATAAGATATCGCTATGAATTGCAAAACGAGGCTTATTTAGTTCTGCATTTTTTACCTTAAAGTAATTGTGTTTTAGTTCATTCTAGCATATTGGTCCTTCTGCCATTCTTTCCACATGCTGTCCTGGGTGGAAGTTGAGGGCACAGTCCCTCATCCCTAGACTCTTTATTAATGATGATTATATCTACAAACGCACATGTGGCTGTGAATTTGTAACCAGCAGTAGAATCATATTCTTTTGCACCCCCATTCTTTGGCAAACAACAAAATCTGCCTTTCAGCAAGCCAAATGTCTGTTCTATAACTGGCTTGTTTTACTTGTGAGTTGTTTAAGGAAATGCCTCTTTTTGCATGTCCACCTCCACATTTTTGATTGATGCTGCTGGTTTTTCGAATCTGAGAGTGCACTGAGGTCTGTTAACCAGATCTCAGTGCCAGTGTTCTAATCCTATTCAAAAGATATGTTGAATTGGATACACCCAATTGGCAAATACTGACTTACTTATAAGTCCCTGGTATATGATACCGAGGGCATTTAAGATAGAGTGTTCACCCAGGGCTGCAGCACTGTTTGTGGCACCCTGTGTGTGACAAGGACAAGATGGCTCCCAGCCTGCCACGGCAGACTGAAGGGGCAGTGTTTACACCTCTAGTTCAACTTTGCCATTGCAAAATGGGAAAGCCCCCACTTCCCTTAATGTTATATGTGCGACTCTCCTAAGGAAGGTCTATGGAGCCTTAGGGCAGGGAGCTATATAGAATTAAGTAGGACGTATAGTTTCATATGTCGTAACAGCAATACCTCCAAAATGTTTTTTTGCTGTGGAAAAGTCAATAGCCCAATTGGCCAACAGGGTACTGGCTGGCACCCCAGCCTGGCTAACCTCTGAATGGGAAATACCTATGTTTGTCAAGTAAGGTATCAAATTAATTGTGGCATTAAACACAGCATGATGTCCCAGTTGAATTTATTGCCACTATTAAGAAAGCCACTTTAGGAAGTTAGCCACTCCATGCTCCAGCCAGCTCTCTGCCCATCTGAAGAGATGTGTGAATGACTCCTTAGCCAAGGAACAAATGCATTTGCCACAGAGCAAGTTGTACCTCCTCTCCCAGGATGGCCTCTTGGGATGTTAGCCCAAAAGGCATGCTTCAAAGGGCCAACTGCAATAACATCCCTGAGCATGATGACTTTTGTTCCTGCACACAATTAGGAGACTGAGCCAGAGAGGGAAAACCCATCCCTAAAGTGGTTTACCCTTGGGGGTGTAGCCCAGTGCTAACCACACCTCTAGGGTGGGCTACCATGCTCCTGATGACCAAGTAAGGTTTGTGCCATTTTGAAAGGGCCAAGAGTGGGGCACTCTCGGATAGCTAGATGCCACACATTGCAGGAAACACGTCACTAGATAGGAGGGACCCAGTAGCCAATTGGCTAGTGACTGCGTTCCTCCCCCTGGGCTCTTTCCTGGGATAAATGTGACACCACTGGCACCCTGGCCTTCAGATCATGCTGGAATCAAAGAGAGGACTGAAAAAAGACTGCCCTGTTGCCCTCAACCTGCACACAGAGAGGCTGCATCATCGAGAGGACTGCACCTGTTGCACATTTTGCGGCTAGTGAGATTGGAACTGTGCCTGCGGCTCCTGGCTCATGGTAAAGATGGTTTCCCACCTTCACACATACCAGTGACTCCAACGAGCAGTTGACTGATCCCCTGGAACCAGCTTCAGGGACACAAGAGTTGAAAGAACACAAACCGAGAAGTTGGTAGCCACAGCATAAGTTTTGACGATACCAATTGCCGGATGCACAAAAGGATAAGTCCAAGATAGCCAAAATTTGCACCTGTGCCTACCGGGCCTGGGAGTGATATCAAAGTCCAGATTCATTGTACTCAAGGAACAATAGCCCTCACCTCAGGAATTTGCCCCAACCACATTGCAAGGGGACCAGTAGCGCAGCATCAGCTGTCCAGCTACTAAAACTTCGAGGGACCCAATCTCCATGACCAAAGTCACCCATGTAGCGAGGGACCACAACAGAGATGCCCCCGTCGACTGCACCATAACTGGAGCATCCTGTGAACATCGTTTGCCTGTATTCTTAGAATTGCGACCCCTGCAGTGATGTCTATGGTGGTTGCCCTGTAAAGTTTTGAACTTGCTTTAAAAGCACTCTGGGGGCAGCACATTCATGTGAAAAATGGAGTGGCTGCTTTGAAGATGCTCTGTTTTCACAGTGCAGGCGGTGACCTGGCTGCACTTTGAAGGGGAAATAGAGATCTCCTTGCAGGTGGGTGCAGTGAGTGACTGCACCCGCCTGCAAGAGGATTCTTTGGGGTCCATGGCACTCACTTTCCCCCATTCAGAGGGCTGACATTAGGTGTCGCACTCTCAGTGCGCCTCCTGAGAGCATCTTTGCCTCTGCGCCCGCATCTGCAATACGGTGCAGGCACAGAAGCAAAGGTATTCCCTCATCTGTATGGGGCACGTCCCCATGCAAATGAGACAACACCCTCTGAAGATAGCGCTGGAGCTTTATGTGTGTCAGTGCTATAGGTATTACAGAAGGGGCAGCACAAGCATCTGCAGCCCATTCTGTAAAACCAAAATGCCCCAGAGGCACGTAAAGCAGGCGCTAACACCCATTGCACCCCTGGGGCACTTGTATAATATGGCCCCTGGTGAGCAGGTAACTGTCCAAAGTATTGTCTCTGGCCCCGGAGACCTTTTCCCTGAAAGACAGGTTGCCCAACCCAGGTTGGAGTACCCTCACTAACTATTTTAATTTTTTTTTTAAAGTTTACAAGCTTTCTGTTGACCAGTGCTTGTTTTTAGTTGCCTTTAAAAGTGATAACATCTTCTAAAATCTGTATCTCCAGAACGCTCTGGTGGATTTGGATGATCAAGGTCTCAAAAAGTAAAAAAAAAACACTCAATTTTTAGTGCTGTTAAATGCTTTACACTAAGTTCCTTTGCTAAAGCTTTGCTCCTCGCAGACACAGCTATCCAGAGTTGAGCCAAGGTTAAGTATATGATGCAGACTGGACCCAGGATGGTATTTGTGAGTGGACTCCACGATAAGGCCCCACAGCCACATCTAATAGTACACCCAAATCTCATAAGTTGCATTAATCCTCCTGTCTCCAGCTCTCTGTTGACTTAAGTATGGTGGCATTATCAATAGGCATAGGCTATAGGCAATGTCATTTGAAATGGGAAGGTCAGTATATATTTAGAAACATCAAACGACCCCTAAATATCTTAACTAAACATTTTAACTTTATGTATCTTTACAAAAGCAGCCACCTTTCTTCGAGCTTTCCTCTTCGCTAGTGAAAAAGGATATAGCGGTCATGCACGCTTCCTTGAGACTGTGCAACAAGCACAATGATGAAGCATGTGGCTTTGCATACTACTTGTAAATTCAGGCAGTGTTGGTTCTTATGATTTATGTAAAGGAACTAATACCCTGAAGGGGGCAAAGAAGGACTAGGGATCTATCCACACACCCAGTGACATGTGGAAATTGTGCAATATCCTAAAATTGGATATTATTTGCCTGTAACACAGTAGGAGGATTTGGAAAATGTATATGTACATTTTTTAGTCCCATCAAAGCATCTTAAAAGTTCCTGAAAACCCTTCAACAGACCCTTCTGTGATATGCCCCCAACAGCTGCACTATATGCTGGTAGCTACCAGAGGCTAGTAAGTGTAAGCAATACGAAACTTGAATATCTGATATTGCGTCACTGCAATTGTCACACCTGGCTAGAACAGATCACTGTCAGCAAGAAAATTCTCTCCTTTCTTCTCCTCCTCCTCCTCCTTTTCTGTTCTCAAAGGCTGCTCATTCTTGTCATCATAGCATAGAGTGTCACCCAGGGGTGTGCTTCGAGGTGGGGGATGTTTGGGGTGTTACGCTCCCCTAAAAAATGTATTCTGTAGTAAATAGTTGAGTACAGGGAATTTCACTCAGGTACGGAGACTTATCTTTCGAATTTCGCTCTGGATTTTTACATGCACACCGAGACAAAAACACACATGTTACACAAACTCTCTCTCTCCCTCGTCTCTGCCTTAAAACTAGTTTTGTTTGAAAACAATTGTGTTTTAAATTCCCTAACAATTCACTCTCCTCTCTCTTTCCTCTACCTCATAAGCCCTCCTTGTGTCCTGCTTCTCATAATGTATTGGGGTCTCAGTGAAGTTGTCGTTTTGGGGGCCAGTTTTCTGCTGACGTTTGTACCCAGATGGGACCCTTGTCCCAGGGTTTACCTTCTGTCATCCCCGCCCTCCTGCCGTGCCAACAGCGCTGTGTTAGAGTTGCGCTGACCCTGGTGAGACACCATGTCCCAGGGTGCCCCACGCTACCATCAAGTGGCCACAGCTGCAGGGGAGGAGCTACCACGCACTGAAAAGCGCTGCCGCCTTCCTACGGCGCGGGTCTCAGTGAAGTTGTCGTTTTGGGGGACAGTTTCCTGCTGACTTTTGTATCCTGGTGGGACCCTTGTCCCAGGGTCTACCTTCTGTCATCCCTGCCCTCCTGCCGTGCCAACAGCGCTGTGTGAGAGTCGCGCTGACCCTGGTGGGACTCCATGTCCCAGGGTGTCCCGCGCTACCATCAAGTGGCCACAGCTGCAGGGGGAGGAGCCACCACATGCTGAAAAGAGCTGCAGCCTTCCTGCGGCGCGCGTCTCAGTGAAGTTGTCATTTTGGGGGGCAGTTTTCTGCTGACTTTTCTACCCTGGTTGGACCCTTGTCCCAGGGTCTTCCTTCTGTCATCCCTGCCCTCCTGCCGTGCCAACAGCACTGTGTGAGAATCGTGCTGACCTTGGTGGGACTCCATGTGCCAAGGTGCTCCGCGCTACCATCAAGTGGCCAGAGCTGCAGAGGGAGGAGCCACCACGTGCTGAAAAACGCTGCAGCCTTTCCTCGGCGCGGGCCAAGCCCGGGCCGTGCCCGGGCGGGCATCCTTGCCCGTCATCGACAGGAAGAGACAGGACAGGGCCACCCCCCTTGGATCTCCCTTCCGTATACCAGCTGCCCTGAGATCACCGCCATCAAGTACATCGCTGGACTTGAATCCTATCCCACCTCAACAGCAAGTAGAAAGCCACACTTGGGAGACTTTGGAACCTTATCATCTTCCTTTACTGTTAACTATGACTGAGTGATTTTTTGCCTGGCCGCTAGATAAAATTGCCCCAGGGGATCCCTAGTTTGGAAACTTATATGTGTCCTGCTGTGTGCTTGTCTATTACTTGTATCTTAACCACCAATTCTATCTGTCTAGCCAGAAGTAAAAGGGGAGCTTTTGTTTAAACCGAAATGGGGAAGCCCACCTGTATTGCTAAAAAAAAAAAAAACTCGGGCTCAAGCCACCGTTCCTACTCCGCCCACCCCCGACGTCAATTGAGAAATTGTTGCAATGGGCCATAGGTGTTGTTTCTTTTGAAATTGAACGAACTGAAAGGCGACTATTAATCACCCCTAACGTTTTTCCACTCACAACGAACCCACCCAGTGCAAACACTCCTTCCGGCTTGTTGCCACCTGGAGACAAATTTATTCCCCTCCCATACCAAGAGGACCCTGCATCGGACCCAATAACACTGTCTGATGAGGGTACGGGCACTCGTAAGAAGGGGAAGCGTAAGCAGACAGCTGGGAAGGCAACAATGAATAAGAAGGCAAGAACAGGAAGTGATCCAGGGGCAGAAGACCCTGCTAATCGGGACCTTATAACAGAACCTATACTAGTCCCTAGTACTGATCCCAAGTACCCAGTTTGGGCGCAGTCATTACTAGCACACCTATTGATTAAACGTGATCAGGCAAGAGGTTGCCCCCTTAGCTGATCAATTAAAATCTTTGACATCTATGGTAACCATGAGGCAAATGCAACCTACCCTTATTGCAACATTACCTACAGGGAAGGGTGGCTGCCAAACCCCTAATCTTGATTCTAGCATGAGGACATCTACAGATAAACAGGTAACCATTGGCACCCAAGATCCTAGTACAAGACAGTCCATTAGCCGAGGTCATAGCACTACCTCTCAGCCCCCTGTCGCAGAGTGCGAGCACGAGCGCTTCATAAATTCCACACCGAGAATAGCTTGCGATACGGTAGAGAGTGCCCAACCAATGGCCCGCACGCTGAGTAACCACCAATCTATCAGTACGGGGGCGGCCTCTGGTATAAGCAGTGAAGAGCTAGGGAGTAAGGCTGATCCTGCCAACCATAAATCTCCCCCCAGAATCATTACCTTATGAAGTTGTTTTAAATGCGGTCCCTCCTCTAAATGGTTCTCAGAGGGGGATGTATGATGATACAACGCTTGCTTTTACATCGCATGCCTTTACAACGCGGTATTTACAACGAATACCATTAGAACGCATAGTGCTTTTAGGTGCTGGATAGTGATTTATTTAATGTACTATTGCAACTCCAGTCCCCGTGGATAGTAGGGAAGGTGTTGAATAATATATTAAATACATTCCCTATCCTAGAGCGCCCCCCAGCGCAATGCGTTGTAATGGTTTGCGTTGTAAAAGTTGCATCGTAAAGGCACTGCGTGTTAAAAGTTGCGTTGTAAAGGATGTTTCCCTCAGAGGGAGACACAGTTAGAACTTAGGAATAAGAGTTTATTTTGGATAATAACACACAGGCAGCTCCCCTATGAGAGGGCTGGGGAAATCCTTATGGTGCGGATAGCGGATTGGGTGGGACCAAATAAAAAATCTAACTCGGGAGACTGGGTGGTTGTTAACTTCAAAACCCCCAGAGTTTTTCTACTTAATAATAGAACTACCCCTGTAGAGTCCCGCACAGGAGTGAGAGCGCTCCCGCTGGATTACTTCTACTCCAATTGTTCTAACTCTGGCAGGGCAAAAACTTTCTAGGGGCACCCTGAACAGAGGGAGGAGGGACGGTACCTAGCCCACAGACACATTGCCAGTAGGTCCCTGTTTTTTAATTTGCCGGTAAGCAATCGATACGAGCCTTTGGAAGATTTTGATTGACCATTAAGTACACGTGGCATGTGCTCCCTCAAGAGTAGAGAGAAACATCTGGAAGGGAGCATGCAGATAGCCAAGGGGAACACCAAGTGGACACCATCTGTCGTGCTGGGCACCGAAATAGGGAAACGTGTGCAGCTTACCCTGGGGAGTGGGGTCCCGGTGCAACAATCTTTTTCTTTCCCACTAGGGACTGCATTTATCAACCCTCTTAACCCCCCTAATGACACCGCAAAGTTTCTGAAATTGCTTAAATATAACTGAAACTCCCTCTGACCACTTGCGGGGAGCCTCTAGCTCAAGTAGTGTCCTGAAGATTTTATCTTGGAAATTAGCTGGCATCAAGGGCAAACTTCCCTGTCCTGAGTGGGGTCTGTTTGTGGACCAGTTCGATGTGTGCCTGTTCCAGGAGACATGGGCAAGAGATGGTTGTGCAAGGGTGGGCTTTGTTACATTCAACATTCCAGCTACCACTAGAGAGAGGGGCAGGCCGTCTGGTGGATTATCTTTTAGGGCAGCCTCTCATGTGGGCCGTAAACCTACCACCTTAAACAGCTTCTCTAATGATATTCAATCGGTAATGCTCACCTTTCCCTCTAAATTAAGGTTTGTCATCATTAACGTCTATTCGCGGCCCGTAAGCCTGGCACACGAATCAAAAACCCTTGAGGAATTCAACTTTTTTATTCTGACGGTGCCGCTCAACTCAAGGCTGATAGTCAGGGGAGACTTAAATTGTCACTTCGAACCTCTTTTAGGCATTCACAATGTGATCATTAACAAGGAGGACTTGCAGTGAGCTATCCCTGATCCACAAGCCCATCCGGTTAAGACACGGTCTCCCCTAGTTCTCCAAATAATGCTATCCTCTTAAACCACTCCATGAGGGCTTGTAACTGTCGTACACCTTCAGATAGGCTGGGCAAACCTACATTTAATAGAACCGGCCAGGCTTCTCTTATAGATAGATTATATTTTGGTAGAGTGTAGTTCATGGTATAGGGTTTTGGATTTCTATGTCATCCCACGTGTTGATAGCGACCATAATGCCCTGACATTTTCTCTGAAGGTCTCGGACTCGGGTATTCTCCCTGCTATCAATTATCCCTTGGATGATAGGCTAACCCTCACCAGTAACAGGAGAAGAATTAAGTGGGGGGTAATAAAACAAACACCCGAGAAGCTGGGAACATTATATGAAATGGTTATACCAACTCTGCAGGAACTCGGCAGTGTGCCCGCTAACTGGGACAATCCAGCCCTTATCCAGTTGATCGCAGCACTCCATAAGAAGCTGATAGATAATTTAGCCGATATTCTAAACCTGATTGCCCGCTCCAAAAAAACTAAAATGGTAACCCATACGTGGTTCAATGACAGCTGCCGTAAGGTCAAACGCGTGCTACTAGTGATGTTGGCGTTGACTCATCGCAAGAAGATAGCATCCAATCAACGCAGGGTGTAACTCATCTGACGAGTGTTCAACCACAGCTGCAACGTCAACCACAGGTGCAACAAGGAGAGGCGCAAGGAGAGGATGTAAAGAGAGGCGCAAGGAGTGGCGCAAGGAGTGGCGCAAGGAGTGGTGCAAGGAGTGGCGCAAGGAGTGGCGCAAGGAGTGGCGCAAGTAGTGGCGCAAGGAGTGGCGCAAGTAGAGGCGCATGGAGAGGCGGAAGTAGAGGCGCATGGAGAGGCACAACTGCCCACAATGCTTGTTCCTCCAGAAGTAGGGGCACATCAGGAAATCGAGATTCATGCGGAGGTATCATCCGAGCAAGCCACTCATCCTGTTGATCCATTGTCTTTCAGATCCCCAGCAAGAAAAAGGTCAAGGAGGGCTAGTACAAGTTCTTCTTCAAGCCCCCTTCCTTCTGATGATCTAGATCTTGATTGGAACCCAAAAATGCAGTTTGAGACGGAGGCACGCCATGAGCCGACAAAGGTATATAAGCCTAAAAGGAAGGTTCCAGCAAGGCTTTCACTTATGGGTGATGACGACGAACAAGAAGTAGAAGTGGTGTTTTCTGCTGCTGATGAACAGTCTGACAATGACGGAAGAGTGCTGTTCACACTATCCACCTGACAACAGATATGTGGACCAGTTGCCAAGCCCTTGATTACATGTGCATCACTGCACACTGGGTCTCTTTTGCAGGGGTTAGAGAAAATATGTCTGCAGGTGTTGCTGACACTGCCATAATTTTTCAAGCTTGTCGGAAACATGCCATGGAGAAATCTCATACTGCAGTAAACATTTTGGAGGAGTTTAACAGTAAGGTCTTTGAATGGCTGCATCCAAGAAAACGCATAATTGGTTATGTTTCCACGGATAATGGCAGTAATATAGTTAGGGCCATTAATGATGGTGGCTATTTCAGAGTGCCGTGTTTGGCGCACAGTATTAACTTTGTTGTTCAAGATTCCTTGAAAAAAGAAAACACAGTCAGCAAGTTACTGACCACCTGCCGAAGAATCTGTACACATTTCAGCAATTCTTTTAAGGCCCGGAAGCAGCTGAGGTAACTTCAACATGACCTTAGAGTGCCAGTCAGAAGACTCATCCAGGAGGTGGTAACACGTTGGAACTTAACCTTCTATATGCTTGAGCGTCTTTCTGAGCAGTGCTTGGTAATCAATAATTATGTCTTTGCACGGGGTTCTTCTATGAAAGACATGAGGCTAGATTTGGAGGAATGGGACCTAGTTAAAAGCCTGACAGACATGCTTCGTCCTTTTGAGGTCTTCACGCGTGAAGTCAGCAGGGGGGACTGTAATTTGGGCAAAGCTATCCCATTGTTGCGCAAGCTAGAGCACCAACTGAAGGCGGTGTCTTCAATGTTCAAAGATGAAACTGACAAGCAAGACGCATAACCGTTGGTGGAGAGCTTATTAACCCGCCTAGTTGACAATGAAAGGCTTAAAAAAATACATACAGAACAACATTACATTTGTGGCACTATTCTGGATCCACGGTACAAAAAGGCACTGGCCAGCAAAGCATTCATTCCTTTCACTGAAGCAGATGTTTCAAAGTACAAACATTGGCTAGCTCTGTCAGCCACTCGGTTCGAAAAAGAGCGGCAGGAAATTGAAGGAACCGGCAGAAGTATTACTGAATCAGCAGGCCATTTGGCGTCACGGTCCACTTCTGTGGCCGAAGGCACTTTCCCTCACAGCCGTTTCCTACACCAGCAACCGTATCATCATCCTCACCTGCATCTGGCCCAACCATAATATTGTTGGAAGCGGATTGGATAACTCATCAAGGGTTTGCTAGTTCTAGTGCGATGCAAAGGCCACAGATGGTACGCAAAGTGGAGCAGCCCTGGATGACCTTGAGTGGATGGTGTAGGCCTATCTGGATGACCCAACAGAGGTCTACATTGATCTCAACCCATTGCTGTATTGGTTTGAGAAAAGGGGTCAATGGCCACTGATCACCAAGCTGGCTCTAAATTATTTGCCTTGCCCACTCGCAAGCGTGTCTTCTGAACGTGTTTTCAGTGCTGCTGGTGCCATTGTAACTTCAAAAAGGACCCGCCTCTCGCCCAAAAATGTGGAGAGGTTAACAATGATCAAGATGAATCAGCACTTCATACCACCAGATTACATAATACGTGAATCCACGCAGGAAGAAGAGGACACCGACTCAGGTGACGGAAGTTATTCTCTGTTAGCTGACCTACTCCCGTCTCAATTCACAGAGTTTGAGGACAAACTATACTTCCCTGACACCTAGGCCTGAAACTGACTTCCTTTTTTTTTCGTCCTGACTCCTTATTCACTTTTTCTCCTGTGTGTCTTTCTTTGTTTTGCAACCTTTACCACAACAAAACTCTAATCACAATAAATCCATCAGCAGCACTGCCTATGTCTTATTTCCTTATTGAAGGTGCCGCTGTCTGCAATCCTGAAGTTCACAAGTTCACAACTCAGTCATGCTCCTCTATCCTCCTCCTCCAGACTCCCCCTATCCATTTCCCTCAAGGCAGATGGCTGAATTAGGCAGAATGAAGAAACTGTCGCTTCGTAGACGAGTCCCCTCAAAAGAACGGGGAATGTAATTACTGACTATATGCTTATTGCTGACAGTTACTTCTGAAATTGACACGAGAGGCTGCCCTGTGGGCCTTCACTGTAAGGACAAGATGCGGACAAAAAGTGGAACAGGTAATGAATAATAAGATGGCATGCAGTGGACAGCACTGGCTGTCTGGCTCTAATAAAAGCAATTGCTATTTGTTGTGCATGAAATGAATCATCATATGTCTTCTGTTATTATCTAATCTTTTACACACTAAATGTAACTCAAGTCTACTCTGTTTTTTTTTTACCTTGTTTAATTCAAATTGTACTTCTACTGCAGGGGGCAGATGTGCAAAATGTCCTTGGACTCACTGTGTGTGTAGACTGCGACTGCATGAACAACATTGAGTTTGCCAATATACCATGATGATGATGAGTCTTGATGATCAAAGTTACATAATATATTTTTTCTTTACAGTCACTCACTGGGATGGATGGATCATCATCGTCGGTTTACGGAAGAACTATGGCCATTTTGTGAGTGGTAAACAGGTAAACCAGTCAACAACAACTACAGCAGAACTACATGTCTGTCTAGTCGTGGTATGGAGAATTCGAGCCAGTGTAGTGTTGTTATGCCAGAGTCCAGACAGCCGTTCTTGTAATATTGCAGCTATGTGGCTTGCTGCATACAATTAGATATGCTTTGTCGGTCTGTGTCACAGAGGTATGCTACATCCGGTTGCTTCACTCAGTGTGCCTGCCTTGACCATCTGCATGGCCCTGGCCAGCTGTGCTGTGTGCTAATTAATATCCTTGAAAAGGAGACTCAGAGTTTGCACTTTAGAAATTATGCTTATATGTAATACTACTGTCGTCTCTGAAACTGAAAGTGTTATTTTTGCACTACGCACTGTACCTTATATTTTTTTCTCCGTTGTGTTTTTTAATATCACTTCCTGTTTTGCCATCAACAATTACAGGCCGGCTTTTTCCCTGTGCGATGGGAAAAACGATTAACTCAGGCTTACCATTAGCGATCCGCAATTCCGCATCTGCCAGGCGGGCAGTGGACAGTGTGTCTGTCTGGTCACCAAGATTGATCAACGGAGCGTCAGATGGAATGGAGGAGTACCGCGAATAAGAGGAATGGCTGGATGCATGCAACTTCCCAAATTGAACAGGACAACTACAACATACAGTTACAGTATCCTCTTCACTTCTCCTTATCTTTTAAATAATGTTATTGTTGTGAACTTCTATGAGTGTGACTCTGTGCGTTTGTTTGCTCTCTGCTTCAAATTCATCCCTCCAGCTATTTGATAAGTTTCTTTGCTATTTTTAAAACTAATTTAATGTACTAACAAGTGTTTATTCTCTCTGAGGGCAGATAGGCAAGTGAAATTGCGTAATTACTGCAGACATGTACTGTCAAATTGTTTCTTCATAGTTAGTAAGTTGTAGTAAGTACTACTTTCCAGTAACCTAACCATCCATTTAGCAAACAACTTCATGCATGCAGTAGTGCACTTCCGTTATGTCCCTTAAAAGATTTATGGATATCTTCGTATCCAAAGATTTGTTTTTCTTCATTTATTGTTTGACCATGCTATGTTTTTTTTCCCTCTCTCCATAAAACTTTCCCAAAAACCCACATTCCCATTACATTTTCAAACCGTAACCCTCTCCCCCCGGGCTGTGTGGTTTTCATTGAGGTGTGACTAAATGACAACAATAATTCCACACACTTGCTGGGGAGGATAAGGTCAAAGCAACAGAAAATCAATTTCAAGGCTGGTGAAGGAATCCGAAGATATATTCTTACTGTGTACTGTACTATCTATCGTACTGTTCTAATGCTACGCCCAGGCCACTCAGTGTTTCATTTCCTTTTTTTTCATATGCTGCTACTGCCAGTGTGTACCACTTCTACTACCACCACAACGATGACATTTCATCTGTCCAGGATTCCATAGCAAACCTTAATCGCCATTTGTCATGCACCCAGCCCTGTGCCTAGCCCTATTCTCAAACACGAATCACAGGTAAGATAAGCATTTTGGGGGAGGAAGAATAATGGAGTAGGAGGAGAGGAGAGACTGACGGTAGTACTAATAAATTAGTAGGACAATTGAATTCACTAACTCTGTCAGTGGAGATACTCCTCCGGGAGTTGATTCTAGCGCTATATAAACCCACAATTAAAGTGGCACTTTTGTACAAATTTGGGCCATTAGACAATTTGAATCAACTAGCCAGTTAAGTTTCAGGAAAACAAACGTACAGTTAAACCCCCCGCCTCCCCCACAAAACAGTAAAAATAATGCGTATGCTATGTTTAAGTAGAGAAATAAATAATTATTGGAGCCCAAACAAAAATAAACTATCCCACAAGAAGACCTGACCTAACCCCAACCAATGTCCATGAATCAAATTAGTCCCAAAAAGTCCAAAAACCCCAACGCCCAAATCCCACCCTCCAAAAGTCTTTAAAAAAGGGGCAAGGGACAGTCTCTCCTCTACTTCCGCCGGTGGTGTCCTTTGGCCAGGTCGTCACGCAGCTCTCTCCGGAGGTCCTTAAGCAGGGCTTTCTGCCTCACCACCTCCTGCTCAAGGTGGGACACTATCAGGGTCAAGCAGTGCACATGACCCTTGCACTTGCAGGTACTGTGGGGGGCAGCTGTTGTTTTTGCTGCTCGGCGGTGGCGGGTGACTGCCGGACTGCGGCTCCGTACCGCTGGAGGTTTGCGCTGACCGTATGACCCAGGGGCAGCGGAGGAGGATGCAGCTGTCCTGGATGTTGTTGTTGACTGAGACTGCATGTCCTCCTCTTCCTGAGCCACCAGCCGCCGATATTCGGCGACAATTGCCTCCAGCTTCCGTTGCCGGGCCCGTCTAGCTAACTCCTTCCTAGTTAGTTTAGAGGATTATCTATATGAAGAAAGAAAAACATAAAATAATTCAGCAGAAAGTTGCACTAGCAACTAGCAAGCACAGTACATATTATTTGTGGCATGTATCTATCTAACCTCCCACTTCGTCGGCCTCTGCTATAACATTAGTGGGAGTTTCAGGAATTCTACTAGCACTATATGGACTCACTACATTAGACTCAGACAGTACACCAGTCTTCTTCTTCTCTCTTGTTTAGCGAAATTGGTACGTAAACTTGTGGAAGCCGGCATAATGCCAGCGCAGTCAACTTGCACCCAAGAAAAACAGACGCAAGCCATGATGACACAGACTTGCGTTACTGTTACCAGTCCAGTGCATGCAGATGGTGAAGCTCTTACTTTTCTATTATGGGTGGCACTGGCCATACTCTGTTTCAAGGGCTACTGCTCAATTAATTTAACTTTCACCCTGGTGCCCCTGAATACTACAAAAGGAAAATGAAGAAGATAATATGATATTCTATCCCTTCACAGGATATTTGCTTACATATGGGATGACTTTAGGTGCTTTGTTTTTGATTGACTGAACACCGATAGGCATCGCATCAATGTCAATGACAGAGTTGTAAAAAATGTTTAACAGAGGTAGTGAGTGGTCCCCGTAATCGCCGGATATATGCTGTGCTTGCAAACTACTGTTACTAGTCATGGTAGTATTCTGAAAAATTACAACTTCTTTCCTCAGCTTTGCTACTCTGGCACGGACGTGCAGTGTTACATGCTCTTCAAAGTAACACTCTTCATCCAGTGACCATCTACTCTGTCTACATACACCTATGCTATCTATGAGGAAGATACCATCCAGGCATCCATCCATTCAAAGTAAATGTCAATCATTCTTCTTAATGTCTCAACTGGACAAACCTTACTTTTTCTCTCCGAAAAAACCACCCTTTTTATTTTATTTTGTAAACCGCCAGCCATGCATCCATGCTTGACTTGCATTTGAATTTGAACCAAAGGATATATTGCGCACACATACTGTTTCTGTTTCACCCACCAGAAGAAGTCCTCTTTTCTTTCTCCTTCGACCCATCCTTGCTTCAGCCTTCAACCGGCCATGCATCAGATTCCAATTTCCCAACCACCTCGGGCAGCATTCAAAAACACGTATCATTCTTTGCCAGTCATTAATTTTAACTCGCTCATCCTTACTTACACCCTTCTTTCCCTTTTCGTTCATCCCATCCATCAAGTTCATCTCTGATCTGACATGGCTTCTCAATTAACTTTCGCAGCTGAGTTGAAGTGAAATTTAGAGGAAGCCATTGGTTACTGTTCAACTCCCGCCGCTAATGCTATTGCTAATGAGAAGTCAAGGGTGACTGTCTTCTACCTGGTTGACAAAAACTTAGTTCTAAATTTGTAAGTCTTCTTAACAGTAAAGTGTACTTGTACTGTACAACATATACACCCCTGCAGAGAGCCTACTCTGCAATCTCAATAAGTAAGGAATATAATAGCTTACCACTGCCCGCCACTACCCTGGCATCCCCCACAGAAGTTCCTGCTGGCTGTGGCACCACATCCACCCCTGGAGTGCCCTCCTCCGCACTGGCCCCGGCACTGGTGGATGGCTGTGCCGATGGTGTTACGCCTAGAAAATACATTTAATATTTTTAGATGCCATATACACCACTCCCTATTTTGTCTATGAATAAAACATTTTTACTAGTACTACATAAACAAATTTAATAACTTGTGACTCTCTAGTCTAAACTAAAAATGTCCCTTTCTTCAGGGAAGGGTGTTTTTTATTTATGCTTAGCCATAACATGTGATGCTACACTTTTTGGCACAACTGATGAATGCTTGCTTTTTAACACGCACCATTTTTCTCCAAACAGACAGAAGCTTCCCTTCTACGAACAAGAGCAAGATCATGATGATTAGTCGGAGTCGTCAA
Source organism: Lissotriton helveticus (assembly GCF_964261635.1). Lineage (NCBI taxonomy): Eukaryota > Metazoa > Chordata > Amphibia > Caudata > Salamandridae > Lissotriton > Lissotriton helveticus. Next base: position 309,155,137 of record NC_136071.1, read on the forward strand.
CAATTCATCCCCACCAAGACTTTAAGTTCCAACCAGGTGAGGGCTCTCCCACAATTAATGTGTGAAATCAACCACTTTTCAGTCGTTAACCGTTTATCTCATATGACATTGATTTTAATAAATGTTTTTATATAATGCACAATTTAAATTTTTACAGAGTACACACAGAGCTAGATGTTCTACTTTTAATAAAGCTTTAAAACTTACATAGACTGTGGTTTTTGGTCATGAGTGAGTGAGAGAAAGGGTTTGCAATTTGCAAGCATGAGTCTGTGACTTTGAGAGGTCGGGACTCTGACTCCGTAGTATTATGTTCTGGGTTGTATAATCATTGAGGATCATCGCTGCATTTGGGAGCTAAATAAGGACTCTGACACACTAGCTAGTCAGTAAGGAGATTGGGGGTTCAACTTCTGTTATGACTGAGGTATGTGGAAAGTCTAACTGCGCCTATTATCACCAGTGCCCTATTTCATGTTCATAGTTCTGTATGTGCAGAATAGTCCCTGCAACAGTAGTAGTAGTATGTCCTCCTATTCAATCCAAAAGTAAACCAGTATCTTATTCTTGGTGGCCATTGATATTTTATTGTTGGGAATTGTCAAAGCATAAACATTTTGAAGACTTCAATAGACATTATGGACAACCCAGAGGACTGCACTCAGTTCCTAGAGCTCTTGATGCTGAATAGGAGTTTTGTTTAACACCTCTTGCCAACTGTGCAAGCTTAGCTAGCTACACAGACAGACTAATGATAATCTAGTAGTAGCACAGACAGTCATAGTAGAGGCAGGATAAGAATATAGAAACAGTCTACAAGTAGATCAAAGACGTTATCGAGGCTGGAACACAACAATGACATGGCTCAACCTGGGACGGAAAACATGGCGGCCGCAGGCTAGCGCGGCTAGCTCGTCCCAAGCAACCCTCTGATGCACTGTGATACTGCTGGCGCCGAACGCTGACATTTTTCGGATGGAATCCTATTCAGAGACAGCGAAGCTATCAAGTAATTTCCGCTTCTTGCAAGAAGGGCCGCTGAATTATTCTTTTCCGGCTGACCGGCTCTTTCCTTTTCTTGTGCTTCCCTTACGGATGTGTTTGGCCGCAGACTCGCGACCCCTCCCCCCCGCCTCCTTGCCACGGTGGAGACTAGCAGCCGTGGAGCTCAGGCGTGGCCACACGGCTGCGGCTCGGGGGCCCCTTAGAGGAAGATTGGGCAGTAGTAGAGCAGGTGAGGCTGCCGACTACCAGTCAGTGCTCCCCAGAACATTTTCAGCAAATCCCGGCGAGGGCCAGCTGGAAGTATTCCCAGCAAAGAAGAAGAGTTTGGGGCACTGGAGGTCGGTGAATTACCCGGAGAACTGGCACCGGTAGCATCAGAGGTGCCTAGAAGTAAGGTTGGGGGGCGGAATAGGGGCGCAGGGGCTGAAAACGTAAATAAAACAATAAATAAAAAGCAGACTCCTAAGAATATAAACAAAAAACAGGGGAGAGGACAGAAAGCCTGTAAAAAACCACAGGTTCCAGAAAGCACTGCAAGGGTTGAGATATTGACGAAGAAAGGAACAGTGGAAGTGGAGGGTGAGACTGTTACTGGGGCAGGGAAAGGAGTAAGGAAGTAGGCAAAGATACAAAAATCAAGGGCGGTTCTCAGAGAGGGGCTAACAATAAGCACACGAATAACAGCACTGTACGTGTCACCCCATCACTGCGCTCCTTTTTTAAAGTGTTACCCCAGGTATTAGACATCTTACCAGTCATAGCTGCACCTACACCCACACCTTTGCCCACATCTTCATCTGTACCCGTACTTGCTCCTTTCGAGCCTATCTCTATCATAGAGCCAGGGATGGCTGAACCTTTTCTCATCCCGGAAGCCACAGCCGAAGCTGTTGGTGGTGCTGAGAGTGCATTAACAGTATTGGAAGAGGCATTATCTGTTGACAAAGGTGGTGATGACCCGGGTGTAAAAGGGGTTGGAAACACGCTTGAGGCCCTGGTTGCATCAATTACATCAATGAGGGAGGAGATAAGATGCGACTTTTTGGTTTCTAAAACTAACCAGAATGAGATAAGGGCATCATGTGAGGTCCTCGAGAGGAAAGTGGATGGTCTATGTGAAAGAACAGAGGCGCTGGAGAGGTCTGTGGGGCTGTTGAAGTCCAACCTAGAGATCGCTGAGTCAAAAATCCAAAATCTTCAGAGAGAGGGGGATGCTATGCGGGAGAGGGTCGAATGGCTGGAAAACTACTCACGGCGTAATAACCTTCGGCTCTTGAGAATCCCGGAAGGAAAGGAGAGTGGAGACGTCAAGGCCTTCGTGATTAAACTGCTGAAGGACTCCCTAAATCTCGAGGAGACAGCCAAGGATCTAGAAAAAGATATACAACGGATACATCGGGATCCTTTCCGTCTAAACCCTGGTAGAACTAAATCTACAAAGATTCTGATTAACTTTCTCACATATACTCTAAAGGAGAAAATTCTAAACCTTGCGCTGAAAGCCAAAACGTTAAAGGGCCCAGACTTCTCTTTTGAGGTACGGTCTGACCTTTCTAAATCTACATTGGATAGGCAGTGGGAGCACGGCCAGAGAATGGACAAGTTTAGGTCCTTTGGTGCAACAGTGCAAATGCGGTTCCCCGCATTTTTACGTGTAATGTATAACAACAAAATGCACAATATCCGATCCCCTCTTGAGGCCGATGAACTGCTTGAGTCTATTAGAATTCACTCTTGCTCTCAGGGCGTAAGCTAATATAGAAACACTTAGCTTTAGCTCTAGTACCGGTTTTAGCTCCAGTCACCACCTATATACATAAGTTACTCTATTGGCTTGAGAGTCCTTGGATGTATGTCACTTCCCTTTCTTGGGTTAGCGAATAGAGGGAATGTTGGGTAGGATTTACTTAATCTAAAAAAATATATATATATATATTAAAGGAAAGAATTGATGTAATCATCACAAAGAGGTGCTACTAAGTATCAAAAATCAATATAAAAAAAGGGGAAAACAAATTAAAATGAATTAAAAATAAAATAAAATAAGGGGTTTCCCTTTCTAACACTAGGTATGCTCCTCTGTAGTGTCTTTTCCGCCTTCTCTGGCAAGCAATTTGACTTGGCTCCAGTAGTATAATACGGTGCAGAAGGGGGAGGGCTGTTAGAGGGCGTAAATCTGGCTATACACCAGGCCTGAGTAAGTTTGGGAGGGTTTTCCAAGAGGGGGGGCACGTGTGGGGGCATTTTTGGGTGGGGGGGAATTGACAAAATATCCTCATGAGTCTGTCCTTTTCAATCTATCTACGTGTCTAAGTTGCACATATATCCAGGTTCAGTTCAGTAAGATTGCCAGGTGGTTGAGTCCAGGTTACCACGACTATGGGATGAGCTGCTTTGCAAAGGTGAGGGAGATGGAGATGGATGTAATATTATGACCTCAATTTAATATATGTCCTGGAATGTCAATGGTCTGCGCGTGAGGAGTAGAAGAGATCGCATTCTACAATATTTGAGAGACTCCCCCACACAGATCATTGTCATACAGGAGACACCTCCTTAAAGAAGAAGTCACTACATTTCTTAGAAAGCAGAGATGGATCGATAAATGTATATGAACGGATCCCAATGCAAACATCAGGCGGGTCCTCTTTATTTTCAAAAAATCAGCGAAAGTCCAGATTATGGACTATAAGAGGATCATTATGGGAGATGGCTCCTGCTGAGAATCTCAGTAGACGGCTGGATCTGTACATTAGTGGGCTACTATGGCCCAAATCTAGACGATCCGTCTTACTTGGATACCATTAGGAATCACTTGGTCACCTTCCAAGACCCCGTAATCTGGGTGGGGGATTTTCATATTGTGCTTGACCCTAAATTGGACAAATCTACCAACTCTAGAGCCTGCATCTCCTCTAAATCAAGGCAACCTCTTAAAGCAATTATGACACAGCTGGGTCTGGCAGACCTGTGGAGGGAAAGGGTGGGTAATAAATTGGGGGTCTCCTTTCGGAATCTCAAATATAAGCATAAATCGAGAATCAATTATGCCCTATTTAGTTATTGTCTCAAAGATACATTGACTGCAATAGAATACCTCCCTTCTCACTGGTCCGACCACTCGGCTCTTATGTTTACTTTAAGATCAGACCTGCAGATTAAACATCCGTCCTGGTCTTTTGATCGGACTATTCTACTGGAAGACAAAGAAGTTAGCTTCATGGTAGCAGAGACCACATCTTTCTTGGAGATCAATTTAGAATCTGCTGTCTTAGCCACTGTGTGGGAGGCATTGAAAGCTTTTTTGAGAGGTAGTATTACCAACAGAGCCTCTCACAGGCGGAAGACATACAGGCAGAAGATAAAAAGGTTAGAGCAGGAGATGTACCTAATCGAGCAGAAGCTCGGTACCTCCATGGGCTTGCCAGACGAGCAAAGGAAGCTGGAATAGTTGAGAAAACAACTGGGGAATATCTTACAAGAGAGGGTGGCTAAGAGATGGGAGGCTAGTAAGATTTCCCAGTTCGAGTTCGGGGAGGCAGCAGGCAGGATTTTGGCGTGGAAAGTTAAGGCTGACCAAGCCCAAAATTACATTAGAGAAATAAAAGTGGAAGGGGAGGCTACTGCCAGGATCTCTAACTCGGAGATCGGGAGTGCCTTTTTGGAATATTTTGAGGGGATTTACAGGGAGGATATTTATAACGACCATGTGGTAATGAATACATGGCTTGATAAGATTTCTCTGCCAACCCTTTCAACAGTGCAGAGTAACTGCTTAGAGATGGAGATATCGGAGGCCGAAGTGAGCAAAGCCATAGGACAACTTAAACGAGGGAAGGCGGCAGGCCCTGACAGACTACCTGGAGAGTTATATCGAGCACTAGGTGGTGTTATTCTCCCAACATTGACGGCCCTTTTTAATGGGATTCTTAGGAAGGGAGAAGCTCCTCCAAAATCTTGGGGAGAGGCGTCTATCGTTCTGATCCCTAAGCCAGGGAATGACCCGACAGAGTGTGGTTCCTATCGACCAATCTCGCTTTTGAATAGCGACTATAAAATCTTTGCAACCATCATGTCTGCGAGATTGGGGAGTGTAATTGGCGCAATTATACACCAGGATCAGAAAGGTTTTATTAAGGGACGTCAACTATCAGATTTAACACATAACTTGCTGGGGGCAATAGATACTGCTTCAGCTTTCCCCCTTCCATTGGCCACCCTTACTTTAGACGCGACAAAAGCCTTCGATAGGGTCAACTGGCCCTATCTAGCCGTAGTTTTAAAGAAATTCAATTTTGGTGAAGGCATTTGTCGAGCTATTACTCTTATGTATTGGGCTCCATCGGCAAGGCTGTTAATCAATGGCGTCCTGACAGAATCTTTTAACATCACGAGGGGCACGCGGCAGGGCTGCCCGCTCTCTCCCCTCCTATTCAACTTGTACATTGAACCGTTCGCCCATGTCTTGCGGGCAGAGGAAAATATTCCTTCTTTCAAGTTTGAGGAGTGGGAGAGGCGGGTTGCGCTTTACGCAGACGATATTCTCATCTTTACGTCTGACCCGGATCTATCATTTCCCTCTGTTATTAAGAGGGCGGAAGAGTTTGGGTGTATTTCAGGGTACGAGATTAACGCCAGCAAAACAGAAATTATGGCTTGGAATATCCCCAACTTCCATCTGGGGGTGACCACCTCCATGCGATACCTGGGAATACGGGTTACTCAAGGTGTTGGAAACATCGCACAAAATAATCTTGATCGAGTTTACAATGAGAGCAGAAAGTTAATAAAATCTTGGGCTCACCTTCCACTTACTATATTGGGTAGGGTAAGCTTGATAAAGATGACTATCCTCCCCAAATTTACATTTATCTTTAATACTATCCCCCTGGCCTTTGATGCTAAAATCTTGGATAAGTGCAAGCGAGAGATTAACTCCGTTATCTGGAATTACAATTCAACCAGACTGGCATGGAAGAAGTTGAGGAGGAATAGGGAAAAGGGGGGCTTGCACTACCTGATTTACAGCACTATGCATGGGCTTTTCAATTGTCCTACTCTAGAATGCTTTTAAAAACACCATCTAGCTCATCGATAGGGACAATGTTTAAAGTCATGCTGGTTGGAGCGGACTTCCCAATCGATGGGTTCCTGTTCAAATTTGGGAACCAGAAATTCTTCTAAAAAAGTCAAGTTAAAAATCCTTCAGTCCCTGGCGAAAGCCTGGGTACAGATTAGAAAGAGAATGGGGCTGCCTTACTATTCAAACTTTGCACCAGTGTGGAATTCCCCAGACCTACCATTATGTTTAAAGGATAGCTTGTCTATTCCAGTGAAGGATGCTGGGATTATAAAATGGGGTGAGTTGTTGGTAGAAGGGTCCGTGAGGGCATGGGAGGAGCTATGGGAGCAGGTTGGCCCCGGTCTCTCTAGATTTAAGTTCATGCAGCTGGATAGCTGGGCCATGGCCTTGTGTCGGAAAGGGATAGCACTGGGGAAAGCCAGCAATCTGGAACAGCAGCTAGTAGAGCGAGTTGGGGGAGGCAAAGAGGTAGCTTGGTGGTATTGGAGCTTGTTGGATGAGGATGATGGGGAGTTTGCTCTACCTGACGAGCTGTGGGGGGAAGAGCTAGGCTTTCAGTGTGAGGAGACTTGGATAAAATCATTCACTCTCCTTTATAAAACCGTTAAACCGGCATGGCTGAGACGTAACCATCTGTTCACGGTACATCGGGCTTTCCTCTCGCCCCTGAGGCTCTCCAAATTTCTCCCAGGAAAGAAATGTAACAAATGCAATCTCATCGAAGCATCCGATATACATATGTTTAAGGACTGCCCTTACATCGGCCGGTTCTGGGAAGAAGTGAAGTCAACTCTGGACTCTATCTTAAATATATCACTATCCATCACTCTGCCATTAATAATCTTTGGTCTGGATACTGGCATCACAGGCCAGGCAAGGTCCTTTTTGTTTTATGCAATCCTCCTGGCCAGGAGACAAATTTGTAAAGTTTGGGTAGAAAAAACGGCCCCATCACACAGTGGCTGGTTGATGTCCCTATATGAAACTTCTAAGGTGGACTTGACCAGATCTTGTAGTAAACGTAACTTGGCTTTCTGGGACTTGTTGGTCCAGTGGAGATAGTGCTCCAGGTTTTTTTTTCCCCCGGGTCCTATGATTATGCCTACAACACTCCACGGACCCTGGTTTCCTCGGCTCAATATCGGTCCTACAGGTTGAAAAAATACCTTGATGTAGTAATTGCAAGCCCACTCCCTCCCCCCCCTCTGGTTTTTTTCAGGACTCTTCTGCCACCAATGTTATCAAATCGTGCCTGTTGCGGGAGACAACTAAAACCTTAAGCCTCTCAGCGATAGACACGCAAGGTGGTTGGCGTTTCTTGAAAAGAGGGAAAGGCAAATGAGAACAAAAAAAAAAAAGATCAAAGACAATTTAGGAAAAAATTGAATTATGAGGAACGTTTGAAATAAATAGGTGCTGTAAAAGATAGGGAAGTATATTTAATAATATTAACAGGAAAACTTACTGGGGCCAGCAGAGGAGCCCTCAGCGGACCTATCCTGGCCTTCCTGTTGTTCCTGCTCCGCCGGCGCTGCTACCTCCTCCTCTGTCCTCTTGCCCCTGGGGGAAGCTGATGTACAACATGAAAGAAAGACACAAACATGGATGATTGTTGTAAACCAAATCAAACATTTCAAAAAAACAATAACAAATTATTTTAGGGAAATAGACGACAATTGCACTAAATTTATTGACCTATCTGATATGGTCTACTAGGATATTAGTATTGCTGGATTTGCGGACCATCTAGTTGGAAAGTTATGTAACTCACTAAACCAACTACAAAAAGGTTCTACTAGGACTGGCAGGCAGCACTCCGCAGCACGCAAAGTGACAGACACAGTCCGTCATGATTGCGGATCACTAAAAAGTTTCCTACTAAATAGTAAATAACCAGTCATAATATACTCAACCTATCAATCCACCACCACTATCTCTTCTTAGTGGCAGGAGTACAAAGGAAGGACTGGACTTGAGTCTCTAATGTCTAGCATTACGCAGTTCTGTAAAGTACACTCATACATAATCACTCGGGCCAAATGAGCACAACATTGAAAACAAGTAAGCATAGCAGCACCGCCAGTGAGCAGGCGAGCACCTGCAATCACAGAAGCTTTTGAAACATAATTTACCTGCAATGTAATCTCTAGTGTCTAGCATTCTGCTATTCTGTAGAGTACACTCATACATAATCACCCAGGCCAAATGAGCACAAAATTGAAAACAAGTAAGCACAGTAGCACCGCCAGTGAGCAGGCGAGCACCTGCAATCACAGAAGTTCTTGAAACATAATTTACCTGCAATGTAATCAGCAGCATTCTTGATCTTCGGAAAAAACAAATGTTTGCAATATCATAAGACAGAGCAGGAGAAAACAAAGTAGTGATTAAATACTAGCTACTACTACTCACCAAGGCGCGGGATCTCGACTCCAAGCAGGTCGAGCAGGTTGTGTTCCCGGTCCAGGATGTCGGACCACCGGTGCGTCGCCTGGTTGTAGGTGCACCAGACCCCAGACTCCCGATACATGGCTGGCACACCTTCCCCCATAGCTGGCGACGCTCCTGGAGCCCGTACCCGGTACCGGGCCTGCCGCATGCCGTCTTGGGGAGGTGGCGCTGGACGAAGAAAACCAGTGCGGCCACCTCCACTGTGCTAAAGATCTTCCGGGCAGTTACATCTTCCCCCCTAAAGTGCCCGCAAGGGAGCCGGCTACGGGGTGCGGGACCCTTACCCCTAGACGTGCTGGCTCCCTTTGCCATGGTCTTGGGTGAAAGAAGAAAAGAATAGGGAAAATAAGTAAGTAAAAGAAAAGAGAGAGCTAAATAAAAAAAGTAGGTATTAAAGTAACAAAAAGTTGAAATAAAACCAAAATATAGATGTAGAAAAAGAGAGGAATAGATAATGAGTAGAAAAGATTAAAAAAAGTTCAAACAAACAAAGGGTTGCAGAGATTAAACCAGGATAGAAAAAGCATGCCCAGAACCATAGCATTGAAAGAAAAACAAGATGGCCGCGCCCATTGCGACCACGTGGGTAAGTTCGCGCGATATTTTTCCCCGTGAGCACGAAAAAACGGACGCAATCACGTAATTGCACCCCGCACATAGGAAATGCCCAACGCAAGCATGCAACTAGCACCCGGAAATGGAAATACGCAACGCAAACACTGAAAACAGGATGGCCGCGCCCATGTACGACCGCATTGGTAACTTCGCGGTTGCTGCGCTGAGAAAAAACACCGCGAACACGCAAATATAAAAAAATTCGCACAAATTCGCTTTTTTTTGCGGACCTGAGTACGTATTCACACAAATTCGCATACCGGAAATTCGCAAATTTCGCCCATACTTATCTATGTCCATGAACTGTTTTTCTCCCTCCCCTCTGCTACATCTATATTGTATTGTCCTGGTGCAATTGCTATGCTCTCATGTTTTGGCAACCAATTTCTTTTTGAATTTGATGTTTTTGTATTGTTTGGTCCGCCTAATTTTTATATTGTCTGTTCTCTTGCTCTTGTATACTTTTATGGTCCTAGTGACCGAAACAAAGGTCTGAATCTGAAGCTTACACCCCCCAATAATTTTACTGACCAAGCTACCCCTGTGGTGCTATCTCTGTGAAAGTTTGCTTAGCAATTTGGAAGAGCTTTTATACTTTGTACCTTGTTACCACCTACTTCCACTTGATGCTAAATTCCCCATGCAATTTGCTGGTATTGCAACTATTTGCAATTTGTGCATTTATTTGGTACGGGTAGTCTATAATTGGAAATTTCAATCTGGGCATTTTTTAATTGATTTGCAAAATAATGAATCCTTAAACATTCACTACATTTTGAAAATGTTTTGAACACTGGTTTTGGTTTTGTGACCTTTAACAAATCACAAATGGTTAATAACTTGTTAAAACTTGGTACATCCGGCCGACTGTTTATAAATAATGCACATGAAAGAACAGCATCTCATAAACGATATGGGCAGATGAATGGAATGTAACGTGCTATTTATACCTTGGTTGAGGGATGATAGAGGCATAATGCCCCTCACCCTTCGCCTCTTGTGAATCATCACACTTCCTCACAATCGGGTATTAAGAGTTGGTAAAAAAAAAGCACATTACACACATACTCTCTCGGTCACTCTGTTTCTCTGCCCCTTTCTCTCCCTGTCTCACTCTCCTCTCCTCAAAAGCAAAGATTAAAGTAACATTATAGTTAGGTCAATAGGTCAGCGACAACGTTAACATTTTAAACGAAAACAAAACACAGAAATTCACCAGTTATATTTAACAGAGTTAACTATAACTTGTACCCCCGCCATGCGAGGCTTATGACCTCACATATTACATCACTCATGACATGTTCTATGACATCATTTATGACATCACTAATGACATTCCAAATGAAATCATTAATGACATCACTGATGACATCAAAGATGACATGATCCAATAAGTGTGCTATTTTGTTTACATAGTGGAGGGTGACTACCTTGTTAGTTATCAACCTAATTTTGTACAGCCTGTGTCCAGCTAATGATTGTAAGAGTTTACAAAGCACATGTTCTGCTAATGCATCATAGGTGTGTAGAGGTATTGAACATGTTATAAATCGTTGTATTGAAGAGTAACTGTGTGTAGATGACAGTTGATGAATTGTGTCCAGTATGTTCAACACAAGTCTTTGGGTTCTTCAGAAAACATTTGCAGCAGGGCAAAGAATCTATATAATATATAATAAGTATTGTATGCAGCCTTGAGTTACTAGACAGAATCGTCTCAGCATGCCAACTTCTACATAACAAAGAAGACTGTGTGCACCAGGTATTAAGATATGTGCATGTGCTTCATACAATGGACTATCCATTAAGTTTTCAGCATAGTATGAAGGCTGCAGGTAGCATAATCATTAACACCTTCAGACATTGCTTATTTTAAGCAAATAGTGTATTTTTTGCCAAGTCGTGCATAGAGTGTACATTGTACTTAGTAGATACTTTTAATACTCTGTGAGATTGCATGAGATTTCCATTGTCTGCAAACAGTGTAGAACAGGGAAAACTCTCTCCATAGAGTGAATACTGTTTACAGTACCCACATCTCTACTCATATCAACTTCATTTCTCAATGTAGGTTTGGTAACTCTAAGGGGCTTGATACAGATAAAAGTTGTCCTTCTTCGGTCATTTGTCGTGGAATAGACGTTAAGTATTTTTGGAAGCTTGATTTTCTCTGAACAGTTGTATAGAGACTGAACACTGTATGCAATAAAGATGTCCCATATATTTGAGGTTAATTGTTAATGAGAACTACGCTACCTGTGATTTGTATTGGATAGGGTCAATGTGGTACATAACCATGCTTTCTACAGCTAAGGGAGTTTTTTCTGTTTGGCATTTGGGATGCCTCATATTCTTCTTAATTATTTATACTTACATTCTGAGCTGTAATGCTTTACCTTTTTATAGAGCAGTGTGTACAAAAGAAGCTTAGGAAGCTTGGATGATGTCATCACTGAAGTCATCAATATTGTCAGTTGAGATGTCAAGTGTTGAGTTCAGGTTTAAATTATTGAGGCGTAACTGGACCAGGAATAGTGTCTCTACTTTTGTTCCTTCCTTGATTTCTGTTTTTATTTATTTATTACTCTCCCCATTGGGTATCAGAGTGCTTTACAAATTACTTTTATCTTTTGACTTTTTGCTTATTCTCTGATTGCATGGACTTTTAATTCACCCAACCATGTTCCTCCTCATCTGTACTTCCTTCCTCCATTTCTTCCTTGCCCAATTTCTTCCCTCCAAGCTGGACTTCCCTCCCTCTCTCTCTCCTTCCTTTCTGAGGGCATGCAATCTTCTTTTCATCCTTACTTATACCTTTTTAGTATTGTAGAAATGTTTTCCATCCTCCAAGTAGTTAGGTTTTAAAAAGTCACCCATCAAGGGTCGTGCACTCTCTGTTAATCCCACAAAATAAGACTAATCCAGGGGTCAACATATTTTCATTAGTGAGAGCTACATCTGGTCACTGAAAAGCATCATGAGCTGCTGCCTAATGTGTATGTTAGATAACAGCACATAACGTTCATGTAACTTGAACAATCCTGCCTAGATACTTGTCCTTCTTCAGAGTGTACACAAAAACAGAATAGCTGCCTTATTACTTCTGAATTTCTCATCATCAGCTGCATATGACACTGTCCATCTTCTGACAATCTCCACAATACTTTTATGAATGTATTTGTTGAAGTAAGTATACATGTAATGAGGGCTCACAGGATCAGGACCAACTGACACTAAGGTGTTCTAATCCTTAGCCTATACATTCCAAACACTACAATACACATAATATAAGCGCCAGGGAAACTAGAACATTCCATGTAAAGTCTGTAACATAAGCTCATTAAAAAATACAGCACGTAACTTAAACACCACAGGGGGGCCACGAATGTATTCACTACTCTGAAAACGTATTGTGCCTTGTTTTCAGCCATTTCAATCTTGCTTTCAAAAAAGGCCTTTTTGGCGGTCTTGAGCAGGGCATGATATTTCCTTAAGGCCTCCCAATATGTCTCTTTCTCTGTTGTTTTATACCCGTTATGCCAATTACTCCCACCCTCTCTGCAAAGTTTTTTTCTCTTCTGCGGGAGCTCCCGTAAACCAAGGAGCAGAAGGTCTGCTTCTGCCAGACTTCCAAGACTTTGTAGGGGCATGCATGTTGACTACCGAACGTATCCAGTTATCGACCCTGATAGTGTCAGTTTCTATATGGTCCGCCCCCTTAGGGGTGGTCTCATTTAGAGAGGCCAGAAGCTTACTCTGCTTTACTTTACTGTAAAGTTTATACAAGGAGAGGGCCTCTCCTACTTGAGCATCCTTCAGTAAAGTGTCAGACCAGCTGAACCTAATTAAGAAGTGGTCTGTTCATGGTAGAGGGAGAAGATCCCACTTCTGCAATTTAACATTGGAGAAAACAAAATTGATTTTATGATCCGCCAAGTGGGTGGGTGTGAAACAAATTGTGATGGGTTAAAGAAGGGCATAGTATTCAAAAAGGATACCGAGCCATTAGATGTGGTGCAATCTAAATGAATATTTAAATCTAAAGTATCATGAAATGTGAACACCTGATGCCAAATGAGATGGGGCATTACACAAGTAGTTGAGAAATGCACCAGCCTGGCCAGGGGGTCTGAAAATTAAGACATCACCAATAGATTGCTGAGGAGAAAGGGATAGGCAGAACCCAAAAGACTGAGAACCAACCAGTTCATTGGTGTAAAAAAACATAAACAATTGTAAATCTTATAGCCTGTTGAAATGGCAATTTCAATTACAGTAGTAGTTATACAGGAGAGCCAAGTCTTCATAATAAAAAGGCATCAGGTGAGTCATAGCAAAATAAATAAAAAATAAAGGTAGCATGTTTATGGAGGGCGAGCACATTTACCAGATATTCTGAGAATGGCCCAGTCTGGTGTGTCTTAGCCAGAGGTAAAAAAATGCATTAACAGAGGGGGCACACATCCATGTTAAAGCCCCACAACAAACAAGTGAGGCAGCATCTTTACTTAATGCTGCCGTAAAGCTTCTTCTCCACCTTCAACTAATAAACCCACAATCTACAGCCCTGCAATGGCTCCACTGGTTACCTGTAGCTAGAAGGGAAATGTTCATGGCTCTCTGCATTGTCCACAGAGCCTCCTGAGAAAAATGCCATTATACCTACAAGTTCCCACATCGAGATCCTCAAGTAAGATGACATGAACTCCAGGCAAAGTGTTAATCAGAGTTATCCTGAACAGAATAAAGGAACAAGCCAACAGTCAGTTGTGAGACCAGCAAGCTGGCTTACGCAAACATAGATCCTGCGCAGACCAGATTGCAATACTGTGCATCATCATTGAGCAGTTGATGGGATGGAACTCCCCCCTCTATGTCAACTTCATCGTCCATGAGACAGAATTCAACAGCGTTGACAGAGAGCCCTTTTGGACACTCCTCCGACACTACGATGTGCCAGATTAACTCATAAGAATTATCAGGAACTCTTACTAAGGAATGACCTGAAAGATGGCCTATGGAGGACAACTTATGGAAGCCTTCCAAGTGAGGACCGTAGTCTACCAGGGTTGTTTGCTCTCTTTCTCTTCCTGCTGGGCATAGGCTAGATCATGAATACATTCACAATAAAGAGCAGAAATGGGAACCAGTGGACACCTTAGATGCAGCATGAAGACCTGGACTTTTCAGACGACCTGACCCTACTCTCCCATACCCATCTGCAGATGCAAGAGAAGATTGACAATGTGGCAGTCACACTAGCACAACTTGGCCTTAATATCCACAGGGAAAAATCCAAGATCCTGAAGGCTACCATGGCCAGCACAACTGTAGTCACTTTTGTAGGCGACGCACTGTGAAAAGTTGGCCTGGTATATGCTGTCCACTAATAAAAGTGGGCACCTTGCACCAGTCCAAACTACCCTTATGATGTATGAGGTCAAAGATTACCTTTAGAAAGTTATCCTAGGGGTATCTGTGGAGAGCAGCCTTCAGGCTTAATCTTGAAGGAATGTAAAACAGCTTGTTGTACCAGAATATCACCTCTTGCATTATTTAAATGAAAGGAGACCCACACAGTAGTTATATAAAAATTAATATAACACTCGCTAGTATCCTCTACCCGAGGATAGAATACAAAGCACACAATATGATATCAATAGAACAATTGTAAGTAGCACAATACCCAGTGGGCTCCAGGGGGAGACCAAACCATATACGAAAATAGTGGTATAACAACAACGACTCGGGTCAAGACAAGGTCTGGAGCACGTAGAATCATTGGAACCCCAAGGAACCACCTAAGGTGAGTAGATAGGGACCCCACGGAGGATGGGTGCAGTATGCCTACACGACCGCGGGCTCCGTACAATGCTATGGGGAAGTCACTGTTGCAATTTTACAGTTTAAGGACCATTCTAGGAGGACTTTGAGGAAACCCATCAGAACTTAAGAGGTTGGAGAGCCACCCCAACTGTGATACCAAAGTACCAGAGTTACCTATCCTAGAGGAGCCGGGTGTATACGGGTTAAAGTGGCATCGGAAACCGCTGTCGTTCTCTATGGAAGGCTTCGAAGAAGTGCCACTGCGGTGAAGGTGAAAAAGGTCTGGTGGAATCCAGGGATTGATTCTTGAAGAAAGGAACCTGAAAACAGAGGGGACAGTGTCTGGGTCACTTCAGAGTGACCAGTGGCTCGGGAGACAAATGCCCACCGATGTCGGATGCTTGAGGTGCAAAGAAGGGATGCTTAACTCTGCAGCCACGAGGACCAGGAGATGTCGACGATGACCAGGAGCCAGATGCGAGCTGTTCCACAAAGGATGTCGAGTGCTGTGGGGTTGGTGTCCTGCTGGAGCACCAACAAGCCTCGGCATAAGCAACCCACGCAGGAAGGTCAAGCAGGTTACGGTGTGGACCAGTAAGGTCCAGGGGACTCACCAAACAATGGGGAGTCAGGGCACATCTGAGAAACCAGGAAAGCCCAAGAGAAATCAAGATGACCCTAGGAGGACCCACAGGCCGAATGACCAGGAGTCGCGAGGGGACCTTGAGCAAGATCACAAAGTGCCAGCTGACAGAGCACTCGGTGTGAGGAGGCTGAAGTTCTTTGGTGGAAATACTGCTCAGGGTCAGCACTACAAATAGTCCAATGCACAAGCTTGGAAATTGGTAACAAGCATATGCACTTGCAAATAGACATGGTGAACAGAGGGTCAGGTTATGCAGTGCCCATGATGGATACTGACCTCAAGCTTGCTGAGAGGGCAGATCAACCTGAGGGACCTTTGTGATCCACCTCCTGTGTTGCTGGAGCCTTTAGAGTCTGTGGGAGCGCAGGAGCAGCAGACCGGTCAGTTGCGTTGTGGTGCCTGCAAAGGCAGGGGAGTGACTCCTTCAACCCAAGGTAGATTCTTCAGTTGTCCTTAATGCAACACAGGTCCTGCATGGACCCTCTGTGGAGCAAGGGAACAGACAAAGCTTTGGATAGAGAGGGAGACAAAGTCGGGCACAGTCAAAGTCCAGCTAAGTCCAGAGTGTCCAGACGGCCGAAGGTCAGAGGTTTCTTCTTGTAGAATCTTGTTCATATAAAACCTAAAGAGCTACAGTCAGGTAAGCTCTTTTGTACCCACAGGAGAGGGTTGGACAGATTCAGGGGACCCTCCTAGGGGAGGCTCAGGACAGAGGGGAGGTTACTACAATGTCCTTTGTCCGGATTCATGTCAGAGCTGGTGGTAATGGCTCCCTGAACTGGGTTAAGCTGGACTATGCACAGGGACACCAAATGTGCCCCAGGAGCAGACTTTCAGGCACTCTCAGAGTGCACCCACCCAGCCCAATACACTTAATCCTGTCTGGGAGGTTGTCACACTTCTCTATGACAGGATGCCTATTGGGCTGCCTTCCGCTGCTTGAACTTGGCTCAGCAGCAGGAGGGCAGAAATGTGTCTCTGGTAGACAACATCCATTTTGTGCTGACTGGGTCCTGGCACCGGATAGACCTGTGACCCCATGAAGGTTGCTTCAGAAGGGTAGAATCATACCTCCCACACTGGTTACCGGTGTGGGAGGTATGATTCCAAGGTTTTGAACAAATGGAGGTGCACTAAACATAATACAGGAAGTCCAAATGTATTTTCTTTCTTTTTGTCTTTTATTTCAAAATCGACACTTGGTGATTCCTTGAGTAGAAAAATCATCTCCAGACAATGTTTAATAACAGACCTAATAGAGCACGATACAAATAAGTTTGCAGGACGCCACTACGTGGCGCCCCAGAAAGAAGGCATGACCGCTTATCACAGTGGCTGCACCGCTCCTTTTTTTTATTAAAATCTAGACTTATGGAATTGGCGTAAAGTGTGGAATTAATGGAATTCATATTTGAGTCACACTATTACAGGTGTTGATATTCCTAAATCCTGGATATATCTTTCTTTCATGAACTAACCTAATCATATGCCACCTCCTGCAAACTTATTTGTATTGTGATCTATTAGGTCTGGAGATGATTTTTCTTCTCAGGAATCACCAAGTTTTATCACTCTAGTGAGATTCTCTCATTATCAATTTAAGCCCTGATGAAGTTCCAAAAACCTCTGAGTTTGGGGAACGAAACGCGCTGGCTGTCTTTGTGAACTATTGTTGATTTTGAAATGAAAGACGAAAAGGAAGAAAATACATTTGGACTTCCTCTAATATGTTCAGTGCAACTCCATTAGTTCAAAACGTTGTGGGAATCTCTAACCAGTGGCACCTAAAGGTGACAGGTGCCGGAGTATTGTGCACAAAAATCCTGATAAGGCAGCAGAAAGATAGTGAAGTGCTAACCTTTTAATCCGTCACCTTGTATCAATTGTGGTTTATTGTATGATTCCAAGGTTTTTGATACCAAAAACAACATGTTTTGTTTCAGCCTTTTTCGAGATAGCATTTACCACAAGGTTATAATGCACCTCTACCTATATGTCTGGCTGAGTCACAGACAACCTGGGAGAATGGTCTCCGAAGGCTGAAGTGGGGCTCTGCTCATGTATGGGCACCCTCTCACGTAAAATCCAGCACCCTGCCTTCAGGATTGTTAAGGCCTGCTATAGGGGTGACTTATACATTTTAAGTTTAGTGACCTATAGATGTAGTGAACCTATATCTAAAGTAAGTGGTGCAAGCACCAGCTTACACAGGTTGCAGTAGCACCTGGAGTTCCATTTTGCATGACTTCTCATGGGTGGCATAATACATGCTTCAGCCCATGGGAGGCCTCCGGGTTACCTATGCGCTTGGTACATGGGTACCATATGCTAGGCACTTATAAGGGTACCCCAGTATCCAATCTGGAGTGTACCAAAGTACATGCATAACAATTTTTAAAGGAGAAAGCAGATAGGCTCGGGTTCTGATTACCAGGATACCAGTCAGGGTAGTCAAAACAGTGTAACATCAAGCAAAAAGTGGGGGTAACCATAAGAAGCAGATCCTTCTTTCCTACACGCACTACCGGGGCAGCGTCATAGATGCGCTGGGCAGCACAAATGATGATGTCAAAACAAGAATTTTCACATCAAGGGCTGTCTTCTTTAAGCCATAGATGACCCGGACCTCCAAGGAACAAACATTGCTACCCAAGTTCAGGCTTTTTAACTCCAATTTACAATTGGCCTTTCTGTAGAGAGCAGAAACTTTGACCACCACCAACAAAGTCCAGACCTTTATCAACATCTGTCTAAAGAAAATCTTCCAAATCCACTTGCCAAACACTGAGCTTGAAGAAATCATGAAAAGACACTGGGGTTTGATAAGTCACACATTCTGCAAGCCTGCATCAAACTCCACCAGGCAGGCCCTGACCTGGATCCCTCAAGGGAAAAGGAAAAGAGTAAGGCTAAGAAACTCCTGGCACCAAGGCCTCAAGGCTAACTGCAAGGAGATGGGTTACACCTGGAGTCAGATTGAAAGAAAATACCAGGACAGAGATGGCTGGGGTTTTTGGGTTGATGGCCTATACCCCAGGAGGCATACGTAAGTAATACCTACAAGTTAAATTCAAGCAATACAAGCCTACCACCTTACCTTAAGAAATCCATAGGAGGCATTGCTTTCTCAGTACAAGTTGCCAACCTTTGTAACTTACTACCAGCTGGCATTAGAATCACCCAGGAACATATGCACTTAGAAGACAGTTGAAAAAGTGGATATTTTGTAGATAAATGCACCACCTGCAGACAGGCAACAGAACAGAGAAACGTCACACCCTCAAATGAAATACTAAGGTTGCAACCCACAAATTGCAAACAACTCAACCAGCAAACTGCTTTCATTATGCAGGTTAGCAAAATAGTGCTGACCTATGGGTCACCATGACATCATATAGTCATGTCCTTCCATATATAACTGTTTTTATCCACAATAATACAAACCCATATTATGCACCCGTCAGGACCAAATCATAACTTATACCATATTCACATAATACATGTCAACAATGAGGCTGTTCATCACCAGCGCTGCAAATATCAAGCATCACCAAATGAACAGGCACAGAATAACTGAAGAGATCTGTCACACAATACTGGACAATTTTGAAGTACTTTAATATAGTCCATTCACAGCAGGTCCCAAATATCTATACAATCTGACCACTTCTTTACATCTCATATAGGCAATCAGATATGTGACGATAATAAAAGCGGCAGTTCCTATGGATCTCACCCTGTAACCATGCAAGCTTATGACCAGAAATATACATACAATCTCAGATTGGATAACCCAGTGCAGTAAACAGCTAAGGTGACTATATCATATGAAATACCATAAAGGGGCCCGCAGAGCTGTTCTAAGCGAACAGCATACTAAAAAGCATAAAACTGTGTGTCCATCTCTTACACATCCTCATCCAACACACTGCTACGGACTGAGTCTCATAACACGAAAACTGCATCTCAGTTGCCATCACGCATGACATAGAAACACTTGCCACAGAGGATGAAAACAAAAACAGCATCCTTCCAACCACACATCCCTACATGGTGTGGCATGCTACTCAGTAGGCAAGCACTTCAGTGCCCCACATAGGAGTAGTAAGTGTAAATGCTGCTGTACAGTACATTACAGTGAGCATACAACACTAATGCCACATCAGTTATATAGCAAAGGTTATTTTTGGTATCCCAAGGACCAGTTTTGTCCCTTGTTTGTGAATCACACTGAAAGGTGAGAGTCTGATTTAGACTTGTGTCCTCATTATTGTGAAATACTTAAATTACGCTGATCATTTTGAGAGTTAGAGCAAGAAGGGCCAATGCCAGTGAAAGAAAGAGAAGATGATACAAAAAAAGAAAAGTAGTAAGGTAGGGGGAGTGAATGAGAGAGAAGAGTAGGGAGAGAGAGAGAAAAGTGGGGTAACAAAGAGCGTGAGAGGGATGGAGAAAGAAGAGAATAAAGAAGGAGATGAAGAAAGAAAAGGACAAGCAAAACAAACAAAAAGGATAGAATGAGATAAATAAGACATGAAAAAAGGCAGAATAATGAAGAAAAAGAATGAAAATACAAAAGGAAGAGGAAAATGGAAGAAGAAAAAAGAAACAGAAGCTAAACAAAGAAGAACCAATAAAGGAAAAAAGAAAATAGGAGCAAAAGAAAAAAAAATGAATAAGTGATGGGGAAGGAAGAAAGAAAAAAGAAAGAGGTAGAAAAATGTAAGACTGAAACAAGCAATCAATTAGAAAAACAAGCATTTGCAATGCAATAGGACTCACATTTACGCGAGACCTATTGCATTGCAAACAGAGTGTGGGCGGCGGGGGACAGGAGGGTGAGAAGGCATGAACAACCTAAATAACACATACCATGCAACACTTGAAGTAAAGGGGCCAGTAACCATGGAAGGATACAAATGACAACATGGCGGTCATAAAGAGGGACTAACATCCTATAAACCAATGGGAAGGCAGCATTTAGAAAGGACAAAGACACAAGCCAATAAAAAAGATGGGCTGGGGAGTGGGCGGAGCTTCCACTCCATACCCCATTACTGCATGCATCGCAGAGGGAGCAGCGCATGTGCACTGCCGCTAGAGGCCCGACCTTAAGAGCAAAGAACAGAATGAAGGAAAGCTAGTTGAGTACAAGTCGAGAAGGAAAGGTAGAAAAAAAGCACACAAAAAAAGTGAAAGAAAGAAAATCAGGAAAGGAGAGTGTGGTGCGACGATAGTAGAGAATTAATGAGGGGAAGAAAAAGGATTGTAACAAAGCAAGATAAAGGAGAGAAAATGGAGAGTAGTAGAAGAAAGGAGAAAATAAAATAAAAAATGAAACAAACACAGCAAGAAGTTGAGAAAGACAGAGTGAAAAAGGATATGAAACAGAATCGAAGTTGATGAAGAAGCTGCGAATGGAAGAAGAATGAAAAGAGAAAGAAGGAGAAGGGCGTGAAAGTAGAGAGAACAGAAAATTGTAGAAAAGAGAGCCAAAGAAAGAGGAAAAAATAATTATTAACAAAACAGAAAGATGTGCAGAAGAAAAGGAGGAAAAAAGCAGCAAAAGAAAAAACAAAGAAATAGCAAAAGAAAATGAAAGAAAAAAAAAACCTTTTCTGAAGTGTGGGCTACATGGTCCTGCATTTTCAGCTTCTCAGGCGCCACAGAAAGCGGTGCATTATGTTTTCCAGTGCTACCGTAGCACTTTGGCAGCTGCATATCGTCAAACCAGTTCATATGTAATTACCATGTACGTGCTACTCAGCCTGGGACCTACTGATAGCTCGCTGTCGACCTATTGGAGACCCCTGGACTAATGTCACAATGCATGCACAGTGCTGATAATTTTGCTATTTTGTCTTTAAAACAGATGAAGACCATTAGGAAACTCCTATAATTCCTCCTTGCCCTCCCTCTCCTCACTCACATAGGGTATGACTTCTACATTCTGGTGTGCAAAATTGTTATTTTCTGTTTAATATTCCTAATTTTCACAAACCTATGCCTATTATGTAAATATGTTTCATTTGTATCTCAAATAAGTGCTCTGCCTAAGGGTGTACCTCAGATAAAAAATAAAAAAAAGCAGTGGAAACTACTGGTAGGTTCCAGGATAACATGTCTGTCTGTACCTAAAATTCGTACACGTCCAGTTCCACGGACAATTCACTCTTCATTTCATTTCTAGATACAACTTTTTATACACTGGTAAAACAATCCACCATACGCCTATTTATCGCCTAAATAATAAATATGTTCTCCCCTCAATCCCCATCTATCTCACTAATGAACCACTTCTCTCTCACTGCATCTAACCTCGCTCCCTAAAAACTGGCATAGTCCTATGATAATCTCAACAACTCAAGAAAAAAACACATCTCTTCGTACCTAAAGGGACTAATACACGTCATAAAAATGAGGTGTGCAAGAAAGAACAATTACATTACTTTTTATTTTATGTTTTGGAAAACATGTCTAGTGATTAATTTGTGTCTGTGGTGGCACCAGCACTTATTTTTTGGTACCCAAGTCATTTTTCATCCGATTTTGACCAAAGAAAGAGAAAGCACGGCACACAGGGGTTAAACTAAGAGGAACAGAAAGACATAAGGAAAGAAGAAGAGAAAATAGGAAAACAGGGACAAAAGTAGGGATAAAAAGAAGCTGCAAATGGCAAGTAAGGAGGCAGCAAGAGTAGGGTGGGGGAAGAAAGAGGCACGAGGTGGAATTAATGCTCAGCAGCCTTGGTATTCAGCAACCCCAGCATTCGGCATCACCGTTGACAGGTTCCTGAAAAAAAAGGTCCCTCCACTAATTGTTTTAGTATTACAAGTACCGATAACCTTTTTTAATAAATAGGTAATAAGATGTCCACAAAGAATGCCCATATCATTCCATCAGATAACATTTCAGGACAGCTTGTTTATCTACATCATCTTCCAAGATATGTCAAATATGTGGAATCCAAGATGAGTTCTCGCTGGGGTGGGGATTATTTCTTTATTCTCCCCTTCGCCTTGTTCAGAGACAGGGAACTTGGAGGTCAGTTCAGGCGGGAAACATCCTTTTCAACGCAACTTTTACCACACAGTGCCTTTACGACGCAACTATTACAACGCATGTCATTACAACGCATTGCACTGGGGGGTGCTCTAGGATAGGGAATGGATTTAATTTACTATCCAACACCTTCCCTACTATCCACGGGGACTGGAGTTGGAATAGTAAGTTAAACTATTCACTATCCAGCACCCATTAACGCTATGCGTTGTAACAGCATGCGTTGTAAAACTGCGATGTAAAGGCATGCGTGGTAAAAGCATGCGTTGTAATGTCATACATCCGTTCAGGCAGCATTGTCAGCTTCCCCGAGCCGTCCACTGGTTTGCTGCTCCCATCGATGCTTTAGCAGCCAGCTCTGTGACACCAACGCCATGCTGCCCTCCGAGCACGCTGGAATACCAAAAACAAGATGACCTGTCAGTTAAGACATGAAGATGAGAAGCCTGGCACAGTAGTGCAATGCTCTGGCATGATTCAGCAGTTAATGTGGCAGGAGAGCAGTTCCAAAACCTTCATGGTGACACTAAAGTGAAGGCACAAAAGGCCAAAAGATAGAGAAAAGAACAAAAGCCCAGAGGTACCAGTGAGAAACAGACAGAAATGGAAGCTTTGTAAAATAGATTATAATCAGGGTAGGTAGAATTAAGCAACGACGGAAGAACAAGTTATGCAGCAGGGTTGAATAAATTATGCCGCAAATATAGTACATTATGCGAGGTAATGCTGCACATTGTGTAACAATATTATTTCAATACTTTTTCATTTTAATACGCATCAATACTGTCTGGGCAAACGATTCACCTCATTAGTAGTAGATTTATTACCAGACGACAGCAATCAGCAACCGAAAGGTGACTAATTAACCTTTGCAAAGGGTCTGCTTCTGTGCACCATCACTTGAATTCTTGAATACGCATCATCAAAAAACAAAGTGCTTATGATCTAAAAAATAATTTCACATCTCAGGTTTGATTTTAACTGAAATGAGGGCAATAGAATGACATCACAGTTTATGATGATTGTTCTTGATCTCATTTACTACAAGTCATGGCATCAGAAGGGGTATCCTATTACGTTAGGGCAAGTTTCTTACTGTCCAGGACTAGGCGATAAAAAATGATCAAAGTCACTCAACTGCTGGAAGAAATATCTTAGCACAACAGGGACACTGAGTTTCTGTTTTCTGAAACCAAATCCTGCTTGGGAGTTTGAACTTGCAAAAGGAACCAACAGTTGGTTGGTTTGTAATGGGATGGTGGGCCTGCTGACTCTGTGGGCTCGATTCACAAAGGTAAACTTACAATTTTGTGTAAGTTTGCATCTTTTTGCTATTTACAAAGACTCCGAAATCGTAAAGATGCTACTCGTAAAATACATTTGTGAATGGGAAAATAAAGGAAAGTTAGACAAAAGTAAGTAAGTTTACCTTAGTGAATTTGGGGGCGCTAGGTGGCGCACGACCAAGATGGCCGCACGCCTGCGATGCTCTGGCAACTTGGCAAGAACTATCCGATAAGAATCCTCCCACTGCTGCTTGATTCCAGCCTAAAATTATACTTGCCTCTTGCTAAATATATATTTCAATGGTGTGGCGAGTTTCCTGATGCCCTGACGCTGATGGGGGATTCCGGCTGTACTTCTGGGTCTTGAGGGGCGAGCTCACTGCACATTCCGGAAGACTGCTTGGCCGCCGCGGCTACGAGAGGTCTTTGGATACCACGTGGTGGCAGGCCTCCTCCCCCTGCGGCTTTTGCCAGTTTCAGACACCCACTGACAACCTGCCCGCCCGAATGCCCTGCTGCCACTGCTGAGAGGGGAAAGCGGTACGGCAACATGGCTGAGCTACTGGAGACACAGTGAGGCATCTGCTGCCCTGCAATAGTCCCTGTGCTCCGGACTGCGGGCCGTGCCTGTCAGCTTCCCGCTGACTCTCCTCCGACACTCCCCAGGAGCCTCGTTAGCACTCCCGACAACACCGCCTGCAGACATCGCGCATATAATTACTGGCAACTCACTTGATAATCACCCACAGCGGGTTGCTGCTATTGGTGGTGGTTCATCTCCGCCAAACGAGCTACAGATTTTCTCTGCCATACGGCCGCCGCCATTACTGTACCTTCCGGTGCTGTCCTCCTGCGTTGCTTCAAAGGAATCCCTGCTGTTCTACAGTGCCGCTGTGATTGTCCATGGCCTCCGCTTCACTACCCTGACTGTTGCCCCCACGCGGGATTGTTTGAAGTGTCTGGTGCGCTGTTGTTTGTCATATTCACAGACACTACTCTGTACAATATCGCTAGCCTACACATCCTGTGGGGAACAGCTCATGGTTCTTGGCTGGCAGTAGGAGATATCGCATCGCCATGGAGTCCCTTGCTGTGCCCACAAGATGTAGTTAGACTGCTGATCCTTTAGTAGTTGCGTCTAAGCCTAACAACACCAGGCACTTGCTCTGCTGGTGGTGACATTGCCCTGGCGGCCTACGCAACAGCCTGCTAGCTGCTCACTGGTGGCATCCCCATAATCGTGATTGGTTATGTGAGTCACCACATCCTACACCGCACCCACACCCTGCCACCTCTTTGCAGTCCTGCGGTGGGGCCCTCAGCTGTTCATATAGTTGGCTTTTGCTACAGCCTGTTTTACACACTCACTGTGACTGAGCCGCTGTTGCCCGCCTTGCAAACAGGGGTCAGCGGGTTGTATATCACTCCTTACTGTGGATTGTTGGGTGTACTTAACATCGTGCTGTCCTTCTACACTACTGCCACACTCCTCCAGCCAACTCTTTGGCCCAAACATTGGGGAAACCTGATGGTCGCCAGTCCAAACTGGTCTTTGACTCCCAAAAGAAGGTGGCTACACAGTCTAATGCAGACAACAGTATTCAACCAGGCTCTGATCAAACGCTGGAGACATCGGCGACAACCCCAAAGGATGAGGTGAAATGCTATTATTGGCTATGCAGCATAGCCTCACTGACTTATCCGGCAAAATGGACACCATGAATAGTTGCCTTGAATTTTTAGTGCAGAAGGTGGACAAGCATGATGAGCAGCTAAAATAGTGGAACAGTGAATTTCCCACATGGAGGATGCAAGCTCCCAGATGCAGCACCAAGTGACGCAGATGGACAAGCTCCTGAAGTTTATCGCGGCAAAAAATTAGCATCTCAAGGCTCGAAGCCACGCAATAATTTTAGAGTCATGGGCATCCCGGAGAGAACAAACACGGGCCGAATGGGCCTCTTGCGGGAGGCCTTCGGATCTGACTCCTTCTCAACACAACTAATTGTGGAACGTGCACATCATTTCTCTGGGGCCCCGTCCTCCTCTTGGTAGCCCTCCACGCCCCATCGTGGCAAGACTCCTCAATTACCATGATAGGGATACTGTTTAAAAATGGCTTGTGAAAAGAAATCACTGCACTTCGAGGCTAATGAATTCACCATATACCCGGATTTCACAATCGCGGTTCAAGAGGCGTGCTGGAAATTTCTGCAAGTAAAGCAAAAATTGCGCAAGGCTCAGATTGACTATGCCATCATGTACCTGGTACGGCTGTGGATCACTCATCAGGGGAAAACCATCATCTGTACTAATCCTCAGCAAGCAGAGGATTTTCTCAAATCCATTAAGCGCCGATCACCGTGCCAAGATTTAAACGACCGGCATGCCAGATCATCATCTCCCACAGGGAACTGAACTGCAAAACTCGCTACACACATGATGTGAATTGCCAACGCCCCCTCGGGCCATTTCTATTGTCCAGTACATCTGGCTGCAACCTCAACTGCTGCATTCAACCCCTACACCTGACATAAACATGCTGACTGTGATCAGCTGTTTGTTATTTATTTCCATTGCTCTCTGGGGGTCGTTTTTGAGGGTGTCCATGTCACCTATTGTGGTACCTATGGGTAGATGTCATTGTACAGTACTGGTGGGTTTGTTCTGGTCCTTGCTAAGCACCCTCCCTCTGGTGTTCTCCCTTCCTTTACCCCTGCAGACCTAGGACACTGTCTGCGGTCTTTGGCAAGGAGACGGGAGGGTATCGTGTTACCCAGGCCCCCTCAAATGGGTGTTCCCCCACATTTCTTACTTTATTGTTTTTTGTACTTTTTTTTGGTTTGAAACTGATGGCTCTACCAGTCTTTAGGGTCTGTACTCATGTAACAGCACGATTGGAGTGCTGCTGTCGGTGGGGGGTGGGTTTTATCTTTGTAGTCCCACTGTGTTGTCAACACAGACGTTGCATCATATCGAGTGGAGATCTTTCTGGGATTGTTGAATCTTTTTTGCTTTTTAGTTGTCACATCAGCAGGTAGACATATGTGCACGCAATTCATGACTGATACGACTACCACACAACATGACATCACTTCTATGCTACGGCAAGATTTAGAATGTCAACAACACCTGATCAATTACGTTTGACCTTGCTTACATGGAACGTCAGCGGCCTCAGGGATCCACGTAAACGTAGGCGAGTTCTCGCCTACCTTGATAGACACCATATACAAGTTGCATTACTTCATGAAACACACACGGACCCCCATCTGCCTCAGTGCTTTGGCAGCAGGTGGGCTTCTGTTCTGGTGTATTCCTCATACTCCTCATACTCCTGAGGTACGTTGATTTTAATTAAGCAAAAATACCCCTTTCATTTTTGGGGGCACGTATAGCAATCCTTCGGGAAGAAGCTGCTTACTCTGGGGCACACTGGGCATGCAATCTGTCACATTGGTCTGTTGTTATGGACCCAACATGGATGATCCAGATTTTTTACTACTCTATGGGGGCAGATCCTCAAGGTGGGGTCCACACACATTTTATGGGGGGGTGACTTTAACACTACCCTATGTCCCTCAGCTGACAGGTCTAATCCCCACCCACATCATTATACTAAGGCCCAGGACACTTTATCCCGGTTGGCTGTGGATCATGGCCTTATTGATGTATGGCGTCATGTCCACCCAAATGGGAGAGAAGGTACCTTTTACACCACTGCACACTCGTCATGGTCACGTCTCGAGTACTGGTTATGTACCCGGGTGTGGGCCCTTGGATTCTATCAGCCGCACATTTGGCCCGTACCTTTTCCGACCACACACTGGTCTGTGTCACTATTGCACCTCCCAATCTGCTTGCGTCTCCCCGCTGCTGGCGGCTCATTCCTGAGGCAATGTTAGATTCGGTGTTTTGGACGGAGCTTGGTGAGGACATTTTGGATTTCTTTCAGCATAACAAGGGCACTGTCACCCATGTGGGCACGGTCTGGGAGGTCTTCAAAGTAATGATGCGTGGCACCTGTATGTCCAAGAGTTTCGGAGTCCTTCACGATATCCATCAAAAAATTGCGCAAATTAGTGACTGAAATAAAACAACTTTTGGAATGGGGCATCAGGTGCTCAAGGAGCATTACTCTGAGAGAAACTCACGGACTACACCACCACTGCAGACCGTGAAGCCAAGTTTAGGGGCAAATACTTTGTAGCCCGATGATATGGAGAGGGATTCAAACCCGGTAGGATGCTGGCGACCGAGATTCGCCTTCCCCGGTTCTCTAATTATATAACAGAAATTGTAGATGAAATTGGTGTGCGTCACTGAGACTCTCTTGAAATCCTACAAACGTTCACCAAATTTTATACTGATCTTCACAGTTCTCGTAGAACTGCTCCCCAGATTTCTCACATTACCTTAAAGATATTGCTCTGGGATGGTTTGGGGATAGTCAGAGAGAGTTCTTGCAGCCCCATTTGAAGACGATGAGTTTCGTGAGGCTATTATGCAAATGCAGTCGGAAAAAGCTCCAGGATCCGATGGGCTACCAGTAGATTTTTACAGAACATATCTCGATCATTTAGTCCCTGTGCTAAAGGAGGTCTATCTTGAAGTGCAAGAGACTCAAATCTTACCAGCAACAATGAGAGAAGCACTCACTACCTCTTTGCTGAAACCCAGGTAAACCTGCGGACAGTGTGACTCCTATCGCCCCCTTTCCCTAATTAATACTGATGCATTCCTGGGAAAGCGATCTCTCATAATCTTCGGACACTCTTCTCTATTCTTCAAACCGTCGATCCCCAATTAGCACTGGTCGCAGTTTTCCTAGATGCCACCAAGGCATTCGATTCGGTTGAGTGGGATTACCTTTTTACAATTCTTCAGTGCATGGGACTACCTGAAGGATTTCTAGTGTACGTTCGCCTCCTGTACACTTCTCCGACGGCAAAGGTTTTAATTAATGGACATGTTTCTTCCTCACTGTCTCTTTTAGGCGGCACTAGGCAGGGGTGCCCCTTATCTCCACTCCTATTTGTCCTTGCTATAGAACCCCCAGCTGCCAGGATTCGGCAACACCATCAGGAAAAAAAGCCTACAGAGTTTACTGCGCCCCATTCTTATATCATTGTATGCGGATGATGTTACTTTATATGTTAAAGATCCCCAACAGAACCTTAACTCGTTACTGCGGGAGTTCATCAAATTCGGTGGGCTTAATTTCTGGTAGTCATATTAATTGGTCTAAATCACCACCGACTACCCCATAGACTGATGTTCCGCTGAGGTTAAATATTTAGGGATATGTGTTATTGCGGATCGTGATGAATTGATGTGGCTCAACTATGGGAGAGCACTAGCCCAAGTAAAACGCTGTTACTAGGTGGAACGCACTCCCGCTTAATATAGCTGGCCGTATCTCCCTTAAAAAATGGTGATCCTTCCTAAATTTTTATACTTGTTTTTAAACATTCCTTATGACCCTGGCCGGCACTTCTTCTCCATGCTCCAGACTGAACTGCTTCGACTCATTTGGGGGGGAAGACAGCCATGTATTCGCTGGGATACGTTGGCGAAATCGTACTCCCAAGGTGGCTTTGACGTCCCCAATTTTGAACTGTATTACTTAAGCGCCAAGGCTCACTATGACCATTAGTGGTTCCACCCTCCATGCACATACGGCACATGTAGCAACTGAACGTTGGCTTGCTCATCCAATCCCGCTGGATGGGGTGGGGTTATAATGTCCACAGGGGCGCAACGACCCCCCTGCCCAAATTCAGTTGAATGCACAATTAAAGCTTGGTCCCGCTTGGCTCATCGTCTTCACAGTCCCATGCTATATTCCCTGCTGCTCCCACTCACTTACCATCCGAAACTGTCCTTATTACAGGAGGGGCTGTTTAAAAAAGTTAAATTACAACAACATTTACAATGCTTGGGGGATCTTGACCTGAATGGCACATTTCCTACGCTCCAACAATTGTGCTCAGATCCTCCGCCCACCACCATGGAAACATTCCTTTATGTTCGTTTACGCCAGGGGATTAAGGACTGCACTCCTTCCTACCCTCATGAACCCCCAACGGTCACTCCTCTGCATCGAACACTGCACGCAACCATCTCCTTTCTCCTGGTTTCTATACTTTATCACAATCTTTACAATGATGATGCAGCTCTACCTTGCGCTGCCCATGACAAATGGTCAACGGAGCTAGGGATGGACATTACAGATCCGCAGTGGCAATACTGCTGCTTACAGACGGAGCTGGCTTCCTCTAGTAGTCGGCTTCGTCTTATCCATTACAAATTCCTACACCACACTTATTATACCCCGGTTACATTACACAAATTTGGGCTAAGGGAAACTAACAGATGTGACAGATGCCGAGCGGAAGGGGCAGATTTTTTACACTTGGCATGGGGGTGCCATTCAGTCAATACATATTGGCGGAAGGTGTTTAGCGCACTGGAATTGATGCTTACCACACCAATACAGGCCTCACCTCTAATTGCACTACTTGGGTATACTAAACAACTGCCAGTAGCCTCCCGTAAATTTGCATCATTCACCTTATTGCTGGCCAGACGACGGGTGGCCTGCAGGTGGGGGCGTGGTAGGGCGCCAACATTTAAGGATTGGATTGGGGATCTGATATTCTGGCAAGAACAAACACACACATCAGCTTATCTTTTACCAACTTCCTCACGTCTCCGATATATATGGGGTCCATTACAATCATACCTTCTGGCACATCCTGTTGAGCACTAGAGAGAGGGAATACAAATTTGTCTCGTGTTCAGTGGTGTTCACAGCCATGGTTGAGATAGCCCGTGCCGTCTTCTCGCACATGTTATCAATTAACACTGCAAGTTTCCGGAATTAAAAAGATGTCTTATATTCCGTATCACCAATATGGTCTATTGTGAATCACTGTCTATTGTATGCTTTAATTGGCGTTAATTCACTGCTTCTCTACAACTGATTTGTCAAAGCCGTGCTACATTTCACTTGACTTGAAATATCGATGTAATGTGTATGGTCTTTCCAATCTGATGTGACTGATTTCCTGTTTGAAAATCAATAAATAAAGTTTAAAAAAAATAAGATTACCTTAGTGAATCTGACAATGTCTGCTTTCTGTGAATGGGATATTTCAGTGATACGGTAGCTTGGGTTATAACTCTATTTTCTCTTATTTTCTATGTTTTTGTATAGTTAAAAAGGAAAGACGATTTGTAGGCTTCTGAAGGAAAGATATATATGTATCTCAAATTTAGGGGCCTATTAGTATGGCGGGCGGTGGCAATCCACTCGCCAAAACACCTCGCCGGACGGCCTTTTACCCCCCCGCCACATTAGCATGGCAGGTGGTACCGCGGCGGATGGAAAGACCGTCTGCCACTTTTCCACCGGTAGGCAATCGTCACGATTGTCTACCGGGCAGTAAAGGCCTATACTATGGTGTGGGCGGTGTTATGCCTATCCATGGCGGAGACTCCGCCATGGAAAAGCATGCAGGAATTGCTTTGGGGGCCTGTTGTGGGCCCCTGGAGGGGTTGTGGGGGTGGGGGGCTGCACTTGGGGGTACCCATGGAACCCCCTACATACAGAAGGTGGCAGGCACCTTGCGATGCCTGTCACATTGTGTATGCCAATGTACGCCATGCATTTTCTACATTGTGGCGTGTGCTGCTCACTGCACCGCCCACCACAATGTTGAATATGCGGGATGCGACCGCCAGGGTGGCGGTCGCATCCTAATTGACAGTGCGGGACCGCCGCACCACTGACAGGTGGTCCTAGCACCGCTAGGGTGGCGGGCAGACTTCAATGGCCCCTTATTGTTGATATGCATTTTGGGTGGGAAATGTGAAATATATAAAGTTGTGGTACAAATTATATTATCTATATAATAGAAACTCTTCAATAAAACTAATTCAAATTAATAAACATGTATTACAATTATTAGTAAATTGTGTAACTTGCACTAAAGGAGCGCACTCCATTTTCTATTGAATGCTAAGCACCGCATGTATACTTTAGATACTTAGGGGCATATTTACAAACCCCACTTGCCATGGGAACATGACTTTTTACGATGTTCCTGTGGCGATAGAGTATTCGCCTTATTTACAATGCAATGTTAAGCCACTTAACATGGCTTAGCGCTGACTTGTAAATAAGGCCCCCTTACAAGCTATGCTTAGCGTGAAATGGGAGGGTAATGGGTGTTTCTGTGGGCGTCCCACCGCAACACCCATTGATTTTGACACTGCATCCTAATTACAGGGGCAGGGTAAATAGTAGAAGCGCCAAAATTAAGACCAGGAAAAACCTGGTCTTACCCTGGTACAACAAGGAGAAATGTTCAATTTCTCCTAGTTTTTGCTGTTTTCATGTGTGCTGCATTGTGCAGCACACATGGAAACAGCAAAGGGCCAATGATTGTTTACGTACAGGAAGTTCCCCTTCCAGCATATAAACAATAATTTTTTTGAAAATGCCGGTTTGCATCTTCTATGTGTGCTGCATTAAGTAGCACACCTAGAAGTTACAAAATAGCATTTAAAGATTTTTTATGTGCAGGAAGGGGGACCTTCTTGTACATAAACAATCTTCAGCTGAACGCAGACACCCTTGAACTATGGTGCAAGGGTGCCTTCATTGGCGCTAGGCTGCTAAGTTTAACACCGGCACAGGGGGAAATGCAGGGCTGCACCATATTCTTGTAAATATGGTGCAGCCCTGAGTTTCTGAAGTGGTGGAGTGAGGCGTTAAGCCAGGAAGGCTAATGCCCCACTCCACCACTTCCCTTGTAAATATGCCCCTTAATTGGTTATCCAAAAGATTAGCGCCAAAGATTGTTCTCTTTTAAAGAAAACCAAATATAACCATACTGATGTGCGTGCAACTTTCAAATCATAATTGCATGGACATTTAGACGCAGAAGGTAAATTAACCTACACTCCTAAGCCGCCCTAAGACCTTGAGGAATAGTTGACGTGTGTATGTACTTTGTTATATTGAGAGTACAGCTCCTTCCATTTTAGATAAAATCTTTTACTGACCCCAATGAGAAAAAGACGCACAAAACGAGACAACTCAATATCCTAAATTTGGTTCTCAAAGTTGTATTTTTTAAATCAATATCACCCCTATGACTTCTCAATTTCATATTGCGACCACAATGAAGTATTGTTGGGACTGGTTGTACGGCTCGCCAGCATGTGTCTTTGGTGCACGACCTTATTATATTCACCAAAAACATTGTTGCACACAAATTTTGGCACTGATTATGCTGTCAGGTGGACTTACGTTCGCCCGACACTGTTTCAGTCAGTAACTTCCCAACCATAGGTCGGCAGTTCTGACATCAGAATCAGGATGTGTCCACCCATACGGCAGTTAAAAATATCCATTTTGCTATGGCAGCTTATGTGGCGGGTGAAAAAGGCCTGCAGCACAAACTGCCATAGCAATATGGATGTTTGTAAACATCCGCCACACGCTACAGGGGTAACAGGTCCCATATGCGAGGGCACAGTGGGAAGGGGTCCCTGCTAGGGCCCCTAAGTCATTTTCCAACAGGTTTTCTATGCCAGACAGGCCAAAATGGAAAGGATGTTGGAAAATGACATCAAAATCCAGACAGCGGAGCGGCCGTCATTAACCCCTTCGATGCGGATGAGAAAGCCAGCTCGTCATGGGCGTTACCTGCGCTACGCGGATGACGAGCTGGCTTTGTCACAAACCGCGCATTTTTTAAATTCCAGCGCACAGCGGGAAAACGCGGTAGCGCGGTAGCGGTTAAGAGATTATGAGCATTTCAGACACAGCGACAGGCTCTTTGAGCCTGTTGGAAGTGCCACAGATGGTCTCTCCACCCGATGCCTCCACCAACAGCATCCTTATGCGGCGGGCGTACTGCAGGGGGAGATGTCGATGGGTCCGACACCGACGTGGCATTGGTGTCAGACCCACTGACATCATAATTAGCCCTATAGTGTCAAAAATATTGGGATATCAAGAATATCATGGTCCAGAATATCCCAGATATGAATATTATTTTTAAAGTGGTTAATATACATTTTGATATAGTTGTAAATAAATCATGTTTTAAATGTTTTCTTTTCATTACTTTTTGTGTTCTAACTTACTATTTTAATGTTACTTGTGTGCAACTATTTTTATTGTTGTGTATATTTTTGTGTTGCTAATATATTTGAAAGAATTATTTTCAGATTTTATTAAAATGTATTTATTTGTTGGCAGACTGTTGGGTTTCTCTGGGTATAAGGTGGTAAACTATTTTAATAGATCTTTTTTTTTTATAAATCGTGTATTTATTTTATAAATCTTAATTTGTTGTTTTAGTTATTAATTATGAAATTATTGTATCGATATATTTATTATAGGATTTAAAAAATAATAATTAACTGTTAATTGGTTAAAGTATTGATTATATATATTTTAAATCATTTTTTATCGTCATTAATGTATTATGTGTTTTTAGATAATAATTGTATAATATTTTTGTTCATTATTTTGTGCTATTAGTATTTCTAGCAGAATGTTTTGTATTTTTTGTGAGTGTCTTTTTTAGTTTACTAGGATGGAAAGTGTTTTTACTATATATAACTTGAGCCGAGAGAAGACACACTCCAACAGTGTGCTTCAGATAGATTTAATCCATGTAACCCATAAAATCAGCCATCAGGACAACTAGTGATATAGAAACACAAACACCTAATGCGTTTAGGTGTACTTTCCACCTTGCTCAAGGGTGAAAAACATTTCTCTTCATACGTTTTTAAATGCATCTCATGATACAGAGAACAACCGAAATAAGTGAGGACTTGCAGAGTGCATACCATCGTACACTTACATGGCGCCTATTTCCAAATGGTAAGATCACTAAGTAAGTCATAGTAGAGTCCTTTGGTAATTTGGGAGGTAGATGCAGCTAGAAATTAGGAGCGAAGGAGGTACAGTGGTTTATGTATGATGGAACTCTGTATGTTTTGGGGATGGTTTAATGTAACATATGTAATTGATATAATTGAAGAAGATGTTTCACTTGATATAGTCATTTCACATAAGCAGAAAATAAATGAGTTTTAGCCACTGATTACAGTTTTCTTAATTAATATAAAAAGTTTAAAAAATACATTATTTCAAGGTAGCCTCGTAAAAGGTTTGGTTACAAATATGGTGGTATTGTAGTGCCTCCGATCGAAGTGTAAATATAAGACAACATAATACGTTCAAGAAAAAGCTAATGGATATCTGTGCAGCGGGATGCTATGCACAGTTCATCAGATGAAATCCACCCAGTTTTGTTTCTTGTTAGTTCTGAAGACGATCGTGGCTCAAGTGTGTTAAATGCTGAATCTGGGGGGCATTCCTTTATCAAAATGAAGGAAGGCTGATCTGAGTTCAGTGCAGTGGGTTTAGGAAACACACAAAGTGAAAGTTTACAGAGTCACAAGACATGATCTGTATGTCTAATCAATTTAGCATGTTCAGTTCTCTTTACAGTGTGTTGAACATAAACATTCATAAGGATTAGCACACTTAGGGCCTGATTATGATGTTAGCAGTCAGACTGTCGACAGCCCATCAGTGGTGGTCTGACTCCTGACAGCCCTTCTGTCCGACCGCCGTATTATGATACTGGCGGTCAGATGAAGGACTGCTGCCTCCACCAGAATCATAGATCCCAAAGGTGCTGAGGTCGGACCAGCTTCCCAGAATGGCAGCGGTGCCAAGGCAGACACCGCCGTAGGGATTACGAAATCCCTTTCTGACAGCCTTTTCATGGTGGGAACACTGCCATGAAAAGGTTGTCAGAAAAGGATCGGGTCCCAAACAGGGCCCCTAGCCATTGTAGGCCAATGCAAAGTGTCCCTGGGGACACACATAGTGCCCCCACTTACGTCCGTGCATTCTGTGCCATGCACAACATGGCACATGGCACACAGTGCACGGATGTGGAGAAGGTGCTGCATGGCAGTGGCATCTGCTGCAGCCCAGCTTAATGGCCGAGCCTTGCTGTTGCGGTGGGACAGCCGGCCTTCCAGCCGCCAAATCCACATACAGCAGTCAGAGCGCTGCATGTTCATCAGGCTCCCAACCACCGCTGTAGTGGCCAATGATCCTTCCGCCCGGCATTATAATCAGGCCCTTAGAACTTGATATTCAGTCTTGAACTTGCAGGTTTAAAGTAGCAGAGCAGTGTCAGGCCCGCAAGGAAAATTAAATGAATGGTTAGGCAAGTGCTAGCATCGTAGAACTATGAAGAACTCTAGTAAAGCAACAGAATACACTGGAAAATAAGTACTGGAATCATGAGCAGAGAACCTAATCAATCATAGGAGCAAGCCTGTGGGGGACGTGACAAAATGAGCCACACAAGATAGCCTAGTAAAGTAATTTTTTAGCTGGAAGAAGTACATTTGAAGTGAGCCTTTATTTATCGTGATAGCTGCTTTCCAGGTAAAGGGCTTACTGCCAAGATGGTGTTGTTAACTGGAGAGGGTCTCTGGGACAAAGAGTTGCAAACCAACCTTGTTTACAGTATAGCAAATGAATATACAATACCCTTATCCAAATGACAAAGCCCCAAAAACCTAAAGTGACTGAAGTAATTTTATTTATTTATTTATTTCATTTCTAAAGCGCACTGTCACCTAACAGGCATCCTGGCGCTGGCAGGCTCGTAACAGAGGGGGGTTAAGACTGGTGACAATCAAGGACTTCGGGAATAGCCAGGTTTTTCAACTCCTCCTAAATGGTAGGAGGTCAGAGGTTTGTCTGAGCTCAACCGGAAGAGCATTCCACAGTTTCGCTGCTGCCACATCAAATGATCTGCCTCCTGCTTTGGCTCTCTTAAACCTTGGTATCCGCACCAGTCTAGCCAAGGAAGATCGAAGGTTGCGGACTGGCACATGCCACGCGAACTTTCTTTGCAAAAGTACACGGCCCAACCCATGGAGGGCTTTAAACACTAGGCAGAGACTTGAACTGGACTCTCTGTCTCAGCGGGAGCCAATGCAGTGGAGCCAGAGCCCTAGAGGAGGAAGACCTTGTGGGCCACCCCAGGGCTAGCTTGGCTGCGGCAGACTGGATTCTTTGCAGTCTGTCCATAAGATAATTCGGGGACTCCAACAGCAAAGAGTTACAGTAGTCTAACCTACTGAGCACGGTGCAGCGCACCACCTCCGCCCGGGCAGAGGAAGGCAGCAGAGGAAGAATTTTCCTGAGCAATCTAATAATGGCCAGGCAACCATGCGCCTCCAAGGTGAGACTACTGTTAAACAAGACGCCCAGGTTCCAAACCGCCTTCACTGGCTGAACCGATGGAGAGAAGTCAGCCAGCCAGAAGTTGCAAGGTAGAACAGATTGAACCCTGGCCCTGGGGTAATAAAGCACCTCCGTTTTACCTGCATTAAATTGCAGGGAATTTGCCTTCAGCCAACCCGCCGTATCTCGCAGGCAGTTGTGAAATACTTCCAAAGAAGTTGAATGATCTCCCTCCAAAGAGAGAATCAGCTGCGTGTCATCAGCATAATTGACAATCTCGATGTTATAATGTTTGATGACCGCAATCAAGGGCTGCATATAGACGCTGAATAAAATCGGACTAATTGCCGAGCCTTGAGGAACGCCATGCGAGATGGAGGAGAAGGCGGATTGGTAAGGAAGGAGGGACACGGCTTGTTGTCTGCCCTGAAGAAAGGACTGAAACCATCCAAGGGCACTACCTGTAACCCCCACCTCTCTCAGCCTATCCAGCAGGGTCCCGTGGTTCACCGTGTCGAAGGCGGCAGACAGATCAAGCAGGATCAAAACACCTGCCTGACCCCTGTCTGCCCACCAACGAAGCTCATCCAACACGGTCACCAAGGCCGTCTCGGTTCCATGGGCTGGCCGGAAGCCAAACTGGACTTCCTCCAGGAGTTTATGCTGTTCTAGGTACCTGGAGAGAGTGTCCGCCACCACCCGCTCCACAATTTTCGCTGGGTAGGGTAGAAGCGAAATAGGCCTAAAATTCTTCATGCACTCAGGATCGAGGGAGGGCTTTTTCAACAATGGGGTCACTACTGCTTGTTTCCACTGAGGTGGAACCACTCCTGTGGAAAGAGACTGGTTACAAACCAGCCGGAGCGTAGGAAAAAGCTCAGCCTCAAACTCTTTCCAAATTTTTAATGGGATCGGATCAAGCCGAGACCCAGACATAATACCAAGCGCCACTCTACTGAACTCGTCTGCAGTCAGCAGCGCAAACTCCGAGAGGGACTTATCTACCCCCTGTTCAGAGACGGCCCCAAGACGCACCACAACCTGCTCCAAAGGACCGCCACAGCCACACAACACTGAGGGATCAGCTCCAATCTGTTGCTGCTCCACCCCCAAATCATCAATAATTGTTTTAATTTTATCCTGAAAGAACTTAAGTAGAGCATAATCTTCATGCACTATCAGCGCAGTGTGGAATAGTGTGAATACGCTGTGTTAATCTAGGAGAGCTATATTTGAATTGGGGGGGTGGGCTGCTGTGTATGTTTTTTGCTTAAATAAGTGGCCTCTCTGCTCCGAGTGTAAAGGCCAGCACAAACAGGGGAAATGCCAGCATTAGAATTAGTGCACTTGTCCAAAACCACAAAATGTATACTTTGTGTGGTGGCAAGAGAGCCTCTAACCTAACACTGAGAAGGAAATCAATGTTAACTGTAAACCAATATTGATGATTCCATGTCAATATTTTATGCATATTGTCACTTTGAAAGTGTTTGCACTCATACAAAAAACTTCATGCTCGGAATACCTGACTTCTCAATTTGTGATGCATTCTGTCCATCAGTTCAGTTGTAAAACTTTATTTCGCTCAATATGACCATAAAAGCATTTAAACAGGATCTAACATTTCGTTCATATTAAAAACAAGTAAAAAATATACAAACATCATGTGGCATTGAATACTAAATACATAATGTAGCCAGCGGAAATCTATATTGCAATCAATCCTGAAATCATGATCTGCATTTAATCGCATGTGCAGTGCCTAAGTTCAATTTACAATACCCAGCTATTTTTCACTCTTGCTCTATCTCTCAGATCTACTATTCAAATGATAATATGTGTGTTTGTATAAAGTGCGTGTATCAGTCAATAAGGGGATTATTAGCATCATAACTGGTTACCTTAAAGTTCTTATGCAATATATAATAAGCAATTTACAATGCCTTATTTAATTGATGAAAAGTTCATCTATTAACAATTTACTTCAAACAAGGAGGAAGCTAAAAACATTTTTGTAGACCCTAAGACATCAATTCTACTACTTAATTGTCTTGCTCACCGAAGTAATGTAATCTTCATTGGTTGACAATCAAAAACCGAATAAAATTCAAGACACTGTGCCTTGTATTTAAAGTACTACATAATTTAGGCCCGCAGTTTCTCAGGAACCAGATAACGCCGTACTGTCCGTCAAGACAACTGAGATCAGTTACCTTGCACCATTTAACAGTTCCTCGTACCAGAACAGTTTCCTGGGGAGACAGACGGTTTACAGTTGCCACAACCAGACTCTGGAACTCTCTTCCTCTGTCAATAAGGATTAGTCATACTCTTTTTTCCTTCCGGAAAAGTCTAAAGACCTGGTTGTTTAACCAGTAATCATGCCGGGACCCAATATCAGGAGAGTCATGAATCGAATTTTTAGCGCCAAGACGCCCTCGGGCATTCGTTCGCGCTCTATAAATCTCATGAATAAATAAATAAATAAATAAATAAATAAATAAATAAATAAATGTACACCATGATAATAATACATTATTAAAATAATACTAAAATGCAATTCATATAAAATTCCTCAGTTAAAAAAGGATGTGCACAGATTTAATCACCATCTTTGGCAGACATTTTTAGGAAAACTCTACGGGTATCCATATGGAAAATAAAAAGCCTGCCACAGAGAAAGCTATAGGGAGACTTGCATCATATTTCAGTAGCCTGAAAGCCTCTGAACATTGCCTAATTCCCAAATATCTGCATATCCGGACCAGCATTGTTTTCTTGCTTTCTTATAGCCAGTACAGAAAAAGAGCACATGGTATTCAGATTCTTCTGCACTATTGTAGGCCGGGCAACCCAGTGTTTGTAGGCCTGCCCTTTTATTCATAAAAGCACGCAGTGGCAATACCCCGTGCCTAAATTGTAAATAAAGCTTCCTTGCGGCAACCGGTTTGATGTCATTAAGTGCCGGCTCTAGTATATACTGCTCTTTGATTTCCATAAAGGCTACAGTAAGTTTTCCCATTGAGTGTGTAGTGTAGTTCCAATATTCCCAATAGGCTCTGCGCATTGGAATAACATAAACAGCAGTTTAGACGTAGGACTGAGGTCATCTAGGTCTCTACTGACTATGTTAGACTTAATTAGTTTTGCCAGCTAGCTCAGAGGTCACTAGAAACTTTCTCGAGTGAACAGGAAGGGGTTAACTTTCCTGAATAGATAAGAAGGGATTAGTTTCTGACAACCGCATAAACATGACAACTTTGCTCCCTCAGAAAAATGAGTATATCTCTAGAGTCATGAGAAAACAATAGACAACTATTTCACTCAGTCAATCGTGCATGCTTAATTTCACCAGAGAGCATAGAATAGAGAGACAGGCGTTTTCAATAAAAGGTGTTATTTATTGAGCAGTCTTCTTTCTCATGCAAGAGAAATGAGTTGCCACAATTGCAGTACTTATCATAAAGT
The DNA here is from genome assembly GCF_964261635.1 of Lissotriton helveticus. NCBI lineage: Eukaryota > Metazoa > Chordata > Amphibia > Caudata > Salamandridae > Lissotriton > Lissotriton helveticus. The sequence continues at coordinate 309,195,885 of NC_136071.1, forward strand.
AAAGTGCGTACAGTAAAAGGAGTATTATGAAATAATACTGTAAAAGCATTGATATGGTTTCTTAGCCATATGATACTTTAAAACGGATAAAATATATATATACATAAAAACATTGACTAACGTACTCAACTGGTGCTTCTAAGATACGCCTACCCCGGTGTACCTGACCTAAGCCTAATACGTGGGAAGGAGTAAGTAAGTTGCAGTTTAAGTTAAGCTAGTTTTTTGCCAAGAATCTGAATCAAGAATTCTTTTAAGGGTTTAGTCAGCTCCGTACCTTGGTAATAGAATGTAGGAGGTCTTGTATCTCTCTCTCAGGACTCGATCTCCCAGCAACCCGCAAGGGTGACTGGAAACACCGGAGCTGGATTTCTCGGCAGGAGAAAAGACAGCATCTCTCAGTGCGTCAAATGGGAGGGTCGGCTTCCTTCGGCACTCGCATCAGCTGGGCCCCGGGCAAGTTGATAGCCGCTCTGCTCCAAACCGCCGTGTGTTTGCTTTAGGCAACTGTTGGTATATTTAAACCTGAAAGGTGCCAAGTTTGATGTAAGGTTGGACATAAGACGTCACTAAGAACTAACAGTTCTTTCTGGACTCCAGGTGTTCTTGTGCAAATCAAAACAAAAGCAGGGGGATTTCCCGGGCTGCTGGAGGCTTGGTTTGTTTAAAGAACGCGTTGTACTTTCTAGGAGTCTATGGGAGTAGCCTTGCCGTATTTGGACTGCATGGGCTATGACTAGATATGGGCATGATTCCTATGGCTTTACAAGGATATGTTTTGTTATAACCCCATAAGGGCATGAATCGGGGATATCTTGATTAGGGTCCTAGATAGATTCACAACACCCACTCCACGTATTAATGTCCATCATTACTTAAAAACTAAGCAATACTAAACATATAACGATGCATGTGTTTTCCAACGCACCCCACAATACATAAATTGCATTTGAAATGGTGTATGGTATATACACGAAAATGAGTATTTACACTGTAGGTTTTTCAAGCAGTGTTATCATTCAGGAAATGCATATATAAATATTAGCTGAATTAATTGCGAAAATTACATTTATGAAATGGCTCTTAATACAGAAAAGAAGGTCGAGACCATTCCATCACATATTTATACAATACTGCACATGTGCTTGAGGTTGAGGTAAAATATTGTCTCTAGTATCTCTAAAAATAGAAGCTCTGTTCTCTAAGAATAGTTCTACTTTAAGCAGAGTGCCATGTGCCAGAAAAAGGTAAATATTTTGGAAGTGAAAAAAAAATAATTTCACTTTCAGGGGAAAAAATAGTTCGAAATGTTTTCAGTAGTTTTGTTTATCAAAAACTGAAGGCCGAATTCAGAGTTCAGGGACCGCTGTGTGCTCGTTGTTTTAAAAGTTATTCTCGTTGTTAGGAGAGAACATCATATCAGACAGGCTTGCCAAAAATTGGTCTACAACATCAGGTGAAAGTTCGACCAAGTTCGAAAAAGTTGAAATTGTGCATATGTGAGAATGATTGCTATCATCGATGTTTGGATCAGCAATGCTCACAGGAGGTTGTACCTGTTTGGTGCTGCTTTCCTCTCGTACTTCACCGCCACCTACTCGTAATGGTGAAGTCTCAACGAATGCCGTCATCAGAATAGGTAGCCGCTGGGGACAACACGTTGCATGAGTCGTTACAGGACCTAGCAAAGTATCGATATCCATTGGTAGCAGTTATTTGTGTCTGTGGGCCAGATCAACCATTTTTTCCAATCAGGATTTGTTCTGTTTTGGTGTAAAATATGGGATACGTCTATCTCCTCATCTGTAGTGCTGTTACTATCAGGTATGGGCTTTGGAATAGACGGTTTATTTAAATCTTTTATCTTGGCTAAACCAAGGCAGGTTGTTTGCTGAATGGTGTCATTCAGGAATATTATCTGTTCTGGGATCATGCAGGCTCTAAATAATGCTTCTATACCTTGTACCTGCCAGTCTTTTGAACCCCAGATGGTTTTTGTTTCAATGTTGTTTTTCCAAAATTCAAAACCAAATGTAGACATTTTTTTCATAAAATGTTGCTGAATAAATCAATTTAGTATTTGTCAATAGTGTTTTCATTCCTGTCTTATTTGACATTTTAAAATAAAACGTTTCTGGATCAGTTGTGTTAAACCCTGAGAAGTATGGGAATTTCTCATAAAATGTTTTCGAGCTGCCTTTTGGCGGTGTTGCACAATGTTCCCATTGGTTATAATTAAAAACATTTCTAGGATTAGCAGATTTATGAAAATAGTGATGACCATAATGATTATAACAGTACATTTCTTCATATTTTACTGAACCCCCGCAAATAATCTTGTTCTGTGAATTTTGCTGACATTACTAAATCTGACATCATATTATTAATATTTTCAAAGTCCCAATCATCAGAGAAAGTACTTGGTTTTACAAAGTCACTTCATGAAACCTTGAACTGATGTGGATATTTCAAGAGCTCAATCGGGCCATAAATTTCATAATCCGTTTTGTCCCATGCTACCCCACCGGGTATTGGATTGGCTGTGATGTTCACTGATGACAGTTCTCTTTTCTCAATGTGAGAGGATTTGTGAGGCTTTAGGACCAAGTTGATGTCTGACTTGCTGTGTCCATTGTACTATATTTTCCTTCAATGAATTTTTCTAAACATAGAACCATGATGAGCCAAAGTAGGAGGAGAAGTACACCTAACACAATCCAAAATTCAATCCATGGTGAAATCAGATATGTTTCTCTTAGTTGATGAAAAAGTTCAGTCATTTTTCTTTGAAAGTTTTTGTTGCTGGCGTTTCTTCATGCTCGCTTGGATCATCAGAAAAGTCATCGAAATTGATGAAGTAGCCAGATGCAGTTCTGTCAATTGTTGGAATTGCTTCCGGATTTTCTTTTGTCTTTGAATCTTTTTTTGTTACATTAGTATAGTCTGAAGCTACATCATTGTAGACAGGTGTTTCTCGACGAACTGTTGCAATTTGGGTTTCAAGAGGCACAAGTTCCATGGCTTTGTTGCATAGTCCTTTTTTATTCACTGCAGGTTTATCAAAAGTGATTAGTCTTTCAGTTTGAACCTCTTGGATTGTAGCAAGGTTTTGTATTCTGCTACTTCTTGGGAGTCCACTGGGCCTACTACTTATTATTGGCCACATGATTGTTGTTTTACCAGGTCGATGGATACAACTCGGTTCTCCTTTTTCCCAGCAAGGGGCGGTAGTACTACTAATCTTGTTCCGCTGACAGCTAAGACAGGTACTGCTTTATGTAAAAATGTCCAAATTCCTTCTTCACCGCGATCTTTTCTCTAACCAGATCCCCAATCTTTGGAATCCAGACAGGTCTTGCTGGGACAGGTGGTTTTTCTTCAGCTGTTGGCTTTAACTTTATGTTACTTAGACTTCTTCTTGTTTCATTTAAGTCCTGTAAAACAGCCAAACGATCTTTGATATCAAATGATTTTTTATTCACCACTGAAGTCTGACAATCTAGATCCTGGATGTGCATTCTAGTACCGAACAATAGTTCGTACGGAGTGATACCTTTTAGAGAATTTCTTGGCAAATTGTTAAGACTACGTTGGACACTTGTTAAATGTTTGACCCAACCATCACCCGAACCTAATACCCTCGCCGTTATAGATTGCTTTATGTCACGGTTTTTTCTTTCCACTACCACATTTCCCTCAGGATGGAAGAGAGAAGAGTACCGCAATGCAATGCCCATGCTGGCCATGGCCTCTTTGTAAGCTCGAGAGCTAAACGCAGGACCCTGGTCAGAATGTAGCATGCCAATTGAGTATGTGCGGATAAAAACTCTCAAATCTTTTATAACAGTTCTGGCGTCAGCCGAGCGCTGGGGCCACATCCAAATGAATCTCGTGCAGGAATCCACTGCGACCATGATATATTTATAGTTGCCATCCCTTTGTAAGGAACCACAGTGGTCCAGGTAAACACATGCTAATGGTTTATCTGAGATTAGAAGGGGCGTCTGTGCTGGTCGTTTCACTGTTGATACTTTCATTCTTTGGCATATTTCACATTCTAGAACATAGTTTCTAGTCTGTTTCCTCATGCGTGGCCACCAATATCTCTGTTTTAATAATGATATTGTGGCAGAAACACCAGCATGTGCAGAGGCGAGCCCTTCGTGTGCCGTTAAAATTAGTCCTAATCTGCAATTCCATGTTTGGAATTGCCCTATCCCCCACTCCAGGGATTGGAGCAAAAGGAACATTATTCGCATCAGTTATGTATGAGTACTTTACTGGAAAGTATTTTGGGAGTGTTTTTCTTTCATCTTTTACTGAAGCACTGACAGCTTGCATGATATCGCTGTCTATTTTTGTTTTTGACCGAGTAATGGCAGCTACGGAAGCCGTTTGCACAGCTGCCTTCGCGGCTTCATCAGCCAATGAATTCCCCGCAACGTGAACGCCATCACGTTGATGACTCAGTGTATGTATCACGTGAGTCTTTTGTAGTTCTTTCTGTAAAAGAACTACCTGTTCCCAAAGCGTTTTATGCTTGATTGTGCCACCTTTTGCATCTTTGAAGCCATTTTGAACCCAGTTCTGCAAGTATTCATTGTAAGACTGAACGCAGTAATATTAATCGTGCACTATTAGTGTGGGCAATTCGCGATCGGTATTTTCAAGCGCCATCTTAAAAGATCTTATTTCAGCTCGCTGAGCTGTACAGTATCTGAGTGATTCAGTTTTAGTGATTATCGGTCTGAATTTACCAAAGCGCCAGCGACCTTTAACAATCGCAAACGCTGCATTGGAGGATTTTTCATCCACATCGTAGTGTTGTGCAAATCTGTCCATGTAGATTACACTGCTGTACTGTTCTAGAGGCAGAATTTCGATTGACAGAGGGTATTCTCGTTAGTACTCTAGATTTTCTAGTTTTTTCATTTTCGGGTCAAAATAGTGTTTCACGTCTTCTGCAGCAAGATCATTTTCCCATTGTATCCATTTTGGATCTAATGCCACAGTTTTCAGATTGCGTGGACTTGTTAATGCCTCAAGCGCTGAATCTGCTGTTAAAACAGATATCCTTTTGCCTTGGGTTAGGGCTCTTTCTTTTGCTACAGCAGTTTGAACCGCAGTTAGAATTTTTTCAGTAGAACTGAATTTCATTTCAGCTTGTTTGTACAAATGTGATTTGTAAGCTATTGGTACTGTTTCTCCCTCATTAGAGGTCAGGTATGTGAATCCGCAACTTCCTAGGATGACTCGGATTACAAGGTTGCGTTCGTTTACGCGTGTTTGCAGTTTTGTTTTAGTTAACATGTCTGTTTGTAATGATCTTAAAATTTCTGTGTGTTTCTGAGTCCAATTGATTGGTTTGAAATCAGGTTTTATTAATTCATAGAGAGGTTTAACCCTCTCCGCATAATTTAGAATGTATGTTCTTCCGAAATTCAGGAAACCTAGTATTGATTGTAAGTTCTTCAGCGTTTTTGGTGCTTGGAGTACAGCACATTTCTCTAAGAAATTGTCTGCTAGGCTTTTGCCTTCACTTGATAATTCATATCCTAAAAACAGGACAGTTAGGTGAGCAATTCATGACTTTTTAAAGTTGAATTTGTACCCTTCAGCTGCGAACCCAAGTATTATGGTGTTCACTCTTTTTAAGTGAGTCTCCAGGTCATCATCTGTTAGATAGATGTCATCGACATAAGATAATGCCTCATCATCATATATTTGTTGTAACTCTGTTACCCTTGCTGAGAATAATCCTGGGCTATTCTTGAATCCCTGTGGGAGTCAACAGAATTTTTTTTGCGACCCCATTGTTGAGAAAGCGGTCAAATACCTGCTTTCAGGAGCAATGTTTTGACAAAAGAATCCATTAGAGGTATCTAATGTCGTTTTATATTTTTTGCGCACGATGTTATTCATTAGTGTTGCACTGTGTGAGTTTTGTACTGCAAATGTTTTGCAACAGGAGTTTAAGTGTCTGTAGTCCAAAACTAGACGATATGATTCGTCTGGCTTGGAGACAGGAAACAAAGGATTGTTCATTTGAGAGGTGCATGTTTTAATCACCCCTTGATATTCAAGTTGATCTAAGATCTCCCTGACATGCTTTTTAGCTTCTTGTTTAACTGGGTACTGCCTTTGCACAGTCGTTTGACTTTTTAACTGGATTTTGTGGAGTGGAGAATCCTCATCCCATCCTACATGATTTTTATATAATGCAGGAGCTTGGGCCACTGCCCATTTTCTTGCAAATGTGTATTTTCTATGAATTGGAATATGATTTGAGAAGGCAGGCATAATCATTTCTTCGCCATGAGGGCACTCCCTGACAAACTCTGGTGGCCAGTCTTTTTCAGCTAACAGGATATCATAGCCTTTAGATAAGTTATCCCAAAAGAGACCCCTTATTTTCCTAGTTTTGTCCCCCTCTATACGCAATGTTATCTCGCATAATTTATGGGGTTTGCTAACTCTGGTGTCTGCAGTTTCAACCTGAATGTATTCATTCGTGTCCACTGTGCCCAGAAGATTCATCAGGATCTTGCGAACTATGGTTACTTCTGCTGCGCTGTCTAGCACTGTCTTGGCCCACTCTCCATTTTTCAGTTGTGTCCTCAGTATCCTCGGCATGTTTTATTTTAATACTGGCTACCTTCTTTCTTGGATATTGTAATTTTTTACTTTGATGAGCAGGTTCCTTGTCTTTGGACTTGACGTGCTCTTCTTTGTGTTCTGACCGTCCTCTTCTTTCCGATTTCTGTGAGGAAGTCTGAAAAGATCGAGAGGGACGTGTATCAATATCTTGATATCTGTCAGGTTTTCCCAATTTATCCCTATCTCTAAAATTGTATCTTTTCTCAGAGGGCTCCCTTTGGGGAGACTTGTTTCCTCTTTCTGGAGATCTATCTCTCCGTTGAGTAGACCTTCCCCTGGACTGAAAACGTTTTTCTTTGGGAGTGGATTTTTTGTTACCATCCCAACTCTTTTTTCGAGTATTCAGATTATTTTTAATAAAAGTTTTTCCAGGATTTTCAATTGGTTGTGGTTTTAGTGGTTTCCCACCCAAACTATCTCTTCCTAGTTCTTCATAGGATTTTTCTATGATTCTGGCAAGTTCAAAAGGTTGTTCTGCTATATCTGTTTCTTTCAGTTTCTCGAGATATTTTGTATCGTCAATTGCCAATTGAACTAATTCTCTATATGCCTTTGTCAATTCTTTTAGTTTAACCAAAAGTTCTTCGCTTGACATTTTCTCAATGTCGTGATGTGTGTTGTGTAGCTGGCTAGAACCGGCCACGTGGCTCCTGGTCTACCTAGTGGATCGAGCCTGGTAATGATATTTTGATGTTTTAAGGCGCCATTAAACCAGAGCAGGTGCTCTTGGTAAGTTAGTGGGATTTCAACGTCCTCGAAAGGAGCGTATTCATCTGGAGGTTCCTCTATTTTGTAATAGTGGAAGTCTTGTGTTACAGCGTTTGCTGCTGGAAATTGTAGCCATGAATAGAATACCTCTGTCTGCCGATATTCATGGGCCTCTACCACGAATATGACTGTACCACCTCTCGGTGATAGTCCATTTTCTATAAGTTTAAGAGTTATAGTTCTTCTTACATTAACCGGAATGATTATAGCATTCGGGTCATTCTTTTGGAGAGTTGTGTCATCTAACAACAGTTGAGACGCTGTAGCATCTCTTTCTTCGTCACCGTCCGGCATTTTTCTGACAGAAAGTTTTTTTTCTTTCTTTTGTTGCAGGGCAAGTTTCAAGAAAACAAAGATTAGGTGCACAATATTTTAACGTTGACTAAACCAAAAACTAATACATAGGAATCTCTTCCTACTAAGTTCCGGCTGATATTAACCTTTTACCCACTCCAGACGTCTATTAGAGTTTTTACGGGAAAAGGGGTCTGTGTGGAGAGCACAACTGAGTTACTCTAATGTCTTGCGTTAGATTATCGCCTTACCAAACGTGGGGCGCCATGTAGTGTAGTTCCTATATTCCCAATAGGCTCTGCGCATTGGAATAACATAAACAGCAGTTTAGACGTAGGACTGAGGTCATCTAGGTCTCTACTGACTATGTTAGACTTAATTAGTTTTGCCAGCTAGCTCAGAGGTCACTAAAAACTTTCTCGAGTGAACAGGAAGGGGTTAACTTTCCTGAATAGACAAGAAGGGATTAGTTTCTGACAACCGCATAAATATGACAACTTTGCTCCCTCAGAATAAAGAGTATATCTCTAGAGTCGTGTGAAATCAATAGACAACTATTTCACTCAGTCAGTCATGCATGTTTAATTTCACCAGAGAGCAGAGAATAGAGAGACGGGCGTTTTCAATAAAAGGTGTTATTTATTGAGCAGTCGTCTTTCTCATGCAAGAGAAATGAGTTGCCACAATTGCAATACTTATCATAAAGTAAAGTGCGTACAGTAAAAGGAGTATTATGAAATAATACTGTAAACGCATTGATATGGTTTCTTAGCCATATGATACTTTAAAATGGATAAAATATATATATACATAAAAACATTGACTAACGTACTCAACTGGTGCTTCTAAGATACGCCTACCCCGGTGTACCTAAACTAAGCCTAATACGTGGGAAGGAATAAGTAAGTTGCAGTTTAAGTTAAGCTAGTTTTTTGCCAAGAATCTGAATCAAGAATTCTCTTAAGGGTTTAGTCAGCTCCGTACCTTGGTAATAGAATGTAGGAGGTCTTGTATCTCTCTCTCAGGACTCGATCTCCCAGCAACCCGCAAGGGTGACTGGAAACACCGGAGCTGGATTTTCGGCAGGAGAAAAGACAGCGTCTCTCAGTGCGTCAAATGGGAGGGTCGGCTTCCTTCGGCACTCGCATCAGCTGGGCGTCGGCAAGTAGATAGCCGCTCTGCTCCAAACCACCGTGTGTTTGCTTAAGGCAACTGTTGGTATATTTATACCTGAAAGGTGCAGAGTTTGACGTAAGGTTGGACATAAGACGTCACTCAGAACTAACAGTTCTTCTGGACTCCAGGAGTTCTTGTGCAAATCAAAAGAAAAGCAGGGGGATTTCCCGGGCTGCTGGAGGCTTGGTTTGTTCAAAGAACGCGTTGTACTTTCTAGGAGTCTATGGGAGTAGCCTTGCCGTATTTGGACTGCATGGGCTATGACTAGATATGGGCATGATTCCTATGCCTTTATAAGGATATGTTTTGTTATAACCACATAAGGGCATGAATCGGGGATATCTTGATTAGGGTCCTAGAAAGATTCACAACAAGTGGTTCCCCTGTAGCTGGGCCAGTTTATACTACCACTAACATACCTTTAACTCTTTCCTCGGGACATGTCATTTCTGGATTATCCCACAGGTTACCCAGACCCATAAGCGTGAGGGTGTTCCTGACATAGGTAAGCCATGGTAGTCTCCTCGCCCCAGGTAAATGAATCACCTCTCTTAGTTCTTCTCTGTACTCAAGCAACTCTGGAGTAACCCACAAACGTCTCCAGAATAAAAGGGGTCTCAGAGAAACTTCTACCTCAATTGGCCTGACCCCCAGACTAATCGTAACTGTATAAGTAGGGTACTACGGGAGGAGACCAAACAATTGTCTAACAGAGGGATTTTCCATTTGTGTTAGACTATCAATGCCACCGTGGCCCCATATTTCAGCTCTATATAGAGCAGCACCTCTAGCTTGGACCTTATATATTTCTACTACTGGGCCCACCGGTTTAAAGCTAGAGTTTTGAAACACCTTGGACACACCCCTTGCTGTTTGCACTAACTTCAGGATGTTTTTTTTTTATTTGCGCCCCCAGGTGCATTTTTGTAGTGCTTGGGTTTGATAGGGTGCCTTTGGCTGTGTTAAATACCATGAATTTTGTTGTTTGCAGATTAATCTCAAGCCCCCTTTCTTTGCAGAAGGCCTCAAATTTGTTTCCCACCATCTGTATACCCATTGGACATTTTGATAATAGCAAGGTATCGTCGGCAAACATCATGGCTGGGATATTACGTGCTGCAAGCTTGGGTGCATCTAAATCCTTCTCTGTGTTTAAAAAGTCAACTAACCCCTTTATAAAAAGGTTAAAAAGGGTCAGGGCAAGAACACAACCCTGGCGTACTCCTCTATCTACAGGCATGGAAGTGGTGAGTATTCTGTCAATCAATTGTTCTTTTTTCATTTGCCACCCCAGGTGGGACGCGTATTCCCAGACGTGGGTCCCGTGCTCTCCATGCCACTGGGGTCAAGCTATCCTGGCTGATGAGGGGTGAGACCCCGAAACTGGTCCTCGGATGCTTGTGTCCAGTCCAGGGAGGACATGGCCTGGCAGTTTGGGCTGGTCTGTAACCATCGGGTGCATTGTCAAGACTGATTTGCATATGGCTGGGTTCAAACTGGAATGGCATGGGGAGCAAAATAAGGATGGATGTAGGCCTATATCTCCGTACTGGGGCGAATGTATGACATTGTCCTGCATTCTATCCATAAATTGTTCTATTTGTATTTTACATGTTCAGCAAATGAGCTCATTAAGAGATGTTGTGTAAAGATGCTGACTACTGTCAGAAATCAAAAGGCTGTGCCTTACACCAGAGCAGGAATATTATTAGGTAACACCTCCCTGTAAATCCACCCACCAGGATTTAAAACTACATTCATTTGGAACCTAATTTGATTTTGCATAAATTGACACTTGGGAAGTTTTCGCACGCATACAAAAGAGCTCATTCTGGGAATACCTAACTACTCAATTTGCACTGCACTTTACATAGGCAGGCAACTGAGTTAATTAAGAGACGTAGTGTGGGGATCCTTACTAATGTCAGCAACTGGTGCCTAATTGCCTAAAATCTCAGCATCAGTATCATTAGAAATGTCTCCCTATAAGCACACCCATCAGGATTTAAAAGTGCCTGTCCATTAATTTGGAAATACCTGGGTTCTATGTTTCTACTTCACTTTACAGGTTGGAAAATTGAGCATATCTGCACATCAAGAGTCATGGTTTTCAGACGCTAACTGACTAAGAGACAAAGCTGCAGACTTCTTCCTCACCACCAATATCACTGGGAAACATTTCCCCACAAGTCCAGCCACTTCACTTTGTAGGTAGTCACAGAGCATTGAACCAAAGCAAAAGAACAGTACGCATATAGTGCAATAAAATCATCTACAAGACCAGAGCTCTATTTGAGTGATCTTCATCTTACCCTGTTTTTAAAGTGCTCTGCTTTTAAAAAGACAAAAACGTACTCTTTAATGCTGCTAAATTTCCTTTTGCACCCTTTGTTTTGGCTCGCACTTACCTGGTTTCTTTGGCCAGAGAGGTGTGCTGTCCCTGCCCCGGTCCACCGCGGCTCCTAGTGCGGTTTGAGTGGAGGGCAGGGCGCCATCTTGGGAGTCCCGGATCCCGGTGGGAAGCAAGTTAGCGCTCTAGCTGGGGGAGGGAAAACGTATAAATCACACATGCTCCATTGGACGCGCAGCGGATGTGCGCAGCTGGCGCACCAAAGGCAAGCCTGTCTGCGCCCGTCCGTGCCCCGGGAGCACCCAGTGCCAGTCATGCTGCCGGTTTGGGGCCAGCCGTTTTGGGTGGCAGGCGACTTTATAGTCGTGACGAACTTCTAGCTTTAGATTCTCTACCATGTGTTGGAAACAAACAGTGGGCCGTCTTACACAATCTTTCTAGAAATTGTCCCATTTGCAACCTCTGTTTTAACACTAAACAGCCCTGCCCGGTTCCTCAAGCTGTCTGGAGCATAGAATCTTGGCGGCCTTATCAATGCTCGTTCTATGGTTAAACATGCTCTTAATATCTATGAGCTAATCATGGACAATAAGTTAGACGCTCTATTTATAACTGAAAACTGGCTAAGTGAGTCTTGTGTGCCGGTGGTCGAGCTGGCCGTCCCTCGGGGATATCGTATAGCCCCTGCCGATTGCTTAACCGTGAGAGGGGGGGGCACTGCAGTGGTATTCAGGGAGGCTTGGTCTTTTATGAGCGAAATATCTAAGGAGTTGGTGGAGGGGATTTTACTTTTACATTGTCACCCCACTTTACGTTGGGGGGGCATGCTGGTATATCGCCCTCCCGGCCCTCCTGGAGCTTTCCTGAAGACACTGGATGATGCCATTGCCCCCCATGTTCTTCGCTTCCCCAAGTTTTGACTTCTGGGTGATTTTAATATTCATCTAGATACACCAGAGGCTCCAGATGCAGCAGCCTTGCTCGATCTAAATAATCTGACACAGTTGACTCAGTTGGTCAAATTGCCGTCACATACGGGGGCCACCTGATCGATCTGGTGTGCTATAATTTTGATGTTTCTGTCATGGATCCTCTACCAGCTACATGGTTGGATCATTTTTTGATAAGGTTTTCGTGGGCCATGGGGAAGCCTTTTTCTATCTTGGCCTTGACTCGTGGACCTCCCTCCCGGAAGATCAACATTCCGGCACTATCTGAGGCTCTGTTACACACACACTCGGCTCCTGCTTATGATCTCAGGGGGGCGGTGTATTGTTTTAATGCCTGGGTTAGTTAGGGCGTTGCCTCTTCTTCCAAACCCCTTGCTTATAGTTATCATCAATCCTGATCTTTTTTTTATGAATAGTGTATTTATTTTATAAATCTTAAATTGTTGTTTTAGTTATTAATTATGAAATTATTTTATTGATACATTTTTTATAGGATTTAAAAAATTATAATTAACTGTTAATTGGTTAAAGTATTGATTATATATATTTTAAATAATTTTTTATAGTCATTAATGTATTATGTGTTTTTAGATTATAATTTTATTATATTTTTGTTCATTATTGTGTGCTATTATTATTTCTAGCAGAATTGTTAGTATTTTGTGTGAGTGTCTTTTTTAGTTTCCTAGGATGGGAAGTGTTTTTATTATATATAACTTGAGCAGAGAGAAGACACACTCCAACAGTGTGCTTCAGATAGATGTAATCCATGTAACCCATAAAATCAGCCATCAGGACAGCTAGTGATATAGAAAACCAAACACCTAATGCGTTTCGGTGAAAAGCATTTCTCTTCATATGTTTTTAAATGAATCACATGATACAGAGAACAACCGAAATGAGTGAGGACTTGCAGAGTGCATACCATCGTTCACTGAAAAAAACATAGATTTTAGAGGTGTTATAGTTAGCTGGACATTTCACTCGTTCAAAACTATTGAAATTCCTCTGTTATAGTTAGTTGTACTAACTATAACTCGCGCGCCCACAATCCACTGCTGATGATGTCACATATTACATCATTCATGACATGGTCAGTGACATCACTGATGATATCACTGATGATATCTCAAATGACATCACTGATGACATCACTTATGACATAATCCAGTAAATGTGGTTTGGTTCGATATTTAAATAAGTATTATATATATACCAATCTGCATTGAAGACTGAGTGGATGTATAAGTGTCTGGGCAGCAACGGTGAAGCAGTGAAGCGGAGCGGAGCACCGGGAGACCGCAGAGCCTCTAACCGCTGAGGAAGACTGCGCTGAGAAGCACAAGCCGCATCAGGCCAGCGGGAACCGCTCAGAGTGTGGCCTGCCTGCCTGCCTTGCCTTTAGCCTATAGCGGTACAGTCGGGAGCCGTTACAGAGCCTCTGCAGGGATCACAGCCAGACCGCGGCAGGCCAGTTATATCAGGAGCCTACTGGTGCGTGTTTTCAGATTGGGGCAACCGGGTCTCCAGAATCGTGCCTGCGGAGACGTGGAGTGATGGCCTCCGCTGTGACCCCCTGCATGTGCGGTGACCCCAGTGTCTAGCATCAGCTAAGTGGGCGGAGCTGACTTCCCACTGCATGAGAGACTGTTGGGCTACACCGTTGGCGACGTGTGGTGGTGGATTCCACCCTCCCCTCCTCTAGGTGTGCTTGCTTTTACTGTGTAACCGAACGGAGCCCCCTGGGACAGCTAATAAGGAGCTGGTGGGTGAAGCAGGGACCTCAAGGCATAATCCACTAGGCACTTAAAATACTGGGACGCTGGATCCAAGGACGTTGTCATTTTTTTTCTTTTTTTGAAATCACATATTTATTGAGCGCATTTCTAACAGGACACTCCTGAATGAACTAGTGCTAGTTATCTTTTCTAAAGCACCAATTTGAACGCCCCTAAGGCAGACGCATGCCTCTGATTCATCTGTTTAGGTGCATCATGCTCTGTGCTAGTTGAAAGAGTAGTTTTTATATTTCTTCATTTGTTTGGAAGAGACTTCTTGTTGACGCCCATCTTGTTGGGGAACTTTGTGCCTGCCTGCTGATTCTCGGGGTTGAGGAGCCCGGGGCTACCTGTCCCATTCCCCCTTGCGGCCGCTGCTGCCACCGTCATTCCATCAGCACCCGGAGGCGCTTTAAAGCAGTGAGTGGGCTCCTGCAGCGCGGGACGCACGCGGACGAAGCCCAGGCCAAGGCGGGACCGTCTGCGCCCGCCAGCGGCAGGAAGATACGGGGCGGGGCCAGTTCCCTTGGTCCTTAGGCCACGGACGTTTATATATTTCTGCTTTCTCGGCTGTCTCTATATAGTAAGTAAGTAGCATTTAATCTTATAGAGTGACATGCCAGGAATCCCGAAATCACTGGGGGGGAAGGCTGCTATGCCTAGAACTATGTCTAATTCTACACTGGACTGTTTTTTATTGCAAGCAAAAAAGGCAATTGACATGGAGATTGAGGTTGCTGAGCAGCGGCTATCATTGGGAGGTTGCCCAGCTGGATTGGTCACCGACCCAGACCCAGACTCGATGGAAGTTCAGACCCCTGAAACTGTGGAACTTAGTCAAACAAACCTTGCTCACTTGAGCAGTCCTGTGGCCCAGTCTCCACCCCCTGTTAAGCAGCCCCGTACAAAATGTCTAAAATCACCAGTGCATGAAACCGTGGGCAAAAGGGAGAAAAAAGTAAAACATGCGGAGCCCACAAGGTCTAGGTCGAAAAGACAGTCTCAGATTACATGCACAGAAGCCCCGATGTCACCCTTACAAGGATCAGCCACTGCGACTGGCACAAGTTTGCTATCTCCAATCCAGCCGGCAGCAGTCTCCCAACAGCTGACTGTGGCATTAGTTTCCTTGTTAGAAGAATCAATCTTTAGAAATCTTTCTCTGATTTGAACTAGATTAGACAAGTTAGAGTCTACTGTGACACTTATGTATACTATGGTTAGGGATCTAAGTGCAGGGGTAAAATCTAATTATTTGGCTGGACGTTTTGCTCAAAGGGGGATCTTAAACCAACATGAAGGGTCAGTTGTTAGGCGCTACACTCAACCATCTTGTCTTGCGGATAATGCTGTCCCTATAAACCCAACCAATGCAGTAGAGCAGAAGCAACGAGAGCATGCAAATGTAAATCAAGCGGTAAATATATGTAAATCCCCAAATCAAAGTAAGCGAGGCTCTCCATCCACAGTTACAAACAGGAACAATGTATGCCCAGATCAAGCAACACGTCCATTATTGCCCCACAAAAATGGCCAAATCAATTGTGATGATAAAGTGACACTACATCTCCCTCCAATGTGATGTCCCTATGTTGTTATTCTTACTAATGTTCCCACTTTGCAGGAAAATCAAACTGAATCACAATCTCAATTAAAAAATAAAACCTGCCACAGGCTACAACAGAACACAATTTTTTTTAATTCTGACTATCGAGATATCCTATTTATGAGACGAGTTAGGTGGATGGGCTTGTTCCCCAAGTCATATCCTGGTGACTGTATTGTAATAAACTGCAGATCTCAAAATATTGCAAGTCGATTGTTAGGCTGGGAATTGCACTCTAATATTCAGAGGTTGGGTAAAGTGATAGGTGTTCTGCCCCGTGGCTTCTTTTATAGACATCTTGAAAACAGTGTGAGAAACTCTGTGGCAAATAATGTGGCCTATGCAATGACTCCCATATACCAGTAGGCCCCCCCTTTGGAAATTAGAAACAGATTTCAGCTCTTGAGTACCCTGGACTCCCAATATTGACTATCCAGTGTACAATCAATCCCTATAGAAGTCACATCGGACTTACGGCCCACTGCTATATTCTCTTCATGTATTGATAGTAACCATGGTATAGATGTACTTGCAATAAACTGTATTCATTCCCATTTAAAACAAATGCTCGGGGGGGGTATTAGCAACCCTGGGCTTACCAAGGAACTCCTACACAACCTCCAGGATTTGAGAATCATATCTTGGAATGTAGCTGGAATCAAGTCTAAGATAAGTGATCCTGACTGGTGTAAGCTAATGGATAGCTACAGTTTATGCCTCCTGCAGGAAACCTGGGCGGCTGAACGTGAACGTGTATACAATGTCGGCTGTACCACATATAGTGTTGAAGCCAAACAGTCGTCAGCTGGTCGTCCAGCTGGCAGCCTTTTAATCTGGGTCAAAAATTTGTTGGTATGTAAAATAACAATTCTAAATATTGACTCAGATGAGATACTTGGGTTAGAATTAACATTGGGCAAGGACAATGTGCAAGTCAGACTCTTTACCATTTATAATCGGGTGACTAGCCCTCACAGACCTTCAGCGACAATAACAACTTTGACTAATTATCTTGACTCAGCCATGGGGAGTTACCGATTGATAATCACCGGGGACCTTAACACAACCTTTGAACCGGTTGATTACATTCAAAATCTCGTCTCGGAGGAGGACACAGCAAGGGGGATCACTAAACTTATGATACCATCAATCGAGAAATGCACTTGTGTGGTCCAACAAAGTATATCACTCACTATTGCATATGGGGTCAGAGCCTGTAATGGCCGGACACACTCCGATAAAGGAGCGGGTCATACCTTAAAGAGGGGGTGCTTCTAAGACCCGGATCGACTATATTCTTGTCAATCTTGATCTTTGGCCTTGTGTAAAAGATATGGTAATTTTACTCCGGGATGACATCGATCACAATGCTTTGTCCCTCACGTTGACTGGTTTAGCCTCATTGTATGGACCCCCTTGGATTGAGAGTACCCCGGTTATTACTACAATTAAAATAGAAGAGTCAAGTGGCCCCTTATTTTAGCTGATCCAACTGTGCTCCCCAAAATATATACAGAGGTGGAGCAGACTTTAATTGACCTGAGTACACCTACCATAGGGTCAGAAGACGTTATGACTATATTTTCAAAACTGATTATAAATTTAAGACCTCTTTTTTTATAAAAATTGTACTCGACCGAAGAGGAAAAAGGCACCCTGGTTTAACGAAGCCTGCAAAAAATCGAGGGATGAACTATTTGAGGCAATGAAAAGGAAGTCTTCTATAGTTTTACAAAGCTGTAGAAAGTCTTATAAAATAGCACAAAATATGGCAAAAAGGAATTGGGAGACTGAAAAGTGGTGCATGCTTCATGAAGCTGCAAAACTTAAAAACAGCCAACTTTTTTGGCACCTGCTGTCTAAGGGATCATCAAATATAGAAATAGAAACAGATTTCCACATTCAACCCCATGTGTGGGAGGATTACTTTGGGGACCTATTTGCAGACCAGGGAGTTCATTATGACCTGGGTACACATATGTACCCACAAGATCTTGGAATATTAGAAGGAGACAATTTTACAGTAGATGAAACCATTTTGGCCTTAAATCTGTTGCAGAATGGTAAAGCCCAGGGCTTAGATAAGCTTCCGGGCGACTTATTTAAAGCTGAGCCTGTTATATGGGCCCCGTGCGCCAAAAAGTATTTAATACCATCCTGCATGGGGGAGCCATTTGGAAACCTGGCGGGGCGCGGAAATTATTCCTATCCATAAAAAGGGTGACAAAGGGTCACCTTGCAATTACAAGCCCATTAGCCTAATAGATGTTACCCCAAAAATATTTTGTAAAATCATTTTGACAAGAATTCACAATTGGATAGAGGATAATAATGTTCTGTCTGACTTACAGGCAGGATTTAGGGCTTCCACAAGTACCACTGACCAAGTTTTCAGATCCCTTCTGTTAATCTGGAAGGAAGTTACAATCAGAGTTGGTCATTTATACGTGGTGTTTGTGGACCTAAAGACGGTCTTTGATTCAATTGACCGGACAAAACTCTGGCTATCCCTGATCGAATTAGGACTACCATCTTATATAGTCAGAATCCTGATTCAGCTTCACCATGACACATATGCCAAGGTTAGATGGAACTCTGATGGCAGCCTGACCAATAACATACTGGTTCAGAAAGGCGTACGTCAAGGTTGCATCCTTGCTCCAACATTGTTCACCCTCTATGTCAATGGTTTAATTGGTGAACTCTTTTATTGCGACGGTGACCCTCCGAAACTGGCAGGTAGAGCAGTGCCGAGTCTGCTATTTGCAGATGACACCCTGCTTATTGCTAAAACCCCTAGAGGAATTCAAAACCTACAAAATAAATTTGCTAAGATCTGTAAAGAAAAGGGCTTAGAAATAAATTGCTCCAAAACCAAGTATATGTCCTTTAATCCCTATAAAGCTATTAAGGCCAAACTTGTGCCGGGAACGCAAGTTTTGGAGCAAGTTAAGTCCTTTGATTACCTGGGGATGCGCATCAGTGATAGGCTGACTTGGAATGCGCAGCTGCCAAAGAGTAACTTGAACCTTCAGCATGTAGATTGTGCCCTAGTATGCAGGGCTACGGCCTCCCCCTACCGCCTCATCTCACCTATCCTAGAAATGCATAGGGCAAAAGGCTTAGGAGAGGCTCTATACGGGGCAGAGTTGTGGGGATTGGAAAATCTCACAAACCTAACTACTTCTGAGAACAAGTTTATTAGAGCTATTACGAACTTGCCAGTGAATACACCACTTTTGCCACTAAGATTAGACCTTGGCTTAAAACCTATTGAATACTTTACCATTCTCCGGGCCCTCCTATTTTGGATAAGGGTGTGGACAAGTAACACAAAGGTCCCACTGAAGGAAGCCATGATTGAATTGATTGCATTGCATAGGCAAACTGGTCGAATCAAGTGGTTTAAAAAGATTAAGGATTGGTATTTAAAAATCGGGTTGGGGCAGTTCTGGGAGGAACCTGGGACCATTACTAAATCCTTGATCCCTCTTGTTAAAAGTTAGGTTCTGGGCACTGATGATCTCAGAAAGCATTGAACATTTTGCACATGGCACATTAACCGTGAGGTTTTTAAATGTTAAAGACAGCTATGGCTTTGAGTTCTTCTTGGATGACATCGAGCCACCAGAGGCACAAGCTCTGTATACCCAACTTAGATATGGCACGATTCCTTTAAACACAAGGAGAAGCAGTTCGGGAAATGTGGTGGTTAATGTATTGTGTCCATCCTGACTTGCTGTACCCGAAACACTTGAGCATTTTCTCTTTTACTGCCCACCCTCTGCTGACTATAGAAGAACCAGGATAGCTCCTGTTTGTTGTAAGGTTGCTTGTGTTTCCCATCTTAAGATTCCTGCTATTTGCTTGGAGGAGGATGCTAAAATGTGTAATCTAGCCTACGAAAATGACTGTGTTTACATAGCCTTACTTTGTCTAATTGGATGACTGTGTTTTATATGAATTTTAAACCTGTTTTAGGATGGATATTTTGATAAATTTACAATGTATATAACTGTTGTTTTGATGTGTTGTGTTTTTATGATGCCAATGATCATATTATCCTTGATCGAATACAACATATATAAGTGTCTGGATGGAGGATTTAGTAGCACTGTGATTGACTGTCTAAGTGAATTTAAAGTGTCTCACTAAATATATGGGATAGTGATTTAATTGTGTGAATATCTGTATCACTCTGTCTCTTGTTGTGTAAGCTAATGTATACGTTGGTTATTAGCTATGTGAAACTGTATTTTAGTTTTTTAATAGTTAAGTGAGTATTTGTATAGGAGAGTGAATGTGTGTGTAGTTGGGTGGGAGGTGTGTGAGTGTCCAAAGATGTGTAAAGAATTGATTTAGTAGGTATATGAGGTTTAGACTGCATGTGAAAACAGTTGATTGGGTGAGTGAATCTCTTTATGAGTGTGTTGATGAGTAAATATATTTCTCAATGATACATGTCCAACAAAGTAGAAATATAAAACACAGTGTATGTAACAGTTGTTGTATATAAATAAGTATACATAAGCAGTGATTCTATAAGTGATTGTATAGATAAATGTTTACATGTAATAGTGATTTTATAAGTCACTAAGTATGAGTTACTATCTGTATGAATAAATACAGTGGTGTTTGTATAAGTGTGTAGCTGACTAAATGTAGGTATGATCAATTGTTTCTGTAAGTCAATAAAATGTGTGCTGGTGGATAATGTCGATATAGGTGTATAAGTATATTTAATAGTTTTCTATTGATCTTTGTCAACATGTATGACTGAATTTATAGTTAAGTGTTTACATGTGAGTGTAGACCTAGGATCACTGAGTGGGTTTTTGAAACTTTTATGGGTGTATCAATGATTTAAGCATGGCACTCTATATTTTATAGTGAATGATGAAAGGTTATACTAGTGTATGATTAGGTGTATCTGATTGTCATGTGGATGATGTCATCAGTGATGTCATTTGAGATGTCATCACTGATGTCACTGACCATGTCATGAATGATGTAATATGTGACATCATCAGCAGTGGATTGCGGGCGCGCGAGTTATAGTTAGTACAACTAGCTATAACGGAGGAATTTTAATGGTTTTGTATGAGTGAAATGTCCAGCTAACTAGAACACCTCTAAAACCTATGTTTTTTTTTGTGAATTTCAAAGGTTTTTTTAAATGCTAATTTCGAACTATAATAGGCCTGAAATCTAAGTTTTTTTTCTGTGAATTTCAAAGGTTTTTTAAATGATAATTCCTAACTAGAACATGTCTGAAACCTATGGTTTTTTCAGTGAATTACACAGGTTTTTTAAATGCTAATTTCTAACTATAATATGTCTGAAATCTATTTGTTTTCAGGGAATTTCAAAGGTTTATTCAATGACAATTTTTAAATGTATTAATTGTTATATTTATTTTTTTATACTGATTTAATATATTTGTTTAAACTATTTATTTTTAGATATTTTCTTTTAATTACGTTACATATTTTTCCAATAAATTGAAAAAAAAGATTTAAAAATATTGAAATTCTATATTTGTATTTATTTTATATATTTTTAAATATATTTATAATATTTTCTTTATTTTGTTTTTGTTTTCAATTTTTTGGGGGATTTGGGTACCCAAAGCGCACCTTCCTCGATTACTGCGTGAAACCTAGACGCCATTTCAGGATTGTTGTGTAGGATCCACGTAGGGTGTGCGATGGGTACGTATTTTTCTGCGCGATTGCTATGCGACCGATACGTGACCTGTGGCGCATACCCGGCATGTACGTATTACGCTACGCGACGCTCGCGTGTTTCAGCATGACGTCATATACGTATTCAACGGGGTGGGTGTGTGACACCCGCAAAATTTTGTAATGTCTAAAAACATATATATATGTGAACACAAAGTCCTGCGCTCTCAAACAGAGTATAAACAGCAATGTGACAATAAACAAGATTGAAAAGAAATGCATCCAATGTCGGTTTCTTGGAGTTTCAT
The DNA here is from genome assembly GCF_964261635.1 of Lissotriton helveticus. Classification (NCBI taxonomy): domain Eukaryota; kingdom Metazoa; phylum Chordata; class Amphibia; order Caudata; family Salamandridae; genus Lissotriton; species Lissotriton helveticus. The sequence continues at coordinate 309,217,456 of NC_136071.1, forward strand.
GTATCTCTCCTTTTTATTAGGTCATCAGATCAAAGATAATATACAGCCAGCCGACAAGTGTTTCGTTGTAGGACTGTACATACACAGTAACTACAACTCTTCAGGGCTCAATGGCTGAATCCTCAGTAGTTAGGCCCAGTTCCGGTGATACTTCCAACCCGGAAGGGTACCCCCTGTTGTGGTATGGGCGATATAGTGGTCACCGCTATATGTAAAAACAATCCAAGGCCCCAGCTAATCCATCTACCTTCCAAATCAAGTTGGTATGGATGCATCCATGTAGTGTAACCCAGTAATTAATCCGTAACACACGGGTACATGTGGCACAAAGTTCTCTGGCACAATCGCCCTCGATGTACTGGCGTCTGAGACCCATTCACTTCCGGGTCAATTCCATCTTTATTCTGATAATTAACAAAATCCACAACTTTGTCCATTGCTAACTAAACCTTTTTCTACATCTAAATTACGCCTTATAATTACCTGACAGTTTATTCATCCATATAGATTCTTTTCTAAACCAGCAGTTTTGGATATTGATTTTTGTAAAGAATCTAATTTAATTTTCAATCTTTCTGTCAAAATAATAGTGATTCCTTCATGCTCTATTTTATCAATAGCTTCCATTTTTATTATTTCTTCATTTTCCAGCTTCAAAAGTTGTTCATTGAATATAGAACACTCACGCAGTGTTGGCATTAAGCAGATTACAGATTTGCTTTCTGCAATTGTCATATGTATTTTCTCAGGAACTTTATTTTCATTTGGAAACTAATTGGAAAGTAATCTTGTCTGCAAAGCTTCTTTGCCATGTTCTGTCAGTAGTCCAATTCTTATATCATGAAGAATACTTCCATAATAAACATCATTTGCCTGTCGCATATTTGTAATGAGTTCTTTGTATTTAAAACATGACCAAATGTTAACGTTTCCAACGCTACCCAAAGACTTTCTGGTGTCTTCATGCGCAAGTGTTTTAAATACTGGTTGTCCTTTTACGGTAGTAAGTTGCAGTAGATCTCCAAAAACTATGATATGTTTTCCTCCAAATAAGACATTGTACTATGTTTTAAGAATTTGCTGCGTTCTTAAATGCACAAAAGCAAGCATTAAGTTTGAGACTATGCTTACCTCATCAATAATCAGAAGTTTCATTTTTTTACGCACTCCTGAAACTTCATAACAAGCATCTCCAGATAACTTATGATATTCCAATTTGTTTTCATGCTCCACAGGTAGCATAAGTAAACTATGCAGTGTAATGCCTTTGATGTTGTGTGCTGCCAACCCAGTTGAAGCAGTTACAATACAAGACAGATGTTTTTTCTGTAGATAACTGGTCATTACTTTAATTAAGAAACTTTTTCCCTTTCCAGCTTGACCACTGACATACATTCGGATAGGTTGAAATGATGTGCATGTCCATTCTTTATTTTCTTGAAGTAATCAATGTGTGGTATTCTTTATCAAGCTGAGCCACCTTCATTGGTTATACACTGAGGGTCATGCATGTTCATAGTGTTCTTATGTGGAATGTATCTAGTTTAGAATGTTTGGCCTAAATCTAAAGTCAGTTGTATGCTGGACTTTGGAGGATGAGGTTCTAGCTTAGAGTTTACAATAAAACTCTTTTCAACTTCACCTCTGCGTTCCTGCTCATCATTTCATCAATAATACTACATTTTTGCAACGATTGGACTTCACCTGCGCCTACAGACCTCAACCCAACATTTCTACTTTGGGATTTATATTTCTTTTCTCGTGGATACTCTTGCATACCTTTATTCTTTTCAGAAAAGGTTTACATCCTGCAGTGGGTTGTGACACTTCATCACTACTATCACGGGTAAACCTCCGGGACTTTATTTATTTACTTTGTGTCTATCTGCCGCTTCTAAGGATTCCTCCCTTCTGGAATAACTTTCTACTCGGTGATTTGTGCTGCTTCCTTTACAAATTTTACTGTGTGTGAAATTTGTGTGTGACTTCTCAGCAAAATCGGGAAGGTATTTATTCTTGAAAGATATCTCTACAAACCAACCTACCTATAATTTGCTCGAGCTGTGTTGTTGTTCGAACAGCTGCTTAGCATCCGGCAGACTTCGGCAACCCTCGCTTCGCACTGCTTCACGTCATTCCTGCTCAGCGCTTCGTGGATTCCTGGCAACCGGACGCTCGACGACCATACGCACTACCCCTGAGAGACTCTCTCGCTGCTGTCGTCTTACGTCAGTACGCTGCGTGGTGACATCAGCACATCATCCGCCATCTTGGTTTTGTCTCCTCAGCACTGATCGGCACAGCTGTATATGATGATTCCACCACAACTGGCTACTTCCATGTCAAGAAGGTGAGAAGTTATTCTTCTTTCATTTCGCTGATGAGCACAGCTTGCTCATCATTTCTTCGCTGATCGGCACAGCTGGCATATTTAAAGCCGATTCCTAACCGCTGATGAGCACATCATTCCTTCGCTGATCGGCACAGCTTATTTATTTAAAGCCGATTTGCAACCGCAGACAGCGCTCTCCGCTGATCGGCACTGCCTACGATTGGCAATTCTACCTTTAACTATTTCCTGCTCTGCACTGATTAAAGCCAATTCTAGCTCGCAAACGCTGATTGGCACATCTCTTACCATTGTTATATTATTCCAGCTTTTGTTATAGTGTTCCTAACACTCTCAGTAATACTGTACTAGTTTTTAAGCTAATTTCTTAGCAATTTTACTTAATCTGAAGTTTCTTCCTCTTCAATCATATTGTTTTGGTTGTGTAAATATCTTAGTAAGAAAGCGTTTCTCATTGTTATCACTCACTAACCATGCAAAAAGTCAAAGCACCCCCATTTTTTCTCTCTGAGCCGGGTGATCCCCCCATACCTTGGCTTAAGTGGAAGAAAGCTTTTGCTCATTATCCCAGGGTATGTGGTACCTCTTTGAGTGCGGAGAGAAAGTCATATTTATTCATGCACTGTCTAGGTTCGAAAGGACAAGACGTTTTTGAGAACCTTCCTGATTTGTCTTAGGCTGATGGAAACTCACTTAATGAATATGAAAGTTGCATAAAAAAATGGATCTGCATTATCTTCCAAAGCTGAGTATGGTCCTAGAACATTTCCATTTTGGAAAGAGGATGCAGAGACATGATGAATCAGTAGAACATTACGTCACTGCTCTTCGCAAATTAGCCTCAACATGTTCTTTTGCGAATAGCTTGGATGAGCGACTTAGAGATCAGCTCATGCTTGGTTCTTCCTTTGAAAATGCTAAAGACAATCTATGGCAAAAAGACAATCCATGGCAAAAAGACAATCCCACTCTTCAGGAAGTAATAACTGCCCTTAAGCTACATGAACACTCAAACACATGTTCAGAAACAATTCGTAAAAATAACTCAGATGAGAAGAAGACTTCTACAGATGTCAAGGAGATCAAAACATCCTCTTCTTCCACTTCTCAAAAGGAAACTCTTCCTGATGCGGGGAACTCTAGTAACAGCAAAAGTACAAGTTCTAATTCCAAATTGTCTAGTGTCAAGTGCTTTCGTTGTGGGAACTTAGGTCATTGGCGCAATGCCAAAGATTGTCCTGGATGGAAGACAACTTGTTCTATCTGTAAAAGAAAGGGGCATTTCACGAAATGTTGTAGATCTAATAAGGCTCAGAAAAAGGTGAGAGAAGTGGACATTTAAAATCAGGGCCTAGACGAATCACTAGTTTGTCAAGTCAATTTTGTCAAAATGGATGGTCCCACGGAGAAAGTGTTAATTGATGATTGCTCTGTAGACATGTTGTTTGACTCAGGTGCGAAAATTACTTTAGTGCCCAGAATTTTCTTTGAAGAAAACCTACGGAACAAAGTTAAAGTACTCAAACTTGATATTATTCCCAGGGGGTATGGCGGACAGATTATAAACGTTTTAGGGTGTTTCATGGGCATGATTGATTTGAAAGGAAGAGTTGCTGCTGGGAAGATCTATGTTTCTATGAAAGGAGATTCTCTAATTAGTTGGGCACATCAGAGAGACCTTGGGAGTCTACCTTGATCCCAATAAAGTGCCTCCAGTGCGTTTGAGAGATCTTTCTGGTGTGGCTGTAGTTTCAGACCACAGTGATTGGGCTAAGAGATTTCCGGGTATTTTCATAAAAAAGCGTGGGTGTCTCAAGAAGTATTTGCACCTAATCAAATTGAAGAAAGACTCTGTTCCCAAGGTTGCCAAGGTCAGGAATGTTCCACTCTTGGTTCGAGATAAGATGACGGCTGAGTTGGACAAACTTATAGCCAATGGTGTTATAGAAGAGGTCGAGGGTATGGAGTGGGTTTCTCCGGTCGTGATGGCACGCAAGGCCAACGGCGAGACAAGATTATGTATTGACTTGAGGGAGCTAAACAAAGCTGTCATAGTTGATCATTATCCTCTGCCCAACATAACTGAGATGTGTGCACATACCCAGGTCCTCACAGGGACCCAGTATCAAATATTAACAGGGGTCACACTCCTGTGTCAGCCACCTAATGGCCCCTGAGTAACAATGTCCATGTATATGGAAATCCATACATGACCTGGGGATGTGCACACATCAACATGCACATTGAAAGGCTCCATGTTGGCAGGACCTTGTGCTGCCACAACATCAAACTCTGTCTGTTAAAACTGAAGACAATGCAGTGTTCAGGCATGCATCCTGACGTCATGTAGCAAATGCCATGTATATCAAACATTGTTACAAAGATCAAGGAGTGGTGAATGGTCTACTCCTCCTCTGCAACCTGGTTCATAACTGATTGTGTTGCCTCCATTGAAAGCCACACATGCGTAGTGTGTGACAACATTTTCTAAGCATCAGTGTACTGTAGCAGCAGCATCATTGGCTCCCCCTTGTTGCAAATATGCTGTGCCTCTACCTGGAGGTAACTTGTCTGGTTCCCCAGCAGTGCCCAGAGGAGAAAACTGAGAGTGTGTGTTTGTGCTCAAGTGCTGTGAGTCAAAAACACACACAACACCCAAAGGCAAAGGAAAAGTGTTGAACATTGTGATGTATGAAGTTACAGACAAAGATATTGTGTGTGGATCCAGCTACTAATCCACCACACCAGGGTTGGTCACTGCTGGTCAACATGTAGCAGCCCCATGTGATCCTAGACCTAATATCTCCTCTGGACAATACTTGGAAAGCTGGAATTGGAGCAGAAGCAGGGAACGGGGTGTTCCCTTGTTGGAACTAGAAGACCTCACACACCCAGGAACCTAGGTGTCATGCTTCATCATTGGTCTCCTGCTCCTCGTCAAACTGGCGCTGCAATGCCCGACGGGCGCCGTAGGCGCTCTTTGTTGGAGATCTTTTGTTCCAGCCAATGGTTTGAGTGCGTGTAAGGGGTCTGGTGAAGGTGTAGTCGTGAGGGAATAGTGAGATTAAAAGAAGGTGAGCCACTCCACAAGGGACTTTATTCACGTGGCTGACTCCCTTAGTTAAAATGGTGGGAGGGGAGGAAGGAACCGTGAGGTGCACAGTGGGCTAACTCAACCCTCTGAATAGGTCAACAGAGGAAACATGAACAGCCTGGGTGTGAAACCTACCCCCAACGCAATGCGCCCCAATCGGTGGCGTGGAACAGCTGTTCCGCGCCACCGATTGGGGTGCCTTGCGTTGGGGGTAGGTTTCCCACCCAGGCTGTTCATGCTTCAGGTACCTCACCTTAACGAGCAGCCCCACGGGAACAGACTGCGGGGCCCTTTAGGGTTACTCTTAGGGTCTCCCCTCTAGAGCAGGACCACTTGGCCTGCTCCCTGATTGACCCAGTGAGGTTGTATCTATCTCATTTATTTTAATATTATTGTATATATTTCTCTCACTTTGTAGTACCTAGCACCCGAGGTCCTGAAGAATTGCCAGTTAGGCAAGAAACATGTCGACCTATTCAGAGGGTTGAGTTAGCCCACTGTGCACCTCACGGTTCCTTCCTCCCCTCCCACCATTTTAACTAAGGGAGTCAGCCACGTGAATAAAGTCCCTTGTGGACTGGCTCACCTTCTTTTAATCTCACTATTCCCTCACGACTACACCTTCACCAGACCCCTTACACGCACTCAAACCATTGGCTGGAACAAAAGATCTCCAACAAAGAGCGCCTACGGCACCCGTCGGACATTGCAGCGCCAGTCTGACGAGGAGCAGGAGACCAATGATGAAGCATGACACCTAGGTTCCTGGGTGTGTGAGGTCTTCTAGTTCCAACAAGGGAACACCCCGTTCCCTGCTTCTGCTCCAATTCCATATTTACACACACATACCTCTTTAGTTGTCCCTGGGGAACTCCGTATTCTTTTGCTGAATAATTGACTGGACAAGTACACTGGACCCCGTTAAACATTGTCCACATTTGGTTCCTAATTTTTGTACTGAATACTTGGAAAGCTGCCAGTCTACCTCCAGGTGGAGGCACATCATATTTGCAGTAAAGGTGATCAAAGTAAATGCAGCTACAGTACACTGATGCAGCAATCCAAGTAGCACGGCTCCATTCCTGTATACGTATAGGAGGGAATTTACTAAGGAATAAAATCATGTACATATAATGGCTGCACAAGATGAGTGATCCACTGCCCCCTCCTTCATTGTCAGTACTACCCATTGCAAGGTGAATGTATCAGTACCTCTTCTCCCCTCCCTGTTGCAATACACATAGGTCAACCATTGATGTCTGTAGTAACATAAATGACAATATATGTCTCTTCCACACTCAGGTGCCACTGGGGATTCAGCACCCAGTGAAGATGAGCCCCTGGCCCAGACTCTGGTGGAGGAGGAGCACTCTGGTGTCGATCTGGCTCTGTCCTCTTCGGATGACGACAATCAACCTGGAGCCTCTGGTGTGAGTCATCAGGCAGCCCCATCATCAGAAACACATACACCCCCTGCAGCCATGTCAACACCATCTGGCCACAGACCGAACACCCCCGCCAACACGGACCGACCTAGGAGACCAAGTTGAAACAGCACAGGGACCCCGGCCACCCAGGATGCTACGAACAATGACACCAGTGGCAACAGCCAAGGGGGTCCAGGGTCAACTGTGCCTGCCCCCACAGGTACAGGTCTTCGGATGACGACAATCAACCTGGAGCCTCTGGTGTGAGTCATCAGGCAGCCCCATCATCAGAAACACATACACCCCCTGCAGCCATGTCAACACCATCTGGCCACAGACCGAACACCCCCGCCAACACGGACCGACCTAGGAGACCAAGTTGAAACAGCACAGGGACCCCGGCCACCCAGGATGCTACGAACAATGACACCAGTGGCAACAGCCAAGGGGGTCCAGGGTCAACTGTGCCTGCCCCCACAGGTACAGGCCGTGTGTCTAGGGGTGGTGGGAGTGGTGTTCGGCAGAAGTCACGGTCTGCAGAGGGGCCTGGACTGCCTGATGACCCCCAACTGGTAGGCAACATAGATGCATACCAGGATAGCACTGGAGGATTCAGCCAGGTAGTGGGGGTCCTCAAGAACATGCAAAGGGAGCAGGCAGCCCATCATGCCCGCATGGAGGCCAAGTGGTTCAAACTTACGGCGGTGCATATGGACATATTGACCTGTGTCCGCAAGATCAGCACTAATATGTCCACACCTCCCTGTGTGCCCACAACATCTCATGCAACAACATCTGCAAATGCCACAGGGAGGGAGGATGAATCTGGTGGAGAGTCCAATGCACTCTCGGTGCCTGCTCCTGAGGATCCCCCCCAGAAGAAGAGGAGAGTTCGTCCGAAGAAGGACAAGTGAGCCACAGTTGTCCCTGCACATCCCCCAGGAACCCAGAACCTGTTTTGGATGTTGGTCTTTGTGTGCAAAGTGTTCACCTTGTTGCACATGACACAAGTCCCCATCATGACATGGAGGGTCCATGTTGTACCATTGTCGAAGATAAATGTGGACTTCACTCTAGACATTTCAACTACCAATACCTCTAACTCATGTGTGAACTTTGGATTCTAAACCTCATGTACAGCACTATCTGTGTGAACTTTGGATTCTAAACCTCATGTACAGCACTATCTCCACACATGTATGTAAATAAAATCACCATTACACTTGCCTATGTTGTGATTCCAACTTGGTATTTGTCATGGAGATGATGAAATGCTGAAGCACACAGTGAATGCCGACTACTACAGCAATGTAATTACCGTTATGTGACTCATGTTGATGTGACACCTATGAGGGAGACACACCGATTGGGCTCTACAACACATACTCACTGACTCACATACTCACTATGGACATGTAACACAGTGCCTACAAAGATGGTTGCCAGATATACGGTGGAATACACAGAAACCACGCCTTTCCACAGTCCCTGCCAACAAGCCCACAGGTGAGGTAACCATATGTCAGTCAGATGTGTGAAGCCAGACAACAAACATTACTAAGTGAAGTACAGGTTCATTACAATTAATTAACAAGTTTATTACACAACTATATCAAGGTGAAATCCACAGGACAGTGGGCACAGGGTCACCAAGTGACGTCAAATGGCACTTTAATGGTGGATACTGGATGTCGGTGTCAGACTTGTCTCAGGAACTGACAGAAGTACAGTGGGAAGGATAGAAATGATAAACAGTCAGAAGGACACCAGAACAGGATGGAAATGCAATAAACATGTCACAAGAATCCTACACAATAACAACTCAGCATGACAACACCATTGTGGACTACAGACCATATGACAGGACACATCACAGCATGCTTTGAGTCAAGCACCACATGGACAAACTCTAACTGCAACTGAGCTGCACAAACACATCACAGGCTCACTCAGTACATTGACATGACAACCCTGAGAAGTCACCTTCAGCTGGAGAAGTTGTTGATGAGCTGTGTACAGACGTCACCCTCATCATCATCATCACTGGCCTCGTGGCCTAGGCCAGGATCCTCCACAGGTGCTGGATGTTGGTCGTCATCGTCCTGGATGAGAGGCACCTCCTTCCGTACGGCCATGTTGTGGAGCATGCAGCAGATGATAATGATTTTACACACCTTTGCAGACTCATATGGGAGGGCCCCTACGGTCTTGTCCAGGCAGTGGAAGCGGCTTTTCAGGAGACCAAAGGTACGCTCGATGACTTGCTTGGTTCTGCCATGTGCCTGATTGTAGCGCATCTGGGATGCTCTCACAGGGTTCCTCAGGGGTGTCAGCAACCATGGCATGTTGGGGTATCCAGAGTCACCTACATACAAAGAAACACACATTAGTTGAGTATTGTAAGGGGGTGGTCGACAAAATTACAAAACACACACAATGGTAAACAGTACACACCAACAAGCCAGGCACGCTGGTTTGGCATCTGTGACATCAACAAGGGTATGCGACTCCTCCTCATGAACCACGGAAACATACACACACATGTGTAACCACCATGTCCACCAGGAATACCACAAGAGCATTGATTGAGTGGTAATGTTTGCGGTTGCGGTATGTCTGTTCCTGTGCCCGTGGTGTTATCCGGGCCACATGTGTGCCATCGATAGAGCCAATCACATTTGGCATCCTCCCCAGTCCATAGAAGGCATCCTTGATCTCTGCGAGTGTACCCGATGTAGGAAACTTTATGTAGGAGTCCAGGTGAGTCAACATCCCCTCCAAGACATCTCGTAGCACACGGCTGAACATAGTTTGTGACATACCACCAACACTATCCAGAGTGTGTTGGAAGGTACCAGTGGCAAAGAAGTGCATGGCTGCCATCACCTTCACCTTTGGTGTCAGTGCTGTCGGGTATGTGCAGCCAGGTTGAAGATGCTGCGCCAACTGCTCCGCCAACTCATTGATCATGCTCCTGGTGAAGTGGTACTGTCGGATGCTGTCACGTTCCACCATGGTCTCAAGGTCAGGGAACGGTCTATGGACTGCTGGGGCCCTGCAGTACAGAGATTAGCAAAGTACCATCAAATATCCTAGTACCCATGTGGCACTCAGCTTGCCAAAAATCACAATTTACATCATAGCTATTCAGAATTAACTAAGGTGTGTGCGGTTGTTTATGGACACATATATCACCTTCATGCCCAACTTCTCACATATAAATCACACATGTGTACATGAGTACCTTGAGGTGCAATGTCAAAACATTGGGCTGTGGCACAGTACCCATGGACTGCTGTCACGTTAAAAACACCCAACACAGTGACAAGGGAGGACTGATGTTTCACAGGCATCACAACTCCATGTCAGGGAACTAGACATGGTCCCTGGAATGCCACATGTGCACTGGAATGACAGCTTGTATTGTGGACATAACACAACCAATAATGAGTCACACAGTTAGTTACCCTGTGGCCCCTGCAGGCCATGCATGGATGCCCCTTACACACACACAGCATGAAATTGCATGCACAAGGAACAGGGTGGACCGTGTCTCACATTGGGCACATGGGACCACACACATCAGAGACACAACATGCACACAGACTGTGTGGGTAGATCGTGATTGTAGCCATGTGTCTGGCTGTGACGTACATGACATGCAACCCTGTACTCATGGTGTATGTGACAGGTCATACACATCTCCAAACTGGTACTGCGTCCATTACTCATGCCCATAAGCCAACACTTTGTAATTCCATTTGTGAGGTGCACCACATCAAAACTAATCTGTCCCCATGAACTCCTGCCCAGCCTGGGAGTGGCTTGACCTAAGTGCCCTTCAAGAATAGAAATGTTGCCCCCCCTACACACTCAGGTGACAGAGTCTTACATACCATGGTATGCAGTGTGGGACATGCTGTGGTGTTAAAGGTGTGGCCATGGCACTTAAATCTGTGTTTTAATCATCTGCAAGCCACACCAATGTGATCCGACGCAGCTGACTTGTATGCAGACGGGCCATACATGCATGGACCAAGTCGTGCTCACACGTTGTCCATCGACTGCACAATGTGTATGCATTACAGTCAACCGCATCTGTTCACATTGATGCCAATGGGTAATGCGTGCGCACGGCTCGGTTCATGCATGTTGGACGCGTATGCAATCTGACCCGATGTGGGTGACTTGTAAGCATACACGTCTTACATGCATGGACTGAGCTGTACGCATGCCTAGCCCATAGTATCGTATCCGTACCAATGCATCTTGTTAAAAAAATAAGCGTCGGACAGTGAGTTTACCGAGCCCTGCGCACTCATTTGCAATGGGCTGTCATGGAGACCGACGCGAATTCAAAAAACGTTCGAGTCGTGCGCTGTTGGATGCGTACAACAATGTTGCAATCCTAGGGCGTCCTGAAGGTGAGTGATTTGAACAATGCGGAAGACGTGTAGGAGTCTTACATTTCCTTTGTTTGGACAGATTCATAGCATGCAACCATGCCTGACCTATCAGTGAGGGGCAATGTCACATAATCTGCCTCTGCAGCACTGATTTAAGGCTGGCAGGCCCCCAGGGAGCTCATTTGCCTGCACTACATGCTACAGGACAACTTTCCAAAATCCACTGCTTTTGCTGTCTGTGCTTCCTCTGGATCCTGCAATGGCACATACTTTGGAGAGGGCCCCAGCATTCACTGAGGAGGAGAACCAACCAGGCCTTGCTGGATGGGGTCCTCCCAGAGTACACCAAGCTGTATGGGAAACCAGAGGAGCAGGTGAGTGTGCAGTCCACTGTCTATCATTTTATGCAAGTAGTATGACTAAAAGTAATAGAAGTGTGCACAGCAGTGTGAGGCATATGCACTGAGTACTTTTAGCTACCTATTTAAGTGGGTACATGCGATGAACAGGTGTCCTGCTGCAGTAGTGCAGGAGTGCTAGCTTTAAATTCCTAGCCAGTGTTGCCATGTCAGACCTACAGCACAAATGCACATTCATATGGGCCCACTACCCATGTACCTCTTTTACCTTTGTGATGACAACATGTATACTCAACTGTAAGCAGCACAATTATGTGGCATGTGTGGTAATGTCCTCTTCACTTTGTCATCCTCACAGGTTGATGCCCACCAGAAGCAAGAAATCTGTCTGACCATCGCCCGGGCAGTACGATCAGTGGGGGTCTACAAGCGCCGGATCCGCAACTGCCCTAAGAGGTGGCAGGACCTACGTGGCTGGACCCGGGGGATCGCCAGGGTCCAGCTGAAGCTGTCGCCTCCTCTCCGTAGGGGTGGACACCGGACCCTGACCGCCCACATGCTCAGGATCCTGGCGGTGGTCTTCCTGGACCTGGATGGGCAACTGAAGGTCAGACAGCAGCAAGGAGGGGGTAAGTCCATGCCTGATCTGTAAATATGTCTGACATGCCATTTGCAGTCTTTTGGCCTGGTCATACTCCCACATTACGTTGGTCTTGGAGTCCAGGACTCGTGTCCCTCAATTGTGTCAGTCACACTCCTCATCTGATCCACAGTTGTGGCCCCTACAGTCTGTGATTTTATTTACTTGGGCATCCTGTCCCTTCTTTCTGCTATGCTGATGGTCCTGCACAGCCTATGTTACTGGGACTCTGATGTGAGCATCGTGGGTGGGACTATTCATTATGCCTGGTCTCTGACATGTGTTCTGTGTGTGCCTTTCACATGTGTTCAAATAGCTGGTCTGGGCCACAACATGTGTGATGGGGTTCTTAAAACATGAACATTCATTAGGTGAGTCAATGTAATGTCCTCAGGAGTATGTTTAGGAGTAATGTTACACTTGCCCAGAAACCTGCCTACTGTCCAGGACAATACACTGTTTTAGGTTTACCTGGTCAGTCACGCCCACTCCACAGCATTGGGAGAGCCTCTACTCACACTCACGTGTATGGATCAACTGATTGTGCTTCCTGAAATGGGCCATCAGGTGTCTGACACAATGTCATCGTGTTGTGGCTTCCTTTTTGTGAAAACTGGTGTGTTGAGGATTTTAGTGTCAGCAGGACATCTGAGGTGTGACAATGGTGATCATACCTGTGCAACATATAGGGGTGTGGTCAGTTGAATGTGCACAGTGCTGTAGGCAAGAGTGACTTTCAAGCAGCTGTGTGTCATTGTCAGCAGACTGTGGGGTGCTCATATTCATGTAGTTGTGTTTGCAGTCACTCATATGTACGATTTGAGTGATGTAGGTTCATCATAGTCCAAGAGCAGTGTATGGCAGGGGACAGAGTCGTGCACTTGTCAGCTACAGAGTCTGGTGTGGGCCTGACCTATGAATGTGACACAGTGCAGACTGATGTTGTCCGGATGCATTGCCCCATGACATGTGACAGTGAAGACTGACTTACCATGCATGTCTGTGCCGGGGCATTGTCTTGAGGGATCCTGCATTGGAGTGAGAGGTGCTCCATGCATTGTGGAAAAGTAAATTTTGCCATGTTCTGTGTCCCTACGTGTTCCCCACCCTATGTTATATGTGCATGATTAATATGCATATGTATTCCCCTATGATCGATTAAAGACGCAATTACAGTTGTGTCCAACTCTAGTATGCCAGTTTCCAGTTCTCGTGAAAGCTACGAGTATTAGGCCTATGTAAACCTATGTTGCCACGTTTCACAGTGTGCACGTTAATTCAGTAAAAGTCTCCGTTTCTAGGCCTCAAAAGGGCCCGGACACCAGATTCAGCTCCTGTCTCCTGAACCCTCTCTGAGGCGATACAACCCCCACCTGTATCCCTGACCCTTCACTTACTTCCTGCCTCACAGTGCTCGGCTCGGCCTGGCTCTGCCTACCAGTCTGCCAAGAATATGTTATGATTCTAGTTATCAGTCCAGCTCCCCTTCTCTGCATTCCTAAACTACTGAATCGCATCAATAGTTTCAGTCATCGTCTAGCCCTTATGTCTCCATGTAGGAGAAATACTGTATTAATGGTCATTTAATATTCCTCAGCACGCACTACATGTAGAATTATGCATGCACCAGTCTTAGAGTCTGTTAGCCTTTACCCTGATAACTTTTGTATTCTATCAACATGTTCTCTAAACATCAGATACTAGATAGTGTTTAGGTACATGTCGCTCTGACACTCCAGACTATAGTCTCCTCTTCTAGCGCAGAAGTCATAGCCCCCAGTTCCTCCTAGTAACACGTCATTGCCAGCTTGCGCGCACCATTAGGTCAGAGGTCCCGGCTCCTTAGGTAGCCCCCTCCATGTTTCCGCCCCATTTATGACATATTCTGTTACGTTTACATCACATGTCTATGTACACGCCTCTTGTTACACCCATTCTGTGCCTTATCTTTCGCGACTGCTACAAACTCCGCCTACTGCTACGCCTACTGTACCGAAAGCAATGTAATTTGTTTCAGTATATATATGTTATGCACTGTTATTAAAGTTGCTCTAGACATTCCAGATCCTGCCCCGGCAGCTGCCGGGCCCTGCCATCCCATTCTCGTACAGGCTGTCCTGTTCCTGTCCTTTATGCCTGATTAAAGCCTGTAAAACTCCAGCTACCTCGAATCTTGACTCTTATTTATTGAGCTACCTGTTTATATCGTATCCAGTCAAAAATAGTACCGGTAATTAATTATTTATTTACCACATAATGGCGCCCGAATAGGGACTTGCCCTTTCCCCACGCGCCGGAGAAGCCACGCAAGCCCCCTGACCCTCTGCAGTCGTGACGGAACCATCCTGCGCAGTGGCAGATATTTCTGCTTCAAGTATCCCTCAGGCCCACGGAGGAGACGGAGGTTGCGGTCCAGCATCCAGAGTCCCGACCAGAGCCCAAGCCGAGAGCCCAAGGTCCGAGGTATCCGGAGGCCCACCCGTAACTGAAGTCCGAAGTTCGTAGTCCGTCGTCGTAGCAGTCCAGTCCGAGGCCTTCCGTTCTTGCTGCCCGGTGAGTACCGTTGCTGGGGTAGTATCTAGACAGGGTCAATTAATTTGTCTCTGGTCCGTGGGTTTGGGTACGCAAATCCAACACGAAGTGTCCACCTAGGTGGATGTGGGTCCTGACGTGTCTCTTTATGAGACCGGTAAGTTTCATACTGTTTTAGCAGTGCATCTAGTAATCCTAGTAAGTAAGTTCTGTTCTCGAGAAATTCATGTGTTCTGTTCTCAAGTATTCCAGGTAATATTCTGTTCGAACTGTTATTTTAATGTCATTCAATGTGTTTTCAATGTCGTGGTATGAATGATTTGTTTTCTCAGTCATTATTGTGTTCATTGTGTATTGTATTGTGCCCAGATCCCAGTCTTAGTCATGCCTCTGTTCTCTAAGTTACGTCAGATAAGAACTAGAAAAGGTCTGCTCGAGGAAGCAGTTCCTGTCCTGCTTAGGGACAGTCCAGGTCATTTTATGTATCATAAGCATGGCATAAGTGCCATATTATATCTAGACTTATGGGTAGAGTACACCAAGGAATTAGAAGAGAAATATAGATGGCCTGTATCAGGCACATGGGATGCCGAGTGCATCATGCGAGTAGAAGAAGTATTATGGAAAAAGAAAGCCAGACAGTCACAGAAAGATGCCATCATGTTATGGCGCAAAGAATCTCATAAAAGAACCGAAAAAGAATTCAGAAAAGCAGAATTAAGTAGAGAATCCTCAGAAAAAGCCCAAGAAAGGGAATTAATAGAAATAGGTGAACGAGTTAAAACAGAACAGTCAGACAGACAGAGGAATGCCCTTATTAAGGGTATGTACCCTCTTCTTGCCGAGGGCTTGCCAAAAGCAACCCCGGAGGCATCCAGTAGTTTCCCGCCACCATTAGTTCCGACCAAGCTACGTCATAAACCGACCGCAGCTGATATTTTTCTCTCGTCCTATTTGGACGACACAGTCCCAGAATATGCAAATCCTGCTCCGCCAGCTCCTGTAAATAATGTAATTCCTGCTCCTCCAGCCACCGGGGCACCCGTTACGGTACCCCCGGTCCAGCCCACAGTACAAGTACCCGCTACATCGGTCACTCTGCCAGCACAAAGAGTATCAGTCGACGATTCCAGTTTAGGGGCCGCGGGGGGAGGTCCTCCTGGTACCCCGCCGCCACAGAAACGTGTAATGTTAGTCGAGTTACATGAACGTGCGTTACAGCGTACGCCCAAACATCAGTCCGTTGCAGATATCAAGCGAGCTCTTACCGAATGCGGTTATGATCCAGTTCCAGGTGATGATAGTATGGTTATATATTCATTGCGTGTAAGACGGGTGACCGAGTATTTGGACACCCTACCGAATATGAAAGAAGATCTAGACAGAATATATCGTTTCATCCGTACAGGAACAGACCCAGAAAGTATTGGCGAAGTTATGTCTTTAAGGAAAGCTGAGATTCAGCTCATGCTATTAAAGTTTCTAATTAATTGTCTAATAAGGGAACAAGATTATCCGACTAAAGATCCGACCGAAATGAGAGTTCTGACAAAATGGAGTGATCATATAGCCGAAGGAAGACACAAGACACTCAGTAGTATAGAGAGTATGTACAAGAAAATTCGTAAGGAAATAATAAGGTTACACGAGAAACGCAAAACAGCACAAGTAAGCGAGAAAGAAGACGACTCTCCTACCGAAGAGGTAGACGACGAGAATCGTTCCAGAATAGCGTATGTAGGTAGAACTAGACTTTCCGACCGACATTCACGTCTAGACTACAAGAAAACAGTCCCTTCTCCAGTACCAGAACAAGGTTCTCTAGAGCAAGTATTTCGAGCTACCGATCACATTCTGAAATCACGAATCGGTTATAGTGAACTTAGTACCATGCATGAACAAGAACTAGCCCGATCAGCAGTCCGATGGGCTACTGATTCTACCACTTTTCCAGACGAAATAGTGGCACAAATGTTTCTGAAACTGCCCCCAGCCGAGCAGCGACTGGTGGGTATGTATATGATCCAGCACCTCATTACACTATATGAGGGTCAACATTCTGATCCAGGTCCGTTACATGATGTTTTAAACGAGTTACTACAGTATAGATGGAAAGGTCTAGGTACCGATTTAATTAGTATCATTCTAGAACAGCGCCACAAATATAGAACGTTCCTGAATCCGCATTTTGTTCACGTCTCACCCCCAGAAAGTAAACCATTTTACATAGACAGACAGCATCCGTTACGAGAAGTACACCCAGTTAGGACAGCGGGTGATGAAATGCAACGAGTATTTGTTTACACCCCGATTACAAAGATGGAACTCTTAGAGATGAAGAAGTTAATTCCCTGTCACGACAAAGATCCAGCAGGTTTCCACCGTGAATTAAAAGACATGCTCCGTATGGGAGAATACACATATCCAGATATCATTAAAATGTTAAAGGTCCTGTTGCCTGCGGGCATATATGAAAAACTCAAAGAAAAAGAATGGGAGGTGGGAGAGAAAAAGATAGATTGGACAGCTCTAGAAACTGAAGATAATGCACGTGTACCAGGTACCGGTCTAGGAGATAAATGTAAAGAATTGCCCGAACTATTAATACAAGTTTTGCCAAGATTACTAGCCACGAAAAAGGAAGACTGGGATGCAATCTCAGCCTGTAAACAGAAACCAGACGAAGATACTAGTGATTTTTATTCTAGATTCGAGAAATGTTTTAGTATTAACAGTGGTTTGAAGACGAGTAGCGAGTCATACCCTCATCTTTTTGTTACTAAACTAGTCGAGAATTCAAGTCCACAAGTTAAAAATCGAGTTTTGAAAGTCGAAAGTACATGGCAAGCTAATACTCCGTCCCAAATGTTACAGATGCTCCAGTATCACCAGAATAGAATCAGAGAAGAGCAAGATCACGAAAGGAAACGTATGAAAGACACGAAAATGAAAGTATTAGTTGCACAATCTGTTCCTCAAGACAGTCAGAAGAGGGGTATGAATCAAGCCAGTCATCCTGCAGTTCCTGTTAAAGGGACCTGCAATTATTGTAAACAGCCAGGTCATTTTATAAACGAGTGTGCAGTTCTGAAACACAACATAGCTACCGGTAAGACTAAAGAAAGACCACGTCCGCCTAGACAAGAACAAGTTTCACAGACTTCTCAGTCACCACAGAATAAACAACAGACAGTTACAGTACCGCAGCCTATAGCTGCAACACAGCATGTTACACAGCAGATGTACCAGTATACACAGTCCGAGTATCCAGAGTACCAGCAGTATTCATGAAACAGCCTAGAGAGGGAGGTAGGCTTGCCTCTCATCGAGATACCTGTAGATCAAGAGGGTCCCTATGTTCACAGTCAAGTATTATGGAAAGACAGAAAGTTTCTGATTGATACAGGGGCAAGTAGGACTACTATCAGTCATGACGAGGTTCCAGGGGCTCCGCTCTCAGGCTCTAGAAATGTTTCCCTTGGATTTTCAGGAAAGCCGATAGTTAACGAGATTTCCAAATCAGTTTCTCTAGAAGTAGGTCCATTGTCCCGAACTACTGATTTGTTACTTACGAAATCATGTCCAGAAAATTTGTTAGGCATTAAGACACTGAAAGAATTAGGTGCAGTTATTTGTTGCTCCCCAGAAGGAATACGTTTGTTTTTGCGTGACTTTAAGGGTCACTATGTATTACGTGATTTTGATCCAAGATTACTGAATGTCCCGCAGCATTTATGGGCGCAAGGTCCAACTGATGTAGGTTGTATGCACATCACACCCCATCGTGTGACTCTGAAACCAGGTGTAGTGTTACCACGAATCAGACAGTACAGATTGCCACCCGAGGCTGTAGCAGCCTTATCCAAAATTATTGACGAGTTCATTGTTCAAGGAGTGGTTGTAAAAACTGACTCCAATGTATGTAATTCTCCTATCATTCCAGTCATGAAACGTACTGATCCAAATGCACCTCCAGTATATCGATTAGTGATTGACCTTCGAGAACTTAATAAATGTATCATTCCCCAGTACCCAGTTGTTCCAGATATTTCTTCCCTATTGACAGCCATTGATTCTGAAGCTACGTTTTTTACTGTCATAGACCTCAAAAACGCATTTTTCAGTGTCCCCATTCATCCAGACAGCCAGTTCCTTTTCGGATTCTGTTTAAATGGAAGGAGCTATAAATTCACACGAGCTCCTCAAGGTTTCACAGAAAGTCCTAGTATTTACAGTCAAGCACTTAAGAGACAACTAGACAATATTCACATGCCAACTGACACTGCCCTGCTCCAGTATGTCGATGATCTACTGATCACAGCCCGTTCTGAACGTGACTGCGAGCGTGCGTCACTTACAGTTCTGTATTTCCTAGCCGAGGAGGGGCACAAGGTGTCCCCTTCGAAGCTTCAATTCTGTGTCCAGCAAGTGATCTATTTAGGCCACTTACTGTCCAAGAGGGGTAGGCAGTTGACACCTGACCGTATCCAGTTAATAGCGAGTCTTCCTCAGCCCAAGACCCAGAAGGAGGTACGAGCTTTTATCGGCCTCACTTCTTATTGCAGACAATGAATTGCTCAGTATGCATTTCTAGCCAAGCCACTGATACAGTTAACGACACAGGAGGCAGCCGTATCGACTGTCCTCCCTTGGACATCCGAACATACACTTGCTTTTAATGAATTAAAGAAAGCCTTATGCCAAGCACCTGTTCTAGCTACACCGAACTACAGTAAGCCTTTTACACTTTTTGTTACAGAACGTAATGGTACAGCATTATCTGTTCTCACACAAGATCAAGCAGGACAATACAAGCCCTGTGCTTATTTTTCAAGCACATTAGATCCAGTAGCCCAGGCTCTGCCTGCGTGCCTCAAGTCAGTTGCAGCCACAGCTCTAGCTATCAGACAAAGTGATTCCATAGTGTTAGGACATTCCCTGACAGTACAAGTTCCACACTCTGTGGAAGTTCTTTTAAACCGAACACAGACTCAGCACTTGACTATTGCACGTTTAACAGGTTATGAATTGACACTGTTCCAGCCACACATAGAAATCAGACGCTGCAACGTTTTAAATCCTGCTACACTGTTACCGTCAGTTACTTCAAATCCTGCCACACATGACTGTGTGGAAGTTGTTAACACCATGACAAAGCCAAGACAAGACCTGACAGATATTCCATTACCTGATCCCGACTTGACACTTTATGTGGATGGTTCATGTATGAGAACAAGTACAGGAGAACTAGTAGCCGCGTATGCAGTGACTACTGACACTGAAGTTATAGAGACACACCGTATTGACACTCTGTCCGCTCAAGCAGCAGAGCTAGTCGCTCTGACCCAAGCCTGCATACGTGCCAAGAACCTGAAAGTAAACATATACACAGATTCACGTTATGCATTCAGAGTCGTACACGACTTTGGAGTGCTCTGGCAAGAAAGAGGTTTTATGACTTCTCATGGAACCAAGATTCAGCATGGTCTCCTTATTCAAGCTCTGTTAGATGCAATACATTTACCGACAGCTATCGCTATTATGAAGTGCAAGGCACATACGAAAGTCACTGATATTATCTCCCAAGGTAACGATCTAGCAGATCGAACAGCCAAGCTCACAGCCCAGACTCCAGACATTCCAGTTAACATGATACAGACACATACTCCAGAACAGACTACTTGTATGACAGTTAAGGACCCTACACAAGATGTCATAGATATACAGTTACATGCTACTCCCGACGAAATCAAGAAATGGTCCGAACAAGGAGGGGTCCAGACAGATCAGGGATGGTTGACGAAGGGAAAAGCCACATGGTTTCTCCCCGACTCAATGGTTCAAGTCATTATTAATACCGCACATAGTCCTGCACATTTAGGAGAAAAAGCCATGTTAGACAGTATCCAGAACATTTGGTTCAACAAGCATTTACGAGCTGCAGCCAAGCAGACAGTCCGTACCTGTATGATATGTTGCCAGTTCAATCCAGGTAAAAGTGTCCCGGTGGAACAAGGGGGATTCCAGCCTCCTGACCACCCTTTTGAAGTCCTCCAGATGGATTACATTTAGATGGAGCGATGTCGAGGTTTCAAGTATGTCCTCGTAGTTGTATGCGCTTTGTCCAGATGGACAGAGGCATATCCAGTTCCAGATTACACAGCCGCGACCACTGCCAAGCAGTTGGTTCGTGAATTTTTCCCTCGTTATGGACTCCCTAGGGTCGTGTATTCAGACAACGGCCAGCCATTCTCATCTGAGTTAATGAAGCATGTTTCCCTTCTGTTAGGGTACCAGTGGAAGTTCCATTGTGTGCGCCATCCTGAAGCAGCAGGTCTCGTAGAGAGACATAACCAGACTCTGAAAATCCGTATTGCCAAAGTTTGTAAAGAGAAAGGTGTAGACTGGCTAGTAGCTCTGCCAGTCGCACTATTTTATATGCGCATGGTTGCACATTCCAGATCAGGTCTATCCCCCTATGAGGTCGTATTCGGCCGCCCCCCGAACATGTGGGGTACACCTAGATCCCGAAGTATTACAGATGTTTCCAGTAATATGCTGACAGATTACCTAGCTTCCTTGATGTCTGCCCTACACTCTTGTCGTTCACAGGTTGCCGCCGCATTTCCAGACAATACCGAGGTGAAACCGCATGAAATCATTCCAGGAAATCTAGTACTTGTAAGGAACTTTGATCGTTCAAGTCCGCTGGAACCCCGCTGGAAGGAACCTCGGATGGTCTTACTCACCACAAGGACTGCAGCGAAACTAGAAGGCAGAAAAGGATGGATCCATATGTCCCATATCAAGAAATTTCATGGAATCCGGAAAAAGACTTTTAATGACAATTCCAAAGACTGTTCCATTTCTAAGGACTGCCTAAAAAGTGACTTTGATTCCAAGCCTCCCCTGTTAGAGGAAACTCCGCAGCAGGAGTATAAAAGTAAGCTCAGGTCTAGTAAAATAAGTCAGCCAGTTTAATTGTCTAAGTCCCCCTCGGGTGAAACGGTTAGACAGGTTTCTGACATGTATGAGATAGACCCCCATAGTGAGAGAGTTAGTCAAAACTCCATCAGATGTATCATTATTCTATGTTTTCTTATGTTTTTGAGTTTGATGGTTACCAGCACAAGTTATGCATTGCATTTATGTTTTCCAACTTCTCATGTAAATAAGTTTTCTAATGCTACAGTAGAGCACACATTTAGTGATCTGCCTCCTCACGAGCTATCCTATCGTCTCGCTATGCGTAATAATACATTTATCAGAATGCTACACTATTCACACCAGACCAGCAATGCCACTAGTTGTTGGGTGTGTGGTCGACTCCCCCCTTTTCAGACACCGAAGGGAGTTCTGCCACTCTTTCCTTATCCGTTTTCACATAATGGTTCGTGTGGAGCATGGTCCACGTTAACGTCATCCTCAACTGATATGAACTTTCTGAATAGTACATGTTTTCCAGACAAGCAAGGTCTTTCCCATAGAACCGGGTTAGATCTAGAAAATGAAGTGTATGATTTAGGTAATTATTCTTCGAATTTTATGGTCCTGAATGTTCAATCTGATCCCACTCCAGATTTACCTGCAATTTCAGTACTACCAGTCAAAGGCGAATTATGTGTCCGAAAGAATGGTTCCGCACATGTAGGACATAGTGATTGTACTACTATTGTCAAGTACAGTGACAGTGGGAAATCTATTTTCAAAGCCTCACGTCATTCTTATTTTGTTTGTGGTCAGACCGCATATGTTCGTCTGCCCCTCGATTGGGATGGAACATGTTACATTGCCTTCCTACTGCCACCAGTTTTTCTAGCCCCATCTGATTATCATAGAAACACACATCTAGTACACATTAGACATAGAAGGGAGATCGAGTCCCCGATTGTCGATCAAACTGAAACTGCTCTAGAACAGTATACAGACTTCAATAAAGGTTTCTTCTTCTTTTTAGGCCCCATCCAGAATAGTAAGTTAATTCGTAGATTAACCAGAACCCTTGAAGCAGTAGTGAATGAGACTACTTCTGCTCTAGGTAACTTAACCGAAGAGCAAACTGCTATGAGATTTGTTGTGCTCCAAAATCGTCTCGTTCTTGACGTCATACTGGCCGATAGAGGAGGAGCATGTAGAGTCATCGGATCTAGTTGCTGCATTTTCATTCCTAATAACGCGCCGTCTGTTTATTCAGCTATAACCAGACTTCATAAAATTGCCCATCAGTTACACCAGAATCCAGGCACCTGGACATGGTCCGGTTGGCTCTGGAGTATAATTTCTGCCTGGGGATGGAAAGTCTTGTCATTCCTAGGTATAGCAGTAATGATCATTTTCAGTTGCTGCCTCTGTTTACAATGTGGCCCTGCGATTTGCGGCATTTGTGCTACATCCTGTATTCCAAGTCCTAGTCCTAAATCCCGTTCCAAGCCAATTCGAGACGAGCAAATGATATTGTATGAAATGATAGATGGTATAATGAATATTGATGTTTCCTGATGGAAACGTAGTGACAAGGAGGGAATGTGGAAAAGTAAATTTTGCCATGTTCTGTGTCCCTACGTGTTCCCCACCCTATGTTATATGTGCATGATTAATATGCATATGTATTCCCCTATGATCGATTAAAGACGCAATTACAGTTGTGTCCAACTCTAGTATGCCAGTTTCCAGTTCTCGTGAAAGCTACGAGTATTAGGCCTATGTAAACCTATGTTGCCACGTTTCACAGTGTGCACGTTAATTCAGTAAAAGTCTCCGTTTCTAGGCCTCAAAAGGGCCCGGACACCAGATTCACCTCCTGTCTCCTGAACCCTCTCTGAGAGCGATACACCGCCCACCTGTATCCCTGACCCTTCACTTACTTCCTGCCTCACAGTGCTCGGCTCGGCCTGGCTCTGCCTACCAGTCTGCCAAGAATATGTTATGATTCTAGTTATCAGTCCAGCTCCCCTTCTCTGCATTCCTAAACTACTGAATCGCATCAATAGTTTCAGTCATCGTCTAGCCCTTATGTCTCCATGTAGGAGAAATACTGTATTAATGGTCATTTAATATTCCTCAGCACGCACTACATGTAGAATTATGCATGCACCAGTCTTAGAGTCTGTTAGCCTTTACCCTGATAACTTTTGTATTCTATCAACATGTTCTCTAAACATCAGATACTAGATAGTGTTTAGGTACATGTCGCTCTGACACTCCAGACTATAGTCTCCTCTTCTAGCGCAGAAGTCATAGCCCCCAGTTCCTCCTAGTAACACGTCATTGCCAGCTTGCGCGCACCATTAGGTCAGAGGTCCCGGCTCCTTAGGTAGCCCCCTCCATGTTTCCGCCCCATTTATGACATATTCTGTTACGTTTACATCACATGTCTATGTACACGCCTCTTGTTACACCCATTCTGTGCCTTATCTTTCGCGACTGCTACAAACTCCGCCTACTGCTATGCCTACTGTACCGAATGCAATGTAATTTGTTTCAGTATATATATGTTATGCACTGTTATTAAAGTTGCTCTAGCCATTCCAGATCCTGCCCCGGCAGCTGCCGGGCCCTGCCATCCCATTCTCGTACAGGCTGTCCTGTTCCTGTCCTTTATGCCTGATTAAAGCCTGTAAAACTCCAGCTACCTCGAATCTTGACTCTTATTTATTGAGCTACCTGTTTATATCGTATCCAGTCAAAAATAGTACCGGTAATTAATTATTTATTTACCACAGCATGACGAAACCCGAAGGAACCACACTTTGGAACTTGTCCGGCTGCACAGTCAAATCCTGGATTATATGAAACCAATAAATCAAATTTTCAACCATACCTCTTTTTTTATTCTTTCCTTGTTTTGTTACTAAATCTTTTTTTCCCAACATTTTTTTCTTCAATTTATTTTACTCATTCATCTGTAAGTGATGATGTTGGCACAAACACAGGAGGAATATATGTTTCTGCATATCACGACTTTATTTGCGTCACCCAGTGCATTTTGGGAATCATTTTCCCTTCATCAGGGGTACCTGCAATGCAAGAATTCAGTAAAACCACCATCAGTGCACATGTAATGTTCCCTAGGTACAGTACAGAACTTCAACTAAATGCAATCCCCTTATTAACATAGCCTGCGCAGACTCGGATTTTGAAAGGTTATCCGCTACTTCTCCTTTCCAGCAGTCTCACCTTCGTAAACAATTAACAACCCCTGGACAGCTCTAGTTCAGAACCCACCCTTCCCTAACCTCTTCCCCATCTGTTTTCACCCACCTCCTACCTCATCCCCTAAACTCCCACTCCTCACTAAGCTTACTGTGATATGTTTTCTTAATTAAAAAATCAACTCATGAGTTCACATCCTATCCACAGAAAATAAATTCCACCAGGTCGCGTCATCTTCCTGCTGGGCTGAAGCTCTTTTTGCTCAATCCTGCCCAAAAGCTGCTCTCACTACTGTGAGTTCACTTCGCCTTATCTCTCCCCTCTTAATTAACAACTGATGGTTTAACACGTGTGTGCAAGCTGTATCCAAACTCATTCATCTGTAAGTGATAAAGTAGTGATATGCAGAAACATATATTACTGCTGTGTTTGTGCCAACATCATCACTTACAGATGAATGAGTAAAATAAATTGAAGAAGAATGATGTTAAGAAAAAAAGATGTAGTAACAAAACAAGGAAAGAAGAAAAAAAAGTTGGAAATGAAAATTTGATTCATTGGATTCATATAATCTAGGATTTGGCTGGGCAGCCGGATAGGTTCCAAAGTGTGGTTCCTTCGGGTTTTGTCTTGTTGAAAAGCGCAACGGGGTCAGGGCGCAAACCAAGCTTTCATGCCACGCAAAGTTGAAATGGTCAAGCATGGAGAATACATGAAAATAGAAGGTGTAACAAAGAACGGTGTGCATCTCACTACCTATGAAATAGGTGCTCCATGCACCCCATTGTGTCATTAACTTTCAGGACGTAAGGACACCATTGTGTGTTGTGCTGCTAGGCATCACAAGATTGTGCAATGTGAGTCTGGGCATATAGTCATCCAGACCCCTGTACTGAGTGATTGGCATTTGAGGTGATGTGTGTCTATAGTACTGTACTTCTACATGGTCATTTGCATTATCAACAACTGTGTATGTGGTGCATGTGTGCACTTTCGGGTACCATCAGCCAGCATGCAACAGACAAATGGGTCCAGGTCCAGGAGGGATTTGTGTGCCATGGTTGATGTTCAGACTGGCTATTGCCCTATGTACACCTATGTGTGCATTATGAGCACATATCAGCTAAGGATGCCAGTGCATGGCCTGTGATGTGGTGTTTTTACAGTGTTGTGTGTAGTCAGTGTAGGCAACTAATGTGGTTGTTCTTTTCCTACTTATATGCAGATACATCCACGGGCACAGGAGACAGCGCCACGGAACTGGAGTTGCCGCAGCGCCAGCCTGGGCCAGCGACTGAGGAGTCGGAGGGACCCAGTGGCACGGAGGGTGAGGGGAGCCACACCAAGGAGTCCTCAGCACCATTCAGCTCAGCTGAGGACCACAGCAGCTCAGAGGATGACTCCCTTGTGGGGGCGGGTGTCAGCAGCCAGGAAACAACTGATAGTGAGGCTATCCCCGCCACCTCCACCCTCCTCCCCTTGGCTCCCATACCAGATGTCCGTTGCAGCTCCCGTGTTTGGGAGCATGTTTCCTTCCTGCCAGGCACTGCAACCCCTACCCCTGTGTCCCCTGCTGCCCTGAGTGTGGAGTCTGTGGACCTACTTAAACAGATCCATGTAGGGCAGACATCAATGCTGAGTGTCCTCCATGCACACACCGGTCTGTTGACACAACTGGCGTCGTTCATGGAGGGCATCTCATCTGACATGTCTGCCCTACAGACGACCAATCAGTCCATGGCCTCCTCACTGACGGCAGCAGTATCCCTCCTAAAGCAGTCCCTGACCCCTTCAGCCTCAGCCCAAACTACTTCTCCTAGCACCCTACCTGTCCCCAGCACACACACACCTGCACGGTCACCCAAACACACAGACACAGACAGCACACAATCACCCAAACATAAGTCTAAACGTGCACGCAAGCTAAGTCAGGAGACTGATACCACACACAGAGGGGATGGGTCGAATACACACACACAGGCAGCCACAACCACTCCACAGTCCTCAGATACCTCTCCCTCCAAGAGCCCTTCCCTTACCTCACCTGCAACCCATCTCCTAAGAAGCTCTTCTTGTGCGACCTAGGCCTCTTCCCCTCAGATCCAGCAGAACCTGACTACAGGGGGAAGGGGAAGTCTCCACAGACAGTGAAGAGTGCCCCTCACAATCAATCAATCAAAATAACTTTATTCGGTTTCATGTAAGAAAAACCATAAAAGTACATACAGATAAATTGGTTACATTTATGACAGTTAAAAAAGTTTTCTAAAAAAGACACCATGATTCCAGTAAAAAAACTTAAAAAACTGAATTAAATATACATCAGAACAGAGTTGAAAGTGCATCCTGCTGGTGTTATAGGTTACTCCTATGACGAATACAAAATTTAAAAAATTCAGCAATATTTAATGCAAACTAATCAGAATCCATAAGTTGAAGGACCATGAAGGCAGAGCGGCATTGGCGTAAAACCTAAACCTTTTAAAATTGGAACTAGCCAACGATTTCTCAGTTCTGTGTAAAATTTACAAAAAAGGATCAAATGAATTAAAGATTGGGTTGACATGTCACCACAGGGGCAAGGAGGTAGCAACTTTGACCAATCGTTAATTTTTCGAAAGGAGACCAAGAGGTGGAAGATGTTAAACCTGAATCGGGTCAACAGAAACCTGTCATAGCCATTTAAATTCCAAACTAAATAGGGCTGAATGGCCACGGAGGATTGAATCAACAAGCAGTGTTGCACCAAGGGTTTGTTGACTTCAGAAGCCAAACGCAGGTCTGCTAGATGACACAGGCACTGAGTTTTTAACTTTTTTCTTGACAGCTCTGCAATTAGAGGGGGATTATGGTAATATTTTTCTAGGCCCAAATCGTACAAGAACGTCTTAACGTACTGGAGCCAACCAATCTTTACAGAGATTTCAAGAGCAAGGCAGTCCTTCAAAAGACTTTGAAGGACTGAAGCATGGGCAGAATTAAGAGAAGTAGGGGAAAGAAAGGATCTAGTGGGCTTCTGGAAAATTATCAACAAACCGACCTTCCATGAAAACGATACCCCTGAGATAGGGTCTAACATCCTCCCAGAACAGTGGGTCACTCATTATTTAGGTCTATATAACCATGAGCAGGGTGCCTCTGCAGAGTCATCTGTAACTCCAACTCAGGCCTCACTGGTTGTATTTACCATTAAGGAGATTACTGCTGGGATAGAGGGTCTAACTAAAAATAAAGCCCCGGGCCCCGATGGAATTCCTCCCGACCTGTTTTTGAGCAACATAGAATTATGGGCCCCTTTAATGACCAGGGTCATAAATACTGCAATCATTTGTGGTCTTCCACCGTCCTGGTCCAAAGCGATCATTGTGCCGATTTTCAAGAAGGGTAATAGGGACGACCCTAAGTGCTATCGCCCCATTTCCCTGATTGATGTATCGGCCAAACTTTTGGGCAGGGCGATCCTCAACAGACTAACTGAGTGGACCGATGAAAATAACATCTTCTCGGACACCCAATATGGATTCAGGTCAGGGAGGTCCACTAGCGATCAATGCTTGAATTTGTATATGCTGACTGCCAAATATACCCTGGCCAGTGATGAATCGATCTACATGGGATTTATGGATTTGGCAGCAGCATTTGACCATGTTAACAGGGAGAAACTGTGGGACATGATGTCAAGCATGGGGATTGAGAGCGGTTTAATTGATATTCTAAGGGAACTGCATAGTGACACCACGGCTAAGGTTCGATTTAACAGGGAGGGGGGATTGACCGACTCTTTTCCCTGTATGAGTGGAGTCCGACAAGGCTGCATTCTCGCCCCTTTTTTGTTCTCCCTTTACATTAACAATTTGGAGCAGTTTCTGTTGGGTCTTAAGGCAGACTCTCCAAGGGTGGGGCCGCGTCATATTCCTGTTCTGCTTTACGCAGATGACGCGGTCCTGATTGCACGCACACCTAGGAGCTTACAAATCCTGATCAATGGATTTGTTAAGTTCATGGGTGCCCTAGATCTCTCTGTTAACCTGGGTAAATCGTATGTGCTCCTGGCTGGCAAAAAAACTTCCTCTAAATTTACCTACACAATAGGCAGTCACACAGTAGAAGAGGTTAAAACATTTTCCTATCTAAGTGTAACCTTTGATGGCGCCTTACAGTTTAATTCCTTGGTGGAGGAGCGCTGTAATAAAATGATTGCCTCTAACGGGGCAATAGCTAGCTACGGCAGGAGACTAGGCAGATGGAGCCCGGAACAGGTGATGAATTTGTATAGCTCCGTATCATGCTCCAAAGTAATTTACGGGGCAGAAGTCTGGGGCTTTGCGAACATCACAAAAATCCAACGGGAAGAAAACAAATATTTGAAATCTATTTTGAGGGCACCCCCAAGTACTGCTGGAATTGTAGCACATAGGGAACTAGGGAGGCCATACCTAGATGACCTGGTAAAACTTAGGCCAATTGTGGCCTGGTTAAAAATCTGGGCTAATCCTGATGCGTCTCTTAGCAGAGAAATCCTATTGGACTGTTTAGAGAGCGATAAATGTATGCGCATTCCCTGGCTCAATTTTGTTAAGACTACCCTGGAGGAACTAGGCTTTGGGAATCTCTTTACTAACCCTGCAACAATTGTAGCCCAGCATAAGATGCAAGTAAGGAAAACCTTTCTAGAGCGGAATAGCCAACGTAGAGCTGAGGCTGAAGGGTTTAAACAGACAGTGAGGGCCCACAACTTGGTGAAGAGCGTGGAGGGTATGGAGCCTTATCTATATCTTATGCATAATGCACAGGATAGATTCCTGATGTGCCGTTTCAGACTGAACTTACTCCCATTTATGTTGGCATCACCAGCAGGATTTACACCTTCAATTGAGCAGAAGGGACCCTGCGGCTGCGACAACAGGTCTCCGCAGGACTCCCTTCACTTTGTTTTACTCTGTCCTTTTTTTACAATGCCCAGGCGTAGATTTCTTGTAAATATTTTAAAAAAAGCTAAACAGGAACATGCCAGGGAGGCACTAGTCTTTTTACAAAAAGCTTCGGACCCCTTAACCTTGTGTTGTATAATGAATTTTATTAAGGTAGCGGTCCGTTTAAGGCTAACCAGGGGAGACGAATGAAATGTCTTTGATTCTATATTTTTAAAATTGTTATATTTTTTCTGTCGGTGTTTCATGTTAACACTAATATTTTGTACAAGGATCTTGGAAATGTTTAATGACTTTTTATACATGTGTATATATGTGTGTGCTTTTATGGTGTTTTTTAATCACCGAAAAAAGATTCTTTGAATTGAATTGAATTGAGAGAGAACTAACTTAGTTGATGACCAAAGACGGTGCCATAACAGGATTGGCTGCATCTTTATGGTGTCGGTGATAAAAGGCAAGCCTAATTCTGAGTGGCAACCAAAGGTCAAAGTGCCTTGTGGGACAGCAAGGATAAACCTCAGGAAGCTATTCTCCACTTTCTGAGGAGCATCTGCCTGTACGTAGCCCCATACCCCTGATCCTTAAATAGCAGTGCTGATGCATTTTGCCTGAAATATGAGGATCATTTCAGCGGGAGTTCTTTTTCCTAGCCTCTGGGTAAAACTAACTAACGCCACAGTTGACCTTAAAAACAACAACTTTCTTGCTTCAATTGCATTTCTTCATGAACCTTTATCATCTATTAGGATTCCAAGATAGAGGTAAGAAGTCGTGTTTTCCACCCTGGAATTGTTGATAAAGATGTCTCTCCTTTTTTTATGCCTAAGCCCAACACTCATTATAAAAGTTTTTTATGTTAATTTTTAAATCGAGGTTGGACATGAAGGTGTTATATCTGTTGAGTGAGCGTTGGAGGTCCAGGGGGGTGCGGGCGATGATCTTCGCGTCGTCCGCGTAGAGGAGAGCAGCAATCGGACGGTTTTGAAGTAGAGGAAGGTCCTGGCACCCCTCCAGCACAGCTTTTTCTAAACCATTTATATAGAGAGTAAAGAGGTAGGGGGCCAGGACGCAACCCTGCCTGACACCCCGCTCAACCCTAAACGGCGCTGTCAATTATCCTCCTACTCCAAATCTCACTCTGGCCGTTGCGTTGGAATAAATTTCACTTAAGAAATGAATTAAGGAGAGTTCAACACCCATTTCTGTTAGGCAGCCCCACAGATTCGAATGGCTTACGCAGTCAAAGGCTGATGTTAAGTCTACGTAAGCCATATGCAATTTCCCCCCTTTTGCGTTTACATATTTGCCTATTAATAAGGTCAAATTTAAAACTTGCTCGGTCGTACCCAGACCTTCCCTGAATCCATACTGGAGATCAGATAATATCTTTTTGTCGTCCGCCAATTGTTGAAGTCGATCTAATATAATTCGCCCAACAGCTTTACCCAAAGAGTCCACGAAAAGGGACTTTGACGGTCTCCCTTTTTAAATATCGTGACGAGGTTGGAATCTGACCATGTGTCCAACAGTCCAACTTTACAAGTTGCTTCTAAAACTCTAAGCAGAACTGGCGTCCAGAGGTCCATTTTAAATTTATAAAAGTCAACCGGAACCCCGTCCGGGTCAGGCGCCTTGCCACCTTTACTTTTCATTAGGGCCAGTTCAACTTCAGCCATGGTAAAATCTAAAGTGCGAGGAGTGAATGAAAAATTAGTACATGAACTATTCGTCACTAAGTGATTCTGAGCAGTGGATACACTAGCCGTTTGTCCGAAAATCTGAGAAAAATTATCCACCCAGGATAATTCATCAATTGCTATATCTATTTTGCTAGTTTCCCTAGGTCCAGACAAAAATGGGGACTTAATTACCCTCCAAAAGGCAGCACTGTCTTTCAATAGGGTACTCTTAAGGAGTTCATCTATAAATCCTGTATCAATTCAATTTTCCTTTTTCGAATACTAGAGTGATAGATTTTTCTAAGATGGAATATTTCTTGCTTGTCTCTTACTGAGTGACGAAGGGCAGTTTTTATATTCAACAGTGCTATAGTACAGAAACTATTAAACCAGCCCACCTTATTTTTCTTTTTCCCCTTTAGATTTTAATGCTTAAGGCTTCCTTTACAGATTCAGTTATTACCATAAAATTATCTAGGATCTCTTGAGGGTTAGAGGAGTCGTCCAAACAGTTATTGATGGCTTTCATAGAATTCTTAACAACTACTTCAGTAATCCTAACTGGGTCAACAAATTCCCACTTGAGTAAGTAGCCGTTTATTCTGTTCAAGACAAAGTTTTCCACCCCATATGATCTAATATGGTTGGTCTTTCCTAAGCCCCGGGGGAGAGAAAGAGTGATAGAATTTGGAAGATGATCGCTAAAAGCACAGTCATGTTTTAAAAAGTACAGAATAAGGGTGGCCGACATGCAGGACAAGAAGATTAAATCAATACAACTAGAAGCTCCTCTGCCATTGAAGGTTGGAATAAGGGGAACTATTGATGGCAATAATTCATTGGCCAAAGCCAACTGAAGGGTAAATAAGATTTCGTTCAGGCAGGCCCCGCCCTCAGTGTGTGAAAAATGAGTAAGGTTGTTATCCTCTCACACCCGCACACCCTCTCCCAAGCGCAGGCAGACTGAGGCCCCCACCCGCAAGTCACCCCGTACCCAGAAGAGCAAGACCCCACCCCAGCTCCACTGCACAATCTCCTTCCTCCATCTCCCAGGTTAGCACACCATAGGTTCCCCCGCCACTCCCTCTCCCAGGTTCCCCCACCCACAGATACATCATCCCTAAAATGCTCAGGCCCTCCCCAACTTGCACTTGCTCTTCCACTGACACCACCACCAGTCTGTCTGTTGCTGCAACTACTGTGGGGAGCGTGTCCCCCTCAGCAGTCTAGCCAACCTCACCTGTACCCCTTTCCACTCCCATGGTGTTAGGCACTGCAGTGGAGTACACGCCCACCCAGTCTGACATGGGCACTGCAGTGGAGACCATATCCACTACACCTGACCTGCCCACTGCACTGCTTCCAGCACCCACCCCATCATACCTGTGCCCCACAGTTGTCACCACCCCCTTTGGTACAGCTTTGTCGCCATAAGTTGGCAGGGTATGCTCCAACCTGAGTGCCTTGCTCACTTTGCCACTGGATTCAAGCAAGCGTGGCTGAAGACGGCTGTAATGCCGGAAACCAGTCCTAGGAAGCTTGTTTCCGGTCCAGGGAAGGCATGGCTTGGCAGTTCGGGCTGGACTGTTCCCATGAGGCACAGGGTCAAACTGATTTTCATATGGCCATGTCTGAACTGGGGTGGCAGAGTGGGCTCAAAATCGGTGATGGATAAAACCCAGATCTGTTCACAGGGTGTGAGTGTTTGATTGGTTCAGATGCTACGTCCATCACCACACCATTTTGTACCGCTTTGTTTGCCATAAGATGGCAGGGTATGCTCAGACGTGAGTCCCTTGCTCACTTTGCCACTAAATTCAAGCAAGCCTGGCTGAAGACGGCTGTAATGCCAGAAACCGGTCCTAGGAAGCTTGTTTCCGGTACAGGGAAGGCATGGCTTGGCATTTCGGGCTGGACTGTTCCCATGAGGCACAGGGTCAGACTGATTTGCATATGGGCATGTCTGAACTGGGGTGGCAGAGTGGGCTCAAGAAGTGTGATGGATTAAACCCAGATCTGTTGACCGGGTGTGAGTGTTTGATTGGTTCAGATTCTCCGTCCATCACCACCCCCTTTTGTACCGCTTTGTTTGCCATAAGTTGGCAGGGTATGCTCAGACGTGAATCCCTGGCTCACTTTTCCACTGGATTCAAGCAAGCCTGGCTGAAGATGGCTGTAATGCCAGAAACCAGTCCTAGGAAGCTTGTTTCTAGTCCAGACAAGGCATGGATTGTCAGTTCGGGCTGGACTGTTCCCATGAGGCACAGGGTCAGACTGATTTGCCTATGGCCATGTCTGAACTGGGGTGGCAGAGACGGGTCAAGAACGGTGATGGATTAAACCCAGATCTGTTGACTAGGTGTGAGTGTTTCATTGGTTCAGATGCTCCGTCCATCACCACCCCCTTTTGTACCGCTTTGTTCGCCTTAAGTTGGCAGGGTATGCTCAGACGTGAGTATCTTGCTCACTTTGCCACTGGATTCAAGCAAGCCTGGCTGAAGACGGCTGTAATGCCAGAAACCGGTCCTAGAAAGCTTGTTTCTGGTCCAGGGAAGGCATGGCTTGGTAGTTCGGGCTGGACTGTTCCCATGAGGCACAGGGTCAGACTGATTTGCATATGGGCATGTCTGAACTGGGGTGGCAGAGTGGGCTCAAGAACGGTGATGGATTAAATCCAGATCTGTTGACTGGGTGTGAGTGTTTGATTGGTTTAGATGTTCCGTCCATCACCACCCCCTTTAGTACCGCTTTGTTCGCCATAAGTTGGCAGGGTATGCTCAAACATGAGTCCCTTGCTCACTTTGCCACTGGATTCAAGCAAGCCTGGCTGAAGACGGCTGTAATGCCAGAAAGCGGTCATAGGAAGCTTGTTTCCGGTCCAGGGAAGGCATGGCTTGGCAGTTCGGGCTGGACTGTTCCCATGAGGCACAGGGTCAGACTGATTTGCATGTGGCCATGTCTGAACTGGTGTGGCAGAGTGGGCTCAAGAACGGTGATGGATTAAACCCAGATCTGTTGACTGGATGTGAGTGTTTGATTGGTTCAGATGCTCCGTCCATCACCACCCCCTTTTGTACCGCTTTGTTCGCCATAAGTTGGCAGGATATGCTCAGACGTGAGTCCCTTGCTCACTTTGCCACTAGATTCAAGCAAGTCTGACTGAAGATGGCTGTAATGCCAGAAACCGGTCCAAGGAAGCTTGTTTCTGGTCCAGGGAAGGCATGGCTTGGCAGTTCGGGCTGGACTGTTCCCATGAGGCACAGGGTCAGACTGATTTGCATATGGCCATGTCTGAACTGGGGTGGCAGAGTGGGCAAAAGAACGGTGATGGATTAAACCCAGATCTGTTGACTGGGTGTGAGTGTTTGATTGGTTCAGATGCTCCGTCCATCACCACCCCCTTTTGTACCACTTTGTTCGCCATAAGTTGGCAGGGTATGCTCAGACGTGAGTCCCTTGCTCACTTTGCCACTGGATTCAAGCAATCCTGGCTGAAGACGGCTGTAATGCCAGAAAGCGGTCCTAGGAAGCTTTTTTCCGGTCCAGGGAAGGTATGGCTTGGCAGTTCGGGCTGGACTGTTCCCATGAGGCACAGGGTCAGCCTGATTTGCATATGGCCCTGTCTGAACTGGGGTGGCAGAGTGGGCTCAAGAACAGTGATGGATTAAACGCAGATCTGTTGACTGGGTGTGAGTGTTTGATTGGTTCAGATGCTCTGTTCATCACCACCCTCTTTTGTACCACAGTTGTGACGGCACAACCCATGTCAGACCCCTCCACTGCAGTTGCCACTGACTCTCCTGCATCCAGCACCCCTTCACAACCTCCTTCTGCTGAGCCCTGATCCTGTCCCTGCGGTGCCTGCCCTGCCCCATATATGCCCCTCAGAGTAGATTTCCCCAGTCCTTATCAGTGCAGGCAAGCAATGGGTGACAGGTGTCACTCACACCATCATTGGACTTTGGAATTTCAAAAGGACGTTGGACTACATTTCTTTGTTGATTTTCCCTTCCAGATGGCAGAATGCTGAGTAAAGTATGTTTGTTCTCCTTGTGCATTCGATTAAGCTGTAGATTTTGTTGATGCTGTTTAGCCGGGCCTTGGTGTGATGATGCAGGATTTTCAAATGTCGGTTACTGAGGTGTTGATGTGGTGTACTCCATGTGGCCCATGAGATGTGTTTCATGTTCAGGATGGTATCCATGTCATCCTTTGCAGCTGAGTGGGTGTGTAATGGTTAACACATTTAGCACAGGGATGGTAAAATTTCATTGGCATGGCCACATCTGTGGCTTGCACCCATGCACATATGATGTGCTTCACATTGTCCAATTTGACATTTTCCCTGACTGTTGTGCCATCTCCACTGTACATGCAGGTGTGGTCATCATTGGTGTAAAGTCAACTGTGTCCTCAGTGCACATTGGTAGAAATATGTATTGTCTATGTGCAGGTCACTTAAGGGGCAATACCATACCCAGGCGTATGTCGCCAGTGCCTACATTGGGTGGTAGATGAAGGATGAGTGTACAGGTGTTGTGCTGACATGCCCAGGTATCTTACCTGCTGTTAGGCATGTGCTGCTATTTCCATGATGACACCTACCTTGTGGTCACTGTAACGATGAGTGATTTCACCCTTTGCCACAATGCATAACTTTAGCTGCAGTTTGTGTCCACACATTTTACATTGGATGTACCCACTGATGAGGGGTTTTGACACATTGGCCCAGTGCTATTTCAAAGCTTGACTTGTGTAGCCCACACTCTGGTGTTGTTCACACATGTGATGGTAGTTGCTTTGTTTGTCATGATTCAAAATCACTGTTGGGGGTATTTGTTGGGCACTACACACTGTTGGCATGATGTTTTTGTGAAATGTATTTGGCTGACATGCCTGTGGTTGATGTTTGATGATGTGTGTCGCATCATCCTCCCTATGGGTGGGGGTGTCAATATTGTCTGCCACACTGACCCCTACGGGTGGGTGAAGCAGTATTGATAGGTAACATGACACATATGGGTGGGGTGGCATCAGGGATAGGTAATATGACACATATGGGTGGGGTGGCATCAGTGAGAGAGCACATGACACATATGGGTGGGGTGGCATCAGTGATAGGTAACATGCCCCTATGGGCGAGGTGGCATCAGTGATAGCTAACATGCCCCTATGGGTAGGGTGACATCAGTGATAGGTAACATACCCCTATGGGTGGGGTGACATCAGTGATAGGTAACAGGACACATATGGGTGGGGTGGCATCAGTGAGAGAGCACATGACTCATATGGGTGGGTTGGCATCAGTGATAAGTAACATGCCCCTATGGGTGGGATGGCATCAGTGATAGGTAACATACCCCTATGGGCAGTAGTGGTGGCCATGGGTTTCCTGAGGAGGCGTGGTACTGGTGGTCAGTGTGTGGACCCCCTGGGTTTGTTGGTAGGGTGGGTGTCCGACTTACCATCTGCACCGTCCACGTCTGTTCCTGATCCGGTCATATATGTACAGGACTGGTATGACCTGCGCAATTGGATTCATGCTCTGTCTCGATCCGTTGCTAGCTGCTCCGGTTCGAATCCGTGGAATGGGTTAATGGCGCGAATCGGAGTTGATATGCAGCTCTTCCTGGTGCTGAGAGGTCCTGTACGTGGCGAGCCATCCGGAACGTAGGAAATACACATCGTACTTGACCGGCCGGAAGTAGAAGTATTTATGTTGCCGTGCGGCGTGGATTGGATGTTTCCGGGTCAGGCTCGGAAGGATATTGATGTTGGAGTCGGAGCTTGCGGATCGGTCGGGGATTTGGCACTTTTCCACATCGTACTTCGTCGCCCGGATGGTCCCGCTCCTGGTACGGTTCGGCCGTAAGGTAAGGCTACTAACACGTCTCGGAGGGCTGATCGACCGAGATCGGAATCGGCCCTTAGTTGTTCTTCCAAGTTTACTAAGTCCATAATATCTTCTTGAGCTTGATGTATTGCTGTTTCCACCTCATCCATGGCAATTGCTGCTTCATTTTCAACAACTGATTGTCTTGACTCAGCGGAGCAGAAGTTTGACTGTCTTGAGAACTGTCTCTAGCAATCGCAGTTGCAATAATAGCTTCTTGATCAAGTTCATCGTTCAACATTTTCACATAATTTGCAAAAACAGTACATTCTATAGTATCTTTACAAGCATTGAAGGAATCTTCATAGCTCTGAAAATCTCCAAGTAATTCCAATTCTGAACGCCACGGTTTGAACAGTTGCAAAAGGGCTAAATAGTAAAATTCTCTTTTATCAGCAGTGTCGCAACTCAATTTTCTGTGATTAATTACATTTCCTTTCCTTTGTTTGACCAAACATCCTGCGAAACCAATAACTGCATATGTTCCTTCATTGATGTTTTCTGTAGTATTCCATTTAAAAGTGTAGTTTTGCAGCACTTCATAGAGACATATGTTCTCAAGATGATGACTTCTATTTGGATAATATGTGTCCAACATATTTGTTTTCACAATATCTGTACTTTCCGGATCTTTTTTGCTGTATATTCGATTGCTTGAACGGATTTAAGTACCCAATTTCGATTTGCAGCAAGACCTAGACTCACCCAAATAATTCTTCTAGATTTGAGTATAGACTTGAAGATGATAACCGATCTGAGCATTCATACGCTCCGATTTCTCGATGGGATAACATCTTCAAACTGAAACTGTATGATTTCTTACTTAAACTCTTCTTGTGAGAAATCTCTTCCCACATTGCTTTCAATTCCGTCTTTTCTGATTTTGTAATGTAGGACGTTACATATCAAGCAACAGCAATGGAATTGTCCGCAACATACTGAATACCCATGTTAGCATTCCACATTGACAGAATAACCGGATTGTAATCATTTATGTATTTGGATTCTTCGCTTCTTCTCAAATTGTAGGTATTTTTTGGAGACTTTCTTGTGATGGTATGTCGCATAGCTGACATAAAACTTTTTACTCTTACTTTGGATATTACAGAACGTGGTAATCCAAAACGTCATTTGTTATAAATCTTTTCCTTAGACTTGTACTTTCGTTGACAGTATTTTCCACATCGATAGCTTTGGAATCGTAAGACTTCTTGTCTTGAGTTGTTTTCTTCTGTGCTTTTGGGTATAGCACATGTGGCATATTCTTCAATAAAAGACAAAACAGTATCATCCAAATCTGTTCCAAATTTGGGGGCATCCTTGATCCATATTAGCATATGTAAATGAGGAGCACCTCTTGCTTGATACTCCTTTCTCCGAAAGAAATTGACAACTTCTCCAAGAGGAGGATTTTTTTTATTGCAGATGAAAGACATCATAGCTTCAAATCTATGATTGAAATACCTGCATACATTAACTGGATCCAAAGAGTACAATTCTCCCGGTGTCTTGTATTCAATATTTTTTATATTCGAATTTGCCTCCAGAAGAAATTCAAGTCAATCATCCCAAGCACAAAGCGTATTTAGCACAGCTTAGGGTAAGGAACCATGTAGGACTTCCTACGTTCCTTAGCATACATTTAAGTTCTCCATGACGACGATACCAATACTCATTAGTGCCACGCTGACATGCCATCAGATTAATCAGCTGAGATTCTAAATGACCATCTCTCTGGAGCACTTTATCCATAAAGTTCTTTGCAGAAACATTTTGCAAATGTACTCCCATTTTCAATATGTGATTGACTGCATATGAAAGTCCAGACAAGTCACTCTCAAACAAAAGATGTAATATATATGGGATACATTGTCGAAATCTTGGATTTCTGCATACAATCTTGCTGTCCGATATTCAGATGCAGGAATCTGCACAGGTCGTTCATCATACCATCCTCCTTTTCCTTTTGGGAATAACTGTGGAAAACAACGAGCTCCCAAGCTTTCGTCCCATACACTCATGGGACTTCCCTTCACTTTTTTCATTTGGAATAACTCAATAGTATTCCCCATCACTTCTTTTGAATGAAGTGGATGTACACTGTAATGTTCATAGATTTCTTCACTTCTGGACATGTCCACTTTTTCAATTTGTCCACTTGACGTTTCAGTATTTTCAGCTAAAAGTATTTCTTCTTCAACCTTTTACACATTTTTATAGTACTCATTATTTTTTATCAGATACAAAGTTGCCTTTTGCACTTTTCTAACATCCACTAATTCCTGCCAGATTTTCTTACTCTTAGTAGGCACGCCATTAACTAGAATATCTAGTGGTTCATTTTCTACACACTCTACACCAATAGTTTCAACATTTGTCTTTAAATCTAGAGGTAAATATATAACTCTTCCTTTTAATCCTCTCTGTAAATCTGAAGGAGGCGATTTACCTGTTTTAAGCTCCATACGAACAATAGCCTGAAATGGGTGCACACATTGAATGAGAATAGACTTATAGGTATTTAAATCTATTAGTTCAGGAGGAATAGTTACCAACTCTAGATTATTATGGACAGCTCTAGCAGGCATTTTGTTCTCATCTAATTTATTATAACAATATTTACAAATGCGCTGTTCAGAACCCAAATCAAAACAATTCTCTACCAACAAATACATTGCAAATTCCTTCCAAAAAATGTTGGCTTCTTTTACCATACAACAAATCTTTTGACTTCAAAATAACTTTTTTTCCTTCCCCATTACTCATATAATTTTTTCTAGTTGAATTTCTGTCACTAGTTTTCACATTCGGCACACTATTTGTGGGCTTTGAAAGTTTTTTAATAAAATCCTTTGTTATCTTACCAAAAGATGTTTTCTTTCTACCCTCCTCATGTTGGTCATCCAATACTTGTTGTTGATTTTTCTTAAAATAATTGTCCTTTAGGAGTCCTTTTCTCTTTCTTGATTTTACAGGCATGATAACTTTATTTCAATGATGATAAACAATATCTGTAAAAAATAACATAAATAAATGTATTTAAATACATTTATAAATTATACTTTTCTATTACAATACAAACACATTCTATATAAAAACATTTAACCACTTTCTTTTAATATTATTAATTAAAATTGTAATTCAAAGTGTATAGGTAACTGTATAGGAATACAAACACCGATAGAGTGTTTGTAGCAGTGTATGGATACTGACAAAGGAATTGTAGGCCTGAAACTCAAGTGTGTAGATGTTAAGATGACGACATGCATAGTGCATATGACTTCGTACCAGTCCAAGTGCTAAGGCCCAGGATCACTGCATGAGTAATTATGTACTAATTTTAAAGTACTTATCTGTCAGCAAAACACATGAAGGAGCATATTAACAAAAATTTGCGTTAATACCGGCAAAGCACACCTACCGCTGTTTATCCTGTCATTAGCTATCCCTAGATTTCATTGCCGAGCCAGCGCAGTATTACCAACGCGTTTTCCAAAGTCGATAAGAAATCCAGCTATACCGGTGATAAGCACGAATATCGAAGAAAATACAGCAATAATATATGTTCGCAAGTGAAAAGCTTCCTAATATAACAGTGTAGACTTAACATGTCAATTCACCTCCCATATTAAGCATGCTTAAGTCAACTTCAGAACACACGTTAGGATCCGACAAAAAACGCGGTTAGCGTGAGTTTTGCTATTGCTCCTAAAATCCACTGCCGCCTTGTAAATACAACACTGTTGAGGTAGTACCCTCCTCCATGTTCTATTGTCATACGAACACCTACCTTGCCTCTGGCAACACCTACATTGCATATCTTTGGAGATGCAAGACAAGACGTTAACAAACCGGCTAGTAAAATGCGTTAATGCATGTTAGCGCCGCATAGTAAATAGGTCAATGGCATTTTAGCCGCATTTTTGTCTTTTAAAGTCAAAAATGCGGTGAAATGACCCTTGTTAATATGCCCCAATGTGATTCTGGAAAAGCAAGACTACTCCCTGTACCGGATAGGTTTTTAAGCAGTTATGTGTTTGCAAAGACATGAAATACCCAAATGCTTCTCTGACAATAGTTCCCAAATGCATACAGACTCACAATGTGATTTTAGCCAAGCAACACAATTCTTTGGACTTCACTAAAACACATTTACTAGTCTGTAAGAAGTAATATGACTGCACACATTCCACACATTTCAAAACTGCACTTTACTCACAAAGCCTAACTAATTGTACAAATGTAAAACCAATGACTGCCTATTAAAAACAATTTGCTATAATGCCCGCAAAGCGCTCCTAGCGATGTTTATCCTATCACCAGCTATCCCTGGATTTCATCGCCGAGCCAGCGCAGTATTACTAACGCGTTTTCCAAAAGCGATAAAAAAATCCATCTATATCAGCGACAAGCACCAATATCACAGAAAATTCTGTGATAATTCATGTTCGCAAGTGAAAACCTTGTTAATATGAGAAGTCAACTTCAGAACACACGTTAGGATCCGACATAAACCACGGTTAGCGTGAGTTTTGATATTGCTCCTCAAATCCACGGCCGCCTTGTAAATACAACACTGTTGTGGTAGTACCCTCCTCCATATTCTATTGTCATGAGAACACCTACCTTGCCTCTGGAAATGCCTGCATTGCATCTCATTGGAGATGCGAGTCGAGGCGTTAACAAACCAGCTGGTAACATGCGTTAATGCATGTTAGCGCCGCATAGTAAATAGGTCAATTTAATTTTTGCCGCATTTTTGGCTTTTAAAGCTTCTCTGACAATAGTTCCAAAATGCACACAGACTCACAATTTGATTTTAGACAAGAACACGATTCCTTGGACGTTACTAAAACACATTTACAAGTTTGGAAGAAGTAATATGACTGCACAAATTCCACACATTTCAATACAGCACTTTACTCTGAAAGCCTCACTAATTGTGCAAATGCATAAGCAATGTTACTAAAACTTCACAACATAACAGATTTTAAAGCAGGTATTTCTCAGAAAAAACATGAAGGGGCATATTAAAAACTATTTGCGATAATGCCCGCAAAGCGCGCCTAGCGCTGGTTATCCAATCACCAGCTATCCCTGGATTTCATCGCTGAGCCAGCGCAGTATTACCAACGCATTTTCCAAAAGCGGTAAAAAAATCTAGCTATATCGGCGACAAGCACCAATATAGCAAAAAATACAGCGATAATTCATGTTCGCAAGTGAAAACCTTGTTAATATGAGAATATACACCTAACATGTCAATTCATTTCACATATTAAGCATACCTAGGTCAATTTCAGAGTAGACGTTAAAATCCAGCATAAACCGCGGTTAGCGTCAGTTTTGCTATCGCTCCTCAAGTCCAAAGACGCCTTGTAAATACAATGCTGTTAAGGTAATGCCCTCTTCCATGTTCTATTGTCATAGGAACAGCTACCTTGCCTCTGGGAACTCCTACATTGCAACTCATTGCAGATGCGAAGTGAGGCGGTAGCAAACTGGCTGCTAACATGCGTTAATGCATGTTAGCGCCACATAGTAAATAGGACGATGTCGTTTTTGCTGCATTTCTGGCTTTCAAAGCCAAAAATGCGGCAAAATGGCCCTTGTTAATATGCCCCAATGTCATCCTAGACAAACAAGACTACTCCCTGCACTTTAGCAGGAGAACCACATTACTCTTATTAAAAACAAAGGCAACACATACAACCCCTCTCAAATTAATAACTCACCTTTCAAATTGATTTGCAGATTAAGAACAATGTTAGTCATGCAAGGATTTATTAATCAAAATCTCTGTACTACACTGATCTTAGGAAAACAAACAAATGGCAAACTTTCCCTCTCATTCTGAACACATATACATGTGAATATCAAATCACATTGCATCCCACATTAATTGAAAAGCTAACACACATTTCTATTGGTTACACATTTCAACACTTTCAAACTGACATAACTTTGAACTGTACCCCCAATCTGCTTACTGCCTGTAACCATAGTAACAGCTCATGGAACACTCAACTGAGCACACAGGTCACAAGTTCAGCACACAATGTTGGTAATCCAAACAGCAAGTGTGCTTGACTTTTCAAAATATCAGCTTATCGTATGTAATGTTCCTATCAAACAGTTTTTGTTTACCAATAAGAAACATGCTTTTAAAAAAGAGAAACATGCCCCTACTTTTCAATGTACAGTGTTCTCAAACAGCCAATCATTTATCTTCTTTCTTCAAAACTGTATCTGTATCTTTTTGGAAAAATCTTACTTTTCAAACTGCCATTTCACATTCAGAAACCTTATGATTACATCCAGACCTCCCTTCAAG
Source organism: Lissotriton helveticus (assembly GCF_964261635.1). NCBI lineage: Eukaryota > Metazoa > Chordata > Amphibia > Caudata > Salamandridae > Lissotriton > Lissotriton helveticus. Next base: position 309,261,256 of record NC_136071.1, read on the forward strand.
ATGCTTAGAGTGTGGATTGTGGGACACAGCTATATTTTCTGGAGCCAAAGGTATGCAGAAAATAGAGACATTGATAAAGATCTAGCTTTGCCAAATGTAGACATTAAATGGATTAGACAGAGAGGGTTAAACGGGCACCAATTGATGCCATTGGTTAAATCCTTTTTACATCTCCAACACACTGACCTCATAATTGTGCACTCTGGTGGCAATGACCTACGCACTTTGACTGGGGTAGGTCTTGAAGTGCTTATGAAGGAGACCATTGGAGAATTGATGTCACTTTTCCCCCAAACTGCCTTTGTCTATTCTAACATATGCCAAAGGCAGAACTGGTCCAATCAATTTTGTCCACAGATTGAGAAAGTTAGAAAACAAGCCAATAAATCAGTTTCTGCTTTTCTCCAAGCTTATAGAGCTCTTTTTAGAGCCACCTAAGATCTAAACACATAAGCTTGATATATACCTGAAAAATATTACTTTTTTTCCTTGGAGTCGCGCACCCAGCGCGTTCACACAAAGGGGCAAGCAGGGAGTCTTACACCCAGTGCGTGCACATCATGGGCCCGCGCGGAGTGCTGCACTGGGTGTGAAACTTCTTATTTCCCAGTAAAAAAAAAATACCACCTATCACTCATTTCTATTTTCCCTGGGAACCCCATCCACCTGGGCCTATATGCAACGTTAGGGACCGTGGGAGGAGCCTCAATGCCCCACACGGTCCCAGACTACTCCCCGTGTCCTTCGGGAGCCAGCATTGCTATTCCACACGGGGTGCTGCTAACATGCAACTCCCCATGTGGAAAACCAATCTGGTTTGCATATTGAAACAGAAAATCCAAACAAAGATTGCTATGACAGGGCGGGAGCCTCAGCTCCGCCCTGCCATAGCAAACAGCAGGGTTCCGGGGGTGGGCACCCTGAGACACTGCAGGAGTCCCCCTGGGGAAAGGCACTCCCCAGGGAACTCGACGACTCCAAGAGGAGGGCAACACGGCCCTCAGCCACAATATAAAATCCCCAGGGGATCGTGATCCCGGGGCTAGAAGGCCCCTACTTAGCCCCCCATTAAATTAATGTTTTTTTGCCCTCAAGATTTGGCCCTCCAGGGGATAATTTTTAAACAAGCTCAGGAGACCGCTATTTGTTTTTTATTTATTTTTTACGGCGGATCCGCGCACCCTGCGCACATTATTCCATTTAAAAAAAAAAAAAATACTTTTTTTTTTTGGGCCCTAGGGGTCCTTGTGGGACCCCATAACCAGGTCCAGAGGATCAGGATATTTCTACCCTGCCCCCTTTATACATTTTGCTCACTTATTCCACTGATTTCTTGAGTCTCGCTTCTACCGAGGCACAACATGGCTGCCCACACTTCCTGGTTTGGAATGTTAACAAACAGTTGACAGCCAATTAACATGCAGCTCGTGATCGTAAAGGTGCACTCAGGGTGTGCTCAGGATGCCCGTATCCACCGCAACCATAGATATATCTATGATTTTACTTTTCATTTTCTCAGCAACTGCTGAACGAATTTACACCATTTAACCAAAAGGCACAAGTCTGAATCAAGCTCTACCTCTTTGCCAAATTTGGAGTAAGCAGTTTGAGCTGTAGCTGCGTTTAACGGTTCCCATGGGAAATTTCATGGGGAAAACACGTTTTGGGACCCCCAATTTTTCTTAGCCTCCGCTTGACAAATGACCCCAAGACTTTCAGGATAGGAGCGGACTGGAGCGGGCCACCAGTTTTGAAAATTTGGCAAATATTCGTCAACCGGCGCCAAAGTTATTCCAAATAGAATGTTGCAGATCTCATAAGAAAGGAAATTCAAGGAAACTCGTTATGATAACATTCAATTTACATTGTGTCATTTTTATTGAAACTTATTCATTTTAATATGTAAAACATTTCAAAGTGTTGTGTTAATTCTATTTATTTATTCGAGTGCTTGTGGATACACGGTATTTTTTGTTTTTCTGTCTGGTGCGTACACTAATAAATCAGAAGGTTTTCCTTCACGTGCGCTGGCAACATACAGTTGTCCGTGTGAGAAGCACGGATTCTCCAAATCTAGTCCACACACTTGCACCGATTGTCCTTGTGCTTTGTTGATGGTCATTGCAAAAGCGAGTCACACCGGAAACTGTAAACGTTTGAATTCAAAAGGCATATCTGTTGGGATCACTGGAATACGTGGCAACAGTACATTTTCCCCCTTGAATTTCCCATTCAAAATCGTAGCTTTGATGACATTGTTCATCATCTTTTTCACCGAAAGTCTTGTACCGTTGCAAAGCCATGGTGGATTGATGTTTCGAAGAAGAAAGATCGGCACGCCAATTTTCAATGTTAAAATGTGCGGTGGCATACCTGGCAAATTCAGTGAATTCAAGAATTCCGTTGGGTAATTGACAACTTCATCTTGATTCATCACAGTTGGAATACGTGACAACAGTACATCTTCCCCCTTGAATTTCCCATTCAAAATTGAAGCTTTGGTGAAATTGTTCATCATCTTTTTCACCGAAAGTCTTGTACCGTTGCAAAGTCGTGGTGGATTGATGTTTCGGAGAAGAATGATCGTCACGCCAATTTTCAATCTTAAAATGTGCGGTGGCATACCTGGCAAATCCAGTGCTTTCAAGAATTCCGTTATACATTGTCACTACGCCTGGTATTCCGTAAATTGAAAATATTCAGTATTCGAAAGATTATGAGGGCCCTGGGGGGCCGATATTTCAAAAATGTTTATGCCAGAAACCTTCGCGGGAGTTTACTCAACAACTTCCCAAAGTTTCATGGCGATCGGATGAATGGTGTAGTAATGCATATGCCAGAAACCTTCGCGGGAGTGTACTCAACAACTTCCCAAAGTTTCATTGCGATCAGATGAATGGTGTCGTAATGCATATGCCAGAAACCTTCGCAGGAGTGTACTCAACAACTTCCCAAAGTTTCATGGCGATCGGATGAATGGTGTAGTAATGCATAAAGACAAACAGACAGACAGACAGACATACATTTGTTTATAAATATAGCAGTCCGTCACTGTATGGAGATACTCGGTAACTTTACCTGGGTGTCACGGCCTCACCTTGAGTCCAGGACTGTGGCCGAGGCGTTTGGGGACCTAAGGCAACCGGAACCACTTTCAGTTTGAGACTCGCTAGGTTAACATTGAACCTCTCCTTTCTTTCAACACAGGCATCTTAGCGCTGACTTCAGCCTATGTGGAGCTGCTATTGACACTCACTGTAGTGATGAATTATGGGAACTGGAGTCCGGGACATTTGGGCTGCAGCTGTTTCCTATCGATAGTGACTTCAGCTAGACTCCCACCCATGGGAGGGCCGTGTAGCATTTAAAGAAGGGACTAAGCGTTGCTACGTGCTAAAGGCATCTGAAGAAGGCAAAAACTGCCGAAATGCATTATGCCCTGCACTCTGTGAAATAAACGGCTGCCTGCATTTCCCCTGCTGTGTCCTCTGATCTTTCCTTTGGAGTGGATCGGTTTTTCTTCATATATATATATATATATATATATTACCTACTGGCGGTCGCCAGTAGGTAGTTATAGTTACGACCTAGTTTCCATAGGAAATCCACAACATTCTATTTGGAATACCTTTGGCGCTGGTGGACGAATCTTCGTGAATTTCTCCAAGAAAATATCCTGCTCGGTCCCGCTCCTTCCCTGAAAGTTTGGGGGTGATTCGTCAAATGGGAGCCGAGAAAAAAGGGGGGTCCCAAAACGTGTTTTCCCCAAGCAATTTTTCATAGGGACCTTTAGCCAGGGCTACAGCCCGAACGGCTGAACGGAATTACACAAAATTTGGCAGAGAGGTAGAGTTCTGTTCGCAGATTGTGCTTTTTGTTAAATGTTGTAAATCCGTTCAGTAGTTTTTGAGAAAATTGCAAGTAAAATCATAGCGATATCTAGAGACGGAGTTCAGCACGCGTATGGAAATCTGTTCAATTACGAGCGCGAGCTGCATGCTGATTGGCTGTGAACTGTCTGTCAACACTCGAAACCAGGAAGTGTTGGCGGCCATCTTGTGCCTCGCTAGAACCGAGTCACAAGAAAACAGTAAAACAAAGTTGAGAAATAAGGGAAGGGGGTAGGGTAGAGACATTCTGACCCTCTAGGCTTGCTCAGGGGGTCGTACATGGATGTTTAGGCTCTATTTATTTATTTATTTATTTTTTTTTAGAAATTGCGGCGTACGCGTATGGTAATTCATACAATTATGAGCAGGATCTGCATGCTGATTGGCTGTTAATACTCCAAACCAGGAAGTGTTGGCAGCCATGTTGTTTGTCGGGAGAGCAGAGTCACAAGTAAACAGTAAAACAAAGTTGAGAAATAAGGAAACGGGGCAGGGCAGAAACATTCTGAGCCTATAATCTTGGTCAAGGGGTGGTACAGGGATGTTTAGGCTCAATTTTTATTTTTCAAAAAATTAAAAAATGGCGGGGTACTCGTGCAGTACTTGTACGCGGTGGAAAAGGTGAAAAAAAAGTAGAAGTCCGTTTTATTCCCGGGGGGGGGGCAAATTACGGGGGCAATTTTTCTGTCTAATGGAGGCATGTAAGGTGCCCCAAGCACTGGGGAACGGAACTCCTCTGGTTTTATTTTGAAGTATGGGGGGGTTATGGTCCTACTCCCCGCAGTCTCGGTGAGCGGCACCCCTCGGATCTTTTTAAAAAAAAAATATGTTTTGAGGTCTCTGACTCTCTCCCCGTACACGTCGTGGGGAACGCCACATTTCTGGGGCAGTGATATGTAAAATGATCTTCCAGCTCCGGGTAACTGCATTGTCTGGAGTTTTTTATTAATGTTGGGAGGGTGGGCTTGATAATACGTCCATGTTAATTGCCATAGAAGCCTATGTTCTGGTGTTAACATGGGCTTCTAAGGGATATAACAAGGCCATATTATCATGGTCATTATCGCCGTTTTATCGGCAGTTTCTTGCCAATAAAACAGCGATAATTATAACACTGGTCCTTGATAATATGCACCTAAGTTTACTGGTCAAAAAAAGAGCAATGAGCGATATTATCAACAAAAGGGGATACATTATCGTCGCTTTTATTCGCAGGAAACTGCCGATAAAGCGGCGATAATGGGCTTGATAATATGCCCTTGTGAATAACCATAGGAGCCCAGGTTAACACCAGAACCTGGGCTGCTATGGCAAGTTACAAGGGCCTATTATCAAGCGCTTTATCGCCGCTTTATCGTCAGTTTCCTGAACAGATAAAATCGGCGATAATGTATCGCCTTTTGTTGATAATATGCTCCTTCATTTCTATGATATTATGTAAATATTATGTAAATCTTTCCTTTTTTTGTTGGTGTAGCAGTTGTACTCTCTTCGCATGCTCAGCGTCGTTTCATAGCCCACGTTTTCTTTTTCTTCAAGTTCAACAAGGAAACCTTTCTTTATATCAGTTAGTAAATCTGTCGCTTTCTTTTCCCGGTTCGTGTGTCATCCGCTGCTGTACTTTTGTACAGGATTAAGTCATATTTTTTATATATTTATTTGAAAGGTAGTGCCAAGGAGCCAAACGTTGATTAAGTACTCCGTCTACCGCCATTTTAGTAGTTTCTCACCGTTGTTTTTATTATATCTGTTAGTTAGAACTCAGTAGTTTTCAATCCTAGTCATTATTTTCATAACTTAAAAAATGTTATAAAAAATTGTGAAATGGATTCCAAAAAGTGTCAGATTAGTAATCTGCAAAAGAAAAAAGACAATTAGAGTTTAGAATTACGTAGATGTGAGTAAATGAGCTGAAGCATTATGGGGCATATTATCAAGAACGGCGATAAAATTATCGCCGTTTCAATCGGCAGGAATCTGCAGCTAAAGCGGCGATAATGGGCTTGATAATATGATGTTGTGAATTCCCATAGCAGTCCAGGTTCTGGTGTTAACCCGGGCTACTATGGGAATTCACGAGGGCATATTATCAAGCCCATTATCGCCGCTTTAGCTGCAGTTTCTTGCCGCTGAAACAGCGATAATTTTATCGCCGTTCTTGGTACTATGCCCCTACAAGTTTTGGTAACTCTACGGTTTTATGTGTGCAGTGTGACTCGTACATTCCAGTTCTGTTATAGTGCTGCATTCAAGTGGTGTCTATATGGAAGTGCCTCCTGCGTTACTGACGCCCGTTATGGAGACTTATTTCTAATGCATTCCTATGAAGGCTTTGTAGATCTAGGCCTCTGTACTTACCGTTGTATTAACCTTGCGGGTAAACATTTCAGGCAGTTGGTGTCACAACTTATTCTGAACAATTCTTCTACACGTCCAAGACAGACAGCAGTGTCTAAGTTTAAGAGAGAAAGAGTAATGATGTCACAGAGAGTGAGAGAGAGAAAGAGAGAGAAAACAACATTAAAACTGTGTCGCAGAGTCTGGAGTTGAGATTTTTTCCTTGCGTCACTTTATTCATGTTAAAAGTGACTCAAAAGTGGCATAATAAAGTTGTGGATCTGTTTGTCAGGCTGTTGTAACGTATCTGTTGTCACTGCTCAGAGGTAATTATAGATTTTAGAGAGAAGCTGCTGTACACTACGCACTCTGGGCCATAATATCAAGCCTGGGCAACAAAATTATCCCCAGGAAAGTGTCGCTAAAGTGGCGATAATGGGTTTGATAATATGCTCTATGGAATTCCAATCAAAACTCATGTTAGATGTCCTTCACATCTAACATGAGCTTCGATTGGAATTCAATAGATCATATTATCAAACCTATTATGGCCACTTTAGCTGCAGTTTGCTGCAGATAAAGTGGCGATAATTTTGTCGCCAAGTCTTGATAATATGGCCCTCTCTCGTTTCACAAATAAAGCTAACACTACAGTTTTACGAGTGCAATGTACCTCGTACATTTTACTTGTTATAGTGCCGCGTTCAAGTTGTGTCTATATGGAAGTGCCTACTGCGTTACTAAGGCCCGTTTTGCCGAATTATTTCTAATGCATTGCTATGAAGTATTTGTAGATCTAGGCCTCTGTGCTTACCGTTGTATAAACCTTGCGGCCAAACACATAAGGAAGTAGACTTTACAACTTAATTTCAACAATTCTTCTACACTTTCAAGCAGACAGCAGTGTCTAAGTTTAATAGAGAAAGAGAAATGATGTCACAGAGAGTGAGAGGGAGAGAAAACATTAAAACTCTGGGCCATAATATCAAGCCTGGGCGACAAAATTATCGCCACTTTATCGGCAGGAAAGTGTCGCTAAAGTGGCAATAATGGGTTTGATAATATGCTCCATGGAATTCCAATCGAAGCTCATGTTAGATGTCGTTCACATCTAACATGAGCTTCGATTGGAATTCAATAGAGTATATTATCAAACCTATTATAGCCACTTTAACGGCAGTTTGCTGCAGATAAAGTGGCGATAATTTTGTCGCCAAGGCTTGATAATATGGCCCTCTCTTGTTTCACGAATAAAGCTAATACTACAGTTTTACGAGTGCAGTGTACCTGGTACATTTTACTTGTTATAGTGCCGCGTTCAAGTGGTGTCTATATGGAAGTGCCTACTGCGTTACTAACTCCCGTTATGCCGAATTATTTCTAATGCATTGCTATGAAGGATTTGAAGATCTAGGCCTCTGTGCTTACCGTTGTGTAAACCTTGCGGCCAAACACATAAGGAAGTAGACTTCACAACTTAATTTCAACAATTCTTCTACACGTCCAAGCAGACAGCAGTGTCTAAGTTTAAGAGAGAAAGAGAAATGATGTCACAGAGAGTGAGAGAGAGAGAACATTAGGGGCCAGATGTAGGTAAATATATTTTACCGACTCATAAATACCGAATTTTACCGATTCGGTATTTATGAATCGGTAAAATATAAGGAGGGAGATGTAGGTAAATCCAGATGTGGATTTACCGAATCTGTAAAAGTCGGTATTTACCGATTCGGTAAATACTGACCGGTAATGCCCATTCATTCCTATGGGCTTTGAAGCCCATAGGAATGAATGGGCATTACCGATTCGGTATTTACCGAATCGGTAAATACCGAATTTCACAAGGGTGCAGGGGGTGTCACTTTGACACCCTCTAGCACCCCCAAAACAGGTTCGGGTGCCATGTGGCAGGCATACCTGCCCTAAGGGCAGGTCTGCCTGTCATATGGCACAGGTGTGCATGCACACCGGAATCGGTATTTTACCATCAAATTGAATTTGATGGTAAAATACCGATTCTGTAAGGCTTGTGGGACTCAGAAGAGTCCCACCTACATATCAATTTTACCGAATCGGTAGAAATACCGATTCGGTATTTTACAGAATCGGTAAATTTACATACCATTTCTCAAATACCGGTCGGTAACGGCCGAAAATACCGATTTTCGGCCATTACCGACCGACCTACATCTGGCCCTAAAACTCTGGGCCATAATATCAAGCCTGGGTGACAAAATTATCGCCACTTTATCGGCAGGAAAGTGTCGCTAAAGTGGCGATAATGGGTTTGATAATATGCTCTATGGAATTCCAATCAAAACTCATGTTAGATGTCCTTCACATCTAACATGAGCTTCGATTGGAATTCCATAGAGTATATTATCAAACCCAATATCGCCACTTTCCTATCCATAAAGTGGCGATAATTCTGTTGCCAAGGTTTGATAATATGGATCTCTCATTTCATAAATAAAAGTTACACTACAGTTTTACGAGTGCAGTGTACCTGGTACATTTTACTTGTTATAGTGCCGCGTTCAAGTGATGTCTATATGGAAGTGCCTACTGCGTTACTGATGCCCGTTATGGCGACTTATTTCTAATGCATTGCTATGAAGGCTTTGTAGATCTAGGCTGCTGTGCTTACATTGTATAAAGAGTGCGGCCACCGGAGTTCACCACTCGATTTGAACTCTGCTTCTATACCTCAAAGTATATTCAATAAGTTGCAGAGAATTCCATTACTGTTGCTCGATAGGCTGCGGTTGCTTCTGAACGATGTTTGGTGAAGGAAACAAAAGGACATTTTAATTAGTCATTGAAACTGAGTTGCGTAACTACTATCAAAAGTGAATTTTAATGTGGGTTCTTAATATTCCGTAGTTAAGACTGTTGCAGCTCCAGCAAACAAAGGAAGATCAATAAGTTAATAAAGGCCTGGGACGGCCTCGTGTTGTAGAAAAAACAATACTATCGTGGACGCACAATTAATAATAATAGAGACCTAAGCACGTGGCGTAGTACAGAAATACGACACAGAAATGTATGCACGTACAATTTTTAAGATTAGAGGTATATAGGACCTCGGACTTATAAAGAAATATTTCAATTATGTAAGTACAATTTAAAACCATTGAGGGGTAGGAAAGCCATATGAAGGATAAAAAAATAGTATTATGCATATACAATTTACAGTGGAGGCTGATGTTGTGACGTCTTCTCTTACCTTTGTTTCTGGCGTCTTTTGTCGTGTCTTGAAAGGCTGTGGTTTCACTGAGTCTGGGTGTTTTCGACAGTCTGTCTGTCATCACAGCAGACGCAGGCAAAAGAGAGCGTGCTTACGTCAGTGCCCGCATTATATGGGAACCGCGGGGGCTGACCAAACCAACCCAGGGCCGTCATTGGTAGCGTTTTCGCGGTCTATAAGAATGATGGCCCTGGGGGACATCACACTGGCTAATATATTGGTTTCCAGGCTAAATGATAGCAAGCATGCTTGGTGGTGGCATGTGAGTAGTGCATGCACCGCACATGTGCAAGTATGAGTGTGTGCACCAACAATTAACAACAGAGAGAGATGGGGGCGGTGTTATCATGTGCGCAGAGGCAGGCCCAAAATCGGATCTGCAATGAGTCAGCACTTCTAATCATTCTCCTTAGCGCGCCCTGAGCTCTGATTTGTCACTGAGAGGGTAATCGCACCATAGTTTGTACTGCTTATCATACTCAGCGTGTACCCGCGCATACGGTACAAATATGCTTTGACGTTACGCATCGCATTAAAGCTTCGGTGTGACGTCATGTACGGCGTTCTGTACGCGAAAGGGGGCAACGTTTCTACTTGGTTTAAAACATGTATGTATTTAATGTACATACTAAAGGCAGGCATTTGGGATAACTATGAATTTTTTTAATACTTGTAATAATCATATATTACTTTTAAAAAGAATTACACAAATCGCGGTAGAACATCATGCGTACTCGTATTGCTAGGGCTGCGCAAGCGCATCATAAGCGTACGTAAAGCCATGTGACTTTAAAAGCAGAGATTTGATTGGTTCATAACTTTTCCTATTGCGACTGTTGAAAGTTACGTCCCATTATAATTATTCGACTCTGACTTACTAAGAAGAAGCATTTGTTCTGAGAATCTTCTCAAATAGAAGGAAGATCACAATAATAAGAGCAATGGAGTCATCTTCCAGCAGTTCTTCAGAGGGAGATTTCATTCGTGAAGAACGTCCAAAGAAGAGGAAAGAAGCACTAATTTGGAAGTTTTTCAGTTTTCCAGAAGGTCAAAAAAAGGTTAATGCTCCAAAAGTAACCTGTAAAATTTGCGAAACAAATCTTTCAAGGGGTGATCCATCTAAAAAATACTCCTTTGGTACAGCAACTGGTGCGACACGTGAAGAATTTGCACCTCAAGAACTTTGCTCGAGCTGCAAGACGGAACCCACCTGCTGCTACACCAAGCACATCAACTGCGGCAGCAGGATTTTCAGCAAGCATTCCACACCCACATATTGATTCTGACTTTGCTAAAGTTAAAATTCTATGCATTTATTGCGATAAACTTTTGTGTTATGGGGAACAGTCTATAGACTTGATGAAACGCATGATGCAGGATCATTGCTGTCCTCGACATTAGTTGTTTTTTTTTCACTCTTTTGTTCCGTTTGGAATTTGTTGAGAAAACACATAAAAAATTCAAAACAAAAAAAAACAGTTCTTTTTAGAACTACCTTCACTGGTCAAAGAAAGAACTATATTTCTATGTTAGTGTGTAAAAGTTTGTCAGAATGAATCTGTAGTTCATAAATGAATGAATGAATGAATATGTTACTAGTGTATGGAGAATGTGAAAGTGCAGAACTATAAGGAACTGCTACAGCATAAATCTATAAGGTGTTTATCTATAGTATACTGTAGTATGTCTGAAGCACTTGAATGTATCATATCTACATAAATCTGTTACAAGTCTATGTTTCAATTTGCGCTCCTGCTGAAAGTGCCTGGGTACATTTGTATGTGTTAGGGGTGGATTTGCAATCCTCTTGTGCCTCTTTTACACAGCCGTTGTGTCACTTTTGTGACACAGCGGTGGTGCAAAAGATGTGCCATGGTGTGTGGTATTAACAATGTGACGCATCTGGGGGTGTATTACATTGGAAAGCGCTGCGCCAGAAGAGGGTTTCTTGTGCAGAAGGGGGTGCAGCAAAGCCTCCTAAAAATGACTGAGTGAAATGTATATTATTTTAATCAGTGACTTTTGAGCTTATGCTGCATCAAAACCTTGCACATGCTTGAAGCAGGTGTAAGGATTGATACAGCATTGTGAGAATAGGGCCGCAAGAGAATTGCTGAAGCAGTGTTATACTGCAACCGACGTCAAGCAATAATTCATCCAAAAATTACTTTGCAATTTAGTTTTGTTATTATTTTAAAATAAGAATATGAAATATAATCTAAAAAATAAAATAAATATAAATATTTATATTAAAAATATAAGAAATTAGTATAAAAAGAAAGACAGAATAATTAATACATATATAAATTATCATTTACAAAACCTTTGAAATTCACTGAAAAAACCATAGGTTTCACACACGTCATAGTTAGGAATTAGCATTTAAAAAAACATGCAAATTCACTGAAAAAAACATAGGTTTCACACGCTATAGTTAGCTGAACATTTCTCTCATACAAAACCTTTGAAATTCCTCCGTTATAGTTAGCTCAGCTAACTATAACTTGCGCGCCCGCAATGCACTGCTGAAGACGTCACATTTTACATTACTCATGACATGGTCAATGACATCACTCATGACATCACTGATGACATCTCAAATTACATACCTGATGACATCACTGATGACATCATCATTGTGGCAGACCTCCTCTTACTGTAATATAATCTTTGATACCCATGATCAAAAATAGAAACTAAAATTTTCAAAAAAATGGAGATACCAATTCCAGTTAGAACAACCTATTGAGTAATCCCAAAATCTACATACACATCCACTCATTCACCAACAGTTCTATATAGTCACTCATACATGTACTCACCCATCATATGTACTGATACACCTATATATCTTGTTATAAACCAACACTCATCTATAGAGATACTCACACACATACTCACACATGCAAATAAACTATCAAATATCCATTTACTTGCATATACAACTATACACCCACCACTACACTAACTTCTAAAGAATCATAGACATACTTACTCTCTTAAACAACCAGTTATAGAAACACAAACTTATTTATACAGGAAGTCTTAGAATCTCTTGCTCTCAGATATACTCACTTATATACATCAATACTCACATATACTAGTTTAAAAAATATGTAGTTACTCATAAAGATACAGTCTTCACTCACTAACACACCCATGCACACACTCCTCCACCCATACAGTCCTGCACACATGCTGTCTTCAAAACACATACAAACAGTGAGTCAGTCATTCATGCATCTGTGTGCTACGAAATACTCCCCACCGAACCATACAAAAACTCATTTTGGTACTCAAAATCCAACTAATAACCAATATACACACTCATGTAGCTACTCACCAACCCATGCAGCCACTTATATACAAAGTGAGACACTGATACAGATATTTAAATATTTAAAGATTACTCGCTAGTACACCTATTCCCTAAGATATACTTAATAAGTCAGATACAATCAATTTTACAAAAAAAACATCCATTTAGACACTTATTTACCCATTTATTCTTCCATCGACCTTTAGATATACATATATAAAAAATGTATTTTTCAGAAAGACACACATTCACTGGATGATGTCATCAGTGCTGTCATCAGGGATGTCATTTGAGATGTCATCAGTGATATCATGAGTGATGTCACTGACCATGTCATGAGTGATGTAATATGTGACATCATCAGCAGTGCATTGCGGGCGTGCAAGTTCTAGTTAGCTGAGCTGACTATAACGGGGGAATTTCAATGGTTTTGTATGAGTGAAATGTCCAGCTAACTATAACATGTGTGAAACCTGTTGTCAGGATCCCAGAATCCAACCCTGTAATAGTCTACGTCTTCTTACTAATGTGTTCCTTCAGTGTGTTTGTGCCTTGCTAACCTTTTGTATTCTGCAGTGGTTTTGTAGGTACCTATGCTTATTGTGTACTCTTGTTTGTCAATGATCATTTACTAAGTACCAATGCTTGTTTCTTTTCTTCACGCATTCTTTTCTTCACTTTGCGTGAGACCTTTTGGCCCTTAGCAGCGCCAATAGACCGGAGTCAGGGACTATAAATAGAGCCACGCCCTGGATTCCATGCGGATTATTCGAGAGGATTGCCGAAGGGTTTCTATGTTCCGGTCCGCTTCCTGAGTACCCGGCTCGTTTCCAGGACTTCCAGCTACAGCTCCTGAACCTGGGTGGAATCCTACCTCTGAGATTCGATTGAAGAAACCTCAGGTAGGATCCATCCATTTCTTTCTTTGCCGCATCTTGGAACAGTTGAACTGCCGCGTGTCTGGGTGCGGTTTTCATTTGCACTTACACTCGCGTGTCTTGGTGCGGCTTTCATTCCTGATCGCGCCTCCCCTGAAAGGAAGTCTTTCGGCTGAAAGCTTCATTCTGCCTCCTTTTACATTGTTTTAAGCCGCTATTGAATAACAGAGTGGCCTCTTCTGCTGGGCTATTTTTAGATGACTTGGCTGAGTCGTAATTCGTTCTTGAAACATTCAGTAATGTCTGTTTAATCGTTTGGAGTTTTATTAACAAAACTGAACCTGCTATGCATGATGTTAATGTGTTTTAGGGGGACTTGCTAAATTATTGCTATGCTATAAATGTCTTTTAAATCAACATATGGTGCAAAAAGCTAGAAAAGAGAACAATATTATTCAGCAGTTTCTCTGAGAACAATCTAGGACATTACTTTACCTTAAAATAGTATTTGGAGAGATAACACGTTTTTCTAAGAGAACAATATTATTTCAGCAGTATTTTTTCTTCATTGATATAAATATAAAACTGGATGTAAGCTATTGGTAGATTCTAAGTGATATTATAACTTGAATTATACTCTTAACAAGCCAGTTCTTTCCTTTAGGTGTCTTAAAACAATGCAGTGAGTCCTGAGGTGCATTTTTCTGTGACTTAGCGCTCACGTGTTCCGGTTATTATTTTTTCTTGTTCCAGATCTCCCTCCCCGCAGTACCCTCCCATACCTCCCCTCGTCTAGCCACTTTAGTCCTCTGCGGAACTTTTAGTGCAGAGCCGAAGCTGCTGGAAGGTGGGCTTTTGGGTACTGCTCCTGAGGCACAAAAGCTACAAACCTTCCTGACAGAAAAATCCGCCCAAGAATTTGGTTCCTCCCGAGCAGTACACAAAAGATGGCCACCATGAACGACCTCTGTACCATGATTGGAAATATACAAAAAGAGCTAGCTGCTAGCCGACAAGAAACTGCAGCCCTGGCCAGTAAAGTGACTCAGTTACAAACACGATTGGATTCAGGGCCGTTACCAGGGCTCTCTCAAACCAATGTCTCAAGCTCCAGTCCTTCAATTTCAGTAACAGTACCCACTCCTGTTCCTTTGGCACCACCTGAGAGATTTGCTGGGGAACCAACTAAATTTCAGACCTTCTTAACTCAGGTGGAACTGCACTTTATGGTCAAGTCAGCTTCTTTCTCGGACGCTCAGTCTCTTATAGCCTTTCTAATTTCTTATTTAAGCGGGGATGCTGCAATGTGGGCTGTTCCATTGGTTCAGTCAGATAATCCATTACTGTATAATTGGGTTCATTTCAAACGTGAATTCGAAAAAATATTTGACAGACGAACCATCACTGGCTCAGCTGATAGAGAACTGCTAGAACTAAGACAGGGAAATAAAGAATTAGTCCACTATCTTACCCAATTTAATCGCCTGGTGGCAGAAACTGAGTGGCCCGAGGAAAAAAGGGCAGCTTTATACTATCAGGGTCTTAGAGACGAGCTGAAAGACTTAATAGCACCAATCGATCCACAACCCCGATCATATGCTGATTTAATTGCTCTTAGCCTTCGATTGGATCATCGCGTTTCGGATCGTAAAGGAGATAAAAGAAAAACTGATGTTCGAATATTCACTAGAGCCAGAGAAAAAATACACCAAACCACACAAGAGGGCGTAGAACCCATGGAAGTTGGAAGTTTGAGAAAACCGTTAACCTCCGAAGAAAAAGAAACTCGACGTAAAAATGGTCTTTGCCTATATTGTGGAAAGAAAGGGCATTTTGTTAGAGACTGTCCCCTTAAACCAAAAGGTTCTTGGCCACGTGACAAAACGGAAAACACGTCGGAAAACTAGTTAGCTCGGGATTGGAGCAGGAGACTATCTCGAGTTTGCAGGTTACTCCTGAACAGTCAGTAGCCAATACCTTGCAGTTAACGGTTCCACATTTGATTCTGAACCTCCAGCTCATTCTACCAAATCAGAAGAGTTTGTTAGTAGCAGCTATGGTAGACTCTGGAGCTACTGGAAATTTTATTGATACCGCTTTTGCTAAAAAGTCAGATATACCTACCTTGGTAAAATCCAGGCCTGAATTGGTTAATGCTGTTGATGGTACCCAATTAACATCAGGAATGATTACCCATTGCACCAGTGCTCTCAATATGATTTGTGACAACAATGACAAGAGACATCAAGAGATCATATTATTTGATGTTATCGATGCACCGCAATTTGGAGTGATTTTAGGTATACCCTGGCTAACCCTGCATAATCCTGCTATTGACTGGGCTAACCGTTCTTTAGAATTTACATCTCTTTGGTGTCAACAGGAATGCTTTTGTCCACACAAAGATCCGAAAGAGTCGCCAAGCTCTTTTCTACACAGTGTTTCTGCTCTTTACGTTTCCACGTACTGAGAGGGAGGGGTCCCAGCGTAAGTATAACAATGAACATACAATTTGAAAAGAGTTCACAGAAACAATGAATGAATCCACATTGTTTTTATTCACAATGAGGATAGGTATATTAAATATAGTATCAATTGATTACGTGTTATAATCGGTTGTACAGTGCCCCAAGGGGAGGAGGAGGTGATTAGGTGAGGATAGTGTGGTAAAGGGAATTGTGACAGTAAAATCAACCAAGTATCAGAGATGCATTTGTATGTAAGTTTCAATACACAAAACAAAAGACCGTTGGTTCAATGCATCAATAAACATATATCATACTTCACAAATACATTTAATGTCAAAATATTGGCGTGAAGTTGACAAACAAAGAACTATTGTCGACGTTTCGACCCTCAGTGTGTCGCAGGGATTAGTAGGGCCCTTGCTGCGGGGTCTTCATCAGGACACGGTACGGGGCGGGCAACCTAATCAATATAGATTAAAGAGAATTGTTTTAATGATTGCTCAAATGGTCTTATGACACAACACGGTTTAATTTAAGATCAAGCGCACACAAAGAAGGAGCAAACCATTGTAGTTAATGCTCATCTAGTAAATAAAGGACAGGACTTGCGTCTCCGTTGGAGTATTCAATTCTTAAGAATAAAAAGAAAGTAAGAGAATTCACTTAGTTGGTAGGGGCCATTGGGTCTGAGAGTGGAGGAATAGACATATTGTTGTTCCATTAGGCATTTGAGATGTCATCAGTGATGTCACTGACCATGTCATGAATGATGTAATATGTGACATCATCAGCAGTGGATTGCGGGTGCGCGAAATATAGTTAGTACAACTAACTATACAGGAGCAATTTCAATGGTTTTGTATGAGTGAAATGTCCAGCTAACTATAACACCCCTAAAACTTATAGTTTTTTTGTGAATTTTAAAGGTTTTTTAAATGCTAATTCCTAACTATATAAGGCCTGAAACCTATGTTTTTTTCAGTGAATTTCAAAGTTTTTTTTAATGCTAATTCCTAACTATATAAGACCTGAAAGCCCCCTGGAATCTCCAGTATGCGCCAGGGGACTGCATTGCAGAGAGGTGTAATGAAGCCACACCCCTTTTTACACCTCTCTGCAACGCAGCCCCCGTGCATGTTTGAAGAGGGGGAACTAATTCCCCTTGCATACTGGGGGCCCCTGGGGGCCAACTAGCCCACCAGGAACCTCCACTATTCACCAGGGGGCTGCATTGCAAAGAGGTGTAATGAGGCCACGCCCCTTTTTACAACACTCTGCAACGCAGCTCTGTGGCACTTACTGCAGGTACCTGGTGGGCTAGTTGGCCCCCAGGGACCCCCAGTATTCAAGAGGAATTACTTCCCCCTCTGCAAATACGCCGCGGGGCGCGTTTGCAGAGTGGTGCAGGGAGAGGGTGGTGCTTGAGGTGACGGATTGCACCGCGTTTGCAGAGGGAGAACTAATTCCCCTTAAATACTGGGGGTCCCCGGGGGCCAACTAGCCCACCAGGAGCCTCCAGTATGCGCCAGGGGGCTGCATTGCAGAGAGGTGTAAAAAGGGGAGTGAGGGCGGATGCCCGAAACGCGTCAGATTTTGGAAACTCTTACCTAAATAAACTTCGTGCCAAAAGGAACGTCGGACTTGTGTGGTTTTCTCTGTCGTGGCAATCGGCGGGTTGAGAGACTGCAGCTGTTGGATATATATCTCTGGGCACAGCGAACTTTGCATCCTGCAGCAACAAAAAATGACTTGCAACAAATACCCATTGGAGGGTTTCAAATTAATGACCAACAAAAAAACCACATGTACCAGAAAGCACCACGAGCCATGAGGGGCGGTCCACCGAGGACAAAACTACTAATTAAGGCAACAAACATGTGGTTCTACTGACAAATAAGGAAGCAGTCACGGCGCACCTCTGAGGAAGTTCGAGTTAAGAACGAAACATGTAAGGATTGCCGTTTTGCTGAATAAATGAGGGATACAAGCTTCGCTGGTGATGTGCGGCTGATTCTTTCCTTTTGGATGGGTTTTTGGGAATCTATACCGGTGTGGTCCAACCGCAGCGACGCACTGCCAGCAAGTACGCCGGAGCCTGTCCGAAAATGGACCCTGTTTTGCGAACACGAGAGTGACAGGGCAGGCTGGTGACGCCAAAGACAGACTTTGGCATGGTCCCATGGGAAAATCGAAAAGTGGTTTTCTCTGGGCACAGCGAACTTTGCATCCTGCAGCAACAAAAAATGACTTGCAACAAATACCCATTGGAGGGTTTCAAATTAATGACCAACAAAAAAACCACATGTACCAGAAAGCACCACGAGCCATGAGGGGCGGTCCACCGAGGACAAAACTACTAATTAAGGCAACAAACATGTGGTTCTACTGACAAATAAGGAAGCAGTCACGGCGCACCTCTGAGGAAGTTCGAGTTAAGAACGAAACATGTAAGGATTGCCGTTTTGCTGAATAAATGAGGGATACAAGCTTCGCTGGTGATGTGCGGCTGATTCTTTCCTTTTGGATGGGTTTTTGGGAATCTATACCGGTGTGGTCCAACCGCAGCGACACACTGCCAGCAAGTACGCCGGAGCCTGTCCGAAAATGGACCCTGTTTTGCGAACACGAGAGTGACAGGGCAGGCTGGTGACGCCAAAGACAGACTTTGGCATGGTCCCATGGGAAAATCGAAAAGTGGTTTTCTCTGGGCACAGCGAACTTTGCATCCTGCAGCAACAAAAAATGACTTGCAACAATTACCCATTGGAGGGTTTCAAATTAATGACCAACAAAAAAACCACATGTACCAGAAAGCACCACGAGCCATGAGGGGCGGTCCACCGAGGACAAAACTACTAATTAAGGCAACAAACATGTGGTTCTACTGACAAATAAGGAAGCAGTCACGGCGCACCTCTGAGGAAGTTCGAGTTAAGAACGAAACATGTAAGGATTGCCATTTTGCTGAATAAATGAGGGATACAAGCTTCGCTGGTGATGTGCGGCTGATTCTTTCCTTTTGGATGGGTTTTTGGGAATCTATACCGGTGTGGTCCAACCGCAGCGACGCACTGCCAGCAAGTACGCCGGAGCCTGTCCGAAAATGGACCCTGTTTTGCGAACACGAGAGTGACAGGGCAGGCTGGTGACGCCAAAGACAGACTTTGGCATGGTCCCATGGGAAAATCGAAAAGTGGTCTTCTCTGGGCACAGCGAACTTTGCATCCTGCAGCAACAAAAAATGACTTGCAACAAATACCCATTGGAGGGTTTCAAATTAATGACCAACAAAAAAACCACATGTACCAGAAAGCACCACGAGCCATGAGGGGCGGTCCACCAAGGACAAAACTACTAATTAAGGCAACAAACATGTGGTTCTACTGACAAATAAGGAAGCAGTCACGGCGCACCTCTGAGGAAGTTCGAGTTAAGAACGAAACATGTAAGGATTGCCGTTTTGCTGAATAAATGAGGGATACAAGCTTCGCTGGTGATGTGCGGCTGATTCTTTCCTTTTGGATGGGTTTTTGGGAATCTATACCGGTGTGGTCCAACCGCAGCGACGCACTGCCAGCAAGTACGCCGGAGCCTGTCCGAAAATGGACCCTGTTTTGCGAACACGAGAGTGACAGGGCAGGCTGGTGACGCCAAAGACAGACTTTGGCATGGTCCCATGGGAAAATCGAAAAGTGGTTTTCTCTGGGCACAGCGAACTTTGCATCCTGCAGCAACAAAAAATGACTTGCAACAAATACCCATTGGAGGGTTTCAAATTAATGACCAACAAAAAAACCACATGTACCAGAAAGCACCACGAGCCATGAGGGGCGGTCCACCGAGGACAAAACTACTAATTAAGGCAACAAACATGTGGTTCTACTGACAAATAAGGAAGCAGTCACGGCGCACCTCTGAGGAAGTTCGAGTTAAGAACGAAACATGTAAGGATTGCCGTTTTGCTGAATAAATGAGGGATACAAGCTTCGCTGGTGATGTGCGGCTGATTCTTTCCTTTTGGATGGGTTTTTGGGAATCTATACCGGTGTGGTCCAACCGCAGCGACACACTGCCAGCAAGTACGCCGGAGCCTGTCCGAAAATGGACCCTGTTTTGCGAACACGAGAGTGACAGGGCAGGCTGGTGACGCCAAAGACAGACTTTGGCATGGTCCCATGGGAAAATCGAAAAGTGGTTTTCTCTGGGCACAGCGAACTTTGCATCCTGCAGCAACAAAAAATGACTTGCAACAATTACCCATTGGAGGGTTTCAAATTAATGACCAACAAAAAAACCACATGTACCAGAAAGCACCACGAGCCATGAGGGGCGGTCCACCGAGGACAAAACTACTAATTAAGGCAACAAACATGTGGTTCTACTGACAAATAAGGAAGCAGTAACGGCGCACCTCTGAGGAAGTTCGAGTTAAGAACGAAACATGTAAGGATTGCCGTTTTGCTGAATAAATGAGGGATACAAGCTTCGCTGGTGATGTGCGGCTGATTCTTTCCTTTTGGATGGGTTTTTGGGAATCTATACCGGTGTGGTCCAACCGCAGCGACGCACTGCCAGCAAGTACGCCGGAGCCTGTCCGAAAATGGACCCTGTTTTGCGAACACGAGAGTGACAGGGCAGGCTGGTGACGCCAAAGACAGACTTTGGCATGGTCCCATGGGAAAATCGAAAAGTGGTCTTCTCTGGGCACAGCGAACTTTGCATCCTGCAGCAACAAAAAATGACTTGCAACAAATACCCATTGGAGGGTTTCAAATTAATGACCAACAAAAAAACCACATGTACCAGAAAGCACCACGAGCCATGAGGGGCGGTCCACCAAGGACAAAACTACTAATTAAGGCAACAAACATGTGGTTCTACTGACAAATAAGGAAGCAGTCACGGCGCACCTCTGAGGAAGTTCGAGTTAAGAACGAAACATGTAAGGATTGCCGTTTTGCTGAATAAATGAGGGATACAAGCTTCGCTGGTGATGTGCGGCTGATTCTTTCCTTTTGGATGGGTTTTTGGGAATCTATACCGGTGTGGTCCAACCGCAGCGACGCACTGCCAGCAAGTACGCCGGAGCCTGTCCGAAAATGGACCCTGTTTTGCGAACACGAGAGTGACAGGGCAGGCTGGTGACGCCAAAGACAGACTTTGGCATGGTCCCATGGGAAAATCGAAAAGTGGTTTTCTCTGGGCACAGCGAACTTTGCATCCTGCAGCAACAAAAAATGACTTGCAACAAATACCCATTGGAGGGTTTCAAATTAATGACCAACAAAAAAACCACATGTACCAGAAAGCACCACGAGCCATGAGGGGCGGTCCACCGAGGACAAAACTACTAATTAAGGCAACAAACATGTGGTTCTACTGACAAATAAGGAAGCAGTCACGGCGCACCTCTGAGGAAGTTCGAGTTAAGAACGAAACATGTAAGGATTGCCATTTTGCTGAATAAATGAGGGATACAAGCTTCGCTGGTGATGTGCGGCTGATTCTTTCCTTTTGGATGGGTTTTTGGGAATCTATACCGGTGTGGTCCAACCGCAGCGACGCACTGCCAGCAAGTACGCCGGAGCCTGTCCGAAAATGGACCCTGTTTTGCGAACACGAGAGTGACAGGGCAGGCTGGTGACGCCAAAGACAGACTTTGGCATGGTCCCATGGGAAAATCGAAAAGTGGTTTTCTCTGGGCACAGCGAACTTTGCATCCTGCAGCAACAAAAAATGACTTGCAACAAATACCCATTGGAGGGTTTCAAATTAATGACCAACAAAAAAAACACATGTACCAGAAAGCACCACGAGCCATGAGGGGCGGTCCACTGAGGACAAAACTACTAATTAAGGCAACAAACATGTGGTTCTACTGACAAATAAGGAAGCAGTCACGGCGCACCTCTGAGGAAGTTCGAGTTAAGAACGAAACATGTAAGGATTGCCGTTTTGCTGAATAAATGAGGGATACAAGCTTCGCTGGTGATGTGCGGCTGATTCTTTCCTTTTGGATGGGTTTTTGGGAATATATATATATATATATATATTCACTGAAAAAAACATAGGTTATAGACCATATATAGTTAGGAATTAGCATTTACAAAACCTTATTTTACTCACACAAAACCATTGAAATTCCATATATAGTTAGTTGCACTAACTATATATCGCGCACCCGCAATCCACTGCTGATGATGTCACATATTACATCATTCATGACATGGTCAGTGACATCACTGATGACATCACTGATCACATCTCAAATGACATCACTGATGACATCACTGATGACTACATCCAGTGACTGTATGTTTCTGTAAAGTTAAAATATGTCTTACAAATTGAAGAATGAGTGGATGTATAAGTGTCTGGACGAAGGATTTAGTAGGTGCATGACTGACTGTATGAGTGAGTGATTAAATGTGCCTCACTGAGTGCATGGGTTATTGACTAAACTGTCTTAATTTGTGCATCATTATTTCTGTTGTTCTGTAAACTGCTGCATGTGTTGATCAGTAGCTATATGAGTAACTATATGGGTTATTGATTGGTTGCCCAAGTATTTGTATGGGAGACTGAGTGTGTGTGTGGCAGGCTGGGAGGCTTGTGACTCTGTGCAGATCAATGTGTACTTGTATCAATGATTGTATAAGAGAGTAAGTATGTGTTAGTATATGTTTGAAAATGTTATGTGCTCTATGTTTAACTGTATAGATTAGAAAATGGAAGTGTGATTGATTCTTTACAGGACTGACTAGGTGTGTGAGTAACTCCATGGATGAGTGGCAGCGTGTGAGTGTCTGTATAGGTGTATGAGTGCATATGATAGTGTTGTAAAGATGAGTCATTGTATGTATGAATGATTGTATGGGTGAATGAGTGAATGTGTGTGTAGATGTAGGAATCAGTGAGTGCGTATGTAGTAACTAGTATTGGTGTGTCAATGGTTTCAAAAATTATACTCTGTATTTAACACTGGGTGTAACAGAGGTTATATTAAAGTGTGAGGAGATGCACTGTATTGTCACATGAATGATATCATCAGTGATGTGATCATTGATGTCAAATGAGATGTCATCAGTGATGTCATCAGTGATGTCATTTGAGATGTGATCAGTGATGTCATAAGTGATGTCACTGACCATGTCATGAATGATGTAATATGTGACATCATCAGCAGTGGATTGCGGGTGCGCGATATATAGTTAGTGCAACTAACTATATATGGAATTTCAATGGTTTTGTGTGAGTAAAATAAGGTTTTGTAAATGCTAATTCCTAACTATATATGGTCTATAACCTATGGTTTTTTCAGTGAATTTTCAAGGTTTTGTAAATGCTAATTCCTAACTATATATGGTCTATAACCTATGGTATTTTCAGTGAATTTCAATGGTTTTTTAATAGTAAATATCAAAAGCTTTAAAATGTATTCTTCTTTAAATCGAAAAATATATTTTATATGTTTTTAATACAATTTTTTAATGTATTTTTTTTAAATATTTTTTTTTTTTCGCTCCCGGTCCGCGAACCGGGTAGCTTCCCGTTAGCTCAATTTGCTGCCGCGACCCGGTCCGCGAACCGGTAAACGTTCCGTTTGCGCAACTGCCGCGTTAGAAAACAACATGGTGACGCGTCGCGTAATCGCAACGTATCGCGTTGTCGCGTAATGAGTCATATGACGCGTCGCGTTAGCGCACCCGGAAGTGCTCCGGTACGCGAAGCGAGGCGCGAAGCACAGCTTCCCGGAAGCGATCCGGGACGCGGTGCGGAGCGCGTATTGTAAGCATAACAGGTCATGTGACTTGTTAATAACACTTTTCATTGGTTCATTTCACTTTTGGTTTCCTAATGATGTAAGGCTAGGTCATGTGACCTAAAAATAACACTTTTCATTGGTTCAGAACTATTTTTTTTTCCCAAATGATGAAAACCCCTCCTTGTTTCCTCACTCTGACTTTCATCTTTGTGAGAGGAAGACCTTTTTTCATCACTTAGCAATGGCAAGTGTTGTAGCTTCAGCTGGTGCACCCCCACCACCACCACCACCTCCTAGGAAGAGAGGACCACCTCCTCAGGTTATGGTTCAGCAAGAGGAGGAAAAAGAGGAAGAAGAGGAAGAGGAAGAAGAGAGGCATTTTTTGGAAGAAGAGCCTAGGAGGTCCCGTGTCAAAGAGAATTTCATTTGGCAATTTTTTTAATATCCCCGGGGCCAAAAAAAAGTGAATGCCCGGTATGTAACTTGCCTTATCTGCAAGAAAGATCTGTCCAGAGGGACAGATAAAAAATATAGTTATGGCAATTATACGATGCATCGCCATATGGAGAGTTGGCACCCTATCAACTACAGTGCTGCGCAGGTACGTGACCTGCAGGATAACCCCCCTCCTGTGGCCAGAAGATCAAATGTAGAGGAAGTGACGGGACCAGAGGCGAGGGAGACGGTCCCAAATATACAGATGAGGTTCGGGACAGTCAAACAAGTGTGCGTGCGTTGCGGTCAGTTGATTTGCTACAGAGAAAGTAGCATCAATTTAATCAACTTAGCAATTGACAATCATGATTGTCCAAAACGCCCCAGAAAATAAATTATCTTTTTTTTTTGTTGCTCCTGTTGAGCCCTTTACAATGAATCGTTTTTGTCCCCCCCCCCCAAAAAAACAAAAAATATATAAAACCGTTCAAAAAATACAAAAAAAGTAAAAAAATGTTCAGAAAAAAAATAAAAAAAATATAAAACAACAAAAATAATTTAAAAAAAAGTTATTTTCAGAACTACCTCCCCTTTATAAAAAAATTGCTAGAATGTTTAGCACTCTGGCAACCTCTATTTCTTTTGGTTCGCTTCCCGGTTCGCTCGCCGGTACGCGAACCGAAAGCGAACCAAAAAATATATTTAAAAAAAAAGAAGAGGAAGTATAAGGGAAGGAAACAGAGAGTAATGTTAAAAGAAAGACAGCTATAGGGAGTAACACAGAGATACTGTTTAATAGATCTATTTACCGAAGAAAAGATGGAAGAGGGTATAATTGTGAAAAACAAAATAGATAAGGAAGTGAAAGAAAAAAAGGAGAGTAGAAGAATAATAAACAAGAGTTTCTTAGAGAATGTGAGTGAATGTTCAAAATAAGATTAAAACATGTGGAATAACAGAGAGAAAAAACAGAAAGCAGAAAAGAAGAAGTAACAGAAAAGGAATGATTGAAACAGCAAAGAAATGTAAATAACATAGGGGCATATTATCAACATAGGCGATAAAATTATCGCTGCTTTTATCGGCAGAAATCTGCTGCTAAAGCCGCTTTTGCGGCAGAAAACTGCCGCTAAAGCCGCTTTTGCGGCAGTTTTCTGCCAATAAAAGCAGCGATAATTTTATTACCTGTGTTGATAATATGCCCCTTAGTGTGCTTGAACTACAGGGAGAAAGCATAATGAACAAGTAGTGAAAGAGTGATCAGTCAGAGACAGTGAGAGTAATAGAGACGGAGTGAGTGAACAAGAGTGAGGAACTATGAGAACAGAGGGACTGAGAAAAGGAGTGGAAGGAGTAGAGTAAGTAAGCAATAGAGAAAGGATGAGGGAAGTAGCAAAGGCAGGAAACTGAGGGTTAAAGAAATGAAGCAGTGGAACTAATAGAAGTTAAATGTGATAGAAATGTAACGAAAAGAGTACAAAACATTTACCTTATAATTGTCGTTAACTTAGTCACTTGTTATTTTTATACTTTCAATCTGTGAAAGAATGAACAAAAATTTGAAAAATATTAAAACATGTATTTAAAAATTAGAAAAGACAAGGGAAAAGATTGAAGGACAAACAGTTTTTCAACAACTTTGACACTTACAGAAGCCTCTGCTTCTCCATGCCCCCTACACAGTCCTAAATATATACATTTTAAACTAACAGTATCTTGTTGCAGATGAAGTGAGGCCTATCTTGCAACATGGTGCATCTTTTGCACTGCTGCTGTGTCACAAAAGTGACGCAACGGCAGCGCAAAAGAGGTGCACGGCCATCATAAAACTGTCCCTAACATTTTAAATGATTGTTTCAGGATGCCAATAAGGTGTGGCCTATCCAGAGATTTGTTTGAGGTGAGGTCTACTCAGAGTTACAGATTAAATTTAGGCTTGTTGAAGAGTACAGTGGAGATAATACATGTGCAAGCCTACCAACGAAGTGAGTCATGTCCACTGCACTCTTGAACAAAAGCCAGACCTCCTCTGTCTCCCTGGACAGGCCTAAACCTCATCTGCACAATGTGATTCGTAATGTTAGAAAACACAGGTGATGTAATTGAAAAACGTGTATTTTTTTTCCTCATTTCACAATCACATTACCTGTGTTTCCTTTGCTTAGATATATCATTGTGCAGATGTAGTCCAGCATATGAAAGAGTACGCAGAAGTTCAGCACTGCATGCAACAACTTTGACACTTACTGAAGCCTCAGCTTCTCCATGCCCCCTACACAGTCCTAATTATATACATTTTAAACTGACGGTATCTTGTTGGAGATGAAGTGAGGCCTATCTTGCAACATGGTGCATCTTTTGCACTGCTGCTGCGTCACAAAAGTGACGGAACAGCGGCACAAAAGAGGCGCACGGCCATTATAAATCTGCCCCTAACATTTTAATTGATTGTTCCTAGATGCTGATAAGGTGTGGCCTATCCACAGATTTGTTTCAGGTGAGTCCTACTCAGGGTTACAGATGAAATTTAAGTTGTTGAACAGTACAGAGGAGATAATACATATGCAGGCCTACCAACGAAGTGAGTCATGTCCACTGCACTCTTGAACAAACGTCAGACCTCCTCTGTCTCCTGGAACAGGCCTAAACCTCATCTACACAATGTGATTCGTAATGTTAGGAAACACAGGTAATATAATTGAAAAACGTGCAATTTTTTTTGCTCATTCCACAATCACATCACCTGTGTTTCCTTTGCTTAGGTATCTCATTGTGCAGATGTAGTCTATCATATGAAAGACTACGCAGAAGGTGAGCACTGTATGCAACAACTTTGACACTTACAGAAGCCTCAGCTTCTCCATGCCTCCTACACAGTTCTAAATGTATATCATAAATACAAAAAGTACAGAATTAATTATACATGTTAAATGGTTTATTTTTGCTGTTCTCAGAATATATCAAATTTCACTAAAAACAGTGACTTGAAGGTATTCATCATATAACAGCGGGGAAAAAAAAACACAATCAAAATGATTGTGTTTAAAAAACCCATATAACATAACCAATCAAAAATCAGAACTCCTTAAAATTAACTTACTTTCCATGACGTCGAAGGATGTCCTATGAACAGCTTACACTCTGTTGTGCTGTTATTATTTTCAGCCCGCCACTTTCTGAAAGAAAAGCTCCATCGTTTTGACAAATATGTTACATACAATAAATGACTTCTCGCTCTCTACCGCACTTTTCCACAACGCCAAATCGTGTAAGAGCCATTTATAACTCTTGGAATTCTTCTAAGCAAATCCCGTCATTTTCTTTTTCCGCAACTTTCAGAAAGAAAACGTTCAAGATCACTTTCACAATCCTGTACTAGTAATATCTCACCCTTCTTGCTCACTCATGTTCCACATTTCCTATGACACTGATACTGCTTACTATGAAGCAGACTTACACTACCTCTATGACTACTACAATTATTTAATTCTCTACATTACTTTTAATCACAAAGCAATTTAAAACAGTACATAAAATTATATTAACTCCTAGAATCATTATAGGCCAGTTACCTACCCTAAATTCTTTCTTCTGAAAACAGAAAGTAAGAATATTTTTAAATAAAAAGGCAACATTGTTTCATAGTGAAATGTGAATTATTTCCGGAACATCAGCTTTTTTTACATTTTGAATAAGATGTGTAATAAGTGGATGTTGTCAAAGGACCATCATGCCATATAATAGCTGCAGTTAGAAATGTTTTTCCTAAAATCAACGACTGTGTAGCCACAACATTTGAAATTAAAGTTGAAAACTTATTTTCATCAGGTTTATATAGTTGGAATTTTTAAATGACATTATAACCAAAAGTTTGTTCAAAATATGTTGACAGCATTGCAGACTTACATTACCTCTACTCCATGTTTTGATTGGCTGCTTGAATTAGCTTATTAAAAGAAACAGTTTTTCTGAACTCATTCAAAGTGCAGTTATTTTTCCATGACGTCAAGTGTTATGGTAAGAACACCGTTTGCTTTGGGAAATACTCTGTTGTCCTTTAACTAATCCGTGCCCACCACTTTCTGTAAGAAAACCTTCTTTTTTTTCAGTAACTACTTAAAACTCAAAAATAAATTTTGACTCTGTACTACACTTATCCTCAAGGCCAAATAGTGTAGGAGCCATTAGAACCTCTTGAAATTCCTCAGAGCAAATCCCGAAATTCTTTCCCTAAAAGTTTGGTTGTAAAAACACCAGGTAAGAATTTTTAAGGTCAAAAGGCAATTTTTTTTTTGAAAGTTAAAACAGAATCATTGCAGAATGACCAGCCGTTTCTAGACTTCAAATAAGCTGTGTAATGTCCTGATGTTGTTGAAGGACCGTCATGATATATAATTGCTGCAGTTACAAAAGTCCTTCCTGATATTGACAGCTGCGAAGCCACAACATTTTTAATTAAAGTTGTCAATTGTGTTCCATCAGGCCTACATCGTTGGAACATTAAAATGACATACTGGCCATATGTTCGTATAAATAATGTGGACAACATTTCAGACTTACATTGGCTACACTCCATGTTGTGATCGGCTGCTTTTACTAGCTTATTAAAGGACACTGATTTACTGTCTGGCAAAGTTAAATATATAAATTTTTCTGAGTCTACACTAGTAGTACTTGATACCCTACAGTTCTCGCAGTCATGCTGCCATTGATAAGAAAGGCCAAACAGGTGATCTACATCTACACCTTCATCTTGCAATACATCAAGCATATACATTAAAAACTCCTGACAATCTTGCTGAATATTTTGAGAGAATTGCGTTTGACCTGAACATTTGTCTAACAGATTTCGAATTTCAGACACACTTTCTATTTTTGTTCTATCAGTGCTACATTTCTCTAACACAGAATTCAACAAACTGCAAAATCTTTGATCCGAATTGACCACAATCTCTTCTTTTAAAGTTTCTAGAGAAAACAAAACATTAACCACTACATTAGCATAGCAGTTGACACCAGAACTGTTTTCAAATTGAAAACCAACAACATATTCAACAAAATCCTTTTTCTTTCTGCTTATAATTTTGGGTTCATCGACTTTTCGTCTTTTTGCTACAACCTCTCTACTATTGGTCACATTTCTTCGTTTCCGGCCTACCACACGTTTCTCAAGCAAAGGATATTGAGGCAAATGTGGCGCATACTCTCTTCTTAACCTATTGTATTCCTTAACACAATCCAGATCCGCACAAATGTTTGTGACATCACACTCAATCAAGTACAATCCCGATAAAGTTCTGACTCGTGACAATGCCACATATGCCATACCCTCCTTAAACACAGAACTGCCAATATTCACCAATGCACTGTCTACACTTAAACCTTGCGATTTATGGATTGTCACCGCATATGCCAAGCAAACAGGAAACTGCTTACGGCGAACATATAAGTCTTTTACAAGCAAAAACCTAGCAGAGCAACGACCAATTAGATGTACTTCCTCAATGCCATCAAATTTAATTTTTAAAAATTCAATTCCATCTCTATTTCTGTATTTCTCAAAATCAACAACATTACCCATTGATCCATTTACCAGACCTCTTTCAACATGTAAATTCCTTCTTAAAATGATACGGCAATTTAAGCACACATTCAGAGTCTTTTCAAAACCTGCAGTTTTAGATATAGTCTTCTCTAATGAATCCAATTTTGATTTCAAATTCTCAGAAAAAATTATTTTTGCTCCCATATGCTCTACTCTGTCAATAGCTTCCAGTTTCACAATCTCTTGGTTTTCTAAATGCAACATTTTGTTGTTGAAGATGGCACATTCTGCAAGAGTTGGCATCAAACATATTCCAGATTTCTTCTCAGTAATTTTCCGAAAAATATTCTCAGGCACAACGTCTTCTTCTGGATACAAATTTGACAGTAATCGTGCATGTAAAGCTTCTTTCCCATGCTCGGTCACTTTTCCAATTCTAACATCTTGTAGAATATTCTTATAATCTTCATCCTTCGCTTGACGCGTATTTTCACGCAGTTCAGCATAATTGAAGTTTAACCATATATTGACGTTGCCAATGCTCCCTAGGCACTTCCTGGTATCTTCACGCGTGAGCATTTTGAACACAGGTTGTCCTTTCACTGGTGTCAGCTGCAGAAGATCACCGAAAACAATGATGTGTTTGCCACCAAATAAGACATCATACTCTGTTTTGAGAACTTCTTGCATTCTCAAATGCACAAAGGCAAGCATGACATTGGAAACCATGCTTACTTCGTCAATGATAAGAAGTTTCATTTTCCTCAAGACTCTTGAAACTTCACAACAAGCATCTCCAGATAACTTGTGGTATTGTAATTTGTTATCATGCTCCACTGGCAGCATCAGTAGACGATGCAAAGTAATACCTTTAATGTTATGTGCTGCCAGTCCAGTTGGAGCGGTGACAACACAAGACAGCGATGACTCAGTCCTTTTCTGCAAATAACATGAAATTGCTTTAATGAGGAAACTTTTTCCAGTTCCCGCTTCTCCACTCACATACAGTCGGACAGGCTTCAACGACGTACATGAGCGCTCTTTCTTCTCATGACTTAATCCATGATCAATTTGGTTGGTAACTTCGTCATATATTTTCCTCTGCTCAACGTTGAGTTGTCTTTCCAAGTCTTCTAAGTTAACCGCATCCTCCTGAGCATGTGCCATGGCTCTTTCCACTTCAATCATGGCAGTGGCAGCTTCATTTTTGATAACTGGTCCTCCTAGTGGATCCTGACTCAATGAAACAGAACTCTGACTGTCCTGAGAACTGTCTCTAGCAATCTCGGCTGCAATCGTTGCTTCCTGCTCGATTTCCGCATTCAACATTTCTAGATATTTGAGAAAAACAGGACATTCTATAGTCTCCTTGGCGGCATTGAAAGAGTCTTCGTAACAGAGGAAATCTCCAAGCAGTTCCTCTTCTGCATGCCAAGGCTTGAAAAGTTGCAAAAGTGCTAAATAGAAAAACTCTTTTCTTTCAGGAGATTCGCCACTCAATTTTCGATGATTTACCAATTGGCATTTTCTTTGCTTGACCAGACATCCCTCACTTCCAATTAAAGCATACACTCCTTTATCAATATCTTCTTTGATGTTCCTCTTGAATATGTAATTTTGTAGAACCTCATACAGACAAACATTCTCGAGGTGACTGCTTCTATTTGGATAATATGTATCCAACATGTTGGTCTTCAAAATATCTGTACTATTTGGCTCCTTTTCCGCCAAATACTCAATTTCCCGTACAGGTTTCAGAACTCGATTACGCGTTGCAGCAAGACCAAGACTCGCCCAAATGATACTCCTGGATTTGGCATAGAGACTTGCTGAAGACAACCGGTCAGAACATTCGTAAGCTCCGATTTCTCGATGCGACAACATCTTCAGACTGAAACTGTACAACTTCTTACTGAGGCTCTTTTCATGGGAAATGTCCTCCCACATATCCTTCAATTCTGTCTTTTCTTTTTTGGTGATGTAAGATGTCACATACCGAGCCACAGCCATACAGTTATCAGCCACAAACTGTATATCCATGTTAGCATTCCACATGGACAAAATCACTGGGTTGTAGTCGTTGATGTACTTGGACTCTTCGTTTCTTTTCAAATTGTATGTATTTTTGGGTGATTTCTTCATCACATTATGTCGCAGCGAAGACATCAAACTGTTCACTCTTCCTTTAGAAATCACCGGTCGTGGAAAGGCGAAACGACATTTTGTGTAGAACTTGTCCTTGTTTCTGAATTTACGACGACAGTACTTTCCACAACGATGGCTTTGGAAGCGTAAAACTTGTTCTCTTAGGTTTTTGTCTTCCTTTGCCTTTGGAACAGCACATGTAGAATACTGTTCTATGAAACTCATCACTAAGTCATCTGGATCTGTTCCAAATTTGAGTGCATCTTTGATCCACAGCAGCATATGTATATGAGGAGCACCTCTTGCTTGGTACTCCTTTCTCCAGAAGAAATCCAACACCTCTCCAAGAGGTGGATTTTTCTTGTTTATGATGAAAGACATCATAGCTTCAAATCTATGATTGAAGTACCTGCATACATTCACTGGATCCAAAGAGCACAGTTCTCCGGGTGTCTTGAATTCGATATTTTCAATATTTCCATTTGCCTCTCGTAGAAATTCAAGTAAGTCTTCCCAGCCATACTCGGCACAGCTGAGAGTGAGGAACCATGTGGGAGTTCCTAAGTTCCTCACCATACATTTTAAATCACCATGACGACGGTACCAGTACTCATTAGTACCACGCTGACACGCCATGAGATTAATCAGGTGAGAATCCAAAATACTGTCTTGCACATTGACTTTATCCATAAAGTCACTTGCCGAGATATTTTGCATCTGTACACCACTTTTCAAGATGTGGTTCACTGCATATGACAGTCCAGACAGATCGCTTTCAAACAGTAGATGAAACAAATAGGGAATGCATTGACGAAACCTAGGATCTTCTGCATACAATCGTAAAGTGCGGTATTCAGAAGCAGGAATTTGATCAGGTCGCTCATCATATCTTCCTCCTTGACCTGTTGGAAATAGCTGTGGGAAACACCGAGCTTCCAAACTTTCCTCCCAAACACTAATGGGACTTCCTTTGGCTTGTTTCATTTGAAACAACTCAATAGCATTCCCCATGACTTCCTTGGAATGCAAAGGATAAACACTATAATGTTCATATATTTCTTCATTTTTAGAGGCTTCTACTTTCTCAATTTGACCAGCACACAAATCGCTATCCTCTTCTTCACTTACTTCCTCTTCTGCAACATATACATTCTTGTAGTACTTATTGTTTTTCTTCAAATACAATGTTGCCTTTTTGACTTTCCTAACATCCACTAAATCTTGCCAGATTTTCTTACTCTTTTGTCGGAACCCCATTAACTAAGATAACGAGAGGTTCCTCTTCCACTTTCTCTACTCCAATTGTATTAATGTTTTTCTTCAAATCTAGAGGCAAATAAACAACTCTACCCTTTAATCCTCTCTGTAAATCTGAGGAAGGCAATTTCCCAGTCTTTGCCTCCAATCGTACAATAGCCTGAAAGGGATGGACACTTTGAATCAAAATAGATTCATAAGTATTTAAATCCTTCAATTCAGAAGGAATGTCAACCAATTCCAGATTATTATGAACCGCTCTAGCAGGCATCTGGTTTTGATTTAATTTGTTACAACAATAAGTACACACACGTTGATCCAATCCCAAATCAAAACAGTTTTCTACCATCAAGTATGTTGCGAAATCCTTCCATTCACTATTATTTTCCCTTTCACTTTTTGCATATAAATCCACTAACTTAGTCTGATTCTTATAATAAGTGCGTCGACAACACACACAAGTGAAATTAGGCCTCTCACTTGATTTCACCTGAAACGTGGCAATTTCCTTCTGAAAATTATCTGTACTGGAAACCAGTACACTCTCTTCCACATTACCTTCTTTTTCTGGGTTAATTTCAACATTCTCCTCTTTACTTGTAAAGTAACAAAACTCAATTTCTGCACAAATATTCTTCACATCTACTTCTGAACCATGCAAAAGAGCAGTGCATAATTGTTTAAGCATAATTGCTGGACTCTTAGCATAATACAACATTCTAACTAATTTCCTCACTTTATTATGAGGCACTGCTAGCATCCTGAAATGATGAAAAACACTCTGGCATACTCTCCTGGAAAGACAAGCCAATGAATGACCATGCAAACCTGTCACTTCTCTCACTCTGCAAGGATCTAATTCTTGCAACAACTTCATCTTCTGTTTCAAACTTTTCCTATTAAATGTCCGTACAAAATCACAAAGCAAATTGATGGAATCCTGTCGCACACTGCAAATACTACTACACTTCCAGGTATACACTGGTCCCTTAGGACGTTTTCCTAAAACCTCATTACCTAACAACGAGTCCGGGTCCCGGGGTTTGCCCTGTTTGGGGGCAATCTTAGTTTGGGATCACTACCACAACTACGGGCGCCATTTTGGAACGCCCTTGTGACCGAGCTGGGCCTGGAGTGCCTATTTAAGGCGATTAATCCTCCATCTCTGCCCTGATAGGTATTGCTGCTTAGCGCTCGCGCTGCTGCTAGCGCTACCTCATTTTAAAACTCACCTTTCTTGATATTTGTTTTGGTATTCATTTTCGTTTTTCCCCTGTTTTTAGGCGGGGTCAGGCTGGGCTCAACATCTTTCCCTCCCTCACACCGCATATAAAGGAAAGCGCATCGCCGTTTTCGGCGAGTCCGGGTCCCGGGGTTTGCCCTGTTTGGGGGCCATCTTAGTTTGGGATCACTACCACAACTACGGGCGCCATTTTGGAACACCCTTGTGACCGAGCTGGGCCTGGAGTGCCTATTTAAGGCGATTAATCCTCCATCTCTGCCCTGATAGGTATTGCTGCTTAGCGCTCGTGCTGCTGCTAGCGCTACCTCATTTTAAAACTCACCTTTCTTGATATTTGTTTTGGTATTAATTTTCGTTTTTCCCCTGTTTTTAGGCGGGGTCAGGCTGGGCTCAACATCTTTCCCTCCCTCACACCGCATATAAAGGAAAGCGCATCGCCGTTTTCGGCGAGTCCGGGTCCCGGGGTTTGCCCTGTTTGGGGGCCATCTTAGTTTGGGATCACTACCACAACTACGGGCGCCATTTTGGAACGCCCGTGTGACTGATCCAGCGGCCTATAGAAAATATATCATAAACAACGCTACCCTACTTCATAACCTATAAACAAAATTCTACACTAACTTATGGACCCATTTATAAACATGACATATTTGGGCCTACTGAATCAGGTGGTCAAATTAAATCTATATACACATTATCTACAAACTATATACAATTTTATACATCTGCGGAAAGAATATTGTCATTAGAATAAATCCTAACCATTTAAACGACCACCATTGGCGATGGGATCTAGCTAATAGTAACCTACACTTCTGAATAATCAAGACCAGCTTGTTTGTCAAAAGTAAGATTTTATTTACTAAATTATGGTATTTCGGATGATAGTTTTATAAATGATATTTATTAGCATTGAAGCAAGCATGATTGTAAAGAAACATGAGAAAAATACAATTTAAGCAAATGAATTAAAGTTAAAGTGAGTATTTAAAGTTTAGCATTTCTAAAACCTAAGTCCCTAACTGAGCTAAATAGATAGAAATTAAAGTAAAGTTCTTTGAGGATTCTTACGTGCTCCACGCAATGTCCGACAGCACTTCACCCTCATCGGAAAGTCAGAAAGCAGCAGCCAGCCCATCCCTAGGGGCATGACTTTTTATACCTTTCTACACTAACTAAACTACGCAAAGGAAAGTTTTCAGAAATCTTCGACGTCCCATTGGCTGAGAGTGACAAGTGACATGTCACCCACATTTCAAATCTTCCATTAGGTCACTTTTCTTAAGGACCATTGTCCTTTCCAAATGCAACCAGGAGCTTCCTAGGTTTGCAACAAATGTACGATAATGTTCTCATTGCTTCCAATTGACTTCCGCGGATGCCAAGTTAAGGGCTGACAAAATGTTCTTTTTCGACCTTGGCCATGTCCGACAGAATGATGATAGCACGTCAGTTTTTGCTTTGTGAATGCAGCTTTTGACGAACACTTTATTTCAGAATGGGCGTCTCGTGACTTTTGCAGAAGTAAAATTCAGCTCCTAGCAACTTGAGCAAACTAGGCCCAAAAGCAGGCAACTTATACTTTCTAGTATAAAACAAACACAAGAAAAGTATTAATGTAAGAAATAATGTAGATTCTGTATCCACCCCAGGATTTACTAATTAATTAACCCACCCGATTAATCAAATGTTACCTAGCAAATGCAAACAAATAAAGCAGCGTTTATATCTACCAGTCTTCATTAATCCATGAGACTTATGTGCACCTAGAATAGTAGAAATGATATCACACAGACAAGGAAAAGCAAAACAAGCACATGCTTCTTTTAAGTTTGCAGCAGTTAGTAGTGACAAAAACGAAAACAATAAATTATTTTATTATTTTGCACGAACAAAAAGATGCAACAATTATGCACGTTTATGAGCACACATGTTAGTCCCCCCATGTGTAAAATTTAATCTAAGTTGTATTAGCACGACATATCACAATTCATTAATATTATTATTCATGTTATGGAAATGTGACTTCACGAGTTTAAACAAAATTTTGTTTTCTATCTCGCTCCATCAACTCCCTCATCTGGTGATTAACAAATCACCACACCAGCACCCAAAAATTTTGGTAATTTACCTTGCTGGGAGAATTGAGGCTGCCGCTAACTCCTGCAAGGAAATCTTTTCCATAGTGAGGGAATTTACAGCCCCTCGCTCGAATGTCGTCCATGATATGCCCCCTAAGTCTTGGGCGGCGGACCTTGCCAAGTTCTTCACGGACAAGATCAGGCTTATCCAGGATTCCCTTCACCTGGTGGCGCCTGCGGGTGCAACCTGGATAAGGGAGGACCTCCACCTTGCCGCCTCATCTGGTCCACTGCTGGCAGCTTTTCCTCCCCTGTCGGCCGCTGAGTCGTTAGGACTCTTGTGCGCTCTTAAATCTGGCTCACCCTTGGACCCTTGTCCGGCAAAGTTTCTTGCGAGAATGGCGGAAGTCCTAAATCCTCTGGTCAACCCGCTGCTCAACCTTTCATTGAGCCAGGGTTTGGTCCCATTAGCCTGGAAGCAGGCTATGGTGATCCCCTTATTGAAAAAGCCTGGTCTTGATCCGGAGGCATTGGTCAATTATCGACCAATTTCACTCCTGCCTGCCTTGATGAAAATCTTGGAGAAGCACATTCAAATGGTGCTCTCCAATTTTTTGGAAGGGCATGAGCTTTTGCATCCGTCCCAGTCAGGCTTCCGCCCTAGTCTCAGTACCGAGACCGCACTTCTGGAGGTGTCAGAAGACATCAAAGGAGTTTTGGACTCCGGAGGCAGGGCCATGCTGGTCATGTTGGACCTGTCGGCGGCATTTGACACCGTCCCCCATGAACGCCTGCTCTCGAGACTTTTCGAGATAGGCCTCAGGGGGACGGTGCTCAGCTGGTTTTCTTCATTTCTAGCCGACCGCCGACAAACGGTCTGGACCACGCCGGATTCTGCTGTGATGCCGCCTCTGGGTGTTGGGGTCCCTCAGGGCTCTATTTTGAGCCCGACCCTATTTAACATCTTCATGACCCCTTTGGCGGCTCTGGCGGAGTCTTGCGGGGCCCGGATCGTGTCCTACGCTGACGACACTCAGCTCCTCTTCTCCTGTGAGAGGGGAGGAGATTTTAATGGGGAGAGCATCCGGGAGTGCCTTGGGGCTGTCTTCAGATGGTTTAATCTGGGTGGCCTCAAGTGCAACCCCGAGAAATCTGAGGTGCTCTTCTTCGGGTGTACGTCTGAGCCTGACTGGCATGACTGGTGGCCTATAGGCATGTCTCCCCCTTCTGCTCCATCTGCAGTGGCCAAGAATCTGGGTGTCAAGATGGACAAGGGTCTGTCAATGAGAGCCCAGATTCTGGGGGTGACGGGCACCTGCTTTGGTCTCCTGAAGGTATTAAGGAAGTTTCTACCCCTGTTATCGGAAGAACACCGGAAACTGACTGTGCAGGCTCTGATCGGGTCCAGGTTGGACTATGCCAACGTCCTATACCTGGGCCTGCCGGAGTATCTGCTACAGCGCCTTCAGGTGACGCAAAATGCGGCGGCGAGAGCCATCTATGGTCTTAATAGGCGAGCTAGGGCGTCATGCCTCTTGCAGGCCTTGCACTGGCTGCCTATTCGTAAGCGCATTATCTTTAAGACGCTGACTCTGACCTATAAGGCCCTACACTCTGGAGGTGCGAAGTACCTCCAAAGGAGAGTGTCCTTTTATCAACCGGCACGGGCACTTAGATCAGAGTCACAGTTTCTGGCAGTTGTACCGCGTATTCAAAAAGCCCGCATTGGGGGTCGCTCCTTTGGTCTGCGTGCCCCCCAGCTGTGGAATGCTCTGCCACTGACACTTCGTGGTGCCACGAGTTTACTGGCTTTCAGGAAAGGTCTTAAAACCTGGCTGTTTACTTTATAGGTTTCTTTTTTGGTTTATCACATCTTTGTTTTGCTTTGTTGTCGTGTTGTGTTACCTACTGTAGGTCTCGCTGTGAAAGCGCCAGGATACTCTTTTTGAGTCGCTGTGCGCTATAAAAATAAAATGTAACATAACATAACATAACATTAAACTTCCGAGAAATCGATTCAAATTCATTTGTATCAGTAATCCTAAAAGTCTGTTTCTGCATAATCTTTGGAATTAGCATAACGCTCTCTATGTAACTCCTGTAATTCGATCTCCCTTTCTTCTTCTTTTCTAAGTTTATAGATTCTTTTCTTCTCTTTCAACTGCTTCTTTCTTTTATGTAACAAACAACCTATTTTGGTTAAAATAAAAATGAATACTATTATAATCAAAGGTGCCAAAATCTTGCCAAGAATTGAACTTCCGATATCATGAAACCAGTTTTTAATTGCTTGAAACCTTTTTGAAAGTTTCCCTGTAAAATCTTCTTCTTCTAAAGGAATTATCTCTGAATGCATTTGTGTAATATTCTTGATATACATTTCAATATTCTTACTTTCGTCGGGTATATATGTGCAACAATGTTGTACATGTAAAATGCCACAGACTCCTCCCTCTTTTGCTAGGAGTATGTCTAAAGCAAGGCGATCTTGAATTACCATGGATCTAATTGCAATAACTTCAACATTCACTAATTGGAACCCATCAGCTGTGTCAGTTGATAATCTATCAACTATAGTGGACAATTTTCTGATTCTCCCTGCATTTAAAGTTATACCAACAAAAGGTATTACTGCTTGAAAAATATCTCCCAGAACTTCAGTAAAAGTTTCTCTTTTAACTCTATTTACATAATTATGAATTTTAAACAATCCTTCTGAATCTCTGTCAACATGAAACACTTTAGGAAAAACAATTCCCACATAACAAGTTCCATACCAGTGGTCTGGAAGGTTGTAGTAGGCTTTGTCACCACAAACAAAATAAATCCCAGGAAAGATTGGATCCTTTCCACCTTTGAATCCCCAACCTCCCAAAATCTGATAAGTATCTTCACAGTTACTTGCACCTACAAAGTAATTATCAAAAAGTGTGTTATCTCTCCTAATGCAAAGCTTTCCACTAACTGGTTTGTCTATGTGAATTGCAATATTTTCAAGCATTTTGCCATTTAACTTTTCATCCTCTTTTTGCCAGAATCTAGACTTAGTCTGCTTGACTAATTCATTCCTCTTATAAATTGCTCTTCTCTCCTCAACCATATTCAAAAATTTCTTTCCTTCAGCACTTAATTTGCAAGTTAGATTATTTTTATAAGCATACTCATAAGTAAGTTCGTTAGTAACAAGGAAAAATTCTCTCATTTGCTTTGCTTTCTTATGCTTATTTAAAGCATTTTCAATCTTAATATTTGCAAAAATCTCGTCATAATCTGAATAGTAATATTCTAAACGTCCAGTTTGATAAAATAAGCTAGTTAACACACTACATGTTACACCATAAGTGAGAGGAAGCATATTATATGTTACTCCCTCAGAAACAGAAGCAGGTAACTTAACGCAGACGTAGCAGTCTTTTGCATCCATTACCTTAACATATTCACTCAATAGCTTTGTGAATGTATTACTTGAAAAATCACTAATTGATTTATCTTGATGAATGTTAGGCTGATGATCAATAACTTTTGCAGACGCACTATGTTTAGTTTGGCTAACCAGAGCTTTGCTTGTTATGTTAACTTTGTGTAATTCTCTATTCATCTCCAAAGGGATAATCACAGCTAAAACTAACCAGAGCAGAACTAGAATGAGCAGACACACCAGAGTCATCTTACAGCATCTCTTAAAAACAGAACACTTTGAAGTGCTCTCCTTAACATAAGGCATTTTTGGTTAGTTTAGCTTCAAAATAAAATAAAACAAAATTTTTAAAATCTAAATTTATATTTACACTCCCCTTTTAAAATATATATTTTTTTTAAAACCCTAAACAAGATTTCTTCGACCTTATGTCATACATAAGTTTTCTTCAACTAAACAGTTTTTCTTCGACCTTGTGTCAACTAACAAATTTTCTTCAGCCTTTTGCCAATTTAATATTTCTGTACTTCAATCATTGTCACTAATTTCTTGGACTTCGTCTTCTTCTTCACTACTACCATATATGTCAATAACGGGTGGAATTACTAAATAAGTCCACTCAGGTGACTTGTATTTTTGGTTTGGTCTTACTATTCTTTTTCCTTTTCTCGACACTACTTCAATTTTCCTTCCAACTCCAACTTCTTTTCCAGGACTCTTTTGACTACTGATTTCTTCAACTTGTTCTTTTGGTTTCTTGATCAATCTGACTCTCAATCTTCCACCAGGCCAGTAGTCTGCTTTTCTCACGTACTTCTTCTTTGGTTCAGAATTATTTGATTCTGACTTCCAAGTCCTTTTCTTTCTGTTTTCACTTTCACCATCCACGTCACTTTCTTCAGTTTCGTAGTCTGAAATTTCAATTGACTCAGGAACTTCTCTATTCGGCAATTTCACTCCTTCAGGAACTTCACTTTGTTTTCCATTACTGGTACTCGGTAATTCGTCTTCTCCCTCTTCTTCAATTACCCCCAACTTCCCAGATTTTGGATTTCCGTTCCTTACTCCAGAGCTTGTTCTCTGCCTTTCGATACTCTCCTAGTCTAAAACTTCTTTTTGTTCTGCTTCTTTGTCTTCGATAGAGACAACCGAATCCTCAGTTATCTTTCCCTTTAACAGATTCTCTTCACCTTCAGAATCTATTTCAATGATTTCCAAGTCTTTTCTTGTCAAATTTCCATTTACTGGTACAGTTTCCAGATGTCGACTTTCTTGTCGATCTTCAAATTCTGGATTTATTTCACCTTCTGTTTCGCCTTCTGCTTCAGAATCGGAATCATCTGTGGTATCACTTTCAACATCAGAACTTTCAGGAGTTGGTACTGGAATAGTATGACTAGGATGAATCCAACGTTTCAATCCTCTGCACTTTACAGCATTAGTAGTGATCAAAATTATCTGCCTAGGCTTCTGCCATCTAGGAGCTAGACAATTCCTTCTCCGATGTACTTTCGTTCTGACCCAATCGCCAGGTCTCAGATCATGTGTCAAAACCTTTTCATTTGATTGTGCTTCAGTTCCCACCTGATTAGACACAGAAGTTACCATATCAGATAACCTTTTACAGTAATCCAAAATAGCACTGTCATTTATGCTCAACAGTTTACCTACAGGTACAAAAGCTTGCCTCATAACTCTTCCCATTAAAATTTCATGAGGACTCAAACCTGTCTTTTTATCTGGTGTACTTCTTAATGACATCAAAACAAGTGGAAGAGCATCAGTCCACTTTACACCTGTTTCAAGACACATTTTTCCAATTCTGTTTTTAATTGTTCCATTAATTTGTTCAACCACTCCTGATGCCTCTGGTCTGTATGCACAGTGTATTTTCTGCTCAATGCTCAAAGCTTCGCAAATTAACTTCATCAGTTTGTTATCAAAATGGCTTCCTCCATCACTCTCAATAGTGACTGGAAAACCGTACCTTGGGATGATTTCTCTGAGCATTAGTTTTGCTACTGTAATTGAATCACAATGTCGTGTAGGGAAAGCCTCTACCCATCTTGAAAACAAGCAAACAATTACAAGCACATATTTCAAACAATTGTGTAAGGGCATTTCGATGAAATCCATTTGTAACCTGGTAAAGGGACCACCCTCTCGACCAATTATTCCTGTCCCCACCACTGATTTTCTGTTTGGATTCATTTGTTGGCATGACAAACACCTTTGACAAAAAGATTCTGCAATAGTTCTGAACTTAGTATTGAACCATGTTTCTCTGAAAAGTCTAACCATAGAATCTCTTCCCAGATGTGCTGGACCATGATATAATCTGGCCATGTCAGCAATCAAGCAATTTGGTAAGACTACTCTGCCATCTTTGTAAACCCACACTCCATCTTCTTCACGTGGTCTACAATCTGATCTTAACCACAAGTCTTTCTCTTCATCATCTGCTTCATTTTGTAAATCTCTAATCTCATGCCATGTTTCTACAACTGTTGTTAGCATTAATGAATTTGAATCAGTTTCTTTACTCCTCTCCCGATTGTAAGAATAATTTTTTCTTGCGCAGTATTTAGCTGTTTCATCTGCGAAGGCATTGCCCTTGGAAATATAATCAATTCCTCTAGTGTGCGCTGCACACTTAACAATGGCGATTTCTTTCGGCAATTGTATTGCTTCAATTAATCTCCTAATGAAAACTGCATTTTTAATTGGTGATCCTGCTGATGTCATGTACCCTCTCTGTGACCAGAGTTGTCCATAATCATGCACAACTCTCTTATATCTTTTGATATTTCACATGCACGTATCAAAGCAATTAATTCAGCCACTTGTGCTGAACGAACTCCTTCAAGACATGATGCTTCTTCGACATCCTTAACTGTACAAACTGAATATGAAGCTTTCAAGACACCTCCTTCGGATCTTAAGCATGAGCCATCTACAAAGTAGACAAAATCCGATTCAGATAAAGGTCTGTCTTTGATGTCTTTTCTTGGTTTAGTGCAGAATTCCATGACATCTAAACATTCATGTTCTGTTTCAATGTCATCAACAATTTCAGAATCAGGCAGTAATGTAGAAGGATTTAGATTCAAACATCTTGAAATCGAAACATTATCTGCTCCTAGTATGATTTTCTCATACTTTGTCAATCTGCTACTTGTTAAATGCTGAGTCTTACCTCTTGTCAGTAATATTTCTACTGAATGAGGCACAAAAACTTTCACAGGAAATCCCATAATGATCCCCTCACTTTGTTCGAGACTAATACTTGTAGCTGCAACTGCTTTTAAGCAACCTGGTAATGCTTTTGCAATTGGATCAAGAACTGCAGAGAAGTATGCAATAGGTTTCTTTAAATTTCCGTGTCTCTGAATCAACACAGATAATGCACATCCTTCTCTCTCACTGCAATACAGTTCAAAATCTTTCTCATAATTTGGCATACCTAAAGCAGGAGCTTGACATAAACTCTTTTTCAGTTTTTCAAAAGAATCCATCTCAGCATCATTGAGAATAATTGGATCTTTTACATCTGACTTTGTCAGTCTTTGTAGTGGTTTTGCAATTACTGAAAATCCACTTATCCATTGTCGACAGTAACCAACCATTCCCAAGAACATTCTGACCTGTCTTTGTGTTCTTGGTGGTAACATTGCTTGAATCATTTTTATTCTCTCTATTGTTACTTGTCTTTTTCCCTTTGCAATTCTGTGACCAAGATATTTTATTTCTTGTTTGCAAAACTGTAGTTTTGCTGGGGACACTTTATGTCCTTCTTCTGCAAGGCGATTTAACAGAATTATTGTGTCTGTCACACAATTTTCTCTTGTCTTTGCAGCTATTAACAGATCATCAATATACTGCACTAACGTTGACCTACCAGGTA
The DNA here is from genome assembly GCF_964261635.1 of Lissotriton helveticus. NCBI lineage: Eukaryota > Metazoa > Chordata > Amphibia > Caudata > Salamandridae > Lissotriton > Lissotriton helveticus. Next base: position 309,305,188 of record NC_136071.1, read on the forward strand.
AGTCTAGGTCTTCTAATGATCTTTTTAACAGTTCATTAAAGATAGAAGGACTTTCTGTATAGCCCTGTGGGATTCTTGACCATCCGAGGGTCTTACCTTGGAATCTGAAAGCAAAGATTTCATAACTGTCTGGATGTAAGGGAACAGTAAAGAATGCATTGCAAAGATCAATGACTGTATACCATTCAGCATCATGTGGAATCTGATATAGAATTACTGCTGGATTTGGAACCACAGGACAACATGGAACGACAATTTGATTAACCTTTCTCAAATCTTGTACGATTCTAAATGTTCCATTAGACTTTTTAACTCCCATAATTGGTGAATTACAAGGACTACTCTCCATTTCTTTTAATACACCTTGTTTGATTAATTTTTCAATTATAGGTGTAATACCTTCAATTGTTTCTGCTTTCATTTTATACTGTGGAATGTTTGGAAATTCTATTCCCTGTTTCAATGTAATTTTTACTGGATCTACATTTTTCATTAGACCCATCTCGTTCCCAGTAAAATCCCATATATCAGAATTCACTGTTTCTTTGAGCTCTTCAGGTAAATCCTTTTCTTCAAATGCAGGAAACAATTTTGTTTCTTCTGCTTCCATCATCATCATTGTCATTCTGTATAAACCATCTTCCTCCATTGTTTGTAATTCAACTCCATCAGGAGAACAATATATTCTGCAATTCATTTTACATAGGATGTCTCTGCCCAATAGATTTACTGGACTACTATTACAAACCACAAATCTGTGTTTGTCTCTGTAATTTCCAATTTCAACTGGTACTGGATCAGTTAAGTCAGTTTTAATTTGCTGATTACTTACTCCAACAACTTGGATGGTATCCCCAGAGAGAGGTAGGTTTTCAATTTCCACTGATCTAACAGTAGAACGGGTAGCACCAGTGTCCACTAGAAAAGTGATGTCTACATCATTAACTTTCCCGTTTACAAAAGGACCAGACTGGTCAACCTCAAGAGTGGCTCCAACAACACACTCTTCCTCCTCTCTCGGGCACCGTCAGCAATAATCATCAGAATCGCTGTCTTGACTTTCTGCTAATAAAAACTGTTGTGAAGCATTTTGCATTTGTACTCTTTGCTGCTTTTGCTGTTTTTGCGGTTTTATTACCTGTTCACTTCCCTGAAATCCCACGTTTGGATTATATTTTTGGATTCCCCCACAATTCGGAAAAGGTGGTTGTGGCAATTGATCTTGACGATTATTCACCTGTTGCTGTTGCTGTTGCTGCAACTGTCGCTGAATGTTTAATTCGTTTAACCCCTGTTGCATCTGTAGCTGTCGCTGCAGGTCAACACCATTCTGCATCTGTGGATTCAATAAGGGATTCTTTAAGTTTTTAGGAGGATGGGGACACTCGTCTCTCCAATGTCCAATTTCGCCACAATTAAAACAAGGTAATCTTTGTTTCAACTCCTCAATCTTTGGGCTAAATTTCTTTGGGAAATTATTATTTTTAAATTTTCCTTGTATCTGGTTTGTATTTCCAGTTTGAACAAAATTAGTGTTCTTATTACCCATGCTGGCAATCTGTTGCTCAGCCACTTTTACCTGAGCCCACATGGCTTTTTCCTTGAGCTTCTTCTGTCTTACTTCTATTTCATCACTACAGTATTTAGCCTTTCTTAGAATATCATCTACAGAAAGTGATTGCCATCCTACAATGCTATTTCTGATCATTTCTCCGATTTCAGGTTTTAGTCCATAAACAAATCTATAGACAAAATGACTCATATCCTTTTCATCTAGTTTTTCATAACCACTGTATTGTTTAAAGATTAACAGTAGTCTTTCATAAAAAGAATGAACTGATTCTTTTGTTTCCTGTTCTGTCCTTTCTATTTTAACCCAATCGACTTCTTTGGGTGGAATTTTGTTTTTCATCCAAACAATCACCTTTTCATAAAAATCCATTACAAGAGGATTTGGAGCACCTGTTTCTTTGATTCGCTCAGGTTCTGTTTTTGGCCAACTAATCGATATTTTGCATTCTGTCCAAAGATCTGATGGAACGACAATGTCAAAAAATCCATCTAAATCAATCCACAGAACTTTTGACACTTTGATAAATCTATCTACTTGTCTGTACCATTCCACAGGTTTTTCCCTCAATTTTGGAAAGTCATTCGTAAACAACAGAATGTCCTGTCTCGACCAAGGGACATGAACATATCCTCCACCTGCAATTTCTCTCATTGGAAATTGTTTTGACAATTTTTCCAATCTTTCATCTTCCTTCTTTTTCGTCCATTTTACTCTCCACTTATTCAGTTCTCCTAGCTTTTTGATATAAACAATCAAATCTTTTATATGTACTATTCTTCCCATTGAGTTCAAACTCTCAATGTCACTTTCTGAAAAGTCTAATCTGTAATGTTTCGCAAAATTCTTTTGTTTGCTCACATCGATTTCAAGTTCCGCTGCTAGATCCTCTAGTTGATCATATTTATTTTTTGTTTTCCACTGAATGCTTTTGCAAATGAACAGTAGTTCATCATCTCGATAGTAATTTAAACTATCTGGACCGATTGTTCCGATTATTAATTCTTCGATATTCGCTTTTAATTTGGCCACATCAAGTTTTGGTGTGGTTACCCTGACTTCAGGACTCCCTATATCTGATATAGCACCCATTGGTGTTTTCGGAGATAAATCCTCATTAAAGGTTAAATCAGGCATTCTTGATTTAGAAGAGTTTATTTCAGATAAGTCTGAATAAAATTTTTCAGCAACCTTTTGAATTTCTGCATTTAAAGGAATAGTTAATCCTGTCTTGTTTGTTTCCTTTTGGTCAAATACAGGCTGAACAGGACCAATTGTTACTGGAACTGTCACAGCTTCCATGCCTTTTGTCATTCTTTTTATTAATTCTTCTTTAGATCTTAAATATTCATTATAATCGACATCTTCAACATTTCTTGCCTCTCTTGTATAATCTTTTGGAGCTTCTCTTGCCCTTGGGGCCATTGTAAAATGTCTACCTTCATTTCGAGCATTATCAAATTCTGGTCTTCTAGGAGTTTCAATGATTTCACAATTATTTGGATAAAGTTTAGGAGCTTCATTAATTGGAGGTGCACTCGGTGAAGTTTCAGTAGAAACCACCGGAGTAGACCATGATCTAGGAGGTCTCAGAGGTTGATTCTTTCTAGCTGTAGTGTATATTTCTTCCATAACTGCATCTTCAGATTCACTTTCTAAAGATTTCCCAGCAGGAGTACCCATAACCATTTCCTGAATTAAATACAATCCTTCACTCATATTTCCCTGTCTCCACATTCGCAATCTATCTTCATGAGTTTCTCTTCTCCAAGGTGGATTTTTAGAAGGTCTTTTAATTCCACTAGCTTCTCTTTGTAACTGATACATCTCATCTTCCCACTCAACTAAAGCTTCAAATTGAGTTGGTCTCGGTTTTGGAATAAGAGCATTCATTTTCTCTCGTAAATTTCTCAAAACTTTTACGTTAAATGAACCATCATCAGGCCAAGTTAAAACACCGTCGTTCTTAGTATAGCGTTTCCAACTATCAAACCATAAGACAGTATGATATCCATATTCACCTTCCATGTACGCTGCAGGTGTTTTATACTTATGAAGTAGTTTACCACCTCGCGTTTCAATTTTCTTGTCAGGTGAAAATAAATTTTTACATTTCTGAAATAATGTTGGCTTTTTCTCAACATGTTTAAAATGATAACTCATTTTTAAGAGTTAATTCTAATTCACAAATTCGTTCGTAAAATATTTCCGGGATGCTCCGCAAAACAACCAATCCGTGCGCGAAACACACCGACAAGCCAATGACAGTTGAGCTACGTCACTTTTCTGCTCAACCAATAAAAATGGAGTTTTCCTAAAGAACCAATTAGCTTACAGATCGTCAGAGACTCAAGAGCCAATCAGAGTATAGTTTGTGACGTAGGTCACCCAATCCCAGCGCGGCTCTGTGACGTACACAGCAGCTGCGGTTTCTCGTTTCTCACTCCTGGCGCTTACCCCTCCTTCACAAAATCTTTTCACAGCGCCATTTTAAGAACACTTTTCAGTGTAAATTAATTCTTAACAATGACTATAAGGACATCATCTGTTCGTTTCACTATTTAGGATAGTTTACATACATTCAAGTATCCACACTTCGGAATAGACGGCGCTATTCACACTAAGGATAATATTCAATTGTCAGTAGAGTAACCCTTACCCCACCCTTCTAACACGTATAATTATGAACTCGCTTTCCTCTGAACGCACCGCGAAGTGACAGTTCTAAGAGTTCCACTTGAACATAAAATACAAATCAAACTCGCACTTTCACACTGAAAATTCCCTAATTTCAAACATACATGAAATCCGTACAGGACTCTCACCTGTTTATAGAATTCATGCACCGTTAGCAAAATAACGACGTTATCCGTACAGGGCTCTCACCTGTTTATAGATATGAAACATGTACTCGTACAGGACTCTAACCTGTTTATAGATAATCATGCACCGACGCTACTTTACCCTTCACTCAAGCTCGGATATAACTAATACTCTTATCACAGTGAGTTTTATGGAAGGCGCTTTGTCCCTATTCTCATGCTGCTTTAATTTCTTAGAAAACCCTCACTATACAAGATTCACACCTAGCCCTAAAACTGTGCTGCTCGGCGACAACACTATGGTACACGGCGATACCTCTTGTGATACTCGGCGATATCACTACAAACAGAACAGATGGCTTGCGTGACTAATTTCTCGCCACACAATCTATACCGGTATAGCTTACAGATAGCACGAAAAACGAACTCAACATGTGTTAAAACATCGATCCTATTTCCATACCATAACACTTTAGTAACCCTTAGCAACCAACATATTACCTTGGTTACCCTTAGCAACCATCAATTTCTGCTACCAGAGAATTGATCCAGCGGCCTATAGAAAATATATCATAAACAACGCTACCCTACTTCATAACCTATAAACAAAATTCTACACTAACTTATGGACCCATTTATAAACATGACATATTTGGGCCTACTGAATCAGGTGGTCAAATTAAATCTATATACACATTATCTACAAACTATATACAATTTTATACATCTGCGGAAAGAATATTGTCAATAGAATAAATCCTAACCATTTAAACGACCACCATTGGCGATGGGATCTAGCTAATAGTAACCTACACTTCTGAATAATCAAGACCAGCTTGTTTGTCAAAAGTAAGATTTTATTTACTAAATTATGGTATTTCGGATGATAGTTTTATAAATGATATTTATTAGCATTGAAGCAAGCATGATTGTAAAGAAACATGAGAAAAATACAATTTAAGCAAATGAATTAAAGTTAAAGTGAGTATTTAAAGTTTAGCATTTCTAAAACCTAAGTCCCTAACTGAGCTAAATAGATAGAAATTAAAGTAAAGTTCTTTGAGGATTCTTACGTGCTCCACGCAATGTCCGACAGCACTTCACCCTCATCGGAAAGTCAGAAAGCAGCAGCCAGCCCATCCCTAGGGGCATGACTTTTTATACCTTTCTACACTAACTAAACTACGCAAAGGAAAGTTTTCAGAAATCTTCGACGTCCCATTGGCTGAGAGTGACAAGTGACATGTCACCCACATTTCAAATCTTCCATTAGGTCACTTTTCTTAAGGACCATTGTCCTTTCCAAATGCAACCAGGAGCTTCCTAGGTTTGCAACAAATGTACGATAATGTTCTCATTGCTTCCAATTGACTTCCGCGGATGCCAAGTTAAGGGCTGACAAAATGTTCTTTTTCGACCTTGGCCATGTCCGACAGAATGATGATAGCACGTCAGTTTTTGCTTTGTGAATGCAGCTTTTGACGAACACTTTATTTCAGAATGGGCGTCTCGTGACTTTTGCAGAAGTAAAATTCAGCTCTTAGCAACTTGAGCAAACTAGGCCCAAAAGCAGGCAACTTATACTTTCTAGTATAAAACAAACACAAGAAAAGTATTAATGTAAGAAATAATGTAGATTCTGTATCCACCCCAGGATTTACTAATTAATTAACCCACCCGATTAATCAAATGTTACCTAGCAAATGCAAACAAATAAAGCAGCGTTTATATCTACCAGTCTTCATTAATCCATGAGACTTATGTGCACCTAGAATAGTAGAAATGATATCACACAGACAAGGAAAAGCAAAACAAGCACATGCTTCTTTTAAGTTTGCAGCAGTTAGTAGTGACAAAAACGAAAACAATAAATTATTTTATTATTTTGCACGAACAAAAAGATGCAACAATTATGCACGTTTATGAGCACACATGTTAGTCCCCCCATGTGTAAAATTTAATCTAAGTTGTATTAGCACGACATATCACAATTCATTAATATTATTATTCATGTTATGGAAATGTGACTTCACGAGTTTAAACAAAATTTTGTTTTCTATCTGGCTCCATCATGACCGAGCTGGGCCTGGAGTGCCTATTTAAGGCGATTAATCCTCCATCTCTGCCCTGATAGGTATTGCTGCTTAGCGCTCGCGCTGCCGCTAGCGCTACCTCATTTTAAAACTCACCTTTCTTGATATTTGTTTTGGTATTAATTTTCGTTTTTCCCCTGTTTTTAGGCGGGGTCAGGCTGGGCTCAACATCTTTCCCTCCCTCACACCGCATATAAAGGAAAGCGCATCGCCGTTTTCGGCGAGTCCGGGTCCCGGGGTTTGCCCTGTTTGGGGGCCATCTTAGCTTGGGATCACTACCACAACTACGGGCGCCATTTTGGAACGCCCGTGTGACCGAGCTGGGCCTGGAGTGCCTATTTAAGGCAATTAATCCTCCATCTCTGCCCTGATAGGTATTGCTGCTTAGCGCTCGCGCTGCTGCTAGCGCTACCTCATTTTAAAACTCACCTTTCTTGATATTTGTTTTGGTATTAATTTTCGTTTTTCCCCTGTTTTTAGGCGGTGTCAGGCTGGGCTCAACATCTTTCCCTCCCTCACACTGCATATAAAGGAAAGCGCATCGCCGTTTTCGGCGAGTCCGGGTCCCGGGGTTTGCCCTGTTTGGGGGCCATCTTAGTTTGGGATCACTACCACAACTACGGGCGCCATTTTGGAACGCCCTTGTGACCGAGCTGGGCCTGGAGTGCCTATTTAAAGCTCCTCTCCACCGCGCAGCGGGACGCGCAGATGGGACGCCTTCGCTTAGCCGGAGTCGTGCCTGAGTCCTGCCCGTCTGCGCCCGTCCACGCTGAGGACGGGCTGCAGGACGGCCTGTTTACTACCACTGTGACTTCAGGTACGTCAACTCAGGGCAGTCGCGTTTATTATTCTTTTGCGGCACTCTATTCTCTGCGACCTTATGCCTCCTCTCATTGCGCTACCTGCACTCTGCCATGTCACTACTTTTTATGCCCCGGCTGCGATTTCACTACTGGCAAAATGCAGCTCTCTAAAACCCAACAGTATACTAAGCACTGTAGGGGGAAACGGAAGCCTACGAAGGGTGGTACCTCTCCTCCCGCCCCGCTCCATTTTTGGAGCCTAAACTGTAGATCGCTCCCTAAGAACAATTTAAACATCCATGATTTCATAATTGAGGAATCCCCTGATGTTTTATTCCTGACCGAGACCTGGATTCATGCCAGCTCGGGTCCGGATATCGCTACTGCGATCCCTTCTAACTATGTTATGCTACATCAGGATAGACCCTCAGGTAAAGGGGGTGGAATTGCCATTATTTTTAAATCCACCTACCAATGTAAACTGGAGGCTTTACATCTTCCAGGTAGTGAAGCTGCATTGTTTAAACTTACGATCAATCCCCGTTTAACACTTTCGGGTCTGCTAATCTATCGGCCCCCGGGGAATGCTGCTTCTTGGATTCCCTTACTTGTTGATTGTCTATCAGCAATACTCCTGAAATCAAATAATTTCACCATACTTGGTGATTTAAATATTCATCTAGATGATGTTAATAACTCCCTTACCAAATCTCTTCTTTCTGATTTAGAGGTTTTTAATCTCAAACTATGTAATACTGGAGCTACTCATGTTGCCGGTCACCTTTTGGACCCAGTTATTTCCACTCTTCCATTTGAGTGCTCTTATCTGGCACGTCCGCTGGTGTGGTCCGATCATTATGCCGTACACTTTGTGTTACCGCCCGGTCTTTACACAGCCAATGTTTATGTAGAGGAAACTAAACCCTCTTATAGATGGGACAAAATCGATATAGTCACCTTTAATCTGCATCTGACAAAGACTATTCCTTCTCTCAATAACACTGAGCAGAATTTGAACGCCCCTATTAATAAGTGGCTAACAGATGCAGTAACTGTGCACGCCCCCTGTTCGGGCAGTAAATTTCGATCTTTGCGTCCCCCAGCACCCTGGTACTCGGATGAGTTAAAAATCCAACGTGCTAAATGTAAAGCCTTGGAGAGGAAGTGGAGAAGATCTTACTCCATTCCCTCTAAACAGATTTACAAGGATGAGTTAAAAACTTATCATGCCAACTGTAAACGGGCCAAGGCAGTTTACATCACCTCTACTATCACTTCAGTGCAAAATTGTCCTCGGACTCTGTTTGCTACTGTTAACAAACTTACAGGTGCTGATACTGTTCCTGTGTTGCCAGCCTTAGATGGTAAACATTGCAATGCTATTGCGGACTTTTTTATATCGAAGGTTCAAGACATTCACCAATCCTTAATGTCTTTTCCTCCCCCTACTGATCCCTTTTTATCTGGCTCTTGCTGTAATGTCTCTGTCCCTCCCACTGAGTTTCTGCACAACTGGAAATTATTTGATGATGTTTCCTTCCTGTCATGCCTAAAAAGCATCAAGTCAGGATCTCCTCGGGACCCTGTCCCTATGAGGATACTGAAACAACTTGATCTTGAACCACGCAGATTCCTAATGAGGTTACTTAACATCTCTCTCAGTGAATCTCGGGTGGAACAGGAATGGAAACATGCCATGGTCGTTCCCCTACAGAAGAAATCTGGCATGGACATTGCTAACCTGGCCAACTTCAGGCCTATATCCCTGCTGCCAGCCTGTTCTAAGATACTAGAACGTCATGTCAACTTTCAGCTAAACGAATTTGTTGAAAATACGGGATATCTCCATCCATCCCAATCAGGCTTTCGCGCCAATTATTCCACCGAATCCGCACTCCTGGGGGTGACTGAGCGACTCCGACACGGTATTGATAGTGGTGAGACCTTTGCGCTTATACTATTGGATTTAAGCGCAGCTTTTGATACCGTGTCGCATTCCATTCTTTTAGAGTCCCTTCACTCCCTTGGTGTTGCAGGATCTGCGCTCGCCTGGGTGGCTTCATTTCTTAATGAGCGTACCTTTCAGGTATTTTCAACCAAAGCTGAATCGGCGATCTGTTCATCTGCTTATGGCGTTCCGCAGGGGTCTATATTGAGCCCTTTATTGTTCAATATTTACATCAGACCCCTTGCCTCGATTGTAGAGGACGCCGGTCTGTCTATTTATTCCTATGCAGATGATACGCAGATCGTGTTCTCCCTGTCTGACAGTAGGTCTCAGGACACCTCTGCCCTTAAAATCGGCCTTTCTCGGGTTGCAGCCTGGATGCAGGTTAACCTGCTAAAACTCAATGGTGAAAAGACCGAGGTGATCGTACTTGGCAAACATAAAGATCTGTGGGGTTCTAGACATTGGCCTAGTAACATGGGTCCACTGCCTACCCCCGTGCCAGTTGTTCGTAACCTCGGCTTTCTAATCGACGAGAAACTCTCGATGCGTCAACAGGCAACTAAGGTCGCTGCAATCTGCTTTAATACTCTACGCTGGTTGCAGAAGATCCTATGGATGCTGCCTGAGTCTACTCGTCGAATTGTTGTCCAGGCTCTCGTAATGTCCCGTATCGACTACGGCAATGTGCTCTATCTGGGAGCTGATAGAGCTACAATGAATATACTCCAAGTTGTGCAGAACTCAGCTGCCCGCCTTCTATGCAATGTTCCTCGCAGAATGTCTGCACCACAAGCCCTATGTGACCTTCATTGGTTAAAAATTGCTGACCGTGTAGCTTTTAAAACTTTGTGCCTTATGTTTAAGATCCGTCAGGGTTTTGCTCCTGCATATTTGCACAATCTTGTCCCACCATATCAGCCAAACCGTCCCCTTAGGTCATCAAATCAAGCAAATTTTGTAATTCCTAGAATTCGCTTGACAAAAATGGGAGGTCGCTCTTTTGCCCATTTGGGGCCGAATATGTGGAATGCTCTCCCATTGACGCTCAAAACGGAGACCAACCTTTTGGCTTTTCGCAAAAAGCTAAAAACTTTTCTGTTTTAGTTGATCAAATGTTTTCTGCCTTTCCTGCTTCAGCAAATACCTATCTTTCTTCTCTAGGCTGTCCCTGGCGCCGGGAAACCCTTTATGGGTAGCTGAGCGCAATACAAATTCAATAAAATAAATAAAATAAATAAATAATAACATCTCTTCTGCCTCTGTTGTCATAAGTTTTTCTTTTTCAACCGGACTACCATCTTTCACCTCATAAGCTCGACCACTGGTGTCAACTGCATGCACCAAATCATTATCCTGGAAATAACTCTCCTCATTAAAAAATGCCTCACAACTTGAACTATGCATCCATTCTCCTGAAAATACTTCACAAAAATTACTACGATTAACTGTTCTCTTCCATCTACTATTTGATTTGAAATCATAAATTGCCTTGTTTAGTTTCCTAATTCTGTTGATTATCAAAATAAATAACTTTCGCTTAATTTCGATTGCCTCATCAATAATTTTCTCAATATTTTTTTTCTTTTATCAGGTTTTTTCAGGTTTTAATGTCTTTATTTCGATGATAAAATCATAAAAGACAGTTTTGACAAAACATTTAAAAACAGTTTTGAAATCTCCACATTTTACGAAATCTTATAAAAATAGTTATGTCTAAGTGTTAACAATAAATATACAGTAGATCTAAAATCCACCGTTAAAAAGTTATTAAACCATTGTTGGAGAGAAACAAGACATTAAGTATGACAAATCTTAAAAAATAAGTTAAGCATTTGCTACAAAGCACTATACAGTTTACACATTTTTTTAATCATGTAGCAATTAAATTCCTTCTAGCTCTGATTGCCCATGCCCAACCTAAATATTTGGCCAAGCATATCACGGTAAAATCAGATGTGTGTGTTTTTAAAACCCATATTGCGTCCGAGGATTTTTTACAATTCATGCGTTTGAAGATGGGTTTTAGCCATTTCGATCGAGGTTCTCTATATTGGGGACAGGCGAACAAGAAATGGCCCTCGGTTTCCTTGCATCCGGGGCAACGACTGCAAAGATTAGTAGAGTTATTGCCCCAAGATGAAGTAAAGGAATTAAGGGGTAATGAGCCCACCCGAAATTGATGGTACAATTTTTTGTCCATTGGCCTGGAGATAAGATCCCAGTATGTCTCACGGGCCGGAACCAATTTAAAGCTTAAAAAGCGCCCCGTCAGATTTTCAGAACTAGAGGCGTGTACCAGAGAAAGGCGAGTTGAGGCCCAAAATAAACCCTTAAATTCCTTTTTCGAGGGGAAGTTGTTAGTGTCTGGCGAGACCCACAGATGACTCAGGCCCATATCACACAGGCTCTTTTTCACCGAGCGAAGCCAGGGGATTCGCTCAGAACCCCCAATAGCCTTCACCTCGGTTAACTCCTTTGCAAAAAGTGCCAAATCCGCCGAGGTCCATAAGCGCCTCCAAGTGGACACTACTCTGTATCTTGCCATGTCCGTTATTGGAAGGCAACCCATGTCAAGGCAAAGAGGGATCTGTGGAGTTGATTGGGGCAGCCCCACCAGGTTGCGAAGAAACCTACACTGAATTCTGTACAAGCTCGAGAGGTCCATGAAGCCCCATAGCTCTGCCCCATAGAGTGTCGCAGCATTAATTTTAACGTCATAGATTTGTAAAGCGGGGGCAACCCTTTTGGTGATGGATTTCTTTTGCTCACGCAAGAGACAACCGGTCAGTTGGGCCAGTTTTAACTGTTGGGTCTCTATTTGTGGTTTCCAGGACAGTCGGCAATCAAGAGTGACCCCCAGGTACGTCATCATGTCAACTTGTTCCAGGTTAACCCTGTTTAGTTGTACACTACTGCGTATTGGTTTTTTCCTGGAGAAAACCATGAACTTAGTTTTCCCCACATTTATCTGAAGGTCATTTTGATTGCAATATTCCTCAAAGTGATTTAGGGCCCTCTGTAAACCACCCCTTGTCTTTGATAAGAGGAGGGTGTCGTCAGCAAAGATCAACATTGGGAATTTAGTCCCCGCCAGGGACGGTGCATCAGTGTTAATAGACCCAAAGAATTTCACTACCTGATCTATAAAGAGTAGGAATAGGGTGGGAGCGAGAACGCACCCCTGGCGGACTCCTCGTGAAACTGGAAATGAGTCCGTGAATTGCCCTTGTGCCCCCCATCTTACCCTAGCAAAATTGTCTTCGTGTAATCTAATGATCATTTCCACTAATTCCCCCGGCATTCCCAGGTCTCTTAATACCTGCCATAACTTTCCCCTCGGCACCAAATCAAAAGCTGATTTCAGGTCTATGAAAGCAGCGAAGATGGTGCCACCGCCAAGTATGACTACCTTCCAGAAGATCATACAGAACCTCAAGACCTGGTCAATGGTACTTGTACCAGATCTAAAGCCCGCCTGTAATGGGGACAGTATTCCTTCAAGTTCCATCCACCCATGAACCCTCGCCAGGATCATACGAGCAAAAACTTTCTGGAAGCAGTCAATTAGGCTAATCGGGCGATAGTTCCCTGGGTTTGATCTATCTCCCTTTTTATGTATGGGGAGGATCTCCGCCCCCTTCCATGTCTTAGGGATGCGGGCACCTCTCGCTATGGTGTTAGCTATGCTTGTTAAATAAGGTACCCAAAGGCCTATATTAGCTTTGAATAGGTCTGCTGGGATTTGATCCAACCCAGGAGCTTTCCCCCTCTTTGTTAACCCTAATGCAAGCTCCGTTTCCGCTTCAGTAAAAGACATGATCGCATTGCCAGAGGGTATTTCCGGCAACAGGGTCGATCTGGACATGGGGTCTACAACTACTGGGCAGAATTGGGTGGAATAATGTTTTATCCAGTCTTCCGGGGAAACATGGTTGGACGGGGTACGATACTCACCATCCTTTCCACATTTAACAATATCCCAGAATTTAATCTGGTTATTAGATTTACTGGCGTCCAGAAGATCTGCCCAAAAATCATCTTCCCATTCCTTCTTTGCCTCCCATTGAACTCTTTTATACCTTTGCCTGGCAACTTTTACTGCACTCAAGTCTCTAGATTTAACTTTCTCTATAAGATAACTATGGGCCTCTCTGCACTCTCTGTTGTACCATTTAGCTCTTGGTGCATTCAGGTGCCCAGTGTTAGACTTACATGGTTTTGATAGGATAATTTTAAGCTCGGAGAAACATTTGCCATGTATGCCCATCATTTTATCTAATTCGCCCTGGCCCCTCTCAACAACAACAGACCTCAAATTATTTAGAGCATTCATCACCACGTTTTCAATGTTGGCCTGTATCGTTACATCATTTGATATAATTGACCATTTCAGTCTCCTCCGGTCATTTGATATGGTTACAACCCCATGCCCCCTCGGATCTGGTTCCCCTAATCTTATCAGGTCATACATTTTGAATTTCAGGGACAGGGGGTTATGGTCACTTTCTGGGCGCATTACAATTTCCATATCATCAATTACGCTCCAATATTCTATTTTTATAAAGATGTAATCAATACGACTCTTCCTCACACCATTGTCAAAAGTGGGGTTGGCTCCAATGTCTGATTTGGTGCGACCGTTCACGGCCCTTAATCCCCAAGTGAGGCAAAAAGCTGTCCAATTCAGAGCAGCCTCCGTTGCTTTGACTGGAATTTTATTGGAAAGTTCAGGGATTTTCCACGTGGCATCTTCTTCAGCCCCCCAATTATCCTCCGGCAGATACAATGGCTCAATTGTGCAGTTGATGTCACCTGCTAACATAATGAATGTGCCTTTATTCCAGCCCGTTAATAGAGTGTCTAGGGCACCTATCAACTTGGGGCATCGTCCGCCAGGGAGGCCTCTAGAATATATGTTGATAATGAGCATATCCTGCCCCCCTGCTTTGCTCAACCTTATAGCCAGTATATCAGGGTTATCCACATACAATTCAGAAACTGAGAAACACCAGGCCTGTTTTACCCATATGGTTAGTCCCCCTGACGCACGCCCTTTTATACCTTTGATTGCTGGTTTAAAAAAGTTTATAAATCCAGCCATGTAAAACGGAGCTGTAGCCCAAGTTTCCTGCAAAAGCACAACCTCGTATTTGCCTATGACCTCCAACCAGTCCTCAGATACCAGACGGGTCTTGGCTCCAGCAACATTCCAAGACACCATGTGTAAAGTTAATAAATCTATCTCTGCATGGTTGTTGCTGACAGAGAGAGGGGATTGGACACTCGGTAGGCAGGCATCTGTTAATCTGGTTACGTCTTTGTTAGAAGTGGCAGCATTTACCCCCCCAAGCCCCCTCTGCGTTCTGATTTTATTATGGGGCAAGGACAGCAGTTCCTTCGCTGGTTCTGGGGTAGGGGTGAATGAGATGTGCACACCTTCGCCTTCCACTATAGCTAAGTTTGGTGACTGGGTCGGTGCACATAGTCAGTCAACCCATTCTAGGTCTGACAGTGCCTCAAAATGATTATAGAGGGGAGGGTAAAATGGAGGGTGGTGAGTTGTGGGCTCTCGGGGCCTCCCCCCTTTGACTTTCCATTGATTGGGGCCCATATGATCATTTGAGTATAAGTGGGGGTAGAAGTAACCAAGGTGTAAGGTCTGGACATCACCCAAGCGAGCAAATCTGGCTTTCCTTTGGATTCTATCCACTACCCAGGGGTCTCTGAATGAAATTAAAATACAGTCCCCTTCCAGATCTTTTTCGCCCTTCCCTACCCATTCCACTCTCCTTACATAGAGGATTTCGGTAGGGGATGACGGGGGGAGTGGGCGATGTTTGTTCAACCAGAATAAGACCTTATTCCGCAAGTCCCCTTGAGATTCTTTAGTACCCTCTCTTAGGGGGGCCACTCCTGTTAGTACGATGGTGTATTGTGACGCTTCTGCAGGTAGGTTAACCCTAGGAGGATGTCGTGTATTTCTATTATCTGTCCTCTTGTTTCTGTCTGGATAAGGGGTTTTACTGCCCCTACCCATTGTAGGTGTATGTGCTGGGGTGTTATTTGGTTGGTTTGATGCACCATTCGCTAGATGTTTTTTCCCCTGAGCGTTGTTGGTTGCCACTAGATGTTTAGCCTTGGGTGTATCTTTAGTATGGACTCTGCTGACAGTAGTCGATGTGGCAGATGTTGTATTTGCCCCTGTTAATGGTTTCTTATTTATATTAGTAGTTGATGTCCCTGCGGGGATGGTTGTGGTCGTCCCCCCTTTTTGGTTAGCTACCCCTGTAGGATTAGGGCCCCTTGACTTGATGCCGGTGGCTGTTAAGTTTTGCAAGAGGTCCATATTAATATTGACCGCTGCTTCCAGGACATCTATTTTAGCGGACATTATCCTGGTACTTTCTAAGACCGGAAGCAATAAGGTTTTAAACATTGCTTCCATCTTTGCCAACAAGACGTCGTCACTACTAAGACATGTTGGGCAAGGGTTAGAAGACCCGGAGTAGGCCAATGATGGACAATACACTATTGGGGGTGCTTGGGTGGTCTGGGGGTGAAAGGAACTGTTGACATGATCTATTTTGAGTTGTTTTTGTACCTTGTCTTCCTGTGGGCTTGAAACATGTTTTCTTTTTCGTGAAACCTGGTTAGTAATTGCTGATAGCAGAACGGGAGTACTGGGTACGGTGGGAACGTTTGATTGTGAGGTTCCAGGCGAACTACGCTTGTCGTCCTCAATAAATTGGCTATCCGCTTCTATACTGGTCAGGTTATTATCGGACTTCAGTTCCATGATTTCATTAGTCGTGGGTGTTATGGCTTCAACCCCATCCACATGGACTATTACATCGGAGTCTGATGTAGAAATACAGTTAAATGCTGCATTGGTTAAGGGGCTTTTAACACGGGCCAAGGCACCTATTGAGGAGCGTTTCCCGGTGACTAAGTCCAGGGACAATCTGTGCTCAACCAGTTCAATTTCTTTTTCTAATATTCCTGAGGCTCTAGTGATAAAGGCATCTAGGGGGCCTGAAACTACACCCTTTGAGGTTTTGATATGCACTAGACGCTGTTTACCAGATCTTAAGGCCATAATTAGGGGCTGGTGTTAGAGCCTCAAGATGTTAATACATGTGGTATTATGTATGGCAAAATATCAGGATATGAAATGAACCAGGACTCTAGGCCCAACCCAACCTCGTCCGACCCCGGACAGCCACAGACGGTCCCGCCCTTGTCCCGGGCTTCTCCCGCGCGCTCCCGCGCAGCGGGGATAGTGCTTCCCTTTTATTGCAGTGTGAATGGTCGAAAGGGGCGTAGCCGGTAGGGAGAGCAGCCCAGGTGGACACGGGCGCGCGGGGACTCCTGGAGCTTGGAGTCCACCGCTTCACGCTCGCAGCCCTGCCGGTCTCAGAAGAGCAAACAAACCCCTCCCAAAGTCCAGATAACCGCTCCTAGCCGCGAAGCGGGACCCGCGAAGCGGGTCCGGCGAGGCGTTGCGGCTGAAGCAGGCAGGCAACAACAGGCTCCCTCAGCTCCCTCCTTGGTTCTTTAATCCGTTAGTCCGTCGATATCAGGCAAGTGTTTTAACAAGGAATCCACTGTTTACAGGGCAGGACGCCGCTTTATCCTTCCAGGTGGGGGCGGAGCCGGTAGGGAGAGCAGCCCAGGTGGACACGGGCGCGCGGGGACTCCTGGAGCTTGGAGTCCACCGCTTCACGCTCGCAGCCCTGCCGGTCTCAGAAGAGCAAACAAACCCCTCCCAAAGTCCAGATAACCGCTCCTAGCCGCGAAGCGGGACCCGCGAAGCGGGTCCGGCGAGGCGTTGCGGCTGAAGCAGGCAGGCAACAACAGGCTCCCTCAGCTCCCTCCTCGGTTCTTTAATCCGTTAGTCCGTCGATATCAGGCAAGTGTTTTAACAAGGAATCCCTTGTTTTATAAAAAGCCACTTTCTGTTGACCTTTCTTAATATTTTTTAACAAATTGCCAATTATCCTGTTGCGGAACATTGGTCTACGAATGTCCCTAAACTGATTTTTCCTTCTACTACCATGCACAGAGTTATCTCCTGCTCTAGCAGTAACATTTTTGATTGGCCTTTCCTTTCCGTTTAAATTGGCTCTCTTTTTCTGGACTAAAACATGTTCTGTAGTAATATTTTTTTTTCTGAAAATATTTCTTAGGAATGATTTCGTTCTCTTACCCGGAGCTTTCTTGGTGACGAGTTTTTATTGTAGAGGACTGCTGCAAACATGTACTAAGCTGCTGTCTTTGACGTTTTGTAGCCTTTCTTGTTCTCTCTTTAGATGGCATTTTGTAGTTTTGAAATGATCTGCAGTTGAATCTGTGGTAAAATATAATAAAAAATGTTATTAACCACTATTACCAAACAGTAAATCAATAACAGTCGTCAAAAAATTAACACTCTACTTGTCAATTCTACATACAATAATTTTTAGTGCATTGGCAAATTTAGAACTCACAAATTGTAGCAAAGAAATAGAATGCTTCTACATTTGACCTGTGCTCTTTTATATGTGAATCTGAACTAATTTTATTAGCATATTTCACTATTTTATTAAAGACACTTCACACAAGCTGTTTTTGAAGTTGTTTTTAATTTTATATGAAACAATTTACATGCTTACTTTTCATTTCGAGTATCTTAAATTTATTTCTAAAAGTCTTTATAGGTTAATAGACTCGAGCAGGTCAGCTGCCCACCCTATGTCATACAATTCTGACAAATCGGCATCCTCATCATATTCTTCATCATCCACAGGATTTAAATCATCCAAGGGATCTACTTCCACTGACGTTTCAATGACAAGTTCAATGATAAGATCGAGATCAACAGATTGCTCATTATCACTCATGGTTGATGTTGTTATCTTTAAAGAAAGAGAACAACAATGAGATGTTGCAGAGTAAGAGACAAATCTCAGAGACTATAATAGTAAAATTGTTTAACAAGAGTAACAGTTTGCAGATATTATTTAGCCATGTCCAGCGATGCTGAGGAGGTGAGGCCTATGTCCAAATTTTCAGTGAACAGGACTCATCTCTTCTTAACCTTGGATAAGCCTCACCGACTCTGTGTCCCCTGCTCATACTTAAATGTAAAGGAGCAGATTTATGTTAACTGGCGCATCCCCAGGGATGCACCAGTTAACGTACGCCACTGCTCTGCCACCCATGATGTGCCGCATTTACAATGCAGAGCACCATTGTGGAAAAACAGCACAGATGCGTCACACATCTGTTCCACAAAAACAGCGCATTGCAGGAATCACGTCATAAGCGCGAAATATCTACTGCAATGCACAGGGGCAAGCCACACATTGCATGGTGCATCACTCCTTATGCCTGTTTCAAACAGGCGTAAGGATTTGATTCAGCAATGCCATAAAGCTGACTCAGTAAAATCTTCTTAATTTTACTGTGTTAGTTTTACACGGCTTTCATGCAAATGACTGCCCACCCTGCAACAAAACGCCCACATGAAACCTGACACAGGTTTCATGTGGCACAGGACTTTACAGCATGACATATCTGCCTACATGCATCAAGTTGTAAATATGTCGCAACATAGCGCATCTTTTGCTCATCTTCTCCATGCCCCTTACACAGTCCTAAATGTATACAGTTTAAACTGACGGTATCTTCTTGCAGATGTAGTGAGGCCTATCTTGCAACATGGTGCATCTTTTGCACTGCTGCTGCGTCACAAAAGTGATGCAACGGCGGCGCAAAAGAGGCGCACGGCCATCATAAATCTGCCCCTAACATTTTAAATGATTGATTCAGGATGACGATAAGGTGTGGCCTATCCAGAGGTTTGTTTGAGGTGAGGCCTACTCAGGGTTGCAGATGAAATTTAGGCTTATTGAAGAGTACAGAGGAGATAATACATGTGCAGGCCTACCAATGAAGTGAGTCATGTCCATTGCACTCTTGAACAAAGGCCAGACCTCCTCTATCTTCCTGGACAGGCCTAAACCTCATCTGCACAATGTGATTCGTAATGTTAGGAAACACAGGTGAGTAAATTGAAAAACATGCAAATATTTTTGCTCAATTCACAATCACATCACCTGTGTTTCCTCAGCTTAGTTATCTCATTGTGCAGATGTAGTCTAGCATATCCAAGAGTACGCAGAAGATGAGGACTGTATACAACAGAGCAAAGTACATTACTCACCTCCCTTGACACTTACAGAAGCCTCAGTTTATTATTTCTCAGTTCAATATTTATTTAAAGAAGCAGACACCATTGCAGGAATCACGTCATAAGCGTGACATATCTACTGCAATGCACAGGGGCAAGCCACACATTGCATGGTGCATCACTCCTTATGCCTGTTTCAAACAGGCGTAAGGATTTGATTCAGCAATGCCATAAAGCTGACTCAGTAAAATCTTCCTAATTTTACTGTGTTAGTTTTACACAGCTTTCATGCAAATGACTGCCCACCCTGCAACAAAACGCCCACATGAAACCTGACGCAGGTTTCATGTGGCACAGGACTTTACAGCATGACACATCTGCCTACATGCATCAAGTTGTAAATATGTCGCAACATAGCGCATATTTTGCTCATCTTCTCCATGCCCCCTACACAGTCCTAAATGTATACAGTTTAAACTGTCGGTATCTTGTTGCAGATGAAGTGAGGCCTATCTTGCAACATGGTGCATCTTTTGCACTGCTGCTGCGTCACAAAAGTGACGCAATGGCGGCGCAAAAGAGTCGCACGGCCATCATAAATCTGCCCCTAACATTTTAAATGATTGATTCAGGATGACGATAAGGTGTGGCCTATCCAGAGGTTTGTTTGAGGTGAGGCCTACTCAGGGTTGCAGATGAAATTTAGGCTTATTGAAGAGTACAGAGGAGATAATACATGTGCAGGCCTACCAATGAAGTGAGTCATGTCCATTGCACTCTTGAACAAAGGCCAGACCTCCTCTATCTTCCTGGACAGGCCTAAACCTCATCTGCACAATGTGATTCGTAATGTTAGGAAACACAGGTGATGTAATTGAAAAATGTGCAAATATTTTTGCTCAATTCACAATCACATCACCTGTGTTTCCTCAGCTTAGTTATCTCATTGTGCAGATGTAGTCTAGCATATCCAAGAGTACGCAGAAGATGAGGACTGTATACAACAGAGCAATGTACATTACTCACCTCCCTTGACACTTACAGAAGCCTCAGTTTAATATTTCTCAGTTCAATATTTATTTAAAGAAGCAGACACCAATATGACCTTCTCATAAATGTGAAAAGTGTTTTTTTAAAAAAAAAAACGTTTTTCTGGTCATAATTTGAAAACACAACACAGGTCCTATGTAGAAGCACACCCTATCAGTACTTAAATTAGCCAAGCACACATAGGGGCGTATTTACAAGGACCTTGCACCACAGGGAAATGACTTAAATTAAAATGTGGAAAATAACATCAAAGGGACTCAAAGGCCTTGTAAATATGCCCCAAGCAGCCTATGAAACTCTAGCCGTACATATCAAGAAACTTAAATGACTTCAATAAATGTTTTTAAACACATCAAATAAACCAGTTATTCAACTACATTCATGGGGAAGTGACTTAAAATGCCCTAACACACATGAAAGCGTATTTTGAAGGCCCTTGCACCATTTTTGCATCACTTTTAACATGGCTATGTAACTCAAAGAAACAAAATCTAAATTTGCCAAGCACACATGGGGGCGTATTTACAAGGACCTTGCACCACGGGGAAATGTCTTAAATTAAAATGGGAAAAATAACATCAAAGGGACTCAAAGGCCTTGTAAATATGCCCCGAACAACCTATGAAACTCCAGCAGTACATATCAAGAAACCTAATTGATTTCAAAAAACGTTTTTAAACACATCATGTAAAGCAATTATATACCTACATTCATTTGGAAGTGACTTAAAATGCCCTAAGACACATGAAAGCGTTTTTTTAAGGCCCTTGCACCATTTGTGCGTCACTTTTAATATGGCTATGTAACTCAAAGAATCAAAATCTAAATTTGCCAAGCACACATGGGGGCGTATTTATAAGGACCTTGCACCACGGGGAAAAGTCTTAAATTAAAATGGGAAAAATAACATCAGAGGGACTCAAAGGCCTTGTAAATATGCCCCAAGCAACCTATGAAACTCCAGCAGTACATATCAAGAAACCTACTTGATTTCCAAAAACGTTTTTAAACACATCATGTATAGCAATTATATACCTACATTCATGGGGAAGTGACTTAAAATGCCCTAAGACACATGAAAGCGTTTTTTAAGGCCCTTGCACCATTTTTGCGTCACTTTTAACATGGCTATGTAACTCAAAGAAACAAAATCTATTTGTAAAACACTTGACACAACTTTCTTCTTAATTTTCTCCCTAAAGCATACTATTCTCTATTTAAATTAAATGAATCTTTTCTCATCTTAGCAAATACTTTATGACTTTCAAAACAGTCTCAGACACACACCAATTTGTCTTTAGCAGAGCAAAAGGTATGCACTCCAGAGGCTGCAACCAACAAAGGCACAGAAATGCTGTAATTCATCACACATATCTCTCATGTCACCCAATCAAAACTCTTCCCAATTGAACTCTGAACTCTCAGTACACCTACTATATATACCTACTGGCGACCGCCAGTAGGTATATATAGTTAGGATTTTTTCTCTATGGGATTTTTGAAAATTCTATGTCTAATAACTGCCAGTAGGTATATATAGTTAGGATTTTTTCTCTATGGGATTTTTGAAAATTCTATGTCTAATAACTTTGGCGTTTGTGAACGGAATTGGCTGAAATTTTCAGGAAAATGGAACATTTTGTTTCTGAGCAGCCACTGAAAATTTGGGGGGGGGTTCGTCAAGGGGGGGGCGAGAAAAAAGGGGGGTCCCAAAACGTGTTTTTCCAATGTTAATTTCCATAGGGCGGTTGGCCTCACTTTTAGCCCGAATGGCTGAATGGATTTGCACGAAACTTGGCAAAATTGTAGGGACTGTTAGCCCGATGTGCCTTTGCTAGGTCTCAATATATGTGCTCCAGTGGATTTTGAGAAATTAACGTTTAAAAAAAGATATATATCTGTAAGCGCGCTCTGGGCAGCGCTCCGGTTCGCCTACTTTACGCGTAACGGAACTTCGCGACGCGAAGCTGATTGGCTCTCCGGTGTCTGTCAACATTCTAAACAGTCCGGAGCGGCCGCCATCTTGTCTCTCGGTAGGATCGAGAGACAAGAGGAGGCCAAAAGAAAGGGGGAAATGACCATAAGGGGGCATAGTAGATCCTCCCTGACCCCCTAGGTTTGATGTGGAGGCTTTAAAAGGGCCCCGCAGGGCAAAAAAAAAAAAATCTTTTTTTTTTTTTTTGCGTGGGGAGCGCCCGGTTCGCGAACCGGGAAGCGTACTGGGGAACGTACTATAAGGAAAAAAGAATGATAGACTTTTCGAATACTGTATGTTAATTGATTGTTGGTTTTGTTGATTATTTTTTAATTTCTTTATTTTTTAAGCAATTATTTATTATTGTGATTGTGTTTCAAAATTTAATAACATTTCTAACATTTCACTGTCTGAAATGTCGTCATTTTCCATGAACATAGTTTGTAATCTCTGAGGGTGTAAAATGTCCTCATTTTGAAGGAGGTCATCTTCTGCTTGCACACATTGCAGTAGTTCTTGGTCCCAAGTTTCATCCATAAATTCTATATCATTTGGATCAATTAATTCTTCGCTGCTCTCTTGCAGGACAATTTGAAATGAAACTTTCTGTTGGCCTTCCATGTTGCCTGAAATTTGGATAAAAAAATATATATATTAGTAGAGATAGGGCACTGTTGGGATTAATTTTAGATAGGCAGTTTTTATCAGTGAATTTATCTTTGGGCAGTGTATAGTATCAGAGTGGAAGTAGGAATATAAAAAAGTGTGTGTGATTTAACGTAAGTAATTTCATAATTATACAAGAGAAACCTAACTCCATCCATAACTATAACAGAGAAGTCTATCTAAATCTATAACTACTACAGAGGGATAGTATATAACTATCAGAAAAAGTTTACCATATTAACTTTTGGTGCACAATTTACTTCAGTTTTAAAAATAACAACTTACCTTTACAAAGAAGTTGAAGTGATTAGTGAAAATCCAATTGAAATGTACAACAAGAAGTAGTAGTCAAAATGGCTGTGTTTCCTTCTCTTCCTTTATATATATTCAGGTATATAACCAATCAAATATCAGGTAATAAAAGTTGATAATGAAAGTAACATTTTCATTGGATGTCAATTCCAACACTTCAGATGTGTTTTGAGAAGTAATTTACCTCACGGTATTTAGAGAGGTCTACAGGCTAAATGGCTAAATGGAATTTTAATCAAATTTGTGAAAATGATAGGGATTGGTATGTAGTATGAACTAATCTATATTTTGTGAGAGTGTCTCCGGTCGTTTTTCTGTAAATTACTTTCCCACCTTTTTTGATGGAGCGCTTCCCGGGGAGCGCCCCGGTACGCGAACTGGTGAGCGCCCCGGTATGCGAACCTTAAGCGTTACGGGAGTCCACCATTTTGTGTTTCGGTCGACTTAAGATACAAGATGGAGGGCAAATAATGTTCAGAATGGGTAGAAGGGGGCACGGTAGACTTATCTTGACCCCCTAGGTTTTCTGAGGGTGGCTGAGGAGGCTTATATGTGTGAAAAAAAACATTTTTTTAAAACATTTCGCGAGGTTAGCTTCCGGTTCGCGTACCGGGTAGCGCCCCGGGGAGCGTACTTTGTTGAAAATTTGTGAAAAAAGTTAGAGAAAAATAATAATTGTAAGTGATCAGATGTAGGGTAGCTCTGAGAAGAGCTTTTGGGTTTATGGTACATTTAGGTACTTATAAGTAGGTACCAATGCACAGTCTTAAATTCAGAATGAAAATTCTGTTGCCCTCATCTGAGAAGTGAACTCCATCTCCTCTGTAGATATCTTGCATGTAGTATCGCAAGTTATTGTTGTACACGGAGCCCATTCCATGGTCTCTCATGTAAGCTGAAACAGATTTGTTTACATGCTTCCTCGACTTCTCAATTTGTGGACAAAATTGGTTTGACCACCTCCATTTCTGTCTTTGGCATATATTTGAATATACCAAGGCAGTCTGAGGAAAAAGTGCCATTAATTGCTCAAAGGTGTCCTTTAAAAGCATTTCCAGACCTACCCCAGTCAAAGTGCCCAAATCATTACCTCCACAGTGCACAATTAACAGGTCAGGTTTTGGCAAATGCATAAAGGTTTTCACCAATGGTATCAATTGGTGACATTTTAATCCTCTGTGGCCAAACCACTTAATTTCCACATTTTGTAAATTGAGGTTAGGTAAATTTCTGTTCTCAGCATACCTCTGAGCCCAATAGATGTAACTATGTCCAACAATCCAGACAGAAAACATGGTGAGAGAAGGTTCTCCTGCAGTCAGATGAAGTGTGGCAATGAAATGGCAGTTGAAAAAATAAGAGTTTAAAATGAAAAAAACGGTGGAGTTTCTGTGTTAATGAAGCAGTAACAGTGATTGGTGGATTTTGATTGCTGAAAACAGAAAGTTAGGGTGCATGGATGAGTTCTTTGAAAGATGTATTTTGAGTGGTCAAGAAAAAATCATTAAATGAAAGAATGCACTGGATATGCAGGTGCACTGAGAGTTCAGAGTTCAATTGCAACATTGTTGTGTGAACTTGCAAACACCAGAGGTCTTCCAAGAGGTGGTTGCTATGCAAAAAAAGCAGAGAGGGCAGAGGGGGGAAGGGTTTTGATTTGAAAAAAAGTGAGGGAAGAGTTTTGATTGGGTGACATGAGAGATATGTGTGAAGAATTACAGCATTTCTGTGCTTTTGATAGCTGCAGACTCTGGAGTGCATACTTTTTGCTCTGCTGAAGACAAATTGGTGTGTTTCTGAGACTGTTTTGAAACTCAAAGTATTTGCTAAAGTGAGAAAAGATTTCTTTAATTTAGATAGAGAATAGTGTGCTTTAAGGAGAAAATTATAGAGAAAGTTGTGTTTTTCAAATGTTGCTTTGTCTCAAGTGTTTTACAAATAGATTTTGTTTCTTTGAGAAATTGTAATTGGAGAAAATGTGAAGTATTAGTACTGACAGGGTTTTCATGTGCATAGGAGCTGTGGAGTGTTTTCAAATTATGACTTGAAAATCGTTTTTGAGGAAAAGGAATGGTTTTAAAATTTATGACAAGGACATAATGGTGTATGCTTCTTTATAAGGCAATTGAGTGTCTCTGATGTTATTTTTCCCATTTTAATGTAAGACCTTTCCCTGTGGAGCAAATTGCTTGTAAATATGCTCCCACCTGTGCATGGCAAATTTAGATTTTCAATGTTTGCGTTATATAGCCATGTTAAAAGTGACCCAAACATGCTGCAAAGGCAATCAAAAAACGCTTTCATGTGTCTTAAGGACATTTTAAGTCATTTCCCCATGTGGAGTGTTTTCAAATTATGATTTGAAAATCGTTTTTGGGGAAAAGGAATGGTTTTAAAATTTATGACAAGGACATAATGGTGTATGCTTCTTTATAAGGCAATTGAGTGTCTCTGATGTTATTATTAACAATTTAATGTAAGACCTTTCCCTGTGGAGCAAATTGCTTGTAAATATGCTCCCACCTGTGCATGGCAAATTTAGATTTTGAATGTTTGCGTTACATAGCCATGTTAAAAGTGACCCAAACATGCTGCAAAGGCAATCAAAAAACGCTTTCATGTGTCTTAAGGACATTTTAAGTCATTTCCCCATGTGGAGTGTTTTCAAATTATGATTTGAAAATCAAATCGTTTTTGGGGAAAAGGAATGGTTTTAAAATTTATGACAAGGACATAATGGTGTATGCTTCTTTATAAGGCATTTCAGTGTCTCTGATGTTATTTTTCCCATATTAAATTAAAAGACCTTTCCCCGTGGAGCAAATTCCTTGTAAATATGCTCCCACCTGTGCATGGTAAATTTAGATTTTGACTGTTTGAGTTACATAGCCATGTTAAAAGTGACCCAAAAAAGTTGCAAAGGCTTTAAAAAAACACTTTCATGTGTCTTAAGGACATTTTAAGTCATTTCCCTGTGGGCAGTGTTTTCAAATTATGACTTGAAAATCGTTTTTGAGGTAAAGGAATGTTTTTAAAATTTATGTGCGCCATATGCCCCCAAATTTCTTTTTCAGGGGTGCAGCAGGGTGTTCTTGAGACACCCCTGCACCTTTGCAAAAATTCTTAATTTGCGATGAGCTAATTGCTAATCGCAAATTGCACCTTCATTCCTATGGGCCTCCTGGCCCATGGAAATGAATGGGTAATTTGCAATTAGCAATTTGATCATCGCAATTTTAGGAATGGTAAAGAATCGCTATTTATTCCTTAAAATTCGCTATTTAGGAAATGCAAAATAGTTTGATGATACATATGGTGGTTCATCTCTAACAAGATAAGAAGCTTAGGGATACATTTATGATGACTGGCGCAATGAAGTGGACATCACTTACTTCATTGGTAGGCCTTTACATGTATTATCTCCTCTGTATTCTTCATCAAGCGTAACTTTGATCTGCAATCCTGAGTAGGCCTCACCTTAAACAAACCTCTGGATAGGCCACACCTTATTGTCATCCTGAATTAATCATTTAAAATGCTAGGGACAGATTTATGATAGGTGTATGCCTCTTTTGCGCCACTGTGCGTCACTTTTGTGATGCAGCGGCGGTGCAAAAGATTTGCTATGAGGCGACAAAATTACAAATTGATGCATTTAGGCAGATGTGTCATGGTGTAAAAAACACCGTGCCACATGAAACCGATGCAGCAGTGATGCAAAAGATGCACCATGTTGCAAGACAGGCCTCACTTGGGGCCATATGTATCAAGCTAATTAGCATTCACAAAGGCCGAAATTCTGTGAATTTCGGCCTTTGCGAATGCTAATTAGACAAATGGTATGTATCAAACAAGTTTGATGCGAAATAAGGAATAGCAAAATTTGATATTCCTTATTTTGCGATTGCACTGAAGGATTTGCAAATTTTGCGATTTCTTAAATGCAATGTATCAAACAAAAAATATGCAAAAAATGCCATTAAGGATTTGCAAATTACCACCAACTTCTAGTTTGCGAATTCTTTTCAAAAAGCTTTTTTTCCAAAAAACAAAAGGTGCCATATGACGCCGATACATGCCCTTAGGGCATGTATGTGCGCCATATGCCCCCAAATTTCTTTTTCAGGAGTGCAGCAGGATGTTCTTGAGACACCCCTGCACCCTTGGAAAAATTCCTAATTTGCGATGAGCTAATTGCTAATCGCAAATTGCACCTTCATTCCTATGGGCCTCCTGGCCCATGGAAATGAATGGGTAATTTGCAATTAGCAATTTGATCATCGCAAATTAGGAATGGTAAAGAATCGCTATTTATTCCTTAAAATTCGCTATTTAGGAAATGCAAAATAGTTTGATGATACATATGGCGGTTCATCTCTAACAAGATAAGAAGCTTAGGGATACATTTATGATGACTGGCGCAATGAAGTGGACATCACTTACTTCATTGGTAGGCCTTTACATGTATTATCTCCTCTGTATTCTTCATCAAGCGTAACTTTGATCTGCAATCCTGAGTAGGCCTCACCTTAAACAAACCTCTGGATAGGCCACACCTTATCGCCATCCTGAATTAATCATTTAAAATGCTAGGGACAGATTTATGATAGGTGTATGCCTCTTTTGCGCCACTGTGCGTCACTTTTGTGATGCAGCGGCGGTGCAAAAGATTTGCTATGAGGCGACAAAATTACAAATTGATGCATTTAGGCAGATGTGTCATGGTGTAAAAAACACCGTGCCACATGAAACCGATGCAGCAGTGATGCAAAAGATGCACCATGTTGCAAGACAGGCCTCACTTGGGGCCATATGTATCAAGCTAATTAGCATTCACAAAGGCCGAAATTCTGCGAATTTCGGCCTTTGCGAATGCTAATTAGACAAATGGTATGTATCAAACAAGTTTGATGCAAAATAAGGAATAGCAAAATTTGATATTCCCTATTTTGCGATTGCACTGAAGGATTTGCAAATTTTGCGATTTCTTAAATGCAATGTATCAAACAAAAAATATGCAAAAAATGCCATTAAGGATTTGCAAATTACCACCAACTTCTAGTTGGTGGTAATTTGCGAATTCTTTTCAAAAAGCTTTTTTTCCAAAAAACAAAAGGTGCCATATGACGCCGGCATGTATGTGCGCCATATGCCCCCAAATTTCTTTTTCAGGGGTGCAGCAGGGTGTTCTTGAGACACCCCTGCACCCTTGGAAAAATTCCTAATTTGCGATGAGCTACTTGATAATCGCAAATTGCACCTTCATTCCTATGGGCCTCCTGGCCCATGGAAATGAATGGGTAATTTGCAATTAGCAATTTGCTCATCGCAAATTAGGAATGGTAAAGAATCGCTATTTATTCCTTAAAATTCGCTATTTAGGAAATGCAAAATAGTTTGATGATACATATGGTGGTTCATCTCTAACAAGATAAGAAGCTTAGGGATACATTTATGATGACTGGCGCAATGAAGTGGACATCACTTACTTCATTGGTAGGCCTTTACATGTATTATCTCCTCTGTATTCTTCATCAAGCGTAACTTTGATCTGCAATCCTGAGTAGGCCTCACCTTAAACAAACCTCTGGATAGGCCACACCTTATCGTCATCCTGAATTAATCATTTAAAATGCTAGGGACAGATTTATGATAGGTGTATGCCTCTTTTGCGCCACTGTGCGTCACTTTTGTGATGCAGCGGCGGTGCAAAAGATTTGCTATGAGGCGACAAAATTACAAATTGATGCATTTAGGCAGATGTGTCATGGTGTAAAAAAACTGTGCCACATGAAACCGATGCAGCAGTGATGCAAAAGATGCACCATGTTGCAAGACAGGCCTCACTTGGGGCCATATGTATCAAGCTAATTAGCATTCGCAAAGGCCGAAATTCTGCGAATTTCGGCCTTTGCGAATGCTAATTAGACAAATGGTATGTATCAAACAAGTTTGATGCAAAATAAGGAATAGCAAAATTTGCTATTCCTTATTTTGCGATTGCACTGAAGGATTTGCAAATTTTGCGATTTCTTAAATGCAATGTATCAAACAAAAAATATGCAAAAAATGCCATTAAGGATTTGCAAATTACCACCAACTTCTAGTTGGTGGTAATTTGCGAATTCTTTTCAAAAAGCTTTTTTTCCAAAAAACAAAAGGTGCCATATGACGCCCATACATGCCCTTAGGGCATGTATGTGCGCCATATGCCCCCAAATTTCTTTTTCAGGGGGTGCAGCAGGGTGTTCTTGAGACACCCCTGCACCCTTGGAAAAATTCCTAATTTGCGATTAGCTAATTGCTAATCGCAAATTGCACCTTCATTCCTATGGGCCTCCTGGCCCATGGAAATGAATGGGTAATTTGCAATTAGCAATTTGCTCATCGCAAATTAGGAATGGTAAAGAATCGCTATTTAATACCGATTTTGTACATACATACCGTTTTGCATTTCCTAAATAGCGATTCCTTAAAATTCGCTATTTAGGAAATGCAAAATAGTTTGATGATACATATGGCGGTTCATCTCCAACAAGATAAGAAGCTTAGGGATAGATTTATGATGACTGGCGCATCACCAGGGATGTGCCAGTCATCCTGCGCCGCTGTTCCGCCACCCATGGTGTGCTGCATTTACAATGCGGCGCACCATGGGGCAAAAACGGCACAGATGCGTGACGCATCTGTGCCGTAAAGGTGGCGCATTGCTGGAGTTGTATCGCAAGTGCGATGCAGCTCCAGCAAGGCTCAGGGGTGCCCCATCTCCACAATGCTGCATCAAGACCTATGCCTGCTTCAAGCAGGCGCAGGGTTTTGACGCAGCTTTGTCCTATCTGATTGTAAATGCGGCACACCATGGGTGGCAGAGCAGCGGTGCACGTTAACTAGTGCATCCCTGGGGATGTGCCAGTTAACATAAATCTGCCCCTTTACATTTAAGTATGTGCAGGGGACACAGAGTCGGTGAGGCTTATCCAAGGTTAAGAAGAGATGAGTCCTGTTCACTGAAAAATTGGACATAGGCTTCACCTCCTCAGCATCGCTGGACATGGCTAAATAATAGCTGCAAAATGTTACTCTTGTTAAACAATTTTACTATTATAATCTCTGAGATTTGTCTCTTACTCTGCAACATCTCATTGTTGTTATCTTTCTTTAAAGATAAAGACAACATCAACATGAGCGACAATCAGCAATCAGTTGATTTCGACCTCATCATTGAACTCGTAATTGAAACATCAGTGGATGTTGATCCCTTGGATGATTTAAATCCTGAGGATGAAGAAGAACATGATGAGGATGCAGATTTGTCAGAATTGTATGACATAGGTTGGGAAGCTGACGTGCTTGAGCCTATGGAACTATAAACATTTATTTTTAAAATGTATAATCAATGAAAAGTAAAAATGTAAACCGTTTGATTTATAAATAAAAACACCTTTAAAAACAGGTTATGTCTAGTGTCTTCAATAAAATATTAAAATATGCTCATAAAATTAGATCAGAATCACATATAAAATAGTAGAGGTACAATGAATATAAATTCCATTTCTTTTCTGCTATTTGTGTATTATATATTTGCCAAGCACTAAAAAATCTTCTATGTAAAAATGTCAAGTAGTGTGTTAAGTTTTTGATGACTGTTATTGATTTACTGTTTGGTAATAGTGGTTAATAACATTTTTTATTATATTTTACCACAGATTCAACTGCAGATCATTTCAAGATTTCAGCATGCCAACCAAAGAAAGACTGAGAAAGGCTGCAAAACGTCAAAGACAGCAGGTCAATGAAAAAAAGCAGCAGTCCTCTAACAAAAAGATTTGTCAAGTCACCAAGAAAGCACCGGGTAAGAGTACAAAAACATTCATAAGAAATATCTGTAGTAAAAAAAATATTACTACAGAAATTGTTTCAGTCCCGAAAAAGAGAAGCAATTCAAACGGAAAGGAAAGGCCAATGAAAAATGTTACTGCTAGAGCAAGAGATAACTCTGTGCATGATAGTAGAAGGAAACAACAGTTTAGGGACATTCGTAAACGAATGTTCCGCAACAGGATAATTGGCAATTTGTTAAAAAATATTAAGAAAGGTCAACAGAAAGTGGTTTTTTATAAGAGAAAAAAAATAGTTGAGAAAGTTATTGATCAGGCATTTGAAATTAAACATAAGTTATTTATTTTGATAATCAATAGAATTAGGAAGCTAAACAAGGCAATTTATGATTTCAAAAGAAATAGTAGATGGAAGAGAATAGTTAATCGTAGTAATTTTTGTGAATGCATAGTTCAAGCTGTGAGGCATTTTTTAATGAGGAGAGTTATTTCCAGGATAATGATTTGGTGCATGCAGTTGACACCAGTGGTCGAGCTTATGAAGTGAAAGATGGTTGTCCAGTTGAAAAAGAAAAACTTGTGACAACAGAGGCAGAAGAGGTGTTAGGTAATGAGGTTTTAGGAAGACGTCCTAAGGGTCCTGTGTATACCTGGAAGTGTAGTAGTATTTGCAGTGTGCGACAGGATTCCATCAATTTGCTTTGTGATTTTGTACGGTCATTTAATAAGAAAAGTTTGAAGCAGAAAATGTAGTTGTTGCAAGAATTAGATCCTTGCAGAGTGAGAGAAGTGACAGGTTTGCATGGTCATTCACTGGCTTGTCTTTCCAGGAGAGTATGCCAGAGTGTTTTTCATCATTTCAGGATGCTAGCAGTGCATCATAATAAAGTGAGGAAATTAGTTAGAATGTTGTATTATGCTAAGAGTCCAGCAATTATGCTTAAACAATTATGCGCTGCTCTTTTGCATGGTTCTGAAATAGATGTGAAGAATATATGTGAAGAAATTGAGTTTTGTTACTTTGGAAGTAAAGAGGAGAATGTTGAAATTGACCAAGAAGAAGCGGGTAATGTGGAAGATAGTGTACAGGTTTCCAGTACAGATAATTTCCAGAGGGAAATTGCGACGTTTGAGGTGAAATCAAGTGAGAGGCCAAATTTCACTTGTGTGTGTTGTCGACGCACTTATTATAAGAATCAGACTAAGTTAGTGGATTTATATGCAAAAAGTGAAAGGGAAAATAATAGTGAATGGAAGGATTTCACAACATACTTGATGGTAGAAAATTGTTTTGATTTGGGATTGGATCAACGTGTGTGTACTTATTGTTGTAACACATTAATTCAAAACAAGATGCCTGCTAGAGCAGTTCATAATAATCTGGAATTGGTTGAGATTCCTTCTGAATTGAAGGATTTAAATACTTATGAATCTATTTTGATTCAAAGTATCCATCCCTTTCAGGCTATTGTAAGAATGGAGCCAAAGACAGGGAAATTGCCTCCATCAGATTTACAGAGAGGATTAAAGGGAAGAGTTGTTTATTTGCCTCTAGATTTGAAGAAAAACATTAACACAATTGGAGTAGAAAAAGTGGAAGAGGAACCTCTGGTTATCTTAGTTAATGGGGTTCCGACAAAGAATAAGAAAATATGGCAAGATTTAGTGGATGTTAGACAAGTTAAAAAGGCAACATTGTATTTGAAAAAAAATAATAAATACTATAAGAATGTATATGTTGCAGAAGAGGAAGTAAGTGAGGAAGAGGATAGCGATTTGTGTGCTGGTCAAATTGAGAAAGTAGAACCCTCTACTAGTGAAGAAATATATGAACATTATAGTGTTCATCCTTTGCATTCCAAGGAAGTCATGGGGAATGCTATTGAGTTGTTTCAAATGAAACAAGCCAAAGGGAGTCCCATTGTGTTTGGGAGGAAAGTTTGGAAGCTCGGTGTTTCCCACAGCTTTTTCCAACAGGTCAGGGAGGAAGATATGATGAGCGACCTCATCAAATTCCTGCTTCTGAATACCGGACTTTGCGATTGTATGCAGGAGATGCTAGGTTTCGACAATGCATTCCCTATTTGTTTTATCTCCTGTTTGAAAGCGATCTGTCTGGACTGTCATATGCAGTGAACCACCTCTTGAAAAGTGGTATACACATGCAAAACATCTCGGCAAGTGACTTTATGGATAAAGTCAATGTCCAAGACAGTATTTTGGATTCTCACCTGATTAATCTCATGGCGTGTCAGCGTGGTACTAATGAGTACTGGTACCGTCGTCATGGTGATTTAAAATGTATGCTGAGGAACTTAGGAACTCCCACATGGTTCCTCACTCTGAGCTGTGCCGAGTATGGCTGGGAAGACTTACTTGAATTTCTACGTGAGGCAAATGGAAACATCGAAAACATCGAATTCAAGACACCCGGAGAACTGTGCTCTTTGGATCCAGTCAATGTATGTAGGTACTTCAATCATAGATTTGAAGCTATGATGTCTTTCATCATGAATAAGAAGAATCCACCTCTTGGAGAGGTGTTGGATTTCTTCTGGAGAAAGGAGTACCAAGCAAGAGGTGCTCCTCATATACATATGTTGCTGTGGATCAAGGATGCACCTAAATTTGGAACGGATCCAGAAGACTCAGTGATGAGTTTCATACAACAGTATTCTACGTGTGCTGTTCCAAACGCAAAGGAGAAGAAAAGCCTAAGAGAAAAAGTTCTACGTTTCCAAAGCCATCGATGTTGAAAGTACTGTTGTCGTAAATTCCGAAACAAGGACAAGTTCTACACCAAATGTCGTTTCGGCTTTCCACGACCGGTGATTTCTAAAGGAAGAGTAAACAGTTTGATGTCTTCGCTGCGACATAATGTGTTGAAGAAATCACCTAAAAACACATACAATTTGAAGAGGAACGAAGAGTCTAAGTACATCAACGACTACAACCCGGTGATTTTGTCCATGTGGAATGCTAACATGGATATACAGTTTGTGGCTGATAACTGTATGGCTGTGGCTCGGTATGTGACATCTTACATCACCAAAAAAGAGAAGACAGAATTGAAGGATATGTGGGAGGACATTTCCCATGAAAAGAGCCTTAGCAAGAAGTTGTACAGTTTCAGTCTGAAGATGTTGTCGCATCGAGAAATCGGAGCTTACGAATGTTCTGACCGGTTGTCTTCAGCAAGTCTCTATGCCAAGTCCAGGAGTATCGTTTGGGCGAGTCTTGGTCTTGCTGCAACGCGTAAT
The DNA here is from genome assembly GCF_964261635.1 of Lissotriton helveticus. Lineage (NCBI taxonomy): Eukaryota > Metazoa > Chordata > Amphibia > Caudata > Salamandridae > Lissotriton > Lissotriton helveticus. The sequence continues at coordinate 309,339,699 of NC_136071.1, forward strand.
CGAGTTCTCAAACCTGTGCGGGAAATTGAGTATTTGGCGGAAAAGGAGCCAAACAGTACCGACATTTTGAAGACCAACATGTTGGATACATATTATCCAAATCGAAGCAGTCACCTCGATAATGTTTGTCTGTATGAGGTTCTTCAAAATTACATATTCAAGAGGAACATCAAAGAAGATACTGAGAAAGCAGTGTATGCTGTAATAGGAAGTGAGGGATGTCTGGTCAAGCAAAGAAAATGCCACTTGGTAAACCATCGAAAATTGAGTGGCGAATCTCCTGAAAAAAAGGAGTTTTTCTATTTAGCACTTTTGCAACTTTTCAAGCCTTGGCGTGCAGAAGAGGAACTGCTTGGAGATTTCCTCTGTTACGAAGACTCTTTCAATGCTGCCAAGGAGACCATAGAATGTCCTGCTTTTCCCAAATATGTAGAAATGTTGAATGTGGAAATTGAGCAGGAAGCAACGATTGCAGCCGAGATTGCCAGAGACAGTTCTCAGGACAGTCAGAGTTCTGCTTCATTGAGTCAGGATCCACTAGGAGGACCTGTTATCGAAAATGAAGCTGCCACTGCTATGAATGAAGTGGAAAGAGCCATGGCACATGCTCAGGAGGATGCGGTTAACTTAGAAGAGTTGGAAAGACAACTCAACGTTGAGCAGAGGAAAATATATGACGAAGTTACCATGCAAATTGATCATGGATTAAGTCATGACAAGAAAGAGTGCTCATGTACGTCGTTGAAGCCTGTCCGACTGTACGTGAGTGGAGTAGCGGGAACTGGAAAAAGTTTCCTTATTAAAGCAATTTCATGTTATTTGCAGGAAAGGACAGAGTCATCGCTGTCTTGTGTTGTCACTGCTCCAACTGGACTGGCAGCACATAACATTAAAGGGATTACTTTACATCGTTTACTGATGCTGCCAGTGGAGCATGACAACAAATTACAATATCACAAGCTATCTGGAGATGCTTGTTGTGAAGTTTCAAGAATCTTGAGGAAAATGAAACTTCTTATCATTGACGAAGTAAGCATGGTTTCCAATGTCATGCTTGCCTTTGTGCATTTGAGAATGCAAGAAGTTCTCAAAACAGAGTATGATGTGTTATTTGGTGGCAAACACATCATTGTTTTCGGAGATCTTCTGCAGCTTACACCAGTGAAAGGGCAACCTGTGTTCAAAATGCTCACGCATGAAGATACCAGGAAGTGCCTAGGGAGCATTGGCAACGTCAATATATGGTTAAACTTCAATTATGCTGAACTGCATGAAAATATGCGTCAGGCGAAGGATGAAGTTTACAAGTCTATTCTACAAGATGTTAGAATTGGAAAAGTGACCGAGCATGGGAAAGAAGCTTTACATGCACGATTACTGTCAAATTTATATCCAGAACAAGATGTTGTGCCTGAGAATATTTTTCAGAAAATTACTGAGAAGAAATCTGGAATATGTTTGATGCCAACTCTTGCAGAATGTGCCAAATTCAACAACAAAATGTTGCATTTAGAAAAGCAACAGATTGTGAAACTGGAAGCTATTGACAGAGTAGAGCATATGGGATCAACAATTATTTTGTCTGAGAATTTGAAAACAAAATTGGATTCATTAGAGAAGACTATATCTAAAACTGCAGGTTTTGAAAAGACTCTGAATGTGTGCTTGAACTGCCGTATAATTTTAAGAAGGAATTTACATGTTGAAAGAGGTCTGGTAAATGGATCAATGGGTAATGTTGTTGATTTTGTAAAATACAGAAATAGAGATGGAATTGAATTTTTCAAAATTAAATTTGATGGCATTGAGGAAGTACAGCTAATTGGTCGTTGTTCTGCTAGATTTTTGCTTGTAAAAGACTTATATGTTCGCCGTAAGCAGTTTCCTGTTTGCTTGGCATATGCGGTGACAATCCATAAATCGCAAGGTTTAAGTGTAGACAGTGCATTGGTGAATATTGGCAGTTCTGTGTTCAAGGAGGGTATGGCATATGTGGCATTGTCACGAGTTAGAACTTTATCGGGATTGTACTTGATTGAGTGTGATGTCACAAACATTTGTGCGGATCTAGATTGTGTTAAGGAATACAATAGGTTAAGAAGAGAGTATGCGCCACATTTGCCTCAATATCCTTTGTTTGAGAAACGTGTGGTAGGCCGGAAACGAAGAAATGTGACCAATACTGGGGAGGTTGTAGCAAAAAGACGAAAAGTCGATGAACCTGAAATTATAAGCAGAAACAAAAAGGATTCTGTTGAAGATGTTGTTGGTTTTCAATTTGAAAACAGTTCTGGTGTCAACTGGTATGCTAATGTAGTGGTTAATGTTTTGTTTTCTCTAGAAAATGTAAAAGAAGAGATTATGGTTAATTCTGATCAAAGATTTTGCAGTTTGTTAAATTCTGTGTTAGAGAAATGTAGCACTGATAGAACAAAAATAGAAAGTGTGTCTGAAATTCGAAATCTGTTAGACAGATGTTCAGGCCAAACACAATTCTCTCAAACTATTCAGCAAGATTGTCAGGAGTTTTTAATGTATATGCTTGATGTATTGCATGCTGAAGGTGTAGATGTAGATCACCTGTTTGGGCTTTCTTATCAATGGCAGCATGACTGCGAGAACTGTAGGGTATCAAGTACTACTAGTGTAGACTCAGAAAGATTTATATATTTAACTTTGCCAGACAGTAAATCAGTCTCTTTTAATAAACTAGTAAAAGCAGCTGATCACAACATGGAGTGTAGCCAATGTAAATCTGAAATGATGTCCACATTATTTATACGAACATATGGCCAGTATGTCATTTTAATGTTCCAACGATGTAGGCCTGATGGAACAAAATTGACAACTTTAATTAAAAATGTTGTGGCTTCACAGTTGTCAATATCAGGAAGGACTTTTGTAACTGCAGCAATTATATATCATGACGGTCCTTCAATAACATCAGGACATTACACAGCTTATTTAAAGTCTAGAAATGGCTGGTCATTCTGCAACGATTCTGTTTTAATTTTCAAAAAAAAATTGCCGTATGACCTTAAAAACTCTTACCTGGTGTTTTTAAAACCAAAATTTTAGGGAAAGAATCTCGGGATGTGCTCTGAGGAATTTCAAGAAGTTCTAATGGCTCCTACACGATTTGGCCTTGAGGATAAGTGTAGTACAGAGACATAACTTCTTACCATAACACTGGACGTCATGGAGAAATAAGTGCACTTTGAATGAGTTCAGAAAAACTGTTTCTTTTTATAAGCTAATTGAAGCAGCCAATCAAAACATGGAGTAGAGGGAATGTAAGTCTGCAATGCTGTCTACTGTTTTACATTGCTTGTGATTAAAAGTGATGTAGAGAATTAAATAATTGTAGTAGTCATAGAGGTAGTGTAAGTCTGCTTCATAGTAAGCAGTATCAGTGTCATAGGAAATGTAGAACATGACTGAGCAAGAAGGGGAAGATATTACTAGTCCAGGATTGTGAAAATGATCTTCAATATTTTAATTGTGAAAGTTGCGGAAATACAACATGACGGGATTGGCTTACAAGAATTCTAAGAGTTATAAATGGCTCAGACATGATTTGGCCTTGTGGAAACGTGTGGTAGAGAGCAAGAAGTCATTTATTGTATGTAACATGTTTTTCAAAACGATGGAGGTTTTCTTTCAGAAAGTGGCGGTCTGAAAGTAATAATAGCACAACAGAGTGTAAGCTGTTCATAGGACATCCTTCGACGTCATGGAAAGTAAGTTAACTTTAAGGAGTTCTGAATTCTGATTTGTTATGTTGTATGGGTTTTTTAAACACAATCATTTTGATTGTGTTTTTTTTCCCCCGCTGTTATATGATGAATACCTTTAAGTCACTGTTTTTAGTGAAATTTGATACATTCTGAGAACAGCAAAAATAAACCATTTAACATGTATAATTAATTCTGTACTGTTTGCATTTATGATGTACATTTAGAACTGTGTAGGAGGCATGGAGAAGGAGAGGCTTCTGTAAGTGTCAAAGTTGTTGCATACAGTGCTCATATTCTACGTAGTCTTTCATATGATAGACTACATTTCCACAATGAGATACCTAAGCAAAGGAAACACAGGTGATATGATTGTGGAATGAGCAAAAAAAATTGCACGTTTTTCAATTATATTACCTGTGTTTCCTAACATTACACATCACATTGTGTAGATGTGGTTTAGGCCTGTTCCTGGAGACAGAGGAGGTCTGACATTTGTTCAACAGTGCAGTGGACATGACTCACTTCGTTGGTAGGCCTCCACATGTATTATCTCCTCTGTATTCTTCAACAAACCTAAATTCCATCTGCAACCCTGAGTAGGACTTACCTAAAACAAATCTGTGGATAGGTTACACCTTATTGGCATCCTAAAACAATCATTTAAAATGTTAGGGTCAGATTTATGGTGGCCGTGCGCCTCTTTTGCTCCATTGTGGGTCATTTTTGTGTAAAAGATGCACCATGTTGCAAGATAGGTTTCAGTTCATCTCCAGCAAGATACCATCAGTTTAAAATGTATATAATTAGCACTGTGTAGGGGGCATGCAGAAGCTGAAGCTTTTGTAAGTGTCAAAGTTGTTCCATGCAGTGCTGCACTTCTGGGTACTGTTTAATATGCTGCACTAGTTTCAAGTTTCAAGTTTTATTTATTATGTTTTGGCTCTCAATGAGGGCCACATAAAAAATAGACATAACATAATACAATAATGACAAATAATATGAATATATGAACTTACATAATTAATAATACAGGACAAAACACAACAGTTATCAGTTTTTAAAGTGAACCACGGCATCATTACATCAACCTTAATAAATATTTAAGAACCCTTTAAAAAATCTAAAAATTCTACAACAAAACAATTCATTTGGAGGGCAGTAAAGTGCATGTATAAACAGTTTAACATTTAAGATTCCCAATTGTAGACAAATAGGTTTAATCCACTTAAATCGCAAAGAACGTAAGGCAGGGCAAACAAACAAGACGTGGTTACGATCTTGAACGGCGACATCACAAAAATTACATATCGGGGAGCTCCCGTGCCATTTTGCTAAGAGTGAATTAAGTGGGAGTAAATCATGTCGTAGGAGATACCATAACCTACGCACTCCATGAGGAATATTCCAAGTCAAATATTGTTGGGTCAGCTTGGGGGAGTATGTCTCCAGCAGAGGTTCCCTATTATATAATCTGGGTTGGGCAAGGGTATCCAACCTATAACATAACTCCCACGAGGCTCTTTTTAGTGAAATTTTAAGCTCAGAAGGAGAAAGTGAAAATAGGGTACCCTCATCCAACTCCAACAGGGCCACAGCTTTCCTAAAATTTTTTAGTAGAGAGGAAAAATCATTAAGATTACCCAGTAATTCCTTTTTAACAAGCTCTCTTAGTGTACCTGGTTTTCCTCTAGCCAAGCATGCTACCCATCTTACTAGTGCCACCAATCCCTGTGTCCAACAGCTGCGGAGTCCAAATTCTAGTCTGCATGAAGAAGTAGAACATGCATTACTAAGGGACATAATTTTCCGAAGCACCCGTCCTTCCATTTTTTGAAGGAATCCCCAATATTTCATTTCCACTAATTCTATTCCATATAAGAGAGTAGCTGTCACTTTTGCTTTAAAAACTTCCAAAAAAAGAGAGAAATGTCTCTTCCCCGTAGCATTATATAACGAACATAACCCCCTTCCATGGGTCAATGCTTTACGAGAGTTATGTTCGATATGAGGTGTCTCACTAAGATTAGATGATATTATTTTACCCAAGAACGGATATGTTTTAACCACGTCTAGCCTTTGCCCCCCTATAGACCACTTATAATTGCTCGATCTGCATTTTCTCTTACCAAAAATGCACATGATTTTACTTTTTGACGAATTAATTTTCATATGGTGTACTACAGCAAATTCATGCAATGCAAGCAGGCGATTAGATAGACCCTTCGGGGTCAAATCCAAAATAAGAATATCGTCTGCGTACATTAGAATAGATATAGCAGATCCTCCAATTTTCGGAGCAGCACCCTCACAAGATGAAATAAAAATTGGGAGGTCGGCTATATATAAAGAGAACAATATAGGTGCTAACATGCACCCTTGTTTGAGGCCGTTCTGAGAGGGAATAGATGTTGTAAGACCCTCTTCACCGCCTTGTAGTACCTTACACCATGTATTCATGTGCAGAGAACGGACCAACGCAAGTAAGTATCCTGGCATACCCAATGTCGCCAGTTTTCTCCACAGCGTTGGACGGTCCACTCTGTCAAACGCCGCGGAGAAATCAATAAATGCGGCATATAAGCCACCATCACGGATACGTACATACTTGTCACTGATCACCTGTAGTATCGTCAAATTATCAAGCGTTCCGTGATCTTCACGGAAACCAGTTTGTTCCATTGGTAAAATCTTATTAGTTTCTGCCCATTCCATAATTAACATTAGTACGCATTTAGCGAAAATTTTCCCTATGGCATCTAATAACGCTATTAGGCGGTAATTAGATGGCAGCTCCCGATCCCCCTTTTTAAATATAGGAATTAATATACTGCCCCTCCAGGAGTCAGGGACAGTTCTTGTTAAAAAGCAAGCCTGAAATAAGGGGAGAAGAATCCGACTCCAAGTAGAAATATCCTGCTTAATGATTGTCATAGGGAGTTCGTCTGGACCCATGGCTCCAGTAGAGCGCATACTCTTTATTGCCGCCACTATTATTTTGTCTGTAGGTAAATTGCATTTTTGCAAATCATTTGATTCCATCATACCAATATCCTCCAATACTTCATTTGGAGCATATAATGCAGTTACAAATACTGTCCAGACTTTTTCGCTTATGGATATAGGACGGGGAGTTACTATGGTACCACAACCTTTTCTTATTATAGACCAGAATTCTCTGGTTCGATTAAAGGTTATTGCCTCCCTCAGGCTAATCCAAAGAAGATCCTCTTTTTCTTTTTTCAGTTTGAGTCTCAATCTAACTCTTCTGCGTTTTAATAATGCTAGTAGAGACTCATTTTCTACCGTTCTATTAAGATACTGATTCCTGATTAGTGCATTTATCTCCCTATTCAGGAAAAATAGTGGACTAGGTGAAAAGTGAGGTTTTTTTGGGCCTCCCTTTTTCTTGGCGAATCCAATGACTTTTTTAATAAGAGTTTCAAATTGCAGGAATTCTGTTCCCTCCCACTGGTCAAGTTCTAATAGGGTTTGAGCCAGAAGGCTTTGTACATCCTTCATGGGAGAGGAACCCCAAAAGCATCTACCCGATCTTCGATCAATAGAGAGATCTCTATGCTTTAAGGACCAAGCATTAGTTTCAGAAGGGGTTAATAAAAGAGTCAGATTTATTATTTTGTGATCACTCAGTATAGAATGAGTGACCTCCATATCCTCAATCAAGTGGAACGACTCAAAATCCGTAATGGCATAGTCCAAAATAGACTCACCCCTATACGAACCATGTGTGAAATGGGCAGGACTATCAGAGGGCATTCTGCCATTAATAATAAGCCCTTCTAAGAGGCTTAGTTCCTCCAACAGGATCTTACCTCTTTTACTAGTTTTTATATTAGGAGGCCAGGACATTTGAGGTATATTATATACTTCTTCCTTCAGTTTATTTCTAAACTTAACTAGAGTAGAGTTGGATATTTTACTGTTTAGATCTCCAACCATTAGTATATAGGGGGGATATTCAGCATTCATTAGCTTCGCTACATAGGAAAACATTCGCTTCATGACACAATTAAAACATTCCTCAGGGGGAATATATGCATTTAAAATAACAAACGAAGACCGCGTACCAACTTTGCCCAGGTTAGTGATAGTTATAGATTGAAAAAGATTACTAGAATCAGAATAATGCGTGTAATGCCATTGAAAAGAGGTAGATAGCAAACAAGCGATTCCTCCTTTCGCATGGCCTTTTTTTGAAGATTTTGCAGGGGCCTCTAGGACAAAAAACTCATTCCCTACATAGGGGAGCTTTTTACACCACGTCTCCTGCAAACATATTACATCGACATTTAATTTAGATAGAAAGTCAAATTTCTCAGGGGAATTAAACATGCCAGCAGCATTCCAAGAGACAATTTTTAAGTTATTGTTAAAGATGTTGGAAAAGTCTTGGGTTGTTCACACAATTAGTAGAAAGAACCCCCGGCAGCCAGTTCCACATCTGATTGTCTTCTGTTAAAGGAACATCTGCATGTTCAGGCAATGGCAAGGCCTGAGATACCATTCTTTTGCCCTTTGAGATCCAGATTTTCAGATCTTTATTACCAGAATAACCGTCATCATATATAGATGCTGGATTATTAATACTATCTCTAGGGGCAGTAGATATGGATCTATTATAATGTGGCAGTACATCAATTCCTCTACATTGGAAAAACTCTGCCTGTTGTAAAACAAGATTAGTAATTATTTTTGAATAGAAAATTACTCTTGTTCGCTGTCCAATGCTTGATTTTATTGGGAAAACCAGGTCAATATCATTTGACAGAATCAGTTTTAAGTTTTCAGTTTCTTTAAAGCAGTTAAGAAGCCAAGATTTATTCATTTTTACATCTTGATCAAACAACGGAAGAAAATCCAGTATTAATGTATCTACTGTTTTCATTGCACATTTTGCTGGTTGAGGAGTTGGGCCACTAATAGTATTAAGTTGGGGTCGGAAAGTAAATGCGGTTGGATTTAGTACTTTTACTATTTGTGGCGGAATGTCTATAACATCAGTCAACACAGATAAAGGTTCCGGGGCTAGTACCACATGAGCAGGAGACAGCTCATTTGTACAGCTCCTAATCGTTCTATCTTCTAATACATCATTAAGTGCATCGCCCACTGCTTTATTTTTGGTTATATTCAATAGTGGATTTTCCCCATTTCCTGACTCCTCTCGTGCATCAGCACATATGCTTTGGAAAATAATTTGCCTTGGTCTTTTTTTCTTATATTTACGTAATAACTTCCTATTTTTTCCTTTTATTCTTTCTTTTCTAGTTTTAGTCTGAGCCTGCGCTCCATCCTGGCCCTTTTTTTCATTGATAAAGATTGGAAAAAGATCATTTCCCGTCGTTTGCACCATCTCTATTAAACTATCATCTTTGTCAGTGAGTTTTATAGATTTACTCTCTCCAGTGGGAGATAGGACAGAGCTCTTCGGGGGTGGATGGGTGTCTGCTTTGACAGTTAATTTCAAAGGAATATTGCCCTGCAAAGGATTAGTACAAATTGACAGGCTCTGAGCTGCGGATTCAGTAGAGGGTAATATAATCTTTTCTACTACAGGTTCAGAGGTCGGTGCTTGAACATTAGCACCCTTTTTTGCCAACATTTCCTTCAGAATCTCAGACACAGATGATAGAATACAATCAGAACTCACAGCAAATTTACCAAGGAGCAACAGTATAGATGACAATATTTGTTCAAGCGCTATCAACGATTCTGATATCGGTTTCTCATTTTTTGGGTAACTAGATTGAACAAAAGAACAAATCCCTGATATGTTAAGGTGAGGAGATTTCAAATCACTGTGTGTTAAATAGTCATCTTGAGATTTGTTTGATGGAGTGCTGCTATATAGAAGCATTCCAGATGGTGTTGCTCTAATTGGAATTTTACTGTCCACAACCTGGGCAGAGGGTTTCTTATCCATGTATCGACCACAAAGTTCAAGATCAATACTAGTGGAGATGGATGTAGCAGCAAAGTCTTCACCTTCCTTTTCTCTTTCAGTAAAAATATTATGATCATGTGCCAAGAAAATACTGTCCATCTTTTGAGGGGAAATAGATTGTTTTAATTCAATCGGTACACCAGTGTTTGAATCTATTTCTAACTTAGTTTGTGATTGGGAGTGAGGCGATAAACCAGACTTTGAAATTATTGGGTCTTTTGCAAGTTTATTTCCTGATTTTTCCCAAATATGTTCCAGTTGCATCTGACCTTTTATTAACGCACTATTTTCTGATTTTTTCCTCAGGCGTGTAGGTTCAGATATCACCTCTTCTTTATCCTTTAATACTTTCCCGGAACGTAGTTTCTTGGTAGACATGATTAATCTTTAAGATATAGTCCTTCCGTTTAATAGGCAATCACAATTATTCGGACACCAAATATAAAAATATAAATAGTCGGTTACTGAGGGTAGCCGAGGAGATCACAATAAACAGATAGCAGGAATATAGTCAAGAGATCATCCGTATATTAATGTTTGTAAGTTTGCTGCGGTATCAGAGCAGCGAAAATAAAATTAACAAATAAAACTACAATAACAGGGCCCAGCCCGGCCTACCTCGGCCACTGAGGGCCACAGAGGGCCCGCCCTTTGCCCGGGCTTCGCTCCGGGCGTCCCGCTCGCGTCCCGCGAGACGGGGGTGACTGGTAATTTATGCGCCTCCTGGCGCGCAACTGACGCAAGTAGCGTCGTGAAGGCTCTTGGGAAATGTAGTTTTTCTCCCCTCCGCGCTCCGCTGGGCGGCCTCACCCTGAGCTGGATATAGGGTCGGGCGGCGGGAGGCGGGAGGTCAGGATCCCAAGAGACAGAGCAGGCAGCGAAAAATACTTCCAGAAGGGTCAGCAGCCAAGATTCACCGCGACAGGAGTCACCCACTCGACCGGGGTGACTGGTAATTTATGCGCCTCCTGGCGCGCAACTGACGCGAGTAGCGTCGTGAAGGCTCTTGGGAAATGTAGTTTTTCTCCCCTCCGCGCTCCGCTGGGCGGCCTCACCCTGAGCTGGATATAGGGTCGGGCGGCGGGAGGCGGGAGGTCAGGATCCCAAGAGACAGAGCAGGCAGCGAAAAATGCTTCCAGAAGGGTCAGCAGCCAAGATTCACCGCGACAGGAGTCACCCCTGCTGCATGTGCACTATGAGATACCTAAGCAAAGGCCACACAGGTGATGTGATTGTGAAATGAGGAAAAGAAACTCCACATTTTTCAATTACATCACCTGTGTTTCCTAAGTTTACGAATGACATTGTGCAGATGAAGTTTAGGTCTGTCCATGGACACAGAAGAGGTCTGGCCTTTGTTCAAGAGTGAAGTGGACATGACTTACTTCATTGGTAGGTCTTCACATGTATTATCTCCTCTGTACTCTTCAACAAGCGTAAATTTCATCTAAAACCCTGAGTAGGCCTCACCTTAAACAAACCTCTGGATAGGCCACACCTTATCGTCATCCTAAATCAATCATTTCAAATGTTAGGGACAGATTTATGATAGGTGTATGCCTCTTTTGCGCCACTGTGCGTCACTTTTGTGATGCAGCGGCGGTGCAAAAGATTTGCTATGAGGCGACAAAATTACAAATTGATGCATCTAGGCAGATGTGTCATGCTGTAAAAAACCCGTGCCACATGAAACCGATGCAGCAGTGATGCAAAAGATGCACCATGTTGCAAGACAGGCCTGACTTCATCTCCAACAAGATAAGAAGCTAACAGCCTGATTCATGTAGCCAAAAGTGCTCGCAAAAGGGCCAGATTCTGAGAATCTGGCCCTTTGCGAGTGCGATTTTTGCATTTGGTATTCACAATCCCAAATGCAAAAATCGCTATGTAAGAATTCGCATATTTGCGAGGAATGGCATTTAAGGAATCTCTAATAGAGATTCCTCAAATGCTATTCATGACACAAAAAAAATTGCGATTTTGCACTTTTGGGCCGCTATTTACCGAGAGGTCAGACCTCTCGGTAAATAGCAAAAACTCAGAAAAATGCTTTTAAAAGCATTTTTCTAAGTTGCATGTTGCACACACACATGTCCTTTGGACATGTGTGTGCGCAACACCTGTTCAAATGTGCATTTTAGGGGTGCTACAGGGTGTCCTTTGGACACCCCTGGCACCCTTAAAATCGCTATCTGATTTGCGAGTAGCAAATTGCAACTCGCAAATGAGGGATACTCCCCATTCATTCCTATGGGCCTTTTGGCCCATAGGAATGAATGGGGAGTTATTCCTTTTTTTGCGAGTAGCAATTTTCTACTCGCAAATAGAGATCATGTAGGAATCGCTATTTATTTAGCAATTCCTACATGAATGCCGTTTTGCGTGTCCTCAATAGCGAGTCGCTATGATTCGCTATTAGGGCCACGCAAAACGGCCCGTACATGAATCAGGCTGTATGTCTTCTGTAAATGTCAAAATTGTTGTATATTTTGCTCAACTTCTATGTACTCTTTGATATGCTAGACTCCATCTGCACTATGAGATACCTAACCAAAGGCAACACAGGTGATGTGATTGTGAAATGAGGAAAAGAAACTCTGTTTCTCCTTCAATCTTTTCCCTTGTCTTTTCTAATTTTTAAATACATGTTTTAATATTTTTCAAATGTTTGTTCTCTCTTTCACAGATTGAAAGTATAAAAACAAAAAGTGAGTAAGTTACCGACAATTATAAGGTAAATGTTTTGTACTCTTTTCGTTACATTTCTATCACATTCACCTACTAGTAGTTCGACAGCTTCATTTCTTTAACCCTCAGTTTCCTGCCTTTGCTACTTCCCTCATTCCTTTCTCTATTACCTACTTACTCTACTCCTTCCACTCCTTTTCTCAGTCCCTCTCTTCTCATAGTTCCTCACTCTTGTTCACTCACTCCGTCTCTATTACTCTTAGTGTCTTTGACTGATCACTCTTTCACTACTTGTTCATTATGCTTTCTCTCTGTAGTTCAAGCACACTAAGGGGCATATTATCAACACAGCCAATAAAATTATTGCTGTTTTTATTGGAAGAAAACTGTTGCAAAAGTGGTTTTAGCGGCAGTTTTCCCCCGCAAAAGCGGCTTTAGCGACACATTTCTGCCGATAAAAGCTGCAAAACTTTTATTGCCTATGTTGATGATATGGTTCTATGTTATTTACATTTCTTTGCTGTTTCAATTAATCTTTTCTGTTATTTTTTCTTTTCTGTTTTCTGTTTTTTGTCTCTGTTATTCCACATGTTTTAATCTTATTTTGAACATTCACTCACATTCTCCAAGAAACTCTTCTTTGTTATTGTTCTACTCTCTTTTTTTTCACTTCCTTATCTATTTTGTTTTTCACAATTATACCCTCTTCCATCTTTTCTTCGGTAAATAGATCTATTAAACAGTATCTCTGGATTACTCCCTATAGCTGTCTTTCTTTTAACATTACTCTCTGTTTACTTCCCTTATACTTACTCTTCTTTTTTTTTTTTTTTACATTTTTTTGGTTCGCTCCCGGTTCGCGTACCGGGAAGCGAACGGGGAAGCGAACTAAAAGAAATAGAGCTTGCCAGAGTGCTAAACATTCTAGCAATTTTTTTTTGAAAGGGGAGGTAGTTCTGAAAAGAACTTTTTTTTAATGTTTTTGTTGTTTTATATATTTTTTTTATTTTTCTGAACATTTTTTCTTTTTTTTGTATTTTTTGAAAATTTTTATGTTTTTTTTTGTTTTTGATGGAGGGGAAACAACAAAAAACAGGCATTGAAAAGGGCTCAACAGGAGCAAAAAAATAATTTACTGTGTGGGGCGGTTAGGGCAATTGTGATTGTTAATAGCTAGGTTGATTAAATTAATGCTCATGTTACCACATGACAGCAATGCACCGCAATACATACAGGTATGTTTGATATGAGCAAAGTTCTCCTGAATGTTTGGCACGGTTTCCCATGCCTCTGCTGCTGTCAACGATATTAGTGATGTTGACCTGGCCACAGGAGTTGTTGTTGGGTTATCTTGCATGTCACGTATCTCCGCCTGGCTGTAGTTCAATGGATGCCACCTGATCATGTGATGATGCATTGTTTGGTTTCCGTAGCTATATTTTTTATCAGTGCCTCTAGATAACCGGTCTTTACAAATCAGGCAGGTGACATACCTAGCATTTACTTTTTTTTGCCCTCGAGGGAGTGAAAAAAACTGCCAAATAAAGCTGGCTTTCCGACGGGAAACCCGGGGCAACTCCTGTAAGAACTGTGGTCCTTCGGTCTCCTCTTCCTCTAGTTCATCCTCTTCCTCCTCTGTCTGGCTGATAAACTGGGGAGGTGGTCCTCTCTTCCCATGAGGAGGTGGAGGTGGTGGTGGGGGTGCACCAGCTGAAGCAACTATTGAAGCCATTGCTCAACTCTCAAAAATGGTCTTCCTCTCACAAAGATGAAAGTCAGAGTGAGGAAAGAAGGAGGGGTTTTCATCATTTGGGATAAACAATAGTTCTAAACCAATGAAAAGTGTTATTTTTAGGTCACCTGACCTAGCCTTACATCATTATGAAACCAAAAGTGAAATGAACCAATGAAAAGTTTTATCAACAAGTCACATGACCTCTTACGCTTAAGTTACGCGCTGCGGAACGCGCCCCGGATTGCTTCCGGGTCGCTGCCCTTCGCGCCTCGGTTCGCGCTCCGGAGCGCTTCCGGGTGCGCTAACGCGGCGCGTCATAAGACGCATTACGCGGCAACGCGATACGTCGCGCTTTCGCGACGCGCCGCGGATCGCTTCCGGGGAGCTGCGCTTCGCGCCTCAGTTCGCGTACCGGAGCACTTCCGGGTGCGCTAACGGAGCGCGTCATAAGATGCATTACGCGGCAACGTGATACGTCGCGCTTCCGCGACGCGTCACGATGTTGATTTCTAACGCGGCAGTTGCGCTAACGGAACGTTTACCGGTTCGCGGACTGGGTCGCGGCATCAGGTTGAGCTAACGGGAAGCTTCCCGGTTCGCGAACCGGGAGCGAACAAAAAAAAGTATTAAAAAAAAAAATTATTAATAAACATATAAAATATATTTTTGGATTTAAAGAAGAATACATTTTACAGCTACAGATATTAGCTTTTAAAAAACCAATGAAATTCACTGAAAAAACCATAGGTTATAGACCATATATAGTTAGGAATTAGCATTTACAAAACCTTGAAAATTCACTGAAAAAACCATAGGTTATAGACCATATATAGTTAGGAATTAGCATTTAAAAAACCTTATTTTACTCACACAAAACCATTGAAATTCCATATATAGTTAGTTGTACTAACTATATATCGCGCACCCGCAATCCACTGCTGATGATGTCACATATTACATCATTCATGACATGGTCAGTGACATCACTGATGACATCACTGATGACATCTCAAATGACATCACTGATGACATCACTGATGACATCTCAAATGACATCACTGATGACATCACTGATGACATCTCAAATGACATCACTGATGACATCACTGATGACATCTCATTTGACATTACTGATCACATCACTGATGACATCATTCATGTGATAATACGATGAACCTCTTCAGACTCTAATATAACCTTAGATACACTCAGTGTAAACAGACACTCATAGACTGTCACTCATCTATGGAGTTACTCAGACACTTAGTCAGTCATGCAAAGAATCAATCACACCTCCATTTCCTCAACTATACAGTTATACACACCTTACTTATTCAAACATATACTAAAACATATTTACTGACTTATACAATCCTGGATACAAGTTCACAATGATCCATACAGCCACTCACACATTCACTGGCTCTTATGCACAGTTATTTATATATGTCAACTCTCACATGTACTGTATTTTACATATGTACTTACTTTAACATGTAGCACTGAGATATCCATTCACTCACCAATACACTCATGCACACAGTCAACCGCCCATACAGCTGTTTCCACATGCACTTTTGAACCCATACATCTAGTCAATCAACTGCTCACACATCTATGCAAAGAGTCATACACCTCCCAGCCACCCACACACACACTCAGTCTCCCATACAAATGCTTGGGCAACCAATCAATAACCCATACAGTTAATCATATAGCTACTGATCAACACATGCAGCAGTTTACAGAACAACAGACATAATGATGCACAAATTAAGACAGTTTAGTCACTAACCCATGCACTCAGTGAGACACATTTAATCAGTCACTCATACAGTCAGTCATGCCCCTACTAAATCCTTCATCAAGACACTTATACATCCACTCATTCTTCAATATGTAAGACATATTTTAACTTTACAGAATTGTCATCAGTGATGTCATTTGAGATGTCATCAGTGATGTCATCAGTGATGTCATTTGAGATGTCATCAGTGATGTCATCAGTGATGTCACTGACCATGTCATGAATGATGTAATATGTGACATCATCAGCAGTGGATTGCGGGTGCGCGATATATAGTTAGTACAACTAACTATATATGGAATTTCAATGGTTTTGTGTGAGTAAAATAAGGTTTTTTAAATGCTAATTCCTAACTATATATGGTCTATAACCTATGGTTTTTTCAGTGAATATATATATATATATATATATATATATATATATATATATATATATCAGACAAGGGAGGAAACGTAGTACTATGGCCACTCAACATGTACTATGAAGAGGCTTTATCCCAACTGCAGGATCAAGAGTCAATCAATCAATCAATCATAACACTTGTATAGCGCACTACTCACCCGGAAGGGTCTCAAGGCGCTTGGGGGAAGGGGTCCGCTACTGCTCGAACAGCCAGGTCTTGAGTTGTCTCCTGAAGGTGAGATGGTCCTGGGTCAGCCGAAGGTGGATGGGGAGGGAGTTCCATGTCTTGGCCACCAGGTAGGAGAAGGATCTGCCTCCGGCGGTGGCTCTTCGGATGCGTGGTATGGCGGCGAGGGCAAGGCTAGTAGATCGTAGCTGGCGGGTGGGCGTGTAGAAGGTCAGGCGGTCGTTGAGGTACTTGGGGCCCAGGTCGTGGAGAGACTTGTGTGCGTGGGTGAGGAGCCTGAACGTAATCCTCTTGCTGACGGGGAGCCAGTGCAGGTCCCTCAGGTGGCCGGAGATGTGGCTGCGTCGGGGGATATCCAGGATGATTCGGGCGGAGGCGTTCTGGATGCGTTGGAGTCTTTTCTGTAGCTTGGCTGTGGTTCCGGCATAGAGGGTGTTTCCGTAGTCCAGTCGGCTGGTGACGAGTGCCTGAGTGACCGTCTTCCTGGTTTCGGTCGGGATCCATCGGAATATCTTGCGGAGCATGCGAAGGGTGTGAAAGCATGATGAGGAGACGGCGTTGACTTGTCTGGTCATCGAAAAGGAGGAGTCTAGGATGAAGCCCAGGTTGCATGCGTGGTCTGTTGGCTTGGGAGTGGTGCCCAGGGCGGGGGGCCACCAGGAGTCGTGTCAAGGCGGAGGGCGATGGTCCCAGGATGAGGACTTCCGTCTTGTCTGAGTTCAGTTTCAGGCGGCTGTTCTTCATCCATTCGGCGACGTCTTTCATCCCTTCGTGTAGGCTAGTTCTGGCGGTGTCGGGGTCTCTGGTGAGGGAGAGGATCAGCTGGGTGCCGTCGGCGTAGGAGATGATGTTGAGGTTGTGTTGGCGTGCGATGGCTGCAAGAGGTCTCATGTAGACGTTGAAGAGGGTGGGGCTGAGTGATGATCCTTGCGGAACGCCGCAGATGACTTCGGTGGCCTCGGAACAAAACGGGGGGAGGCGGACTCTCTGTGTTCTTCCGGCGAGGAACGAGATGATCCACTCCAGTGCCTTCTCTTGGATGCCAATGTTGCTGAGGCGTTGTACTAGGGTGCGGTGGCAGACAGTATCGAACGCTGCAGAGAGGTCCAGGAGGATGAGTGCCGCTGTTTCCCCGTTGTCGAGCAGGGCTCGGATGTCGTCGGTGGCTGCGATGAGGGCGGTCTCGGTGCTGTGGTTGGCTCTGAACCCGGACTGCGAGTAGTTGAGGGATCCGTTCGTCTCGAGGAAGGCGGCAAGCTGTCTGTTGATGATCTTCTCGATGACTTTGGCAGGAAAAGGGAGGAGCGAGATGGGGCGGAAGTTCTTGAGGTCGGTGGGGTCCGCTGTTGGTTTCTTCAGGAAGGCGCTGAGCTCGGCATGCTTCCAGCTCTCCGGGAAGGTGGCGGTGTTGAAGGAGGTGTTGATGATGTTCCGGAGTTGGGGTGCGATGGTGGAGTCGGCCTTGTTGAAGACGTGGTGGGGCAGGGGTCGGCTGGAGATCCGGAGTGGATGGTGTTCATCGTGCGGGCTATATCGTCGGTGGTCACCTTAGTCCAGGTGCGGAGGGTGGCGGTGGGGGGCGTTGGTTCGACGGTTGGGTGCGTGGATGGTGGGCCGAAGCTGTAGTGGATGTCGGCGATCTTGTGGCGGAAGAACGAGGCGAGAGAGTCGCAGAGATCTTGTGACGGAGTGATGTCGTTGTTGCCGGTGCTGGGGTTGGAGAACGTGCTTGAGGGCGGTCATGTTGTCAGTGGTCTTGTCGAGGTGCCAGGCTTTCTCGAGGGTGCGGCAGGTCTTCTTGGAGTCCTTGAGTTCGTCGGTGACCAGGAGGCTTTCTTGCTTCTGGGTCTGCTGGGAGGGTTCTTCAGTGGTGCGAGGTCGTCGGCGCAGGCGGTCAGCCACTGCGTGCAGTTGCTGGCTGCTTTGTTGGGGCCGTTGTGCTGGCGGGTGGGTTCTTGCTGAGGGAGGCGGTGAGCTGGTCGGCTGTGATCTTGCTCCAGCTCCTGTGAGGAACCTGTTGCGGGTAGTGGTGGGTCGTGGTTCTTCTGAAGCTGAAGTGGACGCAGCTGTGGTCGGTCCAGTGGAGTGGCTGAAGGTGATGTGCTTGCTGGATGAGAAGACGGGGTCAAGCGTGTGGCCGGCGTAGTGGGTGGGGGTGTTGACCAGTTGCTTGAGTCCGAGGTTGGCGAGGTTGTCCAGCAGGGCGTCGGTGTTGCAGTCCTTGTTGTTCTCCAGGTGGAAGTTGAGGTCCCCTAGGAGGATGTAGTTGGCGGAGGGGAGGGCGTGCGGGCTGGTGAAGTCTGTGATGTCTTCGCTGAATTGTGTGCGTGGTCCCGGGGGTCTGTAGATGAGGGTGCCTCTGAGGGTCGTCTTTGGGTTGGTGTGTATCTGGAAGTGGAGGTGCTCGGCGGCGGAGAAGGTGTCGTTGGAGTCGGTCATGATGCGGATGATGTTCTTGTGGACGATGGCGATGCCTCCTCCGGTCTGGTTGACGCGGTCCTTCCTGATGATCTTGTACCCGTCTGGGATGGCGATGGCGATGTCGGGGGCTGAGGAGACGTTTATCCAGGTTTCCGTGAGGAAGGCGATGTCTGGTGATGTTGTGTCGAGGAGGTTCCAGAGTTCCACGGCGTGTCTGTGGACGGAGCGCGTGTTGAGCAGGATGCACTTCAGGTGGTTGCTGCTGGTGCTTGGCGGGTGCGGTGCAGGTTCGGAGGCAGGTGAACTTGCAGGTTTTGCAGGTAAAGGGTCCGTGGATGCGTTTCGGGGTGGCCCGGCAGTAGGCGGGGTTCCGGCCGGTATTGAGTGCGTTGAGGGCGGCGGCGTCGTAGGTCTGTCGGGTCATCTTGCATCAGTGGGGGCCAGGGGTCCTGGCGCTGGGCGCGGTCCAGGCGCGGACGGGCACAGACATGGCGCGCCCGCTGCACGTGCATGCTGCGCGTGAATGCGGGCTCCGCCATAAATGGCATGGTGGGAGGGGCGGAGTGGGAGGGAGGAGCAGCTGGGAGGCGGGAGCGGGGTGGCGCGGGGAGGGGAACAGGTACAGAAGGCAAAAGGGGGGGCGGGCCGCAGGGGAGCAGCGGCAGGGCGAGAAGACGGCGAAAATCGCAACCAGGGCAGGAACAAGAGCAACAAGCACTGCTAGTGAGCAGGGACAGGCAGGCAGGGGGACCGGGCACACTCAAGGAGAGCCGCGCGGTGGGTGGAGTGACCTTCACCGACCAGAGTCAGGTCAGGTCACAGCTCCGCGTCGCGCTATCTGTCCTTAATTATCCGGAGGGAGGGAGGAGCAGCTGGGAGGCGGTAGCGGGGTGGCGCATGGAGGGGAACAGGTACAGAAGGCAAAAGGGGGGTGGGGCCGCAGGGGAGCAGCGGCAGGGCGAGAAGACGGCAAAAATCGCAACCAGGGCAGGAACAAGAGCAAAAAGCACTGCTAGCGAGCAGGAACAGGCAGGCAGGGGGACCGGGCACACTCAAGGAGAGCCGCGTGGCGGGTGGAGCGACCTTCACCGACCAGAGTCAGTCAGGTCAGGTCACAACCGAATCAGCCCAACACGCATTGTAGGAATAAAAGAGAGGTACCACAATGAGCTCTTTTGCTGGAGAGGTTTGGGGCTAATCAGCAAACCAAAATGTGACTTTCTTAAAAACGATTATCCCATCACCCCCCAACTATACCTAATACCTTAGGTGCACTAGAACGCACAAAAGTCACCGGGAAGACCTATTATTTCCGCCATAGGAAGTTTATTTGAAAACACTAGTATCTTTATAGATCACTTCTTGCAACCCTATGTGCGTGAACTACCAGCATTCTTACAAGATACTGGGGACTTCCTGTCTAAAATGTATGATGTCGATTGGAAAGATGACTATGTATTTATGACACTAGATGTACAGTCACTTTACATGAGCATCAGGCACGGGGATGGGTTAAGGGCACTGCAACACTACCTAGGTAAAGGACCAATGAGCCTACACCAACACACTTGTATGTTACTGGAGATGACTGACTGGTGCCTCACGAACAGTACATTTATCTTCAATAAACTTCATTACAAACAAACGCAAGGATCAGCCATGGGTACTTGCTTCACCCCCAGCTATGCTAACCTACACATGGGCTGGCGGGAGGAGCAAGTACTTGGGGTGACATACCACCAACAAATGCCAAACTGTACACTAGATTTATTGATGATATCTTTATCTTATGGGAGGGCTCCATAGAGAGTGCGGTTCTTTTTGCAACACAGCTTAATGACAACAGCTTGAACCTCCTATTCCCATGCACTACGAGCACCTCAACAATTAAATTGTTTGACCTAAAACTCCTGGTGGTAGACAATAAAATAAAAACCCGCACTTTTAGGAAACCCACAGCGGGTAACGCTATATTACATGCGCAGAGCTTTGACCCGTCTAAACTGAAGGAATCAATACCATACGCAGAGTGTCTTAGGATGACATGCAACTGCAGCAGGAAGGAGGATTTAGCGGAGGCCAAAGACAACCTCTTCATGAGACTAAAGAATCGGGGCTACACCACGGAAACACTAAAGAAAGCAGAACAAAAGTGTGAATGAAAGAACAGGAGGGATCTCCTGTTTAAAAATAAACACAAAGATACAAGAAAGGGCACTTCTAACACCAGGGAACAAACCAAATCACTCAACCCAAGACTGATCACAGGCTACAACACATATCACACCAATGTATGCAAGATTCTGACCAGGCACTGGTCTTTAATTCGAAATGACCCAACACTAGGTCCCATCTGTGACAAATCTCCTTCAGTAACTTTTAGGAAAGCTAAATCCATGAGGAGCCAACTAGTGTGCAAACGCCCCCACGAACATCACTACCACCACTTGGTTGCAGCCCCAAAAAGATTATTGAAGTGCATCAAGTGCAAAGCCTGCAGACATGGGATAAACACCAGTACAGTCAGGCTACCTTTCAGACACTCACCTTATAACATCAGAGGGAGTTACACGTGCAAAACAGAATTTGCCATGTACGTGTTAGAATGCACATGTGGGAAAAGGTATTTGGGTAGCACGATACACCAGGTACACGTGAGAATACTTCAACACCTTAGGGCAATAACCAATGACGACCAAGCATACCCAGTCACAAGACATATAAAATCGCAGCATGCAGGAAACATAGATGACTTAAAATACTTTGTCATCGACAGTATACCCAAGAACACCAGGGGAGGGAATCGACTATTAGCACTAAGAAGACTGGAATCAGGATACATCATCTTACTAGATTCCAAGATCCCTAATGGGCTAAATGCGGAAGAAGAGCTGAATGTGCACCTCTAGTTCGACACTGCCTTCCCCTTGACTTTTGACCCATTCTTTAAACATCTGATGTTCACCCGCACTACTTGTACATATCACGGTTTGGCACAGCACCCTATTCAACTAAATAGTTCAAAAAAATTGCACCGCTTAAACACACACGTAGTGTTACACTCCAGCAGCAACGATAGCGAACCCTCATCAACCATTAGCCTCACCCGTCTTCTGAAAGTTACCACTAACCTGCCATGATAATGATGATTAGCAAAGACCTACTAGGGTAAGGCCTCAGAGGCGGGCATTGGGGGGACACATGCCCGATTGGCCGACATACACTAATTAGTAGGATTACAGCCAGGCATGTCTTAGTAGTAACGCCATGAATACCCACACAGGTTACACCACACACGAATCGGCCATAGCGGAAAATCAATCCAATCGATCTATTAGTAGAGGGCAATCTCATAGGTACGTAAGTGAGAGACACGTTTGAGGGCGCTAGCACACAAGAGAGTGTTAAAACACGAAGTTCATTGCTTTGTAACTTTTATTTGAACCCTTAAAAAATGTTTTTAAGTTTAGCATACACCTTATAGTTTGTGTTAATGTATTTAAATGCAAGTATTTATAATTTAATTATTACAATTGCATCACAGCCTCATGTGGGTATAATGTGAAGTGTAATAAATATGTGGTGAAGGGTCTGAGGGGAGAAATGTATTTAGAGACCAGTGAATCAGGATAAACCCCTATTCATAATATGACAAAACAAAAACCTGTCACTAGTCTGTTTAGAACGATATGGGCGAAGAAAAAGCACAAGACTCAGTGTCTACCTATCAGGTGTGTATAACAGAAAGGAAATTAATCCCATCAGCCCACCCAAATGGCAGAGCACCGTCATCTGGTATAACTCCAAAGAAGATGGTCCGGCTAGGGAGCCACACACCTGTTGGTATTGTGTGCTTCTCCAAACCAAAGGAACCACTAGTGATGGATCTGTACCAAAGAGAAAGAGTGTTCGTAATGGTGTGGGATATTAATTGCAGTGAACAAAATGTGTGAAGAAAAACAAATCAACAGTGCAATCTAAAATTGGCTACCATGACCAGAAGGAAAACTTTATTGGGGAAAAGTCATGGTGTCAATATTAAAAATGAGTGTGTGACAGTTTGAAATTATAACTGTCAGCTAAAGATGGTAATTGGTCAACATGTTTCAGCCATTGTAGGAAATAATAACCTACTCGGCTTTTGTCAGGACCTATAGAACACTACTGCAAAAAGACAAATGTTATTATAAACATAACAGTGATAGCAAAAATCCTACCGTACGTTGAATTTCATATACAGAGGATATCTGTTTCAAATTAATAAAGGATTCTTTCCCAACCACTCTTGGGAGAGTGAAGTGAAGTAACATTGACACAAACATGACAAAACATATATGTATATGTAACTTTTCTTTGCACCATGTGTAGACATAGAAGAACTCTTCTATGTTGTTTGCAGTGACATGACATGTTGCAATACTAACAAGATGTACCAGTTGAAACCTGTCAAACCAAACACAGTGTTTTAACAGTGAATTATGTGGATGACATTTGTAGTGAGCAAGGCGGTTGAATACCGCCGAAACCTGTCTTATGCTGTAATCGGAATAAAGGAAATTACTTTGGACTTATTCACGGAGTCAGTACCTTCTTGATTACAAAGTTTGGACTGGTGTGCAATATATATATATATATATATATATATATATATATATAAATATATATATATATATATATATATATATATATTCCACAAGTTGTTGCTCCCGGTGGACAAACGTGCACCTCCAGTAATGTACAACAAAGAGCCGACCCAAAGAATGCTGGTGCAAAGTAAGATTTAATCCAGTGAAGCCAGCGCTGCCGCCATGACGCGTTTCGCCTCCAGGGAGGCTTGATCATATATATATATATTGAAGCTCCCTCGTTTGCACCCACTTCGCGCACTCAAGGACGGGTGCTCCCGCGGACGGTGCCTTCCGCAATAGATTACAGCTCTCACTTGTCTCGTTCTTCGAAGAAAAGAGGAAGCACTCGCAGGAGCGGGTTCAAAGCTTTATTACAAACCCACAGCGACCAGACGCGTTTCGGCGTGTTGCCTTTATCGATGGTAAATTGCGCGTCTGAGGCGGCCATTTTTTATTATTTTCCATTCCCACGTGATGATTAACACAAAGAAAGAACATTTCAATGGAAAGTATAAGCGCCATCTTAACATGGTCAATTCATACAATGCTGCAAAATATTTCCACATTATTTTCATGACTGGCGAACACAAAATTGTATTTCATACCGCTTAATCGTACACGTACCATGTGATATCACAAATTTACGTTACAATAAATATCGCCCTGGATGGGCTTTTCGACCAGGCGCCCTTTCCATAATTCTGGCCTTTCCGTCAAGCCACCAGACCAAAGAAGCGGCGGCCAACGAGGAGGGGCGGCTTCGGTAGAAAAAGGTCGGCAATCTCCACCTGTAACCAGGAACAGGAAGAAGCTCTACAAACGCAGGTGAATGGGGAAGGAGAGAGCGAAGGTGAGAATCTAACCATTATTAACTTAACCTCACGATCATTATCCCCAGTGGAAGAAAAAGTGCTGAAACTGGGGTTCTCTTTTTGCCCTCAGAAGAATTTGGAGTACACTCAGACTCGTATTGACTTATTTAAGTTCATAAGAAAGCTCAAGTTGCATAAGTTTTTTAAAATGAAGCCCAAAAGAGATAAGACTCATAAAGAATCATTTGCAGCTAGAGATTTTTTGGTGGGTCATGACCTGGCAGGTATGCAAATACTTGAAGATCTGAGTAATGAGAACTATACAGACATGGAATATCAGGGGAACATAGGAATAGTGGGGGTGGAACAAGAAAGTGTTCTAACCACGTTCAAACCCCTATCAACTTTTCAACCGCAAATGCCAAATGATATCATTGACACTTTTGCAGATGAGGTCACAAAAGAACTTATGCAATTGAGATGAGAAAAACAGAGGAAACCTAAGAGACGCAACATTACTTATGAACAAATACAGGCTCTTGATGGGCTAAAAAAGGACAATACAATTGTATATAAGCCCTCGGACAAGGGAGGCAACGTGGTGATCCAAACTTATGAGGTTTATGACAAGGAAGCTCTCAGGCAATTATCAGATGAATTGTCATATGAGAAAACCAATAAAAGTGTGTACCTCGAAAGCATCAACAACTGTCATGTGTTACTCAAAAAGTGGTATGAAAAGGGCATGATTGTGACAGAAGAATACTTATTTCTGAGGATTTTGAATCCTATAGCACCATGTTTTTATCACCTGCCCAAGGTGCACAAGAATGCACTAGAACCACCAGGGAGACCGATTGTCTCCTCACAGTCGAGTCTTTTAGAACACATTTCCATTTACATTGACCATTTTCTTTCAGAATTTGTAATGACATTGAGGTCCTATGTAAAAGATACAAGAGATTTTGTCAAATCTGTTGATGCCATGCATTGGCGAGAGGGCGATTTAATGATAGTTATGGACATCACAAGCTTATATACGTGCATCGCACACACAGATGGCATTGAGGCAGTAAAGTACTTCCTGAAAAACAGACCGGTGAAATTCACTATTCATAATGAGATGATCTTAGAATTGCTGGAATTCAGTCTGAATAACAACATCTGTTTGTACCAAGGGCAGTACTATCGCCAGGTCTCTGGAACCGCGATGGGCACCTGCTTCGCCCCCAGCTACGCGAATCTATTCGTTGGCTGGTAGGAGGAGCAGGTGGCCTGGGCGGAAACCAACCAGAATTGGACCCAAAATATTGTGACCTGGCATCGTTACATAGACGACCTGTTCGTGATTTGGAGGGGGTCTACTGAAACAGCAATACAATATGTAGACAGACTGAATGATAACAATGTACATTTACATTTTACTGCCGAAATGAGCACCTCCTCAGTACATTTTTTAGATCTGGAGGTGTGTGTAATTGATGGTGATGTCCATACCAAGTTGTATCGCAAGCCTACTGCGGGCAATTCGATACTGCACGCTCAAAGTAGTCACCCGCCCAAATTAGTAAGGAGCATACCTTTTGGAGAACTCCTAAGGATAAAGAGGAATAACACGAGAGAGGCAGACTACCATAGGAATGCACAAGAATGCATCAGCAGATTTAGAGCAAGAGGATATGAGGATCATGTCTTGCAGGAAGCCTTGACTAGAGTTAACAAAATACCCCGAGAACAATTATTTGAAGAGAGGAGTAGGCGTTCTGAAAATGGGAAATTCAGAATGATTACAACCTTCTCAGATGATGCAGGGAGATTGAAACAAATCTTTAAGAAAAACTGGAACCTACTAAAATTGGATCCAGTGATAGGTTTGGACATCCCTTCACAACCCTTACTGACTTTCAGGAAGGCACGATCTTTGAGAGATACGCTCACGAGCAGTTATCAAGGGAAAAAGTCCTCGGCTCAATTATCCAAGAACCTGCAGGGTTTCTTTCCCTGCGGCAAATGCAAGGCGTGCTCCAATAGCAAGAAAGTATCCTCATACCAAGTTCCAGGCATGACAAATCCTAAAAAGATCAAGAAATTCCTAACATGTAGTACACCATACACGGTATACTGTTTGGTATGTCCTTGCGAACTGCAGTATATCGGAAGTACCATCAATGAGACCAAAAAACGAATTCTCGAACATTGTAGGGCCATAAAGAACTGTGACATGACCTATCCAGTAGCCCGTCACTTTCAGTTGAAGCATCAAAGTGATAGGGAAAAGTTAAGGTTTTATATACTGGACCATGTTCCAATACACCCAAGGGGGGGGGGATAGGTTAATGATGTTGCGAAGATTAGAATCTCGCTACATCATCGACCTACAAACTAAACATCCGGATGGTCTCAATACCCATGAAGAACTAGCGATACACTTGGGGAAGCGATAAATACAATAGGGGTTTACTGCAAAGTATTGATCAATGTCTATAGATGAGAACTGTAACTGAATTGACCTGGCCATCCTCACTGAAACCTGGCTCAGTGAATCATCTTCACCTAACATAGATCTCCTAGTTCCACCACAATATAATATTGTCAGGTTAGACCGACCAAAGAAAGTGGGAGGAGGTATAGCTTGCATCCACAGGTCAGAGATTGAGGTCAGCCAATTCCAATCTGACCCCCTAGAGTCTTGTGAATACCTTGGTCTTAATATAAGATCAACAAACAATCAAAGATGCAACATGCATGCGTTCTACCACCCACCGGGAGATAACGCAAAGTTCACAGAGCAACTAATGGAGATCATAACAGCCAACTCTAACTCGGATCCCAACAATATATTCCTAGGTAACTTTAACCTCCACTGGGATGACGGCAATGACAAACTGGTTAACTCACTTAAAGATTTCCTCATCGAGCTAAACCTTACACAAGCATGCTCACATCCCACTCACTCACAAGGAGCGACCTTAGACTGGATTATTTCAAGGAATAAAGAGGCTTCAATTCTCGCTATTGACCCGTGTGATTGGTCCGACCATCACGCCATAACTTTCGCGATACCTACAATGAAAAAGGGCAGGACCATACAACCCCGCAAGTTCAAAAAACTGATCGAGATACAAAAGAGGCCAATATTGAACTATTGGTTGAAAGATGTGAGAAAGTCTTGAAGCCACCAAACAACAGACTGAATGTCAGTGAGTTGACGGAGCACTACATAACTTCAATAGGAAATATCGTCAATGACACCATGCCACAGACACTGAAAAGAATTTCAGAGAAGCCTAAAAATCCTTGGTTCAGTGAGTCACTGAATGAAGACAGGCGTAAACTGAGAATGGTCGAAAGGAAATGGAGGCAACATCCCTCCTCTCCCGAGCTGAAAGCCCTCAGGAAAACCAGAAGCCAATATAACAAGAAGATAATTAAATCCAAAAAAGAATTTATAAAAGCTGAACTAGACAATGCCACAAACAGACCACGAAAACTCTTTGAGATTCTAAAACAACAGTCGAATAAACTAGCTAAAACAGTTCACGAGAATCCAAAAACTCCCTTAAGTTGTGAGGAATTCTCTACATTTTTCACGGAGAAAACCAAATTGCTTGAAGCGGAGCTCTCAACTGCAGCGATTAACCTCTCGACCCTTACCTCACCTATAAATGAGGCCAACGCGTCAATAGAGAGTCCCCAAACAAAAAATAAGGCAAATTGGGACACATTTGAATTATATGACCAGGAAAAGATCGCCAAAACGCTAACGGAAATCAGACCGAACAACCACTATCAAGACCCTGTGGAAAAGTAAATTTTGCCATGTTCTGTGTCCCTACGTGTCCTCCATCTTATGTTATGTGTGCATGATTAATATGCATATGTATTCCCCATGTTTGATTAAAAACGCAATTACAGTTGTGTTCATCACTAGTATACTAGTTTCCAGTTCTCGTGAAAGCTACGAGTATTAGGCCTATGTAAAGGTACGTTGCCACGTTTCTCAGTGTGCACGTTATTTCATTGAAAAGTCCCCGTTTCTAGGCCTCAAAAGGGCCCGGACACCAGATTCAGCTCCTGTCTCCTGAACCCTCGCTGAGGAGCGATACAGCCCCCACCTGTATCCTCGACCCTTCACTTACTTCCTGCCTCGCAGTGCCCGGCACGGCCTGGCTCTGCCTACGAGTCTGCCAAGAGTATGTTATGATTCTAGTTATCAGTCCAGCCCTCCTTCTCTGCATTCCTAAGCTACTGAATCGCATCAATAGTTTCCGTCATTGTCTAGCCTTTACGTCTCCATGTAAGAGAAATACTGCATTTAATGGTCATTTAATATTCCTCAACACGCACTACATGTAGAATAATGCATGCTCCAGTCTTAGAGTCTGTTAGCCTCTCCCCTCCTGACTCTTAGTTTATATCAACATGTTCTCTAAACATTAGATACTAGATAGGGTTTAGGTACATGTCGCCCTGACTCTCCAGACTTCAGTCTCTACTCCTAGCACAGAGTTCATAGCCCCCAGCTTCTCCTAGTAACACGTCATTGTCAGTTTGCGCGCACCATTAGGTTAGAGGTCCCGGCTCCTTAGGTAGCCCCCTCCATGTTTCCGCCCCATTTATGACATACTCTGTTACGTTTACATCACATGTCTATGTATACGCCTCTTGTTACACCCACTTTCACCCTTATCTTTCGCGACTGCTATTGACCACACCCACTGCTCCGCCTACTGTAATTCACTGTAATGCAATTGTTTTAGTATATATACTTGTGCACTGTTATTAAAGTTGTGCTAGCTAGCCATCCCAGATCTTGTCCGTGCAGGTTGTCCTGTTCCTGTCCTTTATGCTGTATTAAACCTGCAAACTCCTACTACCTCGAATCTTGACTCTTATTTATTGAGCTATCTGTTATTCATATATTCATTCAAAAATAGAGGTATTATTTATTTATTTACCACATAATGGCGCCCGAATAGGGACTTGCCCTTTCCCCACGCGCCGGTGAAGCCACGCCGGCCCCCTGACCCTCTGCAGCCGTGACGGAACCATACCGTGCACGTGCAGATATTTCTGCTTCAAGTATCCCTCAGGCCCACGGAGGAGACGGAGGTGGCGGTCCAGCATCCAGACGAGGCGGTGGAGGAACGCGGCGAGTCCCGACCAGAGCCCAAGCCGAGAGTCTAAGGTCCGAGGTATCCGGAGGCCCACCCGTAACAGAAGTCCGAAGTTCGTCCGTCCGGCGTCGAAGCAGTCCAGTCCAGTCCGAGGCCTTCCGTTCTTGCTGCCCGGTGAGTACCGTTGCTGGGGTAGTATCTAGACAGGGTCAATCTAATTGACTCTGGTCCGTGGGTTTTGGTGGTACACAGACCCAAAACGAAGTGTCCACTTCGGTGGATGCGGGTCCTGACGTGTCTCTTTATGAGACCGGTAAGTTTCGTACTGTTTTAGCAGTGCACCTAGTTTCTGTTCTAGTCAGTTCTGTTCTCGAGAAGATTCATGTATTCTGTTTTCAGTATTCCAGGTAGTATTCTGTTCGAACTGTTATTTTAAATGTTCTTCATGTATTTTTAATGTCGTGGTATGAGAGTGGAGTAATTATCGTGTTCATTGTGTATTGTATTGTGTCTAGATTACAGTTCAGTCATGCCTTTATTCTCGAAATTACGTCAGTTAAAAACCAGAAAAGGTCTGCTAGAAGCAGCAGTTCCTGTCCCGCCTAGGGACAGTCCAGGTCATTTTATGTATCAGAGGCATGGCATAAGTGCCATATTATATCTAGATTTATGGGTAGAATACACCAAAGAGTTAGAAGAAAAGTATAGATGGCCCGTATCAGGTACGTGGGATGCCGAGTGCATCATGAGAGTAGAAGAAGCATTATGGAAAAAGAAAGCCAGACAGTCACAGAAAGATGCCATCGAGTTATGGCGCAAAGAATCTCATAGAAGAACCAAAAAAGAAATCAGAAAGTCAGAATTAAGTAGAGAATCCTTAGAACGAGCCCAAGAAAGGGAATTAATCGAGATAGGTGAACGAGTTAAAACCGAACAGTCAGACAGACAGAGGAATGCCCTCATTAAGGGTATGTACCCTCTTCTTGCCGAGGGCTTGCCAAAAGCGACCCCGGAGGCATCCAGTAATTTTCCGCCACCACTAGTTCCGACCAAGCTACGTCATAGACCGACCGCAGCTGATATATTCATCTCGTCCTATTTGGACGACACAGTTCCAGAATATGCAAATCCTGTTCCGCCAGTCCCTGTAAATAATGTAAATCCAGCTCCTCCAGACACCGGGGCACCTCTTGCAGTACCTGCTACGGTACCCCCGGTCCAGCCTACATTACAATTTCCCGCCACGCCAGTACGACGAGTATCAGTCAACGATTCCAGTTTAGGGGCCGCAGGAGGAGGTCCTCCTGGTACCCCGCCACCACACCAACGTGTAACGTTGGTCGAGTTACATGAATGTGCGTTACAGCGTACGCCCAAATATAAGTCCGTTGCAGATATCCGACGAGCTCTCACTGAATGCCGCTATGATCCAGTTGCAGGTGATGATAGTACAGTAATATATTCCATCCGTGTAAGACGGGTGACCGGGTATTTGGACACCCTACCGGATATGAAAGGAGATCTAGACAGAATATATCGTTTCATCCGTACAGGGGATGATCCAGAAAGTATTGGCGAAGCCATGTCTCAAAGGAAAGCTGAGATCCAGCTCATGATATTAAAGTTTCTGATTAATTGTTTAATAAGAGAACAAGATTCCCCGACTAAAGATCCGGCCGAAATGAGAATCCTGACAAGGTGGAGTGATAATATAGCCGAGGGTAAGCACAGAACCATCAGTAGTATAGAGAGTATGTACAAGAAAATTCGTAAAGAAATAATAAGGTTACACGAGAAACGCAAAGAAGCACAGGTAAGCGAGAAAGAAAATGACTCTACTGAAGAGGTAGACGACGAGAATCCCGCCAGAATAGCGTATGTAGGAAAATCTAGATTTCCAGACCGCCATTTACGCCTAGAACACAAGTCAGTTTTTCATCATCCAGCACCAGAACAAGGTTCTCTAGAACAAGTATTTCAAGTTACCGATCACATTCTGAAATCACGAATCGGTTATAGTAAGTTAAGTACTATGCATGAACAAGAACTAGCCCGATCAGCAGTCCGATGGGCTACTGATTCTACCACTTTTCCAGACGAAATAGTGGCACAAATGTTTCTGAAACTGCCCCCAGCCGAGCAACGACTGGTGGGTATGTATATGATCCAACACCTCATTACTCTGTATGAGGGTCAACATTCTGATCCAGGTCCGTTACACGATGTCCTGAACGAGTTGCTCCAGTATAGGTGGAAAGGTCTAGGTACCGATTTAATTAGTGTCATCCTAGAACAGCGTCACAAATATAGTACGTTTTTGAACCCGCATTTTGTTCATGTCTCACCCCCAGAAGGTAAACCCTTTTACATAGATAGACAGAATCCGTTACGAGAAGTACACCCAGTCAGGACAGCAGATGGTGAAATGCAACGAGTGTTTGTTTACACTCCGATTACAAAGATGGAACTCTTAGAGATGAAGAAATTAATTCCCTGTCATGACAAAGATCCAGCAGGGTTCCACCGAGAATTAAAAGACATGCTCCGTATGGGAGAATACACGTATCCAGATATAATTAAAATGTTAAAGGTCCTGTTGCCCGCAGGGGTATATGAAAAACTCAAGGAAAAAGAATGGGAGGTGGGAGATAAAAAGATCGATTGGGCAGTTCTAGAAGCTGAAGATAAGATACGAGTACCAGGTACCGGTCTAGGAGAGAAATGTAGAGAATTACCTGAACTATTAATACAAGTTTTGCCCAGATTATTAGCCACTAAAAAGGAAGACTGGGATGCAATCTCAGCCTGTAAACAGAAACAAGACGAAGACACTAGTGATTTTTATTCTAGATTCGAGAAATGCTTTAGTATTAACAGTGGCCTCAAGACAAGTAGCGAGTCATACCCTCATCTCTTTGTTACTAAATTAGTCGAGAATTCAAGTCCACAAGTTAAGAACCGAGTTTTGAAAGTCGAAAGTACCTGGCAAGCTAATACCCCGTCCCAAATGTTACAGATGCTCCAATACCACCAGAATAGAATCAGAGAAGAGCAAGATCATGAGAGAAAACGTATGAAAGACACGAAAATGAAAGTACTAGTTGCACAATCTGTCCCTCAAGACAGTCAGAAGAGGGGTCCGAATCAAGCCAGTCATCCTGCAGTTCCCGTTAAAGGGACCTGCAATTATTGTAAACAGCCAGGTCATTATATAAACGAGTGTGCAGTTCTGAAACACAACATAGCCACCGGTAAGACTAAAGAAAGACCACGTCCGCCTAGACAAGAACAAGTTTCACAGGCTTCTCAGCCACAGAATGCACAACAGACAGTTCCAGCACCGCAGCCTATTGCTGCAACACAGCATGTTACACAGCAGATGTACCAGTATGCACAGTCCGAGTATCCAGAGTATCAGCCGTACTCATGAAACAGCCTAGAGAGGGAGGTAGGCTTGCCTCTCATCGAGATACCTGTAGATCAAGAGGGTCCCTATGTTCATAGTCAAGTATTAGGGAAAGACAGAAAGTTTCTGATTGATACAGGGGCAAGTAGGACCACTATAAGTCACGCCGAAGTTCCAGGGGCTCCGCTCTCAGGCTCTAGAAATGTTTCCCTTGGATTTTCAGGAAAGCCTATTGTAAACGAGATATCAAAGCCAGTTACTCTAGAAGTAGGTCCATTGTCCCGCACTACTGATCTGTTACTTACGAAGTCATGTCCAGAAAATTTGTTAGGTATTAAAACACTGAAAGAATTAGGTGCAGTTATTTGCTGCTCCCCAGAGGGAATACGATTGTTCTTACGTGACTTCAAGGGTCACTATGTATTACGAGATTTTGATCCGAGATTGTCTAATGTTCCGCCGCATCTATGGGCACAAGGTCCAACTGATGTTGGTTATATGCAAATCACACCCCATCGTGTGACTCTCAAGCCAGGTGTAGTCCTGCCACGAATCAGACAGTACAGATTGCCACCTGAGGCTGTAACAGCCCTATCCAAAATTATTGACGAGCTCATTGCTCAAGGAGTAGTTGTAGAAACTGACTCCAATGTATGTAATTCTCCGATCATTCCAGTCATGAAACGTACTGATCCAAATGCACCCCCAGTATATCGATTAGTGATTGACCTTCGAGAACTCAATAAATGTATTATTCCCCAGTACCCAGTTGTCCCAGATATCTCTTCCCTACTGACAGCCATTGATTCTGAAGCCACATTTTTTACAGTCATAGACCTCAAGAACGCGTTTTTCAGTGTCCCCATTCATCCAGACAGCCAGTTTCTTTTCGGATTTTGTTTAAATGGAAGGAGCTATATGTTCACACGAGCTCCTCAAGGTTTCACAGAAAGTCCAAGTATTTACAGTCAAGCACTTAAAAGACAACTAGACAATATTCACATGCCAACTGACACTGCCCTGCTCCAGTATGTCGATGATCTACTGATTACAGCCCGTTCTGAACGTGCTTGCGAGCGAGCATCACTTACAGTCTTGTATTTCCTTGCCGAGATGGGGTACAAGGTGTCCCCTTCGAAGCTTCAATTCTGTGTCCAGCAAGTGATCTATTTAGGCCACTTACTGTCCAAGAGGGGTAGGCAGTTGACACCTGACCGTATCCAGTTAATAGCGAGTCTTCCTCAGCCCAAGACCCAGAAGGAGGTACGTGCTTTTATTGGCCTCACTTCTTATTGCAGACAATGGATTCCTCAGTATGCATTTCTAGCCAAGCCACTGATACAGTTAACGACACAGGAGGCAGCTGTATCGACTGTCCTCCCTTGGACATCTGAACATACACTTAGTTTCAATGAATTAAAGAAAGCTTTATGCCAAGCTCCAGTTCTAGCTATACCGAACTACAGTAAGCCTTTTAAACTTTTCGTCACTGAACGCGAAGGTACATCATTATCTGTTCTTACACAAGATCAAGCAGGACAATACAAGCCCTGTGCTTATTTTTCGAGCACACTAGATCCTGTAGCCCAGGCTCTGCCTGCGTGCCTCAAGTCAGTTGCAGCCACAGCACTAGCTATCAGACAAAGTGATTCCATAGTATTAGGACACTCCTTGACAGTACAAGTGCCACACTCCGTGGAAGTTCTTTTAAACCGAACACAGACTCAGCACTTGACAATTGCACGTTTAACAGGTTATGAATTGACACTGTTCCAGCCACACATAGAAATCAGACGCTGCAACGTTTTAAATCCTGCTACCCTGTTACCGTCAGTTAATTCGAATCTTGCCACACACGACTGTGTGGAAGTAGTTAATACCATGACTAAGCCAAGACAAGATCTGACAGATATTCCATTACCAGATCCTGACCTGACACTTTATGTGGATGGTTCATGTATGAGAACAAGTACAGGAGAACTAGTAGCCGCGTATGCAGTGACTACAGACACTGAAGTTATAGAGACACATCGTATTGACACCCTGTCTGCTCAAGCAGCGGAGCTAGTTGCTCTGACTCAAGCCTGCATACGTGCCAGGAACCTGAAAGTTAACATTTACACAGATTCACGTTACGCATTTGGAGTCGTACACGACTTTGGAGTGCTCTTGCAGGAGAGAGGTTTCATGACTTCTCATGGAACCAAGATTCAGCATGGTCTCCTTATTCAAGCTCTGTTAGATGCCATACACTTACCGACATCTATTGCCGTCATGAAATGCAAAGCACATACGAAAGTTACTGACACTATTTCTCAAGGTAATGATCTAGCAGATCGCACAGCCAAGCTTACAGCACAGACTCCAGACATTTCAGTTAATCCGACACCGACACACACTCCAGATCTGACTACCTGTATGACAGTTAAGGACCCCACTCAAGATGTCATAGATATCCAGTTACATGCTACTCCCGATGAAATCAAGAAATGGTCCGAACAAGGAGGGGTCCAGACAGATCAGGGATGGGTGACGAAGGGAAAAGCCACATGGTTTCTCCCCGACTCTATGGTTCAAGTCATTATCAATACCGCACATAGTCCAGCACATTTAGGAGAAAAAGCTATGTTAGATAGTATCCAGAACATTTGGTCCAACAAGCATTTACGAGCTGCAGCCAAGCAGAAGGTCCGTACCTGTATGATATGTTGCCAGTTTAATCCAGGTAAAAGTGTCCCGGTGGAACAAGGTGGATTCCAGCCCCCTGACCACCCTTTTGAAGTCCTCCAGATGGATTATATTCAGATGGAGCGATGTCGAGGTTTCAAGTATGTCCTTGTAGTTGTATGCGCCTTGTCCAGGTGGACAGAAGCATATCCAGTCCCAGATTACACAGCCGCGACCACTGCCAAGCAGTTGGTTCGTGAATTCTTCCCCCGCTACGGACTCCCTAGAGTCGTATATTCTGACAACGGCCAGCCATTCTCATCTGAGCTCATGAAACACATCTCCCTTCTGTTAGGGTACCAGTGGAAGTTCCATTGTGTACGCCATCCTGAAGCAGCCGGTCTCGTAGAGAGACATAATCAGACCCTGAAAATTCGAATTGCAAAAGTATGTAAAGAGAAAGGTGTGGACTGGCTAGTAGCTCTGCCAGTTGCTCTGTTTTATATGCGCATGGTCGCACATTCCAGATCAGGTCTGTCCCCGTACGAGGTCGTATTCGGCCGCCCCCCTAATATGTGGGGTACACCTAGACCCCGAAGTATTACCGATGTTTCAAGTAATATGCTGACAGATTACCTAGCTTCCTTGATGTCTGCCCTACACTCTTGTCGTTCACAGGTTGCCGCCGCATTTCCAGACAATACCGAGGTGGCACCGCATGAAATCGTTCCCGGATGCATGGTTCTTGTGAGGAACTTTGATCGTTCAAGTCCGCTGGAGCCTCGCTGGAAGGAACCCAAACAGGTC
Organism: Lissotriton helveticus; assembly: GCF_964261635.1. Taxonomy (NCBI): domain Eukaryota; kingdom Metazoa; phylum Chordata; class Amphibia; order Caudata; family Salamandridae; genus Lissotriton; species Lissotriton helveticus. Next base: position 309,376,075 of record NC_136071.1, read on the forward strand.
CTCCTGGCCACCCGTACTGCCGTCAAGTTGGAAGGCAGGAAGGGCTGGGTCCACCTGTCACATGTGAAAAGATTTTATGGACTAAAACCTGTTACCAAGAACATTTCCGAGGATTGTAAAGACTGCCAAAGTACTATTCTTAAGGACTGTCCCGCAAAAGACAATGATACAGATTCCTCCCCGTTAGAGAAAACTCCGCAGCAGGAGTATAAGCTTAAATTAAGGTCTAGTAAAATAAGTCAGCCAGTTTGATTGTCTAAGTCCTCCCCTAGGTGAAACGGTTAGACCGGTTTCTGACATGTATATAATAGACCCCCACAGAGAGAGAGTTAGTGAGAACTCTAAAAGTTGCACTATTATTTTATGTTTTCTGCTATATTTTAGCATTATGATTTCCTGCATAGGTTATGCATTTTATTTGTGTTTTCCAGTGTCTCATGTAAATAAGTCTGCTAATGTTACAGTAGAGCACACGTTTAGTGATCTGCCTCCTCATGAACTATCTTATCGTCTTGCTATGCGTAATAATTCCTTTATCCGCATGTTACATTATTCACACCAGACCAGCAATGCCACTAATTGTTGGGTGTGTGGTCGACTCCCCCCTTTCCAGACACCGAAGGGAGTTCTGCCACTCTTTCCTTATCCATTTTCACATAATGGTTCGTGTGGAGCATGGTCCACGTTAACGTCATCCTCAACAGATATGTCTTTTCTGAACAGTACATGTTTTCCAGACAAGCAAGGTCTTCCCCACAGAACAGGGTTAGACCTAGAAAATGAAGTTTATAATTTAGGTAATTATTCTTCGAATTTCATGGTCCTGAATGTTCAGTCTGATTCTACTCCAGACTTACCTGCTATGTCAGTATTACCAGTCAAAGGCGAATTATGTGTCAGAAATAATGGTTCCATACATGTAGGACATAGTGATTGTACTACTGTTGTCAAGTATAGTGACAGTGGGAAATCTATTTTCAAAGCTTCACGTCATTCTTATTTTGTTTGTGGTCAGACCGCATATGTTCGTCTGCCCCTCGATTGGGAGGGAACCTGTTACATTGCCTTCCTACTGCCACCAGTTTTTCTAGCCCCACCTGACTATCATAGGAATTCCCACCTAGTACATACTAGACACAAGAGAGACCTCCCGATTGTCGATTATACTGAAACTGCTCTAGAACAATACATAGATATCAATAAAGGTGTATTCCCCTACTTAGGTACTGTTGTAAATAGTAAACTGATACGTAGATTAACCAGAACACTTGAAGCAGTAGTGATTGAGACTACCTCTGCTCTAGGTAACTTAACCGAAGAACAATCCTTTATGAGAATTGTCGTGCTCCAGAATCGTCTCGTCCTTGACGTCATACTGGCCGATAGGGGCGGGGCATGTAGAGTCATCGGATCTAGTTGCTGCATTTTCATTCCTAATAACGCACCGTCTGTTTATTCAGCTATTACCAGACTCCATAATATTGCCCATATGTTACACCAAGATCCAGGCACCTGGACATGGTCCGGTTGGTTCTGGAATATAATTTCCACCTGGGGATGGAAAGTATTGTCATTTCTAGGTATTGCAGTAGCGATCATATTCAGTTGCTGCCTCTGTTTACAATGTGGCCCTGCGATTTGCGGCATTTGTGCTAACTCTTGTATTCCTAGTCCCGAGTCCCGTTCTAAATCCAGTTCCAAGAAAATTCGAGGCGAGCAAATGATACTGTATGAAATGATAGATGGTATCATGAATATTGATGTTTCCTGATGGAAACGTAGTGACAAGGAGGGAATGTGGAAAAGTAAATTTTGCCATGTTCTGTGTCCCTACGTGTCCTCCATCTTATGTTATGTGTGCATGATTAATATGCATATGTATTCCCCATGTTTGATTAAAAACGCAATTACAGTTGTGTTCATCACTAGTATACTAGTTTCCAGTTCTCGTGAAAGCTACGAGTATTAGGCCTATGTAAAGGTACGTTGCCACGTTTCTCAGTGTGCACGTTATTTCATTGAAAAGTCCCCGTTTCTAGGCCTCAAAAGGGCCCGGACACCAGATTCAGCTCCTGTCTCCTGAACCCTCGCTGAGGAGCGATACAGCCCCCACCTGTATCCTCGACCCTTCACTTACTTCCTGCCTCGCAGTGCCCGGCACGGCCTGGCTCTGCCTACGAGTCTGCCAAGAGTATGTTATGATTCTAGTTATCAGTCCAGCCCTCCTTCTCTGCATTCCTAAGCTACTGAATCGCATCAATAGTTTCCGTCATTGTCTAGCCTTTACGTCTCCATGTAAGAGAAATACTGCATTTAATGGTCATTTAATATTCCTCAACACGCACTACATGTAGAATAATGCATGCTCCAGTCTTAGAGTCTGTTAGCCTCTCCCCTCCTGACTCTTAGTTTATATCAACATGTTCTCTAAACATTAGATACTAGATAGGGTTTAGGTACATGTCGCCCTGACTCTCCAGACTTCAGTCTCTACTCCTAGCACAGAGTTCATAGCCCCCAGCTTCTCCTAGTAACACGTCATTGTCAGTTTGCGCGTACCATTAGGTTAGAGGTCCCGGCTCCTTAGGTAGCCCCCTCCATGTTTCCGCCCCATTTATGACATACTCTGTTACGTTTACATCACATGTCTATGTATACGCCTCTTGTTACACCCACTTTCACCCTTATCTTTCGCGACTGCTATTGACCACACCCACTGCTCCGCCTACTGTAATTCACTGTAATGCAATTGTTTTAGTATATATACTTGTGCACTGTTATTAAAGTTGTGCTAGCTAGCCATCCCAGATCTTGTCCGTGCAGGTTGTCCTGTTCCTGTCCTTTATGCTGTATTAAACCTGCAAACTCCTACTACCTCGAATCTTGACTCTTATTTATTGAGCTATCTGTTATTCATATATTCATTCAAAAATAGAGGTATTATTTATTTATTTACCACAACCCTCTACGGGCAAAGTGCGTAAGAGAAATCAGCCACACCCTAGTTCCGATCTGGACCGAGATAATAAATGCCTCACTTGCACAAGGGACCCTACCTGACTGCCTAAAAACAGGTCAGGTTGTGCCTATCATCAAAAAACCGACAGCGGATGCACCAGACCCGAACAACTATCGACCAGTGACCAACATACCTTTACTGGCCAAACTTATTGAGAAATGCGTACAGGGCCAACTGAGTCAACACATCGCTAAGTTCTCATTACTAGATGATTGCCAATCGGGATTCAGAGCTGGGCATAGTACTGAAACTGCGATCCTGCATATTGTAGATGACGCCTTACAAGCCCTAGACAGAAATCAAGCATGCCTACTGATTCTCCTAGACCTGTCTTCGGCATTTGACACGGTAAATCATGAAATGCTGATGACCAGGCTACAAGACAGGATGGGTTTGTCTGGAAATGTGCTGAAATGGTTTAAATCTTTCCTGCAGAATAGGACTCAATGTTTCCTGGTCAACCAAGCAATCTCTTCCCCACGCCCTACTGCTGTCGGGGTCCCACAAGGTTCAACGTTATCCCCAGATCTATTTAACTTGTATGTTGAACCTCTCACGGAGATCCTTCGGAAATCACAGATACCATATCACATGTATGCAGATGACACGCAAATATACATAAAAATCGCCTCCCTTGATGACATTGACCTAATGAACAAGACACTAAAGAGAGCTCTACAATGGTTAACCACGAACCATCTGAAACTAAATGCCCATAAAACAGAATTCCTGCTAATTTCACCGACAAGGAACCAACCCGAGGTAAAGGAATGGACGAAACTGGTGACTGCGCTGAACTGCACCCCGACCCTAGTTAATTCCGCTAAATCACTAGGAATTACGTTAGATGAGAACCTTGACATGAAAGACCACATTAACTCAATGGCCAAGAGCGCCCGTTTCCACCTGAACTATTTAAGAAAACTGAAACCGTTCATCTCAGAGGCAGACCTAAAACTGGCTGTACAATCCTTAGTTATTTCAAGGATCGAATACGGTTGCACCACGTTAGCGGGTCTACCGAAAACATCCACAGCACCACTAAAAGCCTGTCTCAATGCAGCGGCAAGACTGATCACGGGATCGAAGAAATTCGATCACATATCTCCTCACCTGAAAACACTAAACTGGCTACCTTATGAGGCCAGAATTCAAATGAAGATGGCTTGTATTACCCACAGAGCAGTTCACTACAACACGCCGAGATACCTTGCCAAGAAAATTAAGCTATCAGGAGGCAAGAGACCAACTAGAAGCGCTAAAGAGCTGCTATTGATGCCAGCCTTTTTCCGTAAGAAAAAGACCTATGACCGAGCGTTCTCAGGAGCCGCCCCCAGAGTCTGGAATTCAATACCTCCTAACATCAGGAAGATTCAAAATACAGTAACATTCAAACGTGAACTGAAGAGCCACATGATGAGCAAATACCTTTCATAGAGAAGCTTACTGATCACTGATGTGAACATCTACGCCAAAGAAGGATGGCCTTCGGCTAGAATATCTTGAAGATCAATTATCTGACAATTGACTGATTTCATGTTTAAACCTTGGCCATACCCTTTACTACTACCTCACAGCTATGTGATCTGATAACTGTAACTCACAGACAATACTATATATCCTCTACCTCACTTTGTTTTATTGCCTAGGATCCTGGATACATGCCAACCTTTTTCAATTCTTAATGCTAATTACACATGTTATTTGCACTGTTATGCTTTATAACCCTACCTCACCGAGCTTGGCCATATGCCTATGACTCAAGCTAAACTTATTCACCTCCTAATACTAATTGCATAGGCTGAAGAACACTTACATATAATCACCCTTATAGCCTATCGCCTTCTACTTTATATATGTCTGTTGCTTACAATTGCTATTATAATGTCTGTAATCTATCTTACATGTGAAGCGCTCTGATACCCACGGGTCTTGTCCGCGCTATAAATAAAATAAAATAAAATTGTTCTAGGAAATGTGATTATATGATTATATGTTTTGTATATATGTATATGTGGGCACATCTTTGATTGAAATATAAATGAATTCCACATGGATAAAGCCCATTCAGGGCTTGATGGAAAGGCAAGAATTATGGAAAGGGCGCCTGGTCGAAAAGCCCATCCAGGGCGATATTTATTGTAACGTAAATTTGTGATATCACATGGTACGTGTACGATTAAGCGGTATGAAATACAATTTTGTGTTCGCCAGTCATGAAAATAATGTGGAAATATTTTGCAGCATTGTATGAATTGACCATGTTAAGATGGCCCTTATACTTTCCATTGAAATGTCCTTTCTTTGTGTTAATCATCACGTGGGAATGGAAAATAATAAAAAATGGCCGCCTCAGACGCGCAATTTACCATCGATAAAGGCAACACGCCGAAACGCGTCTGGTCGCTGTGGGTTTGTAATAAAGCTTTGAACCCGCTCCTGCGAGTGCTTCCTCTTTTCTTCGAAGAACGAGACAAGTGAGAGCTGTAATATATATATATATATATATATATATATATATATATATATATATATATATATATATATATATATATATATATATATGTTACCCAGTAGCGATCAGGGAGGGAAAACAGGAGGGGTTCCAAAATTCTAAATTCACATGCATTTTCCGAAGACTTCTTTGAGAAGGCTTACTGCAAAAATGATTGAAAGGATTTACACCAATTTTGGCAGGAATCTAGATCTTGGTACGCAGATTGTGCCTTTTAAAATTTGGTGCAAATCCATTCTGTTGTTTTTGAGAAAATATTGTTTAAGAAATTGTGTATATCTGGACAGTTAGGTCCGCAAGCTCCTCTTGAGACTCTCAAGGGATCACACATTTAAAAGTAGAGCATTCTGATTGACTTAGGGAGCTTTCTCTCTTGAGCCATCTTGCTCCTGCAGATGCATGACTCCAGCGGGAGCGAGTGGTCTGAATGGCTGCCAGCAACCTAGAGAAAAATGTTGATGGCAGCCATTACAAGACTGTGGGATTTAGTCCCCTGTCATTAACTTTAAAAATAAATATTTTAAGGGGGTAGGGATACCCTGTCTCACTAGGCCTATGGGGGACCCAGAGGGACCCCCACTCCCAGGGGCCCATACCCAAAAAATTGAATTTAGCAAAGGAAAAATAACTGTAATGGCAGCCCAGGGCCCATGCGTTTTAGTTAAGAGGAGGTGGGGGTGGCAATTCCCCAAGCTGTTTTCAGCTCTGGGGAGAACCAAACTCTGAGGCCCAATGCCTTTCATAAGGGGGAGGCACGTGTCCCCCTTCCTGGGCCTGTTTAGGACCTAGGTACCCCACCACCAAAACCCAATTCATTATTATGGGGAGGGGGGTGCATGGCCACCCTCCCCGAGTTGTATTCAGCCCAGTATCTGAACAATATGATAAACAATTTTACAGGAGGGGTCTCCCAACATTTAAGATTTAAGCAGCCTGAATGAGAGCTGATTCAGTATCAAGAGAAATACTATTGAAGTAATCGGTTAGAAAGAGAAAACAAGACCCACATTCATGTTAATATTCTCCGCACACAGTGCAGTCTTCAAGATTAGCAATAAGAGATGGGAAGTGGTGCAGGTGAAAGAGGGCTTTATCAGTCTGTTTATGAAGAACCACTGTTTGCTTACACTAGATCAAGCATCTTAAATGGAGATAGTGACATCTCATCCCACATCAAATCAAACTGACATTAAAATTAGAGGAACCACAACATGTTAACTTTATATTTACTGTAACAACGTCATCAAAGGGGTCGTGGTTAATCAACAAAACAGTGAATGGACTAGCACAGCCGAGTAATCCAAAAGTGTAATACTTGTTTGGTTTGTAGCGTGCTGCTGAGGTATCGCTGTCTGTTCCTAACAGCGTGGGTATCCAAGATTATTACAAAGCAACTCCAATGTTTGGGTTTGCTCCTCGGTGCACAGCTGTGGGAAAACCCGTAGGCTTTTTTTTTTTTCCTTTCCATTCATAAAGTGAAGACAAAATAAGTTGTATTCAAAAAGCAGGGTTGCTTTTTATTTTTATTTCAAATCATTTTTTCCATGATCAAGAAATGTCTCATACATTCGTTGTACAAATTGTCCAGTACATTCTCACGAGGGTTTAAATCACCATAATATTTGTTCCCAATGCATTTCAGGCGGTCATTACACCCTTCATCAGGGGATAATTCTAAAAGTAAAGAAAGTATGTGTCGTGGTTAATCTACCAATAAGGGGTACCTTATCAAACTCAAGCATAATGGCAATTATAACACACAAAGCTGTTGTTTATGTACTGAAATGCTCCTGTGCTTTACTTTACTTGGGCAAAACAAAGAGGAAATTAAAAACACGTATCACAAAATATAAAATTCTAATTTTTAGAAATTGTACCAGAGAAAACATACATGGACAGGAGCAAAAAACTGCTACAATAGGAATCATTTTGCATAAAGTCTCTAGATGCCATGCAGCTACAACCAGTTGAAAATGTCTTGTTATTTATAAATAAGTTAGTATCTGGTCATGTTACATGTATACATAAAAATTGAGTGCCACTACATTACACATCTATTAATACCAAATGGTATACATGATACCTTTAGAAACAGCCTACTTTCAACAGTGTGTGATTGAACAAGGTCAGACATCTAAAAGCTTGGTTCCCTTCATGCACCTGTGTCCAAGTCTCAGAAGGTACTTGATTAAAAGTGCTTAAAAAAACATGACGGGTGTACTTGCTTGCCTATTTTAGTCCATATTAAATTCAGACCATTTCAAATGCAGAATTAACATCCAAGAACCACACTCCTAGAGTGCCTGTACATACCTTTGTAAATGAAATAATATAAAACAAATGTATGATGCACTGTGTAAGAACTAGCACAAAACCCTGATTGCTCAAATTGAATTAGATTATTAGTTAATGCCTAATCCTCCAAGGCTTCCTCAACAACCTTGAAAGATAATTTTGCTGAAACATCAATGAGAGAAATGAATTTATGAGGATGAATTATGTTACCTTTCTTAAAATTAGATCTAATTGATGACACCTTTCAGTTCCTTGATATTCATCTTCAGCAGGCTACTTTGTTGTCATGAGTTACAAAAAACCCAGACCAAATTTTGGAAATCATTTTTTATAACCTACCTTAGATGGTAAAAATGCATAAGGATTGCATTGCACAGATGTATGAACACTAAACACAAAGGGTGCAACTCACAATCAAACTTTGAAATTTAGAACAGGATGTAAATTTGTAGGAGAAAACATACTTAATTGGATATTTCAAAAACAAGCCAGACTATACTGGGAGAGGTTCCTTCAGAAAATCAAGAAGGCAATGTAGGTGGAATACAACATAGAGATGCAGGTTTAAAAATCAGCGAAGAAGAAGAGCAGAATGAGGTGCAAGTTGAGATGCAAGCGGAGGAACAGATTCAAGCTGCTCAGGGGGCAGATATAGAGAACGTGTACCCCTCGATAGGTACGTTGTTTATGGTTCTCACTACCTTTACCTGAGAAATGGAAGACAGTTTTGAGATATCAGAGTCTTACCAGAATGATATCAGGTCGGTGTGTGAAGTTGTGGAAAATAAGATCAATGATTTGACTGGGAGAACACTTGCACTTGAAGCAGAAGTGAGAGATTTAAAGAAAGAAGTCAAGGATAACAGGAAAGAGATCCAGGAGCTTAGGGTCAGAGTGAGGGTGCAGGAAGATAGAGTTGAAAGGTTGGAGAACTACCAAAGGAGAAATAATTTAAAAATCTTAAAACTTCCTGATAGTAAGGAGGTAGGAGATATTAAAGGATTTGTGACTCAGATGTTAAAAAATTAACTCCAGTTGGAGGAAACAGTGGAGGAAATAGCCCAGGACATTCAGAAAATACATAGAGACCCTACAAACCAAATTAAACCCAGGAGAATTCTATTGAATTTTCTTACATACACCTTCAAAGAGAAGATTTTGGCCTAGGCCTTCGAAGAAAAAATGCTCGAAGTTGATGGTGTAAAGGTCGAAGTAAGATCTGACTTGTCCGTGGTAATGTCTAATAGAAAAATTTAGAGCAGAGTAAAAGAATGGAGGCATTAATGAAGTTAGGTGCTTCAGTTCAATTAAAGTTCCTGGCTTTTCTAAAAGTAATGTTAAATAATAAGATGCACTCTTTCCGTTTCGTTGAAGAAGTGGATACATTTATTGAGCAGGTGGAAGGAGGGAAAGAGTGAGGAAAAAGTAGGGGAATGGAGGGTTAGTTTTTGTCTGCTTTAGAGCTTTTCTATAAAACAAAAAAAAACAATAAAGTGATGTAATGGTTCTTTCTTTTAGCAACAGGGAGCACTGATAGGGCTTATTTCCATGGGAAGATGTTTAGGGGTTTCCAGGGGAGAGTGGGTGAGTGTAGCTCTTTGCTTAGGGAGGGGGGGAAGGAATAGGGGGAAAAGCATAAAAAAATACCTTTCATATCTTGGTTTCACAAGTTTATTTGCACAGGGTTGGCACAGGGTGAAGGGGTTGTGTGTGGAGTTTTAGATGACTGGGAATAGTAGTAAGCAGTTGAACCTTTTGTCATGGTATGTGAATGGGCATCAGGTGAGGGGTAGGAGAGATAAAATAATGCAGATTTTGAAGGATTGTGAGGCTCAAAGTATTATCTTACAAGAGACACATCTGGCGGAAGTAGAGAGTAGAAAGATCTTTAAGGCACAGAAGTGGTTGGCACATGCATTGTATACGAGGCAGACAGCAATTACTAAGGGTGTAGCAATATTTGTAAAGCACAATATGGAAGGGAGTGTCTTAAGTACTTCAGGGAGATGGTTAATTGTCAAGGCAAAGATCTACAGGAAGAATATTATATTGGTTGCTTATTATGGTCCCAATCAGGATGATACTGATCCCTTACAGGAACTAGTAAATGAACTGTTGGGGTTCACCGGCCAGATTATTATGGCAGGGGACTTCAATACAGTCTTAAATCATACGCTAGATAGATCTTCAAACAGTAGAATGGTAGCCAGCCCCAAGATGTCGGATGGAGTAGGTCTAATGATGTCGCAATGAGGCTTGTGTGATGAATGGAGATGTGAGGCTGGTTTAAAAAAAAAAAGGCTTTACGTATTATAATAAAAAAATATAAGCATAAGTCTTGAATAGATTATTTCTTGGTAGATCATGCAATAAAGGATGAGGTGAAACATATTGGAGTACACCTCTCCGATCATTCAGCCATCCCGTTATGTGTGAGACTAGAGGAGGGAACGATCAGTTCAAGATGGAGGCTGAATCGCACGATCTTGTGTGAGTCAGAGACGATTGAGATCTTAAAGGGGGAAACCAGGGAGTTGTTTGAGAAAAATCAGTGTTGGGCTAACAAAGGAATTGTCTGGGATGCCAATGAGGCCTTCTTAAGGGGTAGGTTAGGCACTTTAGCGGCAGGAAAAAGACAAATATATTATTAAAAAAATCTCAGATTTAGAACAACAGATTCAAAAATTAGAAGCAGTTATAATAAATGCAAGAATTCAGGAAAGTTGTGAGAAGGAGAGGGAGGAAATAATACATTTAAAAGTATGTCTGTCAGGGGTTTTAAGAGACAGAGTTAAGTAAAAAGTGGGAAGCTAGCAAGTTGGCACATTTATGGGATGGGCTGTAGCAAGCTACTTGTCAAGAAGGCAAAAAGTGAACACTTTAGAAACCAAGCAATGGGAGAAACCTGGCACAGAATTAGAAGAGCTTTAAAAATTCCATACTTAAGTTGGTCAGCCATGATCTGAGATGCGTCAGGCTCTCCAATGTGGTCCAAGGATCTTCTGGCTCTACCACTTGAAGAGGCAGGTATTTTAAGGTGGAAGCAGTTGTTTCCGGATGGACACCAAGTTCCTTGGGCTTGGTGCGAGCAGGAGTTGGGTTTGAGCCTTTCAAGATTTAAATATCTTCAGATCCAGAGTTGGCATAGGGCGTCCAGTGAAGAAATAGGTGGTTCAATGAACTGGAGGAAAAACTGTTGTCTAGTTCCGTGTTTAAAAAGAGAAATTGCGCTTTGGTACTAGCTGATACGTGAAACGGAGGACGGTGCTTTTACGTTACCTGACGGCGATGGAAGATAAATGGCAAGTCTATGCTATATAAAATAGTCAAACATGCATATCTCAGGAGGAACCATTTCTTTACCACGCACAGGGCATATTGGTCCCCACGAAGGCTTTCGAAATTTGGGTCAGAAGGAGTGGTGGTGTGTCCTAAGTGCAGCAGCCCAAATGAAGATGACCTTCACATGTTTGTACGCTGTATCAAGATTCAAGCCTTTTGGGAGGCTGTGAGTAAATGCCTGTTATATCTTGAAAGTGCAGATCAAGGTAAACACTGAATTAATAATATTTGGAAGATTAGATCTGCAGTGTAATGTTACTATGAACGGTGCAAAGTTAGTATTTTATGCTATACTCTTGGCTCGCAGAGAGATTTGTAAATTATGGGTATCTCCTGTCTCACCAACGGAGTGTGACTGGCTTCAATCGTTGGAATATATTGCTAAAATGGATACTTTGGATCAGATGAGAAAGGGATATGAATTGTGGACTACCGTTCTGTCTTGGTGTGGATGACGGTTTGGGAATTGTTCTTTAAAAAAGTCCAATAATTAATGTCTTTAACCTGCTTTGGCCGGTTTTTAGTCCCCCTTGTGTAAGCAGGAGGATTTGTCCAATGTATATGAGGCATGAAACCCTTGGTTGCTTAATTTAGAAGTAGGGTGAAAAAAAGGCAAATGATATAAAAAAATACAAGCCAGATAGTTCTTTGGAATTTATTTTTATTATTTTCTGCAACTTACATTCAAATGTGACATTCAGGTCTGGGAGAGCACATGCTATATCTTCTGGACCTCATTAGCAGGACACGAATCAGCTTTTGAATCACAGCATGGCATCGTCCCTCAACTAACCTAGCCATCTGAGTGTGGCATAAAGTATGTATTTTCCTCATATGAATGCAGTTGGACCCTTTTTAAAGAACAATAGGACCAGTTATGGTGAAAGAGTAAAGATGTAGTGCTGAAAGCCTGTGGCGGTACTCTTGTAATTGCAATCTGATCCTTTTACAACCGAATTAATCAAGATGGAGCAGAGAGTGCCATTTTTTGGGGTGATCTTAGATTGGAAATGTACGATTTATTCTGTTTCTTCCCTCTCGCTTGCTGCATTGTTTGTCTCTCGTCTTCCCTGAATCCTTACTTTCAAACAAGGGTATTCTTAAGGAGCAGGGTACCCACCCAACTTAAGAAAGACAATTTCATATGGCTAAAACAAAAAAATAAATATCAAACTAATTTAGAAAAAGAGGGAATATTTGAATCGGGTAAAAGACATCAAAATGATCGGTATCAGATATTAAGGACCAGAGATATGAATTTTTTCAAGTTTTTATGAAAAACATGCCTAGAAAATGTAAAGCACCAATGTAAAATCTGATTCCACAATTAAACAAGACCTATGTGTAATTTCAGACCATCAATGATGGAGCAGAAGTCATGTACACAGAAGGGGTCATTCCATACAAAGAATTTACAAAGGACTATTTGTTGGAATGCAAAGGTTTCCAGCTGGATAAGGTGCAACACTGAAGCAAGCAAAGTTCCCTCAAAGTCCTATATGTTGTCAAGTTAGGTCCCAGTGAAGCCACTGGTTTTAGTATGAAAGTTATGAGCAAGGCAAAAGTCATTTTCGTAGCTGATGAGGTCTTTTGGCTGTTAGGATACATTTGCCACCTTGCCCAGGTCTAAGTATTACCCTTTGGATTTAGTCGCTTCTTTAGTTTTCAAAATCCACCAGAGGGACAATGATAGAAACTGTAGCTGGGCAGGGTTCCATAGGGCCGGATACCTGTACCGCACTATCCAGCTGAACAAGTTTTCAGTACAACAGAAGTCTACAAGTAGGACAATCCTAGTTTTTGTTGCCCACCAAGAGCACACCCTCTCTGGCAAAGCTACAGCACCTGGTTCTGGTCCTTGGGAGGTGAAAACAATTATAGAGTTCCACTTTTCTAAACTGCTGGGAAAGTTACTCCTGGTCCCTCCTATAGCCCAGAGGTGCTCAAGGTAGTAGTCTAGTCACCAGATCTCTCTCTAGCCAGAGCTTCAGCGGGATCCAGTAGAAAGTGACATTTGGGACATTTTGAAGTCCATCTGCATTCCCATCCCCCACCTGTAGGAGCTTGAGCTTCCTCTAGCCATTCTCCAGCTCAGATTAGGTACTCTTCCTTCTGCTGGAGTCCAAGCTTGTTTTCCCTAGAAGTTGCTATCAAAAAAGAAGACTCAATACAAGTCATCATAAAAATACTGAAATTGTAAATATATGCAGTTTGTAGTGAAAATTCCGGCGGTTTAGGATTGCCTATTTAACTGATAATTTAAAAATTTCAAGAAATCCTAATGGTATCCTGCTGCCATGTAACGTACAAAAGTGTATGCAACTTAGAGACATGAAAGCTTCAAATGCGGGTACTACAACTAGGATCATAGTGTGTAAAAAAGTGTGACTAAATAGATGGCCATATTTCCTGTTGGTGACAATATTGCACGACTGGTATGTAAACATCTACTCATTCTAAATAAATAAATATATACATAAATAAATAAACCCACAGATAATGAGAAAACTAATTATGAGCATATCTATATAAAATATTAATTTCATATCACCTATAGTAACACATGTAAACATAGTAATCCTGTAAACTGATATCCCTTGACTAGTGTAAACTATCACTCTAACCTTCTACATTCATAAATATGTAAACATATAAATATATAAATATTTCAGTATAAAGGATATGTAAAAACCCATCATATGATATAGTTGAGTTACGTTGCTTTTATACTAGTTGTTTTCATACCAATTCCGCATATCTAATGAAGCAATGTTGTCTACAAGAAATTGTACAGTTCCTCCTCATTGTTCAATCCAATAGGAGTATGGGTATTTAGTTCTAAAATGAACTTGGCTTCCAACTGTCTGAGGACTTTTTCTCTATTGCCTCCACTCCTCATTGGTGGTACTGCTGCTATGACATAGTACTTCAGGTCTTCCAGTCTATTCCCATGTACCGCCTTAAAGTGTATATATATATTCACTGAAAAAACCATAGGTTTCACACCAGTTATAGTTAGGAATTAGCATTTAAAAAACCTATTAAATTCACTGAAAAAACCATAGGTTTCACACCAGTTATAGTTAGCTGGAAGTTTTACTCGCATAAAACCATTGAAATTCCCACGTTATAGTTAGTTGGACTCACTATAACTTGCGCGTGCAATGCACTGCTGATGACGTCACATATTACATCACTCATGACATGGTCAGTGACATCACTCATGACATCACTGATGACACCATCCAGTGAATGTGTGTCTTTCTGAAAAATAAATATTAGTGAGTAATGTTTAAATATTTAAATATATGTATTATTGTTTCACTTTCTGTATAAGTGGCTGCATGGGTTGGTGAGTAGGTACATGTGTATGTATATGGGTTATTAGATGTTTTTCTTAGTATCAGTATGAGTGTTTGTATGGTTTGGTGGGGGTATTACTTAGCACATAGATGCATGAATGACTGACTCTCTTTGTATGTGTTTTCAAGACAGCATATGTGCAGGACTGTATGGGTGGATGAGTGTGTATATGTGTGTGTTAGTGAGTGAATGACTGTCTCACTAGTGTCTTTATCAGTAACTACATATGTTTTAATCTAGTATATGTGAATATTGATGTATATAAGTGAGTATATGTGAGAGTAGGGGATTTTAAGAGTTCCTGTTTAAATTAGTATGTGCTTCTATAAGTGATTATTTAAGAGAGTAAGTATGTGTAAGTTTCCTTAGAAGTAAAGTGGTAGTGTGTGTATAACTGTATATGCAAATAAATGGATGTTCAATAGTTTATTTGCATGTGTGAGTATGTGTGTGAGTAACTTTTGGATGCCTGTCGGTGTGTAACAGGATGTATAGGTGTATCACTACATATGATGAGTAAGTATATGTATGAGTGACTATATAGAACTGTTGGTGAATTAGTGCATGTGTATATAGATGGTGGAATTATTGAATTGGTTGTTGTAAGTGGTATGGGTATCTCCATTTTTTGAAAATTTGAGTTTCTATTTTTGAATATGTGTTTCAAGGGTTACATTACAGTGAAAGGAGGTCTGTCACTCTGTCACAAGGATGGTGTCATGAGTGATGTCATGAGTGATGTCACTGACCATGTCATGAGTGATGTAATATGTGACGTCATCAGCAGTGCATTGCACGCGCAAGTTATAGTGAGTCCAACTAACTATAACGTGGGAATTTCAATGGTTTTATGCGAGTAAAACTTCCAGCTAACTATAACTGGTGTGAAACCTATGGTTTTTTCAGTGAATTTAATAGGTTTTTTAAATGCTAATTCCTAACTATAACTGGTGTGAAACCTATGGTTTTTTCAGTGAATTTCAATGGTTTTTTAATAGCAAATCTCTATAGGTATGAAAAGTAATATTTTTATACCAAATTTTATATTGTATAATTATGTAATAGTTTTTTTTTTGTTTTTTTTGCCCCGGAGCGCTCACGGGTAAGCGCAGTGTTACGGCGCGCCCCGGGGCGCGTACCGGTGAGCGCCCGGTTCGCGCTATTGCCGCGAATGATAACAACATCGTGATGTATCGCGTAGCCGCGTGATGCGTCATATCACGCACTGCGTAAGCGCTCCCGGAAGCACACAAGCGCATACGATCGCGCAACGTCCCGACGCGCTTACGCTACGTGCCCCGGGGCGCGCCCCGGGGCGTGACTACGGGCGCGCCCCGGGGCGCGTAGCGTAAGCGCGTCGGGTCATGTGATCTGAAAATAAGACTTTTCATTGGTGCAGATCAGTTTTGGTTTCCAAATGATGAAACCTGGATCATGTGACTTGAAAATAATACTTTTCATTGGTCCAGAACACTTTTGTTTTCCAAATCATGAAAGCCCCCACCTTTTTTTCTTATTCTGACTTTGTCCTTTGACTGAGGAAGACCTGTTTGGAGATCTGTCTCTAATATTTTCTACTTTAAAATGGCTACAGTAGCAGCAGCAGCTGGAGCATCTGCACCACCACCACCACCAAGAGGACCACCACAACATCACATTGGTGGTCAAGAAGAAGAAGAGGAGGAGGAGGATGAGGAGGGGAGAAGGACATACCTCCCAGAAGACAATACCCCATATAGGCCAAAGGAGCACATAATATGGGAGTATGGGAGTTTTTTTCCATTCCAGAGGGCAAAAAGAAAGTCAATGCACCAAAGGTGACTTGCCTAATCTGTGGCATGGAACTTTCAAGGGGGAACCCTAATAGGAAATATTCATTTGGTAATTACACCATGATTTGCCATATGGAGCGGAAGCATCCCAACAACTATGCTAGGGCAGAGGTCCGAGAAATGGCCAGGAACCCTTCTCGATCTTCACCAAGCACCTCCCAAAGAAAGCAACCCACTCCATCGGATCCAGAGGCAAGAGAGACAATGTCTGTAATTCAACCCAAGTTAGGTGATTTTAAAATCGTGTGCAAATTTTGTGGGAAGACACTTTGCTATGGTGAGCAAAGTCTAAAACTTATCCTCTGTGCTGGTGATAACCACAAGTGCCCGGAAAACACCTAATTTTTTCCTGGTTTTTTTTTTTGCTCCAGTTGAGCCATTTACAATTCCCTGTTTTTTGTTTCTCCCCATCAAAAATACAAAAAAAAATATAAAACTGTTCAGAAAAGCCAAAAAAAGTAAAAAATGTTCAAAAAAACAATAAAAAAATATAAACCAACAAAAAGAATAAAAAAACAGTTCTTTTTAGAACTACATTTAATTTATAAAAATAAACCTATATTTTTAAAGAATCTCTGTCAATCTTTTTTCCTTAGGGTACGCGCACCGGGGCGCGCACCTTAAAAAAATAAAAAAAAATAATGAAGGAGTTAGCATGAGGGAAGAACACAGAGAGAGTAATGTTAAGAGAAAGAGAGCTAGAGGGAGCAACACAGAGGAATTGTTTATTACATAGTAAAAAAAGAGAAGGTGTAATAGGGTGAAAGTGAGAAAAGTAAAATGAATAAGGGAGCGAAAGAAGGGAACAGAGAGGAAGAAGACTAAAGTAGAGGTAGTGGGAGAATGTGAGTGGGTGTTGAAAGAAAAAGAAAGGACAGTAAAAAATGGGGAATGAAGGGTAGTGACGGAACCGGGATAAATGAACAACGGTGAGGGAGGGTGAGAAAAGAGCAGTGAGTGTAAGTAAAGAGGGGTGAAAGAGGGTGAAAAAATTGAATTAGGATAAGACATGGGGAGTGACAGAGGGAAAGGACAGAGAGAGTAAAGGAAACAGTGCCTGAAAAGGTCTGAGAGAAACAGCAAAGAAAGCTAAGTAAGGCAGTGTGGGTGACTTATAGGGAGTCAGTGGGTGTAGGTGGGGGTGTGGGTGTGTAAGGTGTGTGTGTGGGTGTGTGGGGTGTTTCGGTGTGGGTGGAGGTGTGGGTGTGTGAGATATGTGTGGGGGTGTGTGGGTGTGGGGGTATGTGTGTGGGATGTGTGTGTGTGTGTGTGTGTGGGATGTGTGTGTGTGTGTGTGTGTGTGTGAGGAGTGTGTGGGTGTGTGTGTGTGTGTGTGAGGTGTGTGTGTGGTGTGTGTGAGGTGTATGTCAGAGGTATGTGTATGTGTTGGGGGGATGAGGTGTGTGTGTAGGAGTAAAGTAAATAATTAAGAAAAAGAGAATGAGTGAGGGAGCAAAGGAAGGGAACAGAGGGTAAGTGAACTAAAGAATGGGGACTGAAAGAAGTTGAATGTGAGAGGGGAAATAGGGAAAGGGGAGTAAACATGGAGAATAAGAATAAGTGACATAAGCAGAGTAAAGAAACAGGAGTGAGGTTGGTTGAGAAATTATTAGTGAGGTTAAAGCAAAGGGTGATGACAAACTACATTTTTTTAGTCACACTTACCATATAATAAATGTAACTTTTATTACATTTTTTTACTACACTTTGTATCTGTGAAAGAGAGAAGAAAAAATAAGTTATAATTAGTAAAATATCTATTTTAAAATAAAAGATACAAATGAAGAGGTTAAAAAAAATAACAGTGTATTTAGAAATAAAGTAAGAGTGAAGGACACAGAAAGAGAAATAAAGTAAGGTAGAAGGACAAAAAGAGAGAAAAAGAAATAGAAGGAGAGCAAATTACTAAGAGTAAGGCATATAGATTCACTGACAGAGAGGAAGAGAAGAACAGAGAAATGAACTGAAGGTAAGAAAGATACTAAAAGAATGTGAGTTAGCAAAACTAAATCAGGAAACAGTAGTAAGCAAAAAGATAATGACTGAGACGGAAAAGAGTCTAATTAAGGATGCATTTGGAAGAATGAGGAATGGAAGATAACTGAGAGTAAGTGAAGAACAGTCATAGAGTGAAGGGATGAAGGGAGAGAGGATAATATAGAAGGATTGAGGGAAAAGGAGTGAGGAAGTTAGTAGACAGACAGACTAAGAGAAAAACTGAGTGAAGTGGAGTACAATGAGTGAGGAAAGGAAATGAGTAAGGGAGCAAAAAAAGGAAAGAGAGGAGAAGAGGACTAAAAAGTGGTACTGAGAGAAAATGATTCGGTGATGAAAGTAAAGAGAAGGACACTGAAAGATAGGAAATGAGGGATAGTAATGGAACCAGAGTAAAAGAAATGGGATGAAGAACGATGAGAGAGGAGCAGTGAAGTTGTTGTAAGAGAAATAATAGAAGGTAGATAAACACAAGTGAACATAACACAAGGAGAGTGAGGGACTGAGGACATTGAGGTAGTGAACGGAAAATAGAGAGAAGAGGTCAAAAGAAAGGAGCAAACAAAGATAAGCGAGGGAGAGTGCGACAATACTGCTGAGTGAGTAAAGAGGAATTACTAAAAGAGCAAAGGAGGAAAAGACGGAAAAGGGAAGTAAAGCAGAGAGACTGGAAGCTGAATAGTTATGCAAGGGAGAGAGGGGATGCAGACAGTTGAAATGAGAATGAGGGGTTGTGAAAGAAGTGGAGTAAAGGAACGGGGGTGAAAAAGAGTGAGAGAAAGACATTATAAGTGAGTAAAAAGAGCTGAAAGAGGGTGGAAAAAGGAAAGTGAGTGTGAGACAATGGGAATACAATTTAAATTACAGAATACAAACTATAGAATAACTTGTACAACATGTTACATAGTTTATTTTTGCTGTTCTCAGAATATATTGAATTTCACTTAAAACAGTGAGTTCAAACTACTCATCACATGACAGCGGGAAAAAAAAACACAATCTAAGAGATTGTGTTTTAAAAAAAACCTTAGAAACTTAAAAATCACAAATGTACACTAATCCTTCATTCACTTACTTTTCCTTTAGGCCAAATTGTATATCAGGAAGGTCCTTTTCGTTGGAAAGTACTCTGCTGTTCATTAAAAAATCCATTTAATCGACATTCTAGAAGAAAAGCTCCAAAAACATCTGAAATATTTTCATTATTTTCATATACTCCTTTTTTTCAGTCATGACTCTTTGCTCATTCCTTTACTTTTCCTTAAGGCCAAATAGTGTCAGATGTATGAGTATATTTTCAAATTAATTAAAAGAAACTGTGAATTTACCGTTTTTCTGATGTTCTGAAAGAAAGGCTCATACAACATATTCACAATATTTAAATATTCATAAAACCATCTCTGACTCACTCATGTTCATCATTTTGTATAATACTGATATCACTTACTATGAGATCCACTTACAGTACCTATATGACAAGTCAATTTTTTATATTATCTTGATCACTTTTACTCAGAATATAATTTTAAACAGCAAACTAACCTTTATTAACTGCTCCCGTCTTCATAGGCCAATTACCTTTACTTAAATTTTGGTTCTAAAAACACTAGGTATGAATTTTTTAAGTCAAAAGGCAAACGTTGTTTGAACGTCAAATGAGTATCATTACAGTGGGTCCAACCTTTACGACTTTTTAAATAGCATGTGTAATGCCCTGATGTTGTTGAAGGACCGTCATGATAAATAATAGCTAGAGTTGCAAAGGTTCTTCCTGAAATTGATAACTGAGAAGCCACAACATTTTTAATAGAAGTTGACAATTTACTTCCATCAGGTATACATCGCTGGAACATTAAAATCACATATTTACCATAAGTTTGTAAAAATAATGTGGACAGCATTGCAGACTTACATTGGGTACACACCATATTGTGATCAGCTGCTTTAACTAGATTATTAAAAGACACTGATTTGCAGTCTGGTAAAGTCAAATATATAAATCTTTCAGTGTCTATTGTAGTACTACTTGATAAACTACAGTTGTCGCAGTCATGCTGCCATTGATAAGAAAGGCTAAAACGATTTTTTATATCTACACCTTCATCTTCCAAAACATCAAACATATACATTAAAAATTCCTGACAATCCTGCTGAATATTCTGTGAAAATTGATTTTGACCAGAACATATGTCTAGAAGATTTCGAATTTCTGAAACACTTTCTATTTTTGCTCTATCACTGCTACATTTCTCAAACACAGAATTAAATAAACAGCAGAATGTTTGATCCCGATTTTCAACAATCTGTTCTTGTAAATTTTGAAGAAAAAAAACAACATTAACCACTACATTAGCATAGCAGTTGACACCAGAACTGTTTTCAAACTCAAATCCAACAACATCTTCACAGAATCCTTTTTCTTTCTGCTTACAATTACAGTTTCATCTACTTTTTGTCTTTTTGCTACTACCTCACTGCAATTATTCTCATTTCTTCTTTTTCGGCTTACCACACGTTTTTCAAACAGAGGATATTGAGGCAAATGTGGAGCATACTCTCTTCTTAACCTATTGTATTCTTTAACACAATCTAGATGAGCACAAATCTTTGTTTCATCACACTCAATCAAGTACAATCCTGATAAAGTTCTGACTCGTGATAATGCCACATATGCCATACTCTCTTTAAACAAGGAACTTCCAATGTTCACCAAAGCGCTATCTACACTTAAACCTTGAGATTTATGGATTGTCACCGCATATGCCAAACAAACAGGAAACTGTTTTCGGCGAACATATAAGTCTTTCACAAGCAAAAATCTAGCTGAACAACGACAAATTTGTTCTATTTCGTCAATGCCATCAAATTTAACTTTTAAAATTTCAATTCCATCTCTATTTTTGTAATTCACAAAACCAACAACATGACCCATTGCTCCATTTACCGGACCTCTTTCAACATTTAAATTCCTTCTCAAAATGATACGACAATTTAAACACACAGTCAGAGTTTTTTAAAACCAGCAGTTTTAGATATAGTCTTCTCTAATGAATCCAATTTTGATTTCAAATTTTCAGACAAAATAATTGTTGCTCCCATATGCTCTATTTTATCTATAGCTTCCAGTTTCACTATCTCTTCATTTTCTAACTTTAACATTTTGTTGTTGAACAAGGAATATTCTTTCAGAGTTGGCATCAAACATATCCCAGATTTCTTCTCGTTAATTTTCTTAAAAATATTTTCTGGAAGGATGTTTTCATTTGGGTACAAATTTGAAATTAATCGTCCATGTAAAGCTTCTTTCCCATGCTGACTTACTTTTCCGATTCTTACAGCGTGTAGAATATTTTTATAATCTTCATCCTTTGCCTGCCGCATATTTTGGAGTAGTTCTGCATATTTGAAATTTAACCATATATTAACGTTTCCAATGCTTCCTAGGCACTTCCTGGTATCTTCATGCGTGACCGTTTTAAACACTGGTTGTCCTTTCACTGGAGTCAACTGCAGTAGATCTCCAAAAACAATAATGTGTTTCCCTCCAAATAACACATCATACTCTGTTCTAAGAATTTCTTGCATTCTCAAATGCACAAAAGCAGGCATTAGATTTGAGACCATGCTTACTTCATCAATGATAAGAAGTTTCATTTTCTTCAGGACTCTGGAAACTTCGGAACACGCATCTCCAGATAGCTTGTGGTATTGCAATTTGTTATCATGCTCCACTGGCAGCATCAGTAAACGATGTAAAGTAATCCCTTTAATATTATGTGCTACCAGCCCAGTTGGAGCGGTAACAACACAAGACAGCGGTGATTCAGTCCTTTTCTGCAGATAAGTTGCAATTGCTTTAATCAGAAAACGTTTTCCAGTTCCCGCTTCTCCACTCACGTACAGTTGAACAGGCTTAAATGATATACATGAGCACTCTTTTTTCTCATGACTGAATCCATGTTCAACCTGTTCTGAGACTTCGTCATATATCTGTTTCTGCTCAAGGTTTAGTTGTTTCACCAAATCTTCTAAGTTAACTACATCATCTTGAGCTTGTTCCATAGCTCTTTCCACCTCATCCATGGCAGTGGCAGCTTCATTTTGGATAATTGGTCCTACTAGTGGATCCTGACTCAATGAAGCAGAACTCTGACTGTTTTGAGAACTGTCTCTAGCAATCTCTACAGCAATTGTGGCTTCTTGCTCTATTTCTTCGTTCAACATTTGCAGATAATTTGGAAAAACAGGATATTCTATGGTATCCTTGGTTGCATTAAAAGAATCTTCGTAACAGAGAAAATCTCCAAGTAGTTCCTCTTCTGTACGCCATGGCTTAAAGAGTTGCAAAAGAGCTAAATAGTAAAATTCCCTTTTCTCTGGATTTTCGCAACTCATTTTTCGATGATTAATCAAATTGCCTTTTCTCTGCTTCACTAGACATCCTTCACACCCAATGATAGCATATATTCCATTGTTGATATCTTCTCTAATGGTCCTCTTATAAATATAGTTTTGCAGAACTTCATACAAACAACTGTTCTCAAGATGACTACTTCTATTTGGATAGTATGTATCCAACATGTTTGTCTTCAAAATATCTGTACTGTTTGGGTCTTTCTCCGCCAAATACTCAATTTCTTGTACAGATTTCAAAACTCGGTTTCGTGTTGCAGCAAGACCTAGACTCACCCAAATAATTGTTCTAGACTTGGCGTAGAGACTTGCTGATGATAACCGATCAGAACATTCATATGCTCCAATTTCTCGATGCGACAACATCTTCAAACTGAAACTGTATAATTTCTTGCTTATACTCCTTTCATGTGAAATGTCCTCCCTCATTTCCTTCAGTTCTGTCTTTTCTTTTTTTGTGAAGAAAGAAGTCACATATCGAGCCACAGCAATAGAGTTGTCAGCAACAAACTGAATATCCATGTTAGCATTCCACATGGACAAAATCACTGGGTTGTAGTCGTTGATGTACTTGGACTCTTCGTTTCTTTTTAAATTGTATGTATTTTTTGGTGATTTCCTCGTCACAGTATGTCGCAGAGAAGACATCAAATTATTTACTCTTCCTTTAGAAATCACTGGTCGTGGAAACCTGAAACAACATTTGTTTCTGAATGTTTGACGACAGTACTTTCCACAACGATGGGATTGAAGCGTAAAACTTGTTGCCTTAAACTGTTTTCTTCGGTAGTTTTCGGGACAGCACATGTTGAATACTCTTCAATGAACCTCATCACTGTCTCATCCGAATCTGTTCCAAATTTGGGTGCATCTTTAATCCACAACAACATATGTATGTGAGGAGCACCTCTCGCTTGATACTCCTTTCTCCAAAAGAAATCGAAAACCTCTCCAAGGGGAGGATTTTTTTGTTGGTAATAAAAGACATCATAGCTTCAAATCTATGATTGAAATATCTGCAAACATTCACTGGATCCAAAGAACACAGTACTCTAGCAGTTTTGAATTCTATATTTTGTATATTTGCATTTGCCTCTCGTAGAAATTGAAGTAAGTCGTCCCATGCATACTCGGCACAACTTAGAGTGAGGAACCATGTAGGAGTTCCTAGGTTTCTCAGCATACATTTCAATTCCCCATGACGACGGTACCAATACTCATTTGTACCACTCTGACATGCCATGAGATTGATTAAATGAGATTCCAAAATATTATTATCTTGCAGATTCACTTTCTCCATAAAGTCCCTTGCCGAAACATTTTGCAGATGTGCTCCACTTTTCAGTATATGGTTTACTGCATAAGAAAGCCCAGACAAGTCACTTTCATACAGTAGATGAAACAAATAGGGAATGCATTGACGAAACCTTGGATCTTCAGCATATAATCTTACAGTTCAATATTCAGATACAGGAATTTGAAGTGGTCGATCGTCATATCGTCCACCTCGACCTGTTGGAAATAAATGTGGAAAACAACGAGCTTCCAAACTTTTTTCCCATACACTAATGGGACTTCCTTTTGCTGCTTTCATTTGAAACAAGTCAATTGCATTCCCCATCACTTCTTTGGAATGCAAAGGATGAACAGTATAATGTTCATATATTTCTTCACTTCTAGACACATCAACTTTTTCAATTTGGCCAGCTGAACAATCACTGTCTTCATCTGCAGCTGTTTCCTCTGCTTCAACACATACATGTTTGTAGTACTCATTGTTTTTGACCAAATACAACGTTGCCTTTTTGACTTTCCTAACATCCACTAAATCCTGCCAGATTTTCTTACTCTTTGTCGGAACCCCATTAACTAGAATAACCAGAGGTTCCTCTTCCACTTTCTCTACACCAATGGTATCAAAATTTTTCTTGAAATCTAGAGGCAAATAAACAACTCTTCCCTTTAATCCTATCTGTAAATCTGAAGGAGGCAATTTCCCTATCTTATGCTCCATGCGAACAATAGCCTGAAAAGGATGGACACATTGAATCAAAATAGACTCATATGTATTTAAATCCATCAATTCAGGAGGAATGTCTACTAACTCCAGATTATTATGAACAGCTCTAGCAGGCATTCTGTTTTGATTTAATTTATCATAACAATATTTACAAATACGCTGATCAGAACTCAAATCAAAACAATTCTCCACCCACAAATAAGTTGCAAAATCCTTCCACTCATAATTATTTATCTTTTCACTTTTTACGTATAAATCAACTAATCTAGTTTGATGCTTATAATGAGTTCGTCGACAACACACACAAGTAAAATTCGGCCTTTCACTTGATTTCACCTTAAACCTGGTAATTTCCTGGTCAAACTTTTCTGTACTTGAAATCTGTACATTGTCTTTCACATTACCTTGAGTTTCTGTGTCAATTTCTACACTGTCCTCTTTTTCACCAAAATAACAAATCTCAATTTCTTCACAAATCTTCTTCACATCTAATTCAGTTCCATGCAAAAGAGCACTGTTTAATTGTTTAAGCTTAAGTGCTGGACTTTTTGCATAATACAACATTCTCACTAATTTCCTCATTTTGGTATGATGCACTGCTAACATCCTAAAATGATGAAAAACACTCTGACAGACTTTTCTAGAAAGACAAGCCAGTGAATGCCCTTGCAAACCTGTGTTTTCTCTCACTCTGCAAGGATCTAAGACTTGCAACAACTTCATTTTCTGTTTTAGACTTTTCTTACTATATGTACGTAAGAAATTACAAAACAAATCAATTGATTCCTGTCGCACAATACAAATACGACTACACTTCCAAGTGTACACTGGACCCTTAGTACATCTCCCTAAAACTTCATCAGTTAACACCTCTTCTGGTTCTCTAGGCACAAGTTTCTCTTTTTCAATCGGACAACCGTCTTTCACCTCATATGCTCGACCACTGGTGTCAACTGCATGCACTAAATCATTCTCCTGGAAGTAACTCTCCTCATTAAAAAATGGCTCACAACTTGAACTGTGCATCCATTCTCCTGAAAAAACTTTACAAAAATTAGTCCGATTAATTACTGTTTTCCATCTACTGTTTGATTACAAAACATCAATTGTCTTGTTAAGTGTCCTAATTCTATTGATTATTAAAATAAATAATTTTTTCTTAACTTCAAAAGCCTGATCAACAATCTTCTCTACACTTTTCTTTTTCTTATAAAAAGCAGCTCTCTGTTTACCTTTCCTAATGTTTTTTTTATCACATTTAAAACCACCCTATTGCAAAACATTCGTTTACGAATGTCTCTAAACTGATTCTGCCTTCTATTCCTATACATATTATTCTCTCCTGCTCCAGTATCCAGTTGTAAGATTTTTTGAGGGCCTCTCCTTCCTTTTCAAATTTGCTCTCTCCTTTTTTTCTACATTCTGTCCAACATTTTTTTTTATCTACATATGTTCCGTAAGAAAGACTTAGTTGTCTTACCAGGAGCTTTTTTCCTGTTTTTTGAAGTATTTGTTGTAGAGGAGTGCTGTAATTCCGTTGCTGTTTTTGATTTTTTCCGCTTATCATCTTTCCTTTTCCTTTGCCCTGAGGGCATATTTCCTTACTCTTGAAATCTTGATTTCAATCTGTGTTAAAGAAAAAATAGCACATTATAGACCACTATTACCAAACAACAAAGCAATGACAAAAAGAAAACGGTCTATTTAGGGTTGCAGATCAGGTGAGGATTCTCCAGGGGTGCAGAAGAGGTGAGACCTGTATTGAAGAGTGTAGTGGAAGAGAGGTCTGTCCACAGGTACAAAGAAGGTGAGACCTGTGTCTAAGAGTGCAGTAGGGGATAGGCTTCATGAAGTCTAGTCAAATGCACTCTTACACACAGGCTTCACCACCTATGCTTCCCAGGAAAGGCCTCTCTCCCACTACAGTATTGAACATAGGCCTCACCTCCTCTGTACCTCTGGACATGCCTCACCTCATCTGCACAATCTACTTCCTAATCTGACATAACACAGGTGACATCATTGTTAAAAGTTGAAATATATTTATGTAATCATGCACACACTATTTATTCCTTCTCAAAAATCTAAAAGTCATTGATTTGCCCCAAAATCGTTTTTTAAATAACATTTTAGACACACAGTGCAGGTCCTATGTAGAAGCATTCAGTGTCCATGAGTACAATGAAGAGGACTGACCTCCTCTGACCCTTGGACAAGCCTAACCTCATCTGTGTCCTCTGGACAGGCCTCAATGTATTGAGTATAATTGATGGTAACTGGGTGCAGATGAGGTGACGCATGTCCAAGGGTGTAAATAAGCTTAGGCCTGTCTAAGCATGCAGATTAGTTGAAGTCTTTTCAGGGTTGCAGATGAGGTGAGGATTGTCTAGGGGTGCAGAAGAGGTATGGCCTGTATTGAAGAGTGTAGTGGAAGAGAGGTCTGTCCACGGGTACAAAGAAGGTGGGACCTGTGTCTAAGAGTGCAGTGGGGGATAGGCTTCATGAACTCTAGTCCACTGCACTCTTAGACACAGGCCTCACCACCTACGCTCTCCAGGAAAAGCCTCTCTCCCACTACAGTCTTGAACACAGGCCTCACCTCCTCTGTCCCTCTGGACATGCCTCACCTCATCTGCACAATCTACTTCCTAATCTGAGGCAACACAGGTGACATTATTGTGAAAGGATGAAATATATGTATTTAATCATGCAGACACTATTTATTCCTTCTCAAAAATCTAAAGGTCATTGATTTGCACCAAAATCATTTTTTAAATAACATTTTAGACACACAGTGCAGGTGCTATGTACAAGAATTCAGTGTCCATGAGTACAGTGGAGAGGACTGACCTCCTCTCACCCTTGGACAAGCCTTACCTCATCTCTGTCCTCTGGACAGGCCTCAATGTATTGAGTATAATTGATGGTAACTGGGTGCAGATGAGGTGACGCATGTCCAAGGGTGTAAATAAGCTGAGGCCTGTCTAAGGATGCAGATTAGTTGAAGTCTATTCAGGGTTGCAGATGAGGTGAGGATTGTCTAGGGGTGCAGAAGAGGTGAGGCCTGTATTGAAGAGTGTAGTGGAAGAGAGGTCTGTCCACGGGTACAAAGAAGGTGAGATCTGTGTCTAAGAGTGCAGAGGGGGATAGGCTTCATGAAGCCTAGTCCACTGCACTCTTAGACACAGGCCTCACCACCACGCTCCCCAGGAAAGACCTCTCTCCCACTACAGTCTTGAACACAGGCCTCACCTCTTCTGTCCCTCTGGACATGCCTCACCTCATCTGCACAATCTACTTCCTAATCTAAGGTAACACAGGTGACATTATTGTGAAAGGTTGAAATATATTTCTTTTATCATGCAGAAACAATGTATTCCTTCTCAAAAATCTAAAAGTCATTTATTTTCCCCAAAATCGTTTTTCACATCACATTTAAGAAACACAGCACAGGTCCTATGTACAAGCATTCCATGTCACTACTGAAATTCAACCATTCTAAAAAAACATGACACAAACCAACAGCAAAGAAACTCAATGTGCTTCCTACTCTGAGTTAACACAAGTAACATCATTGTGAAAGGGTCAAATTTATTTCTTTAAGCATGCAGACACTATTTATTCCTTCTCAAAAATGTAAAACCAATTCATTTTCCTCAAAATCGTTTTTGACATCACATTTAAGAAACACAGCACAGGTCCTATGTACAAGCATTCCATGTCACTACTAAAACTTCACAATTTTACAAAATACAATTCCTCTATGCAAAGAAACTCAATGTGCTTCCTACACTGAGTTAACACAGGTAACATCATTGTGAAAGGGTCAAATTTATTTCTTTAAGCATGCACACATTATGTATTCCTTCTAAAAAATGTAAAAGCCATTCATTTTCCCCAAAATAGTTTTTGACATCATATTTAAGAAACACAGCACAGGTCCTATGTACAAGCATTCCATGTCACTACTGAAAATTCACAATTTTACAAAATACAATTCCTCTATGCAAAGAAACTCAATGTGCTTCCTACACTGAGTTAACACAGGTAACATCATTGTGAAAGGGTCAAATGTATTTCTTTAAGCATGCACACATTTTTTATTCCTTCTAAAAAATGTAAAAGCCATTCTTTTTCCCCAAAATCGTTTTTGACATCACATTTAAGAAACACAGCACAGGTCCTATGTACAAGCATTCCATGTCACTACTGAAACTTCACAATTTTACAAAATACAATTCCTCTATGCAGTACAAACTTTTTACCAAGCATTATCAAAAAGCATGACACAAAGCAACATTAAAAACCACAATTTGCTTCCAAATATTCTCCATACAGTATACAACTCTCTATCTATATTACATGAATAATTACTCACCTTTACAAATGCTTTAGGAGATTGAGAACAGTGTCAGACACACACACCAATATTTCTTTAGCAGAGCAAAAGGTATGTACTCCAGCCACTGCAACCATGAATGGCACAGAGAACCTCTAAATCTACACACATATTCCTCATGGTAACCAATCAAAACTCTTCCCTCTCTATTTTCAAATCAACACCCTTCCCCCCGTCAGCCCTTTCTACCTGTTACCATAGCAACTCCCTCCTCACTCAGCTCTCAGGTTTAAAAGTTTATTCTACAATGTTGCAATTGAACTTAGCAAGGATCTTTGACCTCTCAATACCCCAGCTTATCCAGTGCAATGTTTTTTTAAATGACTTTTTCTTAACCATTCAAATTGCTTCTTTCACAAAACAGAACCATGCACCCTAACTTTCAGTTTTCAACTATCTGAATCCACCAATCATTGCTTGTGATTCAACAGCACTGAAACTCCACTTTTTTTTTTTAAACTCCTACTGTTCCAACTGCCATTTCATTCCCACACTTCATCTGACTGCACCAGAACCTCCTCTTACCATGTATTCTGTCTGGATTATTGGACATAGCTACATTCACTGGGCTCAAAGGTATGCAGCTATCAGAAATTTTCACAACCTTGATTTACCAAATGTGCACATAAAGTGGATTGGCCAAAGAGGATTGAGATGTCATCAATTGATACCATTGGTGAAAACATTTCACCATCTGCCACACCCTGACCTTATAATTTTGCACTGTGGTGGAAATGACCTAGGCACTTTGACTGGGGTAGGTCTGGAAATGGCTTTAAAGGACACCTTTGGGCAATTGATGACACTTTTTCCACAAACTGCCTTGGTATATTCCAATATATGCCAAAGACAGAAATGGAAGTGGTCCAACCAATTTTGTCCACAATTTGAGAAAGCACGGAAACATGTGAATAAATCTGTTTCTGCTTACATGAGAGACTATGGAATGGGTTCAATATACAACAACAACTTGCGTTACAACATGCAAGATATCTACAGAGGAGATGGTGTGCACTTCTCAGATGAGGGGAATAGAATATTCCTCCTGAATTTAAGACTGTGCATTGGAACCTACTTGTAGGTACCTAAATCAGCCACACAACTCAAAAGCTCTTTTCAGGGCTATCCTACCTCTGATCACTCCAAATGATTATCTTTTTATAATTTTTTTCACTATTTTTCACCAAAGTACGCTCCCCGGTACGCTTCCCGGTGCGCGTACCGGGTGCTCACCCCGCAAAAAATTATTATTTTTTTTTTTGGCCTTTATGGGCCTCCTAAGCCCCCCTCAGAAAACCTAGGGGGTCAGGGGATGTCTACCGTGCCCCCTTTTACCCATTCCCAACGTTGTTTGTCCTCCATCTTCTGTCTCAATTCTTCCGAAACACAAGATGGAGGACTTCCGTAGCGCTGCCGGGGCGTTCACCGGTAAGTGCTCCCAAAAAATTTAAAAGTTAATTTACATAAAAACCTCTCTAGAGAAGTTCACCAAATATAGAATAGGCAATACTACATACCAGTCCCTACCATTTTCCCAAATTTGGTGGATTTCATTGAGCCATTTGGCCTGTAGCCCTGTCTAAATATCCTGAGATAAATTACATGACAAAAACACATCTGAAGTGTTAGAATCTACAACCAATTAAAATGTTACTTTCATTTTCCACTATTATTTCCTGACATTTGATTGGTTATGTACATGAATATATATAAAAAAAGAGAGGGAAACACAGCCATTTTGACTACTACTTCCTGAAGTACGTTTGAAAAGGATTTTCACTGACAACTTCAACTGCTTTCACAAAGGTAAGTTGTTATTTTGGAAAGTGAAGTATGTTGTGCACTTTAAGTTAATTTGGGAAAACATTTTCTGATAGTTATATACTATTCTTCTGTAATAGTTATAGATTGAGATAGGCTTCTCTGTTATAGTTATGGATTGAGTTAGACTTCTCTTGTATAATTATGAATTTACTTAGGCTTTATCACATACACTTTTTTATATTTCTACTTCCAGCCTGATACCATACACTGCCCAAAGATAACTTCACTGTTAAAAAATCAAAACTACCTGTCTGAACTTAAACCCAACAGTGCCCTATCTCTACAGATATATTTATTTTTTATGCAATTTACAGCAAGTAAATGGAAGGAGAAGCAAATATTTCTTTCGAAATAGTTATGGAAAACAACCCTGAAGAAAATATTGCTGAGAATGATGACTTTGACTTTATGGATGACTCTCTGGACCATGAATTACTTGAGTGTGTGGAAGCAATAGAATCACAGAATGAAAATGATGACATTCCAGACAATATATTGTTAGAAGTTTTATTACATTTTGAAAAAGAATCAGAAAAATAAATGTGTATTTAATAATCAAAAATTGTTCAAGACATTATTCATTTTTATATGTAATTCATGAAGTAGTACCAAAATGATTATAATATAAAGTGAGACTTATAGTATACTGTGCAACTTTTTTGTGTTACATAGTAATTTTGCTCATAGTTACTTACTTTCTCCCACTTTATTATCTCCAATGTGTATTTGACATCTCTTTTTCATCTCCTGCCTCCATGTTGTTTCTGCTTTCCTGACAGACTATAGTATAGATTCCATATACCACAATAACTTCTGTAACAACATGCATATTATCTACAGAGGAGACAGTCTACATTGAATTTAAAACTCTGCATTGGTACCTACATGCTGGTACTTATATCACCCACACAACACAACAACTCTATGCACAGCTACCCTACCTCTAAGCACTTTCAATTATTATTTTCCTGTTTCACTTGGTTTCCCCCGTGGTACGCTCCCTGGTACGCTCCCCGGTGCGCGTACCTGGCGCTCCCCCCGCGAAAATCAAAAAAATGTTTTAAAAAATGTTTGTCCCGCAGAGCCCTTTTATGGCCCCCACATCAAACCTAAGGGGTCAAGGGGAGTCTACTCTGCCCCCTTATGGTCATTTCCCCCTTTGTTTTTGCCACCTCTTGTGTCTCGATCCTACCGAGACACAAGATGGCGGCCGCTCCGGACTGTTTGGAATGTTGACAGACACCCAAGCTTTCCGCGCGCGAACTCGCTTTACGCGCTGGTACGCTCCCCGGTGCGCGTACCGGGGCACGCTTATAGATATATATATTTTGTTGAACCTAAATTACTCAAAATCCTCTGGAGCACATATCTTGAGACATAGCAAAGGCACATCGGGCTACCAGTCCCTACAATTTTGCCAAGTTTGGTGAAAATCCATTCAGCCGTTCGCGCTAAAAGTGAGTCCAACCGCCCTATGGAAATTAACATGGGGAAAAACACGTTTTGGGACCCCCTTTTATCGCAGACCCCGATTGACGAATCCCCCCCAAACTTTCAAGGAAGATTCCTCAACCGGCGCCAAAGTTATTCCCAATAGAATGTTGCGATTTCCCTATGGAAAACAATCCTAACTATAACTACCCACTGGCGACCGCCAGTAGGTAATATATATATATATATATATTTTTTATATATATATATATTTTTATATATATATATATATATATATACCACAAAGAATCCAGTCAAAGTGGAGGCTGTCTTTAAGGGAGGTCCGTATTCAGGGTACCGGAGACCCTGTAATATTATAAGCAATACCTTCTTAGTCCTGATGAAGGCCAGACCGGCCGAAATGCATTCGCCTTCTTTTGGAAATAAAGAGTGTTGTCCTCGTATCCCCGCTGTGGCTTCTGCTTCTTTCTTTGAGAAGAGTTGCTTGTTCTATATATATATATATATATATATATATATATATATATATATATTACCTACTGGCGGTCGCCAGTAGGTATATATAGTTAGGATTTTTTCTCTATGGGATTTTTGAAAATTCTATGTCTAATAACTTTGGCGTTTGTGGACGGAATTGGCTGAAATTTTCAGGAAAATGGCACATTTTGTTTCTGAGCAGCCCCTAAAAATTGGGGGGGGGTTCGTCCAGGGGGGGTCGAGAAAAAAGGGGGGTCCCAAAACGTGTTTTTAACATTGAGTTTTCCATAGGGCGGTTGGCCTCACTTTTAGCCCGAACGGCTGAATGGATTTGCACGAAACTTGGCAAAATTGTAGGGACTGGTAGCCCGATGTGCCTTTTGTAGGTCTCAATATATGTGCTCCAGTGGATTTTGAGAAATTAACGTTTAAAAAAGATATATATCTGTAACAGCGGACCGGGCAGCGCCCCGGTTCGCGGACCTTACGCGTAACGGAACTTCGCGTAGCGAAGCTGATTGGCCCTCCGGTGTCTGTCAACATTCTAAACAGTCCGGAGCGGCCGCCATCTTGTCTCTCGGTAGGATTGAGAGACAAGAGGAGGCCAAAACAAAGGGGGAAATAACCATAAGGGGGCATAGTAGATCCTCCTTGACCTCTTAGGTTTGATGTGGAGGTTTTAAAAGGGCCTTACTTACTCTATTTTTTTTTTTTGTAAAAATTTCTGGTTAGCTCCCGGTCCGCGTACCGGGAAGCTAACCGGGAAGCGAACCAAAAGAAATAGAGCTTGCCAGAGTGCTAAACATTCTAGCAATTTTTTAATAACGGGGAGGTAGTTCTGAAAAGAACTTTTTTTTAAAATATTTTTGTTGTTTTATATTTTTTTTTCTTTTTTGAACATTATTTGTTTTTTTTGTATTTTTTGAACACTTATTTGTTTTTTTTGTTTTTTTTCAAAGGGAAAGAACAGAAAGAGGCATTGAAAAAGGCTCAACAGGAGCAAAAAAAAAATTTAAAACTTGCTGCGTTTGGAGCATCGGTGTTTCTCGAAAGCCAAATTAATTAATTTCAGACTCATGTTTGCGCATGAAATTAAAGTGCCACAATATAAGCATGTCAGCTTCATATGGACAAAATTTTTTTGAATATTTGGCACTGTTTCGTTGGCCTCTCCAAATGTGAGAGAGATATCAGTAGATGTTCTTGTCACCGAAGTTGGGGGGTTCTGTTGTAGTTCACGCATCTCTGCACGACTATAGTTGTTTGGATGCCACCTCTGCATATGTCGGTGCATCGTGTGATTTCCATAACTGTATTTTTTATTAGTGCCCCGGGATAACTTTTCTTGGCAGATAAGGCACGTAGCATAGCGTGCATTGACTTTTTTCTCTCCTGGTGGAATGGAAAAAAATTGCCAGATAAAGCTAACTTTGCGATGAGATACCCGGGGTAACTCTTTGACAAATCGTGGTCCCTCTTCTTCCTCTCCGTCTTGTTCTTCCTCTTCCTCCTCTGTGTCTCCAATAAACTGTGCAGATGGTCCTCTCTTCCTATGAGGAGATGGTGGTGGTGGTGGTGGGGGTGCAGAAGCTGAAGCTACTATTGAAGCCATTTTTTAATCAGAGCAAATGATCAGGTCTTCCTTTCTCAAAGTTGAAAGTCAGAGTGAGAAAAAAGGTGGGGGCTTTCATCATTTGGGAAAAAAAATAGTTCTAAACCAATGAAAAGTGTTATTTTTAGGTCACCTGACCTAGCCTTACATCATTATGAAACCAAAAGTGAAATGAACCAATGAAAAGTTTTATTAACAAGTCACATGACCTCTCACGCTCATGTTACGCGCTGCGGAACGCGCCCCGGTTAGCTTCCGGGTCGCTGCGCTTCGCGCCTCGGTCCGCGCCCCGGGGCACTTCCGGGTGCGCTAACGCGGTACGTCACAAGACGCATTACGCGGCAACGCGATACGTCGCGCTTTCGCGACGCGCCGCGGATCGCTTCCGGGGAGCTGCGTTTCGCGCCTCGGTCCGCGCCCCTGGGCACTTCCGGGTGCGCTAACGCGGTACGTCACAAGACGCATTACGCGGCAACGCGATACCGTCACGATGTTGATTTCTTACCGGTTCGCGGACCGGGTCGCGGCATTAATTTGAGCTAACGGAAAGCTTTCCGGTTCGCGGACCGGGAGCGAAACAAAAAAAATATTTAAAAAAAATTATTAATAAACATATAAAATATATTTTTGGATTTAAAGAAGAATACATTTTACAGCTATAGATATTAGCTTTTAAAAAACCAATGAAATTCACTGAAAAAAACATAGGTTATAGACCATATATAGTTAGGAATTAGCATTTACAAAACCATGAAAATTCACTGAAAAAACCATAGGTTATACACCATATATAGTTAGGAATTAGCATTTAAAAAACCTTATTTTACTCACACAAAACCAATGAAATTCCATATATAGTTAGTTGTACTAACTATATATCGCGCACCCGCAATCCACTGCTGATCATGTCACATATTACATCATTCATGACATGGTCAGTGACATCACTGATGACATCACTGATGACATCTCAAATGACATCACTGATGACATCACTGATGACATCTCAAATGACATCACTGATGACATCACTGATGACATCTCATTTGACATTACTGATCACATCACTGATGACATCATTCATGTGATAATACGATGAACCTCTTCAGACTCTAATATAACCTTAGATACACTCAGTGTAAACAGACACTCACAGACTGTCACTCATCCATGGAGTTACTTACACACCTAGTCAGTCATGCAAAGAATCAATCACACCTCCATTTTCACAACTATACATTTATACACACCTTACTTATTCAAACATATACTAAAACATATTTACTCACTTATACAATCCTGGATACAAGTTCACAATGATCCATACAGCCACTCACACATTCACTGGCTCTTATGCACAGTTATTTATATATGTCAACTCTCACATGTACTGTATTTTACATATGTACTTACTTTGACATGTAGCACTGAGACATCTATTCACTCACCAATACAGTCATGCACACAGTCAACCGCCCATACAGCTGTTTCCACATGCACTTTTGAACCCATACATCTATGCAGAGAGTCATACACCTCCCAGCCACCCATACACACTCTCAGTCTCCCATACAAATACTTGGGCAACCAATCAATAACCCATATAGTTAATCATATAGCTACTGATCAACACATGCAGCAGTTTACAGAACAACAGACATAATGATGCACAAATTAAGACAGTTTAGTCACTAACCCATGCACTCAGTGAGACACATTTAATCACTCACTCATACAGTCAGTCATGCACCTACTAAATCCTTTGTTCAGACACTTCTACATCCACTCATTCTTCAATATGTAAGACATATTTTAACTTTACAGAAACATACAGTCACTGGATGTTGTCATCAGTGATGTCATCAGTGATGTCATTTGAGATGTCATCAGTGATGTCATCAGTGATGTCATTTGAGATCACTGCAGTGATGTCATCAGTGATGTCACTGACCATGTCATGAATGATGTAATATGTGACATGATCAGCAGTGGATTGCGGGTGCGCGATATATAGTTAGTACAACTAACTATATATGGAATTTCATTGGTTTTGTGTGAGTAAAATAAGGTTTTTTAAATGCTAATTCCTAACTATATATGGTGTATAACCTATGGTTTTTTCAGTGAATTTTCATGGTTTTGTAAATGCTAATTCCTAACTATATATGGTCTATAACCTATGGTTTTTTCAGTGAATATATATATATATATATATATATTTATATATATTTATATATAAATATATATATTATATCCTAGAAGGTTTGCGGACAACACGTGGGTTTCGTTGCAGCAAGAGTTTATTTAGCCACACAGCAACGTGTTTCAGCTTACTCCTTGTTCACGCTAGGTGACAGGCATTCTTTGCACGCTTTTTATATTTTAAAATGCATTTTTACACTGCATTTTAAAATATAAAAAGTGTGCATAAAACGCCTGTCACCTAGCGTGAACAAGGCGTAAGCTGAAACGCGTTGCTGTGTGGTTAAATAAACTCTTGCTGCAACGAAACCCATGTGTTGTCCGCAAAACTTCTAGGACTAAGAAGGTATTGCTTATATATATATATATATATATATATATATATATATATATATATATATGTTCGCTCCAAAGTGCCCACCTGGCAAGTAGCACTCCGACAACAGCTATGAAGGTAAACCTTTTTATTGGGTATGGGCAGGGTCACGCTAGCTGCATCCTTGCAGCCCTGAATTGTCATCCGCCTGACGCGTTTCGAAGCAAAGGCTTCTTCCTCAGAGGCGTGGCACAGGAAGTGCGTGTGGTCCACTAACAGTTCTTTAAATTTTCCATGCCTCAAAGCTTTCTGGGAACTGTAGTGTCCATTTCAAACCCGGAATGGGTGCACAAATCACACTGCTGGATTGTAGAGAACTTGAATAGATCTCCGCCGGCGGGACCCGCCCTCAATCCCAAACTGCTGTCCCAAATCGCGACCCGGTAGGATACCGAGCTGCATGGCCCCCAGGAGTATCAGGATGGTGCTTGCTTCACGGCTGGGCGGCCGTGTAAAAATGTTCGCTCCAAAGTGCCCACCTGGCAAGTAGCACTCCGACAACAGCTATGAAGGTAAACCTTTTTATTGGGTATGGGCAGGGTCACGCTAGCTGCATCCTTGCAGCCCTGAATTGTCATCCGCCTGACGCGTTTCGAAGCAAAGGCTTCTTCCTCAGAGGCGTGGCACAGGAAGTGCGTGTGGTCCACTAACAGTTCTTTAAATTTTCCATGCCTCAAAGCTTTCTGGGAACTGTAGTGTCCATTTCAAACCCGGAATGGGTGCACAAATCACACTGCTGGATTGTAGAGAACTTGAATAGATCTCCGCCGGCGGGACCCGCCCTCAATCCCAAACTGCTGTCCCAAATCGCGACCCGGTAGGATACCGAGCTGCATGGCCCCCAGGAGTATCAGGATGGTGCTTGCTTCACGGCTGGGCGGCCGTGTAAAAATGTTCGCTCCAAAGTGCCCACCTGGCAAGTAGCACTCCGACAACAGCTATGAAGGTAAACCTTTTTATTGGGTATGGGCAGGGTCACGCTAGCTGCATCCTTGCAGCCCTGAATTGTCATCCGCCTGACGCGTTTCGAAGCAAAGGCTTCTTCCTCAGAGGCGTGGCACAGGAAGTGCGTGTGGTCCACTAACAGTTCTTTAAATTTTCCATGCCTCAAAGCTTTCTGGGAACTGTAGTGTCCATTTCAAACCCGGAATGGGTGCACAAATCACA
Organism: Lissotriton helveticus; assembly: GCF_964261635.1. NCBI lineage: Eukaryota > Metazoa > Chordata > Amphibia > Caudata > Salamandridae > Lissotriton > Lissotriton helveticus. The sequence goes on from NC_136071.1 coordinate 309,414,378, forward strand.
CTGCTGGATTGTAGAGAACTTGAATAGATCTCCGCCGGCGGGACCCGCCCTCAATCCCAAACTGCTGTCCCAAATCGCGACCCGGTAGGATACCGAGCTGCATGGCCCCCAGGAGTATCAGGATGGTGCTTGCTTCACGGCTGGGCGGCCGTGTAAAAATGTTCGCTCCAAAGTGCCCACCTGGCAAGTAGCACTCCGACAACAGCTATGAAGGTAAACCTTTTTATTGGGTATGGGCAGGGTCACGCTAGCTGCATCCTTGCAGCCCTGAATTGTCATCCGCCTGACGCGTTTCGAAGCAAAGGCTTCTTCCTCAGAGGCGTGGCACAGGAAGTGCGTGTGGTCCACTAACAGTTCTTTAAATTTTCCATGCCTCAAAGCTTTCTGGGAACTGTAGTGTCCATTTCAAACCCGGAATGGGTGCACAAATCACACTGCTGGATTGTAGAGAACTTGAATAGATCTCCGCCGGCGGGACCCGCCCTCAATCCCAAACTGCTGTCCCAAATCGCGACCCGGTAGGATACCGAGCTGCATGGCCCCCAGGAGTATCAGGATGGTGCTTGCTTCACGGCTGGGCGGCCGTGTAAAAATGTTCGCTCCAAAGTGCCCACCTGGCAAGTAGCACTCCGACAACAGCTATGAAGGTAAACCTTTTTATTGGGTATGGGCAGGGTCACGCTAGCTGCATCCTTGCAGCCCTGAATTGTCATCCGCCTGACGCGTTTCGAAGCAAAGGCTTCTTCCTCAGAGGCGTGGCACAGGAAGTGCGTATGGTCCACTAACAGTTCTTTAAATTTTCCATGCCTCAAAGCTTTCTGGGAACTGTAGTGTCCATTTCAAACCCGGAATGGGTGCACAAATCACACTGCTGGATTGTAGAGAACTTGAATAGATCTCCGCCGGCGGGACCCGCCCTCAATCCCAAACTGCTGTCCCAAATCGCGACCCGGTAGGATACCGAGCTGCATGGCCCCCAGGAGTATCAGGATGGTGCTTGCTTCACGGCTGGGCGGCCGTGTAAAAATGTTCGCTCCAAAGTGCCCACCTGGCAAGTAGCACTCCGACAACAGCTATGAAGGTAAACCTTTTTATTGGGTATGGGCAGGGTCACGCTAGCTGCATCCTTGCAGCCCTGAATTGTCATCCGCCTGACGCGTTTCGAAGCAAAGGCTTCTTCCTCAGAGGCGTGGCACAGGAAGTGCGTGTGGTCCACTAACAGTTCTTTAAATTTTCCATGCCTCAAAGCTTTCTGGGAACTGTAGTGTCCATTTCAAACCCGGAATGGGTGCACAAATCACACTGCTGGATTGTAGAGAACTTGAATAGATCTCCGCCGGCGGGACCCGCCCTCAATCCCAAACTGCTGTCCCAAATCGCGACCCGGTAGGATACCGAGCTGCATGGCCCCCAGGAGTATCAGGATGGTGCTTGCTTCACGGCTGGGCGGCCGTGTAAAAATGTTCGCTCCAAAGTGCCCACCTGGCAAGTAGCACTCCGACAACAGCTATGAAGGTAAACCTTTTTATTGGGTATGGGCAGGGTCACGCTAGCTGCATCCTTGCAGCCCTGAATTGTCATCCGCCTGACGCGTTTCGAAGCAAAGGCTTCTTCCTCAGAGGCGTGGCACAGGAAGTGCGTGTGGTCCACTAACAGTTCTTTAAATTTTCCATGCCTCAAAGCTTTCTGGGAACTGTAGTGTCCATTTCAAACCCGGAATGGGTGCACAAATCACACTGCTGGATTGTAGAGAACTTGAATAGATCTCCGCCGGCGGGACCCGCCCTCAATCCCAAACTGCTGTCCCAAATCGCGACCCGGTAGGATACCGAGCTGCATGGCCCCCAGGAGTATCAGGATGGTGCTTGCTTCACGGCTGGGCGGCCGTGTAAAAATGTTCGCTCCAAAGTGCCCACCTGGCAAGTAGCACTCCGACAACAGCTATGAAGGTAAACCTTTTTATTGGGTATGGGCAGGGTCACGCTAGCTGCATCCTTGCAGCCCTGAATTGTCATCCGCCTGACGCGTTTCGAAGCAAAGGCTTCTTCCTCAGAGGCGTGGCACAGGAAGTGCGTGTGGTCCACTAACAGTTCTTTAAATTTTCCATGCCTCAAAGCTTTCTGGGAACTGTAGTGTCCATTTCAAACCCGGAATGGGTGCACAAATCACACTGCTGGATTGTAGAGAACTTGAATAGATCTCCGCCGGCGGGACCCGCCCTCAATCCCAAACTGCTGTCCCAAATCGCGACCCGGTAGGATACCGAGCTGCATGGCCCCCAGGAGTATCAGGATGGTGCTTGCTTCACGGCTGGGCGGCCGTGTAAAAATGTTCGCTCCAAAGTGCCCCCCTGGCAAGTAGCACTCCGACAACAGCTATGAAGGTAAACCTTTTTATTGGGTATGGGCAGGGTCACGCTAGCTGCATCCTTGCAGCCCTGAATTGTCATCCGCCTGACGCGTTTCGAAGCAAAGGCTTCTTCCTCAGAGGCGTGGCACAGGAAGTGCGTGTGGTCCACTAACAGTTCTTTAAATTTTCCATGCCTCAAAGCTTTCTGGGAACTGTAGTGTCCATTTCAAACCCGGAATGGGTGCACAAATCACACTGCTGGATTGTAGAGAACTTGAATAGATCTCCGCCGGCGGGACCCGCCCTCAATCCCAAACTGCTGTCCCAAATCGCGACCCGGTAGGATACCGAGCTGCATGGCCCCCAGGAGTATCAGGATGGTGCTTGCTTCACGGCTGGGCGGCCGTGTAAAAATGTTCGCTCCAAAGTGCCCACCTGGCAAGTAGCACTCCGACAACAGCTATGAAGGTAAACCTTTTTATTGGGTATGGGCAGGGTCACGCTAGCTGCATCCTTGCAGCCCTGAATTGTCATCCGCCTGACGCGTTTCGAAGCAAAGGCTTCTTCCTCAGAGGCGTGGCACAGGAAGTGCGTGTGGTCCACTAACAGTTCTTTAAATTTTCCATGCCTCAAAGCTTTCTGGGAACTGTAGTGTCCATTTCAAACCCGGAATGGGTGCACAAATCACACTGCTGGATTGTAGAGAACTTGAATAGATCTCCGCCGGCGGGACCCGCCCTCAATCCCAAACTGCTGTCCCAAATCGCGACCCGGTAGGATACCGAGCTGCATGGCCCCCAGGAGTATCAGGATGGTGCTTGCTTCACGGCTGGGCGGCCGTGTAAAAATGTTCGCTCCAAAGTGCCCACCTGGCAAGTAGCACTCCGACAACAGCTATGAAGGTAAACCTTTTTATTGGGTATGGGCAGGGTCACGCTAGCTGCATCCTTGCAGCCCTGAATTGTCATCCGCCTGACGCGTTTCGAAGCAAAGGCTTCTTCCTCAGAGGCGTGGCACAGGAAGTGCGTGTGGTCCACTAACAGTTCTTTAAATTTTCCATGCCTCAAAGCTTTCTGGGAACTGTAGTGTCCATTTCAAACCCGGAATGGGTGCACAAATCACACTGCTGGATTGTAGAGAACTTGAATAGATCTCCGCCGGCGGGACCCGCCCTCAATCCCAAACTGCTGTCCCAAATCGCGACCCGGTAGGATACCGAGCTGCATGGCCCCCAGGAGTATCAGGATGGTGCTTGCTTCACGGCTGGGCGGCCGTGTAAAAATGTTCGCTCCAAAGTGCCCACCTGGCAAGTAGCACTCCGACAACAGCTATGAAGGTAAACCTTTTTATTGGGTATGGGCAGGGTCACGCTAGCTGCATCCTTGCAGCCCTGAATTGTCATCCGCCTGACGCGTTTCGAAGCAAAGGCTTCTTCCTCAGAGGCGTGGCACAGGAAGTGCGTGTGGTCCACTAACAGTTCTTTAAATTTTCCATGCCTCAAAGCTTTCTGGGAACTGTAGTGTCCATTTCAAACCCGGAATGGGTGCACAAATCACACTGCTGGATTGTAGAGAACTTGAATAGATCTCCGCCGGCGGGACCCGCCCTCAATCCCAAACTGCTGTCCCAAATCGCGACCCGGTAGGATACCGAGCTGCATGGCCCCCAGGAGTATCAGGATGGTGCTTGCTTTTGCTTTTGCTTTTTTGCTTCGAAACGCGTCAGGCGGATGACAATTCAGGGCTGCAAGGATGCAGCTAGCGTGACCCTGCCCATACCCAATAAAAAGGTTTACCTTCATAGCTGTTGTCGGAGTGCTACTTGCCAGGTGGGCACTTTGGAGCGAACATTTTTACACGGCCGCCCAGCCGTGAAGCAAGCACCATCCTGATACTCCTGGGGGCCATGCAGCTCGGTATCCTACCGGGTCGCGATTTGGGACAGCAGTTTGGGATTGAGGGCGGGTCCCGCCGGCGGAGATCTATTCAAGTTCTCTACAATCCAGCAGTGTGATTTGTGCACCCATTCCGGGTTTGAAATGGACACTACAGTTCCCAGAAAGCTTTGAGGCATGGAAAATTTAAAGAACTGTTAGTGGACCACACGCACTTCCTGTGCCACGCCTCTGAGGAAGAAGCCTTTGCTTCGAAACGCGTCAGGCGGATGACAATTCAGGGCTGCAAGGATGCAGCTAGCGTGACCCTGCCCATACCCAATAAAAAGGTTTACCTTCATAGCTGTTGTCGGAGTGCTACTTGCCAGGTGGGCACTTTGGAGCGAACATTTTTACACGGCCGCCCAGCCGTGAAGCAAGCACCATCCTGATACTCCTGGGGGCCATGCAGCTCGGTATCCTACCGGGTCGCGATTTGGGACAGCAGTTTGGGATTGAGGGCGGGTCCCGCCGGCGGAGATCTATTCAAGTTCTCTACAATCCAGCAGTGTGATTTGTGCACCCATTCCGGGTTTGAAATGGACACTACAGTTCCCAGAAAGCTTTGAGGCATGGAAAATTTAAAGAACTGTTAGTGGACCACACGCACTTCCTGTGCCACGCCTCTGAGGAAGAAGCCTTTGCTTCGAAACGCGTCAGGCGGATGACAATTCAGGGCTGCAAGGATGCAGCTAGCGTGACCCTGCCCATACCCAATAAAAAGGTTTACCTTCATAGCTGTTGTCGGAGTGCTACTTGCCAGGTGGGCCCTTTGGAGCGAACATTTTTACACGGCCGCCGAGCCGTGAAGCAAGCACCATCCTGATACTCCTGGGGGCCATGCAGCTCGGTATCCTACCGGGTCGCGATTTGGGACAGCAGTTTGGGATTGAGGGCGGGTCCCGCCGGCGGAGATCTATTCAAGTTCTCTACAATCCAGCAGTGTGATTTGTGCACCCATTCCGGGTTTGAAATGGACACTACAGTTCCCAGAAAGCTTTGAGGCATGGAAAATTTAAAGAACTGTTAGTGGACCACACGCACTTCCTGTGCCACGCCTCTGAGGAAGAAGCCTTTGCTTCGAAACGCGTCAGGCGGATGACAATTCAGGGCTGCAAGGATGCAGCTAGCGTGACCCTGCCCATACCCAATAAAAAGGTTTACCTTCATAGCTGTTGTCGGAGTGCTACTTGCCAGGTGGGCACTTTGGAGCGAACATTTTTACACGGCCGCCCAGCCGTGAAGCAAGCACCATCCTGATACTCCTGGGGGCCATGCAGCTCGGTATCCTACCGGGTCGCGATTTGGGACAGCAGTTTGGGATTGAGGGCGGGTCCCGCCGGCGGAGATCTATTCAAGTTCTCTACAATCCAGCAGTGTGATTTGTGCACCCATTCCGGGTTTGAAATGGACACTACAGTTCCCAGAAAGCTTTGAGGCATGGAAAATTTAAAGAACTGTTAGTGGACCACACGCACTTCCTGTGCCACGCCTCTGAGGAAGAAGCCTTTGCTTCGAAACGCGTCAGGCGGATGACAATTCAGGGCTGCAAGGATGCAGCTAGCGTGACCCTGCCCATACCCAATAAAAAGGTTTACCTTCATAGCTGTTGTCGGAGTGCTACTTGCCAGGTGGGCACTTTGGAGCGAACATTTTTACACGGCCGCCCAGCCGTGAAGCAAGCACCATCCTGATACTCCTGGGGGCCATGCAGCTCGGTATCCTACCGGGTCGCGATTTGGGACAGCAGTTTGGGATTGAGGGTGGGTCCCGCCGGCGGAGATCTATTCAAGTTCTCTACAATCCAGCAGTGTGATTTGTGCACCCATTCCGGGTTTGAAATGGACACTACAGTTCCCAGAAAGCTTTGAGGCATGGAAAATTTAAAGAACTGTTAGTGGACCACACGCACTTCCTGTGCCACGCCTCTGAGGAAGAAGCCTTTGCTTCGAAACGCGTCAGGCGGATGACAATTCAGGGCTGCAAGGATGCAGCTAGCGTGACCCTGCCCATACCCAATAAAAAGGTTTACCTTCATAGCTGTTGTCGGAGTGCTACTTGCCAGGTGGGCACTTTGGAGCGAACATTTTTACACGGCCGCCCAGCCGTGAAGCAAGCACCATCCTGATACTCCTGGGGGCCATGCAGCTCGGTATCCTACCGGGTCGCGATTTGGGACAGCAGTTTGGGATTGAGGGCGGGTCCCGCCGGCGGAGATCTATTCAAGTTCTCTACAATCCAGCAGTGTGATTTGTGCACCCATTCCGGGTTTGAAATGGACACTACAGTTCCCAGAAAGCTTTGAGGCATGGAAAATTTAAAGAACTGTTAGTGGACCACACGCACTTCCTGTGCCACGCCTCTGAGGAAGAAGCCTTTGCTTCGAAACGCGTCAGGCGGATGACAATTCAGGGCTGCAAGGATGCAGCTAGCGTGACCCTGCCCATACCCAATAAAAAGGTTTACCTTCATAGCTGTTGTCGGAGTGCTACTTGCCAGGTGGGCACTTTGGAGCGAACATTTTTACACGGCCGCCCAGCCGTGAAGCAAGCACCATCCTGATACTCCTGGGGGCCATGCAGCTCGGTATCCTACCGGGTCGCGATTTGGGACAGCAGTTTGGGATTGAGGGCGGGTCCCGCCGGCGGAGATCTATTCAAGTTCTCTACTATCCAGCAGTGTGATTTGTGCACCCATTCCGGGTTTGAAATGGACACTACAGTTCCCAGAAAGCTTTGAGGCATGGAAAATTTAAAGAACTGTTAGTGGACCACACGCACTTCCTGTGCCACGCCTCTGAGGAAGAAGCCTTTGCTTCGAAACGCGTCAGGCGGATGACAATTCAGGGCTGCAAGGATGCAGCTAGCGTGACCCTGCCCATACCCAATAAAAAGGTTTACCTTCATAGCTGTTGTCGGAGTGCTACTTGCCAGGTGGGCACTTTGGAGCGAACATTTTTACACGGCCGCCCAGCCGTGAAGCAAGCACCATCCTGATACTCCTGGGGGCCATGCAGCTCGGTATCCTACCGGGTCGCGATTTGGGACAGCAGTTTGGGATTGAGGGCGGGTCCCGCCGGCGGAGATCTATTCAAGTTCTCTACAATCCAGCAGTGTGATTTGTGCACCCATTCCGGGTTTGAAATGGACACTACAGTTCCCAGAAAGCTTTGAGGCATGGAAAATTTAAAGAACTGTTAGTGGACCACACGCACTTCCTGTGCCACGCCTCTGAGGAAGAAGCCTTTGCTTCGAAACGCGTCAGGCGGATGACAATTCAGGGCTGCAAGGATGCAGCTAGCGTGACCCTGCCCATACCCAATAAAAAGGTTTACCTTCATAGCTGTTGTCGGAGTGCTACTTGCCAGGTGGGCACTTTGGAGCGAACATATATATATATATATATATATATATATATATATATATATATATATATATATAGAACAAGCAAGTCCTCTCAAAGAAAGAAGCAGAAGCCACAGCAGGGATACGAGGACAACACTCTTTATTTCCAAAAGATGGCGAATGCATTTCGGCCGGTCTGGCCTTCATCAGCGCCTGCGGTAGATATGTTATGTTTTTATGTTATGTTATGTTTTTGAGCTTGTAAAGCACACTGCTACCCGTCCATAGGTCTCCTGGCGCTGTATAACTCTGGGGAACCCGTCCTGGCTTTCCCTGTGAGATGGTCCCTTGCTGGGAGTCCCCAAGGTGGAGCCAGGCATCCCCGGAATTGGTGGGGCCGTTGTGGAGATTAGGCAAGCTAATGCCCAGAGTTGCCGAGTGGAACCCCTGATTAGAGTAAGCACTGAAGCGAGAATTATCGAGTCCGCTAACCAAGGTCCACGACCCTGCCGCGTCGGGAATTGAACCCTGGTCGCGGGCCGACTTCTGCTCTCGGGCCTGCCACCTTTAACCAGTGAGCCACACTACTCCACAGATAGAAAGGAAGTCCTGGAAAGCTGCAGTTCTAGTGCACCCCAGCCGCACTATGATAGGTGCGAGTGTCTGCACCGCCCCTCAACACTAATTAGCTCAGATGATGATTCGTCAGGTCCGCGGGCTGCGGACTCAGAACCCCAGAATGCAACAGTGGCTCCCAGGTGAGAAATGTTCAGGGTCGGAAAGATAGCGGAAGGTAGGGTGTAACTGCATAAGTTCTTGAACCCCGCATTGCGAAAACAAAATTTGCTGCCTCGAGTCCCCATGACCCCATCAGCCATAAGTCCGAGTTGCAATAGTCGTGAGCAGGAGGACAGTGCATCCCGCCCTGGCTGAGGCAATGCCTCGCTTACCGCTTCAATTCGCTCGGACTGCCGGCGAGCCAGGAGATGTTCAAACCTTGAAGAAAGAATGATGCCGAAGCAGTAACCAGATTCTCCGGGCCATTTGTGATGGGGGGCTTCTGAAACGCGCTTCTGGGACACGCGTGACAATGTAGAACAAGCAACTCCTCTCAAAGAAAGAAGCAGAAGCCACAGCAGGGATACGAGGACAACACTCTTTATTTCCAAAAGATGGCGAATGCATTTCGGCCGGTCTGGCCTTCATCAGCGCCTGCGGTAGATAGAAAGGAAGTCCTGGAAAGCTGCAGTTCTAGTGCACCCCAGCCGCACTATGATAGGTGCGCGTGTCCGCTCCGCCCCTCAACACTAATTAGCTCAGATGATGATTCGTCAGGTCCGCGGGCTGCGGACTCAGAACCCCAGAATGCAACAGTGGCTCCCAGGTGAGAAAAGTTCGATTTGAGATGTCATCAGTGATGTCATGAGTGATGTCACTGACCATGTCATGAGTGATGTAATATGTGACGTCATCAGCAGTGCATTGCGGGCACGCAAGTTATACTTAGCTGAGCTAACTATAACGGAGGAATTTCAAAGGTTTTGTATGAGAGAAATGTTCAGCTAACTATAACGTGTGAAACCTATGTTTTTTTTCAATTAATTTGCATGTTTTTTTAAATGCTAATTCCTAACTATAACGTGTGTGAAACCTATGTTTTTTTTTAGTGAATTTCAAAGGTTTTGTAAATGATAATTTATAAATGTATTAATTATCATGTCTTTCTTTTTATACTAATTTCTTATATTTTTAACATCAATATTTATATTTATTTTATTTTTTAGATTATATTTCATATTCCTATTATAAAATATTAACAAAACTAAGTTGCAAAGTAATTTTTGGATGAATTATTGCTTGACGTCGGTTGCAAGTATAACACAGCTCCAGCAATTCGGACCGCTACGGTGGAGTTCCACGCCCCCACGTAGCACCTGTGCATCCCGCTCTCACTCCCTCGCTCCTCCAACCATGAGAATGATGGCGATTACCGGCTGGCGGCTGTAACCTCGCTGCAAAGGTTGGTTCCCTGAGGTGCCTGCTGGGTTTCTTCTTCCAAAGTGACCGAGGAGGTTTTGCAGAGACGCGGTTCTTCCGGACCACTGCGTCTTGAGATGCGAAGGCTCCGACGGATGCGGAGGCTCTGACAAATACGAGGAATTGTGGAGGCTTGGCGGCAGTGCTCTCCCCTCTGGTGTAGTCTGCTGTGGTGGCGTCTCGTTTTCCGTGTTTCAACGGACGGTTTGGCTTTGCAGCGATATCTCGAGCAGATGCGCCAGCTGGCTTAGCTCTTGAAGACACCAGCTTTTTAGTGAATTCAAGTTTTTGCCCGCGATTCAAAAGTTGTTCCGCTGTGGCTGCAGTGTGGAGAGGACTACGTGTCCCATTTTTCCTAGCGGCAAAGTTCTATCTCCGCCCTCCTGTGTAAAAAGGAAAAAAAAAATGGAAGATTGCCGGTGAGTGGTCTCTGCGGATTGGTCATCTCTAGTGGCAGGCTCTCACCTCATCTATTCCCACCTATTTTCTAACTTCAGTCTTTAATGGGCAAACTCACAGGAGTATGTGCTAAGGCGAGAGCCCGATGTCTTCAAGCTAAAGAAGAAGCTGTGGCGGCAAAATTAGTGGGTCAGGAAGATAAAGAGGAGGTTTCTTCTGTGAGTTCTGAGGAAGAGACGGAGGTGACATCTGGCAACATTTGTATTATAGAGTCACTAGCAGAGACTTTGGATAGTAATCCAGTATCTGAAATAATGCAGACGGGAGTTTCTAGACAAGACTCTGTGCAAGCTGGCATACAGCTGAAGGCGCCGGCTACTAATAAACCTCTAAAACAGTTTCCCTTGTTTGAGGCCAAAACTAATTCTTCCGCAATTAGTAGCCCCACTCTGCTCACTCCTGGTTCAGACCCCGGTCTAGCTTCAGCAATAGTTGCTACAGGTATTGCATCTTCGCAGGCTGGTGGGTTAATATCAAATACGATTGATGGTGGGTTAATACCAATATCGTCTTGCCCCTCGACGACTGTGGTCTCAAAGGTAGTGGCTGCTCCAGTAGCTACAGTTACAGTTTCAAACAACGAAGTAGGTAACTTTGGTGAATTCGGCCACTGCTTATAAGGCGTCTGGTGTAATGGAGGAAATGGATATACTTAGTCCTCTCTTATCTATGGATACTGAGACTACTCAGACTACTGGAACACTGAAGTTGTCCGTTAAAGACATGTTAAATTTGATATTAGACGAAATTCGTGAAGTCAAACAGTTCCAGAGGGCAGAGCTGGCCGGGATTCAAAATCGCCTGAACAAAATTGAGGACCTTGTATCCACACTTCCTCCTCGTCTCCAGGAAGCTGAAGGCAGAATCTCAGGTTTAGAAGACGAGATGTCCGAGGTTAAGAAGGACGTCAAAAATGTCTCTAAAACGTCCGAGGCTTTGGAAGTTAAGCTTGATGAACTGGAAAATTTCATTCGCAGATCGAACCTCAGAATAGTAGGGGTCCCGGAGAAAATTGAGGGGTCTAATATGGTCCAATGGGTCACTTCTTTTTTGCTGCATGAAGTTATTCCGGAGTTTAAAGGGGATTTGACGATCACCCGAGCCCATCGGGTGCCTGCTCAGCCATTTCCTAATTCCACTCTTCCCCGCACTATTCAGTTAAATTTTGCAGACATTCATATTAAAGAAACAATTTTGTCCAGGGCCATTAAACAAGGTCAATTCGCAGCAAACGCCACTACTAAATGTCAGATATTTTCCGACATGTCTGCGGCCGCAGCTCGCCGTAGAAAAGAGTTTGTAAAAATTCTACACCTGTTTAAAGCTAAGGGGGCCCAAGCCTCAATTGCGCAACAGTCAAAACTAAAGGTGCTGTTTAAAGGCAAATTTTACTTGTTGACAGACGTAGAGGAGGCTCAAGATCTGCTCAGCAAAATGTCGCCTGGTTAGATATTTAATACATCTCGGTGCTCTTTTTTTTATTTTCTCTCTTTTTTTTTAAATTTATCAGATCAGAGGATGGCGTCATAATGAATATGGAGGAGGGGTGGAGGGGTAGAGGGGGGTGCTCTGGAGGTTATGGGGCATTATATCAAGACACCTCTATGGTAGGGGTTAAGACTCAATGGCAGGCGTGGGTGAGGGCAGCAGGAGGATGGCCACGGGTGAAGTCTGGGGTGGGGACACGGGTGGTTGGGAGAAAAAAGGTGAAAATATGGAAGTTTTTTGCAGTAGGATTGTGTTTGGTGAAAGAGTACTTTGTAAGGATTTTTGCAGTCTATGGAAAAGTAGGCACTGTGCTATTTTCGATGTCGCAATGTTTGATACATATAAGTTGTAATATGTATTATGTCTACTAATGGGGGGCTGAAATTAATTTTGTTTAATGTGAATGGCCTCAATAATAGGAAAAAACGGCGAGCCATAGAGTCATGGATTAGGACTGAGAATCCCGCTGTTATAATGTTGCAGGAGATTCATCTTTCCGCTTCTAAAAAGGAGGATTTTCCGATGTTCAAAGCATGGGCTTTGTTTTTCGGGGTTTTTCATGCGCCATTAGTTCACAACGAGGAGTCGCTCTTTTTCTGAATAAAAACTTGGAGGCTGAAATTACTCAGACGGAACAGGACGGTCTAGGTCGCTGGTGTTGGGCTTCATGCAGTTTCAAAAATCGACAAAGGCCTATTACCATTGTCAGCTTTTACGCTCCTATAGAGGATAATTCTCAGATCTATGACGCTATGTTTCAGTCTTTGTTATTGGTGGGAGGGGATATTGTTATTGGCGGCGATTTTAATGTACTCATGAACCCTAATTTAGATTCTACCTCATCCTCCAAGAGACAGTCTAAACCCAAATCCCTTCGGACTATGTTAAATAATATGTCAATACTAGATTTATGTGATCCATGGCGCTTGAAAAATCCACGGAAAACTGATTTTACTTGCTGGTCGGGTAGGTTTAAATCATCCTCCCGTATTGATTTTTTTTGGCCTCCAGACAGCTTAATTTTTCTTCTCAGAAAATTTGTCATAATGGTTTCTCAGATCATGCGATGGTTGTTATTAATTTTGCTGTGGGAGACAATACTAAAATTCCTAAATGATGGATCTTTAATAAAGCGTATTTACAAGAGATAAACTGAGTTACGGCACTCAAATCAGAGATTACGGTTTTTATTGTTCGAAACACAGGCTCAGCTCCCATACATATTATTTGTAACCCTGGGCGAAGCACTACGCTACGCTCGCGGAGTTTGCGAAGTTTTCGTAACTTCGCACTACGCGAGCTGCACGTACCACAGTGCGATCATACGTAGTGCAGCGTAGCGTAGTGCAGCGGTCATTTTTTGCTTGTTCGCGGTCCTGAACGTCATGTTCGCGACCGCGAGCAAGCAAAATGACATCCCGGCGAGATTCTCAACGCGAGGAGGTCAGGTTTCTCATTGTGAGTGGTTGCGCATGCTCGCGACCGCTCTCAATGAGAAACTACCTGTTTGCGTTGAGAAAGCTGCCGCTCGAGTAATAATCTACTCGAGCAGCAGAAAAGTACAGCTCGCACTGTGCAAGATGCCGTTTTCAATGCTTGCACTGTGCCGGATGCTTGTTCGCACTGTGCAATCATTGAAAACGCATCTTGCACAGTGCGAACATGCTACTACGCAACTCGCGTAGTGCTACGTGAAGTTCGCGTAGTGCGAAGTGCACTTCGCGTAGCTTAGCGTAGCGCTACTTCGCGAACTACGCTAACCCTTAATTATTTGGGACTCCCTGAAGGCTTTCATTCGGGGTATTGTCATAAGCAAAGATGCGGCTGAGTGGCTTGTCGTAAAAAATATTAGGAATTCTCTGTTTCAAAAAATTCAGGATTTAACAACACAACAACACTACAATCCAACTTGCAATGCTCAGAAACAACTTAGTGAAGCTAAGCTGAAACTTAGCGCCCATTATTTTTCACACAGCGAAGAGTTTTTTGTAGACAATCTCAAAAAGTCTATGAAGAAAATAACTTTACGGGGAAATTTTTAGCCTGGCAGGTGAAAGAACAAGCTGCTACGAATATGATACATTCTTTAAAAAATCCAGCTACTCATATTGAGACATCTGATCAGGCAGAAATAAGTTCAATAATGTTCTCCCACTATCACAAAATCTATAGTACACAGTATTCCATTGACCATCACAATTTGTCTGATTTTCTGGGGAGACATGTACTTCCCAGTCTATCTTTAGACGATCAACTAATTATGTGAAGCCCATTTTCTAGGGCGGAAGTTGATTTGGTTGTAAAGGATCTTCCATTGGGTAAGGCCTGCGGCCCGATGGTTTTCCTGCAGAGTTTTTCAAGTTTTTTTTTAGTTCTTTTCATGATCTGTTTTTGTTATTATTAAACTCTATGCTCGATGGTGGGCAAGTTCCCGCATGTTTTCATGAAGGGACGGTTGTTAGTTTTTTGAAAAAGAGGAAAGATCCTAAGGACCCTAATTCATACAGACCGATCACACTATTAAATTCGGATTATAAAATCGCCACCAAATTACTGTCACTTCGTTTTAATAATATCACGGCGGATTTAATTCACCCCGATCAAAACGGGTTTATTATAGGAAGGCAATTATTCACAAATACACATTTTTTGATTAAGGCACTAGATTACTTTGAGTCACGGGGTTTTCAGGCTTTGGTTCTACTACTATATGCAGAAAAAGCTTTTGATTTGGTGGTTTGGGACACACTTTTTATTATTTTGAAATACTTTGGGATCCCACAATAAATCATTAATTTAATACAGAATCTGTACACTGGTGCCACAGCTAATATAATCATTAATAAACTTTTAGCGGGTTCAATTTTAGTTCAACGGGGAACTAGGCAAGGGTGTCTCCTGTTCTTTTTGCCTACATTATTGAACCACTTGCTGTAGCTATTCAGAATTGCGTACAGATTGTTCCCCCAGTCATTTCTATGGCCAAGATAAACTATACGCGGATGACATTATGTTATTAATTAAACCGGATCTTCGATCACAGACACAGGCTCTTCAGATTTTTGAAGAATTCGAGGCTTTGGGGGGCTATCGAATTAATAAAAAAAAGACAGAAATTCTGGTTTGTGGGGGTGTAGACCCAGTATTACATCCAGACCTGTATGGTTGTATTAACTCAAAACCTAAAAGATATTTGGGGATCTTATTTTCTCCTACAATTCAGGATTTATATACACTTAATTTTGTCCCGTTGCTTCGGAAGGTCCGCTTAATGATTGCGCGCCGGGATCCACTACCGTTATCTATTCTCGGCCGAATTGCCCTGATTAAAATGTCAATACTTCCCCTTTTCAACTTTTTATTTTCTACTATCTCAATTTTTCTGCCTGGCTCTTTTTTATCTATAGTAGAATCTATGGGCCCGATTCACAGAACTAACTTTAGACAAAATCCTAAACTTACTACTTTTGGTATTCACAGAAGTTAGGATTTTGTCTTAAGTTTGTCTTAAGACAGATTTAAGACAGACTTAAGACAGACTTAAGTTAGTATTTTGTCTTAAGTCTGTCTTAAGTCTGTCTTAAGACAAACTTAAGACAAAATCCTAACTTCTGTGAATACCGAAGGTAGTAAGTTTAGGATTTTGTCTTAAGTTAGTTCTGTGAATCGGGCCCTTTATTTTCCTCAATTGTCTGGGAAAAAAAAAACACCTAGAATCGACAAAAGGACTTTATATGAAGAAACTGAATATGGAGGCCTCTCATTACCAAATTTAAAAGAATATTATAACGCATACTTTGCGCAGTACTTAGATAGATTTAAGAATACAACTCCTGGTGTGAGCTTATTTGTAAAAAATTTCTTTGAGTTAATATGCCTACAAATTCAGATTCCATCCCTCCTTCTTGTGCTTAAATCACCTAAATTTGTTCGATACAAGACCAGGAATTGGTTTTTCAAACGACGGGATGCCATGCTTAAGAGATATTCCCTCCCCCTCTTTAATTTAACAACTTCCCTAATTGGTGTTTTTGCTTTTTTAAGGATCAAAATTGAACCCATAATTATTGTAAACTGGCGGAGCGCTGGGTTTAAAACGTTAGCCGATTTTATGGGGAATGGGTCCTGGTTAGCTGTTGATGCAATGAAACGTTTCATTCCTGGCAACTTTTTGTTAATCGGGTCCTATATTGATATCTATAAAACTCTGGCTCAACTTGACCTTAGTCATATTAGTACCCCTTCTCCGTTGGCAGAAGATCTCTTTATAAAAGCCTCAATAAAGAAACCTGGGGAATGGAAACATTGTTTGGCACAGAGTCGGGAGGAAGATTTGAGCTCTAAAGCTATACGAAAATGGCATACACTGGAAAATTTAGTGTTATCTATTGATATATGGAAAACTATTAATAATTTCAACTTTGGTTCACTACGTGGTGCCAACTGGCGTAGAATGTTATTTTTTAGCAAATGGCTTTTGTACCACACTCCTGCTATTATCGCCAAAATGTATGATAATACGTCTGCTAATTGTTTTAGATGATTTCAACATGACCCAGCCAATTGGTCTCACATTATGGCTTACTGTCCTAAAATTAAGCCTTTCTGGGATGAAGTTGTTGACTTTCTTAAAACTTATTACTGTTTGGTTTTGATCCTGATTGCAAACATTCAGATTATTTGGCAAAATTGGTTTATATTGTAATAGCTGTTGCTAGATCACTGTTATTGCAGAACTGGCGGTCATCACAGGTCCCGGTGTTTCAGGAGTGGTTTGACAAAACGAAAAGGGTCAGGAAATGCGAACAAATGTATGCAAAACGGGTTGGGGATAAAAATGTTTGAAAAGATTTGGGGACAGTATTTCGAGTAATTTCTTGCATAATATGTTATACTGGAAAGAATGAAAATGTACATCTGTGAGACTTATATTTTTTGTATCTGATTTAAGAGACTGCAAATAACTTCAATAAAAATCTTTAAAAAAAAAAAAAAACAGCTCCAGCAATTCTCTTGAGGCCCTATTCTCACAATGCTGTATCAATCCTTACACCTGCTTCAAGCATGTGCAAGGTTTTGACACAGCATAAGCTCAAAAGTCACTGAATAAAATGTTATACATTTCACTCAGTCATTTTTAGGAGGCCTTGCTGCACCCCCTTCTGCACAAGAAACGCTCTTCTGGCGCAGCGCTTTACAATGTACTACACCCTCCAGATGCGCCACATTGTTAATACCACACACCATGGCACATCTTTTGCACCACCGCTGTATCACAAAAGTGACACAACGGCTGTGTAAAAGAGGCACAAGGGGATTGTAAATCCACCCCTAACACATACAAATTCACCCAGGCACTTTCATCAGCAGCGCAAATTGAAACATAGACTTGTAACAGATTTATGTACATATGATACATTCAAGTGCTTCGGACATACTACAGTATACTATAGATAAACACCTTATAGATTTATGCTGTAGCAGTTCCTAATAGTTCTGCACTTTCACATTCTCCATACACTAGTAACATATTCATTCATTCATTTATGAACTACACATTCATTCTGACAAACTTTTACACACTAACATAGAAATATAGGGGTCGATTAGGATGGCGGACGGAAACGGGTACTGTCTGCCATGGTCGCGGAAAATTTACTCCCGGCAGCGCCGCGGAGACTCCACGGTTGCGATTAGGATATTCATGTCAAGAAACTCCGACCGCGGCGGACGGATCACATCAAACTCCGTCTGCGGTGGACGGAACACATCTAACACCGTCCGCGGCGGACAGACCAAAATGAACACCCACCGCCGCGGACGGACATGACCGCGGAAACAGACACATTTACCGCAATACCTGTGAAAACTCCGTGTCCGCAATTAGGATAATGCCGCCAGTACCACGGTACGCACAGCCATCCACGTCCGCGGCGGAAAGAATGCAACGAGAAACAGTGCATCACTGCGGAAGGCCAACACGAATAACATCCCTAACGTCAAACCAATGTCAAAAAGTGTGCCACCAGTAAATAGCAAACACACGAAAAAGGACAACCCCCCCACCTGAAACACTAACACCAATCACAAGCCACCATGACACCCCCCCAAGTACCCAATAATGCACACTAGTCAACACACCCACCTACCACCTGACTGCCAACAACCATTGAGACACGACTATAAAATGACACCCACCCACTACCACAATCCTTTGCATCACAGCATTGCTGCTAGCAAGAGGCCCTATAAGATCTACAGCACAGTCAAATTGAAGACACACAACCACCACCCTACCACACCCACCACACAAACACCCACCACACCATTCCTACACACCACACACCACACACCTGCACTCCCCAACTCACTCAACCCACACACTGAGCACCACACACCATGGCACCCAAAAAAAAAACTACATTCACGGAGACCGAGTTGAAGGTAATGGTCGATGAAATTCTCCGTGTTGAGCCCCACATATTCGGGGCCCAAGTCCAGCAGACCACCGTGGCGCAAAAGAATCACATGTGGGACAGAATCGTCAGTCGGGTGAATGCCTCAGGGACCGTGCCAAGGACAAAGCACGAAATACAGAGGCGGTGGCATGACCTGAAAACCAGGGTGAAGGGCATCCGCGTCAAAAACCATGCGAGAGCCAATCTCACTGGCGGCGGGACACCCCCGGAGCAAATACCCTACACCGATTGGGAGGAGAAGGTGCTGCTTATACTTCACCCAGAGAGCCTAGACGGACTTGAGGAAGGAGAAGAGGCTGGTAAGTACAAACCAAGCACCACGATGAGTATAACATGGTCAGCCTCACACAACTGAGCTGACACATCTCCCAGGCCCCAACCCATGCACGTCGTACACATACTCACCAAAATGTAAATGGCTACCAACATGCCCCCATGTCCACAGGGAGGGTGATGGTGGTGGGTGGGGTGTGTGAGAGACCAGCACTACAACTCCCACCAGGCCCCCATGTCCACAGGGAGGGTGGTGGTGGTGGGTGGGGTGTGTGAGAGACCAGCACAACAACTCCCACCAGGCCCCCATGTCCACAGGGAGGGTGGTGGGTGTGAGAGGTCACAACTACAACTCCGAACAGGCCCCCATGTCCACAGGGAGGGTGGTGGTGGTGGGTGGGGTGTGTGAGAGACCAGCACAACAACTCCCACCAGGCCCCCATGTCCACAGGGAGGGTTGTGGTGGTGGGTGGGGTGTGTGATAGCTCACAACTACAACTCCGAACAGGCCCCCATGTCCACAGGGAGGGTGGTGGTGGTGGGTGGGGTGTGTGAGAGACCAGCACAACAACTCCCACCAGGCCCCCATGTCCACAGGGAGGGTGGTGGTGGTGGGTGGGGTGTGTGAGAGGTCACAACTACAACTCCGAACAGGCCCCCATGTCCACAGGGAGGGTGGTGGTGGTGGGTGGGGTGTGTGAGAGGTCACAACTACAACTCCCACCAGGCCCCCATGTCCACAGGGAGGGTGGTGGTGGTGGGTGGGGTGTGTGAGAGGTCACAACTACAACTCCGAACAGGCCCCCATGTCCACAGGGAGGGTGGTGGTGGTGGGTGGGGTGTGTGAGAGGTCACAACTACAACTCCCAACAGGCCCCCATGTCCACAGGGAGGGTGGTGGTGGTGGGTGGGGTGTGTGAGAGGTCACAACTACAACTCCCAACAGGCCCCCATGTCCACAGGGAGGGTGGTGGTGGTGGGTGGGGTGTGTGAGAGACCAGCACTACAACTCCCGCCAGGCCCCCATGTCCACAGGGAGGGTGGTGGTGGTGGGTGGGGTGTGTGAGAGACCAGCACTACAACTCCCACCAGGTCCCCATGTCCACAGGGAGGGTGGTGGTGGTGGGTGGGGTGTGTGAGAGGTCACAACTACAACTCCCAACAGGCCCCCATGTCCACAGGGAGGGTGGTGGTGGTGGGTGGGGTGTGTGAGAGGTCACAACTACAACTCTGAACAGGCCCCCATGTCCACAGGGAGGGTGGTGGTGGTGGGTGGGGTGTGTGAGAGGTCACAACTACAACTCCCAACAGGCCCCCATGTCCACAGGGAGGGTGGTGGTGGTGGGTGGGGTGTGTGAGAGGTCACAACTACAACTCCCAACAGGCCCCCATGTCCACAGGGAGGGTGGTGGTGGTGGGTGGGGTGTGTGAGAGACCAGCACTACAACTCCCACCAGGCCCCCATGTCCACAGGGAGGGTGGTGGTGGTGGGTGGGGTGTGTGAGAGACCAGCACTACAACTCCCACCAGGCCCCCATGTCCACAGGGAGGGTGGTGGTGGTGGGTGGGGTGTGTGAGAGGTCACAACTCCAACTCCGAAAAGGCCCCCATGTCCACAGGGAGGGTGGTGGTGGTGGGTGGGGTGTGTGAGAGGTCACAACTACAACTCCCAACAGGCCCCCATGTCCACAGGGGGGGTGGTGGTGGTGGGTGGGGTGTGTGAGAGGTCACAACTACAACTCCCAACAGGCCCCCATGTCCACAGGGAGGGTGGTGGTGGTGGGTGGGGTGTGTGAGAGACCAGCACTACAACTCCCACCAGGCCCCCATGTCCACAGGGAGGGTGGTGGTGGTGGGTGGGGTGTGTGAGAGACCAGCACTACAACTCCCACCAGGCCCCCATGTCCACAGGGAGGGTGGTGGTGGGTGGGGTGTGTGCGACAGGACACAGAAATGTATACAAATTGATATGAACATGTAATGTCCACGTTACTGACCTGCACAATCTTGTCCCTCAGGTGATCGTAATCTGACTGGGGAAACCAGCACCCGGCCGGCAGACTCGCCTCACACCCATACCGGACTCTCTGGGGACGATGACACAGGCAGCTCCGGTGGTGAGGATGGTGCGGGCCCAAGCAGACAGCCAGGGCCATCTGGCTCACAGGGAATCCCGGCCCGACAACCGTCGCATGTGTAACACCAGCGACACCGGCCTCAGTAATCTGCAGAGTCACCACCACCAGCACCACCACCACCACCACCACCAGTACCACCACTCCTGCCTGTGCCACCCTGCCTAACCCACCGCATGACGCAGGTCCATCGGCCTGGAGTTCTGGACTTTTTGGTTCCGTCCAGAGGTGTCAGGGACAACACCCGAAGACCCCGGAGTTCAACCTGTCTTGGTACACGAATAAACAGAAACACGGGCTTCTCGATGGTGGCGTCAAAGACCAAAGGTTTATTACTGCAGGGACACAGAAGTCACAGAAACTACACATGGGCAGTATCTAGGAGCCTGTTCGATTTGTACAAAGAGGGTTGTTCCTTATATACTAAATATTGGGCTTCAGGCAAATTCTTTACATGTTACCACAGTTCTAAACATTCGTGTCTTATACAATAAATATTTGGCGTTGCACAGGAATCGTCAACAGTATCTGATGTCAAAACATTACAAATGAGGGGTTCCCACTAGTCCATCATAATCCCATGTCAATTCTTCATTCAAGACCCGGACCGCCTCATCGTAAATTTCGTTACCACCCCCTACTAAAGGCCCAGAAGGAAAGGAGCAGAGCCAGGTGTGGAAGATAGAAAGACAGGATAAGAAATGTTTGTGGGTCGTAAATGGGCACGGTTACCAGCTTCGGCCGCCTAATCACGATCAGGCCAACGAACACAAGAACCAGTATAGCAGGACTGGCCTCAGGCTGGGGAGGCAGCTCTTGCCGAGTCATGCTGCCACAGCGTTGCTGGCCTAAGGTGCACGTGTCACTTGCAAGGTGAATCGCCGGCCAAAGCCTACGTGTCCTTTAATGAAAAGAGGTCATTGCGTGTCCATTGACTATGTGAGGGCAAGGAATACAAAATGGCTTCCGTGTTCTAAGATGGATGCCATGGGTAGATCACAAATGTGTTGGTAACAGGAGTGCTCTTGCTCGTAGCATAGCGAAAACACCAGGATATACTAAATGGATCATTTGCGGTTCACCGATACCAAAATTATGTATTTACGACAATGTTACAAACACGAGTAAAATCATCACGGAACCTCAGACCCTCCTTTTGCCCTTACATAGGCAATTACTCAGTCTATATCAGAGTCAGAGTCCATTTCTATGCTCATTAGGTCAGCGACATGTCGTTGTATCATCATCCTGCCTCGTGCCTTTTCTCCTAATGCAGGTGGTTTCCTGAAACAGGTTGCAGCGCAGAGACTACACAGAGCGGGACCACACTGGATGATAAGACAGCACGAGAACAGAAATACTAGGATGACACCAATAACCATCAGAACCTTCCATCCCCACGCTGATACCAGAGTCCAAAACCACTCCATGAAGGACCAGTTTCCCTTATCTACGTGTATAGAGTCGGAAATCTTGTGTAGCTTAGAGATTGCTTCATAGACTGTTGGAGCATTATTAGGAATAAAGACACAGCAGCTCGATTGGATCATTCTGCATACCCCACCTCGATCTGCAAGTATTACGTCTAGAACCATAAGATTCTGCAACGTCATGAGACGATCCGCCTGAAGCTCAGCTGTTAAGTTACTAAGAGCACCTGCAGTTTCTGTAATAGTAGATTCAACTACCCGTGTTAGTTGGCGAAGATTTCTACTATTGGCCATAGGCCCCCAAAACGGAAGGAAACCTTTGAAGAAGTCTCCAGCTTCTTGACCAGCGGTATCTTCCTTGCTGAAGACACCTCTTGCTAATCTGGGTTTATGATAATCTGAAGAAGCAGTGTATGTCGGGGGTAACAATCGAGCAATATAACATGAACCTGAAAAGTCAGCAGGCAGCCATGTATATGCTCTGTCCTGACAAATGAAGTAGGTACCCCTAGCAGTCAGAAAGGCAGGGGAGGAGTTAGACGGAAATACGTAAGTCTCAACGCACTCACTCTTCCCTAGCTGAGCTCTCGGATTTCTCCCATTTCCTTGCAAACAGACCTGACCTCGGTGAGGCACGACCCAAACTGAAGTGGAGCTTTTACGCTTGCTTTCTCCCAAACTAAGGCGATACTCTGTAGAGTTCCAACTCAGATACACCAGTAATTCATCTCTAGGATAAGATGGAGTATTATTGACGTCTTTAATCATATCAATAATTCCCTGGACTAAAGCTTTGTTGGCTGAGTTGTATTTAGTGGACCGTGGTGGACGCGGAGGATAGGTCTCAAGGGCATATGAAAAAATGGTCTGAAAGGCCTGAAATGATCCATTATAGCTAAAAGGCAAGACTAGATAGGGAATGCCTTTATCCATAGTGTGAGGTATCAAACCACACACCCAGCAGTTTGTAGTATTAACTATCAGTTGGTGTTGATGCAAGAGCTGTACAAATGTATTATTAATAAATTCTGAGCGTCGAGCTTGTTCGTGTTCAGGAAATGAGTGAAAAGAATGCATAGAAGAAACCGTAGAAGTAGTAGGATCAAGGGGAGATACTGTAGCTATTGGCACAAAAATCAAATGTACGCCAAAGACGATTCCACCCACCAGCGTCATCAAAACAATTAAAAATGTAACTGCACATTGTATTAGAAAGCATTTGCTGTGTAGTATTCTGTACAGTCTATTTCTGCGAACATAAATTACATTTTCTCGTTGTAGCTCAGGAAGCTCCATCTTCTACGACCGTTCGCGACCACTGATGATGTGTACGTAGATGAAAATGCCTCTATCAGCCCTGGGAGTTCCCAGAACTAACAGAAAGATCGACCTTGTGTCAGACCCCTGCAGATTCAACTAGGCACACAGCCACGACCCTACGGCTACCCAGACGGCAAGGCAATTTTAAAACAAAAAGAAACAATACAAAGTATTAGCAAACTTCCTGGCTGGAGGCAATGTATAGAAAATGCAAATCTGAAAATAGGCAGTTTTCTGCTTTATTTGTCCATATCGCGAGAACGTAAGTTGTATCTCAGTTTTGCAGGAGCTGTCTGATCTGGAAACAATGTATTTTCAGCTGGCGTTGCAATGTTCACGTTCGCAGATGGCAAATGTTCTTTTGGTGCAGAAGGCAAATGTTCAGGGTTCAAAAGAGCAGTTTCAGGAGGAGAGTCAGAACTTGGTGAATCCGTGATCAGTTCTGCATCGCTGAAAGGTATGAACCTGGGGACTCGTTCCGTTTCAGAGGCACCGATTCCTTTCTTTACCCAGTTGTCGTAAGGAAGTGGCAGAGGCACACGTTTAGCATGTGTCGTGTGGATCCAATGTTTCCTTCCGGCCACACGAATAGCAGTTCTCGTTGCTAACAGGACCTGGAAAGGGCCAATAAATCTGGGCTGAAGATTTTTCGTTCTTGCAAAATTTCGGATGACCACCTGATCACCCGGTTTCAGCTGATGGCCTGGACTCTCCGGTGGCTTTGGCAATGCGTCGAAAACCTGTTGGTGAATAAGACTCAATTTAGCAGTCAAGTCGAAAAGGTAATCAATTAACATTGGGTATTCCAGCTGCTTAAATTCTTTCGGTCTAGGTACCCCCCAAACATTTGCAGGACGACCGAAAACTATTTCGTAAGGACTAAGCCCTACTCTAGAATGTACAGTTGCTCTTGTTGATAGCAAAGCCAAAGGCAATGCATCTGGCCAGGACAAACCCGTGGATGCTTGTATCTTAGCGAGTTTCAGTTTAAGGGTGCCATTGTAACCCTCGACTAAACCCGCGGACTGGGGATGATTCGCACTATGAAATTTTTGCCTAATCCCTAGGCCGGCACACACACTCTGCATAACTTTCCCTACGAACTCACTTCCGTTATCTGACCATACAATCCGTGGCATTCCGTATCGGGGGAAGTATTCTTTAAGAAGAATTTTGGCAGTGGATAAGGCAGTATTGTCCTTCAGTGGGTATGCTTCGATCCATCTGGAAAAAGCACAAACTACCACTAGGACGTATTTCAGGTTATTACAACGGTCCATGTGAATGAAGTCTAGCTGGATCACTTCAAAAGGGCAGGAAGGAGGAGCGAAGTGACCTGCAGGTGTGGGGATTCCCTTGCCAGGATTATGCATCAAGCATACCATACAATTTCTCACCACTCTCTCTGCACACTTACTAATTCCGTCATTCTTCCAGACCGGGGCCAACATCTTACAAATCCCTTTTGAACTGATGTGCGCTGTTCCATGCGCCATCGTCACTACTGCAAGCACATACGCATCAGGCAACATCCAACGCTGTTGTTCCGACAAATCAATCCAACACCCACTCGAGTCCAATTTACCCGTGCTCTCTCTCCATGCACGTTTTTCCTCCTCAGTCGCCTCTTTGTGAATTTCCTTCACGCTTTCCACTGTGTCTTCACACATTCCAGACTCAGAAATCCATCTTGCAGACGTTGCAACATACATTCTACTCATCATATTTCTAGCTGTCTGTTTTGCGATCTCATCAGCAAAAGCATTCCCACGACCAACATCATCCGTGATTGCTTTATGAGCACTGCATTTCACAATCGCAACTTCAGTCGGTAAGGTTAGAGATTCCAACAAGTCATTAACTAGCTGACCATGTTGAATCTTAGTCCCATGGGACGTAATGAAACCTCTTTCTTTCCACAAGCGGCCAAAACTATGGGCCACGCCGAACGCGTACTGACTATCTGTGAACACATTCACTCTCTTTCCCTTAGCTAAAACGCACGCTCTTGTTAGCGCGATCAATTCTGCAGCCTGGGCAGAATTCTGACTCACTCTTGCAGTCTCCACAATCGTACTCAAAGTCGTTACGGCATAGGCAGCAGTCACATCACCATTCTCCAATTTGAAGCAAGACCCATCAACATACAACGTGCCATCTGGATCTGACAACGGAGTATTTTTTAGATCGATTCGTCCTTTTGTTTCTTCCTCAGTTCTGAAACAACAGTCGTGTGGTTCGGAATCACTCGACTCTTGGCTAGTCGGCAACAATGTTGCTGGATTCAATACATTGCATCTTTTGATCTGAATATGACTAGCTAATAGTGTCAGTTCATAGCCTGATAATCTAGCACTGGTAAGGTGTTGCGTCTTGGTTCGGTTCATGAGTGTATCCACAGCATGAGGAACCATAACTACTAGCATGTTGTTCATTACTAAACCAGCAGATTGTCGAATGGAAGCTGCAGCTGCGGCTGTAGCTCTCAAGCAACTAGGCAATGCTCTAGCTACTGGATCTAATGTTGATGAAAAATACGCACAAGGGCGTTGTTTATCACCAAATTTCTGCGTCAAAACACTCAATGCACAACCTTCTCTCTCGTGGACATAGAGCGTAAATGGCTTACTGTAGTCGGGTGTACCCAATACAGGTGCTGAACACAGTGCATTTCGTAACTCAGAAAAACTCTGCTGACATTCAACAGACCATGGTACCGGACTCGGAACACCTTTCTTAGTCAAGGCTACTAATGGTTTTGCTAAAAGAGAGAAATTTGGGATCCATTGCCTACAATAGGAGGTAATACCCAAAAAGGCACGCACTTCTCTCTGCGTGCTAGGAACATTCATCTGTGTAATTGCTTTTATTCTCTCTGGGGTCAACTTCCTTCCCTCCTTTGACAAGAGATGACCTAGGTAGGTCACTTCTTGGCAGCAGTATTGCATTTTTGAAGGTGACACCTTGTGATTTAAATCTGACAAGTGATGCAATAAAGAAATCGTAGCTGTTTTGCAAGTTTCCTTGTCATCGGCAGCCACTAGAAGATCATCGACATACTGTACTAAAGCAGAACCACGAGGAAGTACGAAGGAATCTAACTGACTTTTTAATGCTTGACTGTAAATGGATGGGCTTTCACAATAACCTTGTGGAGCGCGTTTAAATCTAAAACTTCGTCCTCCTAGAGAAAAACCGAAAATATCTCTGCTTTCCTCGGCTATCGGAATGCTGAAAAAGGCATTTTTCAAGTCGACAACTGAAAACCATGCTGCTGTAGCGGGAATCAACGTTAACAATGCAGTAATGTCTGGTACCACAGGAAACTGTGGGATCACAATTTTATTAACCTCTCTAAGATCAATTACGAACCTATATACTGGAGGCTTTGTAGGGTCAGTTCGTTTCAAAATAGGCAGTACAGGACTATTACAGACATTACCTCTAGTCTCTTCTACAACATCTTTCTTGATCAGGTCTTGTACTATCAGTAGGAGCGCACGCTCACCTTCACTAGAGATTCTGTATTGTGGAATTCGTGGAAGTTTGACATTTGCTTTCAAAGTTACTACATAGGGTGGAATTTCCAATAGACCTACATCATTAGGACCAGTCGCCCAAAGAGTATCAGGGAGTGAACGCAGCTCTGGTGGGAGCGCATCCATCGACAAGTACATCGGGGAGATGATTCTTTTACCCAACGTAAGCTGTACTCCCGCTGGAGAACAGTACAATGTCGCGTACAGGCGTTTTAACAAGTCTAAACCAAGCAGATTTTCGTTACAACCTGTCGTCAAAATCAGGGGTGCTTTCAATTGACGGGGTCCAACAGAAATAGACAAAGGACCAGAAACAGGGTTGTGAACAGGGGCGCCCGAAAAACCTACTGAAACGTTTGTTGAGCCAGACAAAGGTGCGCCAGGGAGTTTTGCATGTATGATAGAACTTTTTGCTGCACCAGTATCCAACAGAAACGGTTCGACTATACCTGATGTTGCTACTGCGACATAAGGCCCACTCTGATCTACTGGTACTGATACTACTCCCTCTCTTTGTCCATGGCTGTCCTAGTATTCACTTTGCTGACCTTCCTCACTAGCTTCATAATAGTCTTCAACATGATACTGTGGAGACCTATTCTGTTGGGCAGATTGTCCATTTCGCTGGTCGAAATAATTAGAGGGGCGATCACTTGTCTGTGGAGGCATAGCACCTCGTCCTCGACCTCTAGAGTTTTGCATAGAACTACCACGACCTCTCTGAGCTGCCGCATCATTATTTTGTGTTCGAACTGGACACTCACTTTTGTAATGACCTTCCTTTTTGCAATAAGCACATTGATTCCACTGGTATTGTGGCCTTTGAAAGTTATAATCCGTTCTTTGATATGACCCCTGCTGCATATTAGTTTGATTCATGCGAGGCGGATAAGCTTGTTGTAAAAGTACTTTAGTTTTTAAATCTTTCGTCTTTTTATCTGATTTTTCCTTCTCTTCTTTATCCCTATTTTCATAGTACTGAGCAGTCGCAAGTATTTGCGCAGTCGTAGAGACAGCCCACGCACTTTCAGAATTCTTTAATTTACTACTAAGTTCTGGCAACAGATTGTGCACAAATTTATCGACAAATAATCTCTGGCCTCCTTCTGTGCTCATATCCTGACCACTATGATCCACGAAAGTCTCCTCGAATCTTGTGAAAAAGTCGGAGACGCTTTCGTCTTTCTTTTGTTTGCACACGGACAATTTGTCCCAGTTAACGCGCAATGCTGGCATCAAGGTTTTCATTAAATCGATTATTCTACCAGGCAAATTAGCAATTAAAGGTTCAGGTTTGGAACCACCTATTTGTTGACCATCCGCTGCAATTATAGCTGCCCAGTCACCACCTAGGGCAACTGGATGATTCTCTTTACGAATTTTAGCCCAAATTGGTTGCGGTACTACATTACCAAACAGCAGATCTATGTCAGTTAAATTTAATACACAAGCGTCAACTGTTTGAGCTAACTCTTTGTAGTACCCTGCAGGATTTTTACGCGGATCTGGCAAAGCCTGTTTTACTGCTAATACTTCAGCTCGCTTCCATGGAATATGTATCCATACTCTCTGGAATTGGGCCGGAGCGGCTGCAATACCAAGCGGTGCATTAGCTTGCACAGCTTCGCGCCAAATTGGTGGAACCTCTCTCATTGGATATTGACGATTTCGTTTCGTACTACGTTTCTCTAACTCTCTCGGTGAAAGAAGAGATGAGTCGGATCTATAACTTAGAACCAGTTCCATCGCTTCTTTTATATTTTGTCCAACTATCATACCTGTAGCAAACTCTTTCTGAACATTAATTAATTCTCCTAGATTTGATTCAGGGTCATCCTCTTCCAATTCCTCACGTAGAAGGAAACACATTTCATCGAACACATATCGTTGTGTCGGTTCGTTCCATTGCATAAATGTATCTAATACATTTTGTACATTATATCTTCCAACTTTCGAAACCCATCTAAGAGCAGTGGAATCTAGTATTCCTCTTTCTTCAGTACTGGGAAGCTGACTACGTCTCTGCACAGAGTCAGAGGTAGGAGTCTTAATCAGAGTTTTATAGAAGGGAGATAGAATATTAGAGACAGAATCAGTGATTCTTCGACGAACAGAAAGCGGAGTCATAATATTAGCAGAGGCAGTGAATAGAGTAGCAGTTGGAACAGATAGATCAGGAACAGTAGGAGTAGCTTGAAAATTAGCTTGTGAAGTAGCAGGTGTGAGCGACACAGGCATAGGTAAAGAAGTCGGCAACCCTAGAAGAGGGGTTGTCGAAGGAACATTAATATTGACCACAGGAGGTACAGGAACTTGATTCAGGGGAGCGAGAACAGGGACACCAGGTTGTCCAGCAACCGGTAATTGAACATTCGGTATAGGTGGAGCCGTAGCACCTTGTGCATACGGTGGGGGTGATCGTAACAAGTAAGACAACAGGGGATCCTTTTCAGGGTCCTCTACTATCTTAGCCGTACTCGATGGTAAAGCAGGATAGCACTTGTCTATCGCTAAATTACGCTCTCTATCGGCCACCTCCATCGCTTTCTCAGACTCGTTGAGTTGCAGCTGCCTAGCAGACTGTTCTAAAGTCAACTCTTGCTCTTTCTGTTCTTTCTTCAACTTTTTAATTTCTCTCTGTTTAGATTCTTTTCGCCAATAACGGAAAGAATCAAACATTGCCGGCCGGGCTTTCTTCTTAAACAACCTTCTTTCTAGATTATCGAGAATTTCAGGTTCAAAACTACCATGTAGTGGCCAACTAAGGACACCATCTTTTTCTGTATAGCGGATCCATATCTCGTTATAAGAGATAGGGCCCACACCAAATTTGCAATATAGATCATAAAGGGGAGTTCCAATCGGAGGAACCAAACACGAGTCCTCCAACTGGGAATCACTGTTGCAACTAAAACAAGACAACATACAATTTTTCTGACTTACCATTTTATAATCCGGAACACAAGACAAACAAAACACAAAAAGATGCGCACTTGAACCGAGAACTTAGGCCTACCAGAACTGACAATTGTATCGATACCTGAACTGAACAGAATGATTATCGTAACTAGAATAACCAGTGATAACCTTACAGAACTGAACTGAACTGAGAACTAAAAGGATTATCCAAATAGGAGCAACCCTCACAAAATAACCAACTAGCAACCACTAAATACTTAACTGAGGCACTGAAGACGTCACCAAGGAGAAACCCGTCAAGTTTCGCCGTACTGAGGACTGCACCTCGGGTCCAAGACAGGGCGACGGTCAAGGCAACGGACCACTGCAGCCGTCTGAACGGGAACCCTCGTGGAAGAGGACGTCGGGGCCACTTTTGCGATATGCCGGGATCGATGAAGTGGGGCGCCTCCCTCTGAAATCTTCACACGAAGCTCCTCGAATTCTTCAGGCTTTTGGACCGGTACCGAATGACGTCGCCCCGAGTTGGGCGCCAAATGGAGTTCTGGACTTTTTGGTTCCGTCCAGAGGTGTCAGGGACAACACCCGAAGACCCCGGAGTTCAACCTGTCTTGGTACACGAATAAACAGAAACACGGGCTTCTCGATGGTGGCGTCAAAGACCAAAGGTTTATTACTGCAGGGACACAGAAGTCACAGAAACTACACATGGGCAGTATCTAGGAGCCTGTTCGATTTGTACAAAGAGGGTTGTTCCTTATATACTAAATATTGGGCTTCAGGCAAATTCTTTACATGTTACCACAGTTCTAAACATTCGTGTCTTATACAATAAATATTTGGCGTTGCACAGGAATCGTCAACAGTATCTGATGTCAAAACATTACAAATGAGGGGTTCCCACTAGTCCATCATAATCCCATGTCAATTCTTCATTCAAGACCCGGACCGCCTCATCGTAAATTTCGTTACCACCCCCTACTAAAGGCCCAGAAGGAAAGGAGCAGAGCCAGGTGTGGAAGATAGAAAGACAGGATAAGAAATGTTTGTGGGTCGTAAATGGGCATGGTTACCAGCTTCGGCCGCCTAATCATGATCAGGCCAACGAACACAAGAACCAGTATAGCAGGACTGGCCTCAGGCTGGGGAGGCAGCTCTTGCCGAGTCATGCTGCCACAGCGTTGCTGGCCTAAGGTGCACGTGTCACTTGCAAGGTGAATCGCCGGCCAAAGCCTACGTGTCCTTTAATGAAAAGAGGTCATTGCGTGTCCATTGACTATGTGAGGGCAAGGAATACAAAATGGCTTCCGTGTTCTAAGATGGATGCCATGGGTAGATCACAAATGTGTTGGTAACAGGAGTGCTCTTGCTCGTAGCATAGCGAAAACACCAGGATATACTAAATGGATCATTTGCGGTTCACCGATACCAAAATTATGTATTTACGACAATGTTACAAACACGAGTAAAATCATCACGGAACCTCAGGCCCCCCACCCAAGCAGGGAGATTGGGCCACAAAGGAGAGAGGCGGGGCCACATCAGGCAATCAGGAGGTCCACACTCCGCCGCACAGAGGAAGGACACCCACCCCATCCTGTGGCAGAGTCCCTTGAAGCCCTAGCCAGGTGCCAGGCTTCATACGACCGTTCCAAGGAACAGGCAGATCATGCCCACCAGGACTCGGTGGACAACACGAACATGTTGCGTGAAATTTCGGGCTTCCTTGGCCAGATAGTGGACATCATGGGCCAGCAGACAACAATGTGGAGGGAATGGATAGCCCGGAACAACACCACCCCCATCAACCAATTGTCCTGGCGCCACGGCCAGCAACACCACCGCCACTGCCACCCCCCGATGCCACCACCACCACCACCTGTGCCCCTGCCGATGGATGTGGCCCCTGAACAACCTGCACCCCCAGCTGACTCTGTTCCACCTCAAAGACGGAGGGGCCGTCCGAGGCTGGAAGTGGGTGAGAGCAGTGTGGGTGTGCCATCCACACGCTCCAAGATGGGCCGCCAATGACTCTGACACTGCCTGAGCCAGACATTCACCCTGCCAACTATCCTGTCCCACATAGACTATCATTGCCACAGGTCTGCTGGACTAGCCTGACACCACCCCATGTGGTGTCAGCACGGACATTTCATCTGCCATTACCTTCAACTCCCACTCCCCCACCCCACACTTACTTGTAAATATTCACCTGCACAAATGCACAACATGTAAATAAATGCCACTTACACACTCAATGATGTGTTGCCTCCATGTTTAATCACATGATTGCCTCAGAAACAGACGTAACCAGGTGCAGGGA
Source organism: Lissotriton helveticus (assembly GCF_964261635.1). NCBI lineage: Eukaryota > Metazoa > Chordata > Amphibia > Caudata > Salamandridae > Lissotriton > Lissotriton helveticus. The sequence goes on from NC_136071.1 coordinate 309,446,406, forward strand.
TCCAAGTCGTACATATTCATGGCGCTGCGGGAGTGACCTAGGGAAAATCAGAGACAGCACACAGACGTTAGGAAACAGATTCACACACATCACAACACACTGCACAGCAACATTCCACAAACTACACTCATCACAAAAGCATTGGATGAGAGGACACACATCATGGAGACTTGCATGTCCAAATAAATGGACACACACATATGCAACCATCACATACCAGAACACACAGCTGATGCACCCCACATCCACACAACACCAGCAAACATACATAAGGCATTGTCAACCGGCACAAGAGGTAGTTACTCACATTCAAGGGAAGTAGCGATCAATGAGCTGGCGCCTCTGGTCCACACCTTCCTCCTAACCACTATCCTCATCAGTCGACATGGGTGGGATGGGAGGCCGAGGAACTTGTTCGTCTTCAGGGTCCAAGAGCAGTTCAATGTCTTTGCGCACGGCCAGGTTGTGGAGCATGCAGCAGGCAACCACGATCCTGCATACTTTGCCTGGTGAGTAAGGCAGGGCCCCTCCGGTCTTATCCAGGCACCGAAACCTTGACTTTAGCAGTCCAAAGGTACGTTCAACCACTCTACGTGTCCTTCCATGTGCATCATTGTAGTGCATTTCACCCGCTGTTGTAGGATTACGTATGGGACTCAGGAGCCAGGGCCGGTTTGGGTACGCCGAGTCGCCTATGTAGGGGGATGACAGACACAAATATCACAACCAGATATGGTGGGTACCCCATGCCACACGGAGATCACAAAAGTCCCCACGCCAGACTCACCAACAAGCCACGCTTGACCGGGACGCAGATTTGCCATCAGTTGGGGGACAATGCTGCTTCGCATGATGTGGGCGTCATGTGCGGAGCCTGGAAATCTTGCACACACATGGGAGATGATGTTGTCGGCCAGGCACACCACCTGCACGTTCAGCGAATGGAAGTGCTTCGATTCCTAAAAACCTGCTCACATGCCTGTGGTGGAATGATAGCGATATGTGTGCCATCAATGGAACCCACTACGTGTGGTATCTGGCCCAGTGCATAGAAGTCTGCTTTTACTGCTGGCAACTCTTCCGGGCGTGGGAAATGGATATAGTCATCCTTGTACAGCATCATAGCTGTTAAAACATCCCGAAGTACCATGCTGAACATGGACTGTGACATCCCCCCGGCATGTCCAACTGTGTACTGAAAGGTGCCAGTAGCAAAAAAGTGTAGTGCCGCCATAACCTTTGCTGTGGGTGTAATAGAACCAGGATACGTCCTTCGTGGCTGCAGATGAGGAGACAATTGGGCAACAAGCTCCATCAACCAACGTCGATCCAGCCGGAATTTCCTAATCACCTCCTCGTCAACCATATCCTCAAGCACAGTGTATGGCCGATGCACATTTGGAGCCCTCCTGTGTGGGAGAGAGATGTAACTTGAGTCAACTTCCAAACAACGCATACGTGTGCAACTCCATCACATGTAAGCCAACATTAGAAAGAAGAAAAATGTTTAGGAGAATGGTCATATGTGTGACATCTCTGATAGTTAATACAATACGGAGTGGCCCTTTAACAATGTGCAGCCACTTGCAACAGGAAGTGTGTCAACACGTACAATGCAACTTAGTCACATGTGAACATTACTGACAATACGTGTGTCTTGACCCTAATGTTTAGAAGCCACATCACAGACACACATGCAAGTGCATGCACACAAACGATAATGATACACACACACCATGTCATCATGCACCAATGCCAACAACAATAATGTTGAGCATACGGTCATTACATGCATGGTGACACAACAGCCAACACACATACACTGAATGCATGTGTACCACCACCATTGTAGTCACCTCGCCTGAACCACACACTGACAACAGATTCAGAATGTGGCCATACAGCCGTGATGTACTGTGTAGATGTGAAGATGTAATAACGTCTGTAGGGTCACACCCGACGTCAACACGTCGACATGCACATCTGTTGCATATTGTGTACACACCGATGGGCATAGTATGGACACACATGGAATAGTGCATGACATATGAAGTTTCCCTATCACGCTCACAACCCTCATGACGCAACTGCAGACAACACATCACGGTGCAGCGTCTGACAAGATAAAATCATTGGCGCCGCCATGGCGGTGCACAGCTTCCGCTACTTTCCAATGGCCATATGCGGCCAGCGGCCCTCTTCCCATTGGCTGCATGTGCACGGACCGTCACGGTCACACATCGGCAACTGCACGTGCAAGCTTCCGGCACGGATGCTTCAGTTGCAACAATGTTCTATCACTGGTGCCACCATGGCGGTGCACGTACTCTGCGGGGGAGGTGGAGGCCTACACACCCTTTAGATGTACTCAATGGACATGGCAGTTCATGTCCCCTCTTACAGTCACATTGCATCATCCACCGTACACCGGCCGGACCGGCCGGGCCTAGGACGGCCGTGCCGGCCATGTCCACAACCGCCGTGCCAGGCTGAGCCTAGGACGGCCGTGCCGGCCATGTCCACAACCGCCGTGCCAGGCCGGGCTTGGACGGCCATGCCGGCCATGTCCACAACCGCCATGCCAGGCCGAGCCGGCCATGTCCACAGCCGCCGTGCCAGGCCGGGCCTAGGACGGCCGTGCCGGCCATGTCCACAACCGCCGTGTCAGGCCAGGCCTAGGACGGCCGTGCCGGCCATGTCCACAACCGCCTTGCCTGGCCGGGCCTAGGACGGCCGTGCCGGCCATGTCCACAACCGCCGTGCCGGCCATGTCCACAACCGCCGTCCTAGGCCCCGTCTGGCACGGCGGTTGTGGACATGGCCGGCACGGCCGTCCTAGGCCCGGCCGGTCCGGCCGGTGTACGGTGGATGATGCAATGTGACTGTAAGAGGGGACATGAACTGCCATGTCCATTGAGTACATCTAAAGGGTGTGTAGGCCTCCACCTCCCCCGCAGAGTACGTGCACCGCCATGGTGGCGCCAGTGATAGAACATTGTTGCAACTGAAGCATCCGTGCTGGAAGCTTGCACGTGCGGTTGCCGATGTGTGACCGTGACGGTCCGTGCACATGCAGCCAATGGGAAGAGGGCCGCTGGCCGCGTATGGCCAATCGAAAGTAGCGGAAGCAGTGCACTGCAACACCAGGGCCAGTCATTGGCCCTTTTACGAACACGCTTCCAGGGCTGACCAATTGCTGGCGACGTATGCCACTGACACGTGCTGAGGGCCCTATATATGTGTGTTGTCAAAAAGCACACATCCTACCCTGGGAACCAGTGCTGCCTGTTCACCTCGACCTGCTGCTGCTGAGCTGACCACCGACTGCTGCCTGTGACCATCACCTCGACCTGCTGCTGCTGCTGAGCTGAGCACCGACTGCTGCCTGTGACCATCACCTCGACCTGCTGCTGAGCTGACCACCGACTGCTGCCTGTGACCATCACCTCGACCTGCTGCTGCTGCTGAGCTGACCACCGACTGCTGCCTGTGACCATCACCTCGAGCTGCTGCTGCTGCTGAGCTGACCACCGACTGCTGCCTGTGACCATCACCTCGACCTGCTGCTGCTGCTGAGCTGACCACCGACTGCTGCTCTAGTGCCATACTCCGTGATCTTGCCATGTCGAGAGACAAAGAGATCCGGTCTCGTCCCTTCACCGCCGGCGAGCTTGATGTCCTCGTGGACGGTGTGCTCCGCAACTATGGACGGCTCTACGGCGCACCCGGACAGGTGGTAAGTGCAGTGTGGGACATGTTGGTGTGCATGAGGTGGCCAATGACTCCTGGCTACTGCAATCTTAGCTTTGTAGTGTGGGCTCGACATATTTTTCGGTTTTGTGCATGGGGGATGACAGATACGTGTTGCCCCTATCTGTGTGACAGGCCAACTGTCCACTGACTTGCACACTTTTGTCTCCCATCATTGTAGGTCAAGCTGCACCTTCGCAAGGACGTGTGGAGGAGCATTGCACGTGATGTACGGGCATTGGGGGTGTGCAACAGACGACATACACACTGCCACAAACGCTGGGACGACATTTCCAGGCTGAGCAAGAATGTAGCGGAAGTGACACTGGGGATGATTCCAAAGTTGCCACGTCTGGCCCGACGCTCCATGACCCCTCTCATGCACCGTATCATTGCTGTGACGTATCCTGACCTGTCCGAACGGCTGAGTGTCGATCAACAGCAAACTAGCGGTGAGCATACTGTCTGTGTAGGATACTTGGGAGTGCAATGCATGTATTGGTGCACAGACACAGTATTGAGTTCCGTGGTGCCTATGTATCTCTGCGATGCCATGTTGGTCCCATTGGGTGGGTGTAATTTGACATCCAGGTCTGGCATGTTGACACGCCACTTGCTTAGTAGTTGAGTGTTGAAGCACATGCCGTAGTGGTCCGTGGCCCCATGGCAAGACATGTGTGCAGATGTACGTGCTCCTGCCCTGTCCGCATGCTGTACATGTGTCACGGCCACCAACGCTTATGTAATGAGAGGATGACTGGTAGAGGCGGGCCGTGTGCAGGATGGGGGCTACAAGAACTTTGTCAGCTATGGAATTAGGGAATCCTTGGCCTTCTGTACGTGAGTGTGCCCATGACTTACACCTCTTTTATGTGCATTTCAGCTATGACAGAGGACACTCAGCCACAGACGGAGGAGATTAGTGGAGGCAATGCGTCCGGGTCAGACTTCGCGCACACGCAGACTGACACAGAGGAGGGCAGCGCCGGAGAGGGGGACAGTACCGTCCCTGAGGACTCGCATGTGGAGACACCATCGTCCTCATCTTCGGAAAATCTTGGTGAGCCAGCACTGTTGTCACAGACTGGGAGTGGGCAATCAACACCTTCTGTCGGAACACAGCACACAGGGCCCACACTTCCGCCAACTGCACCATGTACTGTTCGTGCACGCAGGAGTAGGGGGAGCAGAGTGGCGTTCGGTGCAGGCACTGTGTGCTGAGGCCGTTGATCTGCTGCGACAGCTGTGTGTGGGGCAGACCAATATGACAAATGCTTTCCAAGACCATGATAGGAAGTTGGGGCAGGTGGTGGCATTCATGGAAGGGATGCATGGCGATCTTGCTGGTCTACACAGGACAGTGCAGTCATTGGCAAGCAGTGTGTCGTCTGCCATAGTACAGTCGCATGGACAGGGTGCTACTTCTGTTTCCCCATCTACACCACTGGATGTCTCAGGGGGTAGTGAATATTCTGACCAGGACTCTAATACAGGTTATTGCACTAGAAGCAGCGTCAGACAGCACGTCAGGGCACGGAGGTCACAGACACCATCCCCTAGGTCAGCAAAATCTGTTCACGAAGACAACGTCAGATACACTGGAGTACACACACAGGATCCACAAGTGTTGTTGGGGGACATGCCTTCACATGCTACACAGGCATTCAACACAAAAGGTACTTCCAAGGCAAGGGATACTCCCAAGTCCATGGAGAGTCCCTTGGACAAGGCCACTCAAAAGACAAAGGCACCTCAAAAGAGCTGGGAGAGTCCCAAGGGCAGGCCCACAACAGAGGAAAGGGCCACTCCCAAGGACAGGGCCAAGGACAGTCAAAAGACAAAGTCACCTCCTAAGAGCAGGGAGAGTCCCAAAGGCAGGCCCACAACAGAGGAAAGGGCCACTCCCAAGGACAGGGACAACGACAGTCAAAAGACAAAGGCACCTCCTAAGAGCAGGGAGACTCCCAAGGACAGGCACACAACAGAGCAAGGTCCATCTCCCAAGGGCAGGGACACACACAGAGAGCAGGTGTCTTCTGGAGACAGGTACACCACAGACGACAAGTCTGATGGCAGGAACAGGGCACCGACCAGGGCACAGGCAAAATCCAGAGACAACACTCCACCTACGGATAAGGCACATCCTACGGACAAGGCTTCTACCATGGACAATGGCGCACTCAAGGACAGGCATACATCACCCCTGGCTGCACTGCGGCTGATGTTTTCGAATGAACGCCAAACAGATGTCTCCGCGGCGGAGTCCCCCCATACCTCCACTCCCATCCAGGCCAGTCAGAAGCAGAGGAGGGAGTCCCCTGTTGTTGCATCCCCCATTACACATGATTCTGAGTCCAGGCGGCAGGCACACAGCAAACGACAAGCAGGCTCCAGCACGTCCCCAGAAACCCGATCCCCGGCTGCAGATGCTCCACCTATGGTGGGTGATATTTGTTTTGAGTCACCACCACTTGCCAGTCCTGTCCTGTCCACGGTGCACTCACATATCCCTAAGAAACGCAGACACACACCATTGACACCTGCCCACCCCGATGTCGCTCAAGGTCAGCTATCCCCAGCTCCCAGGGCCACCCTGCCTCCTGGCCCATACAGCCCTGTGGCTCATCATTTCAGTGGTCCCAGTGGCGCAGGTGCAGTTGACTCTCATGTATCAGATAGTGGGACTTTGTCTGTTGTTTGCTGTCATGCATCATGTAGTAGCACAGTCTCAGTTGTGCCCTCTCCTGTTTCAGGTGCTGGCAGTGTATCTGGGTCTATGGCTCATGTGTCAGTGAGTAGATCTGTGGCTGTGTCTCACACTCCTGTTTCTGGTGCTGGCAGTCTGTCTGGGTCTGTGGCTCACGTGTCAGTCACTACATCTGTGGCTGTGTCTCACATTCCTGTTTCTGGTGCTGGCAGTGTGTCTGGGTCTGTGGCCCATGTGTCTGTCACTCGGGCTGTGGCTGTGTCTCACATTCCTGTTTCTGGTGCTGGCAGTGTGTCTGGGTCTGTGGCCCATGTGTCTGTCACTCGGGCTGTGGCTGTGTCTCACATTCCTGTTTCTGGTGCTGGCAGTGTGTCTGGGTCTGTGGCCCATGTGTCTGTCACTCGGGCTGTGGCTGTGTCTCACACTCCTGTTTCTGGTGCTGGCAGTGTGTCCGAGGCAGGTAGTTCACGCAGTCCACCTGATTCTGTGATGTGAGGTGCTGTTCACTTCACTCACATGTTATTTCACATGGTGTGTCCATTGTCCATTGAGAACAGCCTTGCACTGTTGTGGTCCCTGGGACGGGTTGGTTGGGACACATACTTGTGCTGCCTCTGATGTACCTGCTCTGTTGTCCACAATGCCCTGTTGATGCTGTGATACTGCATTCCTCCCTCTCATGTGCTGCCTCTGATGTACCTGCTCTGTTGTCCACAATGCCCTGTTGATGCTATGATACTGCATTCTGCCCTCTGATGTGCTGCCTCTGATGTACCTGCTCTGTTGTCCACAATGCCCTGTTTCTGTGTCCTGATACTGCATTCTTCCCTCTGATGTGCTGCCTCTGATGGACATGTTCAGTGCTATGGACTGTTGATGCACTTAGCCCCTCTCACGTGCTGCCTCTGATGGACATGTTCAGTGCTATGGACTGTTGATGCACTTAGCCCCTCTCACGTGCTGCCTCTGATGGACATGTTCAGTGCTATGGACTGTTGATGCACTTAGCCCCTCTCACGTGCTGCCTCTGATGTACCTGCTCTGTTGTCCACAATGCCCTGTTGATGCTGTGATACTGCATTCCTCCCTCTCACGTGCTGCCTCTGATGTACCTGCTCTGTTGGGCACAATGCCCTGTTGCTGTTCTGATACTGCATTCTGCCCTCTGATGTGCTGCCTCTGATGTACCTGCTCTGTTGTCCACAATGCCCTGTTGCTGTTCTGATACTGCATTTTGCCCTCTCACGTGCTGCCTCTGATGTACCTGCTCTGTTGTCCACAATGCCCTGTTGATGCTATGATACTGCATTCTGCCCTCTGATGTACCTGCTCTGTTGTCCACAATGCCCTGTTGCTGTTCTGATACTGCATTTTGCCCTCTCACGTGCTGCCTCTGATGTACCTGCTCTGTTGTCCACAATGCCCTGTTGATGCTATGATACTGCATTCTGCCCTCTGATGTACCTGCTCTGTTGTCCACAATGCCCTGCTGATGCTATGATACTGCATTCTGCCCTCTGATGGGCTGCCTCTGATGTACCTGCTCTGTTGTCCACAATGCCCTGTTGCTGTTCTGATACTGCATTCTGCCCTCTTATGTGCTGCCTCTGATGGACATGTTCAGTGCTATGGACTGTTGATGCACTTAGCCCCTCTCACGTGCTGCCTCTGATGGACATGTTCAGTGCTATGGACTGTTGATGCACTTAGCCCCTCTCACGTGCTGCCTCTGATGTACCTGCTCTGTTGTCCACAATGCCCTGTTGATGCTGTGATACTGCATTCCTCCCTCTCACGTGCTGCCTCTGATGTACCTGCTCTGTTGGGCACAATGCCCTGTTGCTGTTCTGATACTGCATTCTGCCCTCTCACGTGCTGCCTCTGATGTACCTGCTCTGTTGTCCACAATGCCCTGTTGATGCTATGATACTGCATTCTGCCCTCTGATGTGCTGCCTCTGATGTACCTGCTCTGTTGTCCACAATGCCCTGTTGATGCTATGATACTGCATTCTGCCCTCTGATGTGCTGCCTCTGATGTTCATGCTCTGGTGCCCACTTTGCCCATGCTCACGCATACACTGTGATTATACCCCTATTATGTGCAATAAAGGTAGTCAATCATGTCTCGTGGTTTGTCGTTGTCATTCATGCTTGCGTACTACAAATGTGTATTTCTATTTGCTTCTCATCAGTGGTTTCGGTAACATGACACTCCCCCTCCCTACGTCACGACCCTTGCAGGTATTCCCCTCCATGCAGCCAATGGTTTGTGCCTGACCTGCGTCGGCGTCGATGGTGGGCCAAGACTAGGACGTGGTGGATCGCGAAGAGCATCGGGAAAGCGTGTAGCGCTGGCTCCATGGTGGCGAGCATCTTGTGGTGGGTATCTCTGCTATGTATCTTTTCTTCGCTGTGGGGAATCCGCCGTGTTCAGACAGGTTGTTTTTCCGCTGCGGTTTTATGTGTATTTTCCGCCATCTTGATTTGGGGGACGGTCTTAGACGTCAGTACGTACGGCGGAGTCTCAGGATTTGTTCCGTCCACCGCGTGGTCGGGTGTAGTTGGGCGGCGGTGCGTGCTTTTCCGTCGCGGACGGAATTTTGACACTATTTCCTATCCTGATATGGCGGACGGAGTGTCCGCGGCTGGCGGACACGGAAAAGGCATTTTCCGCGTACTCCAGGGCTGCGGTCGCTCTTCCTTCTGCCATCCTAATGAGCCCCATAGTTCTTTCTTTAACCAGTGAAGGTAGTTCTAAAAATAACTGTTTTTTTTGTTTTTAATTTTTAATGTGTTTTCTCAACAAATTCCAAGCGGAACGAAAGAATGAAAAAAAGATCAACTAATGTCGAGGACAGCAATGATCCTGCATCCTGCGTTTCATCAAGTCTATAGACTGTTCCCCATAACACAAAAGTTTATCGCAATAAATGCATAGAATATTAACTTTAGCAAAGTCAGAATCAATATGTGGGTGTGGACTGCTTGCTGAAAATCCTGCTGCCGCAGTTGATGTGCTTGGTGTAGCAGCAGGTGGGTTCTTGTGCAACCTCCGTCTTGCAGCTCGAGCAAAGTTCTTGGGGTGCAAATTTTTCACGTGTCGCACCATATTTGCCAAGGGAGTATTTTTTACATGGATCACCCCTTGAAAGAGTTGTTTGGCAAATTTTACAGGCTACTTTTGGAGCATTAACCTTTTTTTGACCTTCTGGAAAAGTGAAAAACTTCCAAATTAGAGCTTCTTTCCTATTCTTTGGACGTTCTTCACGAATGAAATCTCCCTCTGAAGAACTGCTGGAAGATGACTCCATTGCTCTTATTATTGTGATCTTCCTTCTATTTGAGAAGATTCTCAGAACAAATGCTTCTTCTTAGAAAGTCAAAGTTGAATAATTATAATGGGACGGAACTTTCAACAGTCGCAATAGGAAAAGTTATGAACCAATCAAATCTCTACTTTTAAAGTCACATGGCTTTGCGTACGCTTATGATGTGCTTGCGCAGCTCTATCAATACGAGTACGCATGATGTTCTACCGCGATTTGTGTAATTCTTTTTACAAGTAATATATGATTATTACAAGTATTAAAAAAATTCTAAGTTATCCCAAATGTCTGCCCTTAGTATGTACATTAAATACATACATGTTTTAAACCAAGTAGAAACATTGCCCCCTTTCGCTGTACATGACGTCACACCGAAGCTTTAATGCGCCGCGTAACGTCAAAGCATATTCGTACCGTATGCGCGGGTACAGGCTGAGTATGATAAGCAGTACAAACTATAGTGCGATCACCCTCTCAGTGACAAATCAGAGCGCCCTGCATGCAATATAACACCGCCCCCAACTCTCTCTGTTGTTAATTGTTGGTGCACACACTCATACTTGCACATGCGCGGTGCACGGCCACCCACACTACCCACATGCCACCACCAAGCATGCTTGCTATCCTTTAGCCTGGAAACCAATACATTAGCCAATGTGTTGTCCCCCAGGGCCATCATTCTTATAGACAGCAAAAACGCTACCAATGACGGCCCTGGGCTTGGTTTGGTCAGCCCCCGTGGTTCCCATATAATGAGGGCACTGACCTGAGCACGCTCTCTTTTGCCTGCCTCTGCTGCGATGACACACAGACTGTCGAAAACACCCCAGACTCAGCGAAACCACAGCCTTTCAAGACACAGCAAAAGACGACAGAAACAAAGGTAAGAGAAGACGTCACAACATCAGCCTCCACTGTAAATTGCATATGCATAATACTATTTTTTTATCCTTCATATGGCTTTCCTACCCCTTAATGGTTTTAAATTATACTTACATAATTGAAATATTTCTTTATAAGTCACGAGGTCCTATACACCTCTAATCTTAAAAATTGTACGTGCATACATTTCTGTGTCGTATTTCTGTACTACGCCACGTGCTTAGGCCTCTATTATTATTAATTGTGCGTCCATGATAGTATTTTCTTTTCTGCGTCACGAGGCCGTCCCAGGCCTTTATTAACTTATTGATCTTCCTTTGTTTGCTGGAGCTGCAACAGTCTTAACTACGGAATATTAAGAACCCACATTAAAATTTACTTTTGATAGTAGTTATGCAACTCAGTTTCAATGACTAATCAAAATGTCCTTTTGTTTCCTTCACCAAACATCGTTCAGAAGCAAGCACGGCCTATCGAGCAACAGCAATGGAATTCTCTGCAACTGATTGAATATACTTTGACGTAAAGAAGCAGAGTTGAAGTTGAGTGGTGAACTCCGGTGGCCGCACTCTTTATAAAAGGTAAGCACAGCAGCCTAGATCTACAAAGCCTTCATAGCAATGCATTAGAAATAAGTCGCCATAACGGGCGTCAGTAACGCAGTAGGCACTTCCATATAGACACCATTTGAACGCAGCACTATAACAAGTAAAATGTACAAGGTACACTGCACTCGTAAAACTGTAGTGTAACTTTTATTTATGAAAGGAGAGAGGGCCATATTATCAAACATTGGCAACAGAATTATCGCCACTTTATCGGCAGGAAAGTGGCGATAATGGGTTTGATAATATAATCTATGGAATTCCAATCGAAGCTCATGTTAGATGTGAAGGACATCTAACATGAGCTTAAATTGGAATTCCATAGAGCATATTATCAAACCCATTATCACCACTTTAGCGACACTTTCCTGTCGATAAAGTGGCGATAATTTTGTCACCCAGGCTTGATATTATGGCCCAGAGTTTTAATGTTTTCTCTCTCTCTCACTCTCTGTGACATCATTTCTCTTTCTCTCTTAAACTTAGACACTGCTGTCTGCTTGGACGTGTAGAAGAATTGTTGAAATTAGGTTGTGAAGTCTACTTCCTTATGTGTTTGGCCGCAAGGTTTATACAACGGTAGGCACAGAGGCCTAGATCTACAAATCCTTCATCGTAATGCATTAGAAATAATTCGGCATAACAGGTGTTAGTAACGCAGTAGGCACTTCCATATAGACACCACTTGAACGCGGCACTATACCAAGAAAAATGTACCCGGTACACTGCACTCGTAAAACTGTAGTGTTAGCTTTATTTGTGAAACGAGAGAGGACCGTATTATCAAGCCTTGGCGACAAAATTATCCCCACTTTATCTGCAGAAAACTGCCGCTAAAGTGGCCATAATAGGTTTGATAATATACTCTATTGAATTCCAATCGAAGCTCTTGTTAGATGTGAAGGACATCTAACATGAGCTGTGATTGGAATTCCATAGAGCATATTATCAAACCCATTATCGCCACGTTAGCAACACTTTCCTGCTGATAAACTGGCGATAATTTTGTCGCCCAGGCTTGATATTATGGCCCAGAGTGCGTAGTGTACAGCAGGTTCTCTCTAAAATCTATATTTACCTCCAAGCAGTGACAACAGATATGTTACAACAGTCTGACAAACAGATCCACAACCTTATTACGCCACTTTTGAGTCACTTTTAATATGAGTAAAGTGACGCAAGGAAAAAATCTCAACTCCAGACTCCGCAACACAGTTTTAATGTTGTTTTCTCTCTCTTTCTCTCTCTCACTCTCTGTGACATCATTTCTCTTTCTCTCTTAAACTTAGACACTGCTGTCTTGGACGTGTAGACGTGTAGAAGAATTGTTCAGAATAAGTTGTGACACCAACGGCCTGGAATGTTTACCCGCAAGGTTTATACAACGATAAGCACAGAGGCCTAGATCTACAAAGCCTTCACAGGAATGCATTAGAAATAAGTCGCCATAACGGGTGTCAGTAACGCAGTAGGCACTTCCATATAGACACCACTTGAACGCAGCACTATAACAGAACTGGAATGTACGAGTCAAACTGCACACGTAAAACCGTAGAGTTACCAAAACTTGTAGGGGCATAGTATCAAGAACGGCGATAAAATTACCGCCGTTTCAGCGGCAAGAAACTGCAGCTAAAGTGGCGATGATGAGCTTGATAATATGCCCATAGTAGCCCAGGTTAACACCAGAATCTGGACTGCTAAGGGAATTCACAGCAGCATATTATCAAGCCCATTATCGCCGCTTTAGCTGCAGATTTCTGCCGCTGAAACGGCGATAATTTTATTGCCGTTCTTGATAATATGCCCCGTATTGCTTCAGCTCATTTACTCACATCTACATAATTCTAAACTCTAATTTTCTTTTTTCTTTTGCAGATTACCAATCGGACACCTTTTGGAATCCATTTTACAATTTGTTTATAACATTGTTTAAGTTATTTTTCCTGTTCTAATATAGTTATAATTGAGTTTCGTTTATATTTATTGTTTAATAAAAGTTAATTAAAAAAAACGACATACTACTTTTATTTTGTGGAGGAGGGGTATGACGGCTCACAATAAAAATAATGTTGAAATACTATAGTAAGATAGTCAAGACTAGGATTGAAAACTACTGAGTTCTAACTAACAGATATAATAAAAAACATCTGTGAGAAACTACTAAAATGGCGGTGGACGGAGTACGTAATCAACGTTTGGCTCCTCGGCACTACCTTTCAAATAAATATATAAAAAATATGACTTAATACTGTACAAAAGTACAGCAGCGGATGACACACAAACCGGGAAAAGAAAGCGACAGATTTACTAACTGATATAAATAAAGGTTTCCTTGTTGAACTTGAAGAAAAAGTAAACGTGGGCTACGAAACGACGCTGAGCATGCGAAGAGAGTACAACTGCTACACCAAAAAAAAGGAAAGCTTTACATAATATCATAGAAATGAAGGAGCATATTATGAACAAAAGGCGATACAGTATCACCGCTTTTATCGACAGGAAACTGCTGATAAAGCGGCGATAAAGCGCTTGATAATAGGCCCTTGTAACTCCCATAGCAGCCCAGTTTCTGGTGTTAACCTAGGCTCCTATGGTTATTAACAAGGGCATATTATCAAGCCCATTATCGCCGCTTTATTGGCAGTTTCCTGACTGGAAACTGCCGATAAAAGCGACGATAATGTATCGCCTTTTGTTAATCATATGGCTCATTGCTCTTTTTTTGACCAGTAAACTTAGGTGCATATTATCAAGGACCGGTGTTACAATTATCGCCGTTTTATTGGCAAGAAACTGCCGATAAAACAGCGATAATGACCATGATAATACGGCCTTGTTATTTCCCATAGAAGCCCATGTTAACACCAGAACATAGGCTTCTATGGCAATTAACAAGGCTGTATTATCAAGCCCACCCTACCAACATTAATCAAAAACCATAGACAAATGTAAATTCCCATAGCAGCCCAAATTCTGATGTTAACCTGGGCTTCTATGGTTATTCACAAGGGCATATTATCAAGCCCATTGTCGCCGCTTTATCGTCAGTTTCCTGCCAATAAAAGCGATGATAATGTATCGCCTTTATTTGATAATATGGCCCATTGCTCTTTTTTTGACCAGTAAACTTAGGTGCATATTATCAAGGACCGGTGTTAAAACTATCGCCGTTTTATTGGCAGGAAACTGCCGATAAAAAGGCGATAATGAGCTTCATAATACGCCCTTGTTTTTTCCCATAGAATATGACTATTAATACTGTACAAAAGTATAGCAGCGAGCGGATAACACACACAAACTGGGAAAAGAAAGCGACAGATTTACTAACTGATATAAAGAAAGGTTTGATTGTTGAACTTGAAGAAAAAGAAAACGTGGGCTTCGAAACAACGCTGAGCATGCAAAGAGAGTACAACTGCTACACCAAAAAAAAGTAAAGCTTTACATACTATCATAGAAATGAAGGAGCATATTATCAACAAAAGGCGATACATTATCGCCGCTTTTATCGACAGGAATCTGCCGATAAAGCAGCTATAATGTGCTTGATAATAGGCCCTTGTAACTTCCCATAGCAGCCCAGGTTCTGGTGTTAACCTGGGCTCCTATGGTTATTCACAAGGGCATATAATCAAGCCCATTATCGCCGCTTTATCGGCAGTTTCCTGCCTGTAAAAGTGACGATAATATATCGCATTTTGTTGATAATATGGCTAATTGCTCTTTTTTTGACCAGTAATCTTAGGTGCATATTATCAAGGACCGGTATTACAATTGTCGCCGTTTTACTGGCAAGAAACTGCCGATAAAACGGCAATAATGACCATGATAATACGGCCTTGTTATTTCCCATAGAAGCCCATGTTAACACCAGAACATAGGCTCCTATGGCAAATAACAAGGACGTATTATCAAGCCCACCCTCCCAACATTAATAAAAAAACTCCAGACAATGCAGGTACCTGGAGCTGAAAGGTCATTTTACATATCACTGCCCCAGAAATGTGGCGTTCCCAGCGACGTGTATGGGGGGGGAGAGAGAGAGAGCTAAAAACATCTATTTTTTTTTAAAAGACCCGAGGGGTGCCGCTCACCGAGACTGCCGGGAGTAGGACCGTAACCCCCATACTTCAAAATAAAACCAGAGGAGTTCCGTTCCCCAGTGCTCAAGGCACCTTACAAGCCCCCATTATGCAGAAAAATTGCCCCCCTAATTTGCCCCCCCGGGACCTAATGAATAAAACGGACTTCTACTTTTCTTTCACCTTTTCCACCGCGTACAAGTACTGCACAAGTACCCCACCATTTATTTATTTTAAAAAAAATTGAGCCTAAACATCCACGTACCACCCCCTGACCAAGACTATAGTCTCAGAATGTTTCTACCCTGCCCTGTTTCCCTATTTCTCAACTTTGTTTTACTGTTTTCTTGTGACTCTGCTTTCCCGACAAACAATATGGCTGCCAACACTTCCTGGTTTTGAGTATTAACAGCCAATTAGTATGCAGATCCTGCTCCTAATTGTACGTATTTCCATATCCGTACGCCGCGATTTTTCTTTAAAAAATAAAACAAAAAAATAGAGCCTAAACATCCATGTATGACCCCCTGAGCAAGCCTAGAGGGTCAGAATGTCTCTACCCTACCCCCTTCCCTTATTTCTCAACTTTGTTTTACTGTTTTCTTGAGACTCGGTTCTAGCGAGGCACAAGATGGCCGCCAACCCTTCCTGGTTTCGAGTGTTGACAGACAGTTCACAGCCATTCAGCATGTAGCTCGCGCTCGTAATTGAACAGATTTCCATACGCGTGCTGAACTCCGTCTCTAGATATCGCTATGATTTTACTTGCAATTTTCGCAGAAACTACTGAACGGATTTACACCATTTAACAAAAAGCACAATCTGCGAACAGAGCTCTACCTCGCTGCCAAATGTTGTGTAATTCCGTTCAGCCGTTCGGGCTGTAGCCCTGGCTAAATGTCCCTATGACAAATTGCATGGGGAAAACACATTTTGGGACCCCCTTTTTTCTCTGCCCCCACTTGACAAATCACCCCCAATCTTTCAGGGAAGGAGCGGGACCGAGCAGGCCATTTTCTTGGAGACATTCAAGAAGATTCGTCCACCAGCACCAAAGTTATTCTAAATAGAATGTTGTGGATTTCCTATGGAAACTAGGTCCTAACTATAACTACCTACTGGCGACCGCCAGTAGGTAATATATATATATATATATATATATATATATTCACTGAAAAAACCATAGGTTATAAACCATATATAGTTAGGAATTAGCATTTAAAAAACCTTACTTTACTCACACAAAACCATTGAAATTCCATATATAGTTAGTTGTACTAACTATATATCGCGCACCCGCAATCCACTGCTGATCATGTCACATATTACATCATTCATGACATGGTCAGTGACATCACTGATGACATCACTGATGACATCTCAAATGACATCACTGATGACATCACTGATGACATCTCAAATGACATCACTGATGACATCACTGATGACATCTCATTTGACATTACTGATCACATCACTGATGACATCATTCATGTGATAATACGATGAACCTCTTCAGACTCTAATATAACCTTAGATACACTCAGTGTAAACACAGACTCACAGATTGTCACTCATCCATGAAGTTACACACACACCTAGTCAGTCATGCAAACAATCAATCACACCTCCATTTCCTTAACTATACCGTTAAACACACCTTACTTATTCAAACATATACTAAAACACATTTACTCACTTATACAATCCTGGATACAAGTTCACAATGATCCATACAGCCACTCACACATTCACTGGCTCTTATGCACAGTTATTTATATATGTCAACTCTCACATGTACTGTATTTTACATATGTACTTACTTTGACATGTAGCACTGAGATATCTATTCACTCACCAATACAGTCATGCACACAGTCAACCGCCCATACAGCTGTTTCCACATGCACTTTTGAACCCATACATCTATGCAGAGAGTCATACACCTCCCAGCCACCCATACACACTCTCAGTCTCCCATACAAATACTTGGGCAACCAATCAATAACCCATATAGTTAATCATATAGCTACTGATCAACACATGCAGCAGTTTACAGAACAACAGACATACTGATGCACAAATTAAGACAGTTTAGTCACTAACCCATGCACTCAGTGAGACACATTTAATCACTCACTCATACAGTCAGTCATGCACCTACTAAATCCTTTGTTCAGACACTTCTACATCCACTCATTCTTCAATATGTAAGACATATTTTAACTTTACAGAAACATACAGTCACTGGATGTTGTCATCAGTGATGTCATCAGTGATGTCATTTGAGATGTCATCAGTGATGTCATCAGTGATGTCATTTGGGATGTCATCAGTGATGTCATCAGTGATGTCACTGACCATGTCATGAATGATGTAATATGTGACATGATCAGCAGTGGATTGCGGGTGCGCGATATATAGTTAGTACAACTAACTATATATGGAATTTCAATGGTTTTGTGTGAGTAAAGTAAGGTTTTTTAAATGCTAATTCCTAACTATATATGGTTTATAACCTATGGTTTTTTTCAGTGAATTTTCAAGGTTTTGTAAATGCTAATTCCTAACTATATATGGTCTATAACCTATGGTTTTTTCAGTGAATATATATATATATAATATATATATATATATATAACATTTCTATGGCAAAATGAAACCCCTTATTTTGTTCCTTTTCAAATTAAATGTATTAAGTGTTACCACTTTATTCCAATCAAGATGACTTCAGGTGTGCCATACTTTTGTCATAAGTAAGACTGTTAGCGTTCTAGTTGTTCTTTAAAACACTCTGGGACATTCTGTCACTGGGCTATAGTTGGGCTACATCTGGCTGATATTTGGGCTACATTTGGTTTTTTTTGTCTCTGGCGGCCATCTTTGGGCTACATTGGGCTTCATTGGGCTTCATTGGGCTACATTGGGCTACATTTGGGCTCCAACATATATATAGCCCAATGTAGCCCAATATATATTTTTCGAAGTTAATTTTCGTAAAAACCACTGGAGCATATATCTTGAGACATAGCAAAGGCACATCGGGCTACCAGTCCCTACAATTTTGCCAAGTTTCGTGGAAATCCATTCAGCCGTTCAAGCTAAAAGTGAGTCCAACCGCCCTATAGAAAACTCAATGTTAAAAACACGTTTTGGGACCCCCCTTTTTTCTCGGCCCCCGCTTGACGAAACCCCCCCAAATTTTCAGGGGCTGCTCAGAAACAAAATGTTCCATTTTCCAGAAAATTTCAGCCAATTCCGTCCTCAAACGCCAAAGTTATTCAACATAGAATTTTCAAAAATCCCATAGGAAAAAAATCCTAACTATATATACCTACTGGCGACCGCCAGTAGGTAATATATATATATAGATATTATATATATATATATATATATATATATATATATAACATTTCTATGGCAAAATGAAACCCCTTACTTTGTTCCTTTTCAAATTAAATGTATTAGGTGTTACCACTTTATTCCAATCAAGATGACTTCAGGTGTGCCATACTTTTGTCATAAGTAAGACTGTTAGCGTTCTAGTTGTTCTTTAAAACACTCTGGGACATTCTGTCACTGGGCTATAGTTGGGCTACATCTGGCTGATATTTGGGCTACATTTGTTTTTTTTTGTCTCTGGCGGCCATCTTTGGGCTACATTGGGCTTCATTGGGCTTCATTGGGCTACATTGGGCTACATTTGGGCTCCAACATATATATAGCCCAATGTAGCCCAATATATATTTTTCAAAGTTAATTTTCGTAAAAACCACTGGAGCATATATCTTGAGACATAGCAAAGGCACATCGGGCTACCAGTCCCTACAATTTTGCCAAGTTTCGTGGAAATCCATTCAGCCGATCGAGCTAAAAATGAGTCCAACCGCCCTATGGAAAACTCAATGTTAAAAACACGTTTTGGGACCCCCCTTTTTTCTCGGCCCCCGCTTGACGAAACCCCCCCAAATTTTCAGGGGCTGCTCAGAAACAAAATGTTCCATTTTCCAGAAAATTTCAGCCAATTCCGTCCTCAAACGCCAAAGTTATTCAACATAGAATTTTCAAAAATCCCATAGGAAAAAAATCCTAACTATATATACCTACTGGCGACCGCCAGTAGGTAATATATATATTCACTGAAAAAACCATAGGTTATAGACCATATATAGTTAGGAATTAGCATTTAAAAAACCTTATTTTACTCACACAAAACCATTGAAATTCCATATATAGTTAGTTGCACTAACTATATATCGCGCACCCGCAATCCACTGCTGATGATGTCACATATTACATCATTCATGACATGGTCAGTGACATCACTGATGACATCACTGATGACATCTCAAATGACATCACTGATGACATCACTGATGACAACATCCAGTGACTGTATGTTTCTGTAAAGTTAAAATATGTCTTACATATTGAAGAATGAGTGGATGTATAAGTGTCTGGATGAAGGATTTAGTAGGTGCATGACTGACTGTATGAGTGAGTGATTAAATGTGTCTCACTGAGTGCATGGGTTAGTGACTAAACTGTTTTAATTTGTGCATCATTGTGTCTGTTGTTCTGTAATCTGCTGCATGTGTTGATCATTAGCTATATGACTAACTATATGGGTTATTGATTGGTTGCCCAAGTATTTGTATGGGAGACTGAGTGTGTGTGTGGGTGGCTGGGAGGTGTATGACTCTGTGCATAGATGTGTGAGCAGTTGATTCACTAGATGTATGGGTTCAAAAGTGCACGTGGAAACAGCTGTATGGGCGGTTGACTGTGTGCATGAGTGTATTGGTGAGTGAATGGATATCTCAGTGCTACATGTCAAAGTAAGTACATATGTAAAACACAGTACATGTGAGAGTTGACATATATAAATAACTGTGCATAAGAGCCAGTGAATGTGTGAGTGGCTGTATGGATCATTGTGAACTTGTATCAGGGATTGTATAAGAGAGTAAATATGTGTTAGTATATGTTTCAATAAGTAAGGTGAGTATAACTATATAGTTGAGGAAATGGAGGTGTGATTGATTCTTTGCAAGACTGACTAGGTGTGTGAGTAACTCCATGGATGAGTGACAGTCTGTGAGTGTCTGTTTACACTGAGTGTATCTAAGGTTATATTAGAGTCTGAAGAGGTTCATCGTATCATCACATGAATGATGTCATCAGTGATGTGATCAGTAATGTCAAATGAGATGTCATCAGTGATGTCATTTGAGATGTCATCAGTGATGTCATCAGTGATGTCATTTGAGATGTCATCAGTGATGTCATCAGTGATGTCACTGACCATGTCATGAATGATGTAATATGTGACATCATCAGCAGTGGATTGCGGGTGCGCGATATATAGTTAGTGCAACTAAATATATATGGAATTTCAATGGTTTTGTGTGAGTAAAATAAGGTTTTTTAAATGCTAATTCCTAACTATATATGGTCTATAACCTATGGTTTTTTCAGTGAATTTTCAAGGTTTTGTAAATGCTAATTCCTAACTATATATGGTCTATAACCTATGGTTTTTTCAGTGAATTTCAATGGTTTTTTAATAGCAAATATCATAAGCTGTCGAATGTCAAGTACGTGGTAAGTGAAAACATTTTCGTGTTTATGCACACTGATCTGCTTTGAATGGTGCCCCCCCCCCTCATTTCTATTAGGAGTACTCTCTCTTTGCAGATAGTGAAAGGTAGTTAACGCAGGCCTTTGCCCCCCGTTGTAATACGTCGTGCCTGCTTCTCTCTCCATTTGATTGATTGTTATCCAAGCATTTACTGTTTTAGAATTGGTTCTCTTTGGTTCATTCTCTATTTACAAACAAACACAGAGTCGCAATACTCTGTTTAGTCTTTGCAGATAACGAAAAATCGTGTAAAAAAAAAGAAAAGGAATCGAGCAAAATCAGTAGGCCACTAAAGGGATCTCTTTTTGACCTCGCTAAAATAGAAACATTAGGAACAACCCCTCATGACAAATACAAAACTAGTGAGATGAACTGAACTCCACACAATGATGGCTGCAAAACAGCTCGGCTCCGCCACCCACCCCGCCCAAAATAACGATAAAGAGCGGCTGCCATGATTGGTTGTGGAATGGCCACGACGGAGCTACGAAATGGTGGTGCTCTCATGCTAACCCCAGCTTCAGTCTGAAACATCCAGAAACACTGTAGACTACCAATTCGATCAGTTCCGGTAGCGCCCCAATGTAAACCGGTAGAGAAGAACTAGCCCTCCCCTCTTTGACTGATGGTTCTTGTTGCCTGTCCCTTCTGTTGTCATTTAACAGAACTATTTAGCCTGCTGAAAGGGGTTGTGTTCCGACCGCTGGTTGGTGGAGACATTTTGACTATATTCTGGACCTGCGTTGTCGCGTAATGCGTCATATGACGCGCCGCGTTAGCGCATCCGGAAGTCATCCGGGGCGCGACGCGCAGCGCGTAACGTAAGCATAACAAGTCATGTGACTTGTTAATAAAACTTTTCATTGGTTCATTTTACTTTTCTTATTCTAATGATGAAAGGCTTGGTCATATGACCTAAAAATTACGCTTTTTATTACTTCTGAAAATTATTTTTTCTTAAATATATGTTATAATGTTCCAGGCTAATGTACTTTCCCGGAAAATTTACAACTGTCCTGCAAGTAAAATATATTCTTTTTTCGAGAAAAAGAGCGTTTCTTCGTCCCATGACGGAGCCGTTGAGCAAAAGAGGGTCGACCTGCTGTCTTAGTCACCGATACGCCTGAATATGAGATTCTTATCTATCACTTTATGTTGCAGGAGTAGAAAACACAACAGCCCTTGACCATTTATCTTTACTGCGTTCCTGCGTATTATACCTTTTACCCTTCATGTAATTGGTCTGCTTTATTTCACTTGCCTTTTAATGATTCTAAAACAGTGACTATTATTAAAAACTTTACCAATGTATATTCTACTACCATGTTTTCTTTTAAAAACCTTTATTGTGAAAATTTCATTATACAAATACGAGCCTATAACCACGTGGGCCGGCCACGGAGCAAACTGTAATCGTATATGATGAGTAGACATTTACACTGTAGAGGAACGTAACGGGCGGGCCATTAGGTTGCAAGAACTAAGGTGTCTAACAGTTGCGGAATCGGTGGACGTACATTTTATAATTAAAATACGACAGGGCCAGTTACAATAAAATTATCTAGATATACATTTGCGGGCAAGTACCATGGGTGACGTTAATTCGAACTTTCAATAGTACAGTAATCAATAACACATCAGAATTTAATATCAATAGGGATGTCGAAATATTCAATCAATTCTCGTCCCCGCCCGCCATATGCTTCAAAACTGCATACGTATCTCGTGATTTCAAGGTTCTGCAACCAGTACACAACAAGGATTTACGAGTCCCATTTATTCCGGCGCCATTTTGGGCGAGGACGGGCAGGTCCAGGATATAGTCAAAATGTCTCTACCAACCATCGACTATGATGATGTTCATATGCTGTATTTATTAGAGTAACACTCATCTGTCCACATGAAATTAATTTGCCACAATCTAAACATGTCATTTTAATCTTTCCAAAGTTCTAAATATTTGGGACCATTTCCCTTGCCTCTGATGCTGTCAGTGCCACTTCTTTGATGAATGTACTGGCAGGTCGGGGGTTCTCCTCCAAATCTCTCTTTCATGCAGCACTATAATTAATTGGTGCCACCTCTCCATATGATGATGCATGGTATAGTTACCATAACTATATTTTTTTTTGGTTCCTCTGGAGAGTACATCGTGGCAGATGAAGCGTGTAACGTACCGGGAATTTACCTTTTTTTGCATGTACAGGAAAGGAAAAAAAAAAAACGAGCGTCCGAGTTCTAAAGTGTCCCAGGGCCATTTTAGTACACCAGGCCCAAATCCAAAGAACAGGCCGCCATTTTGAGAGTCCTGTTGTAGCCACCTGTCGCTGTAGCATCAAGAGCGGCCGAAACTCAGCTGAATGGCAACTGAAACGGTAAAGGGGTGCCCCACTACAGCAGACGAGCCTCCACCTAGGAAGGCCCGTTCACGCCGCCTCCCCCCCCTCCCCCTTCGGGCACCCCACGCCATTATTCGGAGCAGTATTGTAGGATGGCCACACCAGTGCGGCAACTTGCTAGACATCACCTCGGTGGTAACCGAATCTCAGCGCCTTCTGGTGTCTTCTCTTCAGAAAATATTCTTGCGCTACCTTTGCCCCATTCGCACATCGGTCCGCTACTGACGCCATCTCACAGGCTAATGGGGCGCCCCACGCCGAGTTTCAGCATTGTAGGATGACCACACCAGTACAGCAACTTGCTAGACATCACCTCGGTGCCATCCGGATCTCGGCGCCCCACTGCAGATGAAGTGCCTCTCAACTATGAAACCACCACGGTGCCATCCGGATCTTGGCGCCTTGTGCTGGTTCCGGCCTATTCACACATCGGTCCGCTACTGACGCCATCTCACAGGCCAACGGGGCGCCCCACGCCGACTTTCAGCATTGTAGGATGGCCACACCAGTGCGGCAACTTGCTAGACATCACCTCGGTGCCATCCGGATCTTGGCATCTCAACGCCTAGTGGTATCTTCCATACAGAAAATATTGTTGCGCTGCCTTTGGCCCCATTCGCACATCGGTCCGCTACTGACGCCATCTCACAGGCCAACAGGGCGCCCCACGCCGACTTTTACCATTGTAGGATGGCCACACCAGTGCCACAACTTGCTAGACACCACCTCGGTGCCATCCGGATCTTGGCATCTCAGCGCCTTGTGGTGTCTTCTATTCAGAAAACATTGTTGCGCTGCCTTTGGCCCCATTCGCACATCGGTCCGCTACTGACGCCATCTCACAGGCCAACAGGGCGCCCCACGCCGACTTTCAACATTGTAGGATGGCCACACCAGTGCACCTTACTAGGCACCACCTCGGTGCCATCCGGATCTTGGCGCGTTGTGCTGCCTTCGGCCTATTCGCACATCGGTCCGCTACTGACGCGAACTCACAGGCCAACAGGGCGCCCCACGCCGACTTTCAGCATTGTAGGATGGCCACACCAGTGCTGCAACTTGCTGGACACCACCTCGGTGCCATCCGGATCTTGGCGCGTTGTGTTGCCTTCGGCCTATTCGCACATCGGTCCGCTACTGACGCCGCCTCACGTGCCAACGTATTTTCTCCACATTTTATACCCTATGCCGCATAACAGGTCATGTGACTTGTTTATAAAACTTTTCATTGGTTCATTTTACTTTTGGTTTCCTAATGATGGAAGGCTTGATCATATGACCTAAAAACAACACTTTTCATTGGATGAAAACTTTTTTTTTCCCCAAACGATGAAAGCCCCACCTTGTTTCTGGATGTTTCAGACTGAAGCTGGCGTCACCATGAAAGCACCACCATCTCGTGGCTCCGTCGTAGTCATTCCGCGAGCAATCATGGCAGCCGCTCCCCACCAGAAGCCTGCAGGAGTCAGGGGCCCCCAAAACTTTTGATGAATCCTCAAGGCGGAGGGAACGCTTTCGAGAATGGGGTCCAAGACCTAGCAGACAAGCGTCCGATTTCCAAGGTGTCCCAGGGCCATTTCAGTGGACCAGGCCCAAAAAGGAAACAGCCTGCCGCCATTTTGAGAGTCCTGTGACAGCCGCCTATCGCTGCACCGCAAGAGTGGGCGCAACTCAGCTGAATTGCGGCTTTTGACACAGTGGACCAAAAGCGGACGGAATGGCAACTGAAACGGTAAAGGGGCGCCCCACTACAACAGACGAGACTCCACCTGGAGAGGCCCGTTCACGCCGCCTCCCCCGGGGCGCCCCACGCCGTTATTCGGAGCAGCATTGTAGGATACCAAAACCAGTGCGGCAACTTACTGGACATCACCTTGGTGCCATCGTTCTGCTGCCTTGGAACTATTCGCACAACAGTTTGCTACTGATGACCCACCCCCCGCGACGCCCCACGCCGGATTCCGAAATCAGTGAAATCTGGACGTTGTGCTGCGTTGGGACTATTCGCACAGCCGACCGCTACTTCGTTGTTTTTCCCTAAAAATGTTTATATGTTATTACTGTTTTTGTTTTCTTGTATATATTTATAAGTTATTAAAGTTTTATAATCTTACTACTTTGTTGGAGTGCTATATATTTTTAATGTGACACATAATTGTAAAAACTTTGATGTACAAAGAGTCATCCCTGGAATCTTCCGCTTCAGGCTCGGTCCCCTCCCCAATCACAATACAGGATGGTTTTCAGATAATAGGAACGCGTCTGCTGTGACGGATCTCATCGAGTGTGGGCCTTGATCTACTATAACTCCTTTGAAGAGGGGTGATTCTTTACAGCTGGGGCCATAAACTACATCTGCAGGGCTAGCTGATAGCCTAGGACCGGCCTGGACAATCGGACACAGAGGAAAAGGAGTGTCAGAGGGTGCGGTAGTGAATAGGGCGAAAGGGAGGTGTCGGGCGGGCACAGGGTGTGATTCTCAGGGAAGAGCAGCGCAGATGGGGGGAAGTTTATTACCCATGCATAAGACAGAGAGCGGGGGTGACCACTGCCTGGGGGAGATGCTTGCAAGGGTGGGGAGCCATGCTAAGGATCGACAGCGTGCAGAGAGTGGGTCTGGTCAAGGCATCTAAAATGACTGCCGTGCACGACAAAAGTGTGGCATTTGAAAAAAGGCAAGATGGCGCAGACAATGTTTTTCAACACTTCCTGATTTCCTTCCACTCGAACGTTAACAGACGTTGGGGCATATTACCAAAGTTACGCGATATTTATCCCTAACGATGCTTAGCAACAAATTTTTTACCACTAAGCATCTTCAGAAATTATCGCAGATAAACCTTGCTATTATCAAGGTTTATCGCAAATACGATAAAAAACTACCGCAATGCATTAATATCGCTGAAAACTCAGCGATATTCATGCATTACCGAGCTAATGCTCTTAGCCATGTTATCCACCTCCCATTGGATAACATGGCTAAGAACTGCTCAGGGCAGGTGGTAGCTTTTGGAGATATTCGCGCTTATCGCGAATATTTCCAAAAGTTGGTAATAGGAGATAGCGATGTTAGCGACTGTTTCCAGTCGCTAACATCTTGGCATGCCCACTTTGCATGTCATTAGTGATAAATATCACTCACATGCAAAGTGGGGCCCAAGATGGTCGCTATCTCCTACTAGCCGTCGCTAACTGGTGTTAGCAACAGCTAGGTAATACAGAGATAATTTTATCTCCGCGAAGCGGAGCGCTGTTACAGACATATATCTTGTTTTTGAACGTTAATTTCTCAAAATCCACTGAAGCACATATATTGAGACCTAGCAAAGGCACATCGAGCTACCAGTCCCTACAATTTTGCCAAGTTTCGTGCAAATCCATTCAGCCGTTCGATTATTATTATTATTATTTTTTTGCCCCGCGGGGCCCTTTTAAAACCTCCACATCAAACCTAAGAGGTCAAGGAGGATCTACTATGCCCCCTTATGGTCATTTGCCCCTTCGCTTTGGTCTCCTCTTGTCTCTCGATCCTACCGAGAGACAAGATGGCGGCCGCTACGGACTGTTTGCAATGTTTACAGACGCCGGAGAACCAATCAGCTTCGCAAACCTCCGTTACGCGAAGCGGAGCGCTGTTACAGATATATATCTTTTTTTGAACGTTAATTTCTCAAAATCCACTGGAGCACATATATTGAGACCTAGCAAAGGCACATCGGGCTACCAGTCCCTAATATTTTACCAAGTTTCGTGCAAATCCATTCAGCCGTTCGATTATTATTATTATTATTTTTTTTGCCCCGCGGGGCCCTTTTAAAACCTCCACATCAAACCTAGAGGGTCAGGGAGGATCTACTATGCCCCCTTATGGTCATTTGCCCCCTCGCTTTGGCCTCCGCTTGTCTCTCGATCCTACCGAGAGACAAGATGGCGGCCGCTACGGACTGTTTGGAATGTTCACAGACGCCAGAGAACCAATCAGCTTCGCTTCACAAAGCTCCGTAACGCGTAAAGTCCGCGAACCGGAGCGCTGCCCGGTCCGCTGTTACAGATATATATCTTTTTTTGAACGTTAATTTCTCAAAATCCACTGAAGCACATATATTGAGACCTAGCAAAGGCACATCGGGCTACCAGTCCCTACAATTTTGCCAAGTTTCGTGCAAATCCATTCAGCCGTTCGGGCTAAAAGTGAGGCCAACCGCCCTATGGAAAACTCAATGTTAAAAACACGTTTTGGGACCCCCCTTTTTTCTCGGCCCCCCCTTGACGAACCCCCCCCCAAAATTTTCAAGGGCTGCTCAGAAACAAAATGTGCCATTTTCCTGAAAATTTCAGCCAATTCCGTCCACAAACGCCAAAGTTATTAGACATAGAATTTTCAAAAATCCCATAGAGAAAAAATCCTAACTATATATACCTACTGGCGACCGCCAGTAGGTAATATATATATATATATATATTTACCACCAACTTTAGTTATACTCGCACTCCACCAGGATGATTTAAAGCAGGTTTATTTTAACCAACGCGTTTCAATCTTGCGATCTTGCTCACGGTTACAAAACATTTGTCCCTTGTTAATTTTTACAATTTATACCAGCTAATCATGCTTGCACTGTTAGGATGCATTATGGTACTGGTAGTTACATAAGCACATTTCCTTTACCAGTCTGCTCATATTCGCATTATTAAGGTGCATTATGGTGCTGGTAGTTACATTATACAATTATTTCATTTGTTTCACATTAACGGCAAAAAATATATATACACATATGTGGTTTCTGAGTGTCAGTTAGTGCAAGGAAAACTGGTTGGGGTCACTTTATGCAAAAGTACATATATTTACATGAAAACATTGCGTCTGTTCTACATGCAATTCCGTGTTCTCTAAGTGAGGAACATTAAATTCACACTTGCCTTATTTAATATAATAGCAGGTTATAATGAGATAAGTACTCATATACTCAAAGGTTTTTATGCTATCACGTAGGTACGTGTTAGCGCAATGTTGATATTATTATTATTATTATTAGGGACTAGTCCCTAAATAATATCAACATTGCGCTAACACGTACCAACGTGATAGCATAAAAACCTTTGAGTATATGAGTACTTATCTCATTATAACCTGCTATTATATTAAATAAGGCAAGTGTGAATTTAATGTTCCTCACTTAGAGAACACGGAATTGCATGTAGAACAGACGCAATGTTTTCATGTAAATATATGTACTTTTGCATAAAGTGACCCCAACCAGTTTTCCTTGCACTAACTGACACTCAGAAACCACATATGTGTATATATATTTTTTGCCGTTAATGTGAAACAAATGAAATAATTGTATAATGTAACTACCAGCACCATAATGCACCTTAATAATGCGAATATGAGCAGACTGGTAAAGGAAATGTGCTTATGTAACTACCAGTACCATAATGCATCCTAACAGTGCAAGCATGATTAGCTGGTATAAATTGTAAAAATTAACAAGGGACAAATGTTTTGTAACCGTGAGCAAGATCGCAAGATTGAAACGCGTTGGTTAAAATAAACCTGCTTTAAATCATCCTGGTGGAGTGCGAGTATAACTAAAGTTGGTGGTGAATTAATTACAGGGAACACCCATCCCTGATACTCGCACCTGTTGTGTAAAGTGTGCCCTCTGGAACGGGTTTACTTTGGTGGCAAATATATATATATATATATATATATATATATATATATATATATATATATATATATATATATATATATATATATATCTTACTGGAACTTCACTTTTCTTTGATGCTTGGCGCAGAAGAACGAAACGGACCCAGGCAGGTAGATTTGCTATATTTATTAAATTATGTGCACCACTCCGTCCGCCATGACGCGTTTCGGGCCCTGAAGCCCTTGATCACATGACAAGGTCAGCCAATCATTGTGTTTTTAACATGTGTACAGGCATCATCTGACCACTGGGCCTGTAGAGATAAACAACAGACTTCAGCCTAATCTTCTGAACATCGACAGCATAACATTTTACAATGTGCATAGTTTAAAATACAGATGTACATCGTTATATTACTCTCCTGTTCCTTTTTTCCACCTTATCACAATATGATATTAAAAATTTGCATTTATAATTTGCAGTTTTGTAATTCATTGTGAAACCATTTACATATGTGTATAAAAATATCTCTCCCAATGTGCAAATCTCGCAATTACATAAATAAATAAGTATATGTTAAAAATAAAGCCAGTATTTTTTCATCATACATTGATTGTATAAAATTCATGTTCTGGTGATATTTATAAAATACATATAATACTCATTTGTGCAAATAAGCAAACAATGTGCAAATTTCGCTTCAAGATTTGTGCAAACTAGCAATATTTTTGTTGGAAGATATATTAATCAGATGGTGGATGGGGGAGATATATATATATATATATATAAACGAATGTATGTCTGTCTGTCTGTCTGTCTGTTTTTCTTTATGCATTACTACACCATTCATCCGATCGCCATGAAACTTTGAGAAGTTGTTGAGTACACTCCCGCGAAGGTTTCTGGCATATGCATTACTACACCATTCATCTGATCGCCATGAACTTTGGTAAGTTGTTGAGTACACTCCCGCAAAGGTTTTTGGCATATGCATTACTATATATATATATTCGCCAGCACAGCAAGTCACAAAATAAGCACACTCTCAGGCATGAAAACACAGCACCCGATTAAGTGTCAAGGTGAGCATTAAACATCCTTGACACTTTTCATGCCTGAGAGTGTGCTTATTTTGTGACTTGCTGTGCTGGCGAACATTGACTTGCCGGTTTTCTCCGCCGGCATGCACACCACTTTCTAAGGGTCCAGGAGGTCCAGAAGGAGTGACTTTGGTTTTTTCATTCATATATTATATATATACACACACACCAATAACATATAATATTTAAAAAACAAACCATCTTAAAAACATTAAAAAAGCAACATACATTCTTTACAATTTTATAAAATATTTTACAGATCAAACACTCTAATTATAAATATAATAATTGTAAACAAGCAAAACAAGCAAAAACATAATACAAATTGTAACAAAATAAATTACATAATCTTACCTTTAATACATATACTATTCAAACTATAATTTGTACTAAGGTAGACAAATTGTTGCACTAAAGATGTACAACATTTACTAGTTACACATCACAATACAACAGTAGGAAAACTGTTACATCAAACAGAGGTCAAATTTACTATTCCCATTCCAGTCAATACAGCAGTAGGAAAAATGTTAGATTGAGTAGGGGTAAAATTGACTATTCTCATTCCGGTCAGTGCAACACTAGAGAAAATGTTGGATCGTGGAGGGGTAGAATTTAATATTCCCACTCCAGTCAGTGCAACAGTAGAGAAAGTGTTGGATTGTGGAGGGGTAAAATTCACTTCAATGAGTGCAGCAGTAGGAAAAGTGTTGTATTGCATTGGGGAAAATGGACTATTCCCTCTTCACTCTGTGTAACAGTAGAAAAAGTGTCTGATTGAGAAGGGATCAAATGTACTATTCCAACTCCAATAAGTGCAACAGTAGGGCAAGTATTGGATTGAGGACAGGTAAAATTTACTTTTCCCCATCCAATGAGTGCACTCAGACCCCCAGGATATATGTTATGTTATGTTATGTTAACTATTATTTATATAGCGCACGGCTACTCAACAAGAGTGTCCCGGCGCTTTCAGAAGGCGGCTCAGCAATTAAAAAACATAACAGTAAACAAACAAGAAAAGAAAAATGAAATAAAGAAAAAAAAGCAACCTAAAGATTAGGTTGGATTAGCAAATTTAGCGGCACAAATATGGAAATTTAGCAGCACAAATATGGGAATTTTGCTGCATTTTTCCGGTACTTTATTGTACTCCTAATCATTCATTTTCAGCCTTATATCAATGAAAACTGTTTTAGCAGAGTATTCCGCTTTGAAATAGGCAACCTGGGATATGGAACAGAGGAAACAGCCCACAGGTGAAGGCTGTTATCCCTTGGAAATGCAATCCTCGATTTGCTTTAGTATAGGTTCTGAGAAGCCCATCAAAGATGGCCTGGTAGCATCCCATAGGAAATGGCATTGTGTTGCAGAGTTTAAAAGTAAGCAAGATAATGGTATAATGCATCATCAACTCATTTTCCATGTATGAAACCTGCCACTAGTTCACAACTTTATTCACCCTATTTTCAAAATAATCTTTCATCTTCAAAATATACCTGATATTTGCCATTCTTTTGTGCATGTTGTATAACAAATTGAAATATATATTCTTTTAAAGTGAAAATGGAGTCCCTTCGTGCAATTTCATTAAAAATGTTCACCTCTGTGTGGTAAAGGTGCTTAAATAGTTATGGTACATGGGTTCGCACTTTTTGGTGGAGACAATGGTAAAAGCACTAATATAATATATTAAAATTAAAAGCAAATGTTGCTTGTGAATGAGTATTATTTAAGAGACTATGCTCAGCCAGTCTACCCACATGCACTTATATTCCCTCAAGGCAATGAGGACCATTTCTTGCTGCTGCAAACGGCTGCTATAATTGCTTTTCCTTTTTCTAACTCTACTAACTTTGAACTTTGTGCAACTCGCAAACTTTAAAAATGTTGATGAAGTTGCAAGTCGGTCAACTTTGCACATCTCTAATATTAAATAGTACTGCACTTCGGGTAAAAGAGTTGGGTTTTAGGGGGTTTCCAATTTCATATTTGGTTTAATAAAGTGAATGAGAAGAAATCTGTTCACTCCGGACGTGTGTAAGTGTGCACAAAGTATTAAGGAACTATGTATTCATATGGATTGGGTGAAAGTTCTTTTGGTATGGGTGCTTATATTCTAATGGAAATATGAAAATTACCACAGCAAGGTTTTTGTACATATTTTAAAATATTTCAACAATCATGACTATTAGCTTCAAAAGATTTGGGATACATTGACCTTGATCTTTCAACAAAATTGCCACCAATATTAAATTTCACCAAAATGTTGTAGCATTTTATACATCCCCATTCAGCTCCACTTCAGCGCATTACTAACTATTTTCATCAATCACTGATCTCAACTTCAGCAGCTTTCCGAAAACATTTACTTTCAGCAACTATCAGAAATATACTCAGCAATAACAGCCCTCAACAGCCCACCAGCACCTTTGTAAAAATCGCTGACTTTTTACAAAAGTGCCGAATTCGCGGGCACTTTTGTAAAAATCGCGGCATTTTTAGAAAAGTGCCGATTTCTCTGTTTGCTGCGAAATCGCGAAATCCTGAAGGGTCTAAACAGTAGGGAAAATATTGAATTGTGGAGGGATAAAATGTACTTTTCCGACTTCCGTCAGTGCAACATTAGAAACAAACAAATTCTCTTCAACACAATAAAATAATTGCAAAAACATAGTAAACAAAGAAAAATATATGTATAAAAGAAATATATTTGCCAATGTTAAATACCTATCATAAATAACAACAAATATTTGTATAATTACAATAATAAATGCATTTAACTAAAGATTTTTTTAGAAAAATTATGTAACAATTAATCTTTATTAAATAATTTTATTCTACTACCTTTCCACCCTCTACCCCTACAAAACTCACAACCTACACATAAAACTTAACTTTAAAAAAAATTATTTACACTATTAACATAAATATTTATCAAGAAACAATTATTAAGTCAAAATTAATTATGACTTAATTATAATTAATTTAGTTCCCACAATATACCCCCACAAAACACACAATACATTCCAAAAATGTACCTTAACAAAATTATAACCTAAATACAATTAATTTATGTCCCACCTTATACCCCAACAACACCCACAACCCACAACTAAAATTTAAGGAAAAAATATTTATTGCACAATTAAAATAATTATGAGTTAAATATTAATTAACAACTAATTATGAATTATTTCGAATTTACTTCCCACCCTGTACCCCTATAAACCCACAACCTGCACCAAAAATTCAAAAAGAATTATATATTTACAATATGTATTTACATTATATTAACAACTAATTATTAATCACATTTAAATCACAAAACGTTATTAAATTACATTTTATAACTATTAAAAATGTAACAACTATGGGGCTTGCGTCTGTCTGACACAGTTTCGGTCTGGAATCCGCTAGACCTTAGGTTGATCATAGAGCCGTTGCAAACATCAAATTTTCAATGGAAGCTGGTGCGGCGGGCTGAAAAGCACTGCAACACAAGCTTCCATTGAAAAATGCTTGTTTGTGAACATCCATGCACGGTGTGGCAGGCACCATGTGGTGCCTGCCACACCTTGCAGGTATGATTAGGGGGGCATAATAGGTGCCCCCAAAGTCCAATAGTGGAGGGACAGGGGGACGGGGGCACTGCTAGTGGCCCCAATTAAACTTTCCAACAGCCTTTCAATGTCAGAAAGGCCGACATGAAAAGGCTGTCGGAATGTGCCATCATAATCCTGACAGCTGAGCCGAGCCTGGCTCCGCCACCATTAGGGAATTATGGTGTTTTGACGCTCCGAGGGGCTCACCTGTCAGAAGCACCACAGGCAGTCCCTCCTCCCAATGCCTCCCGAAACACAAGGGCAGATGTCAGAGGAACATCATAATCAGCCCCTAAATTGAAAAACAAACAATGATTATCTAAAGAATTCACATCATATACATTTAAAATATATTAAAACACGTAACCCATGAAGTTGAGTCCTAGCTTGAACATGGCTCTATGTGTGATGGGTTGCTATATATATATATATGCGGCACTACTGTCACAAATGTCTACTGCTCGAATCACAAGTGAAGGCAGGGTCTGACAAGTAACAAGACACATGAGAGAGCTACTCTATGAAGGCTCAACTTGTTGATGTGGCTTGATTGATTAGGGTCTGAGGCACCTCATTGTCTCTAGTTTGGGCATGGGGTCAGGAAAGGAATGGTGGTGCTGCAGAGGGACCTTGTTACCCAACTTTAGCTGACTAAAATGGGGCATTACCAACTAAAGAGTTATTACAAAGATTGCAAATAACACCAAAGTCTGTGGTTTGCGACAGGATCACTGGTGTCATCACAACAACATGAGACTGTGAGGGACAGCCAAGGGCCCTGCAGGGGAACAATTTTAAATTGGACTTCTCCCTGGAATCTCCAGCTCGTACCTGCCTATAAAAAATTCACAATGGTGCAAGGACGTGAGAGTATGTGGGCAATGTGACCCAACTACAAAGACGTTTGAGGGAAGTTCCATTCTCAGTACCCCACCCAAGATATATTCCTTAAATGTAAGAAAAGATTGCAAATCATACAAAACTCACAGCTCACCAGCTACCTGTGCCAGCTGATCTGGTAGCTGGTGGGCACAGCAATTATCTCGACTCAGCAAGGCAGCTCAAAGGGCAAACTGCATCAGTGAGAGAATAAGGGAGTAGTGCTTTACATTAAAATGTATGATAGAATTTGTCTAAATAATACTGACCATACATATGAATGCCGGACCCAATAAATGAATACAAGGATGTCACATTGTCCCTGTACTATGTTCCAATAACAAAAAGTACAGTTTATTACATTTAAAAAATGCACACAACATTGAAATAGTGCAAATCAGACAGTTTACTCATAAGGAAAGGTGCATTTCCTTTCAGTATCCTATTGAATTAAATGGCCTTAGCATCACTATGTGCCAGGCCACATACAATTTATACTGGGACTCCTCCTCCACAGGTCTGCCTGTGTGCAAATGGAAGCAGGTATCTTGTTATTGTTTAGTATGCCCTTTATGAACGGTCGCTTGCAGTAAATCATTCTTTTATACTTTTGTAATTATAAACCTAATATATTTGATTATGCCACTCTTATAGTGTTTTTGTTTTTTAACAATACTAATATTTACACGTGGACGCTTATCTCAGATTTTAATTACATTTTCTACAATGCTACTAACCGTTAATATCAGACTTGAATTAAAGAAAAATGTTGGTGGTTTAGATTTTTTATTACTTAAAATATTTTTTCACTTCGTGAACTTGACCAAGCTATTTTAGGATGGTTTCTTTGTACATAAACATACTCACAGCGGAGGCATTCCTAGAGCTGCAGAAATAATGGCAGAAAAGAGAAAAGAATGGAGGAAAAGAAATTAAGGAAACCTGAGCAAAGGGCGATTCTAGTGATGAAGAAGAACCTGCTAGAATCCGATAAAGAAATAGACAGTGCCGGGTGGTCTGTTCCTTAAATGATACCATATATTCCAGTAGCTGCTTGATACAGCAGGCCACTTCAATTTACTTTTATTTTCTATCACTGAGTTATATAATCTGAATAAACATGTGCTAAATGACAGAGATCATACAGAATGACACTTTGAAGCTGGGATGTGAAAATGGTCATAACTAGAAAGCTTACTTAATTATTACTTAATATTACTTAACTGACAATTAAAACCAAATGCTCTATTTAAAGCGATTAAAAAAAAGTCTGCATAAAAACAGTTGAAAACAACCCTACAGTGCCATCTACTGGCCTCGCAAGGTAAATTAAAACTGTCTCCGCCCAATATACTTTACTAAAAAATAGTTTTCACTCAGTGATCTTTAAATTAATTACATTTTTTTTCGTGTTTAAAGGTCGGATTCGTTGTTAAGGCCACTCTTTGTTTAATAAAGTAGTTATTGAGGTGGTCGTGGTTCACTTCCAGGTCGTTGTTTATGAGTCATTGTTAAGGACACCCGTTGTTGAAAAATCGTTGTTCAGTCCGTTTCCCATTTCATTTATGAGGGAAAATATTTTTATCTGTATGAAACACCAACTATTAAAAACAGAATCTGAGGGTATCTTGTGAATCTTTGTCCATCCTCTTATTATGTTTACAAACATTTATGAATGATTCAGAAACATTTGTTGTATAAACAGGGACTCACTAGTAGACTTTTTTGGATGATAAGTACTTATTGACAGGAGGATATAAAGCATGACAAAAACATTTAGAAGATAAGAATTTACAATGGTTCTAGTGATGAAATTAAATATATACATTAAACAAATCTGTATTGGAGTTGATGTGCTTCAATGGGATAAATGAGTTTCTATCTTTCTAATACAAAGGGTTATATGAAGGAAGAATGTATAGTTATGTTCATTACAGATATTGGGTTGAACACCAGAGGATTGGTTTTTATGGGTTACATACAGATGCGCAGCTTTAAACATTGATTTTAGCAAGAGTTAGTGTATTGAATTTAATTACAGCCCTGAAGAAATTCCCAGGCAAAGGGGATGAAGCATGTTAGCCAGTGAAATGTGATATGAAATCCAAAAATCTAACTTCTGGAATCTCTTTTCATAGATTACTAGACTCTAATATAATGCTGTGGTATTAAATGACCCATGAACGACAATGAGCTTTCTTGTGTATAGAATACGGTTGGATAATGTGCATCCAAATTGAGAATAGAATAGTGTTTTACATTTCATGTAATAGTGGGTAGCAGTGAGGCGGGACCTAGAACAAATCATTACTTGCAAGTAAAGATATGAGTGTGCTGTGTTGCATGTGCTCTAGCTAGTAGTTTTAAATTATTTGATGTACCAAATAGTTCTTGGGTATTTTGTTTTGTTTCACAAAGCATGAAATAGAAAATGCTTCACACATGCCTATTATTGTGGGCGTCTGCAGCCACAAAAAAACATGCAATTTTGTTGGTTAGTTGTATTTAAAGCTTTTTAATTGGCATTTAATCGGCAAGTGGTGGTCAAAATTCCACAAACATCACTGACAATTTACAAAATTCATCTTAGCAGGACAATTGTAAGAAAAGTGTAAAATTTGGTGATTTCACGTTTTGATGAAATGGTTCGCCCAGATCTAATAGCAAGATAGTTGTGAAGCAAAAGCACATCTTAGGATTAAAGGTTGCTTTTTTATTTTATTTCTTTTTTATGTCCTCATATATGCCTTGAGGGACGCTCTTGAAGGGATCCCTCCAAACATTCCAATCAGGCCAATTCTGTCTTAACCCTTGTGTGATGCCTATGGAAAGAGGAAA
Organism: Lissotriton helveticus; assembly: GCF_964261635.1. NCBI lineage: Eukaryota > Metazoa > Chordata > Amphibia > Caudata > Salamandridae > Lissotriton > Lissotriton helveticus. The sequence continues at coordinate 309,483,882 of NC_136071.1, forward strand.
GGAGTTTCCCCTCAAGATAAGACTGTTTCCTTATCCCGCTCCTGTTTACAGCACCTGGGAGACCGTATGTTACTAGGGAGGACAGGACCAACAGTACCCTGGCATAATCATAGGACCGACTTTACTTCTCCCTCCAGGCCACTAGGGCCGCCCAGATCTTACATATACTTGTTTCATCACAGGCCATGTCAGAATGACTAGTCAAAATAATATGCTTCAGACAGTCCACAAAAGAAGGAGAGGTTTCGGATTTCCAAGCCCTGCAAATTTCCCTTCTGGCGAGGATTATTACATAAAACACAAATTTTGAAGCTGGAGCATTCATGCGATAATCCAACATAAGACCGAAAAAAATTAACCTTGGGCTAACTTCCACCTGCTGGAGCAGCACATCCTCTAAAAAAAAAACCACATACTCCAGTCCAAAAGAGCTTGATTCTTGGGCAATCCGCAAACATATGAAAATCGTCTGCTGCTGGATACTTACACCTGGGGAAGTTATAAACCTTCCCTGTCGCTTTGGATAGTTGCCTAGGATTCCAATAAACTCTGTAGGCAGTGTAAAGATGATTCCTCCTGAGTGTAGCTGGCTTCACTACTGCCTGCAACGTAGAAAGAGTCACACCAGAGTTTCCACATTCCGTCATCGTCACCTCCAAAAACACTGCCCCAGAGTTTCCCAACTTCCAGTTCCACCCCTTCCCTTGCTTCCAGAAGGCCCCAGTACCAAAATGAGTCTTCACGTTTCCAAGTACCCGTTCTAGAGACTAATTTGAATTTCAGACTTGCATCCTCGTTGCCCCAGGACTGCGTTGCCCACCATGCAGATAGCTGGTAAAACTTGAATCTTGTCAGTGTCCCGCAAGTCAAGCTGGAAATTGACTCCCAACTAATCAACTGCAAATTCTCTCGAAGGTCTTCCCAAAATCTAATACCAGCTAACTTAAGTGGTTGACAGAGTTGGTCCTTAAGGCATTCAGGGGTGCCGGGGGAATCCCAGATTGGGGCCTTTACTGTATAATATGGAATTTTTAGAACCCTTCTTATGTAAATCTAGTTATTTAGTGCAGCTCCCAAGATCTTGAGTCGGACCTTCTTGTAGAACTTGGGGTCTCCAAATTTATAAAGAAAAAACTCCTGTCCCAGCGGAACATTGTGTAGCATGGCATGAAATAATAAGCCTAAAGAGGAGGAATCCGTCTTATTGGCCAAAATTGAAAAATTCTTAAAATGGAATGCATGGCAATAAGTGAGTAAATCGGGCAAGGCAAGTCCGCCCACTTTTAGACCTCTCCTGAGCTTTTACCAGGCAATTCTGGGGGTTTAAGTGGCCCATATAAAAGACCTGATTTTACCTTGAAGTTTAGCAATATCCTTTGTCCTGAAAGATAATGGAATCGAATTATACAAAAATGTTAATTTGGGCAAGATTATCATTTTAACGAGGTTGACCCTCCCATAGATATTCAGGGGGAGGTTTGCCCAGCGCGATAATAGGCTACCAACCTCGTTAGACACCTTCTTCCAACTGATCTTTGATATATCTGCCAGATTCTGGGCTAGATGAATCCCAAGATATCTCATTCGACACTTTGCCCCCTGTGTTATATTAGCACAGTTCCATTCCAATATTTCGGTCTTATCCTTGTTAATTTTATAGCCGAAAAATTCACCAAATTGCTCAGCAAACTCAAACAGCCTAGGTATTGGTTCTGCAGGATTTGACGTGTACATGAGGTGGTCGTCAGCATAAAGAGCAAACTTTAACTCTAGTTCTACAATTTTAAAATACTTAATGAGGGGATCCGCCCTGAGGGAACATACAAGAGGTTCGATATATAAATTAAATATTAGCGGTGACAGAGGGCACCCATGCCTAGTGCCTCTTGAGATACTAAACCATTCCGTCAGAGCACCATTAACTAAAACTTTAGCTTGGGGATTAAAGTAAAGGGATTTAACAGCCTGCTCAACATTTATCGTAAAACCAAAACTTTGCAGAGTCTCCCAGAGATAAAACCAATTCACCTGATTGAAAGCCTTAGCGCATCTTTTGCAACTATCGTGAGTGGAAACTTTTTATCCATTGCAACATCTATTGCCCCTATGACTTGAAAGGTAAGCTCATTTAGCTGTCTTCCAGGTATGAACACCCTCTGGTCTGGGTGCACAATTGCCTTAATGATCCTTGCCACCCTTGCTGCCAGTATCCATGCAAAGATCTTATGATCGGAATTTAGCAATGATATTGGTCTGTATGACTCAATTTTCTGCGGATCTTTATTCTGTTTTAGGATTAAGGTCACTGTCGCTTCAGACCATGATGTAGGGGTGCATTCTCCCTGCATGTATATTTTATTGAACAGGTTTTTTAAAACTGGCACCACCTTGTCCACTATCGCTAGATAACCCTCTATTGGAAGCCCATCCGGGCCGGCTGCTTTGCCCCTAGCCATTTTCTTAAGTTGTACTCTAACCTCACCCTCGGTGATACTTGTATGCAAAAACAACCTATCTGCTTTAGACAGCTGGGGAGATCCATTAAATGTAACCACTCCCTAGCTCTCTCTGGTCTGGGTTCAATATCTTCCTCATACAGATTATGCATAAATGATCTTGCCTCCTCTCAAATATTATCATTGTCATATAATAGAGCTCCTGACCCTCTTTGACTCAAGCTCTTTTTCTGGTTTCTAACCCTATCTGCCCTGGTCTTCCATGCCAGAAGAGAACCGCATTTTTCGCCATAGGTGAAATGTTGTAACTTATTGGCGTCCATTCTGTCCTTCAGGGTCCTATCTAAATTGGCCTGAAAGTCCACCTGAAGATCCGCTAGCTCTCTTTCCAGCTGCGGCACAAGACTCTGAGAAACCAGAGAGGCCCGCTGTAATTCAGCCTCTTTTTCCTTAATCCTTTTGAGCCTATCAGTTTCAGCCTTTTTCATAGATTTTCTTTTATTGATCATTTTGGAACTTAAGAGTCCTCTTAGATAGGCTTAGCGGAACCTATGTTAAACCTGAAAAATTCATCTGTTTTTACTTCCAGCTCAGACCTCACCCCCTCGTTCAGTAGTAAGGTCCTGTCGAGAGTCCACCTCCTCTGGCACTCTTTATGTTTGAAATTAAGTATCAGCTCAACAGCGGAATGATCTGATATAGTCGCAGGGATATGGGCTATAGACTGGAGATCCGAAAACATAATCTGATCCACCAAAAAATTATCAATTCTAGAATGGTGTTTATATTTTTTACTGTAAAAAGAAAAATCCCGTAAGTTTCCATTCTCAACTCTCCAAATGTCCAATAGATTGAACTCCTTCCTTAATGACATTTTTTAGCACAGAAAACGTTCTGGGTGGGATAGTATATTTTGCTTTAGAGGTCCGATCTAGCTGCTTATCCAGTACCAAATTAAAATCACTCCAACTATAACGGGTGCGGATGTTTTTAGCAAACTAACCTCTAGGTTTAAAAGAGCCCCCAAATTATCTTTGTTAGGCCGATAATAGACTGCACAGACTAAAGGGGACCCACAGATTTTCAAGGTAGCCACTAGCCATCTCCCTGACTGATCTGTATCAAAATTTTCCACCTTGATCCCCGCGTTGCCTTTAATAATCAGTGCTACTCCCCTCGCACAACTCCGTTGTGTAGAACAAAGCACAACCTGAACCCAACTAAGCTTATTGAACCCCTGCTTACGTTCATGGGCCTCTAGATGGGTTTCCTCTAACAAGCAGATATGAACCTCCCTATTATTCAAAAACTCACAAACCCGAGACAACTTCCTCCTATTTCTCAATCCATTCACATTTCAGGTAAGGAATTAAATTTTATTTGACCTACTCATACTCAAAGCTCCCAGAGGACTTCCCAACTTGAGCTAGCATGTGTTACTTTGACTTGTATGAGGGCAATTTTTTCTATTTTTCCCCCTTGCACCCTACTCCCTGTGCACCCCCGCCCTCCTGTGAGAAACCCACCTTTCATCCCTTGGTGATAAATAACCACCTATATGGGACCCCCCCAGAGCAGCGAAGGCACCTCACCCATTAAGTGTAAAAGTATAACTAATACCCAGTAAGTCCTGGGCCCTCTGTACTTTATATGTGTTTTTTATTTTTTTTATTTATAATTTTTTCGTCATTCAATCCGTACCAGCATGGGAGCATATCAGACCCCTGATTAACTTTAACTACCCCTTCAATTGGGCCAAGAAAGAATCCACATCTTCTGGGGAGCTAAAGTTATACATCTTATTCTTCCACATTACTTTCAGTAATGCAGGAAATTTCATTTGGATGTGTTCCCCCAGACTCCTTAGCTCTGGCATTCTAGAACCAAGCACCCATTGCCTTTGCGCTGTTCTTTTTCCAAGATCAGAGCGGATATGGTAGTGCTCTAAATATAAATGAAGCGCCGTCTCAGTCAAAGCTCTCCCCAGAATCTGCTCCTTGATAGCATACGTTTGGAAATTAACTAAAATTTTCCTTGGAACTTTTTTATCAGGATGCAGCTTAAAGGGATCTCTATGTGCTCTCTGAATCTCTGACTCAAGATCAATATCTTCCCTATCCTTTAACACTCCCTCCCTGAGGAGTTTACAGACAAATGCCTTAATATCCCCCTTCTCTGATCTCTCTGGTATTTTAAGGATTCTCAGGTTGTTTCTCCTTGCTTGCATCTCAAGCCTCTCCATATCTGCCTGTAGAGATCTATTTTGAGTTTTTAAGGACTCTACGTCCTGCACAGTTTCTGCGAGAGATTTGACTTCAGATTCAAGTGTCTCAGTTTGTGTATAGATGTCATCCAATTGCGTCTCCAAGGCCTCACATTACTCATGGATCCCCTTCTGGTTTGCTTCTGATGTCTCAAATTTAGAGAGCAGATCGTCCCTTAAGGATTGAAGCATGGACTCAAGCTGCGAGTGATTTCCACCCACCCTCTCCACCCCCGAGACCTCGATTAGATTGCCTTCATTTGCTCCATTTCTTCCTGCTGAAGTCACCACTACTAGCGGCAATAGGCGAAGATGCTGATGGGACTAATGGGAAAGGCATAGTGGTGACAGCGGCAATACTGGTGGCAGGAGCGGTGGCTGAAACATAAGGCTGATCTAGCATTAAAGAGTTATCACCAGAAAGAGGTTTAGATTGATTAGCCTTAGTAACAGCACCGGCATCTTTCTCTAGTTCAGTGATCTTCATGAGAGGAGAGAAACGGTTCTCAAGCAAGATTGAAGAAGGACTGCAGGGGGGCAGGAATTGGATCCTTAGAGATGACTGCCTGCTCCATTATCTAAAAGTAGGATTTGAGTGAGGGGTAGTTTTAAAAGGGGGACGGATTGCTTTGGACACCCTTGATTTTTTGATATCCCCTGATTTGTTGTTCTTCCTTTTTCTTGGAGGCGTGGGAACCACTCCTCCGGTGTTCAACTCTGCAACCTCTTGGCCCCCTTTATTCTTAGGCTCTGACTGAGAACGCAACTGGTATTGATTTTTTGTAAGAGGAGCCACCACCCCTTGAACACCAGGCTCAAACACCCCCTCCCTACCGTGTGGCTTTCCAGAAGAGTCTATCTTGCTCTTGAAAGCCTGCATGCCCACTGTCCTGATGACCAAAGGGCCACAGGTAGGTGCCAAATCGGGGGCGACAAAGTCACAATCCATGTGCTGGCATTCACTCCCTTCTGACACCCATCTTACTGCATCACAGCAGGGACCAGGGCGATATTGTGCTGTAGTGCCGCTCAGTGCATAGACCGCCCGCTGGAATACACCGTAGCCTCTCCCTTCCGAAACTCGGAAGTTGATCCTTGCGGCTGCAGCCTGGATCCGCACCCACAACTTAGTGCGGTAGCCCCATACGTGCCTCGGCTGCGGGTGGGATAAGAAGAGGCGAGCTCCCGGCTCGAAAGGCAGCCGGTAAGAGACGAAAAGAGAAGGGATCAAATTAAAATAGAGTAACTCAAACTTTTCCTAACAGGGTGCCTTGATCTTACCGTCCATACTGCTTCAAAAACGCACTCAAATCAATGAGTGGTGATGTTATGCCTTGCCGCTCCCGGAGCTCCCACGACTGGTGTCAGCCCGCCGCCATGTTCCTCCTCATTGGATATCCTGATCACATACTGAGGATTAGTGGTTGCTTAAGCAGTTCCAATAACGGAATTTCTGAATCTGAATCTATATGTGATTATACATAAAATATATGGAATGTACATTTCTAAAAATGCATAAGGATTATTGGTTGCTTATGCTTTTTTAGAAATGTACATTCCATATATTTTATGTATATTCATATATACATTCAGATTCAGAAATTCCTTTATTGGAACTGTATTTATACAGATCATAAAAGGTCATAACTATGTAATTCATCAATTTATAGAATGAAAATAAAATGTTCTGTTAAAAATAATTGGTAAAAACAATTAAAATAGGTATGATTCTTTCCAGATAATTGTGCAATCTCCTGGTCTTTAGAGAAAGGGATAAAAAGGATGCAACCACCATAACAAACATAATGGTCAGGCAGCATTTGTGAAAATGACATTCCTAGATTGCATTGTCTAGTTTTGTGTTCGAGCATAATTGACAATATGAACTTTTTATGATGTTCAAGATAAAACTTGCAAATGAAAAATATGTATGTTGGACTCTGAAGACACACCATCACATAGGCAAAGCGGTAAGACTTGCATAGAAAAAATACCTGCTGTGTGACCCAACGTACAGGCAATAAGATTTAGCCGTAACCTCAGTAATATAAATCTATGATGTTAATTTGTCACGATCGTCAAGTATGTAGCTTGCCCCTCATTAGGTGACGGCCCCTCTAGATAGGCTCGCACCATATATTTAGTACTACTGTCTTCATATCTTTTATCTGCCATGTAATTAAAAAGGCACGTTTTAATTGCGTTTTGTTTTTTAGATATTCGGGCAGTTACTTGGAGTTTCAAATATAGTTACTAAACCTAAAGAAATCAGGGTATTTGTAATGTACATGATCCAATGGATCCTATGTACATGTTACAGTGCAAGACAATCTAGCATAAACTGCTGAATAAAGTTAGCAAGATCCTTTCTCCATATGGAGTGCCATCGAAGAATTGGTGTCAAGCATATCTGATCTGATATGTAGGGAGCTTTCAGCTCAGGATGACAATTATAGTTAGAGCAACTTTTTGGGAGACCCACCAGTTTCTTCAAGAAAGCATCTTCTATTGATGGCAATGCTGCATTGTTGGTATGTCCCCACATGCCAGATTCACACATAGCTACTGAGGCAGACTTGGGCAGATATACTTTTTTTACAACATCTAAGGGTTTTGATCCTAGCTTTTTGGTAAAACAAAATAGCAATACTTTTTTCTAACATTAGGCCCCTACTTTTCACCATATGGGAAAATGATAATGTTCTATCAAATGTCACCCCTAAATGTCTGTGCCACTCTCCTTCCTGCTATAAAAAAGAGGGCACTTTCTTCCCCTTAGGACCACTCATTAGAATAAAATATTTTGCCTCATTGGTTGGTTAATCTAGCTGATGCATAAAATTCACGTATATATCTAAAAGCTTCTGAATTGCCAGGCCAGTGCGTGCAATTAGGACAGCATCATCTGCATAAAGGAGCATGGGATGCGGGCTTTATTCATCTTTGGGACATAGGAGGGGAGCGTCTACTCCGTTAGTGTACAATGAAAAAAGAAAAGGGTGAGGACACATCCCTGTCAAACCCCTCCCTATTATTAGGGATCCACCTAGTACACTCTCCCTGCTTCCCGTAGCGGACACAGGCTGAAGCATTAGAATATAACTGTCTTCTAAAAAATTGCCTCATCAATTCCCATCTCCTTCATGATTCTCCACGGATGATGATGAGCAATGCAGTCAAAAGCTGCGGATAGGTCCATAAGCGCCAAGTAGAGCTAGCCTTGTTTAGCTTGTGTATATTTGGCAATAAGCAGGCTCAAATTTAGGCACTGATCCTGGGTACATTTTCCCCGTTTTATAACCATGCTGAGTTGGAATCAGAATTTTAGTGTTAGTGGTCAATTCCACTAATCTATTCAATAAAACCCATCCCATATGCTTAGCCTTGTTTTTCAGGAGTGAAATGGGCCTATGGTTGTTTGACTCCGATTTTTCACTCTTTTTAAATGTCGGTATTATAATAGATTGTGACTATGATTCCAGCGGGCTCACATTAGCTATCACGTTAACAACATTAGTCAAAACTTGCCCCAAAGGTTAGAGCTCAGATAAAAAGCCTATTGGGGTGCCATCTGGTCCATCTGGGCCCTGGACCTTGCTATTAGTGCACTGGGAGAGGGCATCTCTAATTTCTAAGGGATTAAAAGATAGAACTGAGTTTAAGTTAGGCCGTTATTGTTCATAGGCATGTGCCTTTAGTAATGTACATACCCAAAGGTTTTGGAAAAGTGAGCCACCCATTCTTCTTCATCCACATGACTATTCGGGTTAGGGTCTGAGGGTGCTTTTAAAAATGGGCGTTAATTACCTTTCAATATTCCCTGGAGTTATTTAAAGTGGAAGCCTGATGAAGATGTTCCCAGGCCTCCTCCTTTAAAGTTTTTAGTCTAGCCTTCCTTGATTCCTTATAGAGTATGCGGGAAAGCTTGACCTGTGCACCATCTCTTGGTTCCAACCTATGTGCCTTATGTGGGTTTGCTAATGATCTCATTCAGTTTTGCTCAAACCACCTCTGATCTATTGGTTTGGGGGCTAGACCATTTTTAGTTCTGTGGTTTTTTAGATCAAACAAAATAGACTCAAAGGCAGTCACTACCCTGGTTGGATCCTTATTCATTCCTAAACATGCCATAATTTCATTGTATCTGTTTGCAAACACCAAGGGAACAAGTTTCTCCTTTTTAAAACAATGCAGTTTTTCCTAGTTATATGAGATTTTATGTGTTTTATCTGTTGGAGATGTATCTCTTCCCATGCCAAATGGCACGATATAGCCATATGATCACTGAATCTAGAGAAGTTGGCTTTTATATTAGTAATGTACCTTTTGGTAAATACTGATGCAATTTAAAAAATCAATAGTCGATCCCTGGGGCGTAGAGCCAAACACCTTTTGCAACAGCCTGTACTCTCAATAATGGGATTCATTATTTCTAAGTCTTTTACAATAAGAAGTCTGTTAAGTGCATCACTGTACAAGTTGTGGGTGTGTAATGAATGTGCCATTTATATGCTTGAATGGCCCAATAACCGTTGCCCATCACCATCTCAGTATATCTTGATCTAATATAGTGATGTGTAGGCCTGCATAGTATAAATAAGCTACAAAGTAGGGCTCGATTATGCCTTTTCTGTTTCCAACTTTATCTTACTTCATGGCAGTGCTTGCCTATCGACTTTGGCATACTCTTATGCCATCTTGCATACTAATTTTGCTCACCTACGGGAGTAGTGGCCTATGCTTAAGCGACTCCATTTTCTAAGCTATCGCCATTTTCTGAGCCTTTCTAGGTGAGAAGCCGTGTTATGCTTTTCACTTGTTTTCTGCACTTTGTATGCTGGTAGAAACCGGTTCTTGTCAGAGGAATGTACTCGCTCAGTTCCGAAGTCATAACAGACGCCTGGCCAGCTGAAACTGTGGCCTTGGTACGGAGTGGTACAGAATATGATGGGAAAAGGGGGGAGGCTCACAGGAGCTTTGTCTTACGTCTCCACTGATACTAACGGGGATGTCTGAGTTCCGATCACCGGAAGTTCATCGCAGTGCAGACGTGCAGCTGTGACAGTGGAGCAAATAGTCCCAATTCAGCTGGAGAAACGGACTGCCCACTAGCAAAGGGGAAGCGGGATGAATAGACAGTTGGGGAGGTGTTCCACTAATTCTTATATTCTTACTGTTCTTGCCTAACTATCTTCTTCTGTTTTCAGGTTCTATACATGTATATGGAAATAAGTTATATATATGTTTTACTGGTTGTGTTTAGCAATTGCCTAGGATACTTGCATATAGTACAATTTGGCCTACCGTGTATTACTAATAAAAATATCCCAAAGCATATAATTATTTGTCTGTTTCCCTGGGACGGGAGTGTGAATTCGTCTAAGCCAAATGGCACCGTATAGAAGGATGGGTAAGTTCCCTTCTTGCAGGTAATTGTGCATCAGAGCATTGTCCCTTGCCTAATCAGGGAGTGTAAATTCTAATTCTTCCACCCCCAGCCTTGTTAGGAGAGGTATGCGTTAGATATTTATATATTTGTAGTCCTACCTGGGTGAGTATTCTGTGAACGGAGAGGAGTGGTAAGTAGCCTCCCGCACAGCGCCTGTCACCAGGAGGTTTGTCTGCGTTGTAGTACATTGTGGTACTTTGTGATGCTTTGTTATTATTGTGTGCGAGCTTCTCGACAAACGCTATAAAAAGTACATTTACTGTTGTTATTGTTCCTTTCTTGGGTAAGTATTGTGGAGTGTTGTATCTTTTGGGTCCCCAAGAAGGACAAGCTTGTATGTCCTGATCATTGGCAGAATTTTCAGGCCATTACATCTTGGCGTCGTGACTCACAGGATTGAAGGGGTGGATTCTAAGGGGAGAAAAGTGGATTATGTTTTCTAGGAAAACAAGGGTTGACTCTCAGTTGTCAATGGAAATTCCCGGATGGGAATCGACTCCGTATGGAGTGCTGGCCCATGAGTGGGCTAATAGTGCTGGTTTAAGTGAAAACCGGAATGCGTTTTTGTTAGAAGCCCAACCGGCTCAGGTGGTTGCATGTCTACTAAAAGTGCCTGTAAGAAGAGGAGAAGAGCTTCCTATATGAGGAAGGAGAGGATGGGTTTTATTAAATGCTTACAGAATAATACATGGGAAATATGTACAGTTGCAGCGTGAGAGTAAGGGATTTGAAGAGCAGTATCTTGAAGCAAAGAATGCCACTACGTTGTTAATATGTCAGAATAAATTATTGTTGGACAAGATAGAGACTTACCAGACCATACCAGAAAGGGCTGCGGTGCGCATTGCAAAGTGCAAATACAGGAACAAGCGAGGGAGAATTAATAGGAGGAAAGTGCAATCAGCTATTGCAAAGGCAGGACTTGACTGGGATCCCGGGGAGTGGGATGGAAATATTTGGGATTCTTCAGAGTTTTCAGGTTCGGGAGAGGAAGAAAGCAAGAAAGAGAAGCCTAATAAGTCTGGGAAGGAGAATAAATCAGAAGGGCGCAGGGAGGTCCATGTGCAGCCGATAAATCGAAGAAAGCTGCAGGGTGGCCCAGAATACCCACAGGGGGTAGCTTTAGATAGCTTGGAGGATTTTACACAACAAGAGATTAATGACATTTTGAACAGGTTTCGGCAGAAACCTGGTGAACAGCTACTTACATGGATGGTTCGCATCTATGATTTGGATGCCGCAGGCGTGATGTTAGACCAAGGAGATGCAGTTAAATTTTTTACGTTAAGCACAGACCCGACAGTTCAAGAATATTTCAGAAACTATACACTAAATGACCAGATTAGTTTATTACAATTAGCTGTAGCTGGATGTAGTAATAAATACCCGACTGAATCAGACTGGCCGATAAATGAGAAACCTTGGTATACTTTGAGAGATGCGACACAGAGACTGAAGGAAGAGGTGATGAAAACCTCTATTTTCCTAGATCAAGCACATAAATTAATGGAAGGACTGCTTAACACGTCTGTGAGTAATAAGATCATTCGTACTGCTCCTCCTGCTTATAAGCAGGAAATGATTACATTGTTAATAAATCAGACGGGAAACACTTTAGCACAAGTGATTAAGGCAGTTCGAGTTGAGCGAACTGGGAGAGTGGATGAAATTCGAAAGACCTTCTAGACCTGGAACTTGTACAGATAATAACAGACTGACTAGAAGAGATTTGTTTACAGCTCTAATGAAAGATTGGGTGAGGAAAGATGAAATAGATGGGGAACCTACTCCAAAGTTATGGAGCATGTTTCGAAAAAGGGGTTTAGACAGGAAAGAGGGGAGTAGGAGAGTTAACAAACAAAACCATGAACGGAGATATTCAGATAAGAGCGGTGATGAGTCATACCGAGGGAAAAGGGAAGAATCCCCAAAATATAGAACAAGACGTAAGAGGGAAGAATCTGTAGATCGCAGAGCCAGAAGTGAAAGAGGTAGATCCCAGAACAGAGAATGAGAAACGAACAAAGGAAATCCCCAGATCAGAGATCGCAGAGTGACAGAAATATGAGAAATTCCTATTATAAAGAGAGAGTGTACGAGGAAGATGTGCTTCCTACACGGTATGAAAGTCTTTACCCTGATTTGTCTTGGGCGCAGGACAAGAGCAAAAATAACTAGGAAATAGGTCAAGCTCCGACACAGAATTCGGCTCGCAAAGATAATAGACCCTATGTGGATATAGAGATTTTCTGGAAACATCGTAATGCACAATGGGCCCGAGCCCTAGTAGATATGGGAGTGGAGGCCACTTTAATCTATGGAAATCCCAGGAAATTTAGAGGACAGTGTTTTATAATCACAGGTTTGGGTGGTAAAGAGACCCCAGCAGTGCAAACTAAGGTTAAATAAAAAATTGGAAGAATACCAAAAAGAGAATATAGCGTATTAGTTGTGCCTCTTTCTGACTATAGCATCGGAATTGACATTTTAAAAGGAATGACTTTGTTTTTAGATGACGGGTACTATCAGTTTGGAACGAAACATTACATTTCAGCTAACGCAGTGAGAGTAGGTCATTTGAAAATTCCTCCTGTGAAGGTGCCTGAGGTGACTAAGATGTTTTCTATGAAACAGTACAGTATTCCTGGTGGCCATAATGAAATCAGTGCCACAATTCAAGACTTGATGGACGCAGGGGTAGTGGTTCCAATCACTACTGCGTGGAATAATCCTGTATGGCCGGTGCGCAAAAGTGACAATTTGTGGTGCATGACGTTGGATTATCGCGAACTGAATAAAAATACACCACCTTTGACTGTTGCCGTCCCTGACACTGTTACTTTGATAGAAAGAATTCAGAGACATACAGGGACTTGGTATGCGCTATTGATATTGCCATTGCTTTTTTTCTATTCCTATAGCTCCCGAATGTCAGGAATAATTCAGTTTTTCATGGTGTGGCAGACAAATGACATTTCGGAGTTTGCCCCAGGGCTATTTGCATAGTCCCACGATATGTCACCAGCTAGTGGCAGAGCATTTAAATGAGGTACCGATAATCTCTGGAGTACAAATTTCTCATTACATTGACGACATAATGATCCAAGGTGAGACGCAAGAACAAGTCCAAAATCAGTTAGATCGAATTGTAACCTATTTGCAAGGCAAAGTATGGGAAATCAATCCTGACAAATTACAAGGTCCAGCACAAAGTGTAAAATTTCTAGGCATTCAATGGCATCAGGAAAATCGAGAAGTGGTCCCTCAAGGGAGACAGAAAATTAAAGAATTTGCAGTACCCCGAAATAGAAAAGAGGCTCAGAGATTTATTGGTTTGTTTGGATTCTGGAGACAGCATATTCCTCATTTAAGTCAGATTTTGGCTCCTTTGTATAAAGTCTCTCGAAAAAAGAATGCGTTGGATTGGGGTGGGACACAGTAGAACGCGTTTGAGCTGGAATAAGAGGCCATTCAGCATGCTTTGAATTTGTGGCCGGTGCGAGATGGCGATGTTGATTTGAATGTGACTGTACAGGGTCCATATGCAAATTGGAGTTTATGGCAAAAACAAGGTAAGACAAAAGTACCTTTAGGATTCTGGACAAAAAATTTGCCCGATGCCAGTGAGCGGTATACACCTTTTGAAAAACAGTTGCTTGCATGTTACTGGGCTTTGGTAGAACCGGAACAATTGACTTTGGGACATGATGTTATTTTGAGACCTGAGATTCCAATAATGCAATGGGTTATGAGCTCTCCTAAAACTCACAGAATGGGACATGCACAGGAAGCCAGTGTGATCAAATGGAAATGGTACATACAGGATAGGGCTCGGTGGGTCCTAAAGGCACAGCGATGTTACATGAGCAGGTGGCGCAGGCGCCAACAGAAGAGACAGACGTGGATTACAACGTACCTATAGTACAGGAATCTCCTGTTAAATGGGGTAGACCATTTAGCGATCTTTCCGTGGAGCATAGAAAACATGTGTGGTTCACGGATGGTTCAGCCAGGTGTGTTGGAGCAAAGAGAGAGTGGAAAGCAGTGTTGTATAACCCTGTTACCCAGAAATTATTGAGCACGACTGGTGAAGGAAAAAGCAGTCAGTTAGCATAACTTTACGCTGTTTACCAAGCTTTAAAACAGGAGTTACCAGGAATTTGCCATATATACACCGATTCATGGTCAACTGCTAATGGGCTAGCTACATGGCTCCCCACATGGTACGCTCACAAATGGTTAAGGAGGTATGGGGAAAAGAACTGTGGAAAGAAGTGTGGGATATGCTTCCCCAAAGTACTGTGACAGTTTATCATGTTGACGCTCACTGTTCAATTGATTCACTTGATAGGTGGTTTAACCCCATTGCAGACGAAAATGCTAAAATCTCTGAGGCATAGGTGGAAACGCAGAATTCTGACCTGGTTGGATTGTCGAGGTGGGCACATCAGAAGTGTGGACATTTTGGAGAACAAATCACTAGCAGGTGGGCAGCAGATAGAGGGATACATCTTTCCCATGATGTGGTAAAAATTGTAATTTTGGAGTGTCCCATGTGCAACATTTCAGACGACGAATGATACCACAGATAGTGAGAGGTCAGTTAAATAAAAGTAAGTCACCAGCACAGATTTGGCAGATAGGTTACATAGGTCCCTTACCCATGTGCAGGGGTTGTCAGTATGTATGCACTATTGTAGATACTTACTGCAGATATTTGATTGCACCCCCATACAAACATGCTACTCAGATGACTACACTTAAAACTCTGGATTTGCTGATTTTATACTATGTAATTCCTTGACAGATTCAGTCAGATAACGGTTCACATTTTAAAGGGAGGATGGTACAGGAGTATTGTGCACAACACAATATTGAATGGATTGTTCATATTCCTTATTACCCACAAGCCGCAGGCTTAAATGAACGCATGAATGGTCTTTTGAAAGATCAATTGAAAAAACTTTCTGATGGTTCTTTGAAAACTGGAAAGATAATTTATTTGATGCTTTACAAATTCTGAATAATCGTCCTTTGAACAATTCTGAAATGCTCCTAATGAGAATGTTAACTCCTTCTGTGAATGTTCAGCCCCATTCAGCTGTTGCTATGATCACCTATTGGGAAATGACTCCTGGAGCCTTGGCTCCACATAGAGCGACCCCTGAAGCTGCTGGTCTGGATTTGCATACTTTGAAGCAGCATACTTTGAAACCAAGTAACATTGTTCTTATTGAAACTGGAATTGGTGTCCAAATACCAGCAGGACACTTTGGCTTTATTGCCCCATGCTCTCGACTAGGGCTAAAAGGCATACAGGTGCGAGGTTGCGTAATTGATCCTGATTACCAAGGTGAAATCAAAATTATTCTGCTGAACAGTGGTGATCTGGATTTATTAATCCAGCTCAGAGATCGAGTTGCCCAGTTGGTTATAATGCCAGTTTTGGGGGGTGTGGTGAGAAAGGGGACTGCCCCAACACTCCTGACTGTACATGGAAAAGGAGGTTTTGGCTCAACTGATAAAAATCTAGGAGCCAGAGTGTGGGTTCAGTCACCCAATCAACCCCCCGAACCCGCTAATTGCCACGGGCAGTGATAATACAATATTGGTCATGAAACCTGGACAGGAAAATGGGACTGCATCCCAGCGGATAAATGTTATCTTCAAGAATGAGTAATACTTGTTTTTGACTCCTTTCTTTAGGTCACTGTATAGATTGCTGCTGCGGAATTTGTCGTTGCTGGACTCCTATCGGCATGGTGCGCATGGGGCCGAGATGGGCCGGAGGGATCTCAAGGCGAGACGGTTGATCCCGAGCGCAGGATGAATTCGATTTTGACCAACAAAATGAATGTTTGGGAGAATCTTCCATGCGAGATGCTAAACCGTTCCTACTTTTGCATGACGAACATGAGGAGTGTTCTTGATATCGCATCAACTTGTTTGGTAACTGTTCCGACTCCTGCTGCTGTTTTTGATGAACGTCTTCAACATTACCAATATCGACAGGAATACTGACATTGATGATGTTCGACATCATCTATAGATTTATGAGTTTTGCAAGTTATGTTATGTTATGTTATTGGAACTTGTAAAGTGCGCAGCTGCCCCCGCGAAGGGGCATCCCGGCGCTAAATCCAGAAGAAGAAACCAAGAGTGGAATAATGGATAGGCACCACAAAAGAAATTTTTACGGGAATAAATATGTTTTTATGACTTTCCTAAAGACGGACAGGCTTTCCATTTCTCTAATGTGAGTTGGTAAGGCATTCCATGATTTTCCTGCTAGGACGCGGAACGAGCATCCTGCTCTACTTCGTTTGAATCGGGGAACTTTGACCAGGTTTTGACCAGCCGAACTTAGTGCCTGCGAGGGGACATACAAGTTCAGAAGTGTACAGAGCATTTTTGGAGTAGTCAGTCTAAGGATTTTAAACGCGATACAGAGAGTCTTAAACTGTATCTGTTGGACTACTGGAAGCCAATGGAGCCTTCGGATGGTAGCAGAAATAGGGCTAAATCTGGGCAAGCCTACTAGTGCTCTGGCAGCCGCATTTTGAATGCGTTGCATTCGGATGATTTCTGCCTGATTAGCACCTAGCAGCAGGGAACAGGCATAGTCAAGTCTAGACAACACTGTAGACTGGACAATCAGCTGCCTGGTGGCAGAATCAAAACATTTCAGGACAGGTTTCAAGCTGGTAAGATGCCGAAACAAGTGGCGGCAACTTTTTTAGTATGCGTAGAGAAGCTTAATGTCGAGTCAAGCCAGACTCCCAGATTTTTCACTTCCGTCTTTGGCTCAGGGGCTTTCCCCAATGTTGAAGGCCACCAGTGATCTCTCCACAAATGAGTGTTCCTACCAACTAGCAACACATCAGTCTTAGCTGCGTTTAATTGCAGACAGTTAGCTGTCAACCACTCTGCCACCGCAGACAGCCCGGCCTTGAATCTGGCATGGCCCCCAGTCGACTCCTCTGTGAGGGCGACCACCAGCTGCGTATCGTGAGCATATGAGACGATGTTAAGGTCCCATAATTTGGCGATCGCAGCAAGTGGTTGCACGTAAAGATTGAGCGGGGTGGGGCTCAAGGCCAAGCTCTGAGGAACACCCTGCTCAACAGCACGTGCCTTGGAGAGAAAGGGGGGGATAGAGACCTGGAAATATCTCTCCGACAAAAAAGATCTAAACCACACAGGAGCCAGATCTATAACTCCTGCCTCTTCGAGCCGGTGGAGCAAGATCTGATGTGAAACGGTGTCAAAGGCGGCACTCAGATCCAATAGGATCAGTGCCGCCGTTTGACCACGATCAAGAGTGGAACGAAGATGCTCCCTCATAGTCAGTAGAGCCGTCTCTGTGCTATGACCGGCGCGTAACCCATGCTGAGTGTCATCCAGAATGTTATTGGTTTTCAATAAGTTGGAAAGAATTGAATTTGCATGGAACTCCGCAATCTTCGCAGCCCATGAAAGCAGGGATATGGGTCTAAAATTTTCTGGCTTCAGGGGGTCTAGGGTAGGTTTCTTCAATATGGGAGAGACCCATGCCTGTTTCCATTTAACTGGAACGATAGCAGATGAGAATGAAGCGTTAATAAGATTGTGCAGTGGAGCCAGACAGCACAAAGAGAAGTCCCTAAACTGGGCCGGCTTAAGGCGGTCAGCCGGAGAGCCTGATTTAATCTTCCTAGTTAGTTCGTCAAACTCCTCCCAAGTAATTTCAGGGATAGCCGACAGTAGGGAGGCATGCCTAGGTCTCATCAGAGAGAGAGAGCCCGGCTCCATCGCAGAGGTAAACGCTTCGTGTATGCACCGAATTTTCTTTACAAAAAAGGAGGCCAATTCCTCACAATGGGCAGCAGAGGTGGGTATATTTTTTACAGACATTTTGGTATTAAGCTCCTTAAGGATATTAAAAATAACTTTAGCGGGATCTGAACTAACTTTAATCTCGGAGGCATAGTAGTCTGCCCGGGCCCTGCATATAGCTCTGTGATAAGCTTTGAGTTCCTTTAAATAGCAGTTTTTTGTCTCTGAGGAGTATTCTTTCCTCCACTCCCGTTCCTGCCTCTTGCAGGACTTCTTTAAGGCTGCCAGGGTATCATTATACCAAGGATTAGCGTCCTGAGTACGACCTTGGACCCAAACAGCAGGTATAAGCTTATCAAGCGCCCGTGTGATCCAGGCGCAGAAAGAGTCATAACCTGACTCCACCTCGTCAAGAGGACCTAAAGGCTCGGCTCCCAGAAAAGCCTGGAGATCCTCCAAACGGAGCTTACGCCAGGGCCTCTTAAGCATGGCTCTTTGGGTATTACAGGAGTTGGAGGCAGGAATAGAAAACGTCATACCTACTAGAAAGTGGTCCGACCAGGCTATTGGAGTAGGAGTAACAGTGCTGGACACCTCAATGTTCGTAAAAATTGGGTCCAACACATGGCCTCCAATATGAGTGGAACTAGTTATGATCTGATGAAGTTGAAAGGCAGCTAGATCAGCAGTCAGGGTGCGTATAGTCGGATCGTGCTCCAATTCAAAGTGGAGATTAAGGTCACCCAAAATTCTGAAATTTGCTGTCCCCACAGCGAACGCCTCTACAAACTCCAAAAGGGAAGTACTGAATCCACCCACAGCTCCAGGGGGTCTGTAAATTAACAGCCCCGAAAAGGTGACGCTAGTATTAATAGCAATGCTAAAATGCGCACATTCCCCACCCTCCATACTGATTTTCTCAAAGCTGCAAGAATAGGCAGCTCTTGCCCAAGTCTTGCCCAGAGACGACTGACTCTAAAGATTTACAGACATTTGAGATAAACACTTACAACATCACTGAGGGTGATGTTTGTTATAATTTCACGTGCAATCCACAGTTGATTGGCAAATGTGCACAGACTAAATTAGAAAATGCTTCTAAACTTTCTCGACATGTACAGACTTTGTGCCACAATCTTAAGCCTGGCATGTGTTTCTCAGTCCATAATTCTGTGCTTTGTAAAACTATTGTTCATGCTATTAGTCATTATAGAAATGTTTTATTACCAACCGGATGGCTCTTTTCATGTGGAAATATTTCATGGTCCTTTATTCCAGCGAACAATTCCGACGGATGGTGTGGGTTAACAAGACTCATAGCCGGACTGTTTGTGAGGCTAATCTAATTTGCATTTGCTGTCTAAATCTGAATATATTAGTATAGCTGCCGCAATTGTGGGCATCCCTGGACTTTCAATTTACAATTCTAGAGCTATTAGTAGACTGGCTTGTCTTATGGTTAAGTCGATCAACCACACTTCAACTGCTTTATCAGAATTTGTACTTGATGCACAGGGTGAACAACGAGCTATTTTGCAAAATAGAGCTGCTATCGATTATCTTCTTTTGAAGCATAATCACGAATGCTCTGATTTTGACAGTTTATGCTGTTTTAATCTTTCTGACCACTCTAAATCTATCCAGTCCCATATTAATGCTTTACATATATTATCTTCAGAAGTTCAACAACATTTAGATCAAGGATGGTGGGATTGGCTCTTTGGGTGGTTACCTAATCTTGGTTTAATTTGTTTCTATCTTGGGCGGTGCACTATTGGTCCTTTGTTTTCTGATTGCAATATGTTGTTGCATTCAGTGTGTGCCTAGTCTTTTGAGCATGTTTTGTCCTGGTATTTTGACTAGATCTGTTAGTTATGTTTCCTATTATTCTAGCAATGATGTACGTACTGTTTGATGACGCTATGCATTCAACGGTGTTGGACAATGGTCATGGGTGGAATGTAATGAATGTGCCATTTATATGGTTGAATGGCCTAATTATGACCATTGCCCATCACCATCTCAGTATATCTTGATATAATGTAGTGATATGTAGGCCTGCATAGTATAAATAAGCTACAAAGTAGGGCTCGATTATGCCTTTTCTGTTTCCGACTTTATCTTGCTTCATGGCAATGCTTGCCTATCGGCTTTGGCATACTCTTATGCCGTCTTGCATACTAATTTTGCTCACTTACGGGAGTAGTGGACTATGCTTAAGCGACTCCATTTTCTAAGCTATCACCATCTTCTGAGCCTTTCTAGGTGAGAAGCCATGTTATGCTTTTCACTTGTTTTCTGCACTTCGTACGCTGGTAGAAGCCGGTTCTTGTCAGAGGAATGTACTCGCTCTATTCCGAAGTCATAACAGACGCCGGGCCAGCTGAAGCTGTGGCCTTGGTACGGAGTGGTACAGAATCTGATGGGAAAAGGGGGCAAGGCTCACAGGAGCTTCGACTTACGTCTCCACTGGTACTAAAGGGGGTGTCTGAGTTCCGATTACCGGAAGTTCATCGCAGTGCAGACGTGCAGCTGTGACGGTGGAGAAAATAGTCCCAATTCGGCTGGAGAAACGGACTCCCCACTGGCAAAGTGGAAGTGGGATGTATAGACAGTTGGTGAGGTGTTCCACAAATTCTTATATTCTTACTGTTCTTGCTTAACTATCTTCTCTTGTTTTCAGGTTCAATACATTTATATACATATAAGTTCTATATATGATTTACTGATTGTATTTAACAATTGCCTAGGTGTTAGTTTGAGAATGGATACTTGCATATAGTACAATTTGGCCTACCATGTGTAACTAATAAAAATATCCCAGAGCATATAATTATTTATCTGTTTTCTCTGGGACAGGAGTGTGAATTCATCTCAGCCAAATGCCACCGTATAGAAGGATGGGTAAGTTTCCTTCTTGCAGGTAATTGTGCATCAGAGCGTTGTCCCACGCCTAATCAGGTAGTGTAAATTCTAATTCTTCCACCCCCAGCCTTGTTAGGAGAGGTATGCGTTCTATTTATGTATATTTGTAGTCCTACCTGGGTGACTAGTCTGTGAACGGAGAGGAGCGGTAAATAGCCTCCCACACAGAGCCTGTCACAAGGAGGTTTGTTTGCGTTCTAGTACATTATGGTACTTTGTGATGCGTTGTTATTATTGTGTGCGAGCTTCTCGACAAAGGCTATCAAAAGTACATTTACTGTTGTTATTGTTCCTTTCTTGGGTAAGTATTGTGGAGTGTTGTATCTTTTGGGTCCTCAAGAAGGATAAGCTTGTATGTCCTGATCATTGGCAGAATTTTCAGGCTATTACAGGGTGAAGTGAGCAATGACTTCCCCTTCCTCATCAGATAATCCGCATATCGGCTCGGTTGAAAAGTGACAGCTGTGTGCATTAAAGTCACCCACTCATTGAATACTAGATGTCTTCTTGCAGATGTACAGTAATGCATTTATGTTTATCTTGGAGTAGATCTACAACTTTTGCCATCTCCCCCATGAAGTTGTTGTAATAATTTATTAAAAGCATCGTATTAACCCCTGGACCAACTAATTGCAGTATATTATAATATGGACAATCATTGTGGAGGGACGGGACTTGGAATCTGAGGATATTTTTTGTCAGTGTCATAATACTAGTCTTCACTTGACCTGATTTTGACGAAAGAGTAGGGGTGTGGAAGGTGCGATAACCGTCTATGTAAATGGGGTCTATTTCCCACGTCTCTTATTGACAGATTACATCACAAGCGGGTATGTGCAGATTCCATAATTGATCAGACAATTTTGTACTTAACGCTTCAATGTTCCATATAATCATAGAGAACCTGTTGTTTCCCTCAGTGATTTGCAAAAGGTACTCTAACCCTTCTGTACTAAAACTTAATGGAATATTGGAAGAAGCCCCCTTTGTTATCTTCGTTATCTGTCAATCACATTCTTCCAGATCTGCCAATATAGAGAAATGGCTGCTAGTTTGTAAAGGGTCAGTAATTTGCTTCATGGCAGTTTGATGGGTCATTGGATGATGAAGACTGACAAAATTCCTAGCTCCCTTTGCCAAAGGGGTTTGAATTAATGGATTTTAAAGAAAGTCTAACAGCAATACAAATATCTGTGACACCAATGATGAGGCCTTGGGTAATAAGCTTAGGAGATTGTGAGCCATAAAAGTTAACTTAAAGTTGATTACAATACAGCACCCCGATTGTTTGTCCCAGCCAACCCACCCTTCTCACCATTAAAATGCTAGTGAAGGCTTCTGACCACCTCTCCATATACTTATTGATCCAATGGCCTGCTTTTAAAATTATTTGCAATACAAAAGGGGATGATGGACGGAGCGTTTGAACAAATCAAACACTCACCCTCAGTCAACTGATCTGGGTTTAATCCATCACCATTCTTTAGTTCACACAGCCACCCCAGTTCAGACATGGCTATATGCAAATCAGTCTGACCCTGTGCCTCATGGGAACAGTCCAGCCCGAACTGCCAAGCCATGTCTTCCCTGGACCGGAAACAAGCATCCTGGGACCGGTTTCGGATTCATAATCCTCATCAGCCAGGCTATCTTGAATCCAGTGGCCAAGTGAACAAGGGACTCACGTCTGAGCATACTCTGCCACACTTAGGGCGAACAAAGCAATACAAAAGGGAATGATGGACGGAGCGTTTGAACAAATCAAACACTCACCCTCAGTCAACTGATCTGGGTTTAATCCATCACCATTCTTTAGTTCACTCAGCCACCCCAGTTCAGACATGGCTATATGCAAATCAGTCTGACCCTGTGCCTCATGGGAAAAGTCCAGCCCGAACTGCCAAGCCATGTCTTCCCTGGACCGGAAACAAGCATCCTGGGGCCGGTTTCGGATTCATAATCCTCATCAGCCAGGCTGTCTTGAATCCAGTGGCCAAGTGAACAAGGGACTCACTTCTGAGCATACCCTGCCACACTTAGGGCGAACAAAGCAATACAAAGGGGGATGATGGACAGGGCCAGACTGATTGCATATAGCCATGTCTGAACTGGGGTGGCCGAGTGAGCTAAAGAATGGTGATGGATAAAACCCAGATCAGTTGACTGGGGGTGAGTGTTTGATTTGCTCAAATGCTCCGTCCATCATCTCCTTTTGTATCGCTTTAAAATTATTTGGTCAGTTGATTCCTTTTTTGTAGTTTTTAACTCAGGAGTATTGGCCAGAATGATCATATAAGGACAAGCTGCTGGCGGCAAGTCTAGTCTTGTGTGGAAATGACACCCGCTTGGTTCTACTTGGCCTTCCCATTCTGTGTTTTGAATGCCTATCGTCCTCGGTGGTTGGTTAGAGGAGCCCGGACCCCATGATGGTGTCTGTGTCACTACTTTCTCAAATGGGGTAATAACATGGAAAGAGGGTGAACAAGTGAAGCGCTTTGGTTGCAATTGGCACAGTCTCAGTAAATGTAAATGTAAATTGATACTTGTATAGCGCACTACTCACCCGCAAGGGTCTCAAGGCGCTTGTACGAATACCGCTGTGGAACCCATCCTGGCTTTCCCTGTGAGGTGTCCACTCCTGGGCACCCCCAAGGTGGAGGCCAGGCATCCTTAGCGTTGTGGGGGCCGTTGTGGAGATTAAGCAAGCTATTGCCCAGAGTTGCAGAGTGGGACTCCATGATTGGAATAGGCACCGAGGCGAGAATTATCAAGTCCATGGAATTTTGAGCCCAAGACCTGCCGAGGCGGGGAATTGAACCCTGGTCCTGGGCTAGACCTTTGCATCAGGGTCTGCCGCTCTAACCATTGAGCCACACTTCTCAGTGATTCCCTTACCAACAGGTATAAATTGGAACTCTTATAGGGACCCATATTCTTTAGCGTGCTCTCTGATCCATCTTTTTTGGATACCATAATGCAAGGATTAGTCAGAGGACCATGATCAGGCTCTGTCAAGCCAATTTCAGTGGGGAGATTAAAATTAGAACCAGACTATTAGTTTCTCTCGCTGATGATGATTCTGCTCGAGAAGTGAGCATGGCTAAAATCACCTCTATTCTAATTAGTGTTTACGCAAAAGCATTTCCTCCTGGTCTAATAAAGTGGCCAAGGGTCTATGTCTATGATTGTGTTTTTACTCAATCTCCCTCCCTTTTTCTTCTTGGAAGGTGTTTTAGTCGCGTTATGGTTGAGCGCCAAGAAAGTTTAGGCAAGCGTTTGGGACGAGTATTGATTGAATTAGCAGGAGTGGTATCAGTGATGGTCACAGATTGGATCCCAATAGTGGGTGTCATCAATGGAAGACCTTGATCCCCTGTGGAGAGCCTGCGTTCGGTGCTTTTTGTATCTCCAACTCCAGGGCTTCAGATGCCCTCAACAGAAAAGAATCCAAAGTATTAGTGTACTCACCTCCCCACTCTACCGAATTGATCTTTGGTTTTCCCATCTTCACTCGGTGAACCGCTATTCTTAGGCAATGGAGGGACGATGACGTTAGAAGGGTCTGACGGTCATGGACATCGCACTTTTAGGAGATTGAGGATCCTTGGGATTGATGGAAATTATGGTCCAAAAGCACTGCAGATCTCTCTTTGTGGTGGGCACCCAGCGGGAAACAAAAAGCAAGGAAACAGCCTGTGTGAAAACATATAACAGAGCGCTGTATATCTGGCACTACTTCAGTCTCCGGACAAAGTGTTAATAACAAAGACATATAATATATTTAGAAGAACTTTCTAGATTGCCTCTGTGTTTTACTTGCCTCCAAATTTCTGTCCTTCAGAACTGGATACTATACTCTGGAGAATCATCTGCCCACATATGCTGTGATATTGTCTCCAGAAGGATTCTGGGAAGGAAGGTCAGTTCAAGTCAGGGCTAAATCATATGGCCCTCAAAAAGATGGAATAGAACTTCTCAAAGTACCCCAGTATGGTGGAGCTCCGTTTTGCTCAATCTTCACCATTTTGGTTGTGTTTGAAGCCCTCCAATAGGCTGACCTAGGGTCAGTAGCACAACAAGTAACCCAACAGTCCAAAAGCAAGCATACTGGGGTACAGAGGTCCCAATACTCTTGTGTTCCTTAGTGCCACCGCATCTTCTGCACCATGGATTGTTACTCAGGCTAGAGGAGTGCTGAATACATGTCAAGTGTGGTATAATGAAACACTTTGCTATAGAGCACAACTTGGTCAGAAGTAAGCATGGGCGTATAATCCGTTCCGCTCGCGGATTTTGCGGATTTTTGGCAAATTCGCAATCCGCGAACTTGCCGAAAATTCGTAAATCCGTGCGAAGCGGATTTTTTGCTTGGTTGCACTTGCCAACTAGAATACTATACAATTTCGCGGGAGTAAACAATTGCGAACACGTAGATGCGGCGGGCAGCGACAATCTCGCAATTGCGAGATTGCAAAATTTGCAATTTCGCACAAGAAATCCACCAGCAGGCAGCATAAACCTTGAAAATTATGATTTTTATCAGAATAACTCCTCAGGTTGACATTTGCCTGCACTTTTTTTTTGCAAGGAGTCCATTTTGGGGGGGGGGTGGGAGGAAGGAAGTGCCCCACAGTCTCCAACTTCCTGTTCCTGTCCAGCAGGCTCCTCCCAGTGCTTTCTTCATGTGCTGGTCACTTTGATTTGAATCTTGACCTGGAAGGATTACTTTTTGTGGATGCTGCTGGATATTTGGATTTTTGCAAAACTGAAAGCACTCAGCAGGTGTAAAAGTTAAATCTTATCATTAGTAACCATTCCCTGTAGTGCCTTGAAGGATTACTTTTTGTGGATGCTGCTGGATATTTGTATTTTTGCAAATCTGAAAGCACTCAGCAGGTGCAAAAGTTCAATCTTATCATTAGTAACCATTCCCTGTAGTGCTTCCTGAGGGGCCCCTTCAGAGTTCAGTTGCCTACTTGCAACTATTCTATGACCTTGCTCTGACCCTCACAGCAGGCTCAGAGAATAGCTACAAGTATACAACAAAGGTCCTGTTAAAAAAATTACACTGCAACAGAAAGCAATTACAGATAAGGAAGCAGGTGCCAGCCTGGAAGTTCAAATTCAGTGACACATTAATCAGCCCCTAATTCATTCATGTCAGTTGAGGCAGGGGAGGTGTGCTTTCCCCCCATAATCTACAGTGATGAACTAGAGGGTGGCATGGGTGAGCCAGATGGTGGCATGGGTGAGCCAGAGGGTGGCAGTGGTGAAACAGAGGGTGGCAGTGGTGAAACAGAGGGTGCTGTGATGAACCAGATGTAGAAACAACATGGTCGCGACCGTTGCTACCCGACAAGTAAGTTCGCGTTTGCGAACTGGTAAAAAACCCTTGCGAAATGGCAGAAACACTTGCGAACACACAAAAAAAAGGAATCCGCAAAATTCGCGAGAGTTCGCGGATTTTGCGGATTGCGAATCCGTAAATACGCAATTTCGCGGATTACCAATTCGCATAATCCGCCCATGCTTAGTCAGAAGATTAATGTTCCTGCAACCCACTTATGTAAACATGCAAGAGAAATGTGTATGTTCCATGATAAAGAAATAGAAAAGACCACAGCTCATTTGATATTTTTTCATGATTTGAAAAATAACAGCTAATCAAGTGAAGCAACATTGAATTTTAAGTAACAAGAAAACCACATAATATTTGCAATTGATGGAACCATGTCTGCGATTTATTTTGCTTGGGTACAAACGCAGATATCAACAGCATGTAAAATAGAGGATGCTTGCACTTCAGCCAAGGAATAACATTAAAACACATTTAACCATAGTCAGGCAGTGTCACTCTCTATTTGTACTGTTCTTCAGACATGATGAATAAAACCAGGCAGCTCAAAAAGCAGTTGCTATTATAGACCCAATAGGATATATTGCTCAGTGAAGTACAAGAGATAGAACACTATTCTGTTGTCTGTCTGTGATTGCTCCTAACCTTAAAAAGAACTACATCCAGCTACCAGTTGTGGGTGATGGGCAAGGGCACACATGTTTGGTACTGGGATTAACTTGTCACTTCCGCCTCAGATCAAGAGTGAAAGGGCAGATAAGGGAGAAAGGAGGTAGAAGAGAAAGATAGGAGAGCAGTGGCAAAGAGAGAATGCAGTGATGAAAAGGAAGCTGGAGGAGGGAGTTAAAGAAACAGAAGTGTAGGGTGGTGGGAGAAGGGACCTGAGGTTGGGTCAGGACTAGGCATCCTTGGAGCTCGGCAACAGAAACAGTGGGCAGAACCAGTGATTATAGGTCAATAGTTCCTGAGACGGTGATGCGAACAATAGTATATTTGCAATATTAGCAAGATTAGTGAATGAAATGTAAATATAAGAAATTTAAAATGTAGATAGTTTATTATTCCACTCACCTCTTGATTAAGGGGTAAAGGATACAAAATACATCTACAGTGGTGAGTGTCAGTGAAAGTAAAGAATGCTATAACATACAAATACTCAATGCTGAACACAAGAAGTTAATTTCATAATGACAAACGTTTCATTTGACAATGACACTCCAATAATCAAGACAGCATTCGGAGTACAATATGGTATCAACCTTAACCATAAATAACCCTTACCTAGTCAGCTTCACACGTATCTCAAATATACCAATTCCTCTAAAATTAACTCTTTAACTAACCCTTATCATAGTCATAACTGTAAATCTCGCTCTTAACCTAACTTTAATGCTACTTTAATTGTAGTGCTACCATTCACTCTAAACCAAATGCAACCTCTGAACCTTACCCTAGTCCACTGGAATTATATGGAAAGACAACAACATTATGTGGCAGGAAAAAGAGAATTGTGTGCCTTTTTAGAAAATTCTATGGCAGTATTATCTCACCATTTTGTTGTTGTAAGATCCTTATTATTAATGGATAGCAACAGTATGCACAATACTTAGTTTTCTAAGGAAAGGAATGTATAGACATTATTCAGATCATATTGGAATTGTTATTTACCAACAAATAGTTGTATTGTATTTCTTGAAAACATCAAAATGTAATTTTATTGAAACTGTCCATTTGTAATTCCCAGCGCAGTATACCTTGTTTTAAACTTAGAATGTGCCACCCAGCAGAAAGGAAGCCTACAACTAAAATTAAAAGAGTTCCTATTTTATTCCTTGTGTTCCATTTGCGCTTTTGAACTAGTCTTAAGTTTTGTGTTACTCTATGTCCTCAATAGGGCCTACCAGAATCAACTTTTATCATCAGGAAGCATGCGTCCGGAATTTGATTTTTATAATATAAGTATCAACCTAGAAGACATTGAGATTTAAGAAATCAGCTTTAGAATAGAGGGAGTAAAATGTGTATAGTATTTTTTTGTTTAGGACATGGTCTGTATTCGTAGTACAACATGAATCTAGACGAATAATGATACAAAACATTTTAAAAACCCGGAGAAAATCTTTATCACCTCTGTTAGGATTACATTTAAATATGTAAGGATGTTAGTCATGATGTAAACAAAAGTATTTCCCCAGTCAATCAATTGGGGACCTTAAATTTCACTTTGTTTCCCCCAGTTAATACCTGAATACCGCAATTAAATTCTGCAAAGTGCCTACCACCTGTGTTGCAGAGTTTTTTTGTAACTTGTGATCTGTTAGAGGTAGAGATATTATTTTGTTGAAATCTGTCCTGCAGCAGATGGTGGAATATGTTTCAATTGCAGTAAATCCAAAAATGGATGGAAAACAGAAAGAGCACACATATCAGAAACATCCAGTGACCCTGTTTTTATGCATGATCAAAACCCTAACGTCAAAATAAACCTAAGAGTAACCCTAATGTAATCATTCAACCTTCTTTCATTAATGACCATTGTCCCTTTTGTTGTTCTACATTGTGTTCATGTGTACGTACGTTATTTAATGTGGTTTCTTTCTTTTAAGATAATGTCACCGAGGCGAGTCTGCTTTGAAAATTTCAACTCATTTCACCCTACCCTAGAGATTTGTTTGCTCATATTGTACTGCAAAGCTGTGGAGCACACTACCAGCCGAGCTGAGAGGAGCGAGCAGCCTCCCTCACCATTTTTAGGAAAAAGCGAAAAACTTTTCCAGAACTGAGTAACTAGGAGGAACTACTGCAGTCAATAGCGACAAGACACCCCCGGGTATTCGTGAGCTCAATTAGTCTCATTAACATTACCATTGTTTTTGCTCTTGCCATGACCTTCAAATTGCTACATTTAGCAAATTAATTTGTGAAAATCATTGAGATTCTACAAGTAATGCTGGAAAACAGTAGTGCTTTCCCCAGAAGTGAGTCTACACAACAAAATGGTTGTCGATATAGCAGACAGAAGTGAGTTACACGCATAGAGGAGGGGATCTCAACGGGACAATTATGCGGCTGGGTCCTTGCCGGGACGAGCAACAGCTGAACCGAAGCCAGGCCTGGGTCTGCATCTCAGTTTATTATTAACGAAGACACATTGCGTAGTTTGCCTTGGTGTTCTTATTGGAATCTACAGAAGGAAGAAACAAGATGTGCAGTCAGTCAGCGATTAAAGACTTCTTAATACAAATTAACACATGGGCTCTCAGCATCTGCTCAAAAGAAACTGATACTACCCATAAGGTGCATTTGTAGACCCAGCAAAATTGACAATCATTAGCGCCCCTTTAAAACAATTCTAATTTGACCTATAAAACTCTCCATACTGCATTAATATAAAGGAGTCGGGAAATTATTGTTCACGCCATTGCCCTGAATCTTCTCTGGTGGACTTTGAAAAAAAGAAAGGGGAAGCATGCCGGTCTAGGTGAATGAATTGTTATCCTCTGGCTTTTACACGCTGTGATTTATTTGAGCCATTGGGTGAAAGTGTTCATGACGGCGCATATTTTGGGGCCTGGGACTTAATTCATATAATGCTTCATTTATGTTTAAAGTTCGAACAGCCTGCATTTCATTGAAGCCTTGTATAGCAGTAGTTATCTGAACGTGTGACCACGGGTCCCTGTCAGGACTGCCAACAGACATATATATCCCAAATACTGTTTTGCATCAACTTTGCACAGAGTAACATAAGCTGTGCTGCACTCTTTCCTGGGCCCAACCCATACCCTGTAAACCAGAATTGATTGCCCAACTCCGATAGGCTGATTTCTTCCATGGAAAGTGCCAAACTAGCAATCTCCATCTGTTTTGCACACAAAGCACATCTTGTCAGGGCTGGCTGGGGTGTTTGTGCAATGGTGCCTGAAGCACCATTGCATGATCCATAGATCACCACAGAGATCTCCTTCCACAACAAGCAGCTACCTAATGACCTGGCTGAAGCTCTATCATGTAGTGTAGATTCACTGGCAATGATGCTTTCTCTTGGACCATCAGGGCTAGACTGACCGTAGCGGGCACCAGGCGTTTCCTTGGATGGAGGCAGGTTTGGGCCCCTTAAGGACCCATGTTTGTTTCCGGGGGCTGGCCCTGTAACAAAATCAAGCAAAACCAGCCATAGCAAACAGCTAGGCCGCACCTCTTAGACTCCCCGCCCCCCCGAACGGTTTGCCTGGGCCGGTTTCGGTTCCCAGTCCGGCCCTGTGGACCATGCTGCCCGCCTATCCTTCTGCTGGATCACCCACATGCACAGTGTGCAGACTTCCCTTTACCACTGACAGAGCCTTTGACCACTGAGACTCATGTAAGAATGCCAAACAGCAGCATCCAAATCAACAGAGACAACTGCCTTGTTGTCATTAGTGCAAAGGTCTTCTACCTTTACTGGAATACAAGCTCTTATGTTTGATGAAAATCATCCCAAGCTGCTACTTATACTAGTGTTGCCATCATGCTGATATTAAACAAGATTACATTAGTGGCACCATATGCAAGATTGCCAGAAGGGGTTACGTAAGTACATTATTATTATTATTATTATTATTCTGAGTTTTGTATAGCGCCTGGTTACCAATAGGCATCCCAGCGCTTACCAGAACATAGCACTACTAAGAAGATGCAGGGATTAAACGGAAAACAAAGAAGTTTTTAAAAGCTTACGGAAACGAAGAAGACTAGCTTCCGAGCGCAGATGTAAGGGCAATGAGTTCCACAAGGAAGCCACATTTATTGAGAACCTTCTGCCACCAGTTCTCGCCTTTTTCACCCTGCCAACCTGAAGGAGATGTTGGTGGTCAGAGCGAAGTGAACGAGAGGCCTTGTAGGGCTGGACCATCTCATCCAGAATGGGTGGACCGACTCCGTGCATCAGGCAGGATTGCCAGCAGTAATGTAAACAAGGCTTTATCACTTTGGAATTCCTCCATAATGGTACATAACAGCCATAGCTCCAATGCCCCTTGCACCAAGGTAATAATATTAGTAATAATTCCCCAACGCTACATGTTTTAAGCACCCATATCATCAGTTTTACATATAGTTTAAAATTCAATCATTTGTCTCCAAGCATAAACTAATGAGCTTTGAAAAAAGACACATTATCGTCTTGAATACACACTTTTCAACATTGGCACACATTTATTAATTCATCTAAGTATAGTCTTTTAATTTAGTAGGCTTGTATGCACAGGAGAGCTACTTACAGGTAGTTGGAGAGCTTTGAGTAGCTAATTATCTACTCATTGGAGAAGTCTGGTTTAGGTGTATCCATACAGCTGCCATAACGAGGTGAGTTTTAAATGCTGTTTGGTCTGTGTTTTTGTGTAAGAATGCCTGCATTTGTTTCGGTATACGAGCATGCCTGAATGCACATCTGCTAAAGGTATCCACGTGGACCAATGATGGTTGTTGCATGTTGGTAGGAATTTATGGCATATTGAGGGCATCTATGATGTGCTGATGCCCAGCCCGACAAAATGCTAGCTCTGCTATATAGCTGATCTTTCTTGGCATTGTGAGGGTGGGACTTTACGGCTAGAGCAGCTGTCTCTGAAGCTGGGGAACCAGGTTAAAGTCTGGTGGGAGGTTCAAGCATCCTTTGATTCTGGGCAAATCACTTAATCCCCCTGTGCCTAAATTCTTTTTTTTGTTAAATGAATGTGTCCATCTGTAATGCAACTAGTGCTCATGTAAAGTGCTCTGCATTTCCCTGGTGTGATGGACGTTGACCACCTTCAGTATTGATGGCCATGCAATAATTGATGTACTGCTTGGTATAAGTTGGAAATCTATTGTATAATGATGCTCACACTTTATAGTGATTGTCATCGCATAATGATGACAAAGCTTGGCAAAGGGTGGACATCCATGGGAAAGGGATGTGATTGACACCAGGGCGTCTGAGAATTGAAGTGATACATGAGCATGTAAGGCAGAATGCACATCTACATGTACAGTTAGACATTTGAGTATCAGTTGCAAATATTACATTGATATATTTCATGAATGTACACCAAATATGTAGTTAATGAAAGTAAAAAGCTATTTTTGAAGGCATTGATGTCACTGACCATGTCATGAGTGATGTTATAACAGGCAAATTTCTCTGGTTTAATAAGAGTCAAATGTTCAACTAACTATAATGTCCCTAAAACCTATGATTTTTTTTGTGAATTTCTAAGGTTTTTTAAATGCTAATTCCAAACTATAACGAGCCTGAAACCTATGTTTTTTTCAGTGAATTTCTAAGGATTTTAATTGTTAATTTCATATTTTAATGTTTCTGAAACCTATATCTTTTCAATTTTGTAAAAATATTTTGGAAGTCTATTATACTTCTTTTTTTTACTTAAAAAATTATGTAATGTTTTATATCTTCCCCAAAAAATATGTATATATATATATCTTATTTTTGGGGAGAAAACTGCACTCCCATACCGGTAGCGTACCAAGCTCCATCACCACGTGAATCCTATCTGCCATATTGCTTAACTCGTAAATGATGCGCATTTCCTTTCCGACGACTTCGTGGCACAGCATCCCGCGTAACATCATATATGCATGAAGTCACCCCAGCTGCTACTTTGGTATCCGACGGGTACACAGTACCAAGCCACACATTATGTCATGTACGTATGGGGTTGCGCCCGCTGCGAGTTGCGTATCCGACGAGTACACGCTGCATGGCCCTGTGTTACATCACAGACTTATAGTGTTCCCGGGTACGCCATTCCCTCATCTTTTTTTTTCTCAATAGTATATATAAATAACTTTAAACAGTATACAAGAGCAAGCGATAATCTAAAATATTTTAAACATTTATATATTTCTAACTGTAATAAACTTATATTATGATAAATATATTTTGTCAAAATTGCGTCAGGTGCAATGTGACATTAAAAAAAAACATTTGATTGCTTCATAACATTTCCCATTGTAACAGTTGGATGACCCCACCCATTTTACTTATTCTCTCTACAGCGTTTTATGAGAGACACCTCTTCTGCTTAGAAAGCTTTTTTGAAAAGTGTTTTGCTGTGTTCACATATCTTATACTACACACAACATGCAACGATCATCTTGATTCATGGTCTGTACAGTAGCCTTTCACGTGTGATTGCCATGCTTCTAAAACGTTCCATTAAAAAACAAATATATGTTACACGATGCCCCTGGTGTGTGTGTGTGCACATTATTGTGCTCCCTTATGGCCTGGGTATTCGTGACTCTAAGAAGTATCAAGAGCCACGGCAGAGTGTGCATTCTAGTTCACATGTGACAAACAGTAAAGAGCAATGTGTAGATTTATTTTGCTGTACTCTCTGTTGTGATTCTTTACCAATATAGCAGTGTGTTATATGTGAGACTTTCAGATTCACATTTGACATGCATTCCTTGACTGTAATGAGTGTTATCACTGTGTATGACGTAGCCTCACTGCTGATCCTCCCTCCATCTGAGCACATTCACATGTTTATGCTTCGCGATAGCAACACTTTCAATAATATTGCACACCATTGACATGCATGTCTGCGCATATCCACAACTTTGACAACGAAATGTGATGTTCACCATTCAATCTTTTCAAACACCATCTCATTAGCGATAGTTGCCACCCATCAGACACATGTTACACTAATATAAATTGCACACTCTGAGGTCAAAACTACAAAAGAAACACACATAAGTACACATCCTGGCCAGGCAGGAACTGAACAACACCCAGGTCCCCGGAATAAATATTCACATCCCTATGCTGGCCAGCCGTACGCCAGCCCAGCCCACTTTGTGTACGTTTATATAGGATAACCACAACGCCGCACGTCCCTCTTCTTCCACACTGCCTCAGGTGAAAAGGCCACATCCACCTCGCATATCACAATGCGCAATTAAAAAAAAAAAGGGATCCATGAGGTGTACACCATCCTGGCAATCAACACTAGCTCTAAATTGTGAGCCCTACTGACCGTCATGTTCAAAAGGGATCCATGAGGTGTACACCATCCTGAAATCATCACTCCAGCTGAATTGTGAGCACTGCTGCCCATAGTGTTTGTCACACAACAATGACAGCAGGTAAGCAGAGCTGCCTGGGTCCACAGGACCTCCAATTGAGCGTGGGGCGGCGGGAGGGGTGGGGTGCATCACCCTGGTTGCGCAGGTGCAAACAAACGATGTTGCCTTGTGTAATGATGTGATCTCTGACCTGATTCAGTCTCATCTTTGTCTCATTTTGAAGACCTGCGGGACTGTACTGTAGGCTTGAGCCAGCGGGCAGCGCTGCCCTACAGACACCTGTTGAGTACGGTGCTGCGGGAGGGGTGGGGTGCATCACCCTGAGTGCGCACGTGCAAATAAGCGATATTGCTTTGCGTAATGATGTGATCTCTGACCTCATTCAGTCACAGCTGTATCATTTTAAGGACTTGCTGGACCATACTGTAGGCCTGAGCCAGCGGGCATTGCTGCCCTACAGACATGTGGCGTTGGCTTTTAGGGAACTGTAGTGAGCTTGTTACTAAGTGTACATGCACACAGCCTTCCGCCACTGCATTACACACTCACATTATGCTTCTACCATGTGCTCTGTTCCTTTCTATATGAACCTTTGTATAACATATTATTATTTAACCTTGTGAACTCTCGGGCACTCCAACTCCTCTTTGAACCATGATTACCACTAACAGTTGGTAGATCGTACTTCAAAAACGAAGGATGCACTCAACTCCTGTTTTCTATCAAGCTTGAAATAAACATAAATTTACCTCCGGACGTTTCCACCATTAGATAATTTCTCCCTTTTCAGAAATTGAATTGATTGGCTCAAGAAGGGCGGAGCGGGAGCACACCCCACGATGATGCCCTTAGTATTCTGACGCTTTCCATCAGGGCTTCAAGACACCGTTCTCGACCGCAGACCTGCTCTCCTACCGTACAAACGTACCCCAGACTCACAGCTTGCACCAACACATCGTGTGACACACCGGTGGTGGCAGGTGAGCAGTGAAACCTCGGCGTGCAGGACCTACAATTGAGCACAGTGCGGGGGAAGGGACTGGGGTGCAGCACCCTGGGTGCACAGTTGCATGCAAGCGATTTTCCCGTAGCTAATAATATAGGACTATATTATCCAATGACGGCGATAATATTATCGCTGCTTTGGCGGCAGGAAACTGCAGCTAAAGCTGCGATAAGGGGCTTGATAATATGCCCTTGGGAATTCCCATAGAAGCCCAGCTTCACACCAGAACCTGGGCTTCTATGGGAATTCCCAAGTGCATATTATCAACCCCTTATCGCCGCTTTAGCGGCGGTGATTATGTTATCGCCGTTCCTTGATAATATGGCCCCTAATCTCTGGCCTCATGTGTTTCATTTGAAGGACTTGCTGGACCACACTCTTTCTCGCGGACCCCAGCGTCCTAGACAAACCGTTGACGGGAGGGTAAACACTAAGGGCTGGGTGCAGTAGGCCGACGCTCTGTCTCCTCCTCCCTCTCTGCTTTTGACTCTCCCTCCCCTTCTCCCTTCTACCCACTCCCCCTCCCTCCCATTCTCACTATCGTCTTTTCATTACGACTACCTTTCTTAACATCTTCCACATAGCAAACATATGTTTCATTTTTGTCCTGCAGGTTTTCTACGCTGCTCCCTCTCTGCTTTTGACTCTCCCTCCCCTTCTCCCTTCTGCTTCCACTGGAGTCCAACCCACGTTTTTTTATATTGTACTGTTTGTTCTATTAAACTTACGTTTTAATGTATTTGTGTTTTAATAAAGGTTTACTTTCACAAGTGTATAGGTCTTCTTTTTCTGACAACACTTGTCCATAGTTTATTGTGAAAATCATCTGTTTATAGGAGATTATGAGGGCAAACCTTTCTAATATTACAGTGCACCTACCAAACTTAATCTAACTGACTTTTACACATATGAAGCCTGGGTAATTCTACAACTGCAAGAGTTCTATGAGTATATCACCTTATAACACCATGAGTACTGCCCGTGTGATTACAGAAACAATAAGGCACAGCCTAGGACCACCGAGGCTTCAGGGACTGCCGAGGCCCACCCTGCATATATAAGTAAAGCCCCGGAGTGTGGCGATCCCCGGACTTCAGGTGGCCTCAAACCCCCCAAACAATTAGTAAACAATGCCTGGGAAGGTGGCGGTCCCCTAGGCTGCGAAACGTCTCTGTGCCCTTCCGCGCCTAATTTACATGTGACATTAAGATCCCAGTCCTACAGACACCCCACAATATAATAATAGGATTGGCCATGGAACATTACCCACCAGGGGCCACATTTAAATGAACGGGTGAGACTCCGCTTTTTTTTTTCTTCCATTTTTACCTTCCGCATCCCCCATGTTTAAATGATACAAGGTTTTCCTCCTCTTGCTTCAAATAGTCAAACAAGGATTTGCTATCACAGAGTGTAAGTCATGCACCAGCCCTCTAATAGCAAACACAAAGGTCCCGCAAATGAACACCCTGGGACATTGTATGAGCTGCGTCTGTGAGGTCCCCCTCCCTATTACCATGATGCATTTGTTAGTATAAACACATCCTAACACTACTTACACACGTGTAGTACAGCGACCAGAATGTAGTGAAGAAGCAGAGGAAGCGCAACATCTAAAAAAATAAATCCTACCAAAAGTCATATGACATAGTTCAATGAGCCAACAACCCTGGCATGAGTAGAAACAGCTAC
This sequence comes from Lissotriton helveticus, assembly GCF_964261635.1. NCBI lineage: Eukaryota > Metazoa > Chordata > Amphibia > Caudata > Salamandridae > Lissotriton > Lissotriton helveticus. The sequence continues at coordinate 309,520,917 of NC_136071.1, forward strand.
ACGAAGAAAACAGGTCTCAGCACAAGCAGAAGAAGAGGCAGACCGCAGTGGATCCAATAAGTAAATTTATTACAGGAAAACAAGACACCTGAAACAGCCAACAACAGGAGCAGACAGCAAGGCAACCATCTTCTCCAGCACCATGTACAAACGCCGCAAGGTTCCCCTCATGACAGCCCTACATTCTAACATTACATACTTAGATTCTAGTAGAATTACATACTAACATTCTACTATAACTTACATTGGAATACTACACAGAGCACATGACTTTACAGCAATGAGCTCATCGTTTCATCCACGAGTCTTGACACCGGTAGGGGTAAGTAGTTCGCTTCCCACTCCCTATATTGTATAAACACAAACTAACACTACATCCACAGGTATGCTACAGTGCCCAGAGCACATCACATTACGGCTATGAGTTCACAATTTAGGCTCACGGTTTAATCCCCGAGTCTTCACACCAGTAGGGGTGAGCAGTTCGCTTTCCACTCCCTATATACTATAAACGCATACTAACACTACTTACACACTTATAGACACAGCGGCTAGTATCCTACAGCACCCAGAACCCATCAATTTACACCAATCAGCTCTGTTTCATCCCCAACTCTTCACACCGGTGGGCGCGAGTACTTTGCTTCCCACTACCAGTATAGTATTAACGCACAGTACCAGTCAGTAGTTTGCTTCCCACTCCGTGTATGGTATAAATGCCTACTAACACTACTTGCACATGTGTGCTACAAACACCAGACCACTTCACTTTACAGCAATGACCTCACGGTTTAGGCTCTCAGTTTCATACCCGAGTGTAGCACCATATCATATCAGCACCATGTCCCTCTGAACAACACCGCACTTTCAGACCGGTAACAGTGACTACTTCGCTTCGCACTCCCCCACAAAGCTTACAGTGCTCCTACCCTCCTTTCCTACTTTTCTGCCCTTTTTGCCCCCTTACTCGCTTCAACGGAATCCCAAAATGGTGCGCAAAACTTCCTAGTTGCATCCGCTCGCAGCCAAAAAGGAGCAAGCTCCTGCTCGTAATGCCTCAGCCAATCAGATGGCAGAACTCCCAAATATCGATATCTGTAAATTTAGATATTTCTCAAAAACTACTGAACGGATTTACACCAAATAAACAAAAGCGTGCTTTTTACACCAAAACCCTTCTCCCTGCCAAATTTGGGGTAATTCCATTCACCCGTTCGGCCTGTAGCCTTGTCTAAAGTTTCCTATGGAAATGAACATGGACATAACACGTTTTGGGACATCCATTTAATCTCGGCCCCCTCTTGACGAATCACCCCCAAACTGTCAACATAGGCGCTGATATGAGCAAAGAATTAGTTTTCAATATTTCATGAAGATTCATCAAACGACGCCAAAGTTATAAGCAAAACAAAAAATGTTCCTCATATTGAAACTCCGTCCTAACTCTATAACTACCTACTGTCAGTAGGTAATAAAGAACACATTAGAATAGTTCCTTGATTCTTTTAGCTTTCAAAACTAATCTCTCTTACTGTCTATCTAATTTTCCTCATAAACTGTTTTTTTAATATTCAAGTACACATAGAAGTCAGAAATGCAATGTATTCTATCAACACACTTTCTAGAACATTCTACAAAAAGTGGAGGTTAAAAGGTCATGCATTTTTTTAAACCCAACAATCATTTTTTGCAACATTTTCTCGAACATTTAACGGCACGTGCAGGTTAAAAGTTAATGATTGTTTTAAGTTTGAACACTGCATTCCAAATTCAAGTAGCAGGTGTGGTTGAGTTGATCAAATTTTATCCTATAATATGTACTCCACTTTCAAACTTCTTTTTCTTAACCAATCACAAAGATGCTTTTCCACAAAATAAATGTGCACCCTAATTTTCAAAAAAACAATGCCTTTCTTCTCCCAATCAGGTACCGTTTTGTATGTGAAAAGAACTAGTTCTCCATCTTTAAACATATTTCTTATTCTACGAAGGAACTGCATGAGCTACAGACATCTTTCCATAACTTCCAGCCATACCTTCAAAATGCTAGTGTGGATCGTAGGACATAGCTATGTTTTCTGGTGCAAGGGGTATGCAGAACAGAGACGTATTGGTTTAGACCTCAGTTTACAAAATGTGGACATTAAATAGTTTGGACAGAGAGGATTGAAGTGGCACCAATTGTTGCATTTGGTTAAAACCTGTTTGCATCTCCAACACCCTGACCTCGTGATTGTGCACTGTGGTGGAAACGGCCTAGGCACATTGACTGGGGCAGGTTCGGAAATGCTTATGAAGGACACCTTTGAACAATTGATGTTACTTTTGCCTCAAACTGTCTGTGTATATTCTAATATATGCCAAAGACAGAAGTGGAAATGGTGGAAACAATTTTGTCCTCTGATTGAAAAATCTATGAAGAAAGTCAAAAAAGCTATGTCTGCATACCTCAGAGACCACAAAATGGGCTCCGTCTACAACAACAACATACGTTTTGATATGGCGGATATCTACAGAAGTGATGGAGTACACTTCACAGATCAGGGAAACAGAGTTTCCCTGAATAACTCGGAGCTGTGCATCCGCACTTATATATAGCTCCAAATAATGAACACAACGGGTCTTTTTAGAGCCACCCTATAGTTCAGTTCAGTTCGGTTCAACTTTATTCGGGTACAATAGTAACCATAAAAGCACAAAAATATAAATACATCACAATAATTAATAGAAAGATGAAAATTCCATATACATATATCCAAAGTGGCTAGTGCAAGGACGACCATCATATTAATATATACAATTAATTAAAACAGTTGACAGATTGTATATATGATCAAGGAACCATCATAGACCTACGCGTCCTTATTGCAGTTTTAAGAAAAGTGCCAGTACGGAAAATCAATTCGACATTGTCTAAGTCTAATATACAACGATATGCTGCCTCCAAGGTAGTTGGTCTTCTCTTATTAAAATATGAATCAAATAACTGTTTAGAATATTTAAGGAAAATCAATTCGACATTGTCTAAGTCTAATATACAACGATATGCTGCCTCCAAGGTAGTTGGTCTTCTCTTATTAAAATATTAATAAAATAACTGTTTAGAATATTTCAGATGTATTTACAGAAGAATATAAAGTGGGTAGTGGTTTGCTCACTCCTCCCGTCAAGGGCACAAATTTTGATTAAAATTTGGGCTATAGCCCAGTGGGAAACCGAGTGCAAATCGGATTGTGCCTGCTCTTAGTCGTAACAAAAGGCACCTTTCCCAGCGGCTCATTGGTAGAGTCAAATACATGCGAAGCGGATAGCAATGCTGTTCCATGGCCACATAATTTCGCACAAATGTTTTCCTTGACTTCACCACTTCCCGCCCATTGTTATATAGGGAGTAAAGAGCGTTCCACAGTTCCTTTTTAGGGACTGATTCTGCTGATATGGGATCCAGGAAGACACTTTCTTTGTTTATGTTACGCAAACTGGCGAGGGCACCGCTTAGCCATGCGATTTCTAAGCCTTTATCGCAAAGTAAACAATCCTTAATAATCTGCTGTGTCAAAAATGCCGCTTCATTCTTCCACACTGATACCCACATGAGTGCCGGTCATGCCCGAATAAAATCAGTTGTAAAATTGATATTGAGCTCCTTGTGACATATATATTGGGGGGTTGAGATTGGGGTGCTCAGTAGTTTCCTGCAGAATCTGTTTTCTTCTTGCTGGATTGTTGAGCAATTGGCAGTTCCCCAAATCTCAGCGGCGTATGTGGCCACCGGGGTGCATTGAAGTTTGTATATTTTCTGTGCTGCGAAAAGAGCACCCGTGGTCTTAGGGCGTGGTAAACTTAAAATTGAATTGGTGGCCTTTGAGAACTTGCTCCTAGTGTGAGTTAAATGCTCACTCCAGGAGCCGTTCGCAGCAAGGGCCATCCCTAAGTAGACATATGATCTAACCGAAGTCAGTTTTTTACCATATTTTATGATCGAACCTATTTTGCGCTTCCCTGGGCCACTGCTCATCAGGAAAAACTTTCTAAAATTTACCAGAAGGTCTAGCTCTTTCATATAATTATTAAAATTTTGAACAAGAAGACGCAAAGAATTTGGAGTGCGGCCTATGAAAACTGCATCATCTGCATAAAGAAGTACGGGGATGGGCTCTTTATTAACATATGGGACATCTTGAGTAGCCATTTTCAGAGAGGTACTCAGCCCATTGATGTATATAATAAAAAGCAGGGGGGCCAACACGCATCCTTGTCTGACACCCCTGCCGATATCAATGGTCCCCGAAACCTCTCCTCCCATCCCAATCCTTACATGAGCCTGGAGGTCTCTATGTAGGTATGCTAAAAAATTAACCAATGTTTCATCCAACCCACCTGCCAAAAGGATGGCACACAGCTTTGACCTATTCACTAGATCACAAGCTGTGGACAAATCCATAAAAGCCATATAGATGGGGGTCCTCCTTGCAATGGTATATTTCCTGACAATTAAGTTTAAATTGAGGCATTGTTCGATAGTTCCCACCTTACCCCTAAACCCCAGCTGGCATGGGTCCAAAATAGCATTTTCTTCTGTCCATCCCACAATTTTGTTATACAGGACTCTTCCTAAAATTTTAAGGGTATTATCTATTAGGGTGATGGGTCTGTAATTGCACGGAAGATATCTATCTCCCTTCTTAAAAATCGGGACTATGATACTTCTAGCCCAGGTCTCAGGTATTTTTGTCAGAGTTAAATTATTAAAAACATTTAGAATAAAGGGGCCCAGAAAGCCGGGTTCCACTTAATTAAATCGATGGGGAGCCTGCCTGGCCCGGCGCCTTGTTGCCTAGATTCTAGTTAATGGCTTCCACAACTTCTGAAATACTTATATCTATGGGTACCCGGCTGCCTGGGGTGAAAGTTACCTCACATGGGGGTGGAGGGGTGTAGATACCCGAAAAATGTTCGACCCATGCATCACTAGCGATATTACAGCTAATAGGCGTCGAGGACTGGCCCATAGAACGGACCTCCCTGACTGATGCCCAAAAAATGTTGCCCTTTTTCTGGCTAGCAGCCTCAGACAATTTGTCCCAACGTTCAATAAGGAGATCCTTCTTCCTATCATTAATTACCTTAGTATAATTCTTTCTGGCCAGGTTGACTTCTGTTATACACCTCGGGATGGCTGAAAGAGCCCTACGTAAATCCCTATTTGCTTGTGAGCATTCATGGTTGAACCATCTTGGGCTAGGTGCCACTTCGGGACAGGGTTTGGAGAGGAGGATTTTAATCGTCTGACAAATCTTCCTAAAATTTCCAACTATCTGTGCCGGTGGTAGTTCTAAAGAAAGGCAAGCAACAAAAAGAGACATTTTGTCCCCTGCCAATTTCCTGAAAATTTCAGAGTTGTCAACCCCCCTCCAACACAATCTTAGCTTATCAGTTCAGACTATTAGGTTTGTGGCCCCACATTCGGTCTGAAAAGGCAGTGTGTATCGAAACCCTAATGGGATTATGATCTCCTAAGTCAGAGGGTACGACCTCAGCGGATGCCAGCTGTTTTTCTATCAGAGGGCATACAAAAATGAAATCTATAATAGAACTGCGACCCCTTCCCCTATAGGTTGGATAATTATTCGTAGTTGACCCAGTGACCAGGTCCATAATATTGGACAAAATATAGGATCTTATGAACCGGTTCAATTCTCTGCCTCTGCTTATCGATTGACTATAATAGGCCGATCCTTTATCAGAATGTATATCGAGAATTTTAGCATTAAAATCCCCCCCCCCAGTAAAATACCCAAGAGATCCCCATTGTTGGACTGGTTATCCAAATCTAAGATAAAATCAAAGAGCTTTATGAAACTCTTATTTGGAACTGACTGAAAATCATTGTTATAAAAATGTATCAAATGGAAATGAATCCCTCTTTTGTACAATACTACTTGATAATCTAAGCTATCGATGGGATTACCTTAAAACTTCCACCGGCAGCCACATTAATTCCCATGAACAGTCCTCCTGATGGTCTACCCATCCTAGGTACTTGTGATAGCACACTGAAGCAATGAAACCCCTCGATGTATAATTCTTCTGTGGCCCAGGTTTCTCGGAACATGACAATGTCATATTTCCTGATCACATTTATCCAGTCTATGCTGTCGAGTTTTGTGCGTAGACCAGCCACATTCCAGCTCAATACACTCAGTCTAGCATCATTGCCACGTTTTAGTGAGTTTGACCTCTCTGTGGGGCAGTTAGATCTAATTGGGATATTTATGATTGGCCTATCATTCACTTCTACGTTAGATGCCATGTCTAATGGTCAATCTTGTGTATCCAGGCTGGACAGGGCGTGATAACCATTGGATAGGGGCATGACTGTTTCAATGCTTATATTTGGAAATAGGGATGGCTTGTAGAAGTAGCCCAAAAGGAGAGTACTGATATTGCTCGGGGGGTTAAGTGATTCATCTGTGATGGATAGATGACGACGGACCAATTGGGGCTTTCTAAAATTTAACACAATGCAGTCCCCTTCTACAGATTTATTTGATGGTCCGATCCACCCTACTCTCCTGGCCATGATTATTTCTTCCATCCTATATGGGTCAAACCTTTTATGTTTATGAAGCCAGTCTACCGACTTGTTTTGCAAATCAGACCAGGACTCTTTCTGTCCCTCCCTCAGCGCAGGAACGCCAGTTAGGACAAGCACATATGATGCAGAGGCTGGTGGGAGGTGTAATACATCCGAGTTAAAATTGGAACCGGGCTTACTAAGATCTCTATTCACAGTGTTGGTGTCATTAACTGGCCTAAGGCCCTGCTTAGGCGGCCTGCCCTGATTGTTGCCCCCCTTGTGAGTACCCATACCATCCTTCCTTATCGTCAGTCCGCTGCTTCTATTAATATGACCATCGCTTTTTGCTGGGGGAGCTCCCCTAATCCCACATAGTTCACAAAAGGTAGCTTGGGGGCGCGCCATAGGATCAACTGTGCGTCGAGATTGCGAGTCACCATTACAATTAGTTTGACCATTTGTTTAACCATTTGGTGCTGGTTGCAAAGCAATTTCCCCGCCCCCACCCCTGATTGTATTCGCCACCGAGGTATTTCATTTTCTCCCACAAGACATCAAGTTTCATAACAAAAATCTCCATTTAGTCATCCAGTCTGGACTCAAATCCTTCCATCAAAGTATCTAAAATGTCGAGGTCCATATCGGTTGTATTAGGGCCTTTAACTAAAGGATCTTCAGTCTTGGTGGAGATAGAGTTGGTCATCCGGGCTTCAACTATTCCATTGCCACTGCTACCATCGCTACTGCACGGGATGCCTGTGTTGGAGTCTATCATTTTTTGCCTGGGCTTTAACTGATTTAGTTTTACTACGTTTTTCTTTCCCCCGAGTGCTGTAGCAACCAATGTACGCTCTCTGGCTGTCTTGCTCAAAGTCCCTCATGTATTGTCAGCAGGGGCGCTTAGATCCTGGTTAATAGAAGAGGATGGAGACAGCATATTTGTAACTACTATATCAGGGCTTAGAGGCACAGAGGAAGATCTTAAACAACCCGAAGAAGTTAAGTCAAAAGTACCCCCAGGTGACAAACGTGGTTGGAGCGGGACAATGTCTAAAGACAATTGTCTCTCGGTTGCCTCTATCTCGTGTATGATCACCGATTCCGCCCTTGTAAAAAAGTCATCTAATGTTCCAACTCCCCCCTTCCGTTTACTAATTTTTAACAGTGGGGTCGGTTGGTTGCTTAATAGCAGTCAGTAGGACGATATTCTAACAGTAGTGTGTTTGGCAGCGAAACTTTGTAAGTTTGACACGTTACCTGGCTTCCGAGAGTCCATGTACCTTATTGCGGACGCCAAATAGGGTGGCCCAGCCCGGACCCTGATGGCCACAGACGGCCCGCCCTTTGCCCGGGCTTAGCCCGGCGCACGCCCACGTGCGTCCCATGGGACGGGAGAGGCTTATTGGTTAAGTACCGCCGAGTGTCAAGGGGGCAGGGCTAGATGGCCGCTGTTGGCACTGCAGGCTCCTGGGGCGGTAAATCCTTCTTTCGCTTTGCCCCCGCTGGCTCCTGCCAGCAACACCACACACGAAGCGTCTCCAGCGAAGCCGGAGGCGCGAGAAGCTTTTGAAATCCCCCGGTGTCAGGGGGCGGGGCTAGATGGCCGCTGTTCGCCCTGCAGGCTCCTGGGGTGGTAAGTCCTTCTTTCGATTTGCCCCCGCTGGCTCCTGCCAGCAACACCTCACACAAAGCGTCTCCCACGAAGCGAGAGGCGCGAGAAGCTTTTAAAATCCCCCGGTGTCAGGGGGGGCGGGGCTAGATGGCCGCTGTTCGCCCTGCAGGCTCCTGGGGCGGTAAGTCCTTCATTCGCTTTGCCCCCGCTGGCTCCTGCCAGCAACACCACACACGAAGCGTCTCCCTATAACTGACAACTTAGGCCCGCTATTTTAGGGCCAGATAACGGCAACTCCCGGACCCTCACCAAAATGGATTCTCCGTACAGCTGTGGTGCAGTGGCAAGACCATCTCACTTTGCAGCACAGACCTCTCTCTTTGATCCCCCGCTCTACTCACCCATAGGGGTCAGTAGTTTGCGCTTTACAAATACTGTATTGATGTATCTTCGCACTCCCTATACAACGCCACCTAAGCACCATATACAACTTGAACAGGTGTGGCACAGCGCCCAGAGCACATGACTTCTCAGCATAGCACACACAGTTTAGGCTCACGGTTTCAGTGCAGCAGCAGCTCAATTTAACAGCACAACACTCTAGGCAATACCTTACTTAATTTCTGTACCCCGCACTTTCAGACCGGTAGGGGTCAGTAGTTCAACGGCTTTACCCCAAGTCCATCAGCATCTCAGCTTACGCCCCCAGCGCCATCAGACCCCTAGGAGTGAGTAGTTAGCACTTCACAAATACCGAATTGATTTGATATGAGCAAATTTACCTTTGCACTTCCTCTATAACACCCCCTAAGCGCTATACACAAGCTAAAATGTTCGAAACAAAAGTCCATCCAAGTAGCTAGAACTACATGCTCACACTACTTGGACAGGTATGGCACAGCGCCTAGAGCACATGACTTCACAGCATATGACACACAGTTTGGGCTCACACTTTCATCCCCGAGTCCGGCAGCAGCTCAGCTTAGCACCATGAGACTCTAGACAATACCTCACAAAGTGTCCGTACCCCAGGACTTTCAGACCAGAATGGGTCAGTAGTTCGCCCTAGTAGGTATAAACACACGCTGACACTACTTCCACAGTTGTAGTGCAGCGGCCACAGCACATGACTTCACAGCATAAGACACACAATTTGGGCTCACGCTTTAATCCCAGAGTCCTGCACCAGCTCACCTTAGCAGCATCAGACTCTATGCAACACCTCACTTAATTTCCGTAACCCACCACTTTCACACCGGTAGGGGTGAATACTTCACTTCACACCCCCTCTATAGCACACCCTAAACACTCCACAGAGGTTACAGTGCTCCTACCCTCCTATTTCTCACTTTTTTCACCCTTTTTCCCCTTACTCGCTTCAACGGAATCACAAAATGGCGTCCAACACTTCCTAGTTGCAACCTCTCGCACCGCTTGCAGCCAATCAGCAGCAAGCTCGTGCTCGTAACGCCTCAGCCAATCAGATGGCAGAATTCCCAAATATCGATATCTGTAAAGTTCGATATTTCTCAAAAACTACTGAACGGATTTACACCAAATAAACAAAAGTGTGCTTTCTAGACCAAGACCCTTCTTCCTGCCAAATTTGGGGTAATTCCATTCACCCGTTCGGCCTGTAGCCTTGTCTAAAGTTTCCTATGGAAATTAACATGGACATAACACGTTTTGGGACATCCATTTAATCTCGGCCCCCCCTTGACGAATCACCCCCAAACTGTCAACATAGGCGCTGATATGAGCAAAGAATTAGTTTTCAATATTTCATGAAGATTCATCAAACGACGCCAAAGTTATAAGCAAAACAAAAAATGTTCCTCATATTGAAACTCCGTCCTAACTCTATAACTACCTACTGTCAGTAGGTAATAAAGAACACATTAGAATAGTTCCTTGATTCTTTTAGCTTTCAAAACTAATCTCTCTTACTGTCTATCTAATTTTCCTCATAAACTGTTTTTTTAATATTCAAGTACACATAGAAGTCAGAAATGCAATGTATTCTATCAACACACTTTCTAGAACATTCTACAAAAAGTGGAGGTTAAAAGTTCATGCATTTTTTTAAACCCAACAATCATTTTTTGCAACATTTTCTCGAACATTTAACGGCACGTGCAGGTTAAAAGTTAATGATTGTTTTAAGTTTGAACACTGCATTCCAAATTCAAGTAGCAGGTGTGGTTGAGTTGATCAAATTTTATCCTATAATATGTACTCCACTTTCAAACTTCTTTTTCTTAACCAATCACAAAGATGCTTTTCCACAAAACAAATGTGCACCCTAATTTTCAAAAAAACAATGCCTTTCTTCTCCCAATCAGGTACCGTTTTGTATGTGAAAAGAACTAGTTCTCCATCTTTAAACATATTTCTTATTCTACGAAGGAACTGCATGAGCTACAGACATCTTTCCATAACTTCCAGCCATACCTTCAAAATGCTAGTGTGGATCGTAGGACATAGCTATGTTTTCTGGTGCAAGGGGTATGCAGAACAGAGACGTATTGGTTTAGACCTCAGTTTACAAAATGTGGACATTAAATAGTTTGGACAGAGAGGATTGAAGTGGCACCAATTGTTGCATTTGGTTAAAACCTGTTTGCATCTCCAACACCCTGACCTCGTGATTGTGCACTGTGGTGGAAACGGCCTAGGCACATTGACTGGGGCAGGTTCGGAAATGCTTATGAAGGACACCTTTGAACAATTGATGTTACTTTTGCCTCAAACTGTCTGTGTATATTCTAATATATGCCAAAGACAGAAGTGGAAATGGTGGAAACAATTTTGTCCTCTGATTGAAAAATCTATGAAGAAAGTCAAAAAAGCTATGTCTGCATACCTCAGAGACCACAAAATGGGCTCCGTCTACAACAACAACATACGTTTTGATATGGCGGATATCTACAGAAGTGATGGAGTACACTTCACAGATCAGGGAAACAGAGTTTCCCTGAATAACTCGGAGCTGTGCATCCGCACTTATATATAGCTCCAAATAATGAACACAACGGGTCTTTTTAGAGCCACCCTATAGTTCAGTTCAGTTCGGTTCAACTTTATTCGGGTACAATAGTAACCATAAAAGCACAAAAATATAAATACATCACAATAATTAATAGAAAGATGAAAATTCCATATACATATATCCAAAGTGGCTAGTGCAAGGACGACCATCATATTAATATATACAATTAATTAAAACAGTTGACAGATTGTATATATGATCAAGGAACCATCATAGACCTACGCGTCCTTATTGCAGTTTTAAGAAAAGTGCCAGTACGGAAAATCAATTCGACATTGTCTAAGTCTAATATACAACGATATGCTGCCTCCAAGGTAGTTGGTCTTCTCTTATTAAAATATGAATCAAATAACTGTTTAGAATATTTAAGGAAAATCAATTCGACATTGTCTAAGTCTAATATACAACGATATGCTGCCTCCAAGGTAGTTGGTCTTCTCTTATTAAAATATTAATAAAATAACTGTTTAGAATATTTCAGATGTATTTACAGAAGAATATAAAGTGGGTAGTGGTTTGCTCACTCCTCCCGTCAAGGGCACAAATTTTGATTAAAATTTGGGCTATAGCCCAGTGGGAAACCGAGTGCAAATCGGATTGTGCCTGCTCTTAGTCGTAACAAAAGGCACCTTTCCCAGCGGCTCATTGGTAGAGTCAAATACATGCGAAGCGGATAGCAATGCTGTTCCATGGCCACATAATTTCGCACAAATGTTTTCCTTGACTTCACCACTTCCCGCCCATTGTTATATAGGGAGTAAAGAGCGTTCCACAGTTCCTTTTTAGGGACTGATTCTGCTAATATGGGATCCAGGAAGACACTTTCTTTGTTTATGTTACGCAAACTGGCGAGGGCACCGCTTAGCCATGCGATTTCTAAGCCTTTATCGCAAAGTAAACAATCCTTAATAATCTGCTGTGTCAAAAATGCCGCTTCATTCTTCCACACTGATACCCACATGAGTGCCGGTCATGCCCGAATAAAATCAGTTGTAAAATTGATATTGAGCTCCTTGTGACATATATATTGGGGGGTTGAGATTGGGGTGCTCAGTAGTTTCCTGCAGAATCTGTTTTCTTCTTGCTGGATTGTTGAGCAATTGGCAGTTCCCCAAATCTCAGCGGCGTATGTGGCCACCGGGGTGCATTGAAGTTTGTATATTTTCTGTGCTGCGAAAAGAGCACCCGTGGTCTTAGGGCGCGGTAAACTTAAAATTGAATTGGTGGCCTTTGAGAACTTGCTCCTAGTGTGAGTTAAATGCTCACTCCAGGAGCCGTTCGCAGCAAGGGCCATCCCTAAGTAGACATATGATCTAACCGAAGTCAGTTTTTTACCATATTTTATGATCGAACCTATTTTGCGCTTCCCTGGGCCACTGCTCATCAGGAAAAACTTTCTAAAATTTACCAGAAGGTCTAGCTCTTTCATATAATTATTAAAATTTTGAACAAGAAGACGCAAAGAATTTGGAGTGCGGCCTATGAAAACTGCATCATCTGCATAAAGAAGTACGGGGATGGGCTCTTTATTAACATATGGGACATCTTGAGTAGCCATTTTCAGAGAGGTACTCAGCCCATTGATGTATATAATAAAAAGCAGGGGGGCCAACACGCATCCTTGTCTGACACCCCTGCCGATATCAATGGTCCCCGAAACCTCTCCTCCCATCCCAATCCTTACATGAGCCTGGAGGTCTCTATGTAGGTATGCTAAAAAATTAACCAATGTTTCATCCAACCCACCTGCCAAAAGGATGGCACACAGCTTTGACCTATTCACTAGATCACAAGCTGTGGACAAATCCATAAAAGCCATATAGATGGGGGTCCTCCTTGCAATGGTATATTTCCTGACAATTAAGTTTAAATTGAGGCATTGTTCGATAGTTCCCACCTTACCCCTAAACCCCAGCTGGCATGGGTCCAAAATAGCATTTTCTTCTGTCCATCCCACAATTTTGTTATACAGGACTCTTCCTAAAATTTTAAGGGTATTATCTATTAGGGTGATGGGTCTGTAATTGCACGGAAGATATCTATCTCCCTTCTTAAAAATCGGGACTATGATACTTCTAGCCCAGGTCTCAGGTATTTTTGTCAGAGTTAAATTATTAAAAACATTTAGAATAAAGGGGCCCAGAAAGCCGGGTTCCACTTAATTAAATCGATGGGGAGCCTGCCTGGCCCGGCGCCTTGTTGCCTAGATTCTAGTTAATGGCTTCCACAACTTCTGAAATACTTATATCTATGGGTACCCGGCTGCCTGGGGTGAAAGTTACCTCACATGGGGGTGGAGGGGTGTAGATACCCGAAAAATGTTCGACCCATGCATCACTAGCGATATTACAGCTAATAGGCGTCGAGGACTGGCCCATAGAACGGACCTCCCTGACTGATGCCCAAAAAATGTTGCCCTTTTTCTGGCTAGCAGCCTCAGACAATTTGTCCCAACGTTCAATAAGGAGATCCTTCTTCCTATCATTAATTACCTTAGTATAATTCTTTCTGGCCAGTTTGACTTCTGTTATACACCTCGGGATGGCTGAAAGAGCCCTACGTAAATCCCTATTTGCTTGTGAGCATTCATGGTTGAACCATCTTGGGCTAGGTGCCACTTCGGGACAGGGTTTGGAGAGGAGGATTTTAATCGTCTGACAAATCTTCCTAAAATCTCCAACTATCTGTGCCGGTGGTAGTTCTAAAGAAAGGCAAGCAACAAAAAGAGACATTTTGTCCCCTGCCAATTTCCTGAAAATTTCAGAGTTGTCAACCCCCCTCCAACACAATCTTAGCTTATCAGTTCAGACTATTAGGTTTGTGGCCCCACATTCGGTCTGAAAAGGCAGTGTGTATCGAAACCCTAATGGGATTATGATCTCCGAAGTCAGAGGGTACGACCTCAGCGGATGCCAGCTGTTTTTCTATCAGAGGGCATACAAAAATGAAATCTATAATAGAACTGCGACCCCTTCCCCTATAGGTTGGATAATTATTCGTAGTTGACCCAGTGACCAGGTCCATAATATTGGACAAAATATAGGATCTTATGAACCGGTTCAATTCTCTGCCTCTGCTTATCGATTGACTATAATAGGCCGATCCTTTATCAGAATGTATATCGAGAATTTTAGCATTAAAATCCCCCCCCCCAGTAAAATACCCAAGAGATCCCCATTGTTGGACTGGTTATCCAAATCTAAGATAAAATCAAAGAGCTTTATGAAACTCTTATTTGGAACTGACTGAAAATCATTGTTATAAAAATGTATCAAATGGAAATGAATCCCTCTTTTGTACAATACTACTTGATAATCTAAGCTATCGATGGGATTACCTTAAAACTTCCACCGGCAGCCACATTAATTCCCATGAACAGTCCTCCTGATGGTCTACCCATCCTAGGTACTTGTGATAGCACACTGAAGCAATGAAACCCCTCGATGTATAATTCTTCTGTGGCCCAGGTTTCTCGGAACATGACAATGTCATATTTCCTGATCACATTTATCCAGTCTATGCTGTCGAGTTTTGTGCGTAGACCAGCCACATTCCAGCTCAATACACTCAGTCTAGCATCATTGCCACTTTTTAGTGAGTTTGACCTCTCTGTGGGGCAGTTAGATCTAATTGGGATATTTATGATTGGCCTATCATTCACTTCTACGTTAGATGCCATGTCTAATGGTCAATCTTGTGTATCCAGGCTGGACAGGGCGTGATAACCATTGGATAGGGGCATGACTGTTTCAATGCTTATATTTGGAAATAGGGATGGCTTGTAAAAGTAGCCCAAAAGGAGAGTACTGATATTGCTCGGGGGGTTAAGTGATTCATCTGTGATGGATAGATGACGACGGACCAATTGGGGCTTTCTAAAATTTAACACAATGCAGTCCCCTTCTACAGATTTATTTGATGGTCCGATCCACCCTACTCTCCTGGCCATGATTATTTCTTCCATCCTATATGGGTCAAACCTTTTATGTTTATGAAGCCAGTCTACCGACTTGTTTTGAAAATCAGACCAGGACTCTTTCTGTCCCTCCCTTAGCGCAGGAACGCCAGTTAGGACAAGCACATATGATGCAGAGGCTGGTGGGAGGTGTAATACATCCGAGTTAAAATTGGAACCGGGCTTACTAAGATCTCTATTCACAGTGTTGGTGTCATTAACTGGCCTAAGGCCCTGCTTAGGCGGCCTGCCCTGATTGTTGCCCCCCTTGTGAGTACCCATACCATCCTTCCTTATCGTCAGTCCGCTGCTTCTATTAATATGACCATCGCTTTTTGCTGGGGGAGCTCCCCTAATCCCACATAGTTCACAAAAGGTAGCTTGGGGGCGCGCCATAGGATCAACTGTGCGTCGAGATTGCGAGTCACCATTACAATTAGTTTGACCATTTGTTTAACCATTTGGTGCTGGTTGCAAAGCAATTTCCCCGCCCCCACCCCTGATTGTATTCGCCACCGAGGTATTTCATTTTCTCCCACAAGACATCAAGTTTCATAACAAAAATCTCCATTTAGTCATCCAGTCTGGACTCAAATCCTTCCATCAAAGTATCTAAAATGTCGAGGTCCATATCGGTTGTATTAGGGCCTTTAACTAAAGGATCTTCAGTCTTGGTGGAGATAGAGTTGGTCATCCGGGCTTCAACTATTCCATTGCCACTGCTACCATCGCTACTGCACGGGATGCCTGTGTTGGAGTCTATCATTTTTTGCCTGGGCTTTAACTGATTTAGTTTTACTACGTTTTTCTTTCCCCCCGAGTGCTGTAGCAACCAATGTACGCTCTCTGGCTGTCTTGCTCAAAGTCCCTCATGTATTGTCAGCAGGGGCGCTTAGATCCTGGTTAATAGAAGAGGATGGAGACAGCATATTTGTAACTACTATATCAGGGCTTAGAGGCACAGAGGAAGATCTTAAACAACCCGAAGAAGTTAAGTCAAAAGTACCCCCAGGTGACAAACGTGGTTGGAGCGGGACAATGTCTAAAGACAATTGTCTCTCGGTTGCCTCTATCTCGTGTATGATCACCGATTCCGCCCTTGTAAAAAAGTCATCTAATGTTCCAACTCCCCCCTTCCGTTTACTAATTTTTAACAGTGGGGTCGGTTGGTTGCTTAATAGCAGTCAGTAGGACGATATTCTAACAGTAGTGTGTTTGGCAGCGAAACTTTGTAAGTTTGACACGTTACCTGGCTTCCGAGAGTCCATGTACCTTATTGCGGACGCCAAATAGGGTGGCCCAGCCCGGACCCTGATGGCCACAGACGGCCCGCCCTTTGCCCGGGCTTAGCCCGGCGCACGCCCACGTGCGTCCCGTGGGACGGGAGAGGCTTATTGGTTAAGTACCGCCGAGTGTCAAGGGGGCAGGGCTAGATGGCCGCTGTTGGCACTGCAGGCTCCTGGGGCGGTAAATCCTTCTTTCGCTTTGCCCCCGCTGGCTCCTGCCAGCAACACCACACACGAAGCGTCTCCAGCGAAGCCGGAGGCGCGAGAAGCTTTTGAAATCCCCCGGTGTCAGGGGGCGGGGCTAGATGGCCGCTGTTCGCCCTGCAGGCTCCTGGGGTGGTAAGTCCTTCTTTCGATTTGCCCCCGCTGGCTCCTGCCAGCAACACCTCACACAAAGCGTCTCCCACGAAGCGAGAGGCGCGAGAAGCTTTTAAAATCCCCCGGTGTCAGGGGGGGCGGGGCTAGATGGCTGCTGTTCGCCCTGCAGGCTCCTGGGGCGGTAAGTCCTTCATTCGCTTTGCCCCCGCTGGCTCCTGCCAGCAACACCACACACGAAGCGTCTCCCTATAACTGACAACTTAGGCCCGCTATTTTAGGGCCAGATAACGGCAACTCCCGGACCCTCACCAAAATGGATTCTCCGTACAGCTGTGGTGCAGTGGCAAGACCATCTCACTTTGCAGCACAGACCTCTCTCTTTGATCCCCCGCTCTACTCACCCATAGGGGTCAGTAGTTTGCGCTTTACAAATACTGTATTGATGTATCTTCGCACTCCCTATACAACGCCACCTAAGCACCATATACAACTTGAACAGGTGTGGCACAGCGCCCAGAGCACATGACTTCTCAGCATAGCACACACAGTTTAGGCTCACGGTTTCAGTGCAGCAGCAGCTCAATTTAACAGCACAACACTCTAGGCAATACCTTACTTAATTTCTGTACCCCGCACTTTCAGACCGGTAGGGGTCAGTAGTTCAACGGCTTTACCCCAAGTCCATCAGCATCTCAGCTTACGCCCCCAGCGCCATCAGACCCCTAGGAGTGAGTAGTTAGCACTTCACAAATACCGAATTGATTTGATATGAGCAAATTTACCTTTGCACTTCCTCTATAACACCCCCTAAGCGCTATACACAAGCTAAAATGTTCGAAACAAAAGTCCATCCAAGTAGCTAGAACTACATGCTCACACTACTTGGACAGGTATGGTACAGCGCCTAGAGCACATGACTTCACAGCATATGACACACAGTTTGGGCTCACACTTTCATCCCCGAGTCCGGCAGCAGCTCAGCTTAGCACCATGAGACTCTAGACAATACCTCACAAAGTGTCCGTACCCCAGGACTTTCAGACCAGAATGGGTCAGTAGTTCGCCCTAGTAGGTATAAACACACGCTGACACTACTTCCACAGTTGTAGTGCAGCGGCCACAGCACATGACTTCACAGCATAAGACACACAATTTGGGCTCACGCTTTAATCCCAGAGTCCTGCACCAGCTCACCTTAGCAGCATCAGACTCTATGCAACACCTCACTTAATTTCCGTAACCCACCACTTTCACACTGGTAGGGGTGAATACTTCACTTCACACCCCCTCTATAGCACACCCTAAACACTCCACAGAGGTTACAGTGCTCCTACCCTCCTATTTCTCACTTTTTTCACCCTTTTTCCCCTTACTCGCTTCAACGGAATCACAAAATGGCGTCCAACACTTCCTAGTTGCAACCTCTCGCACCGCTTGCAGCCAATCAGCAGCAAGCTCGTGCTCGTAACGCCTCAGCCAATCAGATGGCAGAATTCCCAAATATCAATATCTGTAAAGTTCGATATTTCTCAAAAACTACTGAACGGATTTACACCAAATAAACAAAAGTGTGCTTTCTAGACCAAGACCCTTCTTCCTGCCAAATTTGGGGTAATTCCGTTCACCCATTTGACCTGTAGCCTTGTCTAAAGTTTCCTATGGGAATTTACATGGAGAAAACATGTTTGGGAACCCCCTTTTTTCTCAGCCCCCCTTGAAGAATCACCCCCAAACTTTCAACATAGGAGCTGAATTCAACAAAGAATTACTTTTGAAAATTTTCCGAGGATTCGTCAATCGGCGCCAAAGTTATTGGGAATAGAATCTTGCGATTTTCCTATGGTAACTAGGTCCTAATTATAACTACCTCCTGGCGACCGCCAGTAGGTAATATATATATATATGTATACATATCCAGGGGAAATAGCTTTTACAACGCTGTTGTTACCATGCAGGTAGGTAACAACGCGGTTGTTACAACGACCGCGGTTGCCATGCGAGGCTTTACATCGCAAGTCGTTTCTACGACTTGCACTAGGTGGCGTGCAACACCAGGTAATGTGTTGGATTTTAAATCCAACACATTTCCTGCTGTTGCGCTAACTTGAGTAAGAATAGTAATTTATACTATTCCTAAATCCAGCACGCCATCTAATGCAAGTTGTAGAAACGACTTGCAAAGCAAAGCCACGCGTGGTAACAACGCGGTCATTGTCAATGACCGAGTTGTAACCTACTGCGTGGTAATAGCACGCGTAGTAAAGTGCTATATTCTATATCCAGTGGCGATCAGGCCGAGAAAAAAGGGGTGTTCGAAAACTCAAAATTCACATGAATTTTCCAAAGACTTCTTTGAGAAGCGTTATCACAAAAACTGATGAATGGAATTTCACCAAATTTGAAAACAATAAATTAACAATAAAGAAATGAAGATTGTGTGAAGAAATAAATACAATACAATTGTATATCATAAGATGGATTTTGAGTGGAACCATTTTGGATGAACATTAAGAATTTTTAGATCTTCAGCTCCCTGCAGCATTGCCTCTCAGCAATCCACTTGGCTTAGAGAGAAGAGGATATTCTTTTAAGTACAATTTACACCTGGGGACGAACAAGAGCTACCTTGAAAGCACACACATTTGATAAAAAATTATATGTATTTGATTAATTCGGTTATATATTTAGGAGTGCATGCACAAAACCCAGCATTTCCATATCTTAATATAAGAAATAAAATGCCCTCTCTCATACATTTTAAGAATACTGCAAGTCACCTCTGAGTTCCATGAGCTTCTAAAGGAACATTGCCTTTGGCCTTGTTCCTGTATTTGGTGATGTAACTCCTCAGTCACTTGCAATATTCATATAATGTAGGTCTTGGGGTACTTTATCCCATATATAGTAGGGCAGGCAGTATATCTGTCAGATTTGTGAAAGAGTAACCAATCAGTAAGCATGGGCAGATTTTGTGAATTGGCAATCCGCGAAATTGCGTATTTACAGATTGGCAATCCGCAAAATCCGCGAACTCTCGCGAATTTGCGGATTTTTTTTTTGTGTTTGAAAGGGTTTCTGCCAGTTCGCGAGGGTTTTGTACCAGTTCGCAATTGCGAACTTACTTGTCGGCTCGCAACGGCCGCGACTATGCTGTTTCTACGTCTGGTTCATCATCACAGATTCACAGCACCCTCTGTTTCACCACTGCCACCCTCTGGTACACCCATGCCACCCTCTGGTACATCACTGCCACCCTCTGGTTGGTTTATGGGGGTGAAAAAAAGCAAGCACACCTGCCCTGCTTCAACTGACATGAATTAATTTGGGGTTTGATTAATGTGTCACTGAATTTAAACTTCCAGTCTGGCTGGCACCTGCTTCCTTATCTCTAATTTGCTTTCTGTTGCAGTGCGCAGTTTCACAGGACCTTTGTGGCCTATAGTTGCAAGTAGGCAACTGATCTCTGAAGGGGCCCCTCAGGAAGCACTACAGGGAATGGTTACTAATGATAAGATTGAACTTTTGCACCTGCTGAGTGCTTTCAGTTTTGTCTGTAATTGCTTTCTGTTGCAGTGTAACTTTTTTAACAGGACCTTTGTTGTATACTTGTAGCTATTCTCTGAGCCTGCTGTGAGGGTCAGAGCAGGGTCATAGAATAGTTGCAAGTAGGCAAATGAACTCTGAAGGGACCCCTCAGGAAGCACTACAGGGAATGGTTACTAATGATAAGATTGAACTTTTGCACCTGCTGAGTGCTTTCAGTTTTGCAAAAATCCAAATATCCAGCAGCATCCACAAAAAGTAATCCTTCCAGGTCAAGATCCAAATCAAAGTGACCAGCACATGAAGAAAGCACTGGGAGGAGCCTGCTGGACAGGAACAGGAAGTTGGAGACTGTGGGGCACTTCCTTCCTCCTCCCCCCCCCAAAATGGACTCCTTGCAGAGAAAAAGTGCAGGAAAATGTCAACCTGAGGAGTTATTCTGATAAAAATCATAATTTTCAAGGTTTATGCTGCCTGCTGGTGGATTTCTTGTGCGAAATTGCAAATTTTGCAATCTCGCAATTGCGAGATTGTCGCTGCCCGCCGCATCTACGTGTTCGCAAGTGTTTACTCCCGCGAAATTGTATAGTATTCTAGTTGGTAAGTGCAACCAAGCAAAAAATCCGCTTCGCACGGATTTTACGAATTTTCGGTAAGTTCGCTAGAGTTCGCGGATTGCGAATTTGCCAAAAATCCGCAAAATCCGCGAGCTGAACGGAACGGATTTTACGCCCATACTTACCAATCAGCCAAACTTAAATTCAGGCCCAGAGTTCTCTCTCCCTGGTTCCCTTCATGCATCTGTACCGAAGTCTCATAATACACTTGATTAAAAGTGATTTAAAATAACCTGGTGAGAGTCCTTTCTTGCCTATTTTAGTCCATATTAAATTTGGAACAGATCAATTGCAGATTTAACATCCCCAAACCACACTTCTAGAGTGCCTGTAAATACATTTTTGAATGAAATAATATAAAACGAATGTATGATGCACAGTGTAAGAACTAGCACAAAACCCTGATTGCTCAAATTGAATTAGCTGATTCTTTAATGCCTAATCCTCCAAGGCTTCCTCAACAACCTTGGAAAATAGTTTTGCTGAAACATCAATGAAAGAAATAAAAAAATAATGTATAAGTGTGTGGATGATTTAGGGAACCTTCCTTAAAAATCGATCTAATTGATCAAATTCATGACCCCTTCCAGTTCCTCAATATGCATCTTCAGTGGGCTATCTCATTGTAAAATGATACATAAACCCAGACCAAATTTTGGGATCCATTTTATAAACCTTTTTGTATGGTGAAAATGGAGAAAGATTGCATTGCACAGATGTATGAACACTAAACATGAAGGGTTTAACTCTTAAGCAAACTTTGAATTTAGAACAACATGCAAATGTGTAGGGCAAAACACACTTCATTGGATATTTAAAAAACAAGCCAGATAGTTATTTGTAAAAAAAATTTATGTCAGTCAGTCAGTCAAATTTCTTTATTCGATTAATAAAAATCAAAAAAGGGTGGACACATATTACATTTCATCATTACAAGCACAGTACATTAATTTATTAGTTACAAATGTAAAAAAGTAAAACATTCATACAGCCATATTTCGTGGGATTAATACATATAGAAAGTATCTAAAAGTTATAAAAAGTTATAAAAACATCATATATACTAAGAATGATCAGGTGTTAGTTGGTATAGACTTTGAGTTTAGGCGATTCTTATTAATGCGAACTCCTGCGACTAAAAAATTTGCTACCTGAAATGTTACTCTTGCACTGGGTAAGAGTTGCAAGAACATGAGTGCTGGCCTGACCTGTGCAAAGCCTGCCTCGCGCAAAATTGATAGCAAATATTTTTTCCTGATCTTGGTATAGTGATCACAGAACATAATAAAATGTAACGTGTCCTGAAGAGAAAAATGATCACAGTCACAGGGTTTTGCATTCTCCGGTGTATCCCAATTAAGATAATGACCAAGCATTAAATGAATAAGATTAAAACGAAATCTGGTTAAAAGAAATCGATGAAATGGTCTGGTTACTAAGATAAGATATGGTTCAATGCCCGGGGCAGTCTTTAGCGTATAATTCTTTCTGACAAGTGGCTTCTTTAGTTCAATTTCTTCCCTTTCTAATGTATACATATTAACCAAGGTACTTTTTACTGTGTTAAGATCCTCTTTTGTAATACGTTCTGGGGAGAGAAAAAGCTCAGGACGACCCGCTTGTGTAAGTTGTGACTTAACGTATCTCACCCACGGGATATTTAAGGCTCTATCCAGGGCTAAACAATCTTTAAGGATTATATGATTTAATGATATCTCCTTATTGAGCCAGGTGTTTAGCCAGCAAGTGACTGGGGCTAACTTTAATGCATCTGTTACGTATCCCAAACCCAGTTCTGCGTGTAGTGAGTATATAGGGGTAGAATGGGGAACAGAGAGCAACGATCTCAAAAAAGTATTTTCCACCTTTTGAATCTTGTCGTGGTTCACATGACCCCAGATGGCGGAGCCATAATAGGCTAAAGACAAACATTTGGCTTTATGTACTTTTATAATAGCCTCCATGGGGCGTGCTCTCCAGACTTTTTGTAAATCCAAGCAATGCTGCACCCGCTCTTGCTACAGCATTACTCTTGGAAAGTTGCTGGGGGCCCCAGGTTCCTCTGTCATCAAATAAGACCCCTAGGTATGGAAAGGATGGAACTCTCCTGCCCAGTACAGAAAAAAGTTTTAGTTTTCTTTTTCCTACCTGCAACTCCATTAATCATAATCTGCGATTTCTGAGTGTTCATTTTCAGGTCTAGGGAGGCCATAAAATTACCAAAAGAGGCCAATAGTCGGCTAAGGGCCACCCCAGAACGTGCCAAAAGAATGGCGTCATCCCCGTACAGGAGGACCGGGATCTTTGTCTCTCCTGCACGCGGGATATCCAAGGATGCATCCGCCAAAGCTGGCTCAAGGGCGTTGATATAGAGTGTGAAGAGGAGGGGGGCAAGGATACATTCTTGCCTAACCCCCCTCTCCGATTTGAAGTGACAGGTGCACCTCCCCTCCTTGGTGACTCTAACCGAGGCCGAAAGGTCGCTGTGAAGTTCGGCTATATAGCTAACCGATGGAGGATCAAAACCCATTCCAAAAGGACCCCCCACAGCCTCGCCCTGTTAACAAGGTTGAAGGCTGAGGAGAGGTCCATAAAGGCCATTTACAGAGACCCCCCTGGCAATCGAATACTTGTTTATAAGGAGTTCGAGGTTAAGACACTGGTCCAGTGTACTCCTGTTTGCCCTGAAGCCATATTGTGCATTTGACATAATCCAATCAAGCCATGTTGTCAGTCTCCCCAATAACACTCTGCCCAGGATTTTTACACTAGAATCTATTAGCGAGATCGGCCTATAACAGGCTGGATCTCCCCTCAGACCTTTTTTAAAAATTGGGATAATTATAGATTTTGCCAAAGACTCGGGAAAGTTGTGGTCTCTTGTGGCGTTAAAAACGTTACTGAGGATTTTAGCCCAAAAAATCGGTGCACACTTGAAGAGATCAGCGGGTACCCCATCTGGGCCCGGGGCTTTATTCTTTAGTGTGTCATTTATGGCTTTCTCCACTTCCTCAGCCCTGAAAGCTGGGACCAATTCTACATTTCCGGGAGGCGTTATCTCGTGTGCGGTAGTGTAGGCTGGATGACTATATATGTTTCCAAAATGGGCCACCCACTGTTCATCCGGAATAATACATTCTACTCCATGGTTCTCTATACCCGAGAAGTAGGGATGGTTTATAATTGACCAAAATTTGGTGCTATCCCGCTGTGCCTCAACCGATAGTAAATCATTCCAGGCCTTATCTTTGATCTCTAATTTACGGGCCTGGATGGCCTGTTTATATTGTTTTCTAAGGGATTCAATAAGTGCTCTGTCCCTTTGTTTTTCCTTTAACGCTGTAAGGAGAACTGAGTGAGCTTTTGTGCAATTGGAGTCAAACCATTTTGGCCCCAAATTCAAACCTGGTTTTATTTTAACCGTTAACTCGGAATTAACTTGATGGCATATAAAATTAAAAGCCTCAATTAATATTGCATTCGAGTCGATATTATCCAGGCAAATGCCCACCTCTACCTCGACCTTAGCCAGGGTGTCTTGTAAAAAGGTAATTGGGATTACATTGTCCCATTTTAGCCTCTGATTCTGGTCTTTAGGGACCAGCTCAGTGGCGCAAGGATCCTGCATCTCAATACATCCCAGTGGTCCCCATCGGGCAACCTCCAGGATTATGGGATTGTGATCGCTAAAAACAGAATGTTCTACCCTGTAGTTTATGACCTGCGACAAAACATAAGTGGATAGAAAAATAAAATCAATAACCGTGCCTGTGTTATTTCCTACATGTGTTCAACCTAAGCCCAATCTCGCAGCATCCAGATTTGTAGACGTTCATTGATGCCAGGAGAAGCTCCAAAGCCTCCCCTTGGTGTTTTGTATGTTCA
This sequence comes from Lissotriton helveticus, assembly GCF_964261635.1. Classification (NCBI taxonomy): domain Eukaryota; kingdom Metazoa; phylum Chordata; class Amphibia; order Caudata; family Salamandridae; genus Lissotriton; species Lissotriton helveticus. Next base: position 309,545,762 of record NC_136071.1, read on the forward strand.
AAATGCGTCCGGAGCGAGTGGGGAAAACCCTCGCTATCTTCCCGAAGGCACTCTAAACTACATGGGTGAATGTTAAAGTCTCCCATAAGTATGACCTCAAACTGATGTTTACTGGACTCCCTATACTTGTTCGAGAACTCCCCTAGAGAGTCTAGATTCTCATTTGGGGTGTGACTGACTGGAGAATTATAAAAGTTTATCAATAATAGGGTGGGGGAGTTAGTTATCTTTAGTTCAACAACTAAACAATTTCTAGAGCCACAATCAATCTGTTTTGCTGTACCTTTCATATTTAATGAAATGAATGTGGCTAAACCTCCCTTCGCTCTGCCAGCCGTACTAGGTTCGGCTGGAATACTAAAATGGATATAGCCATCCACAGCCAGGCTATTTCTCATGTCCCATGTTTCTTGCAATGCTAGAATTTCATGGGCTCTAATCATGCCCAGCCAATTTTGTAAAAAAAATTAATGATATTCTGGGGCTTATATTCAGAAATGACATTCAGGTCCTGTGAGTGCACAAGCTATATATTCTGGACCTCATTAGCAGTACCCAGATCAGGATGAGGGAATTGTTGGAGGTGCAAAAAAGAACTCTTGAATCACAGCAGGATTGGGTGAATACTTCACTTCACACCCCCTCTATAGCACACCCTAAACACTCCACAGAGGTTACAGTGCTCCTACCCTCCTATTTCTCACTTTTTTCACCCTTTTTCCCCTTACTCGCTTCAACGGAATCACAAAATGGCGTCCAACACTTCCTAGTTGCAACCTCTCGCACCGCTTGCAGCCAATCAGCAGCAAGCTCGTGCTCGTAACGCCTCAGCCAATCAGATGGCAGAATTCCCAAATATCGATATCTGTAAAGTTCGATATTTCTCAAAAACTACTGAACGGATTTACACCAAATAAACAAAAGTGTGCTTTCTAGACCAAGATCCTTCTTCCTGCCAAATTTGGGGTAATTCCGTTCACCCATTTGACCTGTAGCCTTGTCTAAAGTTTCCTATGGGAATTTACATGGAGAAAACATGTTTGGGACCCCCCTTTTTTCTCAGCCCCCCTTGAAGAATCACCCCCAAACTTTCAACATAGGAGCTGAATTCAACAAAGAATTACTTTTGAAAATGTTCCGAGGATTCGTCAATCGGCGCCAAAGTTATTGGGAATAGAATCTTGCGATTTTCCTATGGTAACTAGGTCCTAATTATAACTACCTCCTGGCGACCGCCAGTAGGTAATATATATATATATATGTATACATATCCAGGGGAAATAGCTTTTACAACGCTGTTGTTACCATGCAGGTAGGTAACAACGCGGTTGTTACAACGACCGCGGTTGCCATGCGAGGCTTTACATCGCAAGTCGTTTCTACGACTTGCACTAGGTGGCGTGCAACACCAGGTAATGTGTTGGATTTTAAATCCAACACATTTCCTGCTGTTGCGCTAACTTGAGTAAGAATAGTAATTTATACTATTCCTAAATCCAGCACGCCATCTAATGCAAGTTGTAGAAACGACTTGCAAAGCAAAGCCACGCGTGGTAACAACGCTGTCATTGTCAATGACCGAGTTGTAACCTACTGCGTGATAATAGCACGCGTAGTAAAGTGCTATATTCTATATCCAGTGGCGATCAGGCCGAGAAAAAAGGGGTGTTCGAAAACTCAAAATTCACATGCATTTTCCAAAGACTTCTTTGAGAAGCGTTATCACAAAAACTGATGAATGGAATTTCACCAAATTTGAAAACAATAAATTAACAATAAAGAAATGAAGATTGTGTGAAGAAATAAATACAATACAATTGTATATCATAAGATGGATTTTGAGTGGAACCATTTTGGATGAACATTAAGAATTTTTAGATCTTCAGCTCCCTGCAGCATTGCCTCTCAGCAATCCACTTGGCTTAGAGAGAAGAGGATATTCTTTTAAGTACAATTTACACCTGGGGACGAACAAGAGCTACCTTGAAAGCACACACATTTGATAAAAAATTATATGTATTTGATTAATTTGGTTATATATTTAGGAGTGCATGCACAAAACCCAGCATTTCCATATCTTAATATAAGAAATAAAATGGCCTCTCTCATACATTTTAAGAATACTGCAAGTCACCTCTGAGTTCCATGAGCTTCTAAAGGAACATTGCCTTTGGCCTTGTTCCTGTATTTGGTGATGTAACTCCTCAGTCACTTGCAATATTCTTATAATGTAGGTCTTGGGGTACTTTATCCCATATATAGTAGGGCAGGCAGTATATCTGTCAGATTTGTGAAAGAATAACCAATCAGTAAGCATGGGCGGATTTTGCGAATTGGCAATCCGCGAAATTGCGTATTTACAGATTGGCAATCCGCAAAATTCGCGAACTCTCGCGAATTTGCGGATTTTTTTTTTTTGTGTTCGAAAGGGTTTCTGCCAGTTCGCGAGGGTTTTGTACCAGTTCGCAATTGCGAACTTACTTGTCGGCTCGCAACGGCCGCGACTATGCTGTTTCTACGTCTGGTTCATCATCACAGGTTCACAGCACCCTCTGTTTCACCACTGCCACCCTCTGGTACACCCATGCCACCCTCTGGTACATCACTGCCACCCTCTGTTTGGTTTATCACTGTAGATTATGGGGGTGAAAAAAAGCAAGCACACCTGCCCTGCTTCAACTGACATGAATTAATTTGGGGTTGATTAATGTGTCACTGAATTTAAACTTCCAGTCTGGCTGGCACCTGCTTCCTTATCTCTAATTTGCTTTCTGTTGCAGTGCGCAGTTTCACAGGACCTTTGTGGCCTATAGTTGCAAGTAGGCAACTGATCTCTGAAGGGGCCCCTCAGGAAGCACTACAGGGAATGGTTACTAATGATAAGATTGAACTTTTGCACCTGCTGAGTGCTTTCAGTTTTGTCTGTAATTGCTTTCTGTTGCAGTGTAACTTTTTTAACAGGACCTTTGTTGTATACTTGTAGCTATTCTCTGAGCCTGCTGTGAGGGTCAGAGCAGGGTCATAGAATAGTTGCAAGTAGGCAAATGAACTCTGAAGGGACCCCTCAGGAAGCACTACAGGGAATGGTTACTAATGATAAGATTGAACTTTTGCACCTGCTGAGTGCTTTCAGTTTTGCAAAAATCCAAATATCCAGCAGCATCCACAAAAAGTAATCCTTCCAGGTCAAGATCCAAATCAAAGTGACCAGCACATGAAGAAAGCACTGGGAGGAGCCTGCTGGACAGGAACAGGAAGTTGGAAACTGTGGGGCACTTCCTTCCTCCCCCCCCCCCCCCAAAATGGACTCCTTGCAGAGAAAAAGTGCAGGCAAATGTCAAACTGAGGAGTTATTCTGATAAAAATCATAATTTTCAAGGTTTATGCTGCCTGCTGGTGGATTTCTTGTGCGAAATTGCAAATTTTGCAATCTCGCAATTGCGAGATTGTCGCTGCCCGCCGCATCTACGTGTTCGCAAGTGTTTACTCCCGCAAAATTGTATAGTATTCTAGTTGGTAAGTGCAACCAAGCAAAAAATCCGCTTCACACGGATTTTACGAATTTTCGGTAAGTTCGCTAGAGTTCGCGGATTGCGAATTTGCCAAAAATCCCCAAAATCCGCGAGCGGAACGGATTTTACGCCCATACTTACCAATCAGCCAAACTTAAATTCAGGCCCAGAGTTCTCTCTCCCTGGTTCCCTTCATGCATCTGTACCGAAGTCTCATAATACACTTGATTAAAAGTGATTTAAAATAACCTGGTGAGAGTCCTTTCTTGCCTATTTTAGTCCATATTAAATTTGGAACAGATCAATTGCAGATTTAACATCCCCAAACCACACTTCTAGAGTGCCTGTAAATACATTTTTGAATGAAATAATATAAAACAAATGTATGATGCACAGTGTAAGAACTAGCACAAAACCCTGATTGCTCAAATTGAATTAGCTGATTCTTTAATGCCTAATCCTCCAAGGCTTCCTCAACAACCTTGGAAAATAGTTTTGCTGAAACATCAATGAAAGAAATAAAAAAATAATGTATAAGTGTGTGGATGATTTAGGTTACCTTCCTTAAAAATCGATCTAATTGATCAAATTCATGACCCCTTCCAGTTCCTCAATATGCATCTTCAGTGGGCTATCTCATTGTAAAATGATACATAAACCCAGACCAAATTTTGGGATCCATTTTATAAACCTTTTTGTATGGTGAAAATGGAGAAAGATTGCATTGCACAGATGTATGACCACTAAACATGAAGGGTTTAACTCTTAAGCAAACTTTGAAATTTAGAACAACATGCAAATGTGTAGGGCAAAACACACTTCATTGGATATTTAAAAAACAAGCCAGATAGTTATTTGTAAAAAAAAATTAATGTCAGTCAGTCAGTCAAATTTCTTTATTCGATTAATAAAAATCAAAAAAGGGTGGACACATATTACATTTCATCATTACAAGCACAGTACATTAATTTATTAGTTACAAATGTAAAAAAGTAAAAAATTCATACAGTCATATTTCGTGGGATTAATACATATAGAAAGTATCTAAAAGTTATAAAAAGTTATAAAAACATCATATATACTAAGAATGATCAGGTGTTAGTTGGTATAGACTTTGAGTTTAGGCGATTCTTATTAATGCGAACTCCTGCGACTAAAAAATTTGCTACGTGAAATGTTACTCTTGCACTGGGTAAGAGTTGCAAGAACATGAGTGCTGGCCTGACCTGTGCAAAGCCTGCCTCGCGCAAAATTGGTAGCAAATATTTTTTCCTGATCTTGGTATAGTGATCACAGAACATAATAAAATGTAACGTGTCCTGAAGAGAAAAATGATCACAGTCACAGGGTTTTGCATTCTCTGGTGTATCCCAATTAAGATAATGACCAAGCATTAAATGAATAAGATTAAAACGAAATCTGGTTAAAAGAAATCGATGAAATGGTCTGGTTACTAAGATAAGATATGGTTGAATGCCCGGGGCAGTCTTTAGCAAATAATTCTTTCTGACAAGTGGCTTCTTTAGTTCAATTTCTTCCCTTTCTAATGTATACATATTAACCAAGGTACTTTTTACTGTGTTAAGATCCTCTTTTGTAATACGTTCTGGGGAGAGAAAAAGCTCAGGACGACCCGCTTGTGTAAGTTGTGACTTATCGTATCTCACCCACTGGATATTTAAGGCTCTATCCAGGGCTAAACAATCTTTACGGATTATATGATTTAATGATATCTCCTTATTGAGCCAGGTGTTTAGGCAGCAAGTGACTGGGGCTAACTTTAATGCATCTGTTACGTATCCCAAACCCAGTTCAGCGTGTAGTGAGTATATAGGGGTAGAATGGGGAACAGAGAGCAACGATCTCAAAAAAGTATTTTCCACCTTTTGAATCTTGTCGTGGTTCACATGACCCCAGATGGCGGAGCCATAATAGGCTAAAGACAAACATTTGGCTTTATGTACTTTTATAATAGCCTCCATGGGGCGTGCTCTCCAGACTTTTTGTAAATCCAAGCAATGCTGCACCCGATCTTGCTACAGCATTACTCTTGGAAAGTTGCTGGGGGCCCCAGGTTCCTCTGTCATCAAATAAGACCCCTAGGTATGGAAAGGATGGAACTCTCCTGCCCAGTACAGAAAAAAGTTTTAGTTTTCTTTTTCCTACCTGCAACTCCATTAATCATAATCTGCGATTTCTGAGTGTTAATTTTCAGGTCTAGGGAGGCCATAAAATTACCAAAAGAGGCCAATAGTCGGCTAAGGGCCACCCCAGAACGTGCCAAAAGAATGGCGTCATCCCCGTACAGGAGGACCGGGATCTTTGTCTCTCCTGCACGCGGGATATCCAAGGATGCATCCGCCAAAGCTGGCTCAAGGGCGTTGATATAGAGTGTGAAGAGGAGGGGGGCAAGGATACATTCTTGCCTAACCCCCCTCTCCGATTTGAAGTGACAGGTGCACCTCCCCTCCTTGGTGACTCTAACCGAGGCCGAAAGGTCGCGGTGAAGTTCGGCTATATAGCTAACCGATGGAGGATCAAAACCCATGTCCAAAAGGACCCCCCACAGCCTCGCCCTGTTAACAAGGTCGAAGGCTGAGGAGAGGTCCATAAAGGCCATTTACAGAGACCCCCCTGGCAATCGAATACTTGTTTATAAGGAGTTCGAGGTTAAGACACTGGTCCAGTGTACTCCTGTTTGCCCTGAAGCCATATTGTGCATTTGACATAATCCCATCAAGCCATGTTGTCAGTCTCCCCAATAACACTCTGCCCAGGATTTTTACACTAGAATCTATTAGCGAGATCGGCCTATAACAGGCTGGATCTCCCCTCAGACCTTTTTTAAAAATTGGGATAATTATAGATTTTGCCCAAGACTCGGGAAAGTTGTGGTCCCTTGTGGCGTTAAAAACGTTACTGAGGATTTTAGCCCAAAAAAATCGGTGCACACTTGAAGAGATCAGCGGGTACCCCATCTGGGCCCGGGGCTTTATTCTTTAGTGTGTCATTTATGGCTTTCTCCACTTCCTCAGCCCTGAAAGCTGGGACCAATTCTACATTTCCGGGAGGCGTTATCTCGTGTGCGGTAGTGTAGGCTGGATAACTATATATGTTTCCAAAATGGGCCACCCACTGTTCATCCGGAATAATACATTCTACTCCATGGTTCTCTATACCCGAGAAGTAGGGATGGTTTATAATTGACCAAAATTTGGTGCTATCCCGCTGTGCCTCAACCGATAGTAAATCATTCCAGGCCTTATCTTTGATCTCTAATTTACGGGCCTGGATGGCCTGTTTATATTGTTTTCTAAGGGATTCAATAAGTGCTCTGTCCCTTTGTTTTTCCTTTAACGCTGTAAGGAGAACTGAGTGAGCTTTTGTGCAATTGGAGTCAAACCATTTTGGCCCCAAATTCAAACCTGGTTTTATTTTAACCGTTAACTCGGAATTAACTTGATGGCATATAAAATTAAAAGCCTCAATTAATATTGCATTCGAGTCGATATTATCCAGGCAAATGCCCACCTCTACCTCGACCTTAGCCAGGGTGTCTTGTAAAAAGGTCATTGGGATTACATTGTCCCATTTTAGCCTCTGATTCTGGTCTTTAGGGACCAGCTCAGTGGCGCAAGGATCCTGCATCTCAATACATCCCAGTGGTCCCCATTGGGCAACCTCCAGGATTATGGGATTGTGATCGCTAAAAACAGAATGTTCTACCCTGTAGTTTATGACCTGCGACAAAACATAAGTGGATAGAAAAATAAAATCAATAACCGTGCCTGTGTTATTTCCTACATGTGTTCAACCTAAGCCCAATCTCGCAGCATCCAGATTTGTAGACGTTCATTGATGCCAGGAGAAGCTCCAAAGCCTCCCCCTGTTTTGTATGTTCAAAATGCGTCCGGAGCGAGTGGGGAAAACCCTTGCTATCTTCCCGAAGGCACTCTAAACTACATGGGTGAATGTTAAAGTCTCCCATAAGTATGACCTCAAACTGATGTTTACTGGACTCCCTATACTTGTTCGAGAACTCCCCTAGAGAGTCTAGATGCTCATTTGGGGTGTGACTGACTGGAGAATTATAAAAGTTTATCAATAATAGGGTGGGGGAGTTAGTGATCTTTAGTTCAACAACTAAACAATTTCTAGAGCCACAATCAATCTGTTTTGCTTTACCTTTCATATTTAATGAAATGAATGTGGCTAAACCTCCCTTCGCTCTGCCAGCCGTACTAGGTTCGGCTGGAATACTAAAATGGATATAGCCATCCACAGCCAGGCTATTTCTCATGTCCCATGTTTCTTGCAATGCTAGAATTTCATGGGCTCTAATCATGCCCAGCCAATTTTGTAAAAAAAATTAATGATATTCTGGGGCTTATATTCAGAAATGACATTCAGGTCCTGTGAGTGCACAAGCTATATATTCTGGACCTCATTAGCAGTACCCAGATCAGAATGAGGGAATTGTTGGAGGTGCAAAAAAGAACTCTTGAATCACAGCAGGATTGGGTGAATACTTCACTTCACACCCCCTCTATAGCACACCCTAAACACTCCACAGAGGTTACAGTGCTCCTACCCTCCTATTTCTCACTTTTTTCACCCTTTTTCCCCTTACTCGCTTCAACGGAATCACAAAATGGCGTCCAACACTTCCTAGTTGCAACCTCTCGCACCGCTTGCAGCCAATCAGCAGCAAGCTCGTGCTCGTAACGCCTCAGCCAATCAGATGGCAGAATTCCCAAATATCGATATCTGTAAAGTTCGATATTTCTCAAAAACTACTGAACGGATTTACACCAAATAAACAAAAGTGTGCTTTCTAGACCAAGACCCTTCTTCCTGCCAAATTTGGGGTAATTCCGTTCACCCATTTGACCTGTAGCCTTGTCTAAAGTTTCCTATGGGAATTTACATGGAGAAAACATGTTTGGGACCCCCCTTTTTTCTCAGCCCCCCTTGAAGAATCACCCCCAAACTTTCAACATAGGAGCTGAATTCAACAAAGAATTACTTTTGAAAATTTTCCGAGGATTCGTCAATCGGCGCCAAAGTTATTGGGAATAGAATCTTGCGATTTTCCTATGGTAACTAGGTCCTAATTATAACTACCTCCTGGCGACCGCCAGTAGGTAATATATATATATATATATATACATATCCAGGGGAAATAGCTTTTACAACGCTGTTGTTACCATGCAGGTAGGTAACAACGCGGTTGTTACAACGACCGCGGTTGCCATGCGAGGCTTTACATCGCAAGTCGTTTCTACGACTTGCACTAGGTGGCGTGCAACACCAGGTAATGTGTTGGATTTTAAATCCAACACATTTCCTGCTGTTGCGCTAACTTGAGTAAGAATAGTAATTTATACTATTCCTAAATCCAGCACGCCATCTAATGCAAGTTGTAGAAACGACTTGCAAAGCAAAGCCACGCGTGGTAACAACGCTGTCATTGTCAATGACCGAGTTGTAACCTACTGCGTGATAATAGCACGCGTAGTAAAGTGCTATATTCTATATCCAGTGGCGATCAGGCCGAGAAAAAAGGGGTGTTCGAAAACTCAAAATTCACATGCATTTTCCAAAGACTTCTTTGAGAAGCGTTATCACAAAAACTGATGAATGGAATTTCACCAAATTTGAAAACAATAAATTAACAATAAAGAAATGAAGATTGTGTGAAGAAATAAATACAATACAATTGTATATCATAAGATGGATTTTGAGTGGAACCATTTTGGATGAACATTAAGAATTTTTAGATCTTCAGCTCCCTGCAGCATTGCCTCTCAGCAATCCACTTGGCTTAGAGAGAAGAGGATATTCTTGTAAGTACAATTTACACCTGGGGACGAACAAGAGCTACCTTGAAAGCACACACATTTGATAAAAAATTATATGTATTTGATTAATTTGGTTATATATTTAGGAGTGCATGCACAAAACCCAGCATTTCCATATCTTAATATAAGAAATAAAATGGCCTCTCTCATACATTTTAAGAATACTGCAAGTCACCTCTGAGTTCCATGAGCTTCTAAAGGAACATTGCCTTTGGCCTTGTTCCTGTATTTGGTGATGTAACTCCTCAGTCACTTGTAATATTCTTATAATGTAGGTCTTGGGGTACTTTATCCCATATATAGTAGGGCAGGCAGTATATCTGTCAGATTTGTGAAAGAGTAACCAATCAGTAAGCATGGGCGGATTTTGCGAATTGGCAATCCGCGAAATTGCGTATTTACAGATTGGCAATCCGCAAAATCCGCAAACTCTCGCGAATTTGCGGATTTTTTTTTTTGTGTTCGAAAGGGTTTCTGCCAGTTCGCGAGGGTTTTGTACCAGTTCGCAATTGCGAACTTACTTGTCGGCTCGCAACGGCCGCGACTATGCTGTTTCTACGTCTGGTTCATCATCACAGGTTCACAGCACCCTCTGTTTCACCACTGCCACCCTCTGGTACACCCATGCCACCCTCTGGTACATCACTGCCACCCTCTGTTTGGTTTATCACTGTAGATTATGGGGGTGAAAAAAAGCAAGCACACCTGCCCTGCTTCAACTGACATGAATTAATTTGGGGTTGATTAATGTGTCACTGAATTTAAACTTCCAGTCTGGCTGGCACCTGCTTCCTTATCTCTAATTTGCTTTCTGTTGCAGTGCGCAGTTTCACAGGACCTTTGTGGCCTATAGTTGCAAGTAGGCAACTGATCTCTGAAGGGGCCCCTCAGGAAGCACTACAGGGAATGGTTACTAATGATAAGATTGAACTTTTGCACCTGCTGAGTGCTTTCAGTTTTGTCTGTAATTGCTTTCTGTTGCAGTGTAACTTTTTTAACAGGACCTTTGTTGTATACTTGTAGCTATTCTCTGAGCCTGCTGTGAGGGTCAGAGCAGGGTCATAGAATAGTTGCAAGTAGGCAAATGAACTCTGAAGGGACCCCTCAGGAAGCACTACAGGGAATGGTTACTAATGATAAGATTGAACTTTTGCACCTGCTGAGTGCTTTCAGTTTTGCAAAAATCCAAATATCCAGCAGCATCCACAAAAAGTAATCCTTCCAGGGCAAGATCCAAATCAAAGTGACCAGCACATGAAGAAAGCACTGGGAGGAGCCTGCTGGACAGGAACAGGAAGTTGGAGACTGTGGGGCACTTCCTTCCTCCCCCCCCCCCCCCAAAATGGACTCCTTGCAGAGAAAAAGTGCAGGCAAATGTCAACCTGAGGAGTTATTCTGATAAAAATCATAATTTTCAAGGTTTATGCTGGCTGCTGGTGGATTTCTTGTGCGAAATTGCAAATTTTGCAATCTCGCAATTGCGAGATTGTCGCTGCCCGCCGCATCTACGTGTTCGCAAGTGTTTACTCCAGCTAAATTGTATAGTATTCTAGTTGGTAAGTGCAACCAAGCAAAAAATCTGCTTCGCACAGATTGTACGAATTTTCGGTAAGTTCGCTAGAGTTCGCGGATTGCGAATTTGCCAAAAATCCGCAAAATCCCCGAGCGGAACGGATTTTACGCCCATACTTACCAATCAGCCAAACTTAAATTCAGGCCCAGAGTTCTCTCTCCCTGGTTCCCTTCATTCATCTGTACCGAAGTCTCATAATACACTTGATTAAAAGTGATTTAAAATAACCTGGTGAGAGTCCTTTCTTGCCTATTTTAGTCCATATTAAATTTGGAACAGATCAATTGCAGATTTAACATCCCCAAACCACACTTCTAGAGTGCCTGTAAATACATTTTTGAATGAAATAATATAAAACGAATGTATGATGCACAGTGTAAGAACTAGCACAAAACCCTGATTGCTCAAATTGAATTAGCTGATTCTTTAATGCCTAATCCTCCAAGGCTTCCTCAGCAACCTTGGAAAATTGTTTTGCTGAAATATCAATGAAAGAAATAAAAAAATAATGTATAAGTGTGTGGATGATTTAGGTTACCTTCCTTAAAAATCGATCTAATTGATCAAATTCATGACCCCTTCCAGTTCCTCAATATGCATCTTCAGTGGGCTATCTCATTGTAAAATGATACTTAAACCCAGACTAAATTTTGGGATCCATTTTATAAACCTTTTTGTATGGTGAAAATGGAGAAAGATTGCATTGCACAGATGTATGAACACTAAACATGAAGGGTTTAACTCTTAAGCAAACTTTGAAATTTAGAACAACATGCAAATGTGTAGGGCAAAACACACTTCATTGGATATTTAAAAAACAAGCCAGATAGTTATTTGTAAAAAAAATTAATGTCAGTCAGTCAGTCAAATTTCTTTATTCGATTAATAAAAATCAAAAAAGGGTGGACACATATTACATTTCATCATTACAAGCACAGTACATTAATTTATTAGTTACAAAAGTAAAAAAGTAAAAAATTCATACAGCCATATTTTGTGGGATTAATACATATAGAAAGTATCTAAAAGTTATAAAAAGTTATAAAAACATCATATATACTAAGAATGATCAGGTGTTAGTTGGTATAGACTTTGAGTTTAGGCGATTCTTATTAATGCAAACTCCTGCGACTAAAAAATTTGCTACGTGAAATGTTACTCTTGCACTGGGTAAGAGTTGCAAGAACATGAGTGCTGGCCTGACCTGTGCAAAGCCTGCCTCGCGCAAAATTGGTAGCAAATATTTTTTCCTGATCTTGGTATAGTGATCACAGAACATAATAAAATGTAACGTGTCCTGAAGAGAAAAAAGATCACAGTCACAGGGTTTTGCATTCTCTGGTGTATCCCAATTAAGATAATGACCAAGCATTAAATGAATAAGATTAAAACGAAATCTGGTTAAAAGAAATCGATGAAATGGTCTGGTTACTAAGATAAGATATGGTTCAATGCCCGGGGCAGTCTTTAGCGTATAATTCTTTCTGACAAGTGGCTTCTTTAGTTCAATTTCTTCCCTTTCTAATGTATACATATTAACCAAGGTACTTTTTACTGTGTTAAGATCCTCTTTTGTAATACGTTCTGGGGAGAGAAAAAGCTCAGGACGACCCGCTTGTGTAAGTTGTGACTTAACGTATCTCACCCACGGGATACTTAAGGCTCTATCCAGGGCTAAACAATCTTTAAGGATTATATGATTTAATGATATCTCCTTATTGAGCCAGGTTTTTAGCCAGCAAGTGATTGGGGCTAACTTTAATGCATCTGTTACGTATCCCAAACCCAGTTCTGCGTGTAGTGAGTATATAGGGGTAGAATGGGGAACAGAGAGCAACGATCTCAAAAATGTATTTTCCACCTTTTGAATCTTGTCGTGGTTCACATGACCCCAGATGGCGGAGCCATAATAGGCTATAGACAAACATTTGGCTTTATGTACTTTTATAATAGCCTCCATGGGGCGTGCTCCCAGCCTTTTTGTAAATCCAAGCAATGCTGCACCCGCTCTTGCTACAGCATTACTCTTGGAAAGTTGCTGGCGGCCCCAGGTTCCTCTGTCATCAAATAAGACCCCTAGGTATGGAAAGGATGGAACTCTCCTGCCCAGTACAGAAAAAAGTTTTAGTTTTCTTTTTCCTACCTGCAACTCCATTAGTCATAATCTGCGATTTCTGAGTGTTAATTTTCAGGTCTAGGGAGGCCATAAAATTACCAAAAGAGGCCAATAGTCGGCTAAGGGCCACCCCAGAACGTGCCAAAAGAATGGCGTCATCCGCGTACAGGAGGACCGGGATCTTTGTCTCTCCTGCACGCGGGATATCCAAGGATGCATCCGCCAAAGCTGGCACAAGGGCGTTGATATAGAGTGTGAAGAGGAGGGGGGCAAGGATACATCCTTGCCTAACCCCCCTCTCCGATTTGAAGTGACAGGTGCACCTCCCCTCCTTGGTGAATCTAACCGAGGCCGAAAGGTCGCGGTGATGTTCGGCTATATAGCTAACCGATGGGGGATCAAAACCCATGTCCAAAAGGACCCCCCACAGCCTCGCCCTGTTAACAAGGTCAAAGGCTGAGGAGAGGTCCATAAAAGCCATTTACAGAGACCCCCCTGGCAATCGAATACTTGTTTATAAGGAGTTCGAGGTTAAGACACTGGTCCAGTGTACTCCTGTTTGCCCTGAAGCCATATTGTGCATTTGACATAATCCCATCAAGCCATGCTGTCAGTCTCCCCAATAACACTCTGCCCAGGATTTTTGCACTAGAATCTATTAGCGAGATCGGCCTATAACAGGCTGGATCTCCCCTCAGACCTTTTTTAAAAATTGGGATAATTATAGATTTTGCCCAAGACTCGGGAAAGTTGTGGTCTCTTGTGGCGTTAAAAACGTTACTGAGGATTTTAGCCCAAAAAATCGGTGCACACTTGAAGAGATCAGCGGGTACCCCATCTGGGCCCGGGGCTTTATTCTTTAGTGTGTCATTTATGGCTTTCTCCACTTCCTCAGCCCTGAAAGCTGGGACCAATTCTACATTTCCAGGAGGCGTTATCTCATGTGCGGTAGTGTAGGCTGGATGACTATATATGTTTCCAAAATGAGCCACCCACTGTTCATCCGGAATAATACATTCTACTCCATGGTTCTCTATACCCGAGAAGTAGGGATGGTTTATAATTGACCAAAATTTGGTGCTATCCCGCTGTGCCTCAACCGATAGTAAATAATTCCAGGCCTTATCTTTGATCTCTAATTTACGGGCCTGGATGGCCTGTTAATATTGTTTTCTAAGGGATTCAATAAGTGCTCTGTCCCTTTGTTTTTCCTTTAACGCTGTAAGGAGAACTGAGTGAGCTTTTGTGCAATTGGAGTCAAACCATTTTGGCCCCAAATTCAAACCTGGTTTTATTTTAACCGTTAACTCGGAATTAACTTGATGGCATATAAAATTAAAAGCCTCAATCAATATTGCATTCAAGTCGATATTATCCAGGCAAATGCCCACCTCTACCTCGACCTTAGCCAGGGTGTCTTGTAAAAAGGTCATTGGGATTACTTTGTCCCATTTTAGCCTCTGATTCTGGTCTTTAGGGACCAGCTTAGTGGCGCAAGGATCCTGCATCTCAATACATCCCAGTGGTCCCCATCGGGCAACCTCCAGGATTATGGGATTGTGATCGCTAAAAACAGAATGTTCTACCCTGTAGTTTATGACCTGCGACAAAACATAAGTGGATAGAAAAATAAAATCAATAACCGTACCTGTGTTATTTCCTACATGTGTTCAACCTATGCCCAATCTCGCAGCATCCAGATTTGTAGACGTTCATTGATGCCAGGAGAAGCTCCAAAGCCTCCCCCTGTGTTGTATGTTCAAAATGCGTCAGGAGCGAGTGGGGAAAACCCTCGCTATCTTCCCGAAGGCACTCTAAACTACATGGGTGAATGTTAAAGTCTCCCATAAGTATGACCTCAAACTGATGTTTACTGGACTCCCTATACTTGTTCGAGAACTCCCCTAGAGAGTCTAGATGCTCTTTTGGGGTGTGACTGACTGGAGAATTATAAAAGTTTATCAATAATAGGGTGGGCGAGTTAGTGATCTTTAGTTCAACAACTAAACAATTTCTAGAGCCACAATCAATCTGTTTTGCTGTACCTTTCATATTTAATGAAATGAATGTGGCTAAACCTCCCTTCGCTCTGCCAGCCGTACTAGGTTCGGCTGGAATACTAAAATGGATACAGCCATCCACAGCCAGGCTATTTCTCATGTCCCATGTTTCTTGCAATGCTAGAATTTCATGGGCTCTAATCATGCCCAGCCAATTTTGTAAAAAAAATTAATGATATTCTGGGGCTTATATTCAGAAATGACATTCAGGTCCTGTGAGTGCACAAGCTATATATTCTGGACCTCATTAGCAGTACCCAGATCAGGATGAGGGAATTGTTGGAGGTGCAAAAAAGAACTCTTGAATCACAGCAGGATATCTTCCCCCAAGTACCCTGCCCATCTGAATGTGGAGCGGAGGGACAAAAAGTATGCATTTTCCTCAGATGAATGAAGTTGGACCCTTCTTATAAAACAATAGTTATGGTGAAAAAGTAAAGACGTAAGCTGAAAGCCTGTGATGGTACTCTTGTAATTGTATTCTGATCCTTTTAAAACCGAATTAATCAAGGTGGAGCAGAGAGTGCCATTTTAGAGGAGTTCTAGATTGGAAATGTATGATTCATTCTGTCTTTTCCCTCTCGCTTGCTGTATTGTCTGTTCCTCCACTTCCCTGAAGCCTTACTGTCAAACAGGGGTATTGATAAAGAGAAGGGTACCTATCCAACTAAAGAAAGACATTTTCCTATGGCTAAAACAAAAAATTATTATCAAACGAATTTCGAAAAAGATAAAATAATTGAATAGGGTAAAATACACCAAAATGATCAGTATTGGATAATAGGAACCAGAGATTTTAATTTTTTATGTTTTAAGGAAAAACATGCCTAGAAAAAGTAAAGCACCAATGTAAAATCTGAGTCCGCAGTTAAACAAAACGTAGGGGTAATTTCAGACCATTAATGATGGAGCAGATGTCATGTACAATAAAGGGGTTATTCCAGACAAAGATTTTACAAAGGTCTTGGTCTATTTGCTGGAGTGCAAAGTTTTCCACCTAGATAGGGAGCAACGCTGAAGCCAGCAAAGTTCCATCAAAGTCCTATATGTTTTCAAGAGAGATCCCAGTGAAGCAACTGGTTTTAGTATGAAAGTTGTGAGCCGGGCAAAAGTCGATTTCGTAGCTGATGATGTCCTTTGGCTGATAGGATAAATTTGCCACCTTGCCCAGGTCTAAGTATCAACCTTCGGATTTAGTCGCTTCTTTTGTTTTCAACATCCACCAGTGGGACAATGATGTAGACTATAGCTGGGCAGGGTTCCATAAGGCCAGATACCTGCACTGCAGTATCCAGCTGAATTAGTTGTCAGTACAACTGATTTCTACAAGTAGGACAAACCTTGTATTTTTTGCCCACCAAGGACACCCACTCTCTGAGAAAGTCACAGTACCCGGTTCCGGTCCTTGGGAGGTGAAACAATTTGGAAGTTCCACTTTTCTAAACTGCTGGGAAAGTTCATCCTGGTTCCTCCTGTAGCCCAGAGGTGCTTAAGGCAGTCATTTAGTCACCAGATTGCTTTCTAGCCAGGGCTTCAGCGGGATCCAGTCGAAAGTGACATTTGGAACTTGTTGAAGCCCATCTGCATTTTGTGTCCCTGGATCGGGCAAACAGGATACTAACCACTTGACCCTTGAAGAGTAGTTCAAGTTCCGGGGCAACAACAAGAGTCCTTCCATCTTCTTCCTGCCATGCAGCAGAGTCTTCCTTCAAGATGTTTTCTTTCCATGTCCAATAATGTTCTAAACTGCTGAAGGTGAGGTACCTGTGTTATACTGTGCACAGGCAAGTGATTAGAGAATTTCCTTCATCCAATCTTGACAACACTTAAACACTAGCCTCATCTCCTTTTTCAGCGATTCCTCTCTTGGGTTACTGTGGACATTTCCATAAACCCTAAAAACCAAATTGTTGTCTCCATCCTCCACCTGTAGGAGCTTGAGCCTCCTTTAGCCACTCCCCAGTTCAGCTTAGGTACTCTTCCCTCTGCTAGAGTCCAAGCTAGTTTTCCCTCTTGCTGGGATGGAAGCCAGAAAACAAAGTATTACCCTTGAAATAAATGGATGCCGTTCTTGACAGCCCGTTTTGGCATCACTACATCAAAAGACGAAGTGCTAAGGTTGCCTGTTTTCCTGCCATTTGTTCATGTCCCCCTCTCATAAGGCTAATACCTATTACATTGGAAGTTGTTGACAACACTCCTGCCTTCCTGGACTAAGAAGTCATGCAATTTTACTCGGAGTAGCAGGGTCATTAACTCCCAACTAGTAATATGTAGTGAGTATCTGGAGTGAAACTGAGAGGCCACATTTTAAACCAGTTTTATCGCAGGCAGCACACAGTATGCATTCTTAAAGTTATTGGCAGTAAAGTTATCAAAACACTGCTTTCACCATTGAATTTGTGTAAACTACCTTTTGAATCTTTTCTTTAGTATTTTCCCAGCCAGAGATATAAAATAATGATTGTATTTATATCTATGTTTTTCTACTGACAAATACAGCTTCACCTGCACAACGGAAATAGATTCTTGACAATGTATCACTGTGATGGCATGCTATTCCTCTTATGTATTATGTCAGTCAGCTTATGAGGCACATTTTGAGTGCTGTATCTAATTCGTGAAGATAGGTGCACCTACATCACAAATAAACTTTTCTCTGCCATGTGTCACTGCAGTGCTTTTAAAGTGCAGCCCAGCCAGAGCTCTGGGTGGTGCAGATACACACTGAAGTCCACATATCACAACTGCCTTTCTACTGCTGCAATTTCTGCACCAGCTTCCAATGTACTCAATGGAAAGGTCAATGCACTAGTTTTGCAGTTCTATTTTAGGGGCAGAGCACACACACTGGGGCAGTAGATGGCAGTGTCACGCTGCATAGAGTCCTAATACCAGCAAAAATAGAATCCAAAGAAAGGTGAAACATCTGCAGTGACTGTGCAGAAAAGGTCACTTTGCTACACTAATAATTGTTCACTGACAAAATATTGCCCATGAAATTATCCCCATGCCAAAAAAATCAGGACCAAAATATCGATTTAAAAAATATCGTCATCCTATTCTTATAATGGTAAGTGAAACAATATAGGAAAAAAATATTGTTGTCATTAACAGAGTTCTATTAGATATTGTTTTTAAATAGAAACAAATTTAAATATAAAATGGCCTATTTTGATGGCGGTCAGAAAGCCTCCAAGCTTAGGTCAGAGGCTTTACGGCCGACATCGACGGTTTCAATTCTGACCACCTAATTATAATTTGGGCAGTTGGAATTGAACTGGCCAGTCATTCCGACTGGATTCTGACAGGCTCCAATGGACGGCTTTTCTGCTCTTGTGATTACGATGCTCGGTTTCTTACAGGATTTTCACTCTGGGCTTTCCACCATGGAAAGCCTGTCGGAAAGTGAGTTTGGGGGCCCATAGCAGGTCCCCTTCTCCTTGCGGCCTCCGTTTGGGACCCGAGGAGGCACGTTCATCACTGCACCATGTGGCAGGCACCATGAGGTGCCTGCCACGTGGTGCCTGGATGAACACAATCTCCCATTTCTCTATGAGAGCATGTGCTACGACCAGTTTACGACAGCAGCACAAGCTCCCATAGGGAAATGGGAGTCGGTCGCCTCATAATTATGCGATTGGGACTGCCAACTGGAGGTTGGTCGGTCCTGATTCCGCAATGATGTCGGCCAGTCAGAGACCAACATCATATTTGTCCCCTAAATATTAAATCGTAACATTAATTTAATAACTATAAACTAGATTGAATATATATTTCAGCAAATAAACTTTTTTTAAAGTAGTTAAAGGCACATAAATATTTATATATATATATATATATATATATTTACATATATCTAGTTAAAAACTTTTATTAAACTAATCATTTTAATTTAGATTATAATTTCAGAATGTTTATAATAATGTAATAATATAACAAATATATTCACACCAATAACATAAAATACAAAAATAAAAACAAACTTTAAATAAAATAAAAAAGTAACCAACACATTTCTTATAATTTTATAAAATAGATTACACATTAAAAACATTAATAATTATAAATATTATAATTTTAAACAAGCAAAAACATAATACAAATTGTAACAATAAAAAATAAATTATACAATTTTAGATCTAATACATATACTATAATTTATACAAATGTAAGGAAAGTGTTCTACTAAAGATGTATAAATCATAATATTCACACTTCACACAACCCAAAAGTAGGAAAATTGTTACATCACACAGAGGTCAAATTTACTATTCCCACTCCAGTAAATACAGCAGTACGGAAAATGTTGAATGCGTAGGGGTTCAATTTACGATTTTCATTGCAGACACTGCAACACTAGAGAAAGTGTTGAATCACAGAGGTGTAGAATTTACCATTCCGACATCAGTCAGTGCAACAGTAAGGAAAGTGTTGGATTGTGGAGGGCTCACATTTACTATTCTCACTCCAGTCAGTGCAACAGTAGGGAAAGTGTTGGATTGCATGGGGGTAAAATGTACCATTTCCAATCAAATCAGCGTCACAGTAGGGAAAATGTTGGATTGTGGAGGGATAATATGTACTTTCCCGACTACAGTCAGGGTAACATTAGAAACAAACAAATTCACTTCAATGTAATAAAATAGTTTCCAAAATATAGTAAGCAAAGAAAAATATATAAATAAAATAAATGCATTTGCCAATGTTAAAAACAAACAATTAATAACAACAAATATTATAATAATTAAAAAAGAAATGCACTTAAACGAAGAATTTTATTTAAAAATTATTTAACAAAATAATACTTATTAAATACATTTATTGTATGTGTTTTCACCCTTCACCCCTACAAAATTCACAACCCACACCTAAAACTTGACTTAAAAAAACAAATTAGTGAAACGATCAACATAAATATTTATCAATAAACGAATTCTCATTAATTGCAAATTAATTATGACTTAATTATAATTTACTTCCCACAATATACTCCCACAAAACACACAATACACTCCTAAAATGTAACTTAACAAAACTGAATTTCACAATTAACAAAATAAATTATCAATTTAATAATTAATATAAATAAAGAAATAATTATAACAACTACAATTCATTTACTTTCCACCCTATACCCCTACAAAACCCACAACTCACACCTAAAATGTAAGTAAAACAATGTAATTGCACAATTAACATTATTAACTAATATTAATGAACAACTAATTATTAATAATTTAGAATTCATTTACTTCCCTCCCTGTACCCCTATAATCCCACAATCTGTACCAATGTTTATAAAAATGATATATACACAAACTTATTAGTAATTATCAATTAAATTACTAATATTAACTAACAGCTAATTATTGATTAATTAAATCTAAATCACAAAAATATTATAATTACATTTCATAACTACTAAAAATGTACAACTATGAGGCTGATTACGATGTCAGACAGACTTGCGTCCATGAGATACTGTATCAGTCTGGAACCGCTCAACCTTCGGTTGGCGGTGCTGAACTCAGGATTACGATGCGACTGCCCATAGGGTGGTTGCAAACATCAATTTTTCAATGGAAGCCTGTGCTGGGGGCAAAGAACACTGCTGTACAAGCTTCCATTGAAAAATGAATGCTTGTGTAGATCCCTGAACTTTGTGTGCCACATTGTGCAGAGAGTTTAGTGGGGCATCATAGGTCCCACCCAGGCCCCATTGTGGAGGGCCATGGGGGAAGGGAACACAACTAGGGGCCCCAAAAGATACTTTACAACAGCCTTTCTATGTCAGAAAGGCCGACATGAAAAGGCGGTCGGAAACTGTCATCATAATCCTGAAAGCAGAGCTAAACCTGGCTCCACCGCCATTGGGGGATTATGCATTGTTGCCGTACTGACACCGCAGATGTTCCCTCCGCTTGATGCTTCCTTGACCACAAGGGCAGATGTCAGAACGACTGCAACCGACGATCAGTTGGTTGCGGTCCTTCTGACATCATAATCAGACCCTAAATTGGAAAACAAACAATAATTCTACCAAAATTTCACCTCATAGACATTTAAACTATATTAAAACACGTAACCAATGAAGTTGAGTCCTGCCTCGAACATTGCTGTGTGATGGGTTGCTAAATGCTAGTCTGCGGCCCCACTGTAACTAATTCTACTACTTGAATCACAAGTGAAGGCAGGGTCTGACAAGTAACAAGACACGTGTGAGGGCTGCTCCAAGAAGGCTCAACTTGTTAACATGACTTGATGGATTACTGTCTGAGCCATTTCATCATCTCTTCTTTGGGCACAGGTGGGCAAGAAAGGAATGCTGGTGCTGGAGTGGACCCTTGTAACCCAAATTAGCTGAATAAAATGGGGCATCTACCAACCTAAGAGCCACTACAAAGAAGGCAAATAACTCCAAAGTCTACAGTTATGTGAACAGGATCCATTGTGTCATCACAGCAACATGATACTGTGAGGGACAGCCAAGAGCCCTGCAGGGGAGCACTTTTGAATTGGACTACTCCCTGGCATCCGTGGCCCATACCTACCTATCAAAAAATAGGACTTTAGAGTAAGTGGGCAATGTGACCCAAATACAAAGATGTTTGAAGGATGTTACATCCTCAATACCCTCTCCATGATATATCCATTAAATGCAGGAAAATATTGCAAATCTTACAAACCTCAAAGCTCACCAGCTACCTGTGCCAGCTGAACTGGTAGCTGGTGGGCACAGCAATTATCTCAACTCAGCAAGGCAGCACGAAGGGCACATATCATCAGTTAGAGACTCAGGAGTTGTGCTTTATACACAAATGTATGATATAATTTGTCTAGCACAAAACTACTGTAAATATGAATTCAAGACCCACAAAATACATACAGGGATGTTACTCTGTCCCTTGTACTATGTGCCAATAAAACAATTACTGTTTATTATGTTTAAGAAATGCACACAACATTAAAAGCACTGCAGATCAAACAGTTTACCCAAAAGGAAAGGTGCATTTCCTCTCAGTATCCAAAGGAATTATATGGCCTTGGAATCACTATGTGCCAGATCACATACAATTTAGACTGGGTCTCCTCCTCCACAGGTCTGCCTGTGTGCTAATGCAGGCTGTGTGGGTAAACAATCGTTCTCTCTTAGTTTATATGTTTACACACATGTTAACATGTCTCACACCCAACCTGCCCAGAGCCCCTTGCCCAAAGCTGTTTGCAGCAGCTGACCTTACATTATAAGATGGGTACTGGATGTTGCAGCTGAAGACTAATTCACGTGGATCCACGGGGACCATTACACCACACCAGATGTCAATCATCAGAGGTCCAAATGCAAAAAAATAGGCTTTCACAAGTAGAAGCAATTTAGCAACACACACACACACCATTTCAGTGAAAGGAGATGTGGTCCAATCACACATGCTATTTGTAGCATATGTACTAATAATCAGACTCACAGTCAGGGTTTAGTACAATGCATAGCTCAAATTCACGTTTATTACCACAGCACGACTGAATAGACACAAGAACAATGCTGTTTACTTTACAGGAGGAAACAGTTCTGCCAATGGTCAGGAGGCCTCATCAATTTTCTCTCACTGGTTTTACTTCAATTACTGTTATAAATGCACATTAAAATGCTGCACCATAAACCATATATGCAGATATGTAGACTGTAATATGCTTTCTTATAACTATTATTGAGGGAGGGGTATAATCAATCAATCAATCAATCAATCAATCAATCATAGCATTTGTAAAGCGCGCTACTCACCCGTGAGGGTCTCAAGGTGCTGGGGGGGTGCTGCTACTGCTCGAACAGACATGTCTTGAGGTGTCTCCTGAAGGTGAGGTGGTCCTGGGTCAGTCGAAGTTGGATGGGGAGGGAGTTCCAGGTCTTGGCGGCCAGGTAGGAGAGCGATCTTCTTCCGGTGGTGGTTCCGCGAATCCATGGGATGGTGGCGAGGGCGAGGCTGCTGTCTGAGCGGAGCTGGCAGAACAGAGTGTAGAACGTGAGGCGTCTGTTGAGGTAGTCGGGGCCTATGTCGTGGAGAGCCTCGTGTGCGTGGGTCAGGAGCCTGAACGTGATTCTCTTGCTGACTGGAAGCCAGTGCAGGTCTCTCAGGTGGGCGGATATGTAGCTGTGGTGAGGGATGTTGAGGATGAGGCGAGCGGAGGCGTTCTGTATGCGCTGGAGTCTTCTCTGAAGTTTTGCTGTGGTTCCTGAGTAGAGGGCGTTCCCGTAGTCCAGCCGGCTGGTGACGAGGGCTTGAGTGACGGTTCTTCTTGTTTCGGTGGGGATCCATCTAAATATCTTTCGAAGCATGCGCAGGGTTTTGAAGCATAAGGATGAGAGGGCAATGACTTGTTTGGACAGCAATGACATAATGTCCCTCACATACTACAAATATGGAGGCGGAAATTGTCATCTTTATTGCATAATTATCTTTTACAATACATCTCAAACTTCACACCACCTCTTTCAATCCAGGCCTTGAACGGTGAATGCATCATATGCCTTGTAATTATGAAATACAATAAAAGGTGAGGCAAGACATTGTCTTTCATTTATAAAGACAAATATTTGTATCTGTATGAAACACCATCTATTAAAAACAGGAACTGATTATCTTTTGAATATTTGTTCATCCTCCTATTATGTTCGCAAACAATTATGAAAGATGCAGGTACATTTGATGTTTACTGTATGTAGGGTGGTAAGTACTTATTGACGGGATGATGTCCAACATGACTTGAACATTTTGAAGATAAGAATTTACAATGGCCTTAGTGATGAAATAAATAATATGAATTAAGAAAATCTATATTGTTGATGTTGTGTTTCAATGGGCTAAAGGAGTGCCTAACTTTCTAATACAAAGGATTATATGAAGAAAGAAAGAAAAGTGATGTATTTTCATGTTTATTATAAAATTGTATAGGTACGTCCATTACACATATTGGGTCGAATACCAGCGGATTTGTTTATGAGGGTTACGTACAGATGAGCAGTTTTTACCATTGATTTTAGTACGAGTTTGCATATTTAAATCAAATCACTTTATTCAGCTATTGAAAAAAAAATTTAAAGTGAAATACACAATATATGTACCAGAAAACCTGTAGTTAAAAATCTCTACCAAATGACATTGAATGCTGTATAAAGAATTCGATATAATATTATAATATATGTGTATAATATCTGTTTAAAAAGCAATAAAAATAAATGCATAACACTAGGTACAGGATAACAATACTTTTAGGATCACATCACAACCAGCCCTAATATACCTCCAACTGTTAGCCACAGCTGGATCTGAGCCTAGAAGCAGATTTTAAAAACCTAAGAACATAAAAATAATGTTGCCAGATAACATTTGTAAAAAAATAAGGGCTGGGCTTACCTACCTGCACTTGAACGTTGAGAGTGGGAATGATATAAGTCTTCCAGGGTAACTTGTAATAAGTGCAGAACATTATGACATGGAACGGGTCCTGTGGAGACTTAAAGTCGCAACCACAGGGCATTAAGCTCTGACCCGTTAGACCCACGCGGCTGTACGAGGAGAAGATAAAGTATAAAACAGAACCTAGTCAATAAAAATAAGTTTAGAATCACTTAATAACTCTGTAAGATATGGTCCTTGCCCTGCACAGCTTTAAGACTAACACACCTGCAGACACCTGCAGACACTAGGTTTCCTTTACTCCTGATCTTCTTTAACTAGGATCCGCTGTCTCAAAGAGGACTCCTTTACGCAACACAAATCTTTCCTGTTCACCAGTGCGGGATTAGAAAATAAACCGGCTCTTCCTTGGCTCGAAAAAAAATCCTCAGTATAATTGAGCCACGGGATATGGTGAGCATGATCATGGGCCATAAAGTCCTTCAATATCAATTTGCTTAAAGTAGTCCCCTGACTAAGACAGATAATAATCGACAGAGATAGGGGCAAAAAGCCAGAAAGATAAGCCATGCCCATCTCTTCATTTACCTCTACGGTTGAAGTCCCCTGGGGTATGCTTAAAAGCTGTCTCAAAAAGCTATTTTTGACTGCTTGTAATTCCTTGTTGACGATGTATCCCTAGATTTCACTGCCATTGGACACCTCAGCAGTACACCTGGCCATATATATCTGCAAAAGATCCCCAATCGATCTCTTTCCAAATCCGAATTTAGCAATGGCCCATATTAGTTCACCTTTCTTTCTGCTTTTTAAGGGCCCCAATTCCTATTATCATCTAACCGAACCCTTACTTAGGAAAAAATGTCTGGCCTTGGGACTTCGACAGATACGACCTGGAAAGGATGAGACTTTATTGAACAAGGTCCCACCTACATCACATAGGATTTCAAATTATTTAGCAGGAGGTCTTTTTCCTCCATGAATGAAGTAAAAGAATTACGCAGAGTTTGCATCCCCCTCGCAGTTCAAGTCACAAGGGCTGTATCATCTACATATAGAAGTACTGTCAGACCATGCCGGCCCACCTGGGGATAGTCCACCTTGGACTCCACTAATACATTGTCCAAGTTACTTATGTATAAATTAAACAAGAAAGGGGGCAAAATACAATCCTGCCGGTCTCCTCTCTGTATTGAAAACTGAGGGGTAACCTTAACATCTTGTGTATATTGAACCTCTGCCTTTGTGTCTCTATGAAGATCCGACAGGACGAAAACGATATCTCTATCCACCCGGATGAACAGGCAGATTTCCGTTCACCTGCTCCAATGGTTGCAGTCTCGTCAGGAGGGCACTGGAACATTTCCTCAAACTGGTATACCCATTTATCCTCTGTAATATGAGCCCCAAGAAGATTATCAGTGTCTACTGCCAAGAAGGGGCTATTTATAATGCTACAAAACATGGAGCTTCTCTTTAAGGTACTCACCTCAATAAGCAGACTCCATGCGTCCTCCTTCGCCACAGCCTTATAATTTGCTAGTTTGGCTTTATAAATACTTTGACATGTCTTTATAAGGGCTGAATCCCTTGGTCTGTTCCATAGTGCCTTCCTCTGGCATATTGAATTTAATTACAGCCCTGAATAAATTCCTAGGCAAAGGGGCTGAAGCATGTTGGCCTGTGAAATGTGATTTGGAATATGAAAAACAGGACAGAGCAATCCAAAATTCTGACTTCTGGAATTTCTTTTCATGGATTACTAGACTGAAATATGATGATGTGTTATTATATGATCCATGAACGACAATGAGCTTTCTTGTGCATAGAATAAGGCTGGATAATGTGCATCCAAAGTGAAAATAGAATAATGTTTTACAGTTCCTGTAATAGTGGGCAGCAGTGAGGGTGCACCTACAGCAAATCAATACTTGCAAGTCATTTATTTTAGTTTCACAAAGCATAAAGCAGAAAATGTTCTGCACCTGCCTGTTATTGGGGTTTTCTGCAGCCACAGAAAACATGCAATGTTGTCAATTAGTGGTATTTAAAGCTTTTTAATTGGCATTTGGTGGGCGAGTGGCGATGAAAACTCCACAAACATCACTAACAATTTACAAAATTCACCCTAGCAGGACAAATGTGAAAAAGATGAAAAATGTTGCTCACAAGGGAAAAAAAAGCACAGGCTGATTTCACGTTTCGATGAAATAGTTCACTGAGATCTAATAGTAAGAAACTTGTGAAGCAAAGGCACATCTAGGGATTAGTGGATGCTAAAGCTTTTCAGAATTTTAAATTCCATATATTTTATGTAAAATCACCAATATTTTTTGTGTGATAACATATAACGGAGCACTGTATATCTGGCACTACATCGGTCTCCGGACAAAGGGTTAATAACACAGACATGGAATATTTTTAGAAGATCTTTTTAGATTGCCTCAGTTTTTTACTTGCACTCCAGATTTCTGTTCTTCAGAACTGGTCACAATACTCTCAAGTATCGTCTGCCCAGTACGCTGTGATATTGTATCCTGGAGCATTCTGGGAAGGAGGTTCATTTCAAATCGGGGCGAAATCACTTGGCCCTCAAATAGATGTCAAAGTACTACAATACTGTGGAGCTCTGTTTTGCTCGATCATCACCGTTTTGGTTGTGTTTGAAGGCCTCTATCAGGATAGTGGCCCAGGGGCAGTAGAACAGCAAGGAACCCAACAGTCCAAAAGCAAGGAAACAGGGGGTGCACATATCCCCTTACCCCTGTGTTCCTTGGTGCCACTGTATCTTCTGCACCATGAATTGTTACCCAGGCTAGAGGAGTGCTGAGCACATGTCAAGAGTGACATAATGAAATACTTTTCTAGAGAGCAGAACTTGGTCAGAAGATTAATATTCCTGCCACCCTCCTATTCAAACATGCAAGAGAAAGGTGTATGTGCCATGATAAAGAAATAGAACAGACTCACAACTCATTTCATAGGTTTTTATGATTTGGAAAATAACAGCAAATCAAGTGAAGCAACATTGCTTTTTAAGTAATAAGAAAGCCATATAATATTTGCAATTGACTGAACCACATCTGTGATTTATTTGGTTTGGGTGCAAATGCAAATATAAAAAGCATGCAAAATAGAGGATGCGTGCACGTCAGCCAAGGAATAACATTAAAACACTTGTAACCATCATCAGGCAGTGTCACTCTTTATTTGTACTGTCCTCCAAACATGATGAGTAAGACCAGGCATCTCAAGAAGCACTGATAATTACCAATAGGTTTTATTGCTCAGTGAAGTACTAGAAATAGAATACTATTCTATTGTCTGTCTGTTTTTGCTCCTAACCTTAAAAAGAACCACATCCAGCTACTGGTTACGGCTGATGGGAAACAGCACACACTTTTGGTACTGGGATTAATTTGTCATCTTCAGCCTCAGATCAAGAGTGAAAGGGCAGCTAAGGGAGAAAGGAGGAAGAGAAAGATAGGAGAGCAGTGACAAAGAGAGAATGCAGTGATGAAAAGGAAGCTGGAGGAGGGAAATAAAGATACAGAAGTGTATGGTGGTGGGAAAAGGGGCCTGAGGTAGAGTCAAGAATAGCCACCCTTGGTACTCGGCAACCGAAACAGTTGGAAGCACCAGCGACAATAGGTTAATAATCCAACTGTACTGAAAAGAAGGTGATCAGAACAATAGTATATTTGCAATATCAGCAACATTAGTGAATGAAATTTAAATATTAGAAATTGAAAATATAGAGAGTGCAATATTCCACTCGCCTCTTGATTAAGGGTATAAAATACAAAACATATTTACAGTGGTGAAAGCCAATGACAGTAAAAAATGCTATAAAGTACAAATACACAATGCTGAACACAAGAAGTCAATTTCATAATGACAAATGTTTCATTTGACAATGACACTCCAATATTCAAGATTGCACTTCGAGTACAATATGGCATCAACCTTAACCATAGCCCTTACCCCGTCACCTTCACACGTATCTTAAATATAGCCACTCCTCTAAATTTAAATTCTTAAACCAACCCTTACCATAGTCATAACTGTAAATCTAGCTCTTACGCCAACTCTAATGCTATTTTAATTGTAGTGCTAGCATTCACTCTAAACCAAATACAACCTCTAAATCCACTGGAATTATATGGAAAGACGACATCATTCTGTGGCAGGAAAAAGAAAATTGCGTGCATTATACAGAACATTCTATGGAAGTATTATCTCACCATTTTATTGTTGTAAGACTCATATTACTAATGTATACCACAAGTTAGTTTTCTAATGAAAGAAAAGTATACAGATTATCCAGATTACATTGGAATTGCCATTTACCAACGAATAATGATTTTTTTTATTGCTTGAAAAGGTAAGAATGCCATTTTATTTAAACTGCCCCTTTGTAATTTCCAGCATAGGATACCTTGCTTTAAATTTACAATGTGCCACCCAGTAGAAAAGAAGGCTATATCTCAAATTAATAGAGTTCCTCTTTTATTCTGTGTGTTACATTTATGCTTTCTTCTGTTTTGGGTTACTCTATGTCCTCGGTTGGGTGTACCAGAATCAACTTCAATCATTAGGAAGCATGCTCCCCGAATTAGATTTTTATAATAGAAGTATCACCCTAGAAGACATTAAGATTGAAGAAATGCGCTTTAAAAAAGAGGTAATCAAATGTATTGGATGTATTTGTTTAGGACATGGTCTGTATTTGTAGTATAAGATTAATTTGGACGAAAAATAAAACAAAACATTTTAACAACCCAGAGACAAATCTATATCTCCACTCTGTTAGAATCACAAATAAATATGTAAGGATGTTGTTCATGCTGTAAACAAAAGTATTTCCCCAGTCAATCAATTGGGGACCTTAAATGTCACTTCGCGTGTACCAGTTAATACTTGAATACCGCAATCAAGGTAGAAAGGTAGACAATTAAATTCTGCAAAGTATCTGCAACGAGCGTGGCAGGTTTTTTTTGTAACTTGTGATCCATTAGAGGCAGGGCCATTTTTTGTTGAACACTGTTGTGCAGCAGATGGTGGAATATGTGGCAATTGCAGTAAATCCATAATGAGATGTAAAACGCAAAGAGCACACATATAAGAAATCCGGTGACTCTGTTCTTATACATATTCAAAACCCCAACCTCAAGCCCAAACCTAAGATTAACCCTAATGTAATCATTCCGCCTTTTTTCAATTAATGAGCATTGCATCTTTTGTTGTTCTTCAATGTCTACATTTGTACATATGGTATTTAATGTGGTTTATTTATTTTCACTTCACCGAGGCGCAAGCCTCCTTTGCAAATGATCATTTGGAATATTCATCTCACTTCACCCTACCCATGTGTTTGCTCATATTGTTTTTGCACTTGCCATGATCATACAATTGTTACATTTTGCAAATTAATGTGTGAAAATCATTGAGATTCTACAAGTAATGCTGGAAAATCGAAGTGCTTTCCCCAGGGGAAGTGAGTCTTCCCAAAAAAATGGTTTTCAATATAGCAGACAGAAGTGAGCCACATGCAGAGGGAAGGGGATCTCAATGGGAAAATTATGCGATCGTGTTCTTGTTAGTAAGACCAGCTATAGATGAACCGGTGCCAGGCCTGGGTCTGCATTTCCGTTTATTATTAACGAAGACACATTGCGTAGCTTGCCTTGGTGTTCTTACTGGAATCTACAGGAGGAGGAAACAAGATGTGCAGTCAGTCAGCAATTAAAGACCAGAGCTTAATCTGTAAAATAATAAGTGGAGGCCCTGACAGGAGGCCACTGTAGCTTGCACCACCCATTGCCCCTGTCATCTCTCCCAAAACAACTACTTACCATGTCTCTCGCCTGCAAGCGCAAAAGTTCAGATTATTCCAGGTCCCCAAAGCTAATAGAATGGCTGGGAGGCAGGTATTAGTAATTTTTAATTTATATTGTTTTCATAAACAACGGTTATTCTGTTTATCTCTAAATTAGATGAGCAGCGCCACCATATGGCAGAGTCCTAAGTGGGGTGTTGACAATTAAGTGCAGGTGCTGAGCACCGGAAACCACTGGCTCAAATTAAGCACTGCTAAAGATTTCTTAATACAAATTAACATGTGGGTTCTCAGCATCTGCTCAAAAGAGACTGATCCTACCCATAAGGTGCATTTTCAGACCCCCCAAAATTGACAATCATTAGCACCCCTTTAAAACCTTTCTAATTTGACCTATAAAAGTCTCCATACTGCATTAATATAAAGGAGTCGGGAGCTTATTGTTCACAATATTGCCCTGAATCTTCTCTGGTGACCTTTGACACAAAGAAAGGGGAAGCAGGCAGGTCTAGATGAATGAATTGGTGTCCTCTGGCTTTTACACGCTGTGCTTTATTTAAGCCATTGGTTGAAAGTGTTCATGACGGCACATATTTTGGGGCCTGGGACTTAATTCCTATAATGCTTCATTTATGTTTAAAGTACGAACAGCCTGCATTTTAGGGATCCCTTGGATAACATTAGTTATCTGAATGGGTGACCACGGGTCCCTGTCAGGACTGCCAACAAACATATATATACCAAATACTTTTTTTGCATCGACTTTGCACAGAGTAATAGTTAATTTCTGATGCGCTACAGCAGCGGTGCTGCACTCTTTCCTGGGCTCCACCCATTCCCTATAAACTGGAATTGATTGCCCAACTCCGATAGGCTGATTTCTTCCATGGAGAGTGCCAACCTAGCACTCTCTAACCCTTGTGAACACAAAGCACATCTTGTCAGGGCTGGCTTGGTGGTCTGTGCCCTGGTGCCTTAAGCAAACCAACCCATGCTCCATAAATCACGATGAAGATCTGCTACGCGTTAACCCTCCTTCCACAACGAGCAGCTACCTAATGATTGGATGAAGCTCTATCCTGCAGTGCAGACTCACTGGCAATGATGCTTTTTCTTGGACCATGCTGCTCACCCATCCTTCTGTTGGATCAGCTGTTTGCCCGCCCTGAAGACTTCCATTTACTACTGACAGCACCCTTGACTCTGAGCCTCCTGTAAGAAGGCCAGACAGCAACAGCCAAATCAGCAGAGAGAAATGCATTGTTGTCTTTACCGCAGAGGTCTCCAACCTTCAATGTAATACGATAAGCTACTTATATTAGTAGCTTGGGATGATTTTCATTGAACATGAGTTTTGTCATCCTGCTCATATTAAACAAGATTTCATTAGTGCCACCATAGGAGAGATTGTCGGTAGTGGTCATCTCGGTTCATCAGGCAGGATTGCCAGCAGGAATGTAAAAGGGGCTTCATCACTTTGGAATTCCTCCATATGGGAAATACATAACAGGCATAGCTGCAATGCCCCTTGCACCAAGTTAATACTATTAGTAATAAATCCACAGTACTACATACTTAAAGCACTCATATCATCAGTTTTAAATGTATTTTGAAATTCAATCATTTTTCTCCAAGCATCAACTCATGAGCTCTGATAAAAGACACATTATCGTCGTGAATCCACATTTTTCAACTTTGGTATACATAGATTAATTCAACCAAGTATAGTATTTTAAATTAGTAGGCTTGGCTGTACAGGAAGCTACTTACAGGTAGTTGGGGAACCTTGAGTAGCTAGTGGTCTACTCTTTGAAGAAGTCTGGTTTAGGTGGATCCATACAGCTGCCGTAACAAGGGGAGTTAAAAAAAAAAGTTTTCAATTGTGTTTAGTCTGTGTTTTTGTGTAAGAATGCCTGTGTTTGCTTACGCATATGAGCATGCTTGAAAAAGCATGTGCTAATGGTATCCACGTGGACCAATGCTGGTTGTTGCAAATTGGTAGGGATTGGTGGTATATTGGGGGCATCTATGATGTTATGACATAGTGATAGCTCTGCTATATTGCTGATCTTTCTTAGCATTGAGAGGATGTGGCTTAACGGGTGGAACCGCTGACTCTGAAGCTGGGTAACCAGGTTCGAGTCTGGTGAGAGGTTCAAGCACCCTGTGATTCTGGGCAAATCACTTAATCTCCCTGTGCCTAAAATTTTTAAAAAATGAATCATGCCATCTGTAATGCAGCTAGTGCTCATGTAAAGTGCTCTGATACCTTTGGGTATACAAATGCAACAAAAAAAATGTTTGGGCAACCCTGGTGTGATGGGTGGCAACCCCCTGCGGTATTGCTAGCCATGCAATAATTGTGGTACTGCTTGGCATAAGTTGGATACCTATTGTATGATGGTGCTCACACTTTATAGTGATGGCCATTATATAATGATGACAAAGCTTGGCATAGGGTAGAAATCAATGGGCATAATATGTGATGTACACCAGGGCATCCAAGAATTAAAGAGATACAAGCGCATGTAAGGCATAATACGCATCTACATGTACAGTCATACGCTGATGTGGGCAGGGAAGTAAAACAGATTTCTCCCACCCATATGGAGCAGCATAAATAGTGGGAGCAATTCCGGCAGGGACACCATGCAGGAAGCTGGCTGGGGCCACAGAGGCCCTGGGGCTCCTTCCTCAGCCTATTAAAGAGACAAGCTCAGGGAGATGGTTCCCTAGGAGCATATTAGACCGCAAGCACTCTTCCCTTTTTAATTGGCTTTTGTCCTGGAGGATGGGGTCCCCGTGACATATAAAGGCTTGGGGAGGAGTGCCTCATGGCCCCCTTCCCTCTTTTATTGGTTTGGCCTGGGGGGATGGGGGCCTGGAGCCCAATAAGGCTCAGGGAGGGGGACACACAGCCCCTCCCCTGTTTTATTATCCCAAGCTGTATTTGGTGTGTAGGCTCCGTGTCCTGAGGCCCAAATTATTTTTTAAGGAGAGGGGGGCCATGTCGCTCACCTCCCCTAGCCTTCAAAACACCCTGGAGACTTAATCCCCCATGTCTGTGACTTTAAAAAAAAAAGGAGGGGATGCTGCATGGCCCGCATCCCTGAGCATTTATTGGCCCCAGGGAACCCATCCACTGGGACACAGTGGTTTTGCTGCCCTTACTGTCACAGGCAAGGAAACATGCGTTTGTCCCCACGTGGCAGGAACATTTCAAATTCTATCACGAAACAGGTGCACACACAAAATCTTCTCCCAGCGGGAGGGAGCTTTAAAAATGCCCCCGTCGGCTGGGAGCAGACTTGTGTTGTGTTTCCCTGCCCTCACTGATGTGAGCAGGTAAACAGAATAACAAATCGTTCTCACGTGTATGGAGCAGCACAAATTGCTGTTCCCTCCGGGCGGGAGTCATTCTGGCTTATGCACCATGTGGGGAGCCAGTTGCGGCTGCGGGGGCCCTGGGGTTCCTTACGCAGCCTTCATCATGTGCTTGGTGGGTGCCTAGGTGTTCCCTGAGGCACCCTCAAAATATAAAGTCAGGTCCAGGGGGATGGGGTCCCCATGGGCTTAATAGGCTTACGGTGAGGTGGCCACAATACCCGGAGCGGTATGCCACCTTCCCTTTCAATATAAATATGGACCTGGGGATGGGGTAAACAGGGCTTAGTGAGGCTTAGAAAATGCTGTAACATGCCCCTCCTCCACATTAAAAGAACACAGGTCTAGTGGATCGGGTTCTCGTGGCCTGTGTGGGCCCCCTACCCCTTAACAAAAAAAACACATGGCCCCCAGGGGATGGGGTTTATGGGGTCTAATAAGGTTTGGTGGGGGTGGGCCATGTGGCCCCTCCTCTTATTTCTTATAATTGGCCTCGAGGCACGGGCCTCCGGGGATATTACGGATTAAGAGGGTGGCTGCTTGCCCTCCTCCCCGGTTTAATTGCATTTGTCTCCAGGGGCTGGAGTTCCTGGGGCCAATTAAGGGTTGGATAAGGGGCTGCACCCCCCCTCACCTTTTCATATATGATTGGACCCAGGGTATGGGGTCCACTGGGCCCGAGGGCCAGCCTACATTGCTCACACCAAATGCTGTGCATGATGTGGAGTCGGCAGCCTGCTGGGGTTTTGTCCACAGGACCTGGTGGCAGGCCAAGCCCTGTGGCCAACACCCTGCTGCGCATGTCTAAATTCTGTGCACAGCATGGTCTTGACTTCCTGTGGGGAGTTGGAAGCAGAGTTTGGCTGCAACATAGGCCCTGCAGCTAACTCCATGCCAAGCTCGAGAAAAAGCCATGCGCGGTTTGGCGTTGGCTTGCTCTGGGGAGCTGCCTGTGCAGAATTAGATGCAGGGTCTGGCTGCAAGCCAGGACGTCAGCTCATCAAATCTAGTGCACGTATGGATTGACTTAACACATGATAATGAAATTGCACTTTATGGTAAAAGACCCCTAGAAATTCACAGAAAAAGCAAAAAAAAATTATAGTTAAGTATGATAAAAAATTACATTTGTTAAAAAACAAAACCTTAAAAACTTACTGGAAAAATTGGAAGGTTAAAGAAACATTATAGTTAGGTGAAAAAGTCATGGACACCATTAACATTTTGGACTATAACTTGCACTGCTTATGACCTTACATATTATAATATCTCATGACATGCTCTAAGACAACACTAGCGACATCGCTCATGGCATCATCCAAACTCTATAAACTAGTATACCATTAGAGGAGAGACCAGGAAGGAAGTACAAAATAGCTCAGAATAATATGAGGCATTATATATATATATATATATGTATATATATATATATATATATATATATATATATATATATATATATATATATATATATATATTCCAGTTACAGTCGCCACTGGGTAGTTAGGTAGTTATAATTAGGTCAGCATTTTCATAGGAAATATATTTTTGTGATGCTAATAACTTTGCCACTGTTTGCGAAATTTCCACAAAAAATTCCAATAAAGTGCTGTTTTTTGCGTAGTTTGTGCATGGGAAGTTTCAGGGTAATCCATCAAGCGGGGTTGAGAAAAAGGGGGGTCCTAAAACACAAACTCCCATGCATTTTCCATAGACTTCTTCGGGCTGGGCTACAGCAAAAACTGCTAAATGGAATTACACCACATTTGGCAGGAAGCTAGACCTTTGTAAGCAGATAGTGATTTAGTGCAAATCAGTACAGTAGTTTGAGAAAAAAAGGTACAAAACAAATTTGTTATCTGGACTGGTGGGGCAGCGAGAGGCTCAAGAGACTCTCGCTGGAGCTCCAATGTAAAAGTGGAGAACTCTGGGAGCTTTTTTACCTGTGGGCTACTTTGCTCCCCCGGGAGTCTCAGATTGACAGCCAGCAAAATCAGAACATTTTTGCTGGCAGCCATTACAGGTCTTGGGGACTTGGTCCCCTGTCCGGAAGTAGCAATTTATTTTATTTTTTTAAAGGGGCAGGGTAGGGATACCCTATCCTTCCAGGGGCATTTTTTGCAGCAATCTCGTGGGACTCCTGTGAGATCGACGGAAAAAATGGCTGACCGGGGCCGGTTTAATTAATTAAGGGAGCCCACCTCCTCGGCTGCATTTAATAATGGGGAGGTACAAATCCCCTTCCCAGAGCCATTATAATCCCTGGAGCGACCACCTGAGCCAAAATCCTTTTAAAAAGGGAAGGGAGCCACCCCTTCACTGAGCCTTGAAATGGCCCTGGGGACCCCATCCCCCAGGGGACTAGCTTCCCAAAAAGGGAACGTGGTAATGCAGCCCCCTCCCTGAGCCTCTATTAGTCCTGGGGACCCAATTCTCTAGTGTCTGCCCACTTACTGTGTCCCACACAGCCAATCCCTGGAACACAGCAGTTTCCCTGCCCACACCGATACATCATCCCCTTATTAAATGCAGCCCCGGGGTCGACTCCCTAGCTCCAATAGCGGCCCTGGTAGGGGGCCATGTCGTCCCCTTCCTTTTTTTGTAAATTTCGGCCCGGGGTGGGATCCCCAGGGCATATAATGGGCTCCCTGGGGTCTATAATGGCTTGACAAGGGGTTTTGTGGCTGCCTTTTTAATTTAAACAGCAGCTCTGGGGGATGGACACCCGGGACCTTTCCAAGGCTTGAGGGGGGCACACATCCCCTTCCCCCTTTAAAATATATAGGAACCCCAAGGTGGGCACCCTGGGGCTGATAATGGCTCTGGGGGGGGTTGCATGTTCATCTCCCCATATTAACTTAATTGGGCCCCAGGTGGGGGGCTCCAGGGTCGAATACAAATCAGAGAGGGGGGCTATGTGCCGACTGACCGCAAGAATGCTTTCCCATATGTACAAAGTACAAATTGCGATTTGGAAACATGTTACCAAATTGCAATTTGTGGTTACTGATTGAGTATTTGGAAGGGGTGTGTTTAGGGCCGTCCTTTCCTACTTCCAAATTGCAATACCATTTATGAATGTTTTGACCAAATAATGGTTGCAAACATTCATTCTTTACTGACACCAAGGGTGGTGGCTATCAATCCCAAATGGAAAGAGGTCCCCCTGGGGTGTCTTCCCTTTCTGAATGTAGAAACATATATTTTGTGAAAGCAGGCAGTGGTCCAAGGGATTACTGCCTACTGTTGAAAAGTGAAACTTCAAAGTTTCAGTTTTTATTTTTTAAATGCATCCATGTATCCAGTTTTCCTTTAAGGAAAATTGGTTGCATTTAAAACAAAAGTTTGCTTTATTTCAGAGCAATCACAGTCATGCAAGTCTGCTGACCCCAGCAGGCCATCATCCCTGTAATGGTTGTGATTCCTAATGAGTCGCTAAATGAAACTCAATGGGTTTCCTACATTAGTAATTTAAATTTCCTAATTGCGATTAGCAAAGAATCACAATTAGGAAATCGCAATCCTTAACATTTGCACATATGGTTGTAAATATTATCTATGATGCAAACTGCAGCCCCTGGATTCAGCTCGTTGTTGTGCTCCTGCAACAAAATATTTTTTACCCAAAAAGATGGAAAATAACATGACTTGGTGACATAATGAAAATTTCGCCAGGGCCTCAAGCAAATAATTGTTCTTTAGTTTCTTCTCTATAATGCTACTTTGTACAGTAGCAACATTGACTTTGTGACATAACGAAAATTGCGCCAGGGCCTCAAGCAAGTAATGGTTCTATAGTTTCTGCTCTATAATGCTCCTTTGTACAGTAGCGACATGACTTTGTGACATAACGAAAATTGCGCCAGGGCCTCAAGCAAGTAATTGTTCTATAGTTTCTTCTCTAATGCTACTTTGTACAGTAGCACTTCCTGCACTGCTTTTCAATGACAGGGAAAGGTGACCATCTTTGAGGGTCAGGGTCCTAATGGTGCTGTATGCTGTGTGTACAACAAGTTGTAACAAATTGAGAGGTTTCTAAAAATTGAGGTGCTTGGTTTTAGCACCATTTTAATCACTTAGGGCCTGATTTATATATTGGCGAAGTGGGTACTCCGTGTCTTGACACACAAATATCATGATGCACAAATATCAGTGAGAAGAATATTGTTTATGAGTTAAGTAATATTGTTTTAAATAATATCAATGTTTTTAAAATTTTATTTTCTAATGTAGTGGTTAAATATCGTTTTATAATTATTTTAATATGTTTTTGGTGATATAATAATTTTATGTGTTTCTATTTGTTGCGGTCTGAGTGCATTTTCTACCTTCCTTCCCTTCCTACCTTATCACGGGCGGGAATCTTGCAGATGGGTGCGGGCGGGTATGGCAGGAAGCTTGTGGGCGGGGTTGCGGCAGGGTACGTTGCAGGAGCCATTCCGGGCGGGACCTTGTGGGCAGTGACGCTGCGGGTGGATTCTAGTCAGCGGGACACATGCGAGTGGGATTAGGAGGCGGCCCCTATTCTGGCGGGAATTCCCTACTGACGCTGGGTAGGTGGGCAGGTATCTCCCTTTGCGTTCTGACTAGCGATTGGTGGGTGGGAAGGGCCTTGGTCACTATTTAAGGCCTCTGCTCCCTCCTTTCCTTGCTTGGGTTCTCTTCCGGTTTTCGACCCCGGAAGAGCTTTGGCCTGTTCTATCCTGGCGTCCTTTCATTTGGATCCTGTTTCCCTGTTCCATTGGTGATTTGCTTCGTTTGGACTCCTTTTTTCCTTTTGGCCCATTGTTGGATTCTCCTTGCGGTATAGGATTGTTCTGTTATCCGGCTGGACCAGACTCTTCGTGGGACTTCATTTCCTCCACAATCTTAGCTTGGATTTTCCTGGAATCCTATTTGAGGGCCTTCAAACAATCAGTGGATATTTTGTGGACTCCAGGCAAGATATTGTCCATACTTTTTAGTTATTGATTCTGCGATCTCAGTGCACTAAAAAGGGATTTTGTTAACGGGTTTTTTGGAAACTTGTGTTTTAGGGGTGTTCCTTTTTTTCCCCTGCAACCTGGAAGAACCTGGTGTTGTTTTGGAACTGTCCTTTGTGGACTCTCTTACCCTTACCCGTTTATTTTTTACTCCTGAAGACACCTGAAGATCATCATTAGAGCGATACCATATTTCATTTTGGGTATGTGAAGGATCAGAGAGGAGGGGGCATACAGGGTATATCATGGTTTACTCCAGTCGGTCTATCCTGCACTTCTAAAACCTGCTATCTCTTTTGTTTTCTTCTTACCGCAGTATGTTCCTGTTATGGAGATGTGGTATGCCTGTAATGTAGAGGATGGCCAGATGAATCCCTGTATTACCCTGAATATTCAACGTTAACCGGTTCCTCCCCAGGTGCATTGCCCACTTGGGTGATTGTAATCTTGTCACTCAAGGGGTTTAGGCACATTGGGGGTGTTTTGGACGATCTTCGCTCCTGTAGTACCTGTGTTATCAGGTGAGTGGGGTCAGAACACTATTGTTTAAATGAATGTTATTGTTACATTATATTATTGCATAGCCGGTAATTTTAAGTGATTTAGAATCTTTCATTAATTTTAAATAGTAATTTATTGTGTTGTAGCAGGTTATGGGGCAAGATGGCCGCTACAGTGCTGTAGAGTGAAGTCGCACATCACTCTCTCCCCAGCCTAGACATTGAGATGCTGGTAGTCTGAATGCAGTTATGCTGTTACTGGATGGGCTGACTCACATTATCACAGGTGGCGGCATCGGTGAGGGACGGCTCAAACAAGTGACTCTAGCGGCTTTGCAAGGTTGGAGAAAATACTGGAGGAGCATAGTCTGAGTCCTCACCATACCCGCTGCGATGTCACAACGCAACAAGCAGGATAAGGAGAAGGAGAAGCCTCCGACCGCAGCCGGCACGAATAAAGGTCCGGCACTGCGAGACGGCCCAGGTCCGGGAGCAACACCAAAGATACCATTGGGAAACAAGAAACAGATCCCTGCTTCCAGCTTACCTACAAAGGCTCAACAAAGAAAAGCCGAGAAAGCCGAAAGGAAACCAGAGACAAGGCTCTCCACGGCTGGAGTGACTAAAGCACAGAAAGAGATACAGTTGGACGCCGCTTCAAATGTGAAAGAGATACACAGGTCACAAAGGGTGAACCCCCCCCCAAAAAGATGGTACCGCTATGAGGCAGCCTACCTTAACAGAGTCCTTTTCGTCCAAAATACCCCCCGTCCCCCGACTCTAGATGAGGGGACAAAAGGCAGTATGAATCATCCAGCCGCGCTGAACGCGGAGACGGAGGAAGCCGCCCTCGAGGACGCAAGCGTCGCAGTTGCCGGGCAACCGGCAGAGACATCCGAAGCTACCACGCATTTCGCGGGGAATGCCGGCATCACAGAAAAGGAGAGGTCTGTACCCACGGTGAGCGGGGGAGAAGCGGGGGCGGCTGTGGAAGCTCTGAGGGCACTCGAAAGGCAGAACAACACGCAGATGTTAGATGCCTTATTGTCAGTCGAAGCTGGGCTTAATACTGGCATTAACCAAGCTCAGAAAACAAAATGGGGGAGCTTGTTAAGCTTAGACTCGCAGCAGGAACGGGCTGGGAGCAAAGGCACCAGAGGGGGCTCGCCCGAGTTCTTTTCCGTTAACGAAGGGACAGATTCTACCGATATAAGCGAACATGAGGGGGAAAGCTCGACGGATATTACCACTGGCTCAGACACAAGTAGAGGCTCCAAGGACAAAAGTACACAAAAGAAAAAGAAAATGGGGGCAAGAAGAAACGGAGGGGGGTCTCCGGGCAGCATGAACAAAAAGTTATCATGGGACTATTCAGCCACCCCAGGGATATACCAAGAAAGTGGTCAAGGAGATGGGGCTAATGGGGTGCCAACAGTAAGAACTACACCCCAGAATGTAACAATGGGGATGATGTTTGGCACACTAAAACAGATACAGTCTGAGGCCAGGATGGAAAGTCGGAGAGCAAGGCGTGATACAAAAAAGATTCAGGCATCACTCAGAAAGTTAAACAGAAAGTATGAAGAGGTCGAGGAGAGGGTCTCACAGGTGGAAGAGCGAACGGGGAGACTGGAAGAGGAGGTAACGGACTGGCAGGACTTCAAAAACGAGCAAGGGAAGATTGTGGAAGATCTCCAATGGAAGATCGAAGATTTTGAAAACCGTCAAAGGCGGAACAATGTGAGACACCTTGGACTAGAAGAAGGGGTGGAGGGACAAGATCTGAGAGGGTATGTTATTAAACTTCTGAAGGGGGCCTTCCCTGAGTTCCAGTGGCAGTGGGAGACGGAAGTCCAAAGAGCCCCCAGATTTCCACTAACAATGAAGAAGAATCGAGGGGCCCAACAAAATGCACTACCTAGGGCAATGCTTGTGTTCTTAGGGAATTTTCTTGCAAGGCAGGAGATCATGGATAGAGCCAGGCCGGAGTCTAGGAAAATATATGACAGTGTTACATTTTTCGCCAGGCCTGACTTCTGTCATGTTACAGTTGAGAGAAGATGGAAGTTAAGGCAACTGATCTCCCCTTTCCAGAAACAAGGTGCAGAGGCATAATTACTGTATCCAGCAAGATTAAAGATCATCAATAGGTGGCAGATCAGGATGTTTTTCTCGGAAATCAAAGCAGGGGAATTCCTAGCAGAACTTACTGAGCAGCATAGGGGGAGGAATAACCGAGGGAGAAGTCCACCAAAAACACCTTAGGATACATATAGACTACCAGAGTAAAATGACTGGGTAAGGCAGTAGGCAAGGGTAGGAGAGAGAGGCGACACTACAGCCTATAGAGGCTACACATAGGTCATAATTGACCTATTTGCCTGAAGAAGGGGGGGGGGACTCAGAGGGAGGGGGGAAGAGAGGGGGGAACAGGGGGGGAAGGATGCATGTTTGGCAAATACAGCACACGTGGAGGAAATACATAGACACAAGGTTTTTGGGGTGAGAGCACTGCACGCAGGGGGTGATGGGAAGATTAACTGGAATAACAGGAAGGGAAGGCATAATAATCTGAGATGGCATTAAGGATTGCCTCTATAAATATCTGCGGCTTAAAAGACGGGGGAAGAGGCAGAAAGTGGCTGCTATGCTAAGAATGTTGAAATTAGACATAGTTTGTCTCC
The DNA here is from genome assembly GCF_964261635.1 of Lissotriton helveticus. NCBI lineage: Eukaryota > Metazoa > Chordata > Amphibia > Caudata > Salamandridae > Lissotriton > Lissotriton helveticus. The sequence continues at coordinate 309,587,692 of NC_136071.1, forward strand.
AAGAGACGCATATAGAGGGAAACAACAAATATGTGTTAGACCAAATGGGCTTTGAGGTACTAGCCTATACCAGACAAGAAACTAAGAAAAGGGGGGTGGACATATTAGCCAAAAAAGGGGCTTTCAAAACAAAGAGGAAAAAAGAGGATCAGTGGGGGAGATGGGTTATGATCGAAGGAGAAACAACGGCAGGATGTTGTACTATTGTTTCTGTCTACGGCTCCACAGATGATGACCCTGAGGTTTTTTGAATTTTTAGATCAGGAGTTATCGCTGTAGCCCGAACCGATCATATGTTGTGGGGATTTTAATATTAACAGTTTGATGGGCTTGGGCTTGGGTATGATGGGAGGTGGGATCTATATGGGGAGGAAGAAGAAAATTTGTAAAGCTGTACGTAATCTTGCGTATCATAATGCATTAGTTGATGTGTGGGCTCAGAAACACCCACCTGGGATGGGGAGCACATATTATTCGCCCCCACACAGGTTGGTGGCTAGATTAGATTATTTTTTGATTTCCAGTTCTTTGGTAGGTGTCAGTCAGCTGGAGAGGCTCCCTAGGATATTATCGGATCACAATCTGCTGTGTTAACTCTCCCACAGGTCACTGGGGGGGAAAGAAAGCCTTACAACTGGACTTTTGAGAGAGGGCTCCTAAAAGATGAAAATTATGTGAAAAGAATGAGAATTTGGATTAGACAGTTTTGGGAGATCAACAGAGGTTTTACCTCATCTGGCACGGTCTGGGATGCCTTTAAGGCTGGCGTCAGGGGGGAAACCCTTTGCTACACGCTTCAAAGGACTAAGAAGGAGAAAGAAGAAATGGATAAAAACCTAAGGGACTTAACAAACCTAGAAGACCGCCTAATTCTAGCCATCGCTAATCAAGACCCATTGGAAGATCTATTGTTAAATATAGAGCTGAATGTTATGTTATGTTATGTTATACGTTTATTTTTATAGCGCACGGCTACCCCAAAGGAGTGTCCCGGCGCTTTATCGAGGCAGCTCAAAATAAAAAACATAACACCATACACCGAACAACTGAAACACAGAAAAAACAGCAGAGATACTAAAGGTTAAAAAGCCAGGTCTTCAGGCTCTTCCTGAAGTGAAGCAGATTAGAAGAGGACCGTAGGGCCAAAGGCAGGGTGTTCCACAGCTGAGGGGCCCTCAGACTAAAGGAGCGCCCCCCAATGCATGCCTTCCTGATTCGAGGAACCACAGCGCAACTTGTGGAGTAGTGTGGCTCACTGGTTAGAGGCGGCAGACCCGAGAGCAGAAGTCGGCCCGGGACCAGGGTTCGATTCCCGACACGGCAGGGTCGTGGACCTTGGTCAGCGGACTCGATAATTCTCGCTTCGGTGCTTACTCTAATCAGGGATCACACTCGGCAAATCTGGGCATTAGCTTGCCTAATCTCCACAACGGCCCCACCAATTCCGGGGATGCCTGGCTCCACCTTGGGGACTCCCAGCAGGGACCATCCCATAGGGAAAGCCAGGACGGGTTCCCCAGAGTTATACAGCGCCGGGACGCCCCGTTGCTGGGGCAGCTGTGCGCTTTACAAGTATACTACATTTACATTCATTTACATTTACAGCCAAGAACAAAGATTCGGATCGCAAAGATCTGGCCGGGCGGTAAAAGGCGAGCCTGCGTTGAAGGTACTTCGCACCCACGCCAAAAAGCGCTTTATGCGCCAGCGTCAGAACTTTAAACATGATCCGCTTCTGGATGGGCAGCCAATGAAGCGACTGCAACAAACCGGAGGCTCCTACTCGCCTATGGAGGCCGAAAATAGCGCGAGCTGCAGCGTTCTGCACAACCTGCAGCCGCTGAACAAGATAGTCCGGCAGACCACTGTACAGGACATTAGCGTAGTCCAATCTGGAACCAACTAAGGCCTGCATAGTGATCTTTCTGTGCTCTTCTGAGAGCAGAGGCAAAAACTTCTGGAGCATCTTGAGTAGCCCAAAACAAGTGCCCGTTAGGCCACGAACATGTGGCACTAGTGTCAGGCTGTTGTCCATCTTTACACCCAGATTCTTTGCCACCAGCGATGCCAGGGCAGGGGGACACATATCTGTGGGCCACCAGGCCCGCCAATCGGGGTCGAGGGAGCAGCCGAAGAACAACACCTCCGATTTGTCTGAATTGGCCTTGAGGCCGTTCAACTGGAACCAACTAAAGACCGACTCCAAGCAGCCCCGGATGTTCTCCCCATCAAAAGCCTGATCTTTCCCACACGTGAAAAGCAACTGCGTGTCATCGGCGTAGGAAACGATCCGGGCCCCAGAAGACTCCACCAGTGCCGCCAAAGGTGTCATAAAGATGTTAAAGAGAGTCGGGCTCAACACAGATCCCTGCGGAACACCGACTCCCAATGGCGGCATCTCGGCGGAGCTCGGAGAAGCCCAGACCGTTTGTCGGCGGCCCTCCAGGAAAGATGAAAACCAATCCAACACCGTCCCCCTCAGACCGATGTCATAAAGTCTGGCGAGAAGCATCTCATGGGGGACGGTGTCAAAGGCCGCCGACAGATCGAGCATGACAAGCATAGCGCGACCTCCAGAGTCCAGTGTCTCCCTAATGATCTCTGACACCTCCAGCAGTGCCGTCTCCGTACTTAAATTAGGGCGGAAACCGGACTGTGAAGGGTGTAGCAGATCACTGGACTCAAGAAAGCTGGAAAGAACGCCGTGCACATGCTTCTCCGTGATCTTGGCCAATGCCGGGAGGAGGGAGATCGGCCTATAATTGGCCAGAACCTCCGGATCCAGCCCAGGCTTCTTGAGGAGGGGGATCACCATCGCCCTTTTCCAGGGCGATGGAACCTGCCCCTCCCTCAGAGACAAATTCACAAGTGGATTGACCACAGGGTTGACCACAGTCGCCATCTTAGCCAAAAATTTAGCCGGGCAGGGATCTAATGGCGAACCCGACTTAAGATTGGCCAGAAGCGCCAAGGAAGCGTCGATGGAAATAGGTGGGAACTCTGCGAGGACCACAGCCTGCGAAGGCCGCCACACCGGTCCCGCCACCACACTAGCATGAATAAGGCAGATGCATGCGAAAGTATAGTTAGGCGAACCGCAGCCAACTACTTAGCTAAAAGGGAGAAAAGCTATGAGTACAATGAGAGAATTGGGCATCTCCTTGCGATTTGGACTAGACAGAACTTAGCGGCAGGGGAAATAAAGGAAATAAAGAATAAGGTGGGAGCTGCAGTAAATAAAGTAGCAGATATACAGGAGGTTTTTAGGGAATTTTACATCACGCTTTATGAACAGACTCTGACTAATACAAAACTGGAGACTACGGAGTATGTGAAAGATATAATACACGCAGTGTTACAAGACGAGGATAAGGAAAAACTAGATCTCATATTTACAGCACAAGAAGTACAGGGAGCGGTGAACAACCTCCCCTCCGGGAAAGCCACAGGCCCAGACCAAATCCCAGCAGAATTTTATAAAAAATGTTGGGATATTCTGGGGAGGGATATGCATGAAACTCTTATTCAGGCACAGACAGGAAGATCAGTCCCACAATCCTGGGCAGGGGCGGATATCATTGTGATATTAAAGAAAAATAAACCTCCGCTAAAACCTGGGTCTTACCGACTGATAACGCTTATGAACGCGGATGTAAAAATGTATTCGAAAACACTTGCACAAAGGCTAAGCAGGATTATAGGGCACTTAGTTAGCACATCACAGCACGGGTTTATCCCAGGGAAGGGGACCACACAGCACACGAGGCAAATGATCACTATTTTAGACGCCATGGGGGTTGCAGGGGACCCTGTCGCAGCTATATTTCTGGACGCGGAGAAGGCCTTCGACAGGGTCTCCTGGAAATACCTATGGGAGGTAATGGAGTGGTTTGGGATTGGTAATGGGTATATTAAGGCAATCCAGGCACTGTACTCAGATTCTACTGCTAGAATAAGAATCAATAAAGGATACACTGAGACAGTGCAGATAAAGCGTGGGACAAGGCAGGGATGCCCCGCATCCCCGCTGCTCTTCGCCCTGTATATTGACCCTATTTTGCGTAGACTGGAAAAAAACTATATGATTTCTCCAATTAAGCTACATGATAAAAGTTATAAAGTATTCGCGTATGCGGATGATGTGGCCATCATCACAAATAATCCAGATACAGCTCTTCCGGAGATAGAGAGGGAAGCAACATGCTTTGGAGTAATCTCAGGATACCGAATTAATAGAGAGAAAACCCAAATAGTCCAGAATAGCTTCATGACATTTCAAGACACTAGAGTGGTCGATGAAGCAACATATTTAGGTATAAAAGTCACTGCAGATTTAGACAACCTGGTGGAGCTTAATATGAGACCCCTAGTTAATAAAGTAAAGGAAAATACAGAAAGGATACATAAACTACACCTGACGCTGATGGGTCGTATAAACGTGGTTAAAATGATTACATTTCCAAAGTTTTTGTACTTGTTTAGAGCTATTCCACTGTTTTTTGATCATCTATGGTGTAACAAAATAGAAGCAATAGTAAACAAATGTATTTGGGCACATGGTAAGACCAGGAGGGCATATCGACACCTTACACTACCAAGAGAAAAAGGGGGATGGGGGGCACCTGATTTTAGGCTTTATTATTGGGCTGTAGCCATGCAGTATTTCCAGGGACTAATTGGGAGCGGCGGTACAGAGCAGGGGGATGATACACAGGGATTCACTAATGTTTATACTGCACTGCTGGGCGACGGGGCTAAAAACGGATTCCTGAACACAATTGACTTTAGCTATTTCAAACACACAAGATTTAAAACTTTACAAGCTGCTTATAGCATCTGGAAGGTGATCTCAAAGAAAATAGGCTTAGAAAGGCATAACAGTTATACACGTTTGTATACGAATATATCTCTTCCTGGAGATATTTTTTGGGATTCAGTGATGAGGGACTGGGACAATAAAGGGATCAAGAAGATTGGGAACCTTATGGACCAACAGGGGGGAATCCTGCAGTTTCATGAGATTCAAAGTAAATTTAGGTAGCAAACAATAGCTTTTTAAAATATCTTCAGATTAGAAGTTATCTTTCAAATAAACAGGGAGGGGCATTGGGCTTTGGTACTTGTCGTATAATGGACTATATAGAGCGCAACACTCACTCTACAATCCGACACTTATACGCAGAACTGGGTGTATACAAAAGCGACGACAGAGATAAATATGTCAGGAAGTGGGCGGAAAAAGTGGGTTTACAACCGGAAGGATTTCAGTTGTCCCTAGATCTGGGCCGCACAGTTTTATGCTCAGCAACCTTACAGTCACAGCATTATTAGACCCTGTACTCGCTCTACCATACCCCAGCTAGAATTGCACAATGGGGAGGCAACTCAGGAATAACATGTCCACGCTGTGATTCAGCGAATGCAGACATTATTTACATGTTCTCGCAATGCCCACAATTGTATTCTTTAAAAAAAGATATTGAGAAATTTATTGATGTATCGCTGGGTCTCAAAATTAAGCTCTCAGATGAGTTATTACTGTTGGGGGTATTGGTAGGGACAGAGGTTATTCCTATGGAGTTTATGTTTATGGTAACCGCAGTCTATCGTATATGCATAGCAACATCATGGCTTGATAGGGTCCCACCAACCTTCCAAACATGGATCGCTCGGCTATTGTCAACTTATAACTTAGAAAAAGCAACATATGATAGAAAGGGAAAAAGAGGTAGAACTCTGGGCAGAATGATTTGGCATCCAGTTGCAAACTGGAAAAATGGGCTGATAAACCGGGAAGGGGAGACTGCCGCTAGGACTTATATAGTTGAAGATACGGGTTGAAAAGTACGCAAATATTTGCTCTTTTTATGGTTTCAATTCTTTGTTGTGTCAAGATTTCATTTGTAATTATTTGTAAATACTGGTGTCAGTACGGTAATGATTTAAAATGTATAAGTGTGCTGTAACATTCATTGTTTTTTTTGGGGGGAAAATGTTATAAAAATTTCTAATAAAAAAAAAAAAAAAAGTGTTGTAGCAGGTTATTGGGTTAGGAGTGGGATAGGGAAGGATGCTAATCAGGTAATAATTAATTTAAGAATTATTTAGTACATTTTGTTTAACTATGATTGATATTTATTATACAATTTATGTAATAATGTATTTTTGTTTATGGTATTTGCAGGCTGTTATATTTGTAGGGCTATAGGTTGGGCAGTTAATTAATAGCTAATTTATTTTTTAATTAATTAATTGATGTTTAATTATGTAACATAAGGAATACTGGTTTATTTTACTTATATTTTAGTTGCAGGAGGCTTGATTTGTAGGGTTATAAGGTAGGAAGTTTATTAAGTAATAATTAATAATACAATTAATAGTTAATTATTTAATATATTTTAAATATGCAAGGTATGGAATAGGTATTTTTTAGTTATGTTTTAGATGTAATCTGCAAGGTGGGTCTGGTTAATAAGTAGGAAGTTAATTATTAATTGAATAACAATTAGTAATTGATCAAATGTAATTGAATGGTAATAATGTAAATTGATTGTTTTTTCATACAAACACACATATATATTAGGTTAATTTTTTCTTTATTAGGAGTTTAATATTTTTTCTACATTCATGGGGTTACTTATATATGTATTTTGTTGGAAAGGCTGACATGGAATGGCTATCAGAAACAGACATCATAATCCGGACAGCAGAGCCGCCGTCATTTGGGATTATGTTTTGTTTCTGGCGTAACGTGGATGGTCCCTTCGCCCGACGCCTCCACCTGCTGTATCGAATTGCGGCAGGCAGACTGCAGGGGCAGATATCGTGGGTCCGACACCAACGGGACGCTGGTGTCTGACCCACCGGCATCATAATTAGGCCCCTCTATTTAAATGTATATATATATACACACACAAATAATACAAATATTTATTTAGCATTACATTCATTTTATATTTTAAACTACTTACTATGAAAATGTATATAATATAGTTAGTAAAATATTTGTGTATACTTTGTTTTAAATGTATTACTGTATACATACATATATATATTCCATATTAATTCATTTAACATAAAAAGGTAAACAAATATATATATATATATTTTCTTTTTTTTCCTCATTTGCCATTACCTCCATTTGAGAAGATACCAACCACCTAGCGAGTCCTTTCCTTAGGGTCCTCTCAGAAGTCCCCTCGAACCATTGCCTGGACTTGAGCATGTAGTGGGTGGGAGATAAAACCCAAAAATACGAGGCAATTAAACTGACTCCATCTAGGTGCGTTACCACCAGTAGGACCATTGTCGGAGCGAGGCTATATCCAGTCCAGGGAGTATTATCGGCGTAATCATAGGACCCGGGGAAAAAAGAAAAAAAAACGGATTCTATCTCCAATCGATAAGCAATTCCCAGAATGTCAAATTACGCCTACTGCCTGATCTATTGAGGTCTGATTTAGATGTCTCATATAAGGATGTAAGCCATGCAGAGTGCAAGGGGCTGCTTTCTCCAACCATTGTATACATATTTGCCTTCTAGCCAGCAAGATAGCATAGAAACGGAATGACCTTGCTTTCCCTGTGATGTTGATGTCCAAACCAAAAATGATAAGTGGTAGTGTGATTGTGAGTAATGTATTCATAATGGAATTTAGAGTTGCCTCCACTTCTGACCAAAACTGCCTTATGTCAGGGCATTCAAAAAACATATGTACATCTAATGCTCCTGTGACATTGCATTTATTGCATTTTTTATCCGGAAGAAATTTGGAAAGCTTAAGTGGCGTAATATATGCACGATGTACAGTAAAAAGGTGGTTTCTTATTAACCACGAGGGTTTTACAATCTTATACAAAAGTGCAAAAGAGGTTTGCCACGTCTCCTCATTATGAGAGCCCATTACTGCCCCCCACAAATGGTCTGGGAGAGAGAATTCTCCGTCAATTTCTTCAAGCAGTTGCCAGTACCAGAATGCTACCTCTCTTTTCCCGATTGGTTTCTCCACTAGTTGTTGTTCTAAGGGGCTTACATTCCCCAGATTTTTGTCTTTTTTGCGCTGGGCCCTTGTCCAGCTATCCAGCTGCATATATTTAAATCTAGACAGTCTGGGGCCAACTTGGTCTTTTAACTCGTCCCATGTGATTAGAAGCTTGGAAGAAGCTCAGGAGGAAAAGGGAGAAAGGAGGTCTGGCTTTCCCTGACCTAATGTACTATGCGTGGGCATTTCAAATGACACATTCGAGGATGCTTTTAAAAACCCCAACAAATCTTTTGAATGGATCAATGTACAAAGCCATGCTAATCGGAGCAAATTTACCATCAGACGGATTTATGTTTATGTATATATATATACACACACACACATACACTAACACATACATATATATACGTTTGTATGTGTATATTTTTATATATATGGCCTGATTACGATGTCGGGCAGACTCACTTCATCAGTATTTGTGCGGTCACACACTCCAATTTCTCCATGGGAGCTTGTGCTGTGGTCAGAAGCTGGCTGCAGCACAAGCTCCCATAGAGAAATTGAAGATTTTGTTTACCCCTGCTCTGTGACATGTGGTGCAGGGATTGACAGGATTGCACCATATGTACCATATGTACCCCCAACCGGAGGCTGCTGTTGCAAGTGGGTCCTGCCAGGGGCCCCCAAATTTGGTTCCTACAGGCTTTTCATGTCGGTTAGCACAACATGAAAAGCCTTCCAGAAACCAAAAATCGTAATCCCGATGGCAAAAATGCCATCTTTAAGGAATTCAGTGCTGGTTCAGACTGGCCTATGGGCCAGTCAAAAGCCAGCTGGAATGACCGGCCAGTTTCAAATCTGACCACTGTATTCGTAATACGGCGGTCGAATTGAAACCGAAGATGCCGGTCGGAAAGCCCTGACCGACATCAAAATCAGGGCCATAGTATTCAATATCAGTGAATATATCTAATTTACATTATATTAGATTTATACTTTAAAATATTTAATATTTACTACTTTGAACTGTCAACAAAAAAAATGTCCTGCTATTTTTCTACTTAACATTATAAGAGCGCGAAATTATGGTAAACAATTTTTGACACAATACTTTGTCAATAGTATTGTTAGCACAATATTATGCCAGTGATCCGTCGCCAGTTCCCTCCCCGTCGATATAGTGGGCCACCTGTAAAATGTAATTGCAGGCACACCTTAAGTTTGGCCACAGCAGATACTACTCTGTCCATTTAGATGGGCGGACATGTTGTCATTTTTTACTGTGTCTTACCGCCAGTAGCGAACAGTAAAAACATTATAATGCTCCCCCTGCCATGGAAGAAGACTCCAATTTTGGGATTATTTTTTTGTAAATAAAAATATATATTACTCTGCTGCAGGGCTGCATCGTGCTGAGATAGACCCATAGCACAAAGTAATATGCATTGCTGCTTTTATAAATGACGGCCTGCTTGGAGGTCATTTATTAATGAGGCGTGCAGCCTCTTCACGAAGGGGTCAGAGTAATTTATTCCATTACCATGGTGGAATGGCAGACATAAATCTGTCCCTTATTTGTTGTACTGGATTGCATTTCCCCGTCTTGTTTTACTATTATGGGCCCTATTCTGATCTGGGTCGGAAGAGTTCCTACCGACCGCATCGGAATGTGCCGTCCGAATTCCTTTCCGACCGAGCCATTCCGATGGGCTTGGTCGGGAAGGAATCCAACTCAGATTTCCGGATAGCTTTCGACAGGCTCAGAGAGCCCGTCCGCCATCCAGGAATCCTTCAGTACTTCACCGGTCGCCTCTTTACCACCGAGGGAGTACGATGGCAGTTTTTCACTGCCTTTTCGTGCCGGTGTTTCCGGCACAAAAAGGCTGTAGGAAACTGTCTCTGGTGGCCCCAGCAGGGGCCCCATGGGTGCGAGGCCGCAGAATGGTGGCCCCTCGGTTGATCCCTGCACCCTGTGGCAGGCACCTTGGGGTGCCGGCCACAGGGTGCAGGGATGAACTGCACCCCTGCTTCTCACAATGCAGGCATAAATTCCGCTCTGAATGCATGCTCCCATTGTGAGGTATATGAGTGCGACCAAACAGATTTCGGTCCCATCTTACTTGCAGGGCCGTAACCGACGACAGCAGGTCGGTCGGTTACGGCTCCTGACCAATGTCGGACGGACCTGAGTCCGTTCGACATCGGAATCGGTCCCTATGTGTGTTTACTTTATATGGTAAATATTTTTCATTTTTGTTACTCCAAGTTTTTAGTTTGGTATAACAACATTGAATATATAAATTTTTGTTACTCCAAGTTTTTAGTTTGGTATAACAACATTGAATATATAAATTCAAGTGAATGAGCTCCTGCTTTTTGTGGGGCTAAACTTACCTACCCAGATAGTGAGAACATCAGATCATCTGAGTGTTTTCATGATGACTTAGAGAAGAGAATAAACTAGGTCTGGAGGGGTTAGTCTTTTCTTTGCACACACGTTTGTTATTCTTCCAGACACATTGTCTTGTTTGCCTTGCTCTTCTTACTGGAGTCTAAAGGGACAAGATGTTCATTGAGCCGGGACCACAGATAGGTAACAAAGTTTCAATTCTATATATGGGTTCTATATTTATGTACAACCGATCCATCAGAAGGTACAGTTGATTTCTTATTTTTTTACTCTTTGTGGAGTATTGGCATGCACTAATATAAAACCAGTGCATAGCTTGGAATACAGGGAATGTTAAAACTCTCTTTTGATTTTATGTTTGGCTAGAAGGAGCTTTATAATTTTCAGTCAGCCTAATGGGAGCATTCTAAGAAATCTAGAGCACATAGAGGAAACCATGATAGGGAGAATCTCACTGAAAAGAGTTCACACGTGTGGTCCTCCAAATTGTATGTGTGCCTGTTTATTCAAATTAGCATTTTCCCACACTGTGGCCGTCATTACAAGTGAGTACTTAATTCCATTGGGTCGGCTGAAACCAGTTACCAACCCTAGCAGAATTATGAGAGCCAATGGATCACTGCAGGTGTGTTTATTTTCACCAGAAGATTTTGGCTTGTTGAAAGAAGCCAAAATCTGCAGATGAAAGTCTAGGAGAAATTAGGTATTTCAAGGGGAATTGGACTTGTAATTATTGATTTTGGCAATTTCCAATTTCTTAAAATGCCCTTGGGTTCCATTTCATTATGGGACACATGTTCTCCATTACAGAAGTTACCATCCCTAGTTGTGTCAGTAACTCTGGGGGTGAAAAAAGACCAGTCCACGAAAGATAGGAAATCAGTGACAAAGAGAGCCCATGGTGAAATTAGAACCTGCAAAATGAAGACAATGAGATAGGAAAGGTGATGTGGTGGAATAAATTGGCATGAGGTGGAATTATGACTAAGCAGTTTACAGATTCAGCCATCACAGCACTGCTTGTGAGCTCCTGAGAAAATCTTTGATTCCCTGTACTTATATTTGGTACAAATTAAGCACTACTCCAAAATCAAAACAATCTTGAATCTCAAATACAAGTATACAGTGTCTGTGAGATAGCCACAGAATACAAGTTATGGAATTTATGGAAGAATTTGGTTTAACAAAATGAAAAAAGTTTAGGATGCACAACCCAAACTGGAGTAATGATAGTCACACAGCCCTGAAATAGTTATCTTTTCTATGAGAAAGGGACCGGCAAATCAGGTTTGTAACTTCCCATGACTTCCAGGCATGCAACGTTTGTTGGTACTGAATAACACTCAAACTCCTTTTTAAATAAGTGGGATTTTGAAGTTTAAATTCCGCAGTTGAAATTGCGCACTCTTCACGGCTTCGTCAGTGGGCAAAAGTTCTGTTAACAGAAAGTAGATTTCGCAATTTTCTTTCATTGCAGTTCCTTTCAGGAAGATCACCCACAATAATTCTTACTTCATTAACCTTTGTTCTATCACCATGGCTCCTATACATTGAGATTATTTAGCTATCTTTATCATATTGTCACGCACTTTGTTTTTACCACTGAGGAGTACCAATGATTCTCTCAAATCTGCACTTTAACTTTTATATTGCATGTATGCCCAGGAGGTGTTTAAATGTCTGTATCACATATCCCCAATGCCACTTCCATTTTATTTACATAGTTGCCATATTTAAATGCCTCTTTCATGAACGCTGATTGACCAAGATGCCGGAGATAGTGGAAATGACCTCACTTGCCCATTAAACCTATGATGACATCACTCTGTTAGCATTCCATGAAGTGAAGTCACTGGATCTTTTCACCCGATAACATAACTGTCTTTGATAAATAGCACTTGAACAGTTTCATTTCCTTCCACCAACCACTCAGACGCCTCTGCTCCACAGGACTCCTATTCGCACACATCCCACGCTTACAGAGAACCAGAACAAAGATACTCTTACATCACTCTTAAGCTGTGGAACGGCCTCCCACTCCACATCAGAGCCTCGTCCTCTTTTAGAGTTGAAGACTTGGCTTTTCAATTAGTCACCTTACCATAAGCTAGGTTAGGAACACAGACCTGCTTAGCACCAGGATACCCTCATGGGAGTGCACTTTACAAATGCACTTAACATGCGTTATAGCAATTATAAGACTTAATCTGCTACTACATACTTCCCTGAGATGTGCAAAGCAGATAACAGACTCACTGAGTTATCTGGAACAGGTTTAACATATGTTCTTAAAGGTTTACCTAAACAGCGAAACAAAAATAAGGCTGCTCTGTTGTGCAAAAACACCCACTTTGAAATAAAGAGTTAATTCAACCTCCAGACAATGACATCTCTTGATCATTATTCTATGAAATGTCACAGTAACTACTGAGGCTCCCTCTGCAGTCCTCATCCTTTTTTCTATCCGTCCCTCTAAATCACTTTCCACTTTACCCCTGTTCAGTTTGGTCACCTTTGTTAGTATGATTACGTTTCTCCTGGCTACTCTCATGGACGTGTACACTTGATCTACCTTGAGAAAGGTAGAATGTAAGCACTGCTCTTATAAATCAGTATTAGCTTATTTTCCCTAGGATGCCCCTAGGACCAATATGCTGGGGTTGTAAGAGAAGTGCCAGGGTTAGCAAGGGGTGAAGATGCTACCACTGGCTAACCCTAAATGACATTCCTGGATTAATCAGTTCTCATACTCCCTCTTACAAGGTATTTATAAGACTAGTGCCTTTAAATATTTCCATTTTCCATCCCTTCCTCCTTGTGTTCTTCAGACTATAATAAAGTCGTAGTGAAGTCCCCCTACATATGAGGAGTTTGTTGTATCTTCGAATCTTAAACACTTGCACTGCAGACTTTAGGTCATCATGTGTACATCTGTCTTGTGAATGCCTCATTAGCAAATCCAGAGGATGCATCAGGAATCTGTGATTGAACTACTTGAAGCATCTTTCCTTTAACAGAACAAATAAAATCGAAATATGAAATAACCTAGGACCAATCTGATGATTAGTGTATCTAGAAAGCTCATTAAAAAGACCATATTCATATGCAAATTTGGGACACCCACCAGTCTCTGGACCACTGAGCAGGCCAGAGCGGTGCAGCAGGCAAATTGTGTTTTTGGTAGTTTGGAAAAGACAGCGTATATTAGCTGTTAAGGAATGCTGTCCAATCTGGGGGACAGAGTTAGCCGACATGCCATGAGGAGCACTTTCCACAGAACATCTTGCCTGCCACGGGGTTCCTTGCCCTGTGTCCAGAGTCAGAGAAGGTCAGATCCTGTGGTGAGGCATGCAGGACTGGCTGCTGGCGAGAGGGGTACCACCTGAGCAAGGACCACCACTCGGTGGGTAGAGGTGTGACCGAGTGAGCCGGCATTTCCTTGTACTCCCAGATGAGCTAAGTGGATGAGCGCTGAGGAGCAGCACCTAAGCTGGTCCCTACTCCTTCCATTCTGGCTGGTGCCACTGCTGGGGGTTTTGGGGCCATTGCAGCAGAGAGACTTGCAGGCAGGCAACGCTATAGAGGAGAGGTAGAGACAGTCCTTGCCCCTGGCCTAGGGGCATACTCGTCGGCTGGCTACTGGCCTGCCCGGATGGGAGATCATTGAGTGACTGTGTGGTTGACACCTCTTGCTTGATCTGAGTGTGCAGCAGTTCACACACACCCACTGAGATTGGAGGCTACAGATGCGGTGGAGGGTTCCGCCTGATACATATTGGTGGCTCACGCATGGGATGTGGTGTAATGACACTGATCCTAGCCCGGTGGGGTGGCCCCCTCGGCACAAACGCTACACAGGAGCCCTGGACAGAAGATAATTCCCTGATGTACTTTCCCTGGCGAGTGTGGCCCCTCTTTTCATCATGTTGGTCTGTGGCTGCTGGATTGTATTGTTCTGTTGCGGCTGGATTGTATTGTACATCATAGAACTAACCTGCTCACACTGTTAACGGCCATGGAGTCCACCGCCTTGCTGCCCCCCACTCTGCACATGACACTGCCATGGGAGACATGCTCTCTGGCCCTTCTTGCCTCTTGTTCTACTGACTAGAATGCATGGATGGATCCTATGAGCCCTTGGAGCGGTCTGAGACCCCATGGACCTGGGAGACCACATGGACCCTGCCATTACGGGAGTCCCTGGTGGAAGCACTCGCACCTGATTGGCAGCATCTCAGATACCTGCTGCATCCTGGGGCTTGAGGAACTCATGGACCAGCGCATATTTTGCCTCCTTCTGTTGTCTGGACTTAGTGAGTGCTACTTTGTCTCTTCTGCTCCTCCTCTGCACCATGCTAGACATTATCACCCCTGCAGGGACAACTGTGCTACTTTTCCTTCATGGGTCCACTTGCTCTGAACTACTCTCTACCTACTGTGAGCAGCCCCGCCTCCACCTCTGACAACGATGGGGCAGTTACTTCTTGCAAAGGAAGGTTCCCTGCTTCTGGTTGTGTTTGAGGGCATACCCACCATCCGCATTCCTCCAATTCCCCAATATAGGTGACCCATGCTCCGTGGGATAAATTGGATGTGATACTAGCAGCTATTAGCTCTACAAAGGTAACCCTAGACTCAAAAATCGATTCTTTAGTTGTGGACAATCATCACAAAATGGCTGAATGGGTCCACTCAGTCGAGACAACAGTCCCGGAGATAATGCCCACCACAATGGCTCATGCATCACAACTCAGTGATATGGCTCATGATTCTCAGATTTAAGATCAAGAAGGAAGAGCCAAATTTAACAACCCGAAAAAAGGGTCCATGGATTCTCGCCTTTCTTGAGGGCTGACTCTAGGAAGCAGCTGCTCCTGGGGGTCTATCAAAAATCTATGCACTTGAAAGTGCTAACAAGGTGCCTGCTTGCCCTCTGTCTCCCTGGCGCCCCCCGCAATCTGTGTTGGCCCACTGCCCTCATTTCCAGGAACGTGACTATTTGCTACAACAGACCTGCATGATGGGCCACTTTTAGGTGAAAAAGCAGACGTCTTCAAATTCCCAGATTCCATAGCCACCATACAAAGACAAAGGGCTTCCTTTATGACCTGGTATGTTATGGTTCTTCAAGTTATTGTATCTGACTCATTTTTCTACAAGACTTGATTGCTTGATAACTGACTTACTATTTATCACTGGGACTATCTGCAGAATATGGAAAATGTTAAAAAGAAATGCAGCCCAAAAAGTTTTTTGTTGAAGTCCCAATGTTGCTTGTTGAATTGCGTTATTTTGGTACGTAAAGAAATAAAAAAATAGGCTAAGAGCTCAAATGCAAAATCTGAAAGTATTTTTAACACCACAATATTTGTAACAGCACTGTAGGACCACTGCCCCTCTACCCAATAGAAATTTGTTAGAACTAGGGGTCTCTTCTTGGTAATGATGTACACCTTTGACCAAATAGGGACACTTGCTTCCAAGTCAGGACAAGGGGATTACACTCCTAGATAACCCCTGCTCACCCCCTTGGTAGCTTGGCACGAGCAGACAGACTTATCTCAGAGGCAGTATGTTAAGCATTTGTGAATATACCCAGTAATACAGTGAAAACACTACAGATGGACACCATACAGATTTTATAAAAATAAGTATTCTTTAAATAGACTAAACACAAGACCACAAACGACAAAAATCCACAATACTGTACTTAAAGTTGACATAAAGATGATAAAAGTTTCTTAGTTCAAGTTGGTGATAAATGCGTCACAGTTCTCAACAAAGTAACTGGATGTGTCATGCAAAACAAACAAAAGTCTCGCAGAGTGGGAGATGCGTCGGTTTTGTGATTCGGGGGAGATGATGCGTCGTGCCTCAATGCTTGTGCAGAGTTGGGGATGCCCCGTGATCCTTACCGGTGCGGAGGTGATGCACAGATTCTCGGCCTGCGGCCCGGTTGCGATGCGCAAGATGGTGCCTCGATGCAATGCGACAATCCTGGTGCGATGCGAGAAGATGGCGTCCTTGATGCGACAACGATGCGTTCATGCCCTGGCAGCCTTACGAGGACTGTAATTTGGAGCTGCAACAGTCCCTGCGACACGCTTCTCTGGCGATGTGATGACAACCCTCTCGATGGCGTCACGCTTCCCAAGTGATGCAACAGCAGGCAGCTTCGACAAAGACACACTTCCTGGGAGATGCGGCATCAGCACGCTTCTCCGGCGATGCAACGATTTCAGCTGCGGCGGCGTCACGCTTCTTCTCGATGCGTCGAGCTTCCAGCTCCCAGTGACATGCAGGTGTTTGCAAACAGAATTCCCAGCAGGGAAACTCTGAGGGGAGCTGGAGATTAAGTCTTTTGTCCCTGAGACTTCAGCAGGAGGCAAGCACAAGTTCCAGCCCTTGGAGCAATATTCTGCAAGATGTTGAACGTTCTTTAAAAGTTCCTTCACCTTTCCTTGGCAATGAAGAAACCACTGCAGGCCAACCCAGCAAACAGCACACTGGCAGAGGGGCAGTCAAACCTCCTGCAGCTTCCTTGGTTCTTCCCCTTGGCAAAAGGTTTGTCTTGTTCTCAGAAGTGATCTAAAGTTCTTGGGTCTGGGTCCCAATATTTATACCCTAAAATCCTTTGTTCTCTGAAGGCAGAGAAGCCTCTGCCTAGTCCACACCAGTTCTTGAGCACTCTGTTTACATGACTCCTTCTATCCTTTCACAGTGCAGGGCAGAAACATCAGACACACCACAGGAGGTGGAGCCAGCATTGTTGAGGGAAGGCCCAGCCCTATTCAGGTCCCAGGTGCAACTCCTTCCTCCCATCTAGATGCATATCTCTCTATTCACCACTGGACTTCCTCAGCCTGTCTCCTGGAATCCCTCAGCCCTGTCACTCAAACTCCAGACAAGGAATACACAACCTAGCAGAGGCAGGCCTGGATAGTTGGACAAGAAAATACCTACTTCTAAAAGTGGTATTTTCAAACACAGAATGTTAAAACCAACTTTACTAAAATATGTATTTTATCATTCTGAGTTCAGGCATATTAAATTCGAATTTCTACCATGTTCCCTGAGTCAGTTAGCATTATAAAATGTAATATTCTAACTGCCCATTCTGGCCTATGGAGAACAGGGAGTCTTGCTATAGTGAAAAACGAAAATGGCTGTAATTCACTATTAGGACATGCTATACACACTAGGGCATGTCCTACCTTATACTTACAATGCACCCTGCCCTTGGGCCTACCATAGGGGTGTCTGATATGAAGAAAAGGGATGGTTTAGGGATTGGCAAGTGGGTGCACTTGCCAAATCGACATGGCAGTCACAGACTGGACACATGCCTTTCAATGGCAGGCCTGAGACACACTTTACAAGCTGCTTCTGTGGGTGGCACAGCCAGTGCTGCAAGCCCACCAGCAGCATTTGATTTACAAACCCTGGGCACACATGGTGCACTGTACTAGGGTCTGACAAGTAAATCAAATAACCCAATCATGGAGTCACTAATCAGTACATTAATTTAACATAACATAACACTGAATAGCAGTGGCACAGTGCCCAAATCATATAATCCAGCAAAACATCAAAAACAGAGGAGGCAATCAGTAAAACAATGCAAGGGAGACTCACGCCAATGATGCAAGTCTAACAATATTCATTCAGTCCAGCAATATAATATCCTCTTACAATGTATGTCCTTGCCTGGAAATGTGGAGGGAGAATCACTTCACTAATAAATAGCCCGGCAATGAAGCTGTATAATTTTTAACTTTAAGGGATGTTTTTTTTAACAAGGTGTTTGTGGAGTCGGGGTACTTGGACACAGAGTAACGTATCGAACCAGTGAGCCATGCGGCATCCTGCAACTTCCAGTCATGCATACCCACAGGATGTTGTTTCTGCCAAAGGTGAACCCTGAACCACGACCTACCTTGGCTGTTACTGTATCACAAATCACCATGATTACTTCATCTCCGAGCACAGAGGAAACAGTTGCTCTGCATTCTTTCACTGTCTGCAAGGGGGAAAGCAAAACTGTTACAATACTAAATCATGAGCAGAGAAGACAGTTTACATTCATTTCAAAGCGCTAATTTGAATAAGAGTAATGAAGCCTTTCCTCCCCCTCCTCCCGGGAGGGCATTGGTACCATTCCTCCATTTGCAACAAAATGGCATTTTCAGATCTAGGGAATTTCACATTACAGGTGTACCATAATATTCTTGAAGTTATGCAAGTATAAGCTTCCGTAATGGAAATTTCACCAAGGCTTAATGTTAAATCACACTCTCCCTTTCTTTCAAACTAAGGGTCATGTTTATAATGAATGCATGTAACACCACATGAATGCACACTACGTATTTACCATTGTACGGCACATTCCTGTCCTTTTCTAGAGCTGGAACATTTTTGGCCGCCAACGCATGGAGGATTATTTTTGTGCAGAAAGGGACACCTTCCTACACAAAATCAGTCCTCAGATGCATTCCCCTCTTTCTAAGTATGCTGTGAATGTAGCATATGAAGAAAGAAGGAACAAAGATAAATATATTCTTCCTCGTTGTGCCTCTGGTGGTAAGGCATATAATTATAAACCATTCCCAGGTCTAATAATGTTGATAAATCTGAGAATGTGTCAGAATCCAAGCTACATCCAAGCCTCCCTGCCGCTGTTTAACGCAAGGCAGCGATGTGCACGGTCTTGCATTACTCCAGATTTATCATGCCCCTGAGTCCTCTGCATGGTGCAAGGTCGACCACAAACTTTGATAAGTATGCGCCTGAGCTTCATCTCTTGCCCAGTTCTTGAGTTGCACCTTATCATCCTTGCCCCACTTGTTATACACTTTTTTGTATTGTGCTTGCTTTGTTTTAAAATGAAATTAATTAAGTCATATGTAATTGGCTAACTTTTATTTGTTTTAATGTTTAGTTTTGTCTATGGACGTGTGCTCTTGATTGCATTCCCTAGGTTTCTTTGTTCTGTTTTATGAAAAGTTCAACAAATTATTTTCATTGTAAAAACTAAGAAGACAATTTATAGGAGATCAGAAACAGAACATCCACAGAGTACGGCGGTACCAGTCCACCAGGAGAAAATTAAATAGCACTTTACAGCTTTATTTAGAGTTTGGCGGTCACTTTGTCAGTCTACCAGGGCAGTGAAGTGATTTCACCTGCTGCTCTTACAGAAGACGTATCATATTTATAAATCTTTGCAGTGACTGCGGATGATCTTTGAAAGCTGGAGGGGCATTGTATATGCACTGGATTCCAGCCATCTACCCCAAATTATTCTATGCTATTATGTGGTTGTTCCGTGCTTCCATGGTCTTCAGGTGGTGCCTCGAGGCATCTGCAGGAGCGTCTGGCTTCTTATAGTTTTGTGGTGAACCATGCATCCTTTAGCGGGCGATGCTTTGCAGGCTGGCCACAGGGGTGCAAGCTTGTCGGGGCAGCGGGAGATCCAGCGGTGTAAATCTTCGGCTGAGGTGTTGGCGTTGGTAGGGGCCCAGCGGTGGTCCAGAAGGACCTCATCACTGATGCTGAGGAGGCGCTATATGTGATTGTGCCATGGTTGCTGATACTTGTGATGTGCTGATTCCCTTTATTCCCCTATACTATGGGCTGTTCTCAGAGACTAAAGGACAATGCATCAACAGGCGTTTCCCAAAAGGGCAAACAAGCAGGGGGGAGAATGAATTATGAACTCGCTGACAGGTTTGATAAGCAACTGGCAGCACACAATGCCACTGGGGTGTGGTTGGAGGACATGATCAACTCCAAAGCGGTGGAACTGGGCCTTATCCGGGAGAACTCAAAGAAGAGGTTGGCACGTTGTCTGCCCTTGAGACTTGAGACTTCCCTTTAGACCCTGCTGTCAGAGACAGCGAGCATGGATTGCTGTCTCACAGACCTAGAGACTCACAGTCACCAACTGGAGGCCAAGATTGATAACCAGGAGGGGAGGGCTTGTCGCAATAATATAAGGAGTGTGGGCCTGCAGGTAAATCTTGGGATCTTGGGGTGAGACCATGGGGTGGTTCATCGCCCGCTGGGTCGCACTTACCTATGGGGTCTACCTCAAGCTTGTCAAACTCAGTGATACTGGGCCTGGAACACACCCTATCAGTATACCAGGCATGGCAGATACCTAATCTGAATCTTGCTGGCAGAACTAGGCTGCATTTTGTGCACTGGATTATACCTGTGGAATTGTATTTATAGGCCTGTTGTTTCTAAATAATTTTTCCACTTTATTCATGGTGGGGCTGGGGAAGAGTTGAGTGCGTCAGGGAGCCAGCATTTTTAGGTGATTCTTTATTGAATATTCCTTAGGTGGACACTGTTAGGTTGGCAAGTTTCTTTCCCCTACAAAACTTTCTGTAACATAACTTGTTGGTATCAGGCTTTAGCTTGTGCTTGTTGCCAATTTTTGTTTAGAGAGGATGGGGACGGGTTTTGAGTACTTAGTTATGTTTTTTACAATGCTTCTTTCTTTATGGATGTGCATGAGCTGAATGAGGCTGTGTGGAGTGATCAGATGGAGGTCCTGCAGGTGAGCGAATGGCAGGACAGGCCTTGGTACGTGGACCCACACGCCTTCATACAGCAATGGTTGACCACATTACATTGATTAGCTGGAATTTGAGGGGAATTATTACACTAAAGCATTATAATGTTCTTGCATACATAAAATGCAGAGGGCCGCAGATAAAATTCTTACAAGAGACCCACTTGATGGACAGCGAAGGTAGGGCTCTCTGGAAGAGGTGGAGGGCGCAACTTTATTGTACTGCCAACTCTGCATTTGTGCGGGGACTCTTGATTTGAATTAGGCACAGAGTGCCTTTCCAATTGCGTATTGTAATGGTGGACCCTGAGAGATGCAACATTTTAGTAATGGGCTGACTGGGTGCTAAGGATGTTGCATTGCTATATATATATATATATATGCCCAAATGCCGACCAACACGCTTTTGTTACTAGCTTGACACCCATGTTGATAGCGGCACTGCACTACCAAATATAATTGGGGGGTATTTTAATTGGGTGGTGGACTGCCACCTAGACAGGTCTTAACCCATCACCTACGTCCCATGCGCATAAAATAGCAAGGTCCTTACGCACCTGGATTGAGCACTGGGGGCTCATAGATTGCTGGCAGGCACACAATCCACGGGCACAGTCCTACACCTTCCAATTTGGCTTGCACAGTATTAGTCGATCACTTGGCTGCATTCTTTTATTGTGATGCAGCGGCTGAGTGATTGGTGGATGGGAAGTATTTAGCAAGTACATATTCAGATCATAACCCCTTGCATGTCACTTACCTTTGGTCACCAAGCAGGGCTGGGAACCCAGCCTAGTGCTTGGATCCCACACTCATGGAGAACACAGCATTTCGAGAATCGCTCAGAGAGGTGATTCATAATTACCGGTTGGGGACTGCAGGGACAGCGTCATCGCTTGTGGTTAAGCAGGAGGCAAGCAATTTAGAGTGGTGTGGGGGCATTGTATTGCCAATAAATTGGGTGTATGCATCCACCTGCACGCTGACATTTAGCAGCAAGAGGGGGTACTGAATGATGTGCCCGCAGACATGGGAGAGACGGTTGAAGGTACTGCTTGGTTGCTGAAGGAAAAGGAGAAGCTATTTGCTTTGGTGGAACACATAAATCAGTAGGATTACAGAGCCTAGATTGCGCGGGCTCATGCAAACAGAGATCATCCAGAGAGCATGATGACCTGGCTCCTCTGAGAAGAGACAAGGGGATACACAATACTCTAGATTCAGGACCCCTCGGGCCAGGATGTGTTTTACAGGTAGAGATTAATGGGGTGTCCATTCATTATTATTGCAACTTGTATACAGTGAGTGAGACGGTTGCGGAGGTGGACCTATTGCCATATATTGCAGACTCCTCCCCACTGCTGTGAACCCCGAGACCATGGAGCAAATAAGTGACGCCATTACTGTCCAGGACGTGAGGGGTGCTATAAAGGAGTTGGTGCGCAGCGATTGAGTAACAGTATAGATAGTACGCTTTCAGGATAGCGTCAAGCCCATAGAACAAGTGCGAATAACATCCTTTTCTATTGAAATAGAGCAAAGATATATATTTGTTTCCTTCATAGTGTGACGGCGAGAGCACGTCCCCACAGAGTCCCGGGTTCAGAGAATATTATCGTGAACTCGTGTGAGTATATTTTCGAGAGATTCACAAACAGCGTGCAAGTTTGAGTGTTTGGCTGTACGTGAGAGTGTGGCACTCTCAGGGACAGAGGATTAATGGCCACATGAGGTTTGTGGACCTACTTTTTAGTATGGCTGCTTTTAAATTGATGACTTGGACTGGGGAGACAGTGCACTAATGGGTGATACTGCTTAAAGAAAGATACACAGAGAGAAGGGGGAACTTGTATTGCATTATGATCTCCACTTGGCTGTTTGTTTATGTACAAATTTCCCTCTTTTTTTTAGGAAGTGGTTCCCTCACAGAAATTCTGGAGAGACCTAAGTGAAAAACTACCTACAGATCGAGCGGTAATATTAACCCAAGTGGGGTAAGGTTCACAACGAAGGGACCAACACCCTGACGAAAACCAGTGCCACCCGTGTGGGGGCGGAAAATTGGCAGAAACATGTTGGTATCTGCAGTAGGGATATAGGGAGCGTCACTTTCCCTTTATACCTGTTTGAGATTTAAATCCTTCCAGGGGCCCACAGCCAGAATAAAGAATCATATGGTGGATCCTTAGGTTGTTTTATATTAGATACACTGCACTTTTTTGGTCCCGACACAGAGGGAGGAAGAACCCCCTCCCCTTATGATTTTGTTGTATGTTAAATACGTCACGTTATTTTTCGTGTTGTATGTTTCTTTCACTTCCTTAATACTCACCACTAAACCTTCATCTGAATACAAAAAAAACATGCGCTCCATCCAGTGTGTTGGTCTACACCTGGGTGTATGATGCGGCCCAATGATGAAGCATGACACTGCAAAGTGTGTGAGGGCAGTATTTAGACACATGTTGTCTCCCCCAAAGGTCAGATAATCATTGGACTGATGTAGTTTTTGTTGTAAAGTCAAGTGTCTTTTTGTTGTAAGCAGTACTTCTCTGTTGTGTGAGAAACAATTGATAATCAACGGAGCCAGAGGAGTCTTATTCCCTTGTCTCTTCTAGTGTGTTGGTTCTGGAACAAACTCTCATCCCATCTCTCTTCCATCATCGACCATAAGCTTTTCCGTAAAAAAGGAAAAATCTGCTTGTTTGAACACCCATAACTGCTACTTACCTGGCTGTCAGTCCGCACGGAGTCTCCCAGGAGTTCTCGCTAGCGCTAAGCGACCTTATGGTGATATGTACGCACAATAAGTTCCTTTGATTTGATTTTTTTGTTTTGCAGAGTTTCATATAGCGCGAACTAGACCCGAACCGAATCAGGTATCAGAGCGCTTTACACATTTTCCAGTTACGTTACATGAGGACACACTTTAATTTTTTTTAGGCACGGGGAGATTAAGTGATTTGCCCAGAATCACAGGAGGTTTTTGGCGTCGTTACCGAGACTCGAACTCAGTTCCTCCAGGAACGAGGTCGAGCGCCCTAGCCGTTAGGCCAACTCCTCTCCCCTAATTTGATTTGGAAAATCTGCCATAGTTTGAGTGTTCTCCATGGAAGACAAAAGTTCTCTCCATGAAAATAGATGTATCCTCTGTGAGAGGAACATTTTTGGGAAAAAGTCCACCCTATTACGGTTGCTGAAATCGCTGTGACAAAATATGAGGACTGCAATTGCACCACCAAAGTGGGGTATGTTGTCAGTGCCCACACATTCAATTTCCCTTCCATTCTGAGAGTTTTCCCTAACAGTCACGGGTTGTCATACTTTCCTTTCCATGAATGACCACCACAGCTTACATGACTACCTTTCACAAAGTTAACTGTATCAGACATTATAGTCTGTCAGTCAGTACAACTCAGGTAGCTTATCATTATCTTATGTCAAAGGAAAGTTCAAACCTTTACTAGGATAGAGGAATCCATAGTTTGGAGTATTCTTTGTAGTTCTGTTACTTTGCTGGTGATGTTGATGGGAAATTTGGCATTTTTTTAAAACATGATTCCCTATTGCATATGATTTCTATGCTCACATCTTTAGAATAATCTGTCACAGGAAATAACAAAAACATTTTGTTTAAGCAGTAAGACATTTTATATGCATATGTGCATAATATTTACGGTTTCAAAACCAAGAGGAAACTCTTTGGTGAAGCTTGCCCTTAAAAAAACAAAATAATGTACAAAACAATTACAATGCCTCCCACACAACACCATTTTGTACATCAGTTTTCAAGAGCTGTTACTTACTCCTGAGTCCTTGAAGTCACATTTGTCCTTGCCTTGGTTGTCCATCTGATTGACACACACCGTCTCTTTAATGGTGAACCGCAGCTGCTCAGGACTAACAAGCATTTCCTGCAATAACATAGAATATGAGAATTTGACTAAGTGACATAACATTTCCACTTTTACAAAAGAGACCTTATTTACAATTCATTAAATTAATTTTACACCCACTGTTATGGAGAGTTCAACTTATTTGCCAAAGTTGGAAGATTTGCCATATTAAGTCCTCCGCTCCACTCCAGTGCCATGAAACCGTTTGGTGTACGTGCGCTTTACAAGTTTTTTTAATAAAACATAACATAACACTATAGAAGCAGAGATTTTTCCACACAAGTGTCTATATCCTACTTGAGAAATTCCACTTTCCCTGGGAATCATTGGATGTAAAATCAACTAGTGGCATGCAATAATAGCTAAATATCCTGAAAATATAGCCCCATTTAAGGATTCACAGTCAGTGCTACATTTCGTCTGCCAAATGTAACCTAGGGGAGGGCTTCCTGCATGATTGGGACACCATATTTCTCTTTCCATCAATGCCTGTCACCATTTCCATGGCAGCCTTTCACAAAGGTACAAGCAACAACTCCTCCATTAGGGCGGAGGAGCATTGCCCCACTGCTGAGAGCCAGCAAATTCAAGCATGAAAACTAAAATGATGAAACAATGTTATTATCATTTTATTTTTCATCTTGGAGGCTGCCAGCTGGGCCTACTGAGCGTCTGAGCCTGGTAGGAGGGGTGACCATCCTGACAGACAGCAGCTGCAGCAAAAGTATACATGCCGGTTTGGCTGGCTGTCTAAAGACGGCTAAAATGACATGCGCACATAGATCTCTCCAACCCTAACTGTGCTGCACAGCCAGGTGTGAGGACAAGACAAGCATCCTCAGACCAATCCTGGCAGTTCACTCATCCTGGATAATAATATTACCAGCATAAGAGCAGCTTCTGAATTGGCGTAGGGGAATCTGGGAGTATGTGGACCCCATTGGACTGCCTCGACAGAAGCGGAAGAGCACTGAGGTGGCGGCTGCCAGCAGGTAGGTAATGTTTCATTTTTATTCTCACCTGTGCTGCCCCATAATCGTAATCATATGTTCTAATTCCAAGTTTTAAATTCCTGGTCATCGTGTCTCTTGTACATTGCACATAGGGGGTGCACCCACATCCCCACTGCAATTCATGCTGCAAGCGCGACCTCATCCCAGTTGCCGGGGCAATTTTGTTATACAGGGACATGGTTTCCCTCTTCCATACTATTTTTAAGGCCTCCAGTAATGAGAGTTCACCTTTACTCGGGTCATAGGGACGAGCTCCTTTCCACTGGCCTCCAGCCGAGACTATTTGGGACCATGGACTGTTCCCCACCGTATTGTTCCTCAACTCAGCTTCACCACACAGATACTTTTATGCCAGAGCACGCTTTTAGGACTGGAAAGGATTCTTTCATGAGGGGCTGAATATTTCATGCACTGGGAGGGCGAATCTGGAATCATTGACAGAGCATGGGGTTCATCCCAGTTTCTTCTTTCTCTTTTTATTGTAAGAATTTCTGCAAAGCAGGCAACATATAAATATATAAAATTGTAAATTACGTCTCCTCGCGGGTTCCTGCTTTTCATTTTTTACAGTGCTCATAATGGCTTGCAAAGCAGAGGAATTTGACTTCGATGCGTCCTAGTGCCGTGGGCCTATTTCACAATAATGCATAATTTAGAAGATTTAATAGGCAGCCATGTATGCCTGCA
This sequence comes from Lissotriton helveticus, assembly GCF_964261635.1. Lineage (NCBI taxonomy): Eukaryota > Metazoa > Chordata > Amphibia > Caudata > Salamandridae > Lissotriton > Lissotriton helveticus. The sequence continues at coordinate 309,614,262 of NC_136071.1, forward strand.
AGTTTGGATGTTTTGGTTATTTTTGTTGCATTTGCTGAGTGTTCCATTTCTAGAAAACACAATTAAAGAACCGATAAGATAGCACAGTGGGTTGGGTGCACACTGCACCAAACTCGTTGTAATCTGCAGATCACGGGTGCAGGTGCTCAACACTTTATCATGTCTGCTGTCAAGATCCATGAGTAAAATGCAGATTACAATTTTCAATTTCCAAAGATGTTTTAGGGTTGTAAATAAACTGCGCTGACATCTGACTGTAAGTCTTAGAATCCAAGTGTGGCTATTTAAGTAACTTTTCCTCCTCCCAAAGACAATGAAGTGGTCCTATCGAGTCGGGTAATAATTTTAATAAAAGCGGAGCCACCCAGTCCCTTAAACACTTGAACAAAATCAGTAATATTTACAGGGATAGGCCTAATTGGACTCCAAATGGTTGGTATTAGCATAGGTCTGAACAACTTCCATTTTGCAGTTAGGCAGCTTAAGTAAATCTAACTTAAAATTGTTCCCATGACAACATTTTGGGCCTGATTTCAAATTTGCAGTGCCGGAGCGAGACCGACATGCTGCTGCCCCGCTCCCGTACTGCCAAACCTGCGTTCACACCACCGACCAGATTACGACTTTTTTTGTCACCGGCGGACTGTTCTCTGTAGGTCAAATGGAGGTGCGAATGGAATAGGCTGTCAGACTCGATACTAAAAGGATACGTCTTGAAGCTGCACAGGAACAGAGATGCCTTTTTTCCGAATCCCTCTTGAGCAACCACCCAGAGCTAGTATTCGCTAGTCTCCAAAGTCATTACCCGAAAGGGGAGGGGAAATTGGATAAAATAATAAACAACAAGAGAAGAGATTTTCTTGACTGGCCCCTCGTGTAGTCCGACCTGCAGACTTCTTTCACCTGGACCCTGGAAAGGAAGAGCACAATTATATCTTACTCTATTTCTACTCTACCCTATCTAAAACTCCCTCCTGAACTCTCACCTACCATTTCTTGTCAAGAACCTTGCCTTCTCTTCTTAGCTTCTTCTATTGGCTAAATTGGCAGAACTTCTATTGTTTCTTTCTGTAATATGCGAATGGGTGCTTTTCTTATTAATATGTTCCTACTCTAAGTTTTTATATATAACGCTAACTTCTCTATTCACTTACTCATTTATGTCCTGCTCTCCTCCTCTTTCTTAATGTGGTTTCTTGTCTAATATTCTTCTAGTTTTATGAAGACTGGTCGCTGTCTCACTGTATTATTTAATTGGTCATTCTTAATATCCTTAACCTTTTTATCTTTCTTTCTTTTAGGTGCAACTTTCAAGCTTCTCTCTTTCTTTTCGTAAATACATTCACAGTTTCAGTTCTTGTTAACTTTAGAGAAGTAAGTATCAAGTCAGAGTACACAATACTTCTATTACTAAACAAGCGTATTATTTTTCACTTATCGCTTTTCTTCTTTTCTAGGACTCTGGATTCCAGGCTTGATGAACTCCGTGTGCTCGTCGACTCCTTCTCTCCAGACTTCGGCGCTTGGGTCTTAAGCTACAGTGAAGGACTGGGAATTCTCAGAGAGGAATACAAGTAGGATACCAGGTATTGTTATTCACTCTCAGTCAAGTACCATCATGCGTTTTCTATGGACTGAAAGACGGACGTTTTCTCAACTCGCGGTCTTTCCTAGTACTGCGTGACAAAAATTAACGAGCGAGGGTTTCCTCAAACTCGTTTCCAAAAAGTCTCTGAATACGTTCACTAATCCTTATCTACGATGTGAACGTGAACAAATATAAACTATGGACTCCTCACACTAGTTTGTCAGAGAAACTAAAAACCCTTCCTATCTGGGTTCGTTATCAGGTGAAGTGCGCAGGGCTCCTTCAGAGCGCGCTTCACCAGAACCCGGCTGATGACGTCAGCCAGAAACACTAGACAGCGAACTCCTGCTCCAGCCTAATGGCCTTTTGGGAGTTCCATGCTTGTACTCTTTGCGCCCACGTGTCTCTGTTTGCAAAACGTCTTGGTCTCTTGTCTACCATATGGCAAATTACTGCCACTCTTGGACTCAGGTTCCTGACAGTACCCCCCAACAAGGTAGATTCCTTCCGTCTTGGTTTCGAAGGGTATTGTTGGTGAAATATCCTGATTAATCTTGGAGCATGAACGTCCGCTTCATGTTCCCAAGACCGTTCGTCAGGACCATAACCTTTCCAGTCCACTAGATAGAACAATTCTCCTTTGACCCTCTTTGAGTCCAAAATGTTCTTCACCTCATACTCTGTTCCCGTTTCTAAATAAAGAGGTTTAGGAGGTAGATTTCTTCGCAAATTTCCAGGAGCCTTCTTCAACAGTGAAATATGAAAAACTGGATGAATTTTCAATTTGGACGGCAACTTAAGTCTGTATGTCACTTGGTTAATCTTTTTCTCTACAAGGTAAGGTCCAATAAATCGGGGCTGGAATTTTCGATTACCCTTTAGTCTAAGATTCTTGGTGCTTAACCAAACAGGGTCCCCCTTTTCCAAATCTGGCCCTACTCTTCTTTTCTTTTCTGCATAATTCTTATACTTTTCTTTTGCCACTCTCAGACTTTCCGTTGCCTTTTGGTGGATTTGTTCTAGATGTGATACTATGTCCCCAACAGCAGGAACAGTGACCTCAGTCTGTCTAAGTGTGGAATTAGGGTGTCTGCCATAGTTCATGTAAAAAGGGAAGAAGCCTGTGGACACATTCTTGGCGTTATTGTAAGCAAACTCTGCTGCCCACAAATACTCTGACCAGTTTCCATCCTGTTTCAAAAGAAACAATCTTAGATATTGTTCCAATTCTTGGTTCACTCTCTCCGTCTGACCATCAGTTTCTGGATGGTAACTGGTAGAGTATCTCACTTCAGTACCTAAACTCTCCATAAAGGCCTTCCAGAAATGTGAAATAAACTGTGATCCTCTGTCTGAAAACACCACTTTTGGAATCCCATGAATCTTAACTATTTCTGTACTGAAGTTTGTAGCTAATTGTTTGGCAGTCGGGAGCCCTTGCAATGCTGTAAAGTGTGCCATCTTGGAGAAAGAGTCTACTACTACTAATATAGTGTCATGGCCCTGACTAAGGGGTAAGTCCACTATCAGGTCTAAGGTGACGGTGTGCCAGGGGGAAGGTGGTGTAGGTAAGGGCTGCAACAATCCCTTTGGAACCTGCCGTTCAGATTTTCCCTGTGCGCAAATCTCACAAGTCTTAACGTATTCTTCAATGTCCTTAGTCATAACTGGCCACCAATAGTGACGCTTTATTAGTTCCTTAGTTTTTGCTTCTCCTTTATGCCCTGCTAACTTGGCGTCATGACATTCTTGTATAACTTGTTGTTGCAGCTCTTTGGTAGGAATGTACAACTGGTCTTGAAAGTAAGGAAGTTGATTAATAATTTTTCTACCTTCCTTTTCTTGAATCCATTCTTGTATCTCTTCTGGACTCATCACCTCTGAAATACTCGTTTCCATACTCACTGAAGAAGTCATACCAATTATCTTTTCCTCAGGAATAATTGCTTGATCCTCTACAGGCGTCTTTTGGTTTTCTGTATCAATTCTTGATAAGGCATCCGCCTTTCCGTTCTGCGCCCCAGGTCGATATGTGATCACGAAATCGTAATCAGCAAAATACAGGGACCATCTCAATTGTCTAGGAGTTAATGTTCTGGCCGTCTTCAAAAATTTCAAGTTCCGATGGTCTGTAAATACCGTTACTTGATGTTGAGCTCCCATAAGATAGTGTCTCCATTCTTTGAAGGCGTATTTTATTGCCAACAACTCCTTCTCTGTGATAGTATAATTGCACTCGGCCGGGGATAACTTCCTTGATCTGTAAGCCACAGGGTGTAACTGTCCAGTAACCTTGCTCCGCTGGGACAGTACTCCTCCTACTGCCTGGTCCGATGCATCCGTTTCTACATAAGAGGGTTCCGTCGGATCTGCATGTTGAAGAATTGGAGCCGATGTGAAGTCTTGTTTCAACAAACCGAAGGCTTTCTCTGCTTCCTCTGTCCATTCAAATTTAATCCCTTTCTTTAATAACTTAGTCAGTGGTAGGATCTTGTGGGAAAATTCATTAATGAATCGTCGGTAAAAATTCACGAAACCAATGAAGCTTTGGACTTCCTTAACACTCTCTGGAGACTTCCAGTTTGTCACTGCTTCGATTTTCCGCCGGTCCATCAGTAATCCAGTTGGAGAGATGATGAAGCCCAAAAACTCCACTTGTGTAACATTGAAGGCGCACTTTTCCAACTTGACAAATAGCTTGTTTTCTCTTAACTTCTGTAGAACTCCTCTAACTTGATCTTGATGCCTCTCCTGATCCGCTGAATAGATAAGTATATCATCTATGTACACAATGGCGCACTGGTCGATGTATTCTTTTAGCACGTCGTTGATGAAATGTTGGAAGGCTGCAGGGGCGTTGCAAAGACCGTAGGGCATTACCTGGTACTCAAATAGGCCGAATCGGGTTCTGAAGGCCGTCTTCCACTCATCGCCTTCTCTCATTCTGACCAAATGATAGGCCCCCCTTAAATCAGGTTTTGTATATATTTGTGCTCCTTTTACTTGGTCCAATAACACTGATATCAGAGGCAATGGGTACCTATTCTTCTTAGTGATTCGATTAATGGCTCTATAATCGATGCAAGTCCTCAGATCGCCTTCCTTCTTCGGCACGAAGAATAGGGGCGACGAGACTGGGGATTGCGAGGGTCTGATAAATCCATTAGCAAGGTATTTGTCCAAATACTCTCTTAAATGACTGTGTTCTTTTTCGGTCAGGGCGTACACTCGGCTACAGGGCAACGTGGCACCAGGCTCCAATTCGATCTTACAGTCGTAGGTTCTGTGAGGAGGTAATCGTTCTGCTTCTGTCTCGTTGAATACATCTTGAAACTCTGCATACTCTCCTGGAATTTCTGGGGCATTTATTACGCACAACGATTCCCCATTGTGGCACAGAGATTGAGACAGGTTTAGTTCTTGCATTTTTTCCTTGTTTCCGAAACAGTTTGACACAGTATTCGGAATCCATCCTAATGGTTCTGTCGCTCCAATTTATCGTCGGGTTATGTTCAGTGAGCCAGGGTAGACCCAGGATCAATTCAAATTGAGGAGCATCAATGAGATTAAATTGAATCTTTTCTTCATGACCATTGCTCGAAATTAGATGCATGACTTCGGTATGACTTACAATCGGGCCTGAAGATAGGTTGGTGCCATCTACAGCTCGCACTGGTTCGCTCTTGCTCTTCATTATGGCTTGGATTCCAGTTCTTTGTGCGAATTTTAAATCACAAAAATTTCCCGTGGCTCCCGAGTCGATCATCACGGATACCCCAGCTAAGGTTGAATTTCTGAACCTCACTTCCATGGATAAACTCAAGTGAGGAGCCGCTGACTGTAGGGTGTTAGCCACTCTATGCTGATCAGGAGTTTCTTCTTGGATCGCACCCACCTGTTCAACTCCAGTAACAGGTGGTGCAACTAGTTTTCCTTCGGCTTGTAACTTGTCTTGGGTTTCTTGGGGCAATTTCTGACAAAATGACCTCCAGCTCCACAATACATACACAGGTTACTACTTCTCCTCTTTTCTTTCTCTTCTTTCGATAGAGGACCCCGTATGGTCCCGATTTGCATGGGTTCAACCCCCGAGGCCCCATCATTTGCTCGACTATTTTCTGATCTGACACGATCAAATCTCGGGATAGTTGACCTGAACTCCTTTCTTTTCTCTCCTTTCCGTTCTCCCTGTCGGAAGTCTATCTCTAATACCAGATCAACCAATGCTGATATCTCAGTGGGTCGGTTAGGTATTCCCGCCAAGGCATCCTTCAATTCGTCCTTCAATCCACGGTAGAACACTGCTGCTCGCTTACTCTCCGGCCAATTTGTCTCCACCACTAGTTTGTTAAACTGCGCCAGATACAAAACTAGGTCTCGATTTCCCTGCTTCAGATCCAGTCGTTCGTTGTCCACCACTTGAGAAATCCTTCTCCTATCGAAGATTCGTAGAAATTCTTGTTTAAATTCTTCATAATTTCTCAGGATCGGATCATTTCTGGTTATGAGTGGCTGCGACCAAGCTGCTGCATCTCCGCTAAGGTAGGACAGGGCGAAGGCGACTTTTGATTGCGCATCAGGGAATATCGAAGGGCAACACATATAATGCAACGAACATTGAGTTAGGAATATTTGTGCCTTTTGGGGGTCCCCACCGAACCGCTCTGGGGCTGCCAAGGGAATTACGGGGGACAGTGAATGGATAACTTGGGTCGTCATTCTATTTGTGCTGTCTGCTACAGGGTTTTGGACATCCTGACCTGAACCAAAGGGTTGTCTAATCCTCTGCGCTAAGTCTGCTGTTTCCTTTCTAGAAGTTACTATCTCTCATTTAAGGTTTTGATTTTCCTCTCTGACTGCACTTAACTCTTTTTGAATTGTGTCTAGGATCGCCCCTAAATTTTGCAAGTTTATTCCCTCAGCCATCTCTGTTCGGGTGCAAGGTGCAACTTGGGCACTTCACTCTGTCAGACTCGATACTAAAAGGATACGTCTTGAAGCTGCACAGGAACAGAGATGCCTTTTTTCCGAATCCCTCTTGAGCAACCACCCAGAGCTAGTATTCGCTAGTCTCCAAAGTCATTACCCGAAAGGGGAGGGGAAATTGGATAAAATAATAAACAACAAGAGAAGAGATTTTCTTGACTGGCCCCTCGTGTAGTCCGACCTGCAGACTTCTTTCACCTGGACCCTGGAAAGGAAGAGCACAATTATATCTTACTCTATTTCTACTCTACCCTATCTAAAACTCCCTCCTGAACTCTCACCTACCATTTCTTGTCAAGAACCTTGCCTTCTCTTCTTAGCTTCTTCTATTGGCTCAGTTGGCAGAACTTCTATTGTTTCTTTCTGTAATATACGAATGGGTGCTTTTCTTATTAATATGTTCCTACTCTAAGTTTTTATATATAACGCTAACTTCTCTATTCACTTACTCATTTATGTCCTGCTCTCCTCCTCTTTCTTAATGTGGTTTCTTGTCTAATATTCTTCTAGTTTTATGAAGACTGGTCGCTGTCTCACTGTATTATTTAATTGGTCATTCTTAATATCCTTAACCTTTTTATCTTTCTTTCTTTTAGGTGCAACTTTCAAGCTTCTCTCTTTCTTTTCGTAAATACATTCACAGTTTCAGTTCTTGTTAACTTTAGAGAAGTAAGTATCAAGTCAGAGTACACAATACTTCTATTACTAAACAAGCGAGTTATTTTTCACTTATCGCTTTTCTTCTTTTCTAGGACTCTGGATTCCAGGCTTGATGAACTCCGTGTGCTCGTCGACTCCTTCTCTCCAGACGTCGGCGCTTGGGTCTTAAGCTACAGGGAAGGACTGGGAATTCTCAGAGAGGAATACAAGTAGGATACCAGGTATTGTTATTCACTCTCAGTCAAGTACCCTCATGCGTTTTCTATGGACTGAAAGACGGACGTTTTCTCAACTCGCGGTCTTTCCTAGTACTGCGTGACAAAAATTAACGAGCGAGGGTTTCCTCAAACTCGTTTCCAAAAAGTCTCCGAATACGTTCACTAATCCTTATTTACGATGTGAACGTGAACAAATATAAACTATGGACTCCTCAGACTAGTTTGTCAGAGAAACTAAAAACCCTTCCTATCTGGGTTCGTTATCAGGTGAAGTGCGCAGGGCTCCTTCAGAGCGCGCTTCACCAGAACCCGGCTGATGACGTCAGCCAGAAACACTAGACAGCAAACTCCTGCTCCAGCCTAATGGCCTTTTGGGAGTTCCATGCTTGTACTCTTTGCGCCTACGTGTCTCTGTTTGCAAAACGTCTTGGTCTCTTGTCTACCATATGGGAAATTACTGTCACTCTTGGACTCAGGTTCCTGACATAGGCAAAGCAAAGGAATGTCAAAGGCAGTACCTGCATGGCCTGGACTGGTGCAGTCCATGCTGTGAAGGCACTGGGGTGCAGGCATACAGGGGAGCACAACATGTGCCCCTTTGCATGCACCTCATGGCCCTGAGGCTTTGTTTCTTCTCTGCCACAATTTTCATTGAGCGTGAACCACCTTGAAAACCGTGGTAGAGAGGAAACTCGTAATATACTTGGCGGGACCGCTGCAGTTACACCAAGCATATTGCGGCCTCAAGACCACCGCACCACAGCCAGCCAACCTCTGATCCCTGGCGGTTGTGAAAGTGCAATGGCAGTCCAACTGCCCTAGTTGTATTAGGCGATCGGACTGCTGGTGGGGCAGTGGCTGGACCGCCACGCCACTGTGAGTCTGGCACTCCATGGACAGCCAGACTCATTATCAGGCCCCATTTGTTTCTTATGAAAGTAAGAATAACTCTGCTTTCAATTCTGTGTGCAAAAGGACGCACCTCAGCCTTGTGTTAACACCTTGTTTCCAGAGCACCCATTAGTCCTATCAAAAAATGAATGGCACAAATCGACCCAAATAAGATTTTACATTCTATGCTTTTAATGTGCCAAATTGTTTGCGCTTCAAAGTGATGGTCTTGTAAGTGCCACAAACCAGTTTTCACATTGTGTATAATTAATTGTCATAGGTGACTATTTCGAATTTACACCTACAGAACTTACTGGTATCTCGGTTATGCATGATTTGAAAAACATTTGCGTACCCAATGGAAGACTATCCCTGGAACCCTGGAAAATGTCCTAAGCCCAAAGCGATGCTGCCGTCTGTAGTTTAGTAATTACGCTGTCCAGTTTCATCTCTATACGCATCCACAGTGCCAAAATGGTAATGTATTGGGACTCCGTAAGTAGAAGTGAGACTTTTTAAACATGAACTGATAAACGTTCCTGACCCCTTCCTGATTACAATGCTATTGGTGAACTAAGAGGCATATCAGGGTTTATGTATACCCTAAATGCAGGCCAGATTCTTATGATCCATGGATTACATTTGCATCATTTTACATACATTTAAAAAACAATCTTGGGTAGAGACACCCAAACCCCCTCTCATAAACCTCCAGCTCGCTCACTCACTCACCAAAACTAGTTAACCAATCGGACTGCTCACCTCTTTCAAATTCCAACAGCCGCCTCTGGGAGTTACCTCAGGTATAGGGGTGGACTATCCACCCTAGACTTGGGGTCTAATTCTACTCCATGTCTGGCAACATTTGCCCTGAACCTTGGCAGAGGCAGTCTGCCACCGACCTCTGTGTGACATGCAGTACACTAAAGAGGATAGGTGCATCACCAGAGATGAAGTGGACAATGTGCTGATTTTAGGCAGATTTTCTGTTACCACTTTCCTCAAACTCAGTTATTTTATTCCAGATAATTTCCTCTTTCATCACACCATTCATATTGCACAATGTAGAGGAAAGAATCATTATTTTTATGCATTTCAAGTTATTGTAGCAGCCATATTGAGGGTGCATTTTAACAAATAATGATAAACCTCTCAGCTAGCAATACTTTCGCATGCAAATATAAGGTAGGTGAAAATGTATTTTGTCTGCACGATATCGATTCGATGTAATATTTGTTCATGATCTGCTTGTTTGAGTTTTAAGATGTCTCCTTGTAAAGTTTAAATAAGGCTAATTTATAAATGTAGCTTTCAGCAAGTATTGTAAAAAAAAAAGAAATTAAAGGATTGTTCTAAACAAACGTGTTTGATAGATTCCCTTAGATCATGTAGGATGTTGAGCCTCAATAACTCATGATTTCAACATACCTCGTGTTCTACCTATGTCAGTGA